>NC_064628.1:831623824-832873824 GCF_023864275.1 Schistocerca cancellata | reverse complement strand
TACTGCTGCTACAATGACAGATTATCAAGACTTAAGTGAGTTTGAACGCGGTGTTATAGTCGGCGCACGTGCGATTGGACATAGAATCTCCGAGATAGTGATGAAATGGGGGTTTTCGTGCGCGACCATTTCACGAGTGTACCGTGAATACCAGGAATCAGGTAAATTATCAGATCTCCGACATCGCTGCGGCTGGAGAAAGATCCTGTAAGAACGGGGCCAACGACGACTGCGGAGAATCGTTCAACGTGACAGAAGTACAACCCTTCCGCAAATTGCTATTTCAGTGCTGTGTCATCAAGAAGTGTTAGCGTGCGAACCATTCAATGGAACATCATCGATATGGGCTTTTGGAGCCGAAGGCCCACTCTTGTACCCCTGATCACTGCACGACACAAAGCTTTACGCCTCGCCTGGGCCCGTCGACACCGACATCGGACAATTGTTGACTGAAAACATGTTGCCTGGTCGGACGTTTCGAATAGTATCGGGCGGATGGACGTGTACGGGTATGGAGACAACCTCATGAATTCATGGACCCTGCTTATCAGCAGGGACTATTCAAGCTGGCGGAGGCTCTGATTTTCTTTGGGGCGTGTGCAGTTGGAGTGGTATGGGATCTCTGATACGTCTAGATACGACTCCGACAGGTGACGCGTACCTAAGCATCCTGTCTGATCACCTGCATCCATTCATATCCATTTTCCATTCCTACGGAGTTGGGCAATTCCAGCAGACCAATGCGACACCCCACACGTCCAGAATTGCTACAGAGTGGTTCCAGGAACACTCCTCTGAGTTTCAACACTTCCGCTGGCAACCGAACTCCCCATACATGACCATTATTGAGCATACCTGGGATACCTTGCAACATGCTGTTCAGAAGACATCTCTACCCCACACGTATTCTTATGGATTTATGGACAGCCCTCAACGATTCATGGTGTCAATTGCCTCCAGCACTACTTTAGACATTAGTCGAGTCCATGACACGTCGTGTTGCGGTACTTCTGCGTCCTCGAGGGGTGTATCGGTTTCTTTGACTCTTTAGTGTAGTTACAGAAGGCTGTCGAGGCGCTGCGTTGTGGGAAGCTGCCCAGGGCAGTGTTATTGCACTACAATAACGCCCCTTCTCATTCTACGTCGCAACAGTTGAACTAAATGAGCTAAATAATTAACAAGTTGCTAGCACTTGTAACAATCACTTTCTAAATGTAGCAGCAAAAGTAGGGAAGAAGCAAGAGAGTATATTAAGAATTTCGTTCCAGAAAACTTTCGCCAACTAGAAATAGCGTCAACATTATTCAGTGAAATTAACAGACTTATAAAAATTCTATAAAACAAAATCCCATGTGGTGTTTATGGTATCTCAAACAGAATTCTGAAAACTTGTTCTGACTTAATAAATACTGCCCTCAGTAATATAAATCATGTATCACTGTTGCAGGGAATTATTCCAGGAACAAAAAATAAGGAGTTGTTACAGCACTTCATAAGAAAGTTGACAAGAAATACTTAAATAATCATTGTCCACTTTCTTTGCTGACATCTTTTTCCAAAATATGCGACACAGTTGTTTACTCGGGATTAGTCTCACATTTAACTAGACACAATTTTCTTAATGTATCTTAATTTGTATTCTAGAATTTTTCAACTGAGAATGTTATTTATACAAATATTACAAGCCTTAAACAATAAAATATCGCCAGTTAGTATTTTTGTGGTCTTTCTAAGGCGTTTGATTATGTGGATCATAACGTAAGTTTTATGGAATCAGTGGCTTTACACAAAACCGGTTTGAATCATATTTAACAAACGGAATGCAAACAGTTATGCTGAACAAATCAAGGGTAGAAAATTTAGTGACTGGGGAGAGACCACAAAAGGAGCCTCACAAGATTCGATATTCGATTTTGATTCCATTCCTACTTCTCATACATGTGAACGACCTTTCACTTAACATTTAACAAGCAGAATTGCTACTAGTGCTAGTACCAGCGTTCTACTAAATCCCATCAGAGAGAAAGTCACAGAAGAGATAATGAAGTTCTTTAAAGAGTTATGAAGGATTTCTCTGAAAATGGACTTACCCTAAATTTTGAGAAAACACGCTATATTCAGTTCTGTGCAACAAATAGTCATACCAATAATCGATGGAAAGTATGAACGTCAGTCAGTAAATAGGTGTACGTACTTACGAAAAATATGAATTGGAAGAAGGAGATTACTGAGCTTCACAGACAATTAAGTTCACCTATTTTTTAACTTCATATAATTGCTGCCCTTGGAGGTGAAAGACTCAACATCCTGACATATTTTGCGTATTTCCACTCAGTAACATCTTATGGAATAATATCCTGGCGTAATTCACCACTTAGAAAGTACTGATTGCACAAAAGCGAACAACAAAATACACTACTGACCATTATAATCGCTACACCAAGAAGAAATGCAGATGATAAATGGGTATTCATTGGACAAATATATTATTCTAGAAAAGTTAGTTCGCCTCCACGTGGTGCACCCTGGGTAACGCAAAATGAACTAACACAACTGGCGGCAGACTGAACGAAGAATTCCTGCCCCACATCACAGTGAAACAAAACGACAGACAAAGCGCTATGCAAGATACATACAACGGTCCTTTTAGGGACCAACTGACAAGGGATCTCGGACCATGCATCCGAATCTGCCATTTCAACATTGAGGGCATAAGCAGAGCAAAATGTCAAGTACTGCAGAGAATTTTACACGATAACGACATTGACCTGGTAGCCATACAGGAAACTCATGCTGAAAATAGAGTCCAACTTGAAGCTAGAGGAAGGATACTGGGATATGATATACTTGGAGCCACGTATGACAGACACTATGACGTTGCGACATATGTGTGTGGTGACATAGCGGACGCCTTTCTAGTTGAAGCCTCCATTGCAAATGATATCCATGAAGTTGTCATCAAAATAGGAGAAGTTACAGTAACTAACATCTATAAACCTCCTGCTACTACATGGCCGGCTGAAGTGATAAAGATCCACCCACACCCAAGCGTATACGTTGGGGACTATAATAGTCACCACGAAATGTCGAAATATAGGACGAATGATAGCAATGGAGACATGCTGGTCGATTGGTCTGAGGAACCAAATACATATCTGGTCTTTGATGCCAAGGACCGAGGGACATTCAGATCAGCCGCATGGAACTGCGACTATAACCCGGATCTGTGCTTTGTTTCGAGGGATACAAACGATAAACCACTGACAGCCTCTAGAAGGGTCCTGACGGACTTCCCTCATAGCCAGCACCGCCCTGTGCTTATTAATATCGGTATATCCATCCAGATAATAAGGTCTTACCCTCGACCAAGGTGGAATTTTACAAAAGCTGACTCGACAAAATTCTCTGAACAACTTGATTATACCTTGAGCTGGATCCCTCCAGCCAGCAAGAGCTATGAGAGGTTTGTGGGAGCGGTCATTAGCTCTGCGAAAACAGCTATCCCAAGAGGGCACTGCAAAAAATACATTCCCGGTTGGACAGGGATATGCGATGACCTGTACGCGGAATTCCTCAAGAATGGGGACCGGGAAATAGCGGATGAACTATTACATAACATCGACTTTATTAGACGGCAAAAATGGGAGAATACTGTTGAAAATCTAGACTTTTCAAAGTCAAGCCGAAAAAGCCTGGTCCCTACTGCGTAAACTTGGAGGCGCAAATCCACCTGAACATAGAAAGGACGAAATATCTCCCAACAAGGTTGCATCCCGCATAGTTTCTGCATCTAGAGCCCCACGAGATAGAAAGCATACAACAAAAGTGAAGAAGGACTTAAAAACATTAAAAAGGACCCGTGCAATGGACTCAGAATATTCATCAGATATTCGTATCGAGGAGGTTACCAATGCCCTGAAGAAGGTTAAATCAGGTAAAGCTCCGGGTTTCGATGGGATCCACCCTGAGTTCCTGATACATGTCGGAACCTACACAAAACAATGGCTGGCTAAGTTCTTTATGGACATTCTCCAAGTGGCTAACATTCCTCCCTCACTTAAACGAGCAAAGATCATCGCAGTCCTGAAACCTGGTAAACCAGGCAATAGACCAGAGAGTTATCGCCCCATTGCCCTTCTCAGTATGGTCTATAAATTACTAGAAAGACTGCTCCTCAACAGAATAGGCCAAACTATACTCAAAAAAATCCCTATCGAACAAGCAGGATTCCGTCCCTATCGCTGCTGTACAGATCAAGTCCTATCACTGACAACATATATAGAGGCGGAGTTCCAGAAGAAACATAAAGTAGCTGCAGCATTCATAGACCTAACAGCAGCCTATGATACAGTGTGGAAACAGGGGCTCATGTACAAATTAATCTGTGCCGTCCCCTGCAAAAAGATAACCAACCTCATTGACGATATGTTGTCAAATAGAACCTTCCAAGTAATAATGGGGAATGAGAGAAGTAAACAGATGAAACTCAATAATGGACTCCCACAAGGCTCTGTCCTTGCGCCCGTTCTTTTCAGCCTTTACATCGCTGACATGCCTGCAACCAGATCGCGCAAATTTGGTTATGCTGACGACTGGGCTCTAGCAACAGCCCACAGAAATATAGAAACTGCCGAAGATATCCTTACGAGTGACCTAGGGATTCTCAGCGAGTACTTTAGAAAGTGGAGGCTACAACCTAGTGCTAAAAAGACGGAAGTATCTGCCTTCCATTTGAACAACAAAATGGCCAACAGAGAACTACATGTATATCTAGACGGGAAATTACTAAATCACAACAAACACCCAAAGTACCTTGGGGTTACCCTAGATATGACACTAACATTCAAAGAACACCTGACGAAAACTGCAGCGAAACTTAAAACACGCAACAACATATTGCAGAAGCTCTGTGGCACCACTTGGGGCTCCACAGCATCTATCTTAAGAACATCCGCAATTGGCTTGGTGTATCCAGTGGCAGAATACTGTGCCCCAGTGTGGCTCAACAGCAAACACACACACATGGTAGATAGCCAACTTAATGCAACAATGCGTATTATATCAGGCACAATCAGGCCAACTACTACAGTGTGGCTGCCCGTTCTCACTAACATAGCCCCTCCTAACCTGCGCCGAGAACACGCTTTGGTTAGAGAATTTCAAAAAATCATGACCAACCCTCAATTACAAATCGATGAAGATACTCACGACATCTAAGGAAACCGATTCCGGTCTAGGTATCCTCCACTAAAGACCGCACAGGCTTTGCACCAAACCAACTTTAAAATAAATGACCGATGGAAAGAGGAATGGGAGAGCAGAACAGCAGTAAACTGCTACAGTATGCCATGCATCTTTAGTAAACCAAAAGGATTTGATTGCCCTCGCAAATTTTGGTCAACTCTTAATTGCATCAGAACCAACTGTGGGAGATGCGCCGACTCCTTACACAGAAAGGGTAAACTTCCTTCGGCCGCTTGCGACTGTGGCGCTGAGAGACAGACGGTCAAACACATCGTGCAGGAATGCCCACTAAGGGCATATGAGGGTGACCCACAGGAATTCCTAATAGCGACCCAAGAGGCAATCGACTATATATTATCTAAGCTGGACGTCTGCTTGTGATTGCTCTTCTGTGAGTGTAAATTTACAATTGGTGGTGTCCTTGTATACAAAGTGTTATTTATTGTCCTGTTTATAGATATGGGATTTTTTTTAATCGTGTTATTTCTGTAATTTTTACTGTGATGTTATGAGCCATACGCTAAATAAGTAATTCTAGAACTGACATGTGATTACATTTTCACGCAATTTGGGTGCATAGATCCTGAGAAATCAGTGCCCACAACAACCACCTCTGGCCATAATAGCGGCCTTGATACGCCTGGGCATTGAGTCAAACAGAGCTTGGATGGCGTGTACAGGTACAGCTGTCCATGCAGCTTCAACACGATACCACAGTTCATCAAGAGTAGTGACAGGCGTATGTGACGAGACAGTTGCTCGGCCACCATTGACCAGACGTTTTCAATTGGTGAGAGATCTGGAGAATGTGCTGGCCAGGGCAGCAGTCGAACATTTTCGGTATCCAGAAAGGCCCGTACAGGACCTGCAACATGCGGTCGTGCATTATCCTGCTGAAATGTAGGATTTCACAGGGATCGAATGAAGGATAGAGCCACGGGTCGTAACACATCTGAAATGTAACGTCCTCTGTTCAAAGTGCCGTCGATGCGAACAAGAGGTAACCGAGACGTGTAACCAATGGCACTCCATACCATCACGCCGGGTGATACGCCAGTATGGCGATGACGAATACATGCTTCCAATGTGCTTTCATCGCGATGTCGCCAGACACGGATGCGACCATCATGATGCTGTAAACAGAACCTGGATTCATCCGAAAAAATGACGTTTTGCCATTCGTGCACCAAGGTTCGTCGTTGAGTACACCATCGTAGGCGCTCCTGTCTGTGATGCAGCGTCAAGTGTAGCCGCAGCCATGGTCTCCGAGCTGATAGTCCATGCTGCTGCAAACGTCGTCGAACTGTTCGTGCAGATGGTTGTTGTCTTGCAAACGTCCCCATCTGTTGACTCAGGGATCGAGACGTGGCTGCTCGATCCTTTACGGCCATGAGGATAAGATGCCTGTCATCTCGACTGCTAGTGATACAAGGTCGTTGGGATCTAGCACGGCGTTCCGTATTACCCTCCTGTACCCACCGATTCCATATTCTGCTAACCGTCATTGGATCTCGACCAAAGCGAGCAGCAATGTCGCGATACGATAAACAGCAATCGCCATAGGCTACAATCCGACCTTTATCAAAGTCGGAAACGTGATGGTACGAATTTCTCCTCCATACACGAGGTCTCACAACCACGTTTCACCAGGCTACGCAGGTCAACTGCTGTTTGTGTATGAGAAATCGGTTGGAAACTTTCCTCATGTCAGCATGTTGTAGGTGTCGCCACCGGCGCCAACCTTGTGTGAATGCTCTGTAAAACTAATCATTTGCATATCGCAGCATCTTCTTCCTGTCGGTTAAATTTCGCGTCTGTAGCACGACATCTTCGCGGTGTAGCAATTTCAATTGCTTGTAGTATATGTGGTGTCCACCCATGATCACCATATAGGTACCTCTGCAAGGGGTAGGGCATTTTAAGTGCACTGTCGCGATGCATATATTCGCCAATGAAACTCGTCATAAATAATCCATCAGAATTTTGAGGAACGTTAATGTCCATACCTACAGCAATAGAGGATAAAATGATCTTTATTATCCATTATTAAAGCTCTCAGTGAATCAGAGAGGAGTTCAGTAACCAGAAATAAAATTTTTTCATCATTTGTTCAGTAACATAAAATGACTAACATAAAATCACTTCTCTTGGAAACTTCTCGTCTGTGAATGAATTTCTGTCAAAAAGTTTAACGGCTGTAAACTGAAAAAAATGTAAAAGAGTAGCTGCATGATTGCATTAGTAGGACTAAAATTTAATGTGGACATTAACGCTAACACTAATCGTACGTACATATCCTATCAACTGACTCGTTCCACATCATTTTAATAAAAAATCGTTCAGATGATCTATTAGTATAATGCTCCATAGATCATGTATCCAAATAACACATACTGTGATTCTTTAAGTTATCAAATTTTGCCCCACCCAGGTGTTTTCTTAGCATGGCTTTCTTCTTCCTTCCTCGTATAAAGAAACTGTTGTGCGCCGGGATTTACAGTATGACGGTGAGGTAATTTTCGAATTGAAACTTTTCCAACAGAGAAAACGCAGACTTTCACAAGCAAGGCTTCTGCTAAGTCATCCATTGTTGAGAAATATGTTTCGCTTAGAAGGATGAAAATGTGGAAGATAAAGATTCTCCGTGTTTAACGGCCGCAGTTTTCAAGGTGCTGAACTTTATCATTAGCCTTTGAATTTTTATTTTCATCTACACATATTGTCCATTCAAGTTATATGACCATTTCTGGATTGTACGCTTGTCAATAAAAAATGTTTACTTACCGGAGAAAATATTTCGACCAGACAAGCGCGTGATAAAATAAATGTCACAGGTTATATTAGTTCTCGTTCTCGCCACACGGATCCTGCAGTAACGTTTCTTAGTTCTATACTGGAGTCAGTGCCATACAGTAGTGATTGTGCGAGTGGAAGTTTTGACTCAGAACATTACAATACTGTCAGAAACGCTGTTGTCGAAGCTGGCATTATGAATCGTACAGATGTTGCAAGACTCCATACCCGAGAGGGAGACACAGCTAGGAAGCAGTGCAATCAGTCAGAGGTGATAGTGAAATGCTATACAGAAGCACTTCGTTGGAATGCTGCTCATTCTGCCGAGACTGTTAACATTATCAGTGGTTCACCTGACGCCGCATGGCCCACACACGATGGTACCATGAAACTTCCTGGTGTGCCAGACGGAAACTCGAGCCCGGAACCTCATCTTTCGCAGACGATGCTCTTATCGACACTGTTCATTCTTGGAATCAATCCACTAGGCTATGGCTAAGTCGTCTCCCTGTAATACGCCTCTCTCCCTGGAGAATTAGTCGAGCAAAGATTGCAGAATAGCTTCTGTGAGGTCTGGGTACATGAAGAGAGGCCAAAAGTGAACTAGTGCAGTAGATGAGATACGTCTGGAAAGGTTATTCGGTAAGATGGTGGTGGTTAGTGTTTAACGTCCCGTCGACAACGAGGTCATTAGAGACGGAGCGCAAGCTCGGGTTAGGGAAGGATTGGGATGGAAATCGGCCGTGCCCTTTCAAAGGAACCATCTCGGCATTTGCCTGAAACGATTTAGGGAAATCACGGAAAACCTAAATCAGGATGGCCGGAGACGGGATTGAACCGTCGTCCTCCCGAATGCGAGTCCAGTGTGCTAACCACTGCGCCACCTCGCTCGGTGGTTATTCGGTAAGAGAATTACCTCTGAAAGACAAGGTTTCGGTGTCGAATTCCAGTCTGACACACTGTTTTAATCTGACAGGAAGTTTCAGAACAGGTCACATTTCGCCACAAACTGAAAAATTAATTCTTGAAGCGGTGGTCCATGTAAATATTACAGGAGACTACAAAAAGTTACGTCTATTAGTTGCCCGCAGGAAAATCTTGATTCTGACAACTTGCAACTGACAACGTGATCCAAATCAATTGTGCCCTTCTCGAAGCCTCGAAACTGTGTTCTTCTAGTTTTTGCGTCACAAATACTATTGTGAAGTGGAAAACCTCACACGTCTAACTTACTGGATGAATCAGGATAGTGTATGCCGAGCAAGGTTGTGCTGGATGGGAAGATATCTGGAAACATGCTGACCAATGCACCAGCCAAACACCCACCCTATCTACATCGAGGTAGTTCAGGACAGCGCGGACAACTTGCTGTCTTACACTGGAATGGCAAAAGTCATGGGATACCTCCTAATGTCGTACCGGACCTCCTTTTGTCCGACACAGTGCAGTAATTCGAGGCGGTATGGACTCAACAAGTCGTTGGGAGACCCCTGCAGAAATACTGAGCCACGCTGCCTCTATAGCCATCCATAACTGCGAAAGTATTTCCGGAGCAGGATTTTATGCACCAAATGACTTCTCGATTATGCCCCATAAATGTTGGATGGGATTCATGTCGGGCAGTCTAAAAATGGCTCTGAGCACTATTGGACTCAACATCTTAGGTCATAAGTCCCCTAGAACGTAGAACTACTTAAACCTAACTAACCTAAGGACATCACACACACCCATGCCCGAGGCAGGCTTCGAACCTGCGACCGTAGCAGTCCCGCGGTTCCGGACTGCAGCGCCAGAACCGCTAGACCACCGCGGCCGGCTGTCGGGCAGTCTGCGTGTCAAAATCATTCGCTCGGATTTTCCAGAATGTACTTCAAACAAGTTGTTAACAGTTGTGATCTGGTGGCATGACGCATTGTCATCCATAAAAATGAAGTCCTTGAGTGATTCCACATGGTCTCCAAGTAGCCGAACATTATGGTTTCCAGAGAATGATTGAATCAGATGGATCAGACGACTCACTGTAAGCACAGACCACACCATCACAGAGCCACCACCAACTTGCACAGTACCTTGTTGACAACTGATGTCCGAGGCTTCGTGGGGTCTGTGCCACACTCAACCCTACCGTCAGCTCTTAGCAACTGAAATCGGGACTCATCTGACCAGGCCATGTTGTCCAGTCCTCTACGGCCCAACCAACATGACCACGAACCCAGGAGAGACGCTGCAGGCGATTCGTGCTGTTAGCAAAGGCACTTGCGTCAATCGTCTGTTCCCATAGTCCATTAACACCAAATTTCGACACGATGTCCTATCGGATACGTTCATTGTACGTCCCTAATTGATGTATGTGTTTATTTCACGCAGTGCTGCTTGTTTGTTAACTCTTGACAATATGCAAACGGGATGCTCTCGGTCGTTATGTGAGGCCGACGACCACTGCGTTGTCTGTGGTGAGAGATAATGCCTGAAGTTTGATATTCTCGCCACACTCTTGACACAGTAGATCTCATGTTGAATTCTCTAACGATTACCGAAATTACCCCATGACTATCGACACCTCAGTGAACGCTAGCTTGTTGAAAGGCTTGAGGATTGAAAATAGGGCCACATCCTCCGGCCTTAACACATCAGAAATGTAACGCCCACCGTCGAAATTACCGTTCCGTGCACCATGACACCCCGCACCGCAAGTCGCTGCCACGCCCATAATACGGCGACTAAGGCAATCTGGTAAAGTTTATTGTCCTCGGAGGTGCACCTGCCCAGTACAGCCGGGCGCGAAATTGCCGATCGTCGTAAGGGTCGAGATTCGCCGCACTCCTGGATTAGCGATTAGGGAGGCAGGTGTGTCACCAACCCTGAAGTCACAACAGGCACTTACTTAGTAGTTGTTAGGATCTGTTAATTTTAGAACAGAATGTAGATATCAATTAGCAACCATTAACATGATAGGGACTGCAGCGAGTTAAAGTAATTTGGGCCAGCCCGGTGCCAGGGGCACAACCACTGAGATTAGCTCGGTGGGTAGTCCAGTAACCGTAGGTTTATAAGATCTTCTGGCACTCCTGTAACTCTGCAGATATTACAGCTTTTTGTATACTTTTGGAGTAGAATAGTTAAAAGTACTAACCTTGTCCATAGTAATATCCTATTAAGAAAGTATGTAGCTGCAATTGTTAATGTATGGCTCCGGATACCACTGCGCGTTCGAAGTCCGTTAATTCCTGTCGTGCAGCCATAACCACGCCGGAAACTTTTCACATGCATCATCTGAGTAGAAATGACAGCTCCACCAGAGCAGTGCCCTTCTACACCTCGTGTACGCGATATTACTGCCTGCTGAGCATGTGCACATCGCTACTCCGTGACTATCAACACCTCAGTGAACGATAGCTTGTTGAAAGGCTTGAGTATTGAAAATAGGACCACATCCTCCGGCCTTAACACATCAGAAATGTAACACACACCGTCGAAATTAACGTTCCGTGCCCCATGACACCCCGCACCGCAAGTCGCTGCCACGCCCATAATACGGTGACTAAGGCAATCTGGTAAAGTTTATTGTCCTCGGAGCCTCCACACGCAGCTATGTTCGTCTCGTAGAACCGAGTGTCATCTCAACAGTCAACGCGATGCCAAATTAGTGCTCAGTTTTGTCACTGCGTGCAACACCGTTGCCTCGTTCTCTCTGCAACCGCAACGGCGGACCTCGTGCTGACAATCTGGGTTGCTCAAGACGTCGTCGCCCTGTCCACGGGGATAACTGTCATCTGTACGATACTTCAAAGGACACAACTTCTGTCCCCTAGAACTTAGAACTACTTAAACATAACCAACCTAAGGACATCACACACATACGAGGCAGGATTCGAACCTGCGACAGTAGTGGTCGCGCGGTTCCAGACTGTAGTGCCTAGAACCGCTCTGCCACCCAGGTCGGCTATTGCCTGTTCCCTCGGGTGCTAGACGCATGTTGTCATTAAGATATTGCTTGGCCCTGAGTATGGCTTTCCTGAAATCATCGGTTATATAATCGCATGACAGTTGTGGGATTTCTACCGGCGCTTACAAAGCAAGGTTGTGGAACGATAAACCGCAATCCTAACAGGTCGCCATCCTGCCGCTATAGAATTCTGGCACGTGCATGTGGACAATTGTCCTTTCTGCACGAGGCGTAACAGCAGCCTCTTACAAACAACATACATTCAAATACAATTTCTGAATGAGAAACCCACTTCTTAATATTTCCATGTAAAAAAAAACGTATGTGGCCTTACACCTACCTATCTTGTCGTGTTCTGGTGCTTTTCAAAGGTGTCATTGACGTTAGCAACGTTTGGGCATTAAAATGATTCAATGGTAACGGGTGAAGCTTTGTACAGGACCGGGATTCGAATACGTTTTTCCCTGTTAATGCGAGCTGTCGTCTTAACCGCCTCGGCCATCCGAACACGCTTCTCTTCCGACCCAAATCCAAGCCTGTTACACACTACTGACGTAGCGTCCCTACCCAAGAACCCCTTAACCGCAGATCCCTGATTCCCATAAGAGATCGGCCACGGTATGAATCAGCACTGAAAGAGAGAATCATTGGTTGTCGTCACCAGCGGTACGTCTAGATGGAGGCACCAGTAGCCTCGACAGACCGCCTGTGGCGCGCTACTGAGTCCTATGACGCCGTCGCACGCCTGCTAGAATCCGTGTCGTTGCAGATTCTGTCACTTTTTTGTTTTTTTCTATCGCTGACCTACTACTTGTAATGAAATATACACATATAACTATTGTCACCAAAAGTAACGCCGAAAGTATGATAGGAGCTTGTGGGACAAAAGTTGCGTGAGACAACGGGGACCGCAGTATGACGTTGTCTTTTTTTTATATAGGTGGGGTCGCTTCAGAGATATGAAGGTCAACCTCGTTTTTTTTTTTTTTAATGGGGTGCTATAGTTTGGTACTTACGTTATGATAGTGGCTATCGAGACGAATACTATGATGTGTAAGGTCTTTGAAGGTCA
Source organism: Schistocerca cancellata (assembly GCF_023864275.1). Lineage (NCBI taxonomy): Eukaryota > Metazoa > Arthropoda > Insecta > Orthoptera > Acrididae > Schistocerca > Schistocerca cancellata. Next base: position 832,860,769 of record NC_064628.1, on the reverse strand, counting down.
ACGAAGGTCACAAAGGTAGCATGAACGTCCATTTACAGAAGGTGTTCGAAGTTATACCCTTTGGTATTAAAGCAGTGCTGCAATCTTCTTATCATGGATTGAGTAGTATTCCTCATCACTTCGGCACTTACTGACGCACGTGCTCTGACAATTCTCTCGCGCATATCTTCAGGTGTGATTGGAATGTCTTTATAAACAATGTCTTTAACGTATCCGCAAAAGAAAAAATCCAGAGGCGACAAGTCTGTCGAACGAGCCAGCCACGATACATCTCCCCCGTGACCAATCCAGCGATTTGAGAACTGTCTCTGCATCTCATTTCTAGCGATAAGTGTGCAGGACACCCATCGTGTTGATACCACTTTCTGTTCTTGTTCCTAAAGGTATTTCTTCCATTTACACACCTAATGTTTCTTGCAGGAATGTTGTGTACTACCTACCATTAAGATTTCCATCTATAATATAGGGGCCTATAATTCTGTCCTCCAAAATCCCACACCATACATTCATCGACAACAGGTTTTGGTGTGCAACGTGCTGTAGCCAACATGGATTTTCAGTTGCCCAATAATGCATGTTATGCAAATTAACACTTCCATGGTTCATGAATGTAGCCTCGTCAGTAAATAAAATGAAATTAATAAATGTGTCATCCCTCTGAGTCTGAAGTTGAGCCCATCGGCAGAATTCAGTGCGATGCATGCAATCCGTACCAGTTAATTGTTGGTGAAGACTGATATGGTAAGGATGATATTTATGGCGATGCAGAACACGAACAAAACTACTCTGTCTCATGCCAGATTCCCTTGCGATTTGACGCTAACTAACGCAACGATCTCGAACGCCAGTGGAAAAAGTACCAATTTCCGTTTCCTCGTTAGTAACTATCCTTTGCATGATATGTTTCCGATGCGTTAAAGATCCAGTTTTTCTCAGCTTATCATACACGAATTTAAATGTAGGACGTGTAGGATGAGTACGTTGAGGATATCTTTCAGTATATACAGTGACCCCAAAAAGTATTTGACTAGCTGCATATCTTTTAAAAAACAAAGTCTGTGTAGCATGAAAAGAAATGTATACAAAATCTAAAGAGCCAGTCATGTATCAAGTATCTTGGTAAGTCATTTTTGTTGAAAAGCAAGGAAAGAAATACATCCAAGTCGACAGCAAGGTTAACAAAATAGACGATGTAATACAAGAGCTAGTTCATAAAGTATTCATCCACCATCTGAACACGCCGAAATTCTGCGCGCAGTGATTAAACTTTAACACTGACCCCGAGGCACACACTAGAGTCAACCGTGGGCGGTCCCACTCTACACTCTATGGCCTTTTGTAGTTCTGAAAGACGCCGATACACTGCAACTAGCGCCATGGGCCGTAAGGTTCAAATGGTTCAAATGGCTCTGAGCACTGTGGGACTTAACATCTATGGTCATCAGTCCCCTAGAACTTAGAACTACTTAAACCTAACTAATCTAAGGACATCACACAACACCCAGTTATCACGAGGCAGAGAAAATCCCTGACCCCGCCGGGAATCGAACCCGGGAACCCGGGCGTTGGAAGCGAGAACGCTACCGCACGACCACGAACTGCGGACGGGCCGTAAGGGTATGAGACGATACTGATCGAAAGGAAACTTGTTCTGCGCTTACATAATGAGTGAAAATCTTCTTACGAGATGGTTATAGTAGCCGATAGACCTAGATCGACGGTTCAGTCGATAATAGATCGATTTTGCGCAACAGAATCATTAAGAAACCAACCACGTACCGGACGCCCTCACACTTTGAGGCAGACGTGATATTTATCATGAGAATATGAAGAAGAAATCTAAAATCAGCGCTCCTAAGTTGGCTGGGGAGTTATAGTCTAGTGGAAATAAGGTATGTGCCAACACAATCAGAAACACCTTCAAAACGTGTGGGTATCACGGCCGGGTAGCGCGTAAGAAATTTTGGGTCAGTGAACAGAATCGAAAAAAAAGTCTCCATCTTGCGATGTAACGTAGATTCAAAAAGGAAGACTTCTGTAATAAATATTTTCTGATGAGAGTAAATATAACGCATTCGGGACGGATGGCAGGCGAATGGTACGGCGTAAGAAGAATGCGGAGATGCCACGCAATCTTGTGCCAACGGTTAAACACACTGGTGGCTCCATGATGGTGTGGGGCTGTATTAGTGCTGCAGGTCTTGGAAAATTACATTTCATAGAAGGTACAATAGATCACCATATATACATCAACATTTTAAAGGACAATCTGAATCTTAGCGCTGAAAAAATAGATCTGCAAGGAAATTACATATTTAAACAAGATAACGACCCAAAGCATACGGCTCCAAATACAAGGCAGTGGCTCCTTTACAATACCCATAAACGACTTAACACCCCTGCTCAGAGCCGAGACATTAATCCTATTGCACACCTTTGGAAAGTACTGGAAGATAGCATCAGTAAAAGGCACATTTCTAACAAGAGATACCTAAAAGAAGCTCTTCAAGACGAATGGGACAAAATTCCAGCCTCTCTGGCTGAAAACTTAGTCAAGTCGATGCCCAGACGACTACAAGCAGTAACAGCTGCAAAGGGAAACCCCATTAAATATTAATGTCTGTAACTGAAATCATATTTCAGATTGTAAATTGAAGCAAATATGAGTGGACGAATACTTTTTGAAGTAGGCCTTGACTAAATTCTCCATTTTGTCAAATTTGTTATCGCTATGGATGTATTTATTTCCTTGTTCATCAATAAAAATGATTTACCAAGGTTCGTTGCATATGACTGGATGTTCACATTTCATGTTTTTTTTTTAAATTACAACTAGACAAATAGTTTTTGAACTCGTTGTAAATATTTAGCTCTCACTGAATTTCGTTGGCGTTCTTCGTAAATGAGAAGCACATCGACCTTTTCTTCGAAGGAATAAATCATTCATATTCGTTTGATTGGACGATAGTAGTCTTACCATTCCTATTAGTGTTGTATTGCGAAACAGTTGAATGGTGTTATAGCACGTTAGATGGATACGCCGTATTCGGCGAGTATTTACTATTTGCACTATATACGAGAGAGAATTTTCAGAGCATGTGCTTGGGTAAGTGCCGATGTGATAAAACTATAGCATTCCATTTTAAAAAAACGAAGTTTTGTAGCGGAGTAAGGATCCACTATTTCCAGTTTCATACATCCTCTGGGAGAACCTCTTGTAATGTTCAGAAACCATAGATGAAATCGTGAGCAAAGATTAAAAGTTTGAGTCACAACTGTAGCTTACTTTGTCTAATAAGACGAGTGCTCGCGAAGAACCGGAGCCGGCCGGTGTGGCCGTGCGGTTCTATGCGCTTCAGTTTGGAACCGCGTGACCGCTACGGTCGCAGGTTCGTATCCTGCCTCGGGCATGGATGTGTGTGATGTCATTAGGTTAGTTAGGTTTAAGTAGTTCTAAGTTCTATGGGACTGATGACCATAGATGTTAAGTCCCATAGTGCTCAGAGCCATTTGAAGAACCGGAAATATGCGTCTGGAATAAAGTGTTACTAGTTTGAGAAAGTGAAATTTTGTTAGCGGCAAAAGGTTTCGTATAAAACTAGGAAATTCGCCAAGTGTTTTGCCTGGAGCGAGGTATTACCTGTCTGTGAATTGTGAACGGTTGACAGGAATGGAGACAAACACTTCAGATTGTTTTGAAACGTAGCTGCGGAGATAAATATTTAAAGAAAAATGAAGTTACAGAAAGAGGACTGAAGAACTATTTGTAAGAAGGGGAAAGGAAAGATAAATAGCGGGAATGGTAACAATGACAGAAACATATTGTCTGGACAAGACGGCGTGAGGGAACCAGTCAGGTCTGGATGCTGCCATAGATTGCGCTGGGCAGTGTGTCATAAAGTCTTTGGATCGCCTTCCTAGGGAAGAAGGCCCACAACTTTTGTAACTGCTCCTAGCTATTCCGAATACTGTCCCTGAGAGAGAGTTGACGTCCGATCTGGTCAAAAAAATGGTTCAAATGGCTCTGAGCACTATGGGACTTAACTTCTGAGGTCATAAGTCCCCTAGAACTTAGAACTACTTAAACCTAACTAACCTAAGGACATCACACACATCCATTCCCGTGGCAGGATTCGAACCTGCGACCGTAGCGGTAGCGCGGTTCCAGACTGTAGCGCCTAGAACCGCTCGGCCAAAACGACCGGCTCCGATCTGGTCACACACATGTTGACTCGGGGTATGCATCATGAGATTTTGCTGGTCACGGGAGTACTTCAGCATCATGTAGACACCTCATAGAGACAAATTTCATATGTGGACGAGCATTGTCCTATCGAAAAATGGCACCACGATACTGTGGAATCATCCCAGATCGCCGTCATACTTGGCGACGAGGGTCATCAAAGGTAGTGCAGAACCGCGATTCACTCCCAGCACAGGGCGACGCCGATCATCAGCAGTGCGTGCTTCCGGATCACGGCACCACTGCGAACACAGCCGTTTGTGTTGTGGTGTCAACGGCAGCCTGCGCATGAGACAGTAATTGCCTAGACCGGCTGCTGGCGGCCACTCCGACCAGTGGTGGGGGATGACATACAGTACTGTTTGTAAAAAGTAAAACACTCGGAAGCGATGGTCTGAGACACACCACGATAAGGGGACGCCGATCATCAGCAGTGCATGCTTCCGGATCACGGCACCACTGCGAACACAGCCGTTTGTGTTGTGGTGTCAACGGCAGCCTGCGCATGAGACAGTAATTGCCTAGACCGGCTGCTGGCGGCCACTCCGACCAGTGGTGGGGGATGACATACAGTACTGTTTGTAAAGAGTAAAACACTCGGAAGCGATGGTCTGAGACACACCACGATAAGGGGACGTGTGGAACAGCGGAACCATCATAAGTATACTAAGGTGGCATCTTTTCTTTCGGACATGTCCGAAAGAAAATATACCATCTTAGTATATATAAGGCTCACTGGCCACTTGACTTCTTCTTCTGTGCGAATGCACAAACAGTGCCCGAACTCTTACAGGAGTCGGCAATGAGTACGAGGTGCATTCAAGTTCTAAGGCCTCCGATTTTTTTTCTCCGGACTGGAAAGAGATAGAAACATGCGCATTGTTTTAAAATGAGGCCGCGTTCATTGTCAATACATCCCAGAGATGGCAGCACCGTACGGCAGATGGAACTTTACCGCCATCGGCGAGAATGAGAACTGTTTTAAATACTTAAAATGGCGGCGTTTTCCTTACTTGAACAGCGTGCAATCATTCGTTTTCTGAATTTGCGTGGTGTGAAACCAATTGAAATCATCGACAGTTGAAGGAGACGTGGTGATTGGGTTATGGATGTGTCAAAAGTGCGTTCGTGGGTGCGACAGTTTAATGAAGGCAGAACATTGTGTGACAACAAACCGAAACAACCTCAGGCTCGCACAAGCTGATCTGACGACATGATCGAGAAAGTGGAGAGAATGACTGTTGAACAGATCACCTCCAGAGTTGGCATTTCTGTGGGTTCTACGCACACAATCCTGCATGATGACCTGAAAATACGAAAAGTGTCATCCAGGTGGGTGTCACGAATGCTGACGGACGACCACATGGCTGCCCGTGTGGCATGTTGCCAAGTAATGTTGACGTGCAACGACAGCATGAATGGGACTTTCTTTTCGTCGGTTGTGACAATGGATGAGACGTGGATGCCATTTTTCAATCCAGAAACAAAGCGCCAGTCAGCTCAATGGAAGCACACAGATTCACCGCCACCAAAAAAATTTCGGGTAACTGCCAGTGCTGAAAAATGATGGTGTCCATGTTCTGGGACAGCGAGGGCGTAATCCTTACCCATTGCGTTCCAAAGGGTACTACGGTAACAGGTGCATCCTACTAAAATGTTTTGAGGAACAAATTCCTTCTTGCACTGCAACAAAAATGTCCGGGAAGGGCTGCGCGTGTGCTGTTTCACCAAGACAACGCACCCGCACATCGAGCTAACGTTACGCAACAGTTTCTTCGTGATAACAACTTTGAAGTGATTCCTCATGCTCCCTACTCACCTGACATGGCTCCTAGTGACTTTTGGCTTTTTCCAACAATGAAAGACACTCTCCGTGGCCACACATTCACCAGCCGTGCTGCTATTGCCTCAGCGATTTTCCAGTGGTCAAAACAGACTCCTAAAGAAGCCTTCGCCGCTGCCATGGAATAATGGTGTCAGCGTTGTGAAAAATGTGTACGTCTGGAGGGCGATTACATCGAGAAGTAACGCCAGTTTCATCCATTTCGGGTGAGTAGTTAATTAGAAAAAAAATCGGAGGCCTTAGAACTTCAATGCACCTCGTATAATGGGCGGTGACACTACGAATGTAGTGCGGGACAATACGTTGAGAATTTGGGTTTCGCGGGAGGCGTGGCAGAGATAAATCCCTGCAGTCGCGCTATCCTCTGTGTCCTCGGCGGCTCAGATGGATAGAGCGTCTGCCATGTAAGCAGAAGATCCCGCTTTCGAGTCCCGGTCGGGGCACACATTTTCATCTGTCCCCGTTGACGTATGTCAACGCCTGTAAGCAGCTATGGGTGTTCATTTCATTGTAATTTAATACCATAATAAGTGATTTAAATGGCAGCGAGGCGACGTGCACGTAGGTCCAACAGCGTCCTCTTTTGTGTGACCGGACAGGTAAATGTCACGCGACACTCAGTTAGTTTGGAGCCGTCATACGAGATGGAAACGTGTAACCAAGTGCCACTGTGCTTCACCGACCTCAAACGGTGGCTTCTGTGTGCAGTCGAATGGGGCAGAATGATTGGGCTCCGGGTGGCGGGTCTGTCGTTGTGCGACCTGCGGCTCATGCAGAGCAGGCTCCTTGAGGCGTGTGTGGAACCAGTGGAGAGAAGAGCGCCGTACACAGCTCCAACAGGGTACTGGACGGCACAATGCGACCGCAATGCGAGATGACCGCCATGCTGTCCGCTTGATCGTAATGGACAGAACAGCTTCGTCCACAGTGCTGGTGCGGCGTTGAAGCACTGCAAGGGATGTGAACATATCTGCGTCTTGTGCGGGATGGACTAGTGGCATGCATGCTATTGCGTCGGCTTCTATTGACCAGAACCCACCAACACTGAAGACAGAAAAGGCCACGTGAACCTCGACACTGGCATGCTTAGTGGCAAAATGTGTTCCACTTCATATTGTCCTAAAGTGACGGACGCAAAAGCATTTGACACCGCCATGAAGAAAACAATCAGGCAGATTATTGTTGAGCGGCACAGCGGACAAAAGCCAATTGTGATGGTTTGGGGCGCTGTTGCCTCTAACGCTCGACCCAGCCACCAACGTCTTGAGTGCAATGTGAACAGTTCCCGCTAAATTAGGGACGTCATGCTTTAGCGTGAGCCACTGTCCCTCCTGGAGGCCGTTCCACACGTCACATTTCAGCATCATAACGCCCGGCTGCATGTGGGGAGGAATGTACAAACCTTTTACAAAGAACGGAGGCTATCGCTGCTTCCTTGGCCTGCCAGTTCGCCTGAAATATCGCTAATAGAACATGTCTGAGATATGGTCAGTCAGCAGCTTGTTTATTCACGTCCTGCTACATTCATATCTACATGGTTACTCCGCAATTCACACTTAAGTGCCTGGCAGAGGGTTCATCGAACCATTTTCATACTACTTGTCTACCATTCGACTCTCGAATGGCGCGTGGGCAAAAGGAACACCTAAATTTTTCCGTTCGAGCTCAGATTTCTCTTATTTTATTATGATGATCATTTCACCCTACGTAGGTGAGTGTCAATAAAATATTTTCGCATTCGGAAGAGAAAGTTGGTGATTTTAAATTTGTAAATAGGTCTCGCCGTAAAGAAAACCGCCTTTGTCTCAGTGACTGCCACCCCAACTCGCGTATCACATCAGTCACACTCTCCTCCCCTATTGCGCGATAACACAAAACGAGCTGCAATTCTTTGCACTTTTTCGATGTCCTCCGTCAATCCTACCTGGTAAGGACCCCACACCGCGCAGCAATATTCCAGAAGAGGACGTACAAGTGTAATGTAGGCTGTCTCTTTAGTAGGTTTGTCGCATCTTCTAAGTGCTCTGCCAACAAAGCGCGGCTTTGTTTCGCCTTCTCCACAATATTATCTATGTGGTCTTCCCAATTTTAGTTGCTTGTAATTGTAATTCCTAGGTATTTAGACGAATTGACAGCCCTTATATTTGTGAGATTTATCGTATACCCAAAATTTATCGGATTTCTTTTAGTACCCATGTGGATGACCTCGCACTTTTCTGTGTTTAGTGCCAATTGCCACTTTTCGCACCATACAGAAATTCTCTCTAGATCATTTTGTAATAGAAATTGATCGTCTGATGATTTTACTAGACGGTAAATTGCAGTATCATCTGCAATCAATCTAAGGGGGCTGCTCAGATTATCACCTAGATCACTTATGTAAATCGCAAAAAGCAGAGGGCCTATGATACTACCCTGCGGAACGCCAGATATCACTTCTGTTCTGTTGTTGTTGTTGTTGTTGTCTTCAGCCCTGAGACTGGTTTGATGCAGCTCTCCATGCTACTCTGTCCGTGCAAGCTTCTTCATCTCCCAGTACTTACTGCAACCTACATACTTCTGAATCTGCTTAGTGTATTCATCTCTTGGTCTCTCTCTCTACAATTTTTACCCACCACGCTGCCCTCCAATGCTAAATTTGTGATCCCTTGATGCCTCAGAACATTTCCTACCAATCGGTCTCTTCTACTTGTCAAGTTGTGCCACAAACTCGTCTTCTCCCCAATTCTATTCAATACCTCCTCATTAGTTACGTGATCTACCCATCTAATCTTCAGCATTCTTCTATAGCACCACATTTCAAAAGCTTCTATTCTCTTCTTGTCCAAACTAATTATCATCCATGTTTCACTTCCATACATGGCTACACTCCATACAAATACTTTCAGAAACGATTTCCTGACACTTAAATCTATACTCGATGTTAACAAATTTCTCTTCTTGAGAAACGCTTTCCTTGCCGTTGCCAGTCTACATTTTATATCCTCTCTACTACGACCATCATCAGTTATTTTGCTCCCCAAATAGCAAAACGCCTTTACTACTTTAAGTGTCTCACTTCCTAATCTAATTCCCTCAGCATCACCCGACTTAATTCGACTACATTCCATTATCCTCGGTTTGCTTTTGTTGACGTTCATCTTATATCCTCCTTTCAAGACACTGTCCATTCCGTTCAACTGCTCTTCCAAGTCCTTTGCTGTCTCTGACAGAATTACAATGTCATCGACGAACCACAACATTTTTATTTCTTCTCCATGGATTTTAATACCTACTCCGAATTTTTCTTTTGTTTCCTTTACTGCTTGCTCAATATACAGATTTACTTCTGTTCTACTCGATGATTTACCGTCTATCACTACGAACTGTGACCTCTCTGAGAGGAAATCACGAATCCAGTCACACAACTGAGACGATACTCCACATGCATGCAATTTGCTTAAAAGTCGCTTGTTAGGAACAGTATCAAAAGCCTTCTGGAAATCTAGGAATATGGAATCGATCTGAGATCCCTTGTCGACAGCACCCTTTACTTCATGGGTATAAAGAGCTAACTGTGTTGCGCAAGAACGGTGTTTTCTGAATCCGTGTTAGTTATGTATCAATAAGTCATTTTCTTCAAGGTGATTCATAATGTTCGAGTACAGTATATGCTCCAAAATACTACTGCAAGTTGATGTCAGTGATATGGGTCTGTAATTCAATAGGTTGCTCTTATTTCCTTTCTTGAATATGCTTTATGGACGCGCCTACAAACCACCTGGCGGAATATCTCCCGGAAGCATAGTCAAGCACTCTTTGATTCCGTACCACCAGCTGCTGTGATTGCGGCACGTGGTGGCGCTACTCCGTACTGAAATTCCACAGTCGGAGTGCATGTACCAGACTGTAAAGCTAATCATTTTTGTAGTGTCTTGTAACTAGTCAGGAGTACATTACATTGTGACCACATTTCTAGGTGTCGGTGTTTCACTTTTCCCAAACACTAGTGTAGAATGTTGCAGGGAGTGCACGCAGTGCTTCATGCACTGAGCAGCGATCCTCCTTTGTGGTGGTCAGACCTTATCGGCCGGAATCTTGGCGACGAGCATGCTTGCACTCACGTTCTCGTGCAGTCGAAATCTGGATATTGTACGAATCGACCAGCTGGCCAAGTGGAGACACACGATGAGATCGTTTTCAAACTCTGACAGCTGTTTATAACGCTGTCTTGCACATCTCCGTACCCTTCACAGCGATCGTTCAGTGTCTATTCACATCCTCATATACCCTACCACACCCAGTAACAAAATTCAGAATCTCCAGTATTAAAGCATTCTGGTGGTCGTTCTACCTGTCATAGAGAGTTGGAGTTATAATTATTTATACACCCGCCGATAATGTGTTCCTCTGCGAAGTTACGTTGGCATTCTTCTGAGTGTTTCACATGTTTCTCTCTCTCTCTCTCTCTCTCTCTCTCTCTCTCTTCTTCAGGCAGTGTATATTGCGAAGAAATGATTTACAACGAAGTCACTGAAAGAAACGTTGCAGGAAAGTGAGGTGACGAAGACGGATGCTTACAATGTCGGATGAAATTACCTATGTACGGTGTTACGATCAGATTAACCCTTTCGCGGATTCATTCTTTTGTAGTGATCCAGCGAAATTAATTGTATTTGTTTCGTATTAGAACTGCGATCAGTAAACTACATTTATTTTTTGATAATTTTATTTTTGTACTGTAGGACCAAAAAGAACGGTGGTATGAATATTTCCTTACAGTCCTTTTGTGAGCTGTTATTTTTGTGTTAAATGTATTTCCTACTGCAGAAACGAAGCATTTTTTTCAGATTTCACACATGACAACAGTAGTGATCTCGCGACAAACAGGTGGTAAGACCTATTCGCAAAAGCTTTGTAAACCCACTAATAGATAGTAATTAAACTTCCCTAGATCCACAAAAGACACACTAATGTTGTAGTAAGCATACTTCCCCTCTATGAGAAACTACCTTGGTGATAAGTACACTTCGCAAAAACCCTTAAAACAACATTATTTGGTTAGATATGCACTTCTTACGGCGCTAATAGCCATATCTCACAACAAGCAGAAACTACAGCTGGTGCGGCGGTTTGCCACTAGGTGCCAGGAGCGTACAGAAGCGGTACGACGTATTCCCATAAAAGCAGTAAAGAATTGCGTTTACTGATAAATATGCCCCCACGGTCGAGTACGAAGTATTCCCATAAAAGCAGTAAAGAATTGCGTTTACTGATAAATATGCCCCCACGGTCGAGTACGAAGTATTCCCATAAAAGCAGTAAAGAATTGCGTTTACTGATAAATATGCCCCCACGGTCAATGAAAGGGTAGCAAGTGGCACAAGGTAGAGCAGAGTGGATACCTGTCATGCGACCAGTAAAGAAAGATGTCTTCGTGTTCTCTGTCAGCCAGATTAATCTCATTTTTTCTCGGCCGAGACTAGTACTGCTTTTCTGGAGGTCACCCGCTGCCTGTGAGCCACAAATGACACAAAAGCCCCGCCGTTTCATGGCGACGCTTTTCAGAGAATCCGGCACGCAACTTGTGGCTGCTGACGTAACGATCACAGACGTCACCTTGTGCCAACTTACACCACGCAGCTTCGTGCCCTACCTGCACTTGAAACGGGAGCACGTCTGACGATACGGTTTCCTGCACATGACGCAACGTCCCAGAGCCAGTACCGTCACTACAAGACGATAGCGTAACAAACTGGACTCCCATTCAGGAGCACTAGAGATCAAATCACTATCCTGTCGTTCAGATTTAGACCCTCCTTGGTTTTCCTAAAATCCTTAAGGCCAACGCCACGACGCTTCGTTTCAAATGAATATAATCGTTACGTTCTCTCCATTTTTGTCCTACATGAGTCACTGTTCTGCCTCTAATGATCCCACTGCCCTAAAACATTGGTCCAAACTGTGTCCTCCTTTCGTTCTTTGATACTATAAAAAATCTACACCAACCATCCGCTGGTTTTTCTACGCGAAACGTTGCTTTACTGATTGGTTCAGTTACAATTCAATATTTATAACAAAATCTAAATATATAAGTATTAACAACCTGTTTCCTTTTTAGTGTGGATTGGCTGACAAAACATTAAATTACATACAGGTGTTTCAAGAAGAATATATGAGTTAAGAGGCTTTTTAGCATTTATTACACACAATTTTCAATTCTGAATAACACATCAAATGAAAGAGCAACTCAAACAGTTTTTCCTCGGTTATTGTTAAGTCTTTCTTTTAACTGGTACCTGTATTACTTTCCAAGTTTATTACCTTTTGTAGTTGTCTCATCAAGTACTGTTTTTATTTTACTTGGTTCATTTACTTAATGCAAACCGTTACATGAGCACAGTGTTAACGTTTCTCCAGTTCGCTCCTTTTATATTAGTATATTGTTCACCTTTTTACTTTTTAAAATTCTGAAAGATGACATTCACTGTATGTTTCCTCACACTCCTCCATTTTCCTGCATTTATTCGTCTGTGTTTATCTTACTAACATTGCCTAAAGTCCTTACATATTCTTTAGTTATACTGATAATTCTTTCTTCTTTTAATTGGTTTATATATCACTCTCCGTGTTTTATACCTCATGAAGTAGGCTTGTCAAGTAAAAATTTTATTTTATTGATTTCATTTATTAATATAAAGTGTTATATACACTTTCTGTTCCAGTCTTGTGTTGAAGTTTTTCCTGTTTACTCCGTTCATATTTATTTACTATTCAGCTTCTTGCCTTTTACATTGCATTACCACCACATCATCGAAGATGCTGTTTACTGTACGTTTCTGCTTCAATCTAGATGTGTAATTTCTTTTCCAATGTTGTTTAAAAACATTGTAACTTCTTTGCCGACAATAATCAGTAAATGTCTGAAGATGGCACAGTAATACGAAAACTAGTTAACATAATTAAAGTAATGCTGTAGAACAAAAGCAAACCTCGCCCGCCGGCTCCTCTGGACCCAGCCTCCCGCGGCCAGGTGGTGGGGGGCACACCGCAGGTATAAAGGGACCGGCATCCGCAAAGTCTCGGCACTTCGCCAGAAGATGATGAGTATGTCACTCGTCGAAACGTCGCAGTTTGAAGACACTGCCACCCGGCTGGAAGCCCGAGAACTCTTCGCCAGAGATTTTAATTTATAAAACGGGTTTGTTTTTAGACCTGTGCCCAAAGGCCGGCCGGTGTGGCCGAGCGGCTCTAGGCGCTTCAGTGTGGAACCGCGCGACCGCTACGGTCGCAGGTTTGAATCCTGCCTCGGGCATGGATGTGTGTGATGTCCTTAGGTTAGTTAGGTTTAAGTAGTTCTAAGTTCTAGGGGACTGATGACCTCAGATGTTAAGTCCCATGGTGTTCAGAGCCATTTGTGCCCAAAGGGACGAGTATGGAACGAATGGCTAAAGAACATATTGAACGAGTGACATTTTTTTCACGCGTAGCACCGAAAAATCAGTTCAGAAGGCTAGTCACGAACTAGCAATTGCAATGACGTCTGCAGGGATACTTTTAAAGAGGCGCTTGCAACTACGCCTACAACTGTGTCCTTGTCATTTTCAGTTGCTACACGCTCTAAAGCCTACAGAGTACGGTATACGTGACATTTTGCAAACGAAATGTTGCTGCATGACGATGGAGATTTTTCTGGATCGTGTCGTCTTCTGTGATGAATCGACATATCACCACAGTGGAAACTTGAACCGCCTCTGAGGGTCAGCAAACCACCACGAGATAGTATAGCTGTAACGAGACTCCCCTAGACTGAACGTTTTTTTATGCCATATCACGACTTATAATACATGTACCTTTTTTCTGTGAAGCAACTATAGCCAGTGTTTCTTATCTTGATGTGCTAGAACTATGGCTCTTTCCTCGACTGGAAGAAGCTGAACCACAGAATCTTGTTTGGCAGCCAGATGGTGCCCCGTCTCACTGGTATAACTCAGTACGCGATTGGTTTAACAATGTTGTATCCGATCGCTGGATTGGTCGCAAGGGATCGGATGAAAGAGCTTGTTTTGCATGACCTCCACGTTCACACATGATCGTATACCATGCGATATTTACGTTTTTGGGTTCATAAAGGATCACGTGCATGAGTCTCCGCTACCAGCTGATCTACTCCACTTTCAAAATAGCATTGTTGCAACGACGCCTATCGACTGATGTGTGCTTCCACTCAACACTTGTAACAAAAAATTGAGTTGCTCTTTCCTTTGACATATTATTCATAACTGTTAAGTTGAATGTAATAAATGCCATAAAGTCTTAAAAGCAATATACAGATTTTGAAACACACTGTTTAACAGTTGTAAGAAATAATACTTTGGAAACCAAGGGGTAATGCTAATGTGGGGTCAGGAATTGGTGGTAGTGTGCAAATAGGTTTGGTCGAAAACTCCATTTGTTACACCAGAACATATCTTAACCATCACTAATGCGACGGTAGATCTAAAATCCGTAGCTGGATCAGGAAGCAGCACATAGAATATTGGACTAAAATCCAAAACAAAACGATAGAAATATAATGATGCCGAAACCACGTTTTAAGAGGACATCTACAATATTGAGCTTGAACAGGAGGCTACTTAAACTCAAGGTAGTTCTAATGACTAGTCATTCGAACTCCAAGAAACACCTGCACACGATGGGTAGGACAGCTGCACACATGGGTAGAGAGAATGAACCACGAAGTGAAGACTGTACAGTGTGGGGGACGAAACTGCACCACACTTAAACGTCCGATGAGAAGCACTGGATTCCAAAAGATACAGAGTATTTTTGTCATTAATTCCTGAAGAGCATGTGTCTGACAAATTATAGTAAACATAGGTTTTATGTGGAATGGGTGACGTTAACATATTCAAATAAATTTACTAGGGCTCAGTCTATTGGTATCTAGTTTCACGTGAACATTAGATCTAATATTGGGTGAGGAATTCTTTCAAACAGTAATAGCATGCGTTGACAACATCTTAATGTCCACTGATACATGCGATGAGCACCAAGACATTATGTGTTGGAAGCATTCAAACGATTAATTCAGAAAAGTCGGAATGTGAAAAATGCAAAGAATGATCTTTACTTATGTCATTTCAGATACATCCAGAAAAATATTTACTATTTTCGAAAAAAAGGTTTTCGGTCCTTTCAAATTTTTGGGGCGACCGTTTGATGTTGACGCTTATTATGACAAAAATTAAGACAGTATATATAATTATTCGTTAACGAATGTCAGGCTGTGTACATATTGTGTGTTTGCTACATCAGATATGTACTGCTGAGGTGCTCGGAGTTGTGTCACAAATCACTGGAACATTTAGACCAAGCACTTGTTCATCTGCAGACGATAATGTGGGCTCTTGCTGAAAAACCTATGTAATCAGCGTTAGATCCACCCTTAGGAAATCTATTTACGAAAAACTTCAATGATATTGCTTCACAAATTGAGCAAGTCAGTAACGTGTTGATCCACCTCTCGCCTTTATGCAAGAAGTCATACGGCTTGGCATTGATTGAGTTTTTGGACGTCCTAGTCAGTCTATATTTCAAATATTATGTATTATTTTATTACTATTATACTCATCATTATTATTACCAGTAGTAGTACTAAAGCGCTGCTATTATTGTTAGTTCCTATATAGTACAATTTAATCACTGAAAATAGTTTAAAAATTATGACAGAACGTTGAAGACATAGATTCTATAACGGCTTAGAGACCAGACTTTATACTTCTAAACTGTTATAGCAGCTGGTATGATCTATGGCCATTGGTTATCAGCTATGTAATGCGAATTAATGCAGAAGAATTTGAGGAATGGTAAAAAAATCAAGGAGATGGGACTTGAATGGCTTGAAATTACCAAAGATTTTTGAGAGTTCCAAAGAAATGTAAACAACGACTAAGTAAAATAGGCAAAAGAAAAACAGGAGAAGATGAGTGCATAGCTTTGTGAGACGGCATAGTGAAAGTGGAATAGGAACAATTAGAAAGAGAAGGTCCAACTGAAACTTTTGCATACCACATAATACCTCAAATTTTATTCATGAAAGGAGGAAAAGTAAAAATGCATCAAATGAAACAGACAAAATGGAATAACTTAAAAATAAGATCGACACAAGGAGAAAATGGTAAAACAAGAGGAGAAATGTAAAGCTGGATGTTCATAAGAAAGATAGATGTCGCATACAGGAAAACAAAGAAACCAGTCGAGGAAATAAAAGCAGCTGTACAAATATCAAGAGCTCGGATAGTAGGCTAGCACCAGGCAAAGAAGGGCAGAGTGAAACGTAGAAGGAATTTATTAAGGGCTACATAAAGGAAAGAAACTAGAAGAAAAAATTTGTAAAGAGAAGAGAAAATGGATGGGGATTAGTTGGCCGATGCGATGAATATGACGGAGCATGAAAGACATCAGTCGAAACAAGCCACCTAGAGTAGATGACATTGCCTCAGAAGTATTGAGATGTTTGATCGAACCAAACATGACAAATTATTTCATCTTGTCTGAAAAAAAACATGAGCCACGTCAAATAACCTGAGAATTCTAAAAGAATGAAATAACGACAGAACCAGTGTCGATTCTGACAGGGGTTCTATCGAAATGTGTTACGTCAGTACTGGTATGGAATAACACCCCGAATTACCTGCTGAAAAATGGAACGACTGACTGAAGCCCATCTGGTGCTAGACCAGTTGGGGTCCAAACTATTGTAGTAAAGAGTAAGGCAGTAATGACCTCACGACTTATCTTAAATGATAAGTTGAAGAAAAACCCACATTTAAGGCATTTATAGACTTAGTAAAAAAAGCTCTTGAGAATCTAGAGTGGAATATACAACTAGTATACACTCCAGACCGCAATTTAGAGAGTCAAAGAACATGAAAGATAGGTAGTAGTTGAGAACGGTGTAAGGTGTAATGGTAACTAAACCAACATGTTATTTAATGTGTACACTGAACAGGCAGTTGAGGAAACATAGAAAAAATTGGGAAAAGTAATTAAATTGTACGAGCAGCTGTGGCCTAGATATCTTGGAAGAACAGTTGGACAGAAAGGATATTCTCTTGAAAACAGATTTCAAGGTGAACACAAGTAAAAGTACCGGGTGACCAAAGAGTCAGTATCAATTTGAAAACTGAATAAATCACGGAATAATGTAGATAGAGAGGTACAAACTGACACACATGCTTGGAATGACATGGGGTTTTATTAGAAACAAAAAATATAAACGTTCAAAAAATTTGCGACAGATGGCGCTTCATCTGATCAGAGTAGTAATAATTAGCATAACAAAGTAAGACAACCAAAGATGATGTTCTTTACAGGAAATGCTCAATATGTCCACCATCATTCCTCAACAATAGCTGTAGTCGAGGAACAAGGTTGTGAACAGCACAGTGCATGTCCGGAGTTATGGTGAGGCATTGGCGTCGGATGTTGTCTTTCAGCATCCCTAGAGATGTCGGCCGATCACGATACACTTGAGACTTCGGGTAACCCCAAAACCAATAATCGCACGGACTGAGGTCTGGGGATCTGGGAGGCCAAGCACGACGAAAGTGGCGGCTGAGAACTCGATCATCACCAAACGACGCGCGCAAGAGATCTTTCACGCGTCTAGCAATACTTTGTTTTTTTTTTTTGTTCTAATAAAACCGCATGTCATTCCAAGCATGTGTGTCAATTTTTTCATCTCTATCTACATTATTCCGTGGTTTATTAAGTTTTCAAATTTATACTGACTTTTTGATCACCCGGTATAATATGACGGGTGAAGAGTAGTCAAATTAAATCAGGCGAAGCTAAGGGAACTACGTGAAGATAGGTGACACAAAGTAGGAAATGAGGTTCGCTCTTTCCACAATAAAGAAAGTGACGACGGTAGAAGTAAAGCGGATATAAAATATGGTCTTCTGGTAGCAACCAAATAACTTTCGTGAAACTGGAAGTACGTTAAGACAGAATATAAATTTAAGTGTTAGAAAGTGTTTTCTGAAAATATCTGTACGGAGTAATGTTATATGAAATCGGAACGTGGACGATAAACAAAACATACTAGAAGAAAACAAAAGCTTTCTGAATGTAATTTTCGGAAATATGCTGAAGAACAGATGCGAGATGAAGAAGCTAACGAAGAGGTTACTCATCGAACTGGGGACAACAGAGGCTTAGGAGACGACTAAACGAACGTACACTGATGAGCCAAAACGTTATGACCACTGTCCATCGCGAAGTTGTTGTCGCCTGTCGAATGCATCACATTTCTCGTTACACCAGGTCGGTGGTTGGGTCTTTACACGCCGTCATCCATGGGAATGGCTCCATGAAACATACACCGCGAAACAGATGCAGGCAAGTGAGGCCAGAATTATGCTATGGGGTATATTGAATTGGGGTTCCATGGGATATGTGGTAGTAATCGAAGGAATTATGACAGCATTGAACTATGCGAATATTATTACGGACCACCTCCATCGCTTCGTGCTTGAAGTCATCCCCCAACTGCGATTACATCTTCCAGCAGGATAACTGACCGTGTTGCAAGGTCAGAATAGTGCTACGGTGGTGTGAGGGTCATTATACTGAACTAACATTGAGGTCTCGGCCAGAAAAAGTGCCTGATCTGTACACATTGGAACATAAGTCTGGTGCCAGCTACGTGCCTGTAAAGCACCATCCCGTAATGTACGCGAATTGCTTGAACTGGTGTCACATAATTCTGGAATCCTGTCAAGGGCTTGTGGAATCCATGCCAAGCAGAATCTCTGTTGTACTGTGTTTGATAAGTGGAACAACACGCTATTAAACAGGTTTTTATAATTGTTTCGGCTCATCGGTGTACAGGTTGACAGGACACAAGCTGGAAATGGAGGGAAGTATGGGACTACTTATTGTGGAGAGGGACCAAGTTACACTACTGGCCATTAAAATTGCTACACCAAGAAGAAATGCAGATGAGTATTCATTGGACAAATATATTATACTAGAACTGACATGTGATTGATTACATTTTCACGCAATTTGGGTGCATAGTTCCTGAGAAAACAGTACCCAGAACAACAACCTCTGGTCGTAATCACGGCCTTGATACGCCTGGGCATTGAGTCAAACACAGCTTGGATGGCGTGTACACGTACAGCTGCCCATGTAGCTTCAACACGATACCACAGTTTATCAAGAGTAGTGACTGGCGTATTGTGACGAGCTGGTTGCTCGGCCACCATTGACCAGACGTTTTCAGTTGGTGAGAGATCTGGAGAATGTGCTGGCCACGGCAGCAGTCGAACATTTTCTGTATCCAGAAAGGCCCATACAGGACCTGCAACATGCGGTCGTGCATTATCCTGTATTATCCGCAGTGATCGAATGAAGGGTAGAGCCGCGGGTCGTAACACATCTGAAATGTAACGTCCACTGTTCAAAGTGCCGTCAATGTGAACAAGAGGTGACAGAGACGTGTAACCAATGGCACCCCATACCATCACGCCGGGTGATACGCCAGTATGGCGATGACGATTGCACCCTTCTAATGTGCGTTCACTGCGATGTCGCCAAACACAGATGCGACCATCATGATGCTGTAAACAGAACCTGGATTCATCCGAATAAATGACGTTTTGCCATTCGTGCACCTAGGTTCGTCGTTGAGTACACCATCGCAGGCGCTCCTGTCTGTGATGCAGCGGCAAGGGTAACCGCAGCCATGGTCTCCGAGCAGATAGTCCATACTGCTGCAAACGTCGTCGAAGTGTTCGTGCATGTGGTTGTTGTCTTGCAAACGTCCCCATCTGTTGATTCAGGGATCGAGATGTGGCTGCACGATCCGTTACAGAAATGCGGATAAGATGCCTGTCATCTCGACTGCTAGTGATACGAGGCCGTTGGGATCCAGCACGGCGTTCCGTATTACCCTCCTGAACCCACCGATTCCATATTCTGCTAACAGTCATTGGATCTCGACCAACGCGAGCAGCAATGTCACGATACGATAAACCGCAATCGCGATAGGCTACAATCCGACCTTTATCAAAGTCGGAAACGTGATGGTACGCATTTCTCCTCCTTACACGAGGCATCACAACAACGTTTCACCAGGCAACGCCGGTCAACTGCTGTTTGTGTATGAGAAATCGGTTGGAAACTTTCCTCATGTCAGCACGTTGTAGGTGTGGCCACCGGCGCCAACCTTGTGTGAATGCTCTGAAAAGCTAATCATTTGCATATCACAGCATCTTCTTCCGGTCGGTTAAATTTCGCGTCTGTAGCACGTCATCTTCGTGGTGTAGTAATTTCAATGGCCAGTAGTGTAGATTACAGCAGGCAAGTTCCTGTGGATGTTGTTTGCAATAATTACGCAGATATGACCAGAATTGCACAGAGCTCATAAGCAAGGAGGTCTACCCGGGTTGGAAACACCGCGAGAAGTGTAGGCTTGAACATAAATGCAGATGGTAGCCAGTCCTTCAGTATGCGCTGTTGTCTTTGACCACGGATGGCGCCTGTACAATGTTTCAATAACTTGCAGTCGTTGTCAGAACAGTGTTCTGTTGTAGCTGTGAGTGCACTCTGTCGGAGCTAAGTGAATGCCAACCTGGGCAAATTGATGGTGCTAGCATAGTAGCATAGCGGCTGCTTCCATAACCATGGTACACTAAGTGTGCAGCGATTCAAGAGGCTCCATATCGAAGATTTACACTGCGTACAGGCAAAACGAAGCGACTCATTTACTAAGTTACAACGCTGACGAAATTTGTATTGAGTGATGCTGACAGACGGTCATTGAAGAGGATTGTGATGAGAAATAAAACAAGAGGCCGACAGGTGCAAAAGTCAAAGCAGAACTGAATGTCACACTCGCATACCCTTTCAGCACCAAAACAACAAGAAGCGAGCTCCATACGCTGAGAGGTGGCGGGCGAGCTGGAACTCCAAAAGCACTCATCGGTAATGCAAACGTTCGTAACAGGAAAACATGATGCCTTAGGCATAAAAGTTGGACTACGGATCAATGGAAGAAAGTTATTTGTGAGGACGAGACTTGTTGCATACTGAGCTTCTGGACGGGATTACATCCCAAGATTCAAATGTGGCGATGGTTCGGTATTGAATTGGATAGCCATATAGTCGAATTCCATGGGCCCCATAGGTATTCTGCAAGGCCTCATAATTGAAAGGAATAAGTGACCATTTCGGCTGATTAGGTCCATACCATTGAACAATGTCCGTTCCCCGATGGTGATGCCGTGCCCCAAGACAGAGGTCGCATCGCTCAGGACTGTATTTGTGAGGACAAGGATCAATTTTGGCATCTCTCCATGGCGACTACAGTCACCATATCAGCCACTGCGGTCTACTTTGCAGAGAAGGGTGTGTGGTCGCTAACCACCTTCATTGTCGTCACCCGATCTTGACACTGTTTTGGAGAAGGAATGATGTACCCTGAAGAGCGAAAGAGCCTGGTACATCTGCCTAATATCGTGTAGGGCCACCGCAAGCACGCAGAAGTGCTTCAACATGACCTGGCATGGAGTCGATTAATGTCTGAAGTAGTGTTGGCGGGAACTGACTCCATGAATTCTGCAGGGCTGTCCATAAATCCGTAAGAGTACGAGTGGTGGAGTTCATTTCTGAAAGGCACTTTGCAAGGCATCCTAGATATGCTCAATATTGTTCATGTCTGGGGAGACTGACGGCCAGCGGAAGTGCGTAAACCCATAAGAGTATTCCTGGAGCCACTCTGTAGCAATTCTGGACGCGTGGGGTGTCGCATTGTCCTGCTGGAATTGCCCAGGTTCGTCGGAATGCCCAATGGACATAAATGGATGCAGGAGATTGGACTGGATGCTTACATACGTGTCACCACCCAGAATCGTATCTAGACGGACAAAGGGTCCCATATCACTCCAACCGGACACGCCTCACGCCATTACGAAGCGTCCACCAGATTGAACAGTATACGCAGGGTACATGATTCATGAGGTTATCTCCATATGCGTACACGTCCATTCGCTCAATACAATTTGAAACGAGACTTGTCCGACCAGGCAACAAGTTTCCAGTCATCAACAGTCCAATGTCGGTGTTGACGGGCCCAGGCGAGGCGTAGCTTAGTGTCGTGCAGTCATCAAGCGTACAGTAGTGGGCCTTCGGCTCCGAAAGCCCATATCGATAACGTGTGAAATCCTAGGGGACTTAACTGCTAAGGTTATCAGTCCCTAAGCTTACACACTACTTAACCTAAATTATCCTAAGGACAAACACATACACCCATGCCCGAGGGAGGACTCGAACCTCCGCCGGGACCAGCCGCACAGTCCATGACTGCAGCGCCTGAGACCGCTCGGCTAATCCCGCGCGGCGTATCGATGATGTTTCGTTGAATAGTTCACAAGCTGACTCTTGTTGACGGCCCAGCACTGAAATCTGCAGCAATTTGCGGAAGGGTTGCACTTCTGTCAGGCTTAACGATTCTCTTCAGTCGTCGTTGGTCCCGTTCCTGCAGGATCTTTTGCCGGCCGCAGCGATGTCGGAAATTTGATGTTTTACCGGATTCCTGATATTCATTGTACACTCGTGAAACGGTCCTACGCGAAAATAGCCACTTTATCGCTACCTTGGAGATGCTGTATCCCATCGCTCTTGCGCCAACTATAACACCACGTTCGAAGTAATTTATTCTTGATAGCTTGCCATTGTAGCAGCAGTAACCGATCTAACAAATGCGCCAGACCGATGTCTTATATACCTGTTTACATATCTCTGTATTTTAATATGCATGCATATACCAGTTTATTTGGCATTTCAGTGTAATATGCCCTTGAAAACCGTACAGGACTTATATTCATCCATTCCGAGACGACTGGAAGTTGTTATGAATGACATCGGTTTTCCTACATGGTACAGGGCCTGATAATATTTTACGTTTTTTGATTTTTCCATATTTATATCCATCCCTTGTACATAAAACCAGTCTTACCTTGAAGATTATAATCGCAACCATTATCCTCGGCGCTAAGAAATCTGATTTGTAATCAACTGTAATCATTTAATCTCAATACTGAAACTTCCCTTATTAGCTATAATATTTCATTCCAAAAACTCTGTTATGTGCTCCATTTTACCTAGCTAATATTAATTTCCAAAATGGAACTGCACAGCGTGCTTTTCTAAACTTGAAACAATAATCACTACATATATGTTCCTGCGTGAATTCACCACAACGCTCTGACCTTTGATCTACGGTATTTCCTCGAGCGTCGGGTTATTCGAGTTATTTACGTTGCTTCCAGGCTGCGTAGGTTGTGAAATGAAGCGCAGAGAATTAGATGCTTTTAGTGAAAGCTGCACTGTCAAAGCCCCATAGATACTTCGGACAAAGAACTAGGTACCCGCTCATTTAATGGTCCAGAGCACAGAGCTAATCGGATACACAATACTCTTACGCTCTATTCGCGCGTCAATTACATTTGCCGTACGCAATTCAGTAGTAGTTCTGTGTGTGACACGTATTGTAGTTCGCACTGTCTCAGTCAAACGATGAGTGACTATTACGCTGCGGACTGTTCTGAAATGGAGCCATACACGTCTCCCCAAATCATCTGAGTGAAAGTAATCGAAAATAACAAATTATTAACAAACACAATTACAATCACAGCTAATTTTTAGAAATATGAAAATATTTTAACAGTCTGGAAGCCGTTCTCCGTCACACCACGATCACATGTTGCACGGATGGGAGAATGATAATGATCAACGGGCGCTACGTTGGAGTCATCGCAACAGGTGATACAAAATACGCAAAGCACAATGGTAACTCCTGCTCTATCCTAAAGACTGGCACTGAATCGAAAAAGTAACTTCCCAATAGAGCATTCAGAGATTAAATTTTAAAATGCAGGCACAACAAACTTGAAAGATGGAGAGTCTACATTTTAATTTTGGTTTCAACAACCACGATCTCATACCTATTATGGATAATGTCATAACTCAGAGTTCCGTCTGGCCACACATCTCGCAGTAAAATGTAAATGTTGTATGATTAGGGCCTCCCGTCGCGTAGACCGTTCGTCGGATGCAAGTCTTTCGATTTGACGGCACTTTAGCGACGTGCGCGTCATTGGGGATGAAATGATGATGATTAGGACAACACAACATCCAGTCCCTGAGCGGAGAAAATCTCCGACCCATCCAGGAATCGAACCCAGGCCCTGAGGACTGACATTCTGTCGCGCTGACTACTCAGCTACCGGGGGCGGACACATCTCGCACTGATAGACGAGGTCGTACTACGAGATGGATAGTGTGCTCAGTCTCCGAGGAGTTCAAATGGTTCAAATGGCTCTACGCACTATGGAACGTAACATCTTAGGTTATCAGTCCCCTAGAGTTAGAACTACTTAAACCTAACCTGAGGACATCACACACATCCATGCCCGAGGCAGGATTCGAAGCTGCGACCGTAGCAGCAGCGCGGTTCCAGGCTGAAACGACTGGAACCGCTCGGTCACAGCGGCCGACTCTTCGAGGAGTCTAGAGACTTTTTTTCCGTGTTGCAGAGTTGGATATAGTTTGCAAGATTTATGAAAACTTACAGTATTGTACGTCTAGGAATCCGTTATTGTATGATAAACATAACTTATATTCAGTTCCTTGGAAATATGACCACCTACGTAACAGCTGGTACGTCCGCCTTTCGTACGGATAACAGCGGCGACGCGTCGTGGCATGAAAGGTAGGTCGCTGGAAGGAGGTGGCAACATATCTGCACAGACAAGTCACCTAATTCTCGTAAATTTCTGGAAGTGGGAGCGATTACCTACGATCTCTGGGCGTAGGCTCGCCTTGCTTCCGCTACGTGTTGAAGACACTACAGCACTCCTCAAACTCCCGAGAGGTTGTGCAGTTTCCGCACTGTTTGAGTCGAGCCTCCAGGTCTTCACATTCTGACCTCGATAAAGTCTGATAGATAGCACGCCTTCCCCATTCTGAACACGAGCAGCACGCTCACTTATACTGCTTGTACTGTGCGTTTGTTTTACTAGCAGTAACTGCTCCCCAGGTGCAGCTGCTATCGCCTGGACGGGTTTATATCGATAGCAGGTTGGTGGTCATAATGTTCTGGCTGATCAGTGTATATTCAGAACTCGCTTCAAAGGTATGAACAAATGGCGAACTGTCTTCACGGCTAATCCTAAATACTCATTCATATATGCTACCGCGCTTCCATGGAACTTGCACTCAGCCAGTCCCATGGAGCACCAAGGGTACGTTCCTTGTCAGACCCCAAGCAAGAGTGAGATCCTGCCCAGTGACTTTCGCACTGAGCAATTCGGCGTTCCCCAGACCCCCCACCGCAAGCCAGGACACCACTCCCTATTGCAAGTACTGACTTATTATGTACCATTTACGAAATATTATTTACGCCCTGGTAGGAGATTATCTTTTGAAACTTATGTGAAAATTACCGAACAATCAGTTTAATAAGCCACAGCTGCAAAATACTAACACGAATTCTTTACAGACGAATGGAAAAACTAGTAGAAGCCGACCTCGGGGAAGATCAGTTTGGATTCCGTAGAAATACTGGAACGCGTGAGGCTATACTGACCTTACGACTTATCTTAGAAGAAACAATAAGGAAAGGCAAACCTACGTTTATAGCATTTGTAGACGCAGAGAAAGCTATTGACAATGTTGACTGGAATACTCTCTTTCAAATTCTAAAGGTGGCAGGCTAAAATACAGGGAGCGAAAGGCTATTTATAATTTCTACAGAAACCAGATGGCAGTTATAAGAGTCGAGGGACATGAAAGGGAAGCAGTTGTTGGGAAGGGCGTAAGACAGGGTTGTAGCCTCTCCCCGATGTTATTCAATCTGTATATTGAGTAAGCAGTAAAGGAAACAAAAGAAAAATGCGGAGTAGGTATTAAAATCCATAGATAAGAAATAAAAACTTTGAGGTTCGCCGATGACATTGCAACTCTGTCAGAGACAGCAAAGGACTTGGAAGAGCAGTTGAATGGAATGGATAGCGTCTTGAAAGGAGGATATAAGATGAACGTCAACAAAAGCAAAACGAGGATAATGGAATGTAGTCGAATTAAGTCGGGTGATGACGAGGGAATTAGATTAGGAAATGAGACACTTAAAGTAGTAAAGGAGTTTTGCTATTTGGGGAGCAAAATAACTGATGATGGTCGTAGTAGAGAGGATATAAAATGTAGACTGGCAATGGCAAGGAAAGCGTTTCTGAAGAAGAGAAATTTGTTAACATCGAGTATAGATTTAAGTGTCAGGAAGTCATTTCTGAAAGTATTTGTATCGAGTGTAGTCATGTATGGAAGTGAAACATGGACGATAAATAGTTTGGACAAGAAGAGAATAGACGCTTTCGAAATGTGGTGCTACAGAAGAATGCTGAAGATTAAATGGGTGGATGACATAACTAATGAGGAGGTATTGAATAGGATTGGGGAGAAGAGAAGTTGGTGGCACAACGTGACTAGAAGTAGGGATCGGCTGTTAGGACATGTTCTGAGGCATCAAGGGATCACCAATTTAGTATTGGAGGGCAGCGTGGAGGGTAAAAATCGTAGAGGGAGACCAAGAGATGAATACACTAAGCAGATTCAGAAGGATGTGGGTTGCAGTAGATACTGGGAGATGAAGAAGCTTGCACAGGATAGAGTAGCATGGAGAGCTGCATCAAACCAGTCTCAGGACTGAAGACCACAACAACAACAACATTCTTAGAGGTGCTAATAATTCCTCATTTAGGATTCGTTATTTCGCGGCATAGTCTGTTCACATGGTTCCATCGTTCACTCAGACATTCCTTCCTCTCGAGAACTGGTGTGTGTGTGTGTGTGTGTGTGCGTCTGTGTGTGTATGTGTGTGTGTGCGTGTGCAGGGGGAAGGGGCAAGGTTGTGGGGGAGGAGAGTGACGCCTGGTGTGTAACATCTCCTTTGAGGATAAAACCGCTAATCGGTGTTGCAATGTGTTTGCCAACGGTGGAGCTTTGTCTGTCCAGAAAGACGTTTCCTTGTACCAGGAGATAGGATGGCTTTGTCCACTCAAAGTTAAGCCTGAGGCTGAAGTTTTCTGGCAAACTGTTGATCTCGTTACCTTGCTAGCTGAATGCTGCAGCTGAGTTGACCTAAGATGTAAACATTGCATTATTTTTCTCTGCTTCAAATAAATTGCGAAAGCGGGTAGACCGTGGGGTAAGTTTAAAGGGCTCTTCTTTTCTTTCCGAGGTCGGATCGGTCGTGAAATTAAAACCACAGTGAAAACCCAATAAACCGCTGCACCACGGCGCACTTTTCAGTTCTGAGCGCACAGAGAGCACGTAAAGACGCCTAGAATAACAGAGTCTTCTGCTAAGCGTGAAGTGCTTGCTGAGGGGTTATGTCTCATTTCGTGAAGCCCACATAATGTGCCTGCCTTGCGTAACAGCAAAGTGAGGCAGGGTGCACGAACTCTGAGACAGTACATACTAGCGTTCACGATGCAGGCAGTCAGGTAAGGAAGCGAGTGTCAACGAATGATGCTGCTCAGCCGGAGCTTGTGACACTTGCACGGAGTGACACTTATACGGAGAGGGATTGTGTTGACGTTTGCACGGAGACCAAGACACGTTAGATAGTGGACAGGGTGTTCCAAAAGTAGGCTACACTGGCCTGTCCATTGCTACCTGCGACGTGTTCTGGGAAAGGCGAGATCCAATGTCGTGCACAGTTTCCCGTCTCCGCAACAGTTCACAGTGAGCGCGGCTTTCTCCCAGAGATCAGTACTGCAGTTGACGTCTGGATGGCAAGTTGTGTTCCACGTATTAGTGCTGAGGTAATGAAGTTTCCCCGAGACCACAAAGGGAAAGCCTTTAATGACTTATAGCTGGCATCAGTATACAGGGTGTTACAAAAAGGTACGGCCAAACTTTCAGGAAACATTCCTCACACACAAAGAAAGAAAATATGTTATGTGGACATGTGTCCGGAAACGCTTACTTTCCATGTTAGAGCTCATTTTATTACTTCTCTTCAAATCACCTTAATCATGGAATGGAAACACACAGCAACAGAACGTACCAGCGTGACTTCAAACACTGTATTACAGGAAATGTTCAAAATGTCCTCCGTTAGCGAGGATACATGCATCCACCCTCCGTCGCATGGAATCCCTGATGCGCTGATGCAGCCCTGGAGAATAGCGTATTGTATCACAGCCGTCCACAATACGAGCACGAAGAGTCTCTACATTTGGTACCGGGGTTGCGTAGACAAGAGCTTTCAAATGCCCCCATAAATGAAAGTTAAGAGGGTTGAGGTCAGGAGAGCGTGGAGGCCATGGAATTGGTCCGCCTCTACCAATCCATCGGTCACCGAATCTGTTGTTGAGAAGCGTACGAACACTTCGACTGAAACGTGCAGGAGCTCCATCGTGCATGAACATGTTGTGTCGTACTTGTAAAGGCACACGTTCTAGCAGCACAGGTAGAGTATCCCGTATGAAATCATGATAACGTGCTCCATTAAGCGTAGGGGAAGAACATGGGGCCCAATCAAGACATCACCAACAATGCCTGCCCTAACGTTCACAGAAAATCTGTGTTGATGACCTGACTGCACAATTGCGTGCGGATTCTCGTCAGTCCACACATGTTGATTGTGAAAATTTACAATTTGATCACGTTGGAATGAAGCCTCATCCGTAAAGAGAACATTTGCACTGAAATGAGGATTGACACATTGTTGGATGAACCATTCGCAGAAGTGTACCCGTGGAGGCCAATCAGCTGCTGATAGTGCCTGCACACGCTGTACATGGTACGGAAACAACTGGTTCTCCCGTAGCACTCTCCATACAGTGACGTGGTCAACGTTACGTTGTACAGCAGCAACTTCTCTGACGCTGACATTAGGGTTATCGTCAACTGCACGAAGAATTGCCTCGTCCATTGCAGATGTCTCGTCGTTCTAGGTCTTCCCCAGTCGCGAGTCATAGGCTGGAATGTTCCGTGCTCCCTAAGACGCCGATCAATTGCTTCGAACGTCTTCCTGTCGGGACACCTTCGTTCTGGAAATTTGTCTCGATACAAACGTACCGCGCCACGGCTATTGCCCCGTGCTAATCCATACATCAAATGGGCATCTGCCAACTCCTCATTTGTGAACATTGCACTGACTGCAAAACCACGTTTGTGATGAACACTAACCTGTTGATGCTACGTACTGATGTGCTTGATGCTAGTACTGTAGAGCAATGAGTCGCACAAGCACCGAAGCCAACATTAACTTCCTTCAATTGCGCCAACTGGCGGTGAATCGAGGAAGTACAGTACATACTGACGAAACTAAAATGAGCTCTAACATGGAAATTAAGCGTTTCCGGACACATGTCCACATAACATCTTTTCTTTATTTGTGTGTTAGGAACGTTTCCTGAAAGTTTGGCCCTACCTTTTTGTAACACCCTGTGTAGTGGACTGTACAAACAAACAAAAAAGTGACTTATTGGCGTTGTATCAACTTTAACAAGAATAAATGTGAAGGAACACCATCCACAAAAAATTGCAGTTTTAGGGGAAGGTAGCTATTTTTGTATTTCAATGAAGCAGTAAATGAAGTGCGAAAACATTTTCACAGCTCAAAGAAGCGGGCAAAAGAAACATAGGTCACAGAAGACGAAGTAGGGCAGGTCGTCAATCAAGTAAGATTACAACTTAGTAACATCCTCACCATCACACAGAAGTGCGAAACAATCGTCACTTCACATTAGGCGAAAAAATATGGGACCTAGAAAACATTGCACCGATTCTCGAAGAGTATTCTTCCAAGAAAATAATTTGCTGATGAATAACGGCAGCAATGTTTTATTTACAGATAGTAACAGGGACTGAATGACAGAATACTGGTGTTTGCCAACGAAAAGGGAAAAGCATGTTCATGAAATTGCGAATCATTCTTTATGGATGGAACGTTCAAGAGTTTGATCAAGCAGTTTGGACAGTTCTTTATACTCCACGCTGACCTTAATAGTTCTTGGGAGGAAACAACCACCATTCCAGTCATACTTGGTTTGAAAATAAAAGCATCTTTTCCTGTTGCCACTTATTTTTCCCACACACGTTTCGCTTTTTCTTGTTTTAATTTACAAAACAAGTATATCTGTGCTTGCTGCGGAGTATGGCTACGCAAACAAACTTGTTATTCACGCCATGCCAGGCATCTGCATGTGGTCTTTATTAGAAAATCAGAAGACTTCATCTGAATGTCCACAAAACCATACAACACATAAAATTCATCAACATATGCAAATGTATATATCTCACTGATGATGCCTTAGAACAAGAAAAAGGAGAGACGTGTCTGCGAAAAATAAATTGACAGCGGGAAATGGAGGCTTTATTTACAAAACAAGTATTTCTTGCTTTCTGCGGGGGACGGCCACGCAAAAAAAATTACCACTCCACTCGTTTACGCTTTACTGTCAAATAAAAAGCGAGAAACATATGTACTTTTTTTAAAGCTATTAAAACTAACGTGCCGGGACGGAACCTTGCGTCTCTGATGATAGACTTCGAAATTGTCATCGTCCAAGCAACTAACAGTTTATTTGCTGGAACAGAGAATACTGGTTGCAATTTTCATTTTAATGAATGCTTGTGGAAACAAGTTCAGTTTTGCGGCCTCGTTTCAGCCTATAAGAATGATTTGTGCTCTAGAACATCTTCTTCTGGAAACGCTAGATGATGGTTAGCAGTGCATTCAAGAGAGCACGCCTAAAAATCAAAAGCTTCAGGCCTTTTATAATAGTTTTTTGCACCAGTGTGTGTCGAACACATGGCGAGAGATATGTGGAATTGCAGTGGAAGGCGCCATCGCACTAACAACCTCTCGGTATGATGAAACCGAAGAATAAATACATTGATATCAAAAGTTTATCCGACTCTTCACTCATTAGTGAGAAATCTTCGAGAAGATGCAGAGTACCGCCGCCACCAGTTAGACCGACTAATTTCAAACTTTGATGGGAAAACATGAAAAAAAGTCACCAATGAAAGCTGACGAAGGCTTTGAGGAAACTCCAAATGGATGGGAATTTAAAATCTCATCCGACTTGTTCGGCCTACGCACGGAAATTAAAATGTCGAAGGAAACGTCAGACTCACTGAAAAGTTTGTAAATAGTGAAAAGCAGTAATAATTGGCAATCTTGTAAATATCGTAAATAAATTTAGTGGCGGATGGGAAGAGATTAATTCCTCGTGGTCTTCCCTGGAAACGACACAAAGTCGGCTAAATGTCTCTTGAAAGTTGTAAAATATTCCCTAATGAAGACGCACAAGCTGTGTCTAAGTGTAAGCCTTTTCTAGGAAATAATCGCAGCATTCGCCTTGAGAGGTTCTTAGAATCAAAATCTGTATGGGTGGACATCGAACACAAAATTTTTGCAGCGGTCGCGCAGGCAAATGACATGCAATTAAATTCATACTTTCTCCCTCCGTTAGGAGACGAACAAAACCAGCATGAAAGTAGTAAAGACAACATAAATTACCAGAAAAGTGATCGGTCGCAGTCTGACAACCTTTCAACGTACGTTAAAACTAATTTCCAGTAACATATGCCGTAGATTACAGAAGACCTGTTGAGGATGCGGCTAGGCGAGCAAGAATGCTCACGCTCGCTCGCCGCCTGAGATGTGAGCGCTCGCAGTAGAATGGGATTGCTAGATGTCGTTACGTAGACCACGGCAGTGTCGACTGGTAGTTCCGGAGAAGTGCAAACATTGTGCTGCCTTCAGAAAAATGGTCGTACTCAGGTTCGGCTTACAAGGGGAGGTCGCCAATCGGGACACGCCGATTTCGCCCAAATTGCGTGTGTAAAAGGAGGAGGGTCTCCACATCACGTGCCTTAAATATTTCGCCTGAGTGGGCCTTGGAAAAGGAGAAAATGTTCTCGAAAGTTTTTCCGATAGCAGTATATTCCTTATTCAGCGCTCTGTTCGTCGTTAACGGGATAGCGTAATGGTAAAGCGCATTGCTTATGAAACAGGCGACTTTGCATCAATCCAACGTGCTTCCTGATTTCTTTTTCTGTTTTTCCCATGTTTATTTTACTTCGTTCAACTATTTACCGTATAAATTAAACACATTCAAGCAGTATATTTATATAACTAGGCGAAAGTGTTAACGAAAATGAAGTTTCCAAAGATTCGTGTGATTACGTGCGCTACTTTTTATTCATTATCACAGTAGAAGGTGTGCAATTTTTATGGTAACATCTATCATAGAAACATGTGAAACATATATATGTTTCACACCAGGCACATTTTATGAAGGCATTGTTTGAGCAGTTACATTTTGCCGAAACATGCGTCATTGGAAACGACACTTCATTCAAGTTTTGAAACGATGGTTTGTCCGCTTTCAGTACTGGATCATAGGGGTAAACACAGGAGCACTGAATTGATGCTGCGCGATCGAATGTATTTTAATTGCATCGTCTCTTCATGATATTTCTCGCTGTTGTCGGAGCACTTCAAGGGCACTTTGTAGTCTTTTAATTAGAATTTTGACTTGGCGATAGAAATATACATCACATGGTTGAACCAGTGTCGTACATTTTGGTGGAATGACCTTCATGGTACACATTGTCTCGTCTAGCTGATTCTTAAATGTCTCATCACACTATGTTGA
The DNA here is from genome assembly GCF_023864275.1 of Schistocerca cancellata. NCBI lineage: Eukaryota > Metazoa > Arthropoda > Insecta > Orthoptera > Acrididae > Schistocerca > Schistocerca cancellata. The sequence continues at coordinate 832,827,954 of NC_064628.1, read as the reverse complement.
ATCTGTTTGGCCACTCCAAGAATCCACGAACAGATGAAATTTATTGTTTGCTACGTATGGCTTCAATGTTGTTTCCAAGAATGTTGCATAAAGCTCTTTTGTTAGTTTCCCAGACATGGAACAAGTAACGACAACATTTTCTTACTCGTCTTCTAACTTTTTTGACAGTGGCGGCAAAACCAGAAGCGGTTAAACTGTACTGTGCTGTGTAAGAGTGGGTGGTCTTCGATAGATTGAGTTTCTTCACCATAACAGTCTTTGCACCTTTGACATCCAGAGACCTATTGAACGTTGACTCATACTGGCATCCGATCTGGTCGGTGTTAATTATATAGTCGATGTTGAAATGTGGCATTAAATATCTCATCTCCATGCTTAACTTCTCTGCTGCTGCCACTGTTTCGTCCGAAGTTGCGACATCGTTTTTGCTGACGAATTTCGTGATTTTTCGCTGCCTTATCCAATATTTTTTCTTGAAGGATTTTGTGCAAGTATTAGAAGCACGGAAGTGAAAACTCTCAGACAAATACGGGAATGCAGAGGTCATTGCCCATTGCTGTAGGGTTCTAGTCGTCACCTGTTCATAGCAGCGTTGTGCATCTTAAACATTTTCCCATGTTTCCGAGTCAATTAAGGACAACTTTTCAAGTCTGGTGCCACCTTGGTGTACTACTTTCCTCCAAATTTTAAGATAATCCCTTTTCTTCAGGATTGGGAATCTCGACTGCAATGTTGCAAATTTCCATTTTGGGTGAGCGTCAGGAAATTCCAGGACCTTCTGGTTGTCAGCGGATCTTGCTGATGTACTGAGGGACTCGTGGAGAAATGTTCGGGAGTATAATCCTCATCTGTATTTGAAGAAGTCACCTGTGACAGATAAAAAGAGACTGCATGTGATAAATGTGTGTGAGAGAGAGAAACAGAGAGAAAATGAGATGTTCCACGTACCTATTCATAAATATTTTCTTCATCAGGCTCTGTGCATAGTATCAGACCTTCGTCGTGCTGTATGAAATGCGTATTTATAACGCCGACAACTGCCTCTGCAATTGCTTCACCTATGGATATTACTGTAGGACTGAAGGACATAGGAGGATTGTCAGTGATTATCCCTTTTTCTATATAAATTGAAAAAGCGTAGGAAATCTTCATCAAACGTTTCGAGATTATCAGTCACGCCGGCCGCGGTGGTCTAGCGGTTCTGGCGTTGCAGTCCGGAACCGCGGGACTGCTACGGTCGCAGGTTCAAATCCTGCCTCGGGCATGGGTGTGTGTGATGTCCTTAGGTTCGTTAGGTTTAAGTAGTTCTCAGTTCTAGGGGACTTATGACCTAAGATGTTGAGTCCCATAGTTCTCAGAGCCATTTGAACCATTATCAGTCACTTTTTGCTGGGTTGCCATGTTTGATTTTGGCACGATGATACTCACAACTCCACGAATCGTTGCGAAGTGACAATAGAAGCATACAGTCGCGACATTCACTGGTGAGAAAACCATTACCGTCTGACTGCTGACGCGACGCATGCGATTCTAGCGGTCAGCTAGGGTAACGTCTATTAGCGTCATAAACATAATATGAATAATATTTCATTTTCTAAACTTTTTGTACGTCATTTACGATATGATTGTTTTATATTTGATTCGAAAGCTTGTGTTTATTTAAATTCTTTGGTAAATAGTTGAATAATCTGAAGAAACGAAGTAAAATAATAATTAGAAAAAACAGAAAAAAAGTTAGGAAGCATCTGGGATTGCACGCCACCTGTTTCGTAAGCAATGCGCTTGACCATTACGCTACGCCGTTAACGACAGAGCGCTGAATAAGGTATATAGTGCTATCGGAAAAACTTTCGAGAGCATTTTCTCCTTTGCTAAGGCCCACTCAGGTGAAATATTTAAAAAAATGGTTCAAATGGCTCTGAGCACTATGGGACTTAACATCTGTGGTTATCAGTCCCCTAGAACTTAGAACTACTTAAACCTAACTAACCTAAGGACATCACACACATCCATGCCCGAGGCAGGATTCGAACCTGCGACCGTAGCGGTCACGCGGTTCCAGACTGAAGCGCCTAGAACCGCACGGCCACAACGACCGGCTGAAATATTTAAGGCACGTGATGTGGAGACCCTTCTCCTTCTACACACGCAATTTGGGCGAAATCGGCGTGTCCCGTTTGGCGACCTCCCCTTGTTGGTCTTGATACGGTCATACAGTATATACGGCACACTGCTTAACCCTTTAACTGCTCTGAACGTGTATACGCGCGCCGCCAGTCCTTCTGCCTGGTACTCTGAACGTGTCTACGTGTAGATTTTTCTTTCGAGAAATATATGAGTACATAGGATAGTAATCGCCAGTGACTGACAATTTTCTTCTTCTTATCTTGCATACTTTCTAACACATAGACTACTTTTGAATTGCGAAAATGTACTAGAACAAATAAAATGCCGATAGAAACTCCACATTGTACAACGTGCTTGCGATGAGACAGTCGCAGTTCCTGAAATCCATCGCCGACGGTCTCTGGCCTGCTGAGGAGCACCACAGTCCTGGGCCCATGGATAAACCAAGAAAAACCGCTGCGTAACACCACACACAAACAGACCTGTCCTGCCGGCAGGTCAGTGAGGCTATATCCGACGGGTAGGACCTGCACTTCAGTGGGAACCAAATGGCTTCAGATTGGCAGGCTGAATGAACTATAGATACCGCAGAAATTGCCTCCGGTTTTGGCTCATCGTCGAAATACACTCGTGTGGCCAGCAATCCACGAGCCACAGACAGCATGTTGATGAAATGAGACCATGGTGATCAATCCATGGAACAGATAATGTGTTCAAATAATAATAATGTTAACTCACCATAATGATGATTGCAGAGCCGCAGAAAGGCATGTAGAAAAGACAATCACATTCACAACTAAATTTTCAGCGACAGATTTTGTCAGAAAACTGGAGCGCACACTCGCACAGTTACTCAGACACAACTCACGCACACATGAACGCCGCCTCCGGCCGCTGCGTCTACAGTCTCTGAGAATCAGATCCAGACACACATCACTCCTCATGGCTCCTTGTCTCTCATCGGCAGCTGCTAGAGTTGTGGCACCACTGACTGCAAGCTGAGGGGTGTGGTAGGAAGTGGCGAAACAGTAGGAATGAAGCAGTAGGGAGCCGGCGAATGTACTCAGCTGCATCCAGCCAGCGACGATGCATGACACCTCAGTAAACAAACCATTTCATCTACTAAGACAAAAATGAGATTTTTCCAGTGTTTTTTGTTCTCTAATTTCCCTGCTATTTCCTTGACTTCCATGACGTGAAACTTCCTGGCAGATTAAAACTGTGTGCCCGACCGAGACTCGAACTCGGGACCTTTGCCTTTCGCGGGCAAGTGCTCTACCATCTGAGCTACCGAAGCACGACTCACGCCCGGTCCTCACAGCTTTACTTCTGTCAGTATCTCGTCTCCTACCTTCCAAACTTTACAGAAGCTCTCCTGCGAAACCTTGCAGAAATAGCACTCCTGAAAGAAAGGATACTGCGGAGACACGGCTTAGCCACAGCCTGGTAGAGCACTTGTCCGCGATAGGCAAAGGTCCCGAGTTCGAGTCTCGGTCGGGCACACAGTTTTAATCTGCCAGGAAGTTTCATATCAGCGCACACTCCGCTGCAGAGTGAAAATCTCATTCTTTCCATGACATGTTTGAAATTCCCTGATATTCCCTGATTTCCAGAACCTGTGGCAAACCTGGATGTTGTTTTGATACTCTTAGTGTTCTATTAATGTGCTTCAACACTTAAACTTTGAACTCAAAGAAATAATTCAGTTTGCAATAACATTGCAATGGATTACATGTAAAAGATTATGGACAGTTGGAAGGTGCGCAAGGAGAAACTGATGTGAAAAAAAGCTTTTAAGCGATGTGACTGAAGAAAGTCATAAGGGAGCTGAGAAATAAACTTCTCAGTAATTTTCGCTATGAAAAAACATTTTTGTTTTCCGGAGGAACGCTCAACGGATGAATCTGCAGTTAGCTCAAGTTATTGTAGTGTTTTCAGCTTGGAAAGTGCTGTGCATTTCCACTGATTTTTAGGATCATGATGACAGTGTGGAAACTCGGCTACAGCTGGAACTTATAGACTTACAGTGTGACGTTTGCGTGAGTAGTTTCATAGCAAAATTAGTAAAGTAAAGTTCTGTTTCCTTATTGGAAGTTTTCACGACTGCAGCTATGATTATGTCATTGTTCAGATTTACGTATACACGAAATTCCCCCAGAGAAGCTCAATGGCAGACTTTACCTTAAGAAATTTCATTTTTTACTTCATATATTCAACATGATCCATTATAGTACTTCTAATACTACATTTTTAGGTACCAAGATGCTTAAAGAATAAGTCTAATTATAACGAACTACAATAGTATGGCTGTAACGTTTTCCCAAAAAAAGAACTTCTGTATGATCGATAAACTTAAGAGCTTGTCTTCGAATTAGCATTACTCAGAACGTAGTACCAGACATTGACGATTTAGTGAAACGCAAAATAAATAATATTCACTGTCGTTCTGTGTTTTTATGTTTAACGTTTAAACAAAATGGTACAGAAAAATAAATTTATGGATTTAAATTTCGTCCTGAGACGGTAATTATGATAAGGCTGTAACAGTTGTAGGAAATACCATTTTTCTTACTTAGCTGGCTCCCATACTTTGTTCATCAAAATATTAAAAGGTACATGGACTTTAATTGTCAGTTCTCATCATGTTGAACTTCATTGACAATGCTCATTAATACAACAGTCTTAAAAATAAATTTGCTACAGAACGCGTTAATGATCCACCCTGAAGTGATACGTGGCTACTCACAGCTGTAGTGTGAGCGCAAGCCAGCTCGCACAAGCAGCTGTGTTGAGCTGCTACACTCCTTAGTCTGCCTGTACCCGCAGAAAGCCGGTTAGCCCAGCAAGAGACCCACGCTTCGTGCAAGCGTCTCTCCATTCAAATGTCACTCCGTGCAACTGTTCCAACCCTGCTCTGTGGGTGGATGACACAATTCGAGAAAGCAGACTACGAAAATCAGTTGAAGACAAAGAGGAACGTTCTCATCAGGTATTGTTTTTCTTCATCGCAACGCACGGCCGGCCGCACACTGTAGCTGAAACAAAGACACCTCTGCACCGTTTGTGGTGGCATCCTCTAAATTTAATTTCTTTCCTCATATGACCTGCTTGTTAGAAGGACAGCCTGTGCTTTGTTATCTCTAGTCCCACTCCTACACTTGAACACATTTTGCACAGAACACTTTCTTTCAGCACGGAAGATAATAATCCAATATTCAGTACTTCGTTAATATCATCACTGTCACTTCCACCAGTCAGCTTCTTACTAGAAGATGTCACAGGGCTATGGCCGGCCATGTGTTGCTTGGCAGAAGAACGCACTGTTTCAGTAATTGTAGTATCGCAACTTGGTATTAGTGTTAATTTTCTTTTCTCTGCGTTCTTCCTCTTCTTATATACACGGTTACTAAAACGTGGCATCGTAACCAGAACAACGCTTTACGCAAGAAGTATAATACTACAAACAACAGGCGCAACACTGAACAATTCGAAACGGTAAACAGCAAAGAGACGATGTTCCGCGCTCTTAGCGCTTCATTTGTCACAGAAAACAATGTAGCCAACCCTTGCACACTCGCTGTATGCGTAACATAAGGCGCTGTATGCGTAACAGGCCGACAAAATCCCAAGCAGTTCGCCAGGAAGTCACGAGAGGGTGTTAGATGCATTCAGCGGCCGCCCATTTCCTCTGCAGGCGTGGGGGAAAATGGTAATAACTCCACTTCTAGGGCGAGTAGAACAATAATTCAAAGTTTATGTTAAAGAGGAATGTTCCAATTAATTTTCGGTAGAAAAAAAATCGTAATTTTTTGGATTTGACCACCTCCGGCTCCCCTTAACCTCATGTTTTCTATGTACATGAAACCAATAGCTTTTAATTTATTAAAATTTATCATTTTTCGAGACAGATTTGTAGGTGCTCATTATGCATCGAAATCGATAGTCTGATGACAATTTGTTTGTGGTTATTGACCGACATTGAAGAAAGAAATATCGGAGCATTGTTCATTCTGGTTGAGTCTGTCCGGAAGATCGTGATATGATGGTCAACAGCTTTGGCACAGTATCAATAGAGTGTTGATGCTGCTGCAGTGATGCCCCCCACCTTACCTAGGTACAAGGCAACTGGCCACGCCTATATGACTGAGCGTGCCTTATGGCGGCGTGCCCTGATTCTTTAGCCCAGAAGCTCGTGACAAAAAAGTGTAACTGTTTTATGCTACTCGGTGCTTTAATGTATTGTTATTGCCGATTAAACAAACAGAAGCCTGTTACCAAACGCCCGCAGCTCGTGGTCGTGCGGTAGCGTTCCCGCTTCCCGCGCCCGGGTTCCCGGGTTCGATTCCCGGCGGGGTCAGGGATTTTCTCTGCCTCGTGATGACTGGGTGTTGTGTGATGTCCTTAGGTTAGTTAGGTTTAAGTAGTTCTAAGTTCTAGAGGACTGATGACCATAGATATAACGTCCCATAGTGCTCAGAGCCATTTGAACCATCTTTTACCAAACCCACTTTCAAACACGTCGTAATATGTAAATGCTGGAAAATATCTTACGCTTGTTACAACTTTTTATACGTTATTATCAACATAAATTGTTCACAGAAAAAGTCCGCAACCTATATGCTATTCAGATAATATACATTGTAACGAACCCATTCTGAGGGTTCCGTACGAACTTAACAATGCATATAGACAGTTCATCCATCCCGAGCATCGAGAATCTCTCCGATTTTTGCCTGTTATCAACATTGATACGGGCAAGATATTGGTACCAGGAATTCCAAGACTTTCGAGTATGTTTTAATTCTAAGTTTGAAGTCCGAAAACAAATGACAAAAGAAATATTTGTTAGTGTGATTTAATTAGAAACTAACAATTTTCTTATTTTTCCTTTACTTGCTTCTTCCAAAATAGCTTGATTCTATGTAACGAGATATACGCCTTATGTTTTGATGTGTGGGTATGCGAGTATGGTAATATGTGACATAAATAGTTGTATATTTTCAGTGCAGTGAGTTAGAAGAGTAACCTTTTTTCACGGCGTCAAGAGACAGTAAATCTTCGTACGCGACAGAAATTTCAAATAGGTACGTCTATTAGTTCCTGAGAAAAGACAGGTGAATAGACAGACAGAACCACAAAACGAAATTTATATGAATGACAGACGTTCGTTTATTGTCATGCATATATTAAACTATCAAACCTAAAGAAAGTTGCTATATAAATAAAACACTTGGAATAAAAAACAGTGAAACTTAGGAGAAGAGCGCATCGCGCGTGCATTTTCACTTTCAGCGTTCCTGACAGTCCGAAACCCAAAGAGTTTCCATTTTCTAGGTCTTTTACAATGATACGATGGGAAACGAAGCCAAAGCAAAAGTTTCAAAGAGTATAATCTGCTTGCACCATGTACATTTTTCACAGCTTTCAAACTTTGCTGCTGGTGTTAATCCCAGTAAGGTGCTCACTGACTTTTTCTATCAACTATTTATATTGATAACAGGGCACAAAAAGGTTCTAGCTACTTCAAGGTAGTTTCCGGACATTATATTTTATGACATGTTTTTAAGTGCGTGGACGTCGCTTGGTTCAGAATCTAAACTTTCAGATAATAGGCTTTTGTTTGGTAAGTCCTCAAGGACAACATGGTTCAAATGGCTCTGAGCACTATGGGACTTAACATCTATTGTCATCAGTCCCCTAGAACTTTGAACTACTTAAACCTAACTAACCTAAGGACATCACACAACACCCAGTCATCACGAGGCAGAGAAAATCCCTGACCCCGCCGGGAATCGAACCCGGGAACCCGGGCGCGGCTCAAGGGCAACATGTTGAAACACCAAGTAGTATACAACAGAAACTTCCTGGCAGATTAAAACTGTGTGCCGGACCGAGACTCGAACTCGGGATCTACATCCTTTCTTCCAGGACTGCTAGTTCTGCAAGTTTCGCAGGAGAGCTTCTGTGAAGTTTGGAAGGTAGGAGACGAGGTACTGGCGGAAGCAAAGCTGTGAGGACGGGTCGTGAGTCGTGCTTGGGTAGCTCAGTTGGTAGCCGGCACGGTAGCTCAGCGTGTTTGGTCAGAGGGTTACGTGCCCTCTGTAATAAAAAAAAACTGAGTTAATCGATTAACAACGAACTGTTGTCTTACAACGTCCGCCCCGAGCAGATGCAACAAACAAAAAGTGAACAAAAATTAGATAAAAAAAGTTGGTAGAGTACTTACCCGCGAAAGGCAAAGGTCCCGAGTTCGAGTCTCGGTCCGGCACACAATTTTAATCTGCCAGGAAGTTTCATATCAGCGCACACTCCGCTGCAGAGTGAAAATTTCATTTTCGTAGTATACAACTGTTGCACTCTTTTTTACAGCTCTCGAACAACTTGGGTCACCGAAAGGCGCTCTTGGATGTTACGCAAGAATTTTCTTTATCGATCCGAAGCAAAATTGACGTTCAATTCCAACTTTGTATGAGAAAGCTTGAGTAACAGAAAGGTTTATGTGTGACTAAATGGCCGGCCGGAGTGGCCGTGCGGTTCTAGGCGCTACAGTCTGGAACCGAGCGACCGCTACGGTCGCAGGTTCGAATCCTGCGTCGGGCATGGATGTGTGTGATGTCGTTAGGTTTAATTAGTTCTAAGTTCTAGGCGACTGATGACCTCAGAAGTTAAGTCGCATAGTGCTCAGAGCCATTTTTTTGTGACTAAATGACGTTGTCTCTAAATTCGTAGGTAACAGAAGGAACCATGTCCACTGCCTGACAAAAAAGGGGGGCATCCAAAAGTCAACGTAAAGTCGTAAATGTACACACCGTCCGCGATTATCTAAACGGTTACAGCTGCAATTTTCTGTGACATGCAGAACGATCACCAGAATGTGTTAGTGGTGTTCGTGTTTAGTGTTGTTACCCAACCTGATAGAGTGATAATTGTGGAGGACAAGGAGATGCCGTTTACGCGTGTGAGACAGCATTACCAATATCTGACAGAGTTTGAAAAGGGTTACATCGTCGGCCGCCATTCGGCAGGCTGGTTGAATACTGCGATATCTAGATTTGTTGGGCCTTCAGATGTGACAGTGGCTCCGTGTAGGAACGTGTGGGGCAGACACACTCGCCATCAAGGTTCCGGTCGACCACGGCTGACCTCGCAGGTGAGACAGCATTATCGGCATTATCACGAGATTTGTGGGCATTTGAATGTGACAGTGGCCTGATGTTGGACAGCATGGGAATGTGAGCGCAGGCATACCCATCTAAATGTTCCGTTCAGTCACGTCTCACCACCGCAGTGGAGGATCGCCGTACTGTGCACCAACCACATCCTAACCCCTTCACATCTGCAAACGCCATCCGATACCAGGTAATGGAATCCCAGCGACATTCTGTGTCATCCCACACCACTCTATGGCCGCAGGTTCGAATCCTGCCTCGCGCATGGATGTGTGTGATGTCCTTAGGGTAGTTAGGTTTAAGTAGTTCTAAGTTCTAGGGGACTGATGACCTCAGATGTTAAGTCCCATAGTGCTCAGAGCCATTTGAACCATTTAGAACCACACCACTGGCAGGAGAATAGCAGCAGCCGTAATACGGAATTATAGTAAAAGTCGTGTGACTAGGGCCTCCTGTCGGGTAGACCGTTCGCCAGGTCCAAGTCTTTCGATTTGAGGCCTCTTCGGCGACTTATGCGTCGATTGGGATGAAATGATGATGATTAGGACAACAAAACATCCAGTCCCTGAGTGGAGAAAATCTCTGACCCAGCCAGGAATCGAACCCGGGCCCTTGTGATTGACATTCTGTCATGCTGACCACTTTTTTTTTATCACATTTTGTTCGCTTTCGTTCGTCGCATCTGCTCGCGGCGGACGTCGTATAACTCAGCTACCGGCGACGGACAGGAATTATAGTACTACTCGTAGATTATCGTTAGCACCACAATAAAAACTGTTGCTTTAGGAATGGTGCCGCCACCTGATAGTACGCAATGCTGATGAATGGCGTCGCATTGTGTTCAGAGATGAATCACAGTTGTGCACTATTACACCGAAGGAGAGCATGGCGATAACTTGGTGGAAGTCTCACTATTCCAATGTTTTGGACAAGCTCAGTCAAGCTATTATGGTGCGGTGAGCCATCAGGTCACGGCCGGTAGTGCCTAAGATTGCCTCACGGTACGTCACGGAAATCCTGCGCTCCCGTGTGTTACTTCTCACGCGACGATAAAGTGGTGCCATTTTTCAGCATGACACCGCTCATCTACACATGACACGTGTCTCTATGAAATGTCTCCGTGTCGTTGATGTACTTTTGTAGCAAGATGCCCAGATATATTCCTATAGAATGTGTGTGGGGACTATCGTGTTACAGCGTATAGTCAAGCACCGGTACGCCAGTCAGGAACGACAGTGAAGAGAAAGCTGTGAGAAGAAGTCAGTGAACTGCACGCTGACCAGACCTCCCTCTAGGATGACAACGCTACAGCAGCGGCCCCTATGTGAAGAGGACATAAGTGCCGCGACCAACTGGTGACGGCCCAATTCAACAGCAGCTTCAAGATTGGACGGTTGGATAGCGGCGTCAACTCTAGTCACTTCGCTTTTACCGTCTATGTAGCACAGACTTGGGATTGTTTATACTGAAGAAGAGTGAATATTTTGTATGACGCCCTTTGCTTGCAAAAGTTAAGCATTATAATTTTCTTATTGCAATAAAACTCATTAATACGACTTGTTGAATTGTTTGTCTAGCGAAACGAGTATGCAGGCTTCCAAGACACTACATCTCTGACGTCTACTCCATCCCAGTGCCACCAGGACGTCAAGGCCCAGTTGTCCAGTGGACCAGTCAAGCGAGGATACGACGGCGTTACGACGCTCGTCCCAACCAAATCAGTGCATCTATCTACGGCAGAGGCGGCACAACGTCATACAGGTAAAATTTAGTGCCCAAAAAAAGTTGAGATTAAGCTAACATAACCAACAGAGTAACACAGTGGAGTGCAATTCAAAATAATGGTGGTTTAAAACCCTGTCTGTTCATACAGGTCTAGGTTTTCTATGGTTTCCCCGAATCGTAAAACGCAATTCCCGGAATGCTTCCTCTGATCTTTGTAACCCATCCACAATCCGAGCTTGTGCTTCATCTCTAATGGACTCATCACAGACAGAACGATAAGCTTTGATATTCCATCTCTTCTTCATTAAGCAAGAATAAATAAATAAATTTTTCGTCGGCTTTTGTTCGTCCCAGGGAATTACATCAGCAAGAGCAGGGGAATGTCGTCTCTGGAATATATCCACAGCCAAATAAGTCAGACTCTTTACGTCCATCTTTTTACAGATGGTTGCGGGACTCGGCTGTTCGATATAGGATGTCAAATGAAACACCTTTCAGCCTTCCAGTTTCAAACCTTTTTTTTATTTGGCAACCAGTTTCAGCGTTTTACTACGCCATGAGTCAGATGTCGTTCCCGAATAAAGCCATTTAAGGGCCACGTCAGCCCAAACCGTCCTTTATGCCACCCTGGCTGTATGAATCAACAGCGGGCTCATTGTGCCACGTTGGCGACACATTTACCAACAACCGACACGTTAAATTAATGTAAGGGACCAGTGTGTTTAGTCTTTCGAATTGTGAGTCCAATATGGTACCTTGTGTGGCCTTTAGTTCATTGCACTTCATCTAGCTTACAACACATTTGATATAGTTTGTTTATTATATATATAAAACTTTACATTTGATCATTTTGAAATTAAATTCTGCATTAGAATCTGAGAAACAAAAGGTAAACGATACTTTTTGAACAAAAAAGAAAAAAAAAACAATCTTGAACTGTGTCATACGAGGGAGGGTCAATAAGCACTGCAAGACATTTTTGTCTCAGCCAGGTTTGGTTGAAAAAATTCTGAATTTATTGTGTGATATTGTAGAATATTCTCATTTTAGCCCCTATAGTTTCATGAGGTTCCGATAGGTTTTGGAGCTGTACATAGCCTTCAAACTGGCGTCTGCAACGGAGATGCGTTCAAGCAAAGAGCTGTCATTTTCTTTTTGGCTGAAAATCAGAGCATCGCAGATACTCATAGGCACTTTGAGAATATCTAAGGAGACCTGGCAGTGAACAAAAACACGGCGAATTGTTGGGTGAAGCGTCTGTCACCATCGCAACAAGGTTGCTGAAACGTGTCCGATGTCCCGCGTGTCGGCCGGGCCGCATACAGCTGGACAGCTGCAATGTTAGAACGGGGGACACTGTCATTCAGATGGCTATCAAACACCTCGCTGCACAGCTAGACTTCCTTGTTGGTAGTGCTGACACACTCGTAAACCAGTTGGGTACTCAAAGGTGTGTACCTGCTGAGTTCCTCGCCACCAAACCAAAGACCATAAAGAGCAACGAAGGACCATGTGTGTGGAATTGCTATCGCGTTACGAAGCTGATCAGACAATTTTTTGTCGAGCTCGTCACAGGCGATGAAACATCATTTCATGACTTCGAAGCGGAAACAAAATGGCAATCCGCGTGGTGGCTCCATGCCACCTCTCCCCCGAAGAAAAAGTACAGAGTCTCACCCTCAGCCGACAAGCCCATGGCGATGGTTTCTGGTTCTCTGAAGGGGCTATTCTGTTTGATATCGTCCCCCATGGTGCAACGATCAGCTCTGAATTGTAGTGTGCTACTTTCAAGGAACTGAAGAAACGCCACAAGTATGCAACTGAATTTCTCCTTCTCCAATACAATGCTAGGCCTCAAACAAGTCTGCGCACCCAAGTGGTACTCGCACTTCACTGGACTGTTCTTCCTCACCCACCTTACAGCCAGGCCCTCGCACCTTCCGACTTCCATTTTTCTGGCCCAATGAAGGATGCACTTCGCGCGAAGCAGTACGTGGTTGATGTGGAAGTTACTGATAAAGCAAGTAATTGGCTCCTATGTCGACCTGTAGAGTGATACCATGTGGGCATATAAGCGCTCCCAGTAAGGTGGCGTAAGGCCGTCGTATTGAACAGGAATTATGTTCGAAAATAGGGTTTTGTAGCAGAACGGGTGGGGAATAATGTGGTGTATTGGAATGCTGAATAAAAACAAATGAGGGTTCCGAAAAAATGTGTTACATTACTCATTGAACGCCCTTCGCATTTCTAGTCACAGTACGTGTCTATCTGCTTTGAAGAAGAAATCTAAAGAGTACAATTTTTCAAACGCTGAACGTTGCACTGTGCAGTATTGGTCAGAGAAAACTGCCTACTTCAGTCACAGTCAACTACTTCATGACAGTTGTACGAGTAACATCTCTGTGCTTCCAACCCACCAAAGTCTTCCAGAAGTTCGAGTAATTCCTACCTGTGCATAAATATCTATTTCATTGATGCTAGCACGTGTTTCCTGTTCAAAAGAATCTTTGATCTGGGTAAAGGAATGTTTTTAGAGTTCGGTGTAAATGTATATTACATTTACTATATTCGTGTCAATCAATATTTCTAATGCTACTTTTCGGGGTTATTTTACTTCTCATATTAAGAAAGTCGTGTATCTCTTCTTCTAAACTGTTACATCAAAAAACGACTTGCATTTATTATTAAACTTTAATTCTATGCCAAAGCGGAAGTCAAAGGGTCAAGTAGAAATAACTTGCGTGACGACAGAATGGTGTTGAAACGAGCTGCTAAACCCGCAGGACAGGACAGGTAGTTTAAATTGTGGAAAGGGGCCAAAATAAGCGGCTGTCAGTTATACTCGAACATACAACTTCATTTATTTGACCAAACTTTACAACAGCCAAGACAATTTTTTAAAAAACACAGCATTACTTTACCGGCTGAATGCGCCATTCAATCTCATGCCTTAAGGGCAAGACCACTTTAATTTAAAATCGGCTGAAAGTCAATAACTTAAGACTCAAACTAAAATCAGAAATTTAAAAGGCAAAAGGCCTTATCTTAAATCAGTTGTTTCAATTAGTCTGAAGGCCCAAACAATCTGACACCTTAAGAGCAAAACAACTTTAATTTAAAAATCGGCTGAAGGCCCATCACTTAAGACTCAAACACAAATAAATTTTTAAAAGGCCAAGGCCTTACCTTAAAACTCTTATTTAAATTAGGCTGAAGGCCCAAACAATCTTACGCCTTATGGGCGAAACAGCCTTAATTTAAAAATCGGCTGGAACCCATATAAATACAAACAACAAGAACAAATAGGAAAAGGCAGTACATTCAACGGCTCTCAGAAGTTTCCAAGGGTCGGCCTGGAATTCAAACACTAACGATCGCTTAGGTGGGACAGGCAGTCGGCCCATCTATTCTCGATCCGACGACAACCCAACCGACAGACAGCCAACGGATCCACCGACAAGATAACTTCCGCTCCATCCGACCAGCACACAACAGGGAGCTCAATGGAACAATGTAGAAGGTATTGGTGCCAACAACCAATTATACATTGAGCTGTCAAACTACCCACCGTGCTCGACAGCGACAAATCGATGAGGAGAATACACTGCCTGAATTACGTCAACGGCCAGGGCAGGTAACCGGAACGTTAACGGCCACAAGGCAGAAGATTCCGCTGGTGTACTTCAGTTCAAAATAACCAAGCACAGTTAAACACCGGAGAGTGGCTAAAATTTGAGAACTTGAAAACACACGTTGTTGCTCGCGGGAACATCCCAACAGCCGACAACGAAATCCAAACGACACAGTGTGAACAGTCGTGATTTGCTGGTAGATTAAGTCAAAACTCAACTTTCGTGTCCAGTATCGGGGAGCCAGGGACCTCGTAGCAATGGGAACAGCACCACAGACTCGGACCGCGCGTGGACGACGCTAGCGATCCTGTCCAATCTCCGCGCCGAACACAGCACATCTACATCTACATCTACATTCACATCCATACTCCGCAAGCCAGCTGACGGTGTGTGGCGGAGGGTACCCTGAGTACCTCTATCGGTTCTCCCTTCTGTTCCAGTCTCGTATTGTTCGTGGAGAGAAGGATTGTCTGTATGCTTCTTTGTGGGCTCTAATCTCTCTGATTTTATCCTCATGGTCTCTTCGCGAGATATACGTAGGAGGGAGCAATATACTGCTGGAGTCTTCGGTGAAGGTATGTTCTCGAAACTTTAACAAAAGCCCGTACCGAGCTACTGAGCGTCTCTCCTGCATAGTCTTCCACTGGAGTTTCTCTATCATCTCCGTAATGCTTTCGCGATTACTAAATGATCCTGTAACGAAGCGCGCTGCTCTCTGTTGGATCTTCTCTATGTCTTCTATCAACCCTATCTGGTACGGATCCCACACTGCTGAGCAGTATTCAAGAAGTGGGCAAACAAGCGTACTGTAACCTACTTCCTTTGTTTTCGGATTGCATTTCCTTAGGAATCTTCCAATGAATCTCAGTCTGGCATCTGCTTTACCGACGATCAACTTTATATGATCATTCCATTTTAAATCACTCCTAATGCGTACTCCCAGATAATTTATGGAATTAACTGCTTCCAGTTGCTGACCTGCTATTTTGTAGCTAAATGATAAGGGATCTATCTTTCTATGTATTCGCAGCACATTACACTTGTCTACATTGAGATTCAATTGCCATTCCCTGCACCATGCGTCAATTCGCTGCAGATCCTCCTGCATTTCAGTACAATTTTCCATTGTTACAACCTCTCGATACACTACAGCATCATCTGCAAAAAACCTCAGTGAACTTCAGATGTCATCCACCAGCTCATTTATGTATATTGTGAATAGCAACGGTCCTATGACACTAACCTGCGGCACACCTGCAATCATTCTTACTTCGGAAGACTTCTCTCCATTGAGAATGACATGCTGCGTTCTGTTATCTCTTCAATCCAATCACACAATTGTTCTGATAGTCCATATGCTCTTACTTTGTTACTGTGGGGAACTGTATCGAACGCCTTGCGGAAGTCAAGAAACACACCATCTACCTGTGAACCTGTGTCTATGGCCCTCTGAGTCTCTTGGACGAATAGCGCGAGCTGATTCCTACAGAGTAGATTTATAGTCTCCAGAAAAGTCATTATACTTGAACATAATACGTGTTCCAAAATTCTACAACTGATCGACGTTAGAGATATAGGTCTATAGTTCTGCACATCTGTTCGACGTCCCTTCTTGAAAACGGGGATGACCTGTGCCCTTTTCCAATCCTTTGGAACGCTACGCTCTTCTAGAGACCTACGGTACACCGCTGCAAGAAGGGGGGCAAGTTCCTTCGCGTACTCTGTGTAAAATCGAACTGGTATCCCATCAGGTCCAGCGGCAATTCCTCTTTTGAGCGATTTTAATTGTTTCTCTATCCCTCTGTCGTCAATTTCGATATCTACCATTTTGTCATCTGTACGACAATCTAGAGAAGGAACTACATTGCAGTCTTCCTCTATGAAACAGCTTTAGAAAAACACATTTAGTATTTCGGCCTTTAGTGTGTCATCCTCTGTTTCAGTACCATTTTGGTCACAGAGTGTCTGGACATTTTGTTTTGATCCACCCAATGCTTTGACATAAGACCAAAATTTCTTAGGATTTTCTGCCAAGTCAGTAGATAGAACTTTACTTTCGAATTCATTGAACGCCTCTCGCATAGCCCTCCTCACACTAAATTTCGCTTCGCGTAATTTTTGTTTTTTTCTGAAAGGCTTTGGCTATGTTTATGTTTATCTTCTGGTAAACCTTCCGGGATGTAAGGTCGTGGTCCATGAAACTCTTCAGCTCATGGACCACGACCTTACATCCCGGAAGGTTTACCAGAAGATATGTCATCCGGTCGTGAAAGCCTTCATACTGTGATATGTTTATGTTTGCTGTGAAGTTCCCTTTGCTTACGCAGCAGTTTTCTAACTCGGTTGTTGTACCACGGTGGCTCTTTTCCATCTCTTACGATCTTGCTTGGCACATACTCATCTAACGCATATTGTACGATGGTTTTGAACTTTGTCCAGTGATCCTCAACACTAACTGTACTTAAAACAAAACTTTTGTGTTGAGCCGTCAGGTACTCTGTAATCTGCTAAACAAAAAAATCTTACTACCTTTTTTAATATTCCTATTTACGTCTGAAATCATCGATGCCGTAACCGCTTTATGATCGCTGATTCCCTGTTCTACGTTAACTGTTTCAAATAGTTCGGGTGTGTTTGTCACCAGAAGGTCTAATATGTTATCGCCACGAGTCGGTTCTCTGTTTAACTGCTCAAGGTAGTTTTCAGATAAAGCACTTAAAAAAATTTCACTGGATTCTTTGTACCTGCCACCCGTTATGAACGTTTGAGCCTCCCAGTCTATATCCGGCAAATTAAAATCTCCACCCAGAAATCTACTCGAAATATTTTCCAAATGATCCTTCAGGTGCTCAGCCACAACAGCTGCTGAGCCAGGGGGCCTATAGAGACATCCAATTACCATGTCTGAGCCTGCTTTAACCGGGACCTTCACCCAAATCATTTCACATTTCGGATCTCCGTCAATTTCCTTCGATACTATTGCACTTCTTATCGCTATAAACACACCTCCCCCTTCACTGTCCAGCCTGTCTCTGCGGTATACATTCCAATCTGAGTTTAGGATTTCATTACTGTTTACGTCTGGTTTCAGCCAACTTTCTGTCCCTAGTACTATTTGGGCGTTGTGAGCGTTTATTAATGAGAGCAGTTCTGGGACCTTTCTACAGACGCTCCTGCAGTTTACTATTAGCACATTAATATTGTTATTCCCTGTTGCATTTTGCCAACTCCTACCTTGCCGCGTCTCAGGAGACATTTGTCGGGCCTAGGGAGGGAATTCTCTAACCTAAAAAACCCACATGTGCACTCCACACGTACTCCGCTACCCTTGTAGCCGCTTCCGGCGTGTAGTGCACGCCTGACCTATTCAGGGGGACCCTACATTTCTCCACCCGATAGCGGAGGTCGAGAAATTGGCACCCCAGATCTCCACAGAATCGTCTGAGCCTCTGGTTTAAGCCTTCCACTCGGCTCCAAACCAGAGGACCGCGATCGGTTCTGGGAACGATACTACAAATAGTCAGCTCTGATTCCACCCTGCGAGCGAGGCTTTCCGCCTTCACCAATTCCGCCAACCGCCTGTACGAACTGAGGATGACCTCTGAACCCAGACGGCAGGAGTCATTGGTGCCGACATGAGCAACAATTTGCTGTCGGGCGCACCCAGTGCTCTCTATCGCCGCCGGCAGGGCCTCCTTCACATCTCGGATGAGACCCCCCGGCAAGCAGACAGAGTGAACACTGGCGTTCTTCCCCGACCTTTCCGCTATTTCCCTAAGGGGCTCCATCACCCGCCTAACGTTGGAGCTCCCAATAACTAATAAACTCCTCCCCCGGTGTGCCTGCTCGGACCTTGCTGAAGGCGCAGCCACATGTCCACTCACAGGCAGAGCGGGCGATGCCACACGGCCAGCCTCCACATTTACCCTCCGCCTCGTGCGCCGCGAACGCCGCTGAACCCGCCACTCCCCTTGGGGAGAGGGTGGCCCAACCGCGCCCGGTACCCGCGAAGAGGTCGCGACAGCAGGGACAGTGGGTGAAGCATGTAACACCTGGGGTGTGCCATGGGACGCACCAGACTCCCCACTGCCGCTACACTCCGAGGCAGCAGCCTGAAGACGGCTGACCGCGGCCATCAACACGCTCAGCTGTTCGCGAACAGTGGCCATCTCCTCCTGCGTCCGTACACAGCAGCCACACATCCTATCCATCCTAAGGAATCAATTTACTGTAGAGAGTTAATCAACTTTTAACTAGACTGCTAATTCACTAAAGGCGGCTGATTGTTGACTAAACTGTGATTGCTAGCCACTTCTTGTAGAAAACAATGAAAATAGCACTACCTGTCTCTGGACTGTATTGAAAACAAACACTAGTACTACTGGCACTATGGTTGACTAAAGGGACTCTCTCTGGCTGTATTCAAAACAAACACGAAATCTATGGAACACTCGACAATTTAAGCTTCCTAAAAGCAAAAACACACGGAAGAGGAAGTGACAAGTAAGAAAAATACAGTTAATACTTAAATTAAGGTAGCTCGCTGCACAGCAGGCGTGAAGCAGACGACAGTTACGACGACACTGACACTACTGGCACTATGGCTGACTAAAGGGACTCTCTCTGACTGTATTCAAAACAAACACGAAATCTATGGAACACAATTACTATCACTTGACAGTTAAAGCTTTCTAAAAGCAAAAACACACGGAAGAGGAAGTGACAAGTAAGAAAAATACAGTTAATACTTAAATTAAGGTAGCTCGCTGCACAGCAGCCGGAAACTATAAGCGCCAGGCCAAAGATAGCACAAGGTGCGAATATCGATGCACATCGCTGCTGCCACTCGCGGAGAGAGAGGATAACAGCATAATAGCGATAACCGCAGGAGACTAAACACAGAATAGCAATCAACGTTCAATCCAATGCATAACATGAGCCAGCCACGGCTCGGGTGATACGTGGCGAGCACGACTTAAAGATAAAGTCATAAGACCAGGCGAGTGGAACAGGGTTGGAGGGAACCGAAAGTACCCTACGCCACACACCAATAGGTGGCCTGCGGAGTGTGATGTAGATGTAGATGAAACACAACAGTTTCGCCAGAATGATTTGCCACAGAAAATTACAAAATGAATTTCCGTCTATGAATATGTACGTTACATACATTAAATGGAGAAAAAAAATGGTGGCGCAAATGCATATTTTTTACCCGCATATGGGCTATTTCGAGTCTCGTACAGAATTACAGAATAAATGCCTCTGGCCATAAAGAAAGTCCCGCCAGCCTTGCGTCCTCACGGCAATGTTTTCTGAGTGTGTGATCGCTGCCATTTTCCACCGGGCACGCCGCCCCGGTCCACGTGTTTGTGCAGTAGCTCACATGGGAAGTAAGAACTGCCGTACAGTAAGTCTATATGACATATACGGTGATTCAGCTGCCCCTACCGTTGTCGTTTGATACAACCCGCAGTGCTATAACCGCCGTTCTTAAACCACATGCAAGATTTTCTCATTCTCTCGCTCGTTCCGAGTAAACTATTAATCCTACAGAAAAATGAACAGGACAGTTTTGTAGGAAATTTAACGTAGCAAATGTTGCACGGGGATGCGATTGCGCTAGAGAGCGTAGTTTTCTAGTTATACGAGAAAAACGTACAAATGTGACCTTTAACAGCATTCCCACACTCATCCCTCAACGGCCAGTATTTCTGTTATGTTTTTCATGGCACTCCCTCCTACCACTGTTCAAATATCTGCTACTGCACGAATTATTTTCCACACTTGATCATATTTGACTAAATTGAATTAACTTATTGCGGCTCCGACGTCTGTGTAAATTTTGCCGAACTATTTTGTGAATTTTAACAGCGTAAAGTATATAAATACATCGTTTATTTTTTCAGGTCTTCTGACTACGTAGCTGCTTTGCTCGTACGTGTTAAGTTTGGAACAAATTTTAAATGTGATTAATTGTAGCATAACGTTTACAGAAGTCGTTTTTCTTTCGTTACGCTCATGGGTACATTTAAATTAATAATGTTATCGAATTTGCCGAGTAGGCTGATGGCGTCGTAGCCCAAACAATTGACACCAAAAATAGGCCGAATGTCAGGAATACTCGTAGTTTGTGTAGTCGGAAATTTCTGTACAGTGGTAGGAGCTAGTGCCATGAACAACATGCTAGAAATCTTGACTGCTGCGGGATGAGTGTAGAGTGGAGATGCGTTTGGAGGTCGCTTTTGTAAGTTTTCCTCGAATAAGTCGAAAACTGTGGCCTTGAAGGAAAATGTACCCCTGTAAAAATGAAACTTCACACATCAATACAACCATGCATGAGAGCGCGTATTAGACAGAGGGGGGCCGACAGCCGATCAGTTCCAGTCATTCCACCAGGAAGGAGGTACACGGCTTGAGTTATCTGTAGTTCAACCATGCCTAGACGGTGAGTACCGCGGTTCGATCGCGTCCGCGTTGTTACTTTGTGCCAGGGACGGCTCTCAGCAAGAGAAATGTCCAGGCGTCTCGGAGTGAACCAAATCGATGTTGTTCGGACATGGAGGAGATACAGAGAGACAGGAACTGTCGATGACATTCCTCGCTCGAGGCGGCCAAGGCAACTTCACTCCCGACATCCATGCCGAGATCCATCTTTGCGACCACGACAACATGCAGCGCGGTACACATGAGCCCAACAACATGCCGAATGAACCGCTCAGGATTGACATCACGTTCTCTTCACCGATGAGTGTCGCATATGCCTTCAACCAGACAATCGTCGGAGCCATCTTTGGATGCAACCCAGCCAGGATGAACGCATTAGACACACTGTCCAGCGAGTGCAGCAAGGTGGAGGTTACCTGCTGTTTTGGGGTGGCATTATGTGAGGCCAGCTACGCCGCTGTTAGTCATGGAAGGCGCCGTGACAGCTGTACATACGTGAATGACATCCGCCTACCGATAGTGCAACCTATCGGCAACATATTGGAGAGGCATTCGTTTTCATGGACGAAAATCTAGTGAATGACTTCCTTCAGGATAACGACATCGCTCGACTAGAGTGGCCAGCACGCTCTCTAGACTTGAACGTTATCGAACATGTCTGGGAAGATTGAGAAGGGCTGTCTTGTCTCTCCAACCACTCTGAGGGATCTACTCCGAATCGCCGTTGAGGAGTGGGACAATCTGGGCCAACAGTGCCTTGATTAACTTGTAGACAGTATGCCACGACGAATACAGGCATGCATCAATGCAAGAGGACGTGCTACTGGGTATTAGAGGTACCGGTGTGTACAGCAATCTGAACCATCATCTCTGAAGTTTTTCCTGTAAGGCGGTACAATATGCAATGTGTGGTTTTCATGAGCAATAAAAAGAACGGAAATGATGTTTATGTTGATCTCTATTCCATTTTTCTGTACAGGTTCCGGAATTCTCGGGACCGAGGTGATGCAAAACTTTTTTCGATGTTTGTATATTAAATTTCCTACAAAAAGATCTATTTCATTTCTTTTGCAGGACTAATAGTTTTGCGCATAACGAGTGTGAGAATATGAAAGTCTCAGCCGTGGTTTTTGAAGGCATTGTGGGTTCCATAAAAGAATATCGGTAGGGGCAGGTGGAGCGCCATGTATGGCAGTAGTGGAAAGTTTCCCTGACCTATTTATGAGATGTTATGCAATTGCATTCCGCTTTACATGCACAGTCCTGTGTGCATACCAGATCTATTTCTCAACTTACATTAGTAGTACATGACAATACTCTTCTGACCATTACAACTGCAACTACCAATGATCAAACAACGAAAATTTACGTATTTGCGTATGAAATATAGTTGGAAGTATACACAATTACATTTTTGAGTGATTTGGAAGTATACAGGATGCAGAATTTAACACGCAGCTCTAACGAGATTGGTCATCAAGTCGAACTCAGTTTCTGCATCAGATACGGATACATATTCCATGTTCCTTCACCTCCATTCCAGAGTTCATCAGTAGTAGTGACTGGTGAGTAGTGGTGTGCCAATCTCTCGGCGTCGTATGACCCTGTGTTTTTAGTGGGTGTGAGATCCATGGCAACAGTCAAACACCCTCTACATCGAAGTAGTACAGGATATAACGGATGAGAAGTAGTCGTGCGTTATCTTGTTGAAAGATAACTTCACAGAGACCTCTGTAGTGGTGCACAGCCATTCTTAACAGATCATAAATGTTACAGCTGTTGACCAAATTGCTGGCTATGTGAGCGAGAGTATTGTGTACCAATTGGCACCAAATATCAACATAGAAGGTGAACCTGTAATTTACATTATGGTCTCTGTGCTGGCGCTCCACTGAACTACAGGCACTATTTTCTAACTGTAAAAAAAGAAAGTTCATGATGTGGCTGTCCGATCTTGAGCAGTCGAGAGAACCATATATTCGTCGGGTGTTAGATGCACAGGCTCATAACATCATGTATGGTGTTATGGGTCTTCTGGAGCCATTGGTCCAATATTTGCGTGACGGTCGTGGATTTGAGGATACTGAAAGCGAAATTCGGTACCAAAAGGAAGATGAATATCTAATATCAAGGGTGCCTGGATCACGGGGTAGTCTTCAGAAAGGGAAAGAAGAAAGGGGTTATGGGAGAACGTGCGATTGATAGCAGGAATGAAGAGGAGAATAACATTATTCTACACTGGTCTTAGCTGATAATAGAGAGTACACTATTTAAAAAGTCACAGGAGGAGGAAAAATACTTGTAGAAGGCCCGGATACACGGGAAGATACCAGCTATATTACTTAATGGCTGCACAGAGTTTCCAGAATGGCATGTTGAACTGCAATGCGTACCCAAGAGCATATATTGACTCGGACAACAATTCGGTAGTGATGAACAGTAGGCTGAAGTTTAAAAAGAATCGTCAGGAAAAATCAACATGGAATGAAGTGAAATCCGGAAATGCTGAGGAGAAAGTACTTAGGGTGCGATAATGAATACCACAGCAGGCAATTCAGTTGAAGAAGAATGGTCAGTCTCAACAAAGGGCAATCACAGAAGTAGAGCAGACAAATATAAGTGCTATATAAGTAACTGCGAAGAAATCTTGAGTAACAGAAGAAATATTTCAAATGATCGACAAAAGGAGGAATTACTAAAATGCTTATGAAAATACAGAAATGCAGCGGTATAATTGACTTAAAAATGACATAAATAGAAACTTCAGGGTCACCATCTTCGACAGAGCTGGACGTACCCCTTGTATAGTCAGATCCAGTATGATGATGATGATGATGTTTGGTTTGTGGGGCGCTCGACTGCGTGGTTATCAGCGCCCGTACAAATTCCCAAACTTTGCTCAGCCCAATCTCGCCACTTTCATGATTGATGATGAAATCATGAGGACAACACAAATACCCAGTCATCTCGAGGCAGGGGAAAATCCCTGACTCCGCCGAAAATAGAATCCGCGACCCCGTGCTCGGGAAGCGAAAACACGACCGCTAGACACGAGCTGCGGACGGTGATCCAAGAGTTACGGTGTCGGCTGTCATAATGTTGCATGTATGTACTGACCTCTAAACCTTAGGACACGATACACTCACAGGGCAAAGTTATTGTGACACAATACTCCTTCCTCTCGTGGGTCTTTTCAGGGGCGCAGTGGGACATGGCTACATCTTCATCGACAACAACCCACGTCCCCTTCGAACAGCGCGGATGGAGGATCTATTGGAACTAGAGGATATTCAGCGAATGATCTGACCTGCAAGTTCTCAAAAAACACAAGTGATGTGTGTTGGGGAGATGCATTGCAGCGGTCCTCATGTACCAACAACCAGTTGTCAACTGCGCTGGTTGAGGAATGGAACGCTCTACCACACGAACTCATTACAACACTGTGGCCAGCATGGAAGTACGTTGCAGAGCGTACATTGCCAGTCCTGGTGATCACACACCCTATTAATCCAGCTGACTGTAATGTTCGGTGGGCCACCTTGTATCGCGGTGACTTGCGTGTAATTACTGCCTTCGAAAGGCAGTGTTATTTATCTTTGTCTCACTGTGTATTTCCTTCAGTTACCTGCTGTGCTATACGGTAGCAGCTACCGCACTGGCCATTAAATTTGCTACACCGCAAAGATGTCGTGCTACAGACGCGAAATTTAACCGACAGGAAGAAGATGATGTGATATGCAAATGATCAGCTTTTCAGAGCATTTACACAAGGTTGCCGCCGGTGGCGACACCTATAACGTGCTGACATGAGGAACGTTTCCAACCGATTTCTCATACACACACACACCAGTTGACCGGCGTTGCCTGGTGAAACGTTGTTGTGATGTCTCATGTAAGGAGGAGAAATGCGTACCATCACGTTTCCGACTTTGATAAAGGTCGGACTGTAGCCTATCGTATCGCGACATTGCTGCTATCATTGGTCGAGATCCAATGACTGTTGGCAGAATATGTGGGTTCAGGAGGGTAATATGGAACGTCGTGCTGCATCCCAACGGCCTCGTATAACTAGCAGTCGAGATGACAGGCATCTTATCCTCTTGGCTGTAACGGATCGTGCAGCCACGTCTCGATCCCTGAGTCAGCAGATGGGGACGTTTATAAGACAACAACCATCTGCACGAATAGTTCGACGACGTTTGCAGGAGCATGGACTATCAGCTCGGATACCATGGCTGCGGTTACCCTTGACGCTGCATCACAGACAGGAGAACCTGGGTGCACGAATGGCAAAACGTCATTTTTTCATGATGGTCGCATCCGTGTTTGGCTACATCGCGGTGAGCGCACATTGGAAGCGTGTATTCGTCATCGCCATACTGGCTTATCACACGGCGTGATGGTACGGGGTGCCATTGCTTACACGTCTCGGTCACCTCTTGTTCGCGTTGACGGCATTGGTTACACTTTACACGTTACATTTCAGATGTGTTACGGCCTGTAGCTCTACCCTTCATTCGATCCCTGCGAAACCCTACATTTCAGCAGGATAATGCACGACCGCATGTTGCAGGTCCTGTACGGACCTTTCTGGATACAGAAAATGTTCGACTGCTGCCCTGGCCAGCACATTCTCCAGATCTCTCACCAACTGAAGACGTCTGGTCAATGGTGGCCGAACAACTGGCTAGTCACAATACGCCAGTCACTACTCTTGATGAACTGTGGCATCGTGTTGAAGCTGCATGGGCAGCTGTACCTCCACACGCCATCCAAGCTCTGTTTGACTCAATGCCCAGGCGTATCAAGGCCGTTACTACGGCCAGAGGTGATAGTTCTGCGCACTGATTTCTCAGGATCTATGAACCCAAATTGCGTGAAAATGTAATCACATGCCAGTTCTAGTATAATATATTTGTCCAATGAATACCCGTTTATCATCTGCATTTCTTCTTGATGTAGTCAATTTAATGGCCAGTAGTGTATTTCTACGCTCGGTCGAAGCTTCATCGAGCTTTGTCACTTGGCAGCAACGCATCACGTGAAAGTTACTTTCATCTTTAAGTTTTGTACATCCGTGTATTTAGGAGTAATTCTAAGACGCGATACTAAATGGAACGAACGGATGCAAGACTTGCGTGTTTATTTGTACTGACTCAATTTTTGGAGGCCTTATGAAGTAGGTGTTACAGTACGCATCGAACCAAGTCAGATGCCATCTGTTAATATCGTAAGAGGTCGGTGTAGGCCTTACGAAAGTGAACCACAAATGGTCATCTTTGGAAGAAAGACCATATTGTTCCTAAGAAGTCCTGCTGAGAGAATTTATCCGTGGGGGACTTTGCAACGCTACTGTACCCTCCATTCGTTTATGTTACGTAGAGATCATGAGGATAAGCTTCGAGAGATCAGCGCCCTCACAGAGGCATACAGACATTTTCAGAAGCTCGACCCAAACTGAATGAGACAGAAAAGCATTAGTATTGAATCGAATTTCCCACATTGCGCACTGTACATTGTCTGGGGAAGGACATGCACTATGTGATCAAAAGTATCCGGACGCCTGGCTGAAAATGACTTACAAGTTCCTGTCGCCCTCCATCGGTAATGAAGGAATTCAATACGTTGTTGGCCCCACCCATGAGACGTCGTTTGGCATTTACTGGAGTGATGTGTGGCTTATGAGCAGCCTCTCGACCATGAAATTCAAGTCTTCATTTGTCGGCGGTCTCTGTCACTCAACCGATGAGGGCAGCGTGTACGCTTTTGTGCTATACATGTCCCTTCACGTTTCCACTTCACTATCACACCGGAAACCGTGGACCCAGGGATGTTTAGGAGTTTGAAAATCTCGCGCTCAGACATATGACACAAGTGACACCCAATACCCTGAGCACAGTCGAAGTCTGAAATCGCTGACATGGATTACCTGTCAGTAGGTGGCAGCACAATGTACCTAATATGAAAAACGTATGTGTTCTGGGGTGCCCAGATACTTTTGATGACATAGTGTATGTATCCGTACATGTAGGTAATGTTAAAATTTAGTTTTTATTTGAGTAGAGGAGGTAAAATATTGTGTTTATTATCTGTATAACAGGGAGAATATCATCTTTCACGAAACGTGCTTGCAACCTGCATATATTCCAGTACTAGTTGTTTCACTATAATGTAATTGTGTCCATGCTTCTTTCCCTCTATAGTCAATGTTAGCTAATCACTGAGAATCGTATCTCCACTTAGTCCAGTCACAGTTCCCCTTCGCACTATTTTTTTTTTCTTACTAGCATGCCACTGAACTCACTACAGCTGTTTGGAGATTAGATTCCAAATTTCCCATCCATAGCGCCACTTGTCGTTGGTATTAACTTATTTCATTTATCGTCAGGTTTCTATATATTACTTATTACGATGCTTATATGTACTTATATTTTTGTTTGTGATTTATGACAACTATAGCTGTGTGCGTTTTTCTTTTATTACTCTGTCGTTCTTTTACCCCCAACCTGAGACCAAATTCAAGATACCCGTGTCATTAGCTGATTAGCTCAAATTCTGGCAAGGTTCCTACACTTGTAGTTTGGCTTCTATACACTATTTCTGTACAGGCACAATGAACCACGTGTAAACATTTATGAACTCTTACTGTATTAATGTAATAATTATTGTATTACTTACTGCTACTGTATTTTCTTAGGACCGCAGAAATATGCTGCAAGCATCTTACTGTTGACACTCATAAATAATGCAATACTTATAACTAAAATTTTTTTAATTTTTTAAACTTTTCGTCCTTAATATTAATATTCTTATCTAACTTCTACCTACTTGTGTTTTATTTTTTCGTACAGCCTGCTGATATACAACTACGGTTGCTGAAGATGGATAAATATCACAATTCTGATTATATTAAAATATGCTTATAGGTGATATACTTGTAGCAGTGCGTAGCTCTAATGTAGAATACTTGCAGCAAAGTTAACTGGCCGAGTTATTTTTTTCTGGAACCACCTACAGCTCTGTACGCCCACGACGTTCTCTATAGTCTGCAAAGGTCACCTTGCTCTACCTGAAAAGCGTGCCAACTGGCACGACTACAATTTCTCCGTGAATGACGCCGTCACTGCTCATGTTATATGGAAGAGATGGAAATCGTTGCTGCGTCATCCATTTGCTAGTTCCAGAGGTTTGTATAATCAATGGCCATGTCAGTTTAAGGGCTGATTTTCAGACTGAACGACATCCATTGCATGGTAATGATCTCCATAGCGAATTCAGAATGTCGTCTGCCTTTATTTATGGCTCGGTGCTGTATGTATGAATGTCAGGATATTGAAAAGTTCACTTTAATAAAGATGTTAAAAACAGTACGAGGAAACTTGAAACGCAGCGACTGTAGTTCTCATCAGAAGGTAAGTTTCAGATCGGTTTCACGTAACAGAATGGTGTTCTCTTTATAAATGCAGGATTTTAAAAGGTATTAGGACTGGAGAGCACAGCAATAAGAATTTGCTATCACGGGCCACTTACATTCACTTTTAATTGTATTTGTTTATTTTCGATTACAGTGTGACCTGTTACGTGCATACTAATACACACCCTAATTTTACACCCTGAAAAACAAAATGTAGTCGTATTCTGTCTGGAAGCTCCGATATTATGCGCGTGACTGTTGCCCTTCCTAATATTGCGACAAGATGACGACGTCACTGCCTGCCATTCAAAACCTGAAGAAACTGAAACCACTCGGTAACTGAAGTAGTAGTTGTACTTATTCTCACAAACAGTTTGAATAGGGACTAGTCATCATCGGTTTATGCATAAACTTGTACCTACATTGCAAATCTAGTAGACACGATTTATGTTATTAGTCAATAACAGATGTCTAACTGAAATTATACATTGTGTATAACCTCATAGGTCCATTTGGATTACGTAAAAAACATACGTTACAATGCCCAGATATCTATTGGTTTCCTGTCAGTTTACTGGTAGGTGATTCAAACTAATGAGGCAATGCCTCTCACACAGGCATTTAACTTATATCAGAGTACTAAGTTAATTTGATGAATGCTTCTTCACATGGAGTCGAAACTATCAGCAGTGAAAGTACTAAAAACGTGCTTTTGAGGATGATATAAAAGAATCGTATAATTTAAGGTTTCCAGCTTCGTGGAGTGAGAATGAACATATATATCAGAAAAAAATTTTAGTGTGACATTCACTTTGTTTCTTGAGGCAATGCCTAAATAAAATTCAAGCTAACTTACAACATACTTTCGTTACGACGTTCAGTTGAAAGTCAAAAGATCAACACTACTTTGAAGATTACTCGTTTCAGAAACCGATATTACGTGGGGGAGAAGTTCTCCGGGATGGACCATATTTACTGTTTTATTTATCGCCCGACACAACCTAAGAGTGGGTACAAAAGATGACTGGGCTTGTCACTCAAAAATATCATCTTCATGTCTATTATAAATGGAAATGAATCTTTTACAAATTACTTAGACGTAGAATATACAGGGTGAGTCACCTAACGTTACCGCTGGATATATTTCGTAAACCACATCAAATACTAACGAACCGATTCCACAGACCGAACGTGAGGAGAGGGGCTACTGTAATTGGTTAATACAAACCATAAAAAAATGCACGGAAGTATGTTTTTTAACACAAACCTACGTCTTTTTAAATGGAACCCCGTTAGTTTTGTTAGCACATCTGAACATATAAACAAATACGTAATCAGTGCCGTTTGTTGCATTGTAAAATGTTAATTACATCCGAAGATATTGTAACCTTAAGTTGACACTTGAGTACCACTCCTCCGCTGTTCGATCGTGTGTATCGGAGAGCACCGAATTACGTAGGGATCCAAAGGGAACGGTGATGGACCTTAGGCTGCTCGCATTGGTCGAGATCCAATGACTGTTAGCAGAATATGGAATCGGTGGGTTCAGGAGGGTAATACGAAACGCCGTGCTGGATCCCAACGGCCTCGTATCACTAGCAGTCCAAATGACAGGCATCTTATCAGCATGGTTGTAACGGATCGTGCAACCATGTCAACAGATGGGGACATTTGCAAGACAACAACCATCTGCACGAACAGGTCGACGACGTTTGCAGCAGCATGGACTATCAGCTCGGATACCATGGCTGCAGTTACCCTTGACGCTGCATCACAGACAGGATCGCCTGCGATGGTGTACTCAACGACGAACCTGGGTGCACGAATGGCAAAACTTCATTTTTTCGGATGAATACAGGTTGTGTTTACAGCATCATGATGGTCGCATCCGTGTTTGGCGACATCGCGGTGAACGCACATTGGAAGCGTGTATTCGTCACCGCCATACTGGCATATCACCCGGCGTGATGGTATGGGGTGCCATTGGTTACACGTCTCGGTCACCTCTTGTTTTCATTGACGGCACTTTGAACAGTGGACGTTACATTTCAGATGTGTTACGACCCGTGGCTCTACCCTTCATTCGATCCCTGCGAAACCCTACATTTCTGGAGGATAATGCACGACCTCATGTTCCAGGTCCTGTACAGGTCTTTCTGGATACAGAAAATGTTCGACTGCTGCCCTGGCCAGCACATTCTCCAGATGTCGCACCTATTGAAAACGTCTGATGAATGGTGGCCGAGCAGCTGCCTCGTCACAATACGCCAGTCACGACTCTTGATGAACTGTGTTATCGTGTTGAAGCTGCAAGGGCAGCTGTACCTGTACACGCCATCCAAGCTCTGTTTTACTCAATGTCCAGGCTTATCAAGGCCGTTATTATGGACAGAGGTGGTTGTTCTGGGTACTGATTTCTCATGATCTATGTACCCAAATTGCGTGAAAATGTAATCATATGTCAGTTCTAGTATAATATATTTGTCCAATGAATACCCGTTTACCATCTGCATTCTTCTTGGTGTATCAATTTTAATGGCCAATAGTGTATATACAGAAAACTCTGTGTTCTACGACACAACGACAAAAATATTTTGCCGGTATTGCAAATATGTTACAGTACATTAGTAAGAGAAAGTCCGTGGGTGTCGTATGTATGTTATAGTGTACCCAGGACTTGGCTTCAGTATCATCGTACAAAATATGGAAGGTACCAATGAAGAGATGCCTTCACCAATTTTGAAGGAGACGGAACGGAACAAAGGGCCCGTCCCTTAATGTACATGTAAACGTAAATTCTGCCCGCACAGGCCATGAAGATCCAAGGGGTACTGACCGGCCCGCTCATCCTCCAGCCTCAGTCCACAGGCTTCACTGGATGCCGATAGGGAGGGGCATGTGGTCAGCACACCGCTCTTCCGGCCGTATGTCAGTGCACGAGACCGGAGCCGCTACTTCTCAATCAAGTAGCTCCTCAGTTTTCTTCACAGGGCTGAGTGCACCCCGCTCGCCAACAGCGTTCGGCAGATCAGATGATCACGCATCCAAGTGCTAGCCATACCCGACAGCGCTTAACTTCGGTGATCTAGCGGAAACCGGTAAAGCGCGCGGGATTAGCCTAGGCGCTGCAGTCATGGACTGTGCGGCTGCTCCCGGCGGAGGTTCGAGTCCTCCCTCGGGCATGGGTGTATGCGTTCGTCCTTAGAATAAGTAGTGTGTAGGCTTAGGGACTGATGACCGTAGCAGTTAAGTCCCATAAGATTTCACACACACTCCCACACACACACACACACAAACCGGTGTTACCATTGCGGCAAGGCCGTTGGCTGATGTATTTGTAGTTGGTGAAAATATGGAAGGTTCGATTTAGCGTAATGTGAAGTGTAAATAATAAAAGATAAGCTGCTAACGAAATACAAAGCAAAATACTGTAGTATGCACTAAACATCACAAATTCGAAACGGCAAAAGTTCTTTTTTAAAGTTTCGTGAAGTATACATAACACCAAAAATATACATGCAAGTAGCAAAAATGTGATAAGGAACAAAATTAACATCATTGTTGTAGACCAAATAGTTGACGAACAAATTCTCCTATCTCGTAAGGAAAGTAACGCACAGCAGACGAGCAAAGGAGGGAACAAGAAAGAGAGTACAGGCAAAGAGGACATTCGTTGCTAAAGTCTGCTAGTATCAAACATAGGCCTTAATGTGAAGAAGAATTGGCGCACAGCAATGTATGGAAGTAACTAATGGAGTTTGAGAAAACTCGAGAAGAAGAGAATCAAAGGATTTGAGACATGGTGTTCCAGAAGGATGTTGATAATTAATTGACTGATAAAATAAAAAGTGGACGTTTTCTCAAATTCTTAGAAGAAAGGAATATGTAGGTTGCACCGTCTAGAAGGAACGGCAGGATGATAGGATATCTATTAACATATCAGCGAAGTTGATTACATACAATGCCAAAGAAAAGATAGCTATAGAAACTAGAGTGCACAAAACGGAAAGAGTGTTTCATATGACCAAAAACGTTTATAATAAAAAATCGTTGTCCTGGAACACGAAATTAAGACACTACCAAACAGTGGCCAGACCTGAAGCTCTCTACGCGGCAGAAACACTTAAACTAACAAGAAATGGAGATCTTGAGAAACTAGAGAAGGTCGAAAGAAGAATTTTAAGGAAAATACTGGGAGCTAAAAGAAACGATAATGCTGAATACAGGTTAAGACAAAACAGAGAGCTATATCTGAAAACGGAGAAACTAACTGATGTAATGAGGAAGAGGAGACTACAGTTTTTTGGACATATATTCAGAATGGATAACAACAGACTAACCAAGCGGATATTCACATTACTCAATAGCTACAAATCCAAGCCAGCATGGTTCATACAGACTGAAAAGGACATTGAAAATGCTGGATTTACAATAGACACAATAGAAAACAGAACACATTTCAGAAAGGCAGTTCAAAAGGCAGAATTTCAGGAGAGAAAGAAAATAACTAGACGAAAGTGGGCTCAAGAAGAAAGGGAACAACACTCTAAAAGGATGAAGGAAATTTGGAAACTGAAGAAATCTAATACAATGAAGAGTAGCCAAAGTTGATTCATCGTACCCTCCAAATGGGTTATTCGAAAGAAAAGAAAAAATATCAGCGAACAAGTTCCATAACAGTGGAGGCACATTTAGAGAAGAAAAACTGCAGGGGAAGACTGAAGTATATCCAACAAATAGTACTCTGAGATTAGCACAGGACAGGAAGTCGTGAACGCCGTCTCAAGGCAGTCTGAAGACTGATGACCAAAATGAACTAACATGTAAAACTTTATACTGTGTTATAGGGGGTGACAGTAATATTGCCGAAAACCTTTAATGTATCGTATAGGATGGTTGAAAGAACCATTTAAGGACAGGAACTCATGTCCGTAAACGTTATCCAACGACGCTACAAAGTGCGCGAGTTACAGAGGTTAATGTGTGGTGTTCAGTGAACCCTGCCCTGGCGGATAGCAACAAGTGTCGGTCCGACAGCCTTGAACGCGTTCGACGCTGTCTGACGACCTGTATGCTCTCAATTTCAGAGCGAGAAGGGCAGATTTTGGTCCGTTAGTGTACAAACTCACTGACAAAGGGCTGCCCTAGCGAGGGACGTTGGCCTCTTCAGCGTCATTTTGTTGAATGGGGCAAATTGCAAGGAACTGTCCCTGAAAGGATAAGGAACAAAAAATGTAATTTGGGCATATGGCTGGAAACCCACTCCAAGGAATGTACACGTAATTCAAGGTGAAAATAAAAGATCTTTGACATTGACTCCCATATCGACACTACCCAGCAGACCGTTTATAGCACTCTCCACGTCTACCGTCTCTACTTATATTACTTACGACGCGTGCAGCCTTTACTCTCTACCGATTTCCCTCTGCGGCAACGGTTTTGCCAGCCATGGTGATCACACACCCTATTAACCCAGCTGATTGTAATGTTCGGTGGGCTACCATGCATCGCGGTGACTTGCGTGTAATTAACTAAACTAGCAGTTAGGAGTGCAATAAATATGAAGTCGATGGAAGCTAATACAAAATGGGCGCAGGAAAATATGAAGAAATCGAAAAAAAAATATTGTCGGAAGCACTGACTCTGCATATAGAAAAGTGGAAACAATGTAAGCTGAAATTAGAAGCAATAGTGGAAACATTAAGAGTGCAATGGGAATTTTAAATGCTGAGGAGAGAGTGGATAGGTGAGAAGAGTGCATTGAGGGCCTCTGTGAGGGGGAAGACTTGTCTGATGACGTAACAGAAGAAGGAACAGGATTCGATATCGAAGAGAATCAGAAATTAAAAGCGCTTTGGAGGACTTATGACCGAATGAGGCAGAAGGGGCAGACAGCACTCCACCAGAATTGAAGCGACTATTCACGTTGGTGTGAAGAATGTATGAGTCTGGCGGTATACCAACTGACTTTCGAAAAAACACCATCCGTACAATTCCGAAGATTGCAAGAGCCGACAATTTCGAGAATCATCGCACAACCATCCCAACAGCTCATGAATTCAAGTTGCTGACAAGAATAATGTACAGAAGAATGGAGAAGAAAACAGAGGACGTCCTAAGTGACGATTACTTTGGCTTCAGGAAAGTTAAAGGGACCAGAGAGGCAACTCTCATGTTGCGGTTGATAATGGAACCAAGATTAACGGAAAACCAAGACATGCTCATACGATTTGTCGACTGGAAAAAGCGTTCAAGAATGTAAAATTCGACATGCAACATCATCTAAATTCTGAAAAAAATAGAGGTAAACTATGGGGAAAGACGGGTAATATGGAATATGTATAAGAACCAAGAGGGAAGAATAAGACCGGAAGACCAAGAAGGAAATGAGGGGACAAAAAAGGAGCCGCGCGGGATTAGCCGAGCGGTGTCAGGCGCTGCAGTCATGGACTGTGCGGCTGATCCCGGCGGAGGTTCGAGTCCTCCCTCGGGTATGGGTGTGTGTGTTTGTGCTTAGGATAATTTAGGTTAAGTAGTGTGTAAGCTTAGGGACTGATAACCTTAGCAGTTAAGTCCCGTAAGATTTCACGCACATTTGAACATTTTTGATAAAAAAAAAGGGGTGTAAGGCAGCGATGTAGACTTTCGTCTCTACTGTTCAATCTATACATCGAATAAGCAATTACGGAAATAAAAGAAAGGTGAAACTAAAGTTCAGGATGAAGGGATACCAATGATAAGATTCGCTGATGACATTGCTATCCTCAGTGAAAGTGAAGAAGAATTTCAGGACCTGCTGAACAGAATGAATAGTCTAATGAGAACAGCATATGGACTGACAGTAAATCGAAGAAAGACGAAAGTAATGAGAAGTAGCAGAAATGAGAGCAGAAACTTAAATCGGGATTGGCGATCACGAGGTAAACGAAGTGAAGGAATTCTGCTACCTAGGCAGGAAAATAACAAATGACGATTGGAGGAATGAGGACTTAAAAAGAAGACTAGCACTGGCAGAAAGGGCGTTGCTGGTTGGAGAAGTCTACTGGTATCAAACATAGGTCTTAATTTGAGGAAGAAATTTCTGAGAGGAGCACAGCATTGCATGTTAGTGGAACATGGAGTATGGGAAAATCAAGACAGAAGAGAATCGAAGTATTTCAGATGTACTGCTACAGAGTAATGTTGAAAATTAGATGGACTGATAAGGTAAGGAGTGAAGAGGTCCTCCAGTGGATCAGTGAGGAAAGAAATGTATGGAAAACACTGACAAGTAGAAGGGAAAGGATGGTAGGACATATGTTAAGACATCATACTAGAGTGAGCAGTAGAAGGTAAAAAACTGTAAAGGAAGACAGAGATCTGAAAACACCCAGCGAATAATTGAGGACACAGGTTGCAAGTGCTACTCTGAGATGACGAGGCAGGTACTGGAGAGGAATTACTGATGGGTTGCGTCAATCTGGTCAGAAGACTGGTGACTCAAAAAGCAAAAATGCAAAAAAAATTGTCCATTCGTCGAACTGGGTATATCCATGTTCACTGGACGATCATTTCCAGTTCTGGCAGCAACACAGCCGAGTTCCAGATGGTCGCTGGTGAACACACTTCTCTTCAGGCTCTTGTAAACACTTTTTTAAGGCTTTTCTAAACACTTTTCTTTAGACTTTTGTAAAATACGCTTCGTTTTAGGCTTTTGTAGAGTTAAGACCTGAGGTTAGGACAGGAAAGATGACTGATGAGATGAGCCCTGATGCCTCTGGAATAATGTCTGTAATTAAGCACCAAATACAAAGATGGGACAGAAGTCGTATTCCCCAGCCGCTATGCCGCCATCTGTCTTATTCGCGCTATTCCTGCTTTGCTATAGTGCCTTTCAAATTAGTCGTGACCTTTGACGTTTGGCTCAGTGGTGGGGACGTGACGTCATTGCCCAGGTAACACCAATGGCGAGCCAGATTTCCCTACCACGCCGGCAGCAGTTTGGTTCGTAAAGCTCCCCTGTTGCCATGTCGTCGGTAAACAGTACGATGTGGTGTCGCGCATCAGAGGCACCTGCATACATTACGTCTTGTTGTAAAGTGATATTTTCTGGCGTTGGAGTGCTCAGCAGTCGTCAGATATTGTGAACGAGTGTGTCGTGTGGCGCTGCATTAATAACAACAGTGCAGTACATTTGAAACCACAAGATTCACTATAAAAGTGGACGTTCAGGAACATATTCACTGGCTGTGAAAATAATGTTCTGCAGCAAAATATTCCTGCAAATTCGACAATAATTGTGGACATTGTGCTGTACCACTCTGCTGGTACAGATAAAGTTACAACACTGCAGTGGATGAAATCGGATATTTGGTTGTGGGTACAAAGAAATGTTCCACTGGATAAGAATGAAAATAGCATGTATAAGGCGAAGTTAATGGAACGTGAAGTCCTGTACAACAAGTGCTCCAATCTACTGCCTTCTTCAGTATGCATCTAAAGCGCCTGTACAGACAGAAGATTCCCAAATGCTTTCAATCGCAGAAACCTACACCATCACTATTATCTCCACCCCTAATTTGGTATACCTCCCTCGTAACGCATATCCAGTCTCCATTCCACCTCATCTTCCTGCTCCTTATCCTCTCAGCTATCGTGTCCTGTGATTTTTCCCTGTTTAACAAAATCGCCGTTAATATCATGGACGCTCTGTACCATCGATGTATGTTTCCGGATATGGGTTCTTATCCTTGATTGGTTTTTCACAACACCACCTACAACCCATCAAAGTTGGTCGTTATCGCTTTGTTACAACCTCAACATTCACTGTAATGTAACGTCATTGTAAAAGGATACATATGTGGCACTGCACACGGTAAGACAAAAGAAAAGACGCACATGAAGGAATTAAAGCAAACTGGTCATAAACTGATATTAATAGAGGTATCGGTGTATAATGCAAAATTGGAAGCTGATGGATGAATTTGTGACACTGTAGCGCAATGTCACCGCGCAGCTAGCAAGGATTCCAAACAGAGGACATGTCGATACCAGGATATAAAGTCTTTGCGAATTTCGTTCCGTGTACTCAGTTTGTCAGTAACTCTGCCTTGCTGACAGGCGTATAAGAAATATGACGTGGAGGTCAGCGTTTGAGAGAGGACGTGTAGTCGGGCTCAAACAAGCCGGGAAGTCTACTAGGGTGACTGGACTCGCATTCGGGAGGATGACGGTTCAATCCCGCGTCCGGCCATCCTGATTTAGGTTTCCCGTGATTTCCCTAAATCACTCCAGGCAAATCCCGGGATGGTTCCTCTGACAGGGCACGGCCGACTTCCTTCCCCATCCTTTCCTAATTCGATGAGACCGATGACCACGCTGTCTGGTCCCCTTCTCCAAACAACCAAACCAATCTACTGGGGTAATCGGCGAAGTAAGGAAGGAAGGAGTCGACCAAGAGAGCCGATTAAACAAGATAACTGAGCACTGATCACATAGGTACTCAGAGCCACAAATTCATCATTATCATCGATCCGACGTACAACAGGTGCTTCAGGGACCACAAGCACAATCAGTAGGCGGCGCACACAAAATCGGCTGAGCTCGCAGCATCCTTGCGGCAACAGCGCTGAGGCACCAACCTGAGTGTCGCCACCCGTACGGTCCGGCATCCAGCAGTGATGGTCTGGGATGTCGCTTCATTTCATAGCAGGACATCTTCGTTGTTGTCCGCGGTAGCCTTACAGCGCAGCCGTATATCGACGATATTCTACTCCCTGTTTTGTTGTCCCTCATGGCAAGCGATCCTGGGCTTGCATTTCAGCAAGATAATGTCCTTCCGCATGTGTTGAGAGTCTCTACCACTTGTCTTCGCACTTGCCAAACTTTACCTTGACCGTAAGGTCACAGGATTTCTCTAACCAGTTCGGCATTTTGACGATCCAACTTGGTCTAGGGGTAACGTCTCTGATTAGCAATCAAAACGTCCTCGGTCCGGGTTCGAAGCCCGAATGTTTAAATTTTGGTTAATAATCAGCATTGGCGGCCGAAGGCTTCGGGCATAAGAAGTCACCCTCATTCTGCCAACGGCCTTGTCGAAGAGGGCGGAGGAGCGGACACTGGTTCAGGGCACTCTCTTATCATTGGGATGAGAAACTGCCCCTACAGGGAGAAGAATCAGCAATGATCAACGGCATTAATGTGCAGAAGGCAATGGAAACCATTCTATTAAAGACACATAACGTGTATCCACAGGACTTGTGGCTCGTAATTGAAGAAATGCCATTACGATTTCTGCATTCAGATCTCTGGGAGGGGACAGCCGAGAGGGAAGTGACCATGAGAAAAAAATTGGATAACCAACGAAAAGGTTATGTTCTACGAGTCGGGGCGCTTAATGTCAGAAGCTTGAACTTGGTAGGGAAGCTATAAAAACTGAAAAGGGAAATGTAAAGGCTCACTCTAGATTTAGTAAGGGTCAGTGAAGTAAAATCGAAGAAGACAAGGATTTATGGTCAGATGAGTATAGGGTAAGCAGCAGAAAATGGTATTGAGACGCCCTGCTAAACCCGCAGGACGGACAAGTAGTAGGAATTGTGGAAAGGGGCCAGAATGAGCGGCTGTCAGTTTCACTCCAAACATAACACTTCATTTAGTTGCCCAAACATTACAGTGCAACTTCTAAGCTTGACTACCGACAGAAAACGTCTGTAATTCTAAAACGGCTGAAAGTCCATGAATTAAATACAACTACTACGAGGCGTGTTTTTTAAGTAAGTACCGTTTTGAAATTAAAAAAAGACGTGCTAAGATATCTCAATAATTTTATTTTTACATGAAAGCCTGTACCTTAATCTACGCACTGACGCCATTACAGTCTGATTCTTCCTTGTTTACGTTGTGTACTGAGTGTTTAAGATGCCTCCGATAATCGTGCGTCCCGCCGACTGTGAAGTACGAGCTGTTCCAAGATTTCTTAGTGCTAAAGGCCTAAAAGCGATGGATATCCGAGATCTGTGCAGTTTACGGAGAAAACATTATGAGTGATGGAATGGTAAGAAAGT
This sequence comes from Schistocerca cancellata, assembly GCF_023864275.1. NCBI lineage: Eukaryota > Metazoa > Arthropoda > Insecta > Orthoptera > Acrididae > Schistocerca > Schistocerca cancellata. The sequence goes on along the minus strand of NC_064628.1, from coordinate 832,788,401 downwards.
GGGTGAGAGCATTTAAAAGTGGCCGCACAAATGTGCATGATGAACAACGGAGTGGGCGTCCTTCGGTCGTTAATGAAAGTTTGGTGCGGGAAGTGGACAATAAGGTGAGAGAAAACAGACGCTTTACGATTTCCTCCATACGGGATGACTTTCCTAATGTTTCTTGTAGCGTTTTGTATGGCATTGTGACCGAGAACTTGAATTACCGAAAATTGTGCGCACGTTGGGAACAGAAAATGTTGACGGATGTGCACAAAACCAAACGTTTAGACAGTGCATTGACTTTCCTTGAGCGGTACCACAACGACGATGATGCTTTCTTAAGCCAAATTGTTGCGGGCGATGAAACATGGGTGGCCTACGTCACACCAGAATCAAAGCAACAGTCCCTGGAAGTTGAGCAAGGGCATCGTTTTGCTGCAAGACAATGCCCGTCCGCATGTGGTGAATCAGACCAAAGATCTCATCACATCTTTTCGATGGGAAACTCTAGATCATCCTCCGTACAGCCCCGATCTTGCGCCCAGTGACTACCATCTGTTCCTGCACTTGAAGAAACACCTGGGTGGTCAGCGTCTTCAAGACGATGACGAAGTCAAAAAAGTGGTTAAGCAGGCGGCAGGCTTCTATAAGGAGAGTATTCAAAAACTGGTACAAGTGCCTCAATATTGACGGAAATTATGTATAAAAGTAGATTAAGGTATAGGCTTTTATGTAAAAATAAAATTATTGAGATATCTTAGCACATCTTTTTTTTAATTTCAAAACGGTACTTACTTAAAAAACACTCCTCGTATATATATATATATATATATATATATATATATATATATATATATATATATATATATATATATGAGACAGAAGGCTCTAGGATTTAACCTTAAATAGTATTTAAAGCCAAGCGATGTAAGACCACTAGTCAGATAGATTACGATTATTAAAAGCGGCTGAAGGCCTATAAAATTTAAAACAACACAACTACAATAACCTTTCAATAGGGAGAAGGCCCAAGCTTTATGACCAATAAGAAACCTTACTCCAAAACGGCTCAAAGCCTTTGTTTAAAAAAAACTGCAACCAACTTTCCAAGGCAAAAGGCCCAAAGCTTTTAACCTTAAATAGTATTTAAGCCCAAGTGATGTAAGTCTTCGTAAGAATCCAGAATTTTAAAGCGGCTGAAGGCCCACCATTTTAAGAACAATACGATGAGTAATAACTTTAAACCGGCTGAAGGCCGATGCCTCTAAAAACAATACACTACAATAAATTTTCAACGGGCAGAAAACCCACAGCCCTATCTTCCAAAGGTAATACTTGATAAGTAAGATCCTTAAAACTTAAAGCGGCTGAAGGCCCTAGCTTTATCTTCAGATAACGTAAGACTTGCCCAATTTAGAAAAACTTTCTTTTAAAACGGCTGAAGGCCTTTGATTTTAAAAACAGCATACAAATTCCAATCATCGGCTATGAGCCATTAAAAATACACAATTAAACGCCAAAAAGAAAGTATTATAGGCAACGGCGCTCAGAAGTTTCCAGGGGGCTCGGTCTGCCCTTGAAATCTTAACGTTCGCTTAGGAGAGACAAGAAGTCGGCCCAACTATACTCGATCCGCCGGAAACGCAACCAAGAGATGGTCAGGAACCCACCAACAAGTCGACTTGCTAACCACCGACCATTATACGAGAATTCCAAAGCCAAAACGAAACAGACATAGCCGTTCACAACCAAAAATACATTAAGCTGCAAAACTATACACCATGTTGGACAGCGACAACAGGCGAGGAAAAGGCCCTGCCTGAATTTACGTCAGCGACCCGGGCAGGTAACGGGAACACTAACGGCCACAAGGCAGAAAATTCCACTGGTGCACTAGAATTTCAAACCAACTATAGTTAATTCCACTACACGGCGGCTAAATCTTCACCAAATCGAACACTCGCTGTTGCTCCCAGGAATACCGAACCACCAACCAAGGGGACAACGTGAACAGACGTGGCTTCGGTAATAAAATCAGCACTCAACTTCCATGTCCTGGGTCGGTGAGCCACGAACCACGTAGCACTCGGAACAGCCCCCACACGCTCCAACACTGCGTAGACTGCCACCGTGCCCAGCCGAATGCAACGCGCTGAGACTTGCTTGCTGATCCGCTCCAACCGACCAACTCACTGCCAGTACTCCGACAAGTTGTCAGCGGAAATTACACCAACTACACACACAGTTTGACAAACACTTGCACGAAGACTTGAACGACACTCAGCAGTGACTGTTTAATCATGAAGCCAAATCGGGAGTCGATACACACACACACACACACACACACACACACACACAGGCAACCCATAAGCGATCGGCGAGCCAACTCACGTCGTCCAAAAGGACGACCGATCGACGATCCACGAAGACCGTCCCCGGCTCAAGTGATTCGTGGCGGCAACGGTCGAGCGAGCCACGGACATCCAGGCCTCACTGCTGCTCCATCCCGACTGAACTAGTGCCGCATTCCAACTCCACGACTGGCAGGTCCGAACTGCCCTCCTGGCACGTTCCAACTGACTCCACGATAGGCGACAACCAGGAAGTAATAGCAGTGTAGCAAAGATCACACGTGAGGGCTATATCGATAGGCGCTTCTACTGCCACTGATGGGCAGACAAAGCAGCAACTCAGTGACAACAGAAACTGAAACTAACATAACGAGGTCGCAACACGAAAGAAACAGGATGTAAAATAAGAAATGGCACGAGCGCGAGCCACGCACGGAGCAGGTATAATGGGAATAGGATTCGTTACGTATAGGAGGGTAGGACAAAGCGAGTGTCACTGTGACAGTTCAGTGATAGGGTTGTTCTTATCGTAACTGACAACAAACCAACCCAGACAACGAAAGTTGAGGTATACGTGTCGACGTCGCAAGCGAAAGATATGAAGTAGAGAAAGTAACTGAAGATATCGAAAGGGTAATACAGTTCGTAAAGGCAGATGAAAATATACACTCCTGGAAATGGAAAAAAGAACACGTTGACACCGGTGTGTCAGACCCACCATACTTGCTCCGGACACTGCGAGAGGGCTGTACAAGCAATGATCACACGCACGGCACAGCGGACACACCAGGAACCGCGGTGTTGGCCGTCGAATGGCGCTAGCTGCGCAGCATTTGTGCACCGCCGCCGTCAGTGTCAGCCAGTTTGCCGTGGCATACGGAGCTCCATCGCAGTCTTTAACACTGGTAGCATGCCGCGACAGCGTGGACGTGAACCGTATGTGCAGTTGACGGACTTTGAGCGAGGGCGTATAGTGGGCATGCGGGAGGCCGGGTGGACGTACCGCCGAATTGCTCAACACGTGGGGCGTGAGGTCTCCACAGTACATCGATGTTGTCGCCAGTGGTCGGCGGAAGGTGCACGTGCCCGTCGACCTGGGACCGGACCGCAGCGACGCACGGATGCACGCCAAGACCGTAGGATCCTACGCAGTGCCGTAGGGGACCGCACCGCCACTTCCCAGCAAATTAGAGACACTGTTGCTCCTGGGGTATCGGCGAGGACCATTCGCAACCGTCTCCATGAAGCTGGGCTACGGTCCCGCACACCGTTAGGCCGTCTTCCGCTCACGCCCCAACATCGTGCAGCCCGCCTCCAGTGGTGTCGCGACAGGCGTGAATGGAGGGACGAATGGAGACGTGTCGTCTTCAGCGATGAGAGTCGCTTCTGCCTTGGTGCCAATGATGGTCGTATGCGTGTTTGGCGCCGTGCAGGTGAGCGCCACAATCAGGACTGCATACGACCGAGGCACACAGGGCCAACACCCGGCGTCATGGTGTGGGGAGCGATCTCCTACACTGGCCGTACAACACTGGTGATCGTCGAGGGGACACTGAATAGTGCACGGTACATCCAAACCGTCATCGAACCCATCGTTCTACCATTCCTAGACCGGCAAGGTAACTTGCTGTTCCAACAGGACAATGCACGTCCGCATGTATCCCGTGCCACCCAACGTGCTCTAGAAGGTGTAAGTCAACTACCCTGGCCAGCAAGATCTCCGGATCTGTCCCCCATTGAGCATGTTTGGGACTGGATGAAGCGTCGTCTCACGCGGTCTGCACGTCCAGCACGAACGCTGGTCCAACTGAGGCGCCAGGTGGAAATGGCATGGCAAGCCGTTCCACAGGACTACATCCAGCATCTCTACGATCGTCTCCATGGGAGAATAGCAGCCTGCATTGCTGCGAAAGGTGGATATACACTGTACTAGTGCCGACATTGTGCATGCTCTGTTGCCTGTGTCTATGTGCCTGTGGTTCTGTCAGTGTGATCATGTGATGTATCTGACCCCAGGAATGTGTCAATAAAGTTTCCCCTTCCTGGGACAATGAATTCACGGTGTTCTTATTTCAATTTCCAGGAGTGTAGTAGCCATGGGCTACTGGAATGCAGTTGTAGGGGAAGGAGCAGAAGAGACGATTACAGGATAATGTGGGCTTGGGATAAGTAATGAGAGAGGAGAAAGACTAACTGAATTCTGTAATAAATTTCAGCTAGTAATAGCGAATAATCTGTTAAAGAAGCACAAGAGGAGGAGGTCTACTTGGCAAAGACCGGGTGATGAGGCAATATTTCAGTTAGCTTACATCATGGTCAAACAGAGATTCCGAAATCAGGTACTGGATTTTAAGACGTACCCAGGAGCTGATATCGACTCGGATTAGAATGCAGTAGTGATGTAGTGTAGGCTGAAGTTTAAGATATTAGTCAGGAAGAATCAGTACGCAAAGAAGTGGGATTCAGGAGTGCTAAATAATGTCGAGATACGTTTGAAGTTCTCTAAGGCTATAGATACAGCAATAACTAATAGCTAGTAGGCAGTACACTCGAAGACGAATGGACATCTCTAAAAAGGGGAATCGCAGAAGTTGGAAAGAAAAACATGGGTTACAAAAAAGACAACTGCGAAGCAACCATGGGTAACAGAAGAAATACTTCAGTTGATCGATGAAAGAAGTAAATACAAAACCGTTCAGGGAAATTCAGGAATGAAATAAATAGGAAGAGCACGGAGCTAAAACTAAATGGCTGTATGGAAAATTTTAAGTAATCTGAAAAGAAATAACTGTCGGAGGGACTGACCTAGCACATAGCAAAGTCAAAACAACATTCAGTGAAATTCAAAGCAAGGGGAATTCGGTGAAATTGAAAGCAACGGGAATTCCGCTGTTAAATGGAGAGGAGAGATTGGACATGTGGAAAGAGTACATTGAATACCCCTGTGATAGGGAAGATTTGTGTGATGTGATAGAAGAAGAAACAAGAGTCGATTTAGAAGAGATAGGAGATCCAGTATTAGAATTTAAAACAATTTTGGAAGACTTAAAATCCAATAGGGCAGAAGGATAGGTAACTTTCCATCAGAATTTCTAAAATAATTGGGGGAAGTTGCAACAAAACGTCTATTCACGCCGGTGTGTAGGATGTTTGAGTCTGGCGACATATCATCTGACTTTCGGAAAAATATCATCCACACACTTCGAAGACTGCAAGAGCTGACAAGTGCAAGAATTACAGCACAATCACCTTAAAGCTCATGCATCCACGTTGCTGACAAAAGTAATATACAGAAGAATGGAAAAGAAAATTGAGGGTGCGTTAGATGACGATCAGTTTGGCTTTGCGAAAGGTAAAGGCTTGTGAGAGGCAATTCTGATGTTGCGTTTAGTAATGGAAGCAAGACTAAAGAAAAGTCAAGACACGTTCATAGGATTTGTCGACCTGAAAAAGGCGTTCGACAGTGTAAAATGGTGCAAGACGTTCGGAATTCTGAGAAAAATTGGGTAAGCTATAGGGAGAGACAGATAATATGCAATATGTACAAGAGCCAAGAGGAAATAATAGGAGTGGACAACCAAGAACAAAGCGCTCGGGTTAAAAAGAACAGGGATGTAGTCTTTCGTCCCTGCTGTTCAGTCTATACATCTACGAAGCAGTGAAGGAAATAAAAGAAAGATGCAAGAGAGGAATTAGATTTCAGGGTGAATGGGTATCAATGACACGATTCGCTGCTAACATTGCTGTTCTCAGAGAAAGTGAGGAAACATTTGCTGAATGTAATGAACACTCTAATGAATGCACAATATGGACTGAGAGTAAATCGAAGGTTGGGTTGGGTTGTTTGGGGAAGGAGACCAGACAGCGAGGTCATCGGTCTCATCGGATTAGGGAAGGACGGGGAAGGAAGTCGGCCGTGCCCTTTCAAAGGAACCATCCCGGAATTTGCCTGGAGCGATTTAGGGAAATCACGGAAAACCTAACTCAGGATGGCCGGACGCGGGATTGAACCGTCGTCCTCCCGAATGCGAGTCCAGTGTGCTAGCCACTGCGCCACCTCGCTCAGTAAATAGAAGAAAGACGAAAGTAATGAGAAGTAGCAGAAATGAGAACAGCGAGAAGCTTAACATCAGGATTGATGGTCACGAAGTAGATGAAGTTAAGGAATTCTGATGGCTACGCAGCAAAATAACCAATGACGGGCGGAGCAAGGAGGACATCAAAGGCAGACTAGCACTAGCCAAAGGGCAGTGCTGCCCAAGAGAGGTCTAATAGTATGAAATATAGGCCTTAATTTGAGGAAGAAATATCTGAGAATGTACATTTGGAGCGCAGCATTGTATGGCAGTGAAACATGGGAAAACCGGATCAGAAGAGAATTCAAGCATTTTGGATGCGATGCTATACGCGAATGTTGAATTAGGTGTACTTGTGAGGTAAGCAGTGAGGTGGTTCTGTGCAAAATCGGAGGAAAGGAATATATGGAGAACAGTGACAAGAAGAAGGCACAAGATGATAGGACACTGTGAAGACATCACTGGATGAGTTCCATGGTACTAGAGTGAGCTAAAGAGGGCAAAAACTGTAGAGGAAAGAGATTTGAAAACATCCAGCAAATAACTTAGAACGTAGGCTGAAAGTGCTACTCTGAGATGAAGAGGTTGAGACAGGAGAGGAATTCGTGACGGGCCGTATCAAACAATTCAGAAAACTGATGACACAAAAAAGAAAGAAAAAGGACGGGCCAATTGGACGGGATTTCGCACGATATACCTCAGGAGGACGTCCAAAAACTCTGTCAATCATTGACTTTCGTTATTGATTTGATCAAATCGTTAAGCTCTTTTCCGTCAATAATGCATCAAATTTTTCAGATTTCTTTTTCCTACTGTGTATGTTTAACGCTTGTTTTATTCTTCTTAGCTGCAGTCAGACACAGACCAACGTTAAGCTGCTAAGTTGGGTTTACAAAAAAATGGTTCAAATGGCTCTGAGCACTATGGGACTCAACATCTGTGGTCATAAGGCCCCTAGAACTTAGAACTACTTAAACCTAACTAACCTAAGGACATCACACACATCCATGCCTGAGGCAGGATTCGAACCTGCGACCGTAGCAGTCGCGTGGTTCCGGACTGAGCGCCTAGAACCGCTAGACCACCGCGGCCGGCCTTAGGTTTACACTTTCTCCAAACACTTTCTTCTTTTCTCTCCCCATCTCTAGGTTTTTCCCTGCCTCTTGGGACTCTTTTTTGATGTAAACTTCCACATTTCTTAATTTCGTTTCAGTACTTTCGACTGTCTTCAGTTCTTTTCTTTATTTATGCCAGTTTCCTCTAAACCCACATACAATTTTCTAGGTCATTTCAGTTTGCATTTTAATTTTTCAGAGGTCTGTGCAGTCTTTCTTGTCAGTCCGCTAGCAGCCGTCATTTAACTGTGCCCGAAGAATGTTAGTCTTCTTTTGCTAATCTTATTTGTAATTTTTGGTACATGTTTATAATCTTCCGTGTTACTTCTCAGTTGAATTTTTTTTTTTTTGTGAAAAATAGCACAGCGATGAACGTTCACGCTGTTCAGTTATTCAAAAACAGTCTTAATTGCATTTATTATTATTATACCGCCAACCAGTTTCAACCCGACGTAGGAGTCATCTTGGGCGTTTACACCATTGGTCGACTGCTGGCGGTGTCACTCCTGTCTACATAACGGCAGGATAGTTTCCTGCTTGCTAACATAAACAGTATTCTCTTCGAAAGCGTTCTAAAATTTTTATGAATCACGCATATTATATTTCAGTATTTAAGTCTTATTATGCCCAAGAACAATGCATTGAAAAAATGGTTCAAATGGCTCTGAGCACTATGGGACTTAACATCTGAGGTCATCACTCCCCTAGAACTTAGAACTACTTAAACCTAACTAACGTAAGGACATCACACACACCCATGCCCGAGGCAGGATTCGAACCTGCGACCGTAGCGTTCGCGTGGTTCCAGACTGAAGCGCCTAGAACCGCACGACCACACAGGCCAACAATGCATTGAACAACAATATAAACTTATAGTTCACGAAATCTAAGCTCAGGACTGAGGAAGGTACAATCTGTCTCCATCCCATTTGGCTGCCCCTTATATAATCTCCTATCACTTTTCGAAGTTAAATAAGATAAATAAGACTGGAGTTCATCCATCGTCTTCCGAACTGCAATCTTTATCTCAAATAGATTAAATATTTATTTCACTAATTTTGCCTTAGTTTTTGTATCTCTTTGCGTTTCTTACCAAATCTGCTGCATTTTAATATCTACTCCACGTTCTTAAAAAGCTTTTAATAGAGTCGGCCTGCTTATGGAGTCATTTGATTTTTTAATCTTCGAATGTGCACCAGTATTCTCTATCAGTTTCGGTCCTTTCTTGCGATATTAGCTACATATTTTTAATCTGTTCTGCACAGTGCATACCCCTTCTTAACCCTACCAGAAATCGTCCTAATCCTGCATCCAACCGTTCTACAAATCTTCTAAGAAGTACTACAGAGAAAAATTGTAACCTACAGCTGTAGTTGCTAAGGTCTGGTTTGTTACCTTATTTTGTGTAGTGAAAAGCTTATGGTATTTTCTAGATATTAGCAATTTCGCTTCTTTCCAGCTCTTTCACCACTTTAACTAGTGTTTGTTATACACTGAATTTTAAATATACTACTGTTATATTATCTCCTCCTTGTGGTTTATAATTCTTCATGGAATTGAAAGTCTCTTTCGCCTTCGTTTGGAGATTCGCTTGCATCTTGAATTAGGATTCCTAAATACGAATATATATGTTGCATCCCAAAATAATAGGCTGAAATTCTTCGGTTGTTTTTCTTCTTCGTCCGAAAGTTAGTTGCTAAGACAGAGGCCTGTGAATAAAATTTTACTTCCATTTACGTTGTTTATATTATTATTCATTTAGTTAAATTAGTAACTACCTAGTAATACTTTCCTTTTCTTTTTACTTCTTAATGGAGCTGAATATGTATGTTATGGGTGGTTGAAACCCCTGATTTTTATGACCTTTTTGTGATCTTCCCTGATAATAAATATAAGAGAATTCGCTGGAAATGCAGGAAGCCTTTAACAGAATTCTCGAACAGTGGCTACGTATTGGAAGTGCCTTAAACAGAAAGCCTCATTGATTTTCATGAGAAAAGTTATTTCCAGGAATGTCTCGCAAGCTCATCACAAAGTTGTTATTCCGGCCACCATTTCAAACAATGGTTCTGAAATACCTTTTCGAAAATTGGCTTTCATCTTAAACTGAATATATATATATATATATATATATATATATATATATATATATATATATATATATATATATATATATATATATATATATATTTCGGCATCAAGTCGCTCAAATTATATTTATCAGCTTCTGCTTATCACCGCTTACTAACACCATCAGATGAATTGTTCAAAAATAACGAAAAATGGGGCTAGTGAAATACTAGGACACTACGTTACAAATCAAACAATTTACTGCATGTATTTGAGTATATAAATGACTGAGAACAAATAATTCCTTATTTGCTCAAAATTCTTATTAACCTTATAGTCCAGTACTGTAACAGCTTTAGGCTATCAATTACAGCTTTCTTCGTCTGAAACACCCATTTTTAATAAAAACCAAAACCGGTTAAAAACTTCTGAAATCGACACCTATCCAAAAAGAAGAACAAAAACTATATGTCAATGGTGATTGTAAAAATCATAAATGATTTTTTCACTTGCAGCAATTAAAGAAGTTCTATTAGATCCAAACATAACCAGTTATCTCGGAAATATAGCTATAGATTAAAAAAAGACGGCGCGACATACGTCACATAGGCCTAATATTACATTTTGTTAAATAATAATGTCCCAACTAATTTCATTTAGTTTATTTATTTTCTGAAAGAGACGTTACATCTACGACAAGTCTAAGCCAGTTTGCAGATTGTCCAGAAGAGGCACTACCACAACCGGCGCTTATCTTTGTCAACTTTCTTTCCGTCTGAACTGATGCTGAAGTTTAGGTACACTTGCGACAGTGTGGCTTTTGTCTGTAACTGGTGGTACTAAACATCAATTACCTGCCACGCGTGCGTAAAAATTGAAGGATTCAAATTGAAATTGTCAGCATTTAACATCATTTCACAGAATCCTCGTCGTTCTAATGCGATTCGCCTCATTAATCTTTTCAAACATAGCTATCCTTTGTAAAACAATTTCTGTTTCAGTGTGCACAATTTAATTAAACGAAAACAGTATAGCACTTCTCACGAACTGTATGTTAGAACATGTTCAAAACTAATCATCCCATTCAGTACTTCATTACATCAATTTTTGTTAATTTAGTTGCTGCTGGAGTAATGTATGTTAAGAAGATAACAACAAACATACATTTCAACAAAAGTGGTTTTACATCTCTTAGCCAGAGATACTCCGGGTAACGCTCGTCTCACAACACTTCCTGCAAACGTGACGTCATTTTGACAATGGATGCGATAGTATCGACAATCGATGCAACAGGTACCATAATCATTTCTACATATTTAGCTGTTTTGTATCATATCTTGCAGCATGCCGTTTCAGTGCAACGGCGCCTTGAAAATGTATCACAAACAATCGTCCTTATCATTAAATATCAGTTAATAACTCATCAACCAGGTAATCTTTCGAGATTTACTGTCATCTAGACGTGATACCAAAACGAAAAGATTAAGCTTTCTTCGGAAGTTGCCAAGAAGTTGTTAGAGAAACCAGTTACTGCTGTACCGAGAATTACTTGTGTTGTTATCTTACTATGATTATTTGCTTGAATAATCATTGTGAAATAAAAGTGCTGAAACATCAGTCGATAGCGTCGTGATTTAATATATCTTAACACCCCTGGCACTTTCTTACAAATATAATACATGTATCTTCTGCAATATTCGACGTTATTTAGCATTTCAATTGTGTCGAATTCCGAGAGTGTGGTTAGGCAGGACCTAAGAGGACAGCTTTAATTGCTGCCAGTGAAAGAGAAGCAATAGCATTCATATTCTTCGTTCTCACAAATATTTCGCTGGTTATTTCCAAATAAGTGTCGATTTCCGAGTGTGTGGTTAAGCAGGAACATATGAGGACAGCTTTAATTGATGCGAATGAAAGGAGAAGAAATATCATTCACATTCTTTCTTGTCATATTTCGCTGGTAACACCCATCTCACAAGCTTTCCAGAAAACCAATGGCACTTCCGGTTGGTATATTTGTGCTGCCACCAATATGTGTGAGCTGTCTGCGAGAGAGGCCCGCATCAAACGCCAACGAAAACCGACAGCAGTTCGATTTTGTGAGGCCCAGGAGGAAGACAGGACGTATGCAGGTTCTCGATAGCACACGACAAAATTAAGACCTTAAGTGGATACCTTTTCAATTAAATAGTGATTTCCCGCGGACCATGCACGAGCCGATCGGTCATGAAGTGTGGCGGACAAGCCGACTAGTGTGACGTCATCAATTGGTTGCAGGCATGGAGGTAAAAAAATGATGGTGTTGTCATTGCGTCACAAATTTGAAGCCGACATTCGCCATCTTATGTAGCCCAAAAAACATCAGGTTCCCCGCAGTGATACTTCCCTGTAATGCCACTCTTACATGCCCACGCCCAGTTTCAGGCTTTGGGAATAACTATCGATTTTCGTGGTCGTATTCCAAATAACATCTGGTGCTATCATTGTGTACAGACGTAGCTGTATCATAAAAAAGTGACATTTCAGTAATCTTTCATTTTGTTGATATGCGCAAGAGACGATAGCACACCTTGCTTCTTTCCTCGTTTTACACGTTTATTGGCTAACAAAGAACTTGTAGGTACTTTTTTGGGAACGTGAACATCAAAAATGTTGTGCTTATGAGCTGAAAGCTGAAAATGTAAGGAACAAGAAGCAGTGCCAGTAAACAAACAGTCACTGGTTTCGGAAGTCCAGATAAAGGTGGAATGACATGGATTACGAAAGCATCCTTTTCACGTCATAACCTTCTCTTCTTGGTTATTTGAAAGACATCAAGAAAACAAGTTACATTAACAAGGGCAGATGTGTCGTATTACTACAGCATTCCTGACACTGTTCATGTAAGCGCTGTAATTTTTAGCGTTTAAAAGAGCTTTTGCGCGCACATAACAGAAATAATGAACAATAAACAACTGCAAACGGTAGTCTTCTAATGTTTTGGGCTATTTAAGACGCGGCAGGAAGTGTTAAAAAAAACTCATATCCATACGCAAAATCTGATTTGAAATGTTATGTAAAATTACATGGCATACATAATTTAAATGGTTGTTTTTGAACAATTCAGAAAAAGCAACTATTAAAATAAAGCTTAAAGATTGTAAACACACTGTAAACTGCAGTGTAAGGCCTCCAGTGGCAAGCTGGTATGCGTCTGACAGTGCACAATCGGTTTTATTGGAATAACATACCATAGTGGCCTTTGACCTCTGTATTCGTTGCATAACATTTAAATTGGCAGAAAAATCTCCTGACAGGCGTAAATAATTAAATGACCCTCAGGAATCAACAAACCGGACGCGGAAGATTTTGCAGCTAATGGCCACTCGTTAATGGAATTCAACGAACGTCGTGTAAACCTCGTAGTTAAACGCTCTATATACAAGCTGGAAACAAGTCGCAGGCTCATCAAATGATGCTATGAACGAAGGGGAGACCGTTGCACCAGGAGGATAGGCTACCTGCGAACACGTGGTGTTTCCTTATCGGTGTGTCAGTATAGTGAACTATTTTACAAATACAAGAAACAATGTGCACTAGACGGCCACAAGTTGTTTCCGGAATCTTCTACTGTTTCCGTTCTTGTGAGACATGAGGTTGTATCTCGTGCAGCGTTTGTAAATAATCCTAAATAATATAATACACTAAAGCTACTTGGAGCGTATTGCTGTTTCTTCAGTTACAGAGTTTTCTCTGCGACTCTCTGGAAGAATTAAATAAAAGATTGCGAACTCTGGGATTTTATATTTGATTTAAATAAGGCGCTTGTTACTGTTGACCACAAAATATTACTGCAGAAATTGGGTCATTATGGAATAGCGGGAGTGGTTCACAGTTGGATCACCCTTACTTTAAGAACAGACAGCAGAAGGGCATTCTCCGGACTGTTGAGAATGGTTACGACGTGCATTGCAATGGGGCACAGATAAGTGGTGTGGGTGTCCAGGGGTCGGTGCTGCGGTCGCTGCTGTTTCCTATGTATATAAACGATACGCCTTCTAGTATTACAGGTGACTCTAAAAAATTTCTGTTTGCTTGTGACACCAGCTTGGTGTTGAAGGCTATTGCGTGATTTATTTACACAGTATCAAATGATGCAGTTCAAGACTTCAGTTCACGTCTTGTAGAAAATAAATTGATGCTAAATCACGACAAGACTCAGTTTTTACAGTTTCTAACATTCAATTAAACTAAAACTGACATTTTGATTACACAGACTGAGAATCTGATTATTGAGACTGAACAGTTCAAATTGCTAGGCGTTCACACTGATTGTAAGTTGTCATCGGAAGCTCATTTTCAGGTACTTGTTCAAAATTTAAATGCTGCTTTATTTGCCATCAGGACAGTATTTGAAATAAGTGACATTTCAACACGAAAAGTAATCTACATTACTCATTTTCATTCGCTGACGAGGTGTGGTATTATTTTTTGGGTTAATCCTTCTATTCCAGAAATGATATTTTTCGCTCAGAAAAGGGCTATTCGAGCAGTGTGTCATATAAGTTCACGAATCTCTTTCTACCCCTGTTCAGCAACCTGGTAATTCTGACATTGGCCTCTTTTACACATTTTCTTCAATGTCATTTGTTGTTCACAATATCAGATTACTCCCAATAGTAAGCAGCTTTCACTCAGTTAATACTAGGTAGAAATCCGATCTAGATGTGCAACGCACCCTCTTGACTATAATGCAGGAAGGCGTCCAGTATTCTGCTGCATCTATTTTAAATAAATATCTTAGCATTAATCCACGCACTTGCAAGTCCAAACTGAAGTGTTTCCTCCTGGTTCACTCTTCTGTCGAGGAAGTGGTGGAAAAATTAAAAAAAGTAAGCTACTTCCTGTGTTATATCGTTGATTGTGTTAATTTAAACTTATGGCTTGTCGACTACATAAGATTCACATAGGTTTCATTTTATTCATTATTACTCTTCGGTTCTAATTTCATGTACTGACTCGTTCCATGACCATGGAGACTTGCTCCTCAGTTCGGTCCTGTAGATAACGAAATATAAAATTTTTAAAATATGTTGAGTATATGTCAGTACATTTAGAAACTAGTTACATAACGTATGGACGATTAAGCCATACTTCTTTCGTCGTGCACCATCTTGTATCTTGAAACGGAAGGTCTGTTTGCTATGGAACACATGATATTTGCAAATGACCTGAGATTTTTTTAATGTTTTGGAATACTGCCATCCCGAAAATGGAAATTTGTGTTTGTTACTAGTAGCTTCTGTTTGAACGAGTTCTTAACTCGCAACAGGTTTTGGCTTATACTTCTTAATTTGATTTCACTTAGTGAAACTGGTGTGTAGTGGAGCAGTAATGTGACCCATAGACTATAAAATACTGTGTTGGAAAGATTTTCTCGATTGCAACACTTTGAAATTTGAATGGAATATTTGTTCCTAGGTACATGACCACGTTGTACCTTGGAACTGTTTTTCACATATTTTTGGAAAATCTTACTTTTCTCTGGTAATTTTTGTAATTTCAGAAAAAAGCTCTAGCATACATAAAGTAAATTCTGCCATTTCAAAACGAAAAAGAAAACATATTAATCATCTGTTGCAGGGCTGGCTGTAGGTAAAAGTCTGAGAAGAATTCCTAGGTTCGCGTCTGCCCCCTACGTAATAATGAAACTAAAATATTTAATGGCGCACTGGCTTTTCGTAAGATACGTGTTTAGAACAATCTCTATTCCACGAAACAATCATCCAATACCCTTGACAGCTACTTGCTGTTTAACCATTGAACTTATTCTCAGCTCAAACGTAGTGAAGTATCTCGAGCAAAATGACCATGCTAACCAGGACGGATTTCGAAAACATCGCTCATATGAAAGTCAACTCTGACTTTTCTCATACAACGTACTGAAAGACACAAATCAAGGCAGTTATGTAGATGAAATATTTGTCTATTACCGAAAAGTGCTGATCCAGTATCACACCTACATCTGTTATGAAATGTACGGTCGTATGAGGTATGAAACGAAATTTGTGATTGGACTGAGGATTTTTTGGTAGGGAGGACGCAGCAAATTATCTTGGATGGACAGTCATTGGCACATGTAGAAGTAATTTAGGGTGTGTCCCAGGTCAATGTTTTCCGCGAGATAATTAATATGCCATATGACTAGCAAGAGACCCAACACAATTCCCCGGGGGAGTGTGTTGGGTCTCTTGCTAGACATATTCTATATTAATGATCTCGTGGAAAATATTAATAGTAACCTCAGGTTTTTTGCAGTCGATGCAGTTGTTTATAATGAAATACTGTCTGAAAGAAGCAGCACAAATGTCCAGTCAGATCTTGAGATGTCAAAGTGGTGCAAAGATTGGAAACATCCTTTCAGTGTTCAGAAATGTAAAATTGTGGATTTCATAAAACAGAAAAACTAATATGCTATGACTATAATATTAGTGCGTCACAGTTAGTTAGTTAGTTACATCATTTGAATGGTCCTTTTATCGAAATGATGCGGAACGAGTCAGTTTACAGGATATGTGTACATTAATAGTGTTAACGTTAATGAACACAATATTATTTGTTGTTCTACTCATGCAACTATAAATAGCTTTTTTTTGTTCTGGCTACCAGTTTTTCATGTGGAATTCGACAATGGAATAGAAGGGGTTGTCAGGATTAGATTTAAAACGTGCTTCGCTACCTAACTGATATTTTATGTTATTGGGCAAATGATCCAAAATTATTGTTTCTGCATATTGAACTCCTCTCTGAGCCACTGGCAGCTTTAACAATAGGAAATAAAAGTCATTTTCCGCTCTAGTGTTGTAGGTATGGACATCATTGTTCTCATTTGGAGTTGCTCGACTCATACAAACACCTGGGTGTAACACTTTGCAGGGACCTGGACTGGAACGATCGCATAGCAGGTAGCAGACTTCGGTTTATTGGTTTACATATCACTCGTGTGACACGCCCTCGAATATTGCTTAAGTGTGTGGGGGCTCGTACCAAATAGGGCTCACACTGGATGTTGAACGTATACAGAGAAGGGCGTCACTGATGATATAGGTTTGTTTGACCTATGGGAGAGGGTCACAGAGATGTTGAAAGAACTCAACTGGCTAACTCTTGAAGACAGACGTAAACTAACCACGAGAGAGTCTACAGTATTTGAAGAACCGACTTCGAAGAAGCACTCTAGGAATATACTACAAGCCCCTACTTATCGCTCACATAGGTATCGTGAGGACAAGAGATCAATTACAGCACTCTGAGGCGTTTTAACAGAAATTCTTCCCGCGCTCCGTACGTGAATACAACGGGATCAATGCCCTAATAACTGATACAATTGGACGTACCCGTTGCCGTGCAACTCACAGTGGTTTTCAAGGTACGGGAATAGATGTAGCTGTAGATATATGTAGCAGAAAAAGAATTATACCTTACAGCGAGTAAAGCCATGCACCTGCTGTTCTTGACACATATTTTGAACAAATGGGGAAATTTGCGCATACGTCGTGTGTAAATGCAAGCTGCGACAAAGAGGTAATATAAATAATAGTTATGGCATATCACAGTGTAATTAATAATGTATTATATTCAAGTGTTTCGGAGATAATGTTTCTTTAAAATATTATGTCTACAATCCATAATAAATGCGCACTCATGAGCCACGTTTGTATTAATAATATTTAGGTAAACCGACTGGGTGCTTCACAGTCGCTCAGTGGTGGGGAAGGATCAAGAACCAAGAATTAATGGAAGTCTATGATCGGTGTAGCAGCTTAAAATGGGGCGAATGATCCTGCACGATGTTAAATTTCCGAAACCCACGTTCGAGGGAAACTAACGAGACATGTAATCCCAAACGAATGCAGTGTCAGGAGCATCCGGAGGGGAATTATTACATTCATGGAAAGAGGTCTCTAAAAAAAGTCAGCATCAATTCAGGAAAAACCATATGCACGGTACACAGCGTGTTTTATTCATACACCACACCTCGTAAATAAAGGATGCAGCAGAAATGATAGATCCGAACAAGGAACCCTTTTGCCTCTGGATTTCTTTGTGCAGGAAGTACTGATCATGAGATAGCTCTGGAACACTTTGTGTCCTGTAGATACATTGCATGTGTGTTTAATGCTGTTGTTTCCACTGTCTTCTGAGTGTTCACGCAGTTCACCACAGCTGATTCTTGAAAGTTTGTTGACCAAGGGAACTCGCCCCTCAGCCCTCTCTTGACAAGCCGAGTGGTAGAATGACAGTGATGCTTCACAACGGAAATCATCAGCGCCTTATTCATGTTTTGTATTCAAAGTGGCTGCCATGGAATACGTCTCTAAAGACAGTTAGGTTCGTTATCAGAGGCGCTTTACTTGTACTGCTCTTTATTTATTACTTATTTATGTACATAACAGTTCAAAATGAAAATAGTGGCTACAAAAAGTCGTAACCATTTAACTTCCAGAGAATGTAAAAAAAGCTCGAAGTTTGGATCGCTGCACAAGCACAATTAATCGGTAGCCGACGCGTGTGAGGTCGCCCATCAGTAAAAATTCTGTGTTGTAAAAGAAAATGGCGGATCCAGTACAGAAGGCATTCTGCGTGTTAGAATTTTACGCTCTCTCGTCACAACGTACAGAAGATGTCACCAACGGTTCAATAAAGCACCTCCAAATGCCAACAACATTCGCAGCTAGCATCGGCAGTTTGAAAAGCAGGACATTTGTGAAGAGGGAAAAGCCGCGACTGACAAAGTGTATCAGCGAAAAACGTCGAGAGAATTCGTGTTTCGTCTGAATGTAGTCCATAGAAACCAACGAACGAAGCCATAAATAACGGCTTGGCGTATTGTTAAAACGCGGCTGAAAATGAAACGGCACGAAATTTACTTTTTGCAGGAACTGAAACAGGAGGACTACGTGAAACGTACGAATCAAGCTACGGAAATACTGGAATCCATGAACAAAGAAAAATTTGTTGAAAGTCTCATTTTTAACGACGAGACAACCTTGAATGTAAGCGACGTGATCAACCAGCACACCGTTGGGTAGGAGGAACAGGAAAGCCTTCATGTGTAACCAGACATCAGCGTGACGTCCAATATCAGCAAAAAATTGTTCCTATCATTTTTCTTCAATCAGCTACATGTTTCTACAAACGTTTACCTGTACATGCTTGAGACGTGGCTGATGCCAAAACGTGATACATATTCCATGAAAGGATTGTCAGACCTAAATCTAGGAAATTTCTCTTTGCTCTCTATGCCATAAATAATAAAAAAAGATACATGTTTCACAATTCTTGGAAATTCAATTCCCAAGAGGGCGAAATAGGAGATCACAATATTTTAGAAAATATTGAACAATTTATACAGCTAAATCTATAAAAATTGGTATTTCTCTTAAAGAAATATTTTGTGGAAATATCACCACGAGAATGCAGAAGTAGCTCGGACTGCAGCTACCTGAATCGCTTTTTAGTCCTAATTATCGTCCAAAGTTTAGAAGATGTTGCAATTTGGGAACAACATAGAAAGCCGGTTAAAGAAAAAAAAAATCTCTGCAGACCACACAGTATAAGTGAGCGAAGCAGCGGGTGCTGGACTGGTATGAGCATAGGATTGTCTTTCACTATTACATTATATTTCACTAGTCTTTCCATTACCTTTTTATGAGCAATAACTTTCAGGAGGCGGAAAGGAAGTTACCTGCGGCGGAATTATTCTTATAAAAAGGATTTCATTAATCCTCAGGAAACAATAACCCACTTTGAACAAACAAGGTAACTTAGAAAACGTAATCAAAATAAAAGTCCATTACCGATAGTAATTACTGGGGCGGAGTCAAATTGCAAAGGGACGAGACCAGCTTGTGACGTCGTTAGGAGAAAGATGGGCAGATTCACGGAAAATGGAAGAAATTCTGTACTAATAATCTCCCACATTCACTCACGGCTCCACTCAGGCATAAAATATGATATTCCTCTACGGTAGGAATTATTTGGATAACCTGAGGAGCTCACAATTTCGGAATCAGAGATCTGTCCCATAAATGGTTTTAACTTACATATCGATCAAATTAGTGAAGGTGTATTATTCTGAAAGGGATTCACTTAACAACGGTTTAATAATCCTACACAATGTCCGTCTATAATTATATTTTGATCAATGCGTAGCAGCGAAGCTGCTCACACTATCGTACTTCAAGTACAAAGCAAACTTCTGAATTGTAGAAGCCGAATCGCTTAACAGTATAATTTGAACAGTTGAGGGCAATTAACCATAATTGGCATTCGCAAACTAATTATTATTCTTCACTCGTGTTTCATACGAGCAAACCAATGGCTGATTAAAAGCACTGAAAAATGATGCAGCTCGGGGGTGCAACTACAGGAAAATTTAATGTGATATTCCCTAATCAAGCAAACACGGCATGAGGCTGTTCAAATGAGAGATCAGTGCTGCGTGCAAGTGGTCGCCTTCTTCGTGAACAAAGCCAAGTACTTGCCCACATACTCCTCTCGAAAACGGACTAAACCGATTCATAGAAATGAAATAAAAGTATTCCCGAAATTTCTCAAAAAGGAATAAAATGATTTTGTCCTAGTCAAATAACAGTCGATACACTAACGAAATTGAGGTTTTTTTATCTACGTTCCGAAAGAGCAACAGGTCATACCAATTCAGCATCCGGAGCACCACTGAACTTTTTCATGTGGCTAGTGGAGACGTTAGCCACCGGAGCGTGCTTTTTTTTTACGAATGAGGGGGCTGGACGGCTTTAAAAACCCGTTGCTAAAAAAGGAAAATCTCCCTCTTTTGCCGAGAAAGAGCTCGGTCGAATGTTCTAGAGAAAGCTACCAGTATCGAAGAGCGCGAAGTCTTCTGATTCGTGGACAGGGAAACCTATGAGACTCCTCTGGAAGAAACTACCAGAATCGATGCTTCAGGGTAGCCTATGCACTGACCAGCCAGAACACTGCATACAGAAGTCACTTAATTCCTGTAAATTCCGGCGGGGGGGGGGGGGGGGGTGACGATGAGCTCTCAAGCAACGTCCAATCACATAATCACATCCCAGATGTGTTCGATCCAGTTCATATCTGACGAGTTGTTGGGCCAGCACATGAATTGGATCTCGCCACTGTGTTCCTCGAACCACTCCTTCACATTCCTAGTCTTGTGACATGGCGAATTATCTTGTTGAAAAATGCCACTCTCGTTGGGAAACAAGATCGTCATGAAGCGGTATACGTAGTCTGAAACAGTGACGTTTATTTCGTCAGATATTTGGCCCGGTCACGATCAATGGACCACCCTGTATATTCTATCCTACATAAAATATGTGTGTAATCGTATATGTATCAGGAAGGATAACAGAAAAACCACTTAAACTTCCGCAATTGTAGAGACACATGTTCGGGTATATTAAAGCAAAACAATAATTGTCTACTTGCAAAGAGGTGGATCCTCTTTAAGTCATTGTTAAATAGTCAACAGTCTGCAGTCTATTTTAGTGAATGACGTAGTGGATACGAGAGCAGCAGAGGTGTAGAGCGTTGTTCGTAATTTGAGGACGCCTTGGGTGACGGTCAACCGCGTCAGAGCAAACAGGTGTGGGGTGTTGGTGCACCTTTACTGGCCCTGAGCCTGTGGTGGACAGAGGGAAGTACAAACAGAAAGCCGAAACCGCTAACTAGCGATGACTGTGACCTAAAAATATTATACCGCACCATCAAGGATGACCCAAAGCTCCAGAAAAATAAAATAAAAAAGACGTGCAAGGCAAATGACGATTTCTTGTTTTACTAAAGGAAATTTCAACGAGGAAGTCTTACTCCGATAGGTCCACAGTACATTTCGGTAGCAAGTATTTTGCTTTTCACACTCATCAAACAGTACGTAGATTAGCTAGAATACTAATAACAATGCCAAAGGAAACTGATTTTTGAAATCCTCTTTTCTATTTATCAGCCTCGTACAGTGATTAGTACTATCGAAGGATCCGGTAAAATACAGGGAAAGGTACGAATATTACATATCAGTTCATTGTAACACCGGTTTCTCGACAGGTCAGAAACAAACAAAGCCATTGTACTTAATATCTCGTAACATAGTGCATAATTACGAACAAAAGGACAACTTGTTTTTGAACTTAAGTGACTGTGGTCGAGTAAAGATTGTGATGGATTCCTAAAAATGGTTCAAATGCATCTGAGCACTATGGGACTTAACATCTGAGGTCATCAGTCCCCTAGAACTTAGAACAACTTAAACCTAACTAACCTAAGGACATCACACACATCCATGCCCGAGGCAGGATTCGAACCTGCGACCGTTGCGGTCGCGCGGTTGCAGACTGCTGCGCCTAGAACCGCTCGGCCACTCCGGCCGGCATGGATTCCTAAACGTTTCTCGACGTCACACCAGCCTACTTACTGTCCGTGAGCACTTAGAAACCCTTGTCAGGTTGGAAGGATATCATTCCAGTAGATTTTTTCTCTGTGGTTACATGAACTTGTTATAACATGAAACACAGGTAGGTTAGAAATGAAAAGGATCTGGTTCGTAGGACATAAGATCTATCTGAATGGTATTAAATTATGATCCGTGCATCCCAGGAAAGCGTACGATGATACTTCTTGAAGAAACAGTAAACATATAATAAGTTACAAAATGGAAGGTTTATTAAAACCCCTTTAGATTGGTTTCAACATTTATAAAAACATCTTCTTCGAAAGACAACTGGATTACTTATTGTGGCAGAGGTACGTTAAAATATATCCGAAAGGCATTAGTCGAATATATGTAAAATTTCATCTCCATGATAACTAAAATATGACAAAGACGTTTTTATAAGCCATCCATTTTGCAAATGACTGGCTGTTTTTTATTTCTGTAAGGTCATAAAATCGACACGGGATCTGGGAACACAACTTCAAATAGGATCAGTATAGTTTATGAAATAATAATAAGATATTAAGTATACTTTGTTGTTTGTTTTCCTTCATAAACTGAAAATATTTGAGTAAACGTTGTGTAAAGGCTTTTACACTACTAACATATTCATTCTCAGTTACGTCTGTTAGAATCGCTTCTTCAGTAAATTCCTATAACGGCAGCCTTGGATAATTTGTGCACGGTTCTGCTTAACACGGGAAGAGAACTCTAATTACACGCTTGGTTTCTGCAGACTGCTAATCAAGAATGCTAATTAATACTCTTCCTGTACGCAAGGGAGAAAAATTAGATAGTAAAAATAGATGTATATTCTACCTTATCTGTGACTTACCGTTATCTCAGGCCGAGGTTAATTACTTTGACATTTCATTAAAAACTATAAGAATATAATTCATACACACGATGGAAGGCAGAAAGCAAATAAGGTTTTTACTGGGTCCCGTCAACCTTTCAAATTATACTAGAGACAAAGGGGATATGCCACAATGTGTGACACTATTTTGTACACCTGTATTTACATACCTGTTTCAATCATTCTGATTTTGCTTCTTTGCACTTCCTGTCAGTTTCATACCTAAAAGAGCATTTCCTTCAAACATTGAGACTACGAAAAACAATATTGTTTTCCATGCATTTCGCGGTATCGTTGTTAAATGCGAAATACAGCAGTCGTATTCTCATGTCTTCCACTTTCGTTAAGCACAGACAGCTCATCATCGATTAAGCTCCACACGTGCTTCTCATGGACACTACCGACGTGCCTTTAGATTTTTCTGGTGTTGTGCCAATAGTGATAAGTTTTTTGTCAATCCACAGCATAGTAGCATTCCCATATTTGCACTGAAACTGAAATTTCTCCCTCTCCAACTTATATTTCTGGTTCATCACTACTGGATCTCACTGTACTAACAAAAGGGACTATACTTTTTATTATTTTTTATTATTTTTTAAATTTTTATTGTTGTAACTTTCTCGTTGTGTCCAGTACGGTGAATTTCCTTAGCCTACTAGATCATAACTGTTCTGTGTTGAACGAGTGGGAATAACAAGAAAACATTCCTTTCCGTTGCATTTCAGGCCTATACACCTGAAATTACGCACGTTTGTTCGGATCGATCTTCCAATAACCGAGAAGTGGAAAGAGCGCTGGAATGAACAATTCCAGGCGGCCCACATTATAAAAACCCAATGAAAAGGGTTGTAGGGTTGGATCTCCCCCGTCGCCTACGGTCGAGTCTCAACCACACCAGAGCACTACGAGAGATATGTGGCCACATTATGAAGAAATGGAGTTATAGTCAAAATGCAACGTGTTACTGTCGTGCGCAGGAACAGACAATGAGACAGAGTGTAGAGACCTGTCCACTCCATGCTTTCAAAGGAGTTTTGAAAGACTTGCTTGTAGTTTGTGTGACATATACTTAATAGGATTAACAGTAGATGTAGAACGTATCCAAAGAATGGCCACACGGATATTCACACCCTTGGAACACAATCAAGGAGACGTTGAAGTCACGGAACTGCCAAACACTTGAAGATAGACAGAAACTATCCCGCGAAATAATGTTTAGTTAGTTTCATGAACCGGCTTTAAATAATGATTCTGGGAATATTCGACAAGATTCTATCGTATTGCTGCCAAGATAGGATTACCCTAATAACAATCTTCAAAGAGGCGTTTAATGAATCATTGCCGCCGGCCTCCATACGTCAATAGCACGGTAGAAAGCCGTAATACGTGATAGAATAGTTTTGTACCCCGCCTGGAAGGCGGCGTGTGGGTCTGCTCCTGTAAACTGAAGGGTAGACCGAATGTCGGAAGTGAGTAAGAGCAGGAAAAGGTAAATGCTTCGATACTGTGTGCAAATTTAAGTCACCTTTACTATAGGAAGAATATGAATACATAACTTTGCACTGAGGAGCACGTAGGTGCGAGGCCGGATGTACCAAGCCTCACAAAAATTACACAGGCAAAATCTGTAGCCGGACGATGTGGCCGAGCGTTCTGGGCGCTTCAGTCCGGAATCACGCGACTGCTACGGTCGCAGTTTCGAATCCTGCCACGGGCATGGATGTGTGTGATGTCCTTAGGTTCGTTAGGTTTAAGTAGTTCTAAGTTCTAGGGGACTGATGACCTCAGATGTTAAGTCCCATAGTGCTCAGAGCCATTTGAACCAAAATCTGTATTGGCTCGCCCACAATGAAATACACTCCTGGAAATGGAAAAAAGAACACATTGACACCGGTGTGTCAGACCCACCATACTTGCTCCGGACACTGCGAGAGGGCTGTACAAGCAATGATCACACGCACGGCACAGCGGACACACCAGGAACCGCGGTGTTGGCCGTCGAATGGCGCTAGCTGCACAGCATTTGTGCACCGCCGCCGTCAGTGTCAGCCAGTTTGCCGTGGCATACGGAGCTCCATCGCAGTCTTTAACACTGGTAGCATGCCGCGACAGCGTGGACGTGAACCGTATGTGCAGCTGACGGACTTTGAGCGAGGGCGTATAGTGGGCATGCGGGAGGCCGGGTGGACGTACCACCGAATTGCTCAACACATGGGGCGTGAGGTCTCCACAGTACATCGATGTTGTCGCCAGTGGTCGGCGGAAGGTGCACGTGCCCGTCGACCTGGGACCGGACCGCAGCGACGCACGGATGCACGCCAAGACCGTAGGATCCTACGCAGTGCCGTAGGGGACCGCACCGCCACTTCCCAGCAAATTAGGGACACTGTTGCTCCTGGGGTATCGGCGAGGACCATTCGCAACCGTCTCCATGAAGCTGGGCTACGGTCCTGCACACCGTTAGGCCGTCTTCCGCTCGCGCCCCAACATCGTGCAGCCCGCCTCCAGTGGTGTCGCGACAGGCGTGAATGGAGGGACGAATGGAGACGTGTCGTCTTCAGCGATGAGAGTCGCTTCTGCCTTGGTGCCAATGATGGTCGTATGCGTGTTTGGCGCCGTGCAGGTGAGCGCCACAATCAGGACTGCATACGACCGAGGCACACAGGGCCAACACCCGGCATCATGGTGTGGGGAGCGATCTCCTACACTGGCCGTACACCACTGGTGATCGTCGAGGGGACACTGAATAGTGCACGGTACATCCAAACCGTCATCGAACCCATCGTTCTACCATTCCTAGACCGGCAAGGGAACTTGCTGTTCCAACAGGACAATGCACGTCCGCATGTATCCCGTGCCACCCAACGTGCTCTAGAAGGTGTAAGTCAACTACCCTGGCCAGCAAGATCTCCGGATCTGTCCCCCATTGAGCATGTTTGGGACTGGATGAAGCGTCGTCTCACGCGGTCTGCACGTCCAGCACGAACGCTGATCCATCTGAGGCGCCAGGTGGAAATGGCATGGCAAGCCGTTCCACAGGACTACATCCAGCATCTCTACGATCGTCTCCATGGGAGAATAGCAGCCTGCATTGCTGCGAAAGGTGGATATACACTGTACTAGTGCCGACATTGTGCATGCTCTGTTGCCTGTGTCTATGTGCCTGTGGTTCTGTCAGTGTGATCATGTGATGTATCTGACTCCAGGAATGTGTCAATAAAGTTTCCCCTTCCTGGGACAATGAATTCACGGTGTTCTTATTTCAATTTCCAGGAGTGTAGAAACAGTGTTGCTTGGTCGTCTACTCGGAATCAAATGGGCTGAATCTGAATCGGCGCTCGTAGAGCTACACAGCGCCGGCTAGAGGGCGCTGTCGTCTGTGTCGGTGTCGTAGTGCCAACCTACGAACTTGCACCTACGCCGTGGCATCGTAGCTATCGATACCACAGATGGGACGAGAGCTGTGATCTAGTTGTCAAATGTGAACATTTACCTGCAGATACATTTTTATGTGTACTCTATCAGATCAGAAGTATTCAGGCATTATTAAGTAATGCGGCGTTGACAACTAGATGCCACTAAAGGCGGACCCGTCAGTACAAAAAGAGGCGGAGAGTATTGTGCGTAATATTTTCGTACGTTTTCTTCCATTATAAATGACCCACTTTTACTGTACTGGAACGACGGTGAATGAACGCGCTGCGCGTGTAATGAATAAGATCCTTGACTTTGTGTTTATCTGTGGTTCGCTTGCTCGCCCGTCAACTATGCAACGCTGATGCATTCGTATTTGATCCGTAGTAGCGAGTACTTGAGATTTTAGAGTAGGAGATTTGATATCTGTGAATCTGAGAGAAATTATCTGGAATACTATACTATCGAGATGAAAGCACATATTATTGATTCTACTGATGGAGAAGACTTTTTTGAGGAATTTTTCAAGATGACCAATGCAAGTGCAAGACTGAAATGTTTGTTTCTCTGAATTATTAATTCAAGGAAGTCTTTGTTCCTAAGATGTTACTAGCATAACATTCATGA
The DNA here is from genome assembly GCF_023864275.1 of Schistocerca cancellata. NCBI lineage: Eukaryota > Metazoa > Arthropoda > Insecta > Orthoptera > Acrididae > Schistocerca > Schistocerca cancellata. Next base: position 832,761,435 of record NC_064628.1, on the reverse strand, counting down.
TTAATTTTGTCTCTTCATTTTCATTTTGTCACAAATAACATAATTGGGTGGAATGTCTGTAATTTTTGTATTGAGAGAATTTCATAATTTTTAGGGTCTTCTTATGTTGAACACACTTTTTTGACAATAATCAGAGTTTAATTTTTCAAGAACGACATTCTTTAGAGTAAAAACCTCCTTCATCACTCTTAGTAAAATTTTGAATATTTTGTTGTGTGTGCATTCCACCTTACTCCACATGTAACCATAGATTGTTTCTGACAAGCAAAAAAAAAAAATTTGCAATCTGTAGTTTCTTATTTCTTTAGCTGCTGCATCTGTTGATTTCTATTTGCTTTGGAAAACTTCAGTACACCAGACACAAAATAACACGCTCAGCATGATGTAAGTTACTTTTATTTCAGGGCGAATCTCTCTTTGCATTCAGATGAAGAAACAGTTCGTAGTTAGAATAATTATCAGGCATTGTGCTAAGCAAGCAGATTAATGTACAGTGAACAGTGTAAGCAATCTTAAACAGCTACTTTTCTTCTGAGTAGAGCTGTGTGTTTGTGGACATATCAAGTCAGAAATTACACTACATGTCTCGCAAGTTTCATAACATACTTCAGTATTGAATTCCAGTTAAATAGTTTTCACTGAGTACAGAATTAGCTACTTTTGGCATTAGACTAGTTTTCATGATTTCAGATTCAGTATTTCATTAAGTTTACCGTTCACACGCGGAACACAGGGTCATCCAATAGTCAGTATTGCTCAGTAGTTGAATCCTGTATCTAAAGCTCACATTGCACGAGGAGAAAGGTTTTTAGAAAAGTAATATGCAGTATTTTCATTCATAGGTAATTTTTTATAGAAAGCTTGCATGTGTTTTCAGTAGAAAAAGAGTAACAGCAAAACGGTTCGGTGAAAAGAGCTCAATGCTTTCGAACGTGAACTAGTCATCGGTTGTCACCTAAGTAACAAATCCATCATCGACATTTAAATCCTCTTAAAGCTACACAAGTCGACTAACGATGATGTGATTGTGAAATGTAGTCTGGAAGGAACTAAATCAACGCCAGGCAGGACAGGTACTGACGGACAACTACTGTCGAGCAGTGCGGGAAGCGACAGTAAAAATAACATGAAACCAGCGGAAAGAATCACTTGTGAATTCTAAAATGCTATCAGATGTCTAGCTAGCACAATGAATGTTCGTAGGAAGATAAAAAAAGAATGGGGTACAACGGTCGAGCAGGTTCTAATAAACCACACTTTTCTGTTTCTGGTAATACATCAAGGAAAGTGAGACTGCACGAAATGCTTGAATAATGATAAAAAAACCAACGGCTGTATTTGAATCCAACGTCGTTTATTCTTTTTAAAACATGCTAAAAGCTGTATTTGAATCCAACGTCGTTTATTCTTTTTAAAACATGCTATCAGTTTCGACACCAAATGGTTTCATATTCAGGCCTCAAGCGTAATCTGCCACCCACAACCGTTCCTATGTTCAATGAACAGAATAGTATACAGCAGGCCAAAATTAAGTGAATTCCGTATCTTCTGTGGCAATAACAAACCCAGCGTGGTCGTCTGACCATACTGCGTTTGTTATGCTGTTCGTGACACATGAGAACGGTTGCAGATGGCAGGTTACAGGGGCTGAAGATGACACCATTTGATGCCGAAATTGGCAGCATGTGTTAAAAAGAATTAACGACGTTGGATTCAAATACAGCCGCTGATTTTGTTATCATTATTCAAGCAAAAATTCGTGTGCTCAGTAATAAGCGACACTTTAAGTGATGTAAAGAGGGATGCCGTTAGATGGTGACTGACTGGAAATGAGTAGTATAGAGTGGCAACCCGATGGAAGGGTCTGGGTTTGGTGAATAGAGAATGTTACTTGCCATCACGTGTAGTACCAACAGTTAAGAACGGACGAAGTGGTGGTACTGTATAGGAATGTTTCTCCTGGTTAAGACGTGGTCTCTTATTGAAAAAGCTCTAAATGCCGAAGACTATGAATACATTTTACAGCGTTGTACAATGCACAGTAGAATAACAGCTGGAGGCGATGATTGTATCAGCATGACAATGCAACATGTCTCTGAAGCAATGGTTTGTGGCGAAATAGCATTCCTCACATGGATTGACCTGTGCAGAGTCCTGACCCAAAACCAGTGGGACATCTTTGGGATGACTTAGAAGGCGACTGTGTTGAACCCTAGCGTTCAACAAAGCTGCTCTGGTTTCGGCTCTTGAGAAAAAAAGGGCTGCCATTCCGTCACACACATTCAAATACTTCACTAAAAGAGTCCCCAGTGGAGTTCAAGCTACACAAAGACAAGGGTGGATTCACCTCACATTATTATCCAGTAACAGGTACCCAGATACCTTTGATAGGATAGTGTATGTGTAGATTCTGCTATAAGCAAACCAAGGTAATGGCCCTGAGGAACCATTCTGGACCGAACGACCACCATGTTTTCCTCTTTGGAATTCAGAGTGAAGCAAACCGCTCTCCCGGCCGTTGCCATTTTCCCAGACCTGGGAGTTGCTGCTTCTCACTCAAGGAGATATTCTGTTGGCATCAGGAGGGAGAGTGGACCCTATTCACGTCCTTCCATAAAGGAAATAATCCCTGACAGTACCGGGAACTGAAGTATATTTCCCTCTTCCTGGAATTTGGATGACCAAAGGGCAGTGTGTACACTGGTGCAGTACACATTATTGCGGCGATACCGTCTCTCTCAATCGCTCTGCCAGGTCGCTTGCTGCCCAGAACAGATCAGTCATTGTGTTTGTGCGAACGCCTCGGTGATATCTGTCCTCATCTACCAGCCACGATAATCTCTTCAGAAGCAGTAGTTATCTGGAACAGCACCGATCTAACTGATAACCAGAAATGATTCTTTTGCGAACTGCAAATTCATCAGAACGTCCTCTAGTATAAAATGTTTGCCTCTCAGAGAGATATACAGTGCAGACGCTTTCAGCCTTTATTCGTGACGTTATTAATGTCTCCTGGGGTAAATACTTATCTCCTATCTCTCATCCGTACTTGGAAACAGGCGCTGCCCTTTACTGTCAAGCTGCCCGACCTACGCACCTATGAACTGCATTACTCGGTATGAATTATACGCCCTGGCTTGGCTCTACAACGCAGAATTGAAAGTTCCCAGAATTAATAGCTAAAAAATATAAAAATACATTTTCTTCTGTCCGACTCCTCGTATTTAAACCCTCCAGGACACATTGGAAAATGCAGGATTGAAAATACTTTTGCGTTTTACGCATCATTTAAAAAAAGTGATCAGAAGAAATACTACGATGCATGTACAGGCAGGCTTTTAATTTACTATCAAGCCTAGGATAAACACTTATATGTAGTTATATATAAGTGACATTATCAGGCTGGGAGCGAACTGCCATGTGTGATAACTGCAATAAACTTAATGCCAAGATCGCTACAGAAGCGTATCATTGTGTAAAGCTGGAAATACATATCCTCCTATTTCCATCTATTGTAGTATAAATGTTTCCCTTATTTTTTTTACCTGAAGAAATGACATTTCTGTGTCATTATATATTGTAATTGTTTTACTATTTGTATATATATATATATATATATATATATATATATATATATATATATATATATACGCATTTATGTCGATGTATAATTGGTTTCTTTTGTAAATATTATTTATATTTTGCCTAGGGAAAACCATGCTATCGAACGATTACATCGATAGGTCGTGTGGAGAACCAAAGCGTTTAGGATCTTTGGCAGTGTTAACTCGGTCACGTGGAGCGCGGGCAGGGAGAGTCTGGCTGGAGTAGGGCGGTGGAGCAGGGGTGTTGTGTGACGCTCCCGCGAGTTGCCGCGCTTTCGGGGTTTGGCAGCATGTAATTGCGCTCGACTTGCTATGATAGTTTCTGACACGGTGTCGTGGACGGGAAGCATTGGATGACACACATCAAGAGCCCGTTTCGCCTGGTGACCGTGTCGAGAAGAAGGCGCACCAACATCCAGCGTCTGCAACAGCGACGGCCGACAATAAGTGACTGTCGCCACCTCCTCGATCGACGACTTCAAACCTTCAAACATCCAACAAGGAAGACTGAAAGCACGTAAAGGTTTAGAATTGTGTGGAAGACCTAAGCTTTTCAAACAGTTCCGTCTGCATCACAAAAATACAGCAACTTAGCATGAACCTTTGTTGCTCATTGTCCCAATTGCATTACAAAGCAGGGTCCCTTCCTTTTCCGTAATGAACCCGAGTGTCGTTGAAATTCAAACGCCAGCATTAAAGTAACATCATTCCATTCCACTTCTTCAATTTCAAAGTTCAGTTAAAGTATTCATACCATACCATACCAAACCAAACAGAATTATATTTAGATTACACAAGCACAAATTAAGAGTGCAGGTTTTGTTACCATATTTTAGCTTACCTGTGACTGCAGCTCAGCTTGGTATGTACTAAATTTTACTGTTGGTAACTGTTAAAAAATCATTTAATTCAGGTTCAAAGTTAAATCTCTTAGTTACAAATTGCGTAGATTCAAGTTGCTTTTGAGATGATTGTTGAGGTAGCCCAAGACTAATTTTATTTTATTTAATTTCGTAGTGCTTCAGAAAAAAGTTCACTATTAATTTCAGTCACTAAATTAACTTTCAATTTTCCGGTTTTATTAATTCTTTTCTAAATTAAGTCAGAGTGTAGCGAGATTTATTACTTCTGACAAACATTCCGTTTTCACACAACACGTGTCAACCTTCAGTTGCCACGCTTTTAGTGCTAATTATATGTGCGTTAACCTTTCTTTTTCAGTTATTATAGTAGTTGGGCATAGGACTGGCGACCGTCATTTTCCCCAAATCTCAAATATCTAATTAACGCCAGTTAATTGTTAACGTAACGAGCGCACATTTACGTTCTTTATTAACTTTACCCTTTTTCAAAATAAATTTCCACCAATTACATTTGCATTTTTCCTTTCATTTAGATGTAACCCTTCCTCCCTCTTTACCGACAGATTAACTTCTGTGACTATTGTTTTTCCCAAATTTCCATTAGGTACACGCGGTTTAATTTTTCACTCTCATTAAGGTCGATAAGTGAGGGGGAGGTTACAATTGAATTAACGATTTCGGCAGAACTATCGATAAGTGCATATGCAATGTGAAGCTGCTTGCAACACTGATAGACAATATGCTGTAAAAATTTTAAGTGTAGGAGCCGTTGGTGACAGCATAGCTCTGTCGATCCAATAAAATACCTTTTTAGCGATCTCGGCTTGTGAAGTTTTCTTCAGTTATCATTTATACTTAGAATGTTACGTATCACGCCAAGTTAATACTTTTTAACTGTACAGCTTTTACATAAGCATATCATAACGAAAAAGAGAAAAAAATTTGTAGCGGAACCACTTGGCAAAAAAATTTAACCAGCAAGAATAGGAGGAGGAAACGGAACTTCAAGTGCTGACAGGGTATGTGTTGTTATTTCATGGATTACAAAATCGAGTCAAATTGGGAACAACTTGATAGTTTAAGTCTACTTAGCAGTATGACATCCCACGCCCTCTGGACTGGATTCATCCATTATTTGGTTGGGAAGGGTGTTATAAAGCCGTTATCTCCTGCCCTGAAGCAAGATGCTCCACAACTGCTGTGACTCGTCCCTCGTGCCCTGGATACGGGACTGAAGGAGTTGACAAGACAGACCTGGGGATCCTGCCCGCCACGGATGTACATCAGCATTACGAAGACAGTTTGTAGAGGAACATGCCACGTGTGGGCGAGCGTTCTCCTCTTGAAAAACGGTTACCACTGTACTGTAGCATAAGAGGAACACATGAGGAAACAGGATGTCTGTAACGTTCTGTTCTACCGTCTGAGTTCCCTCAGCCGTGACCTGAAGCTATATCCAATAGCGCTCAACAACATGGCACTAGGAGTAACACCGGGGTATTCCTCCAAAATACTGGAATAGCAGGATGTCTCCCGATGTCACCGCCATATTGGCTGACAAAGCCCATCTATTCCAGTGAAGAATCGCAATTCGTCCCCAAATAAAATGCGACGCCGTTCATCGGTAGTCGTTGCTTCCGGACCACACAACTGCTCCAAACACAGCCGTATATACTGTGATGTTAAAGGCAGCTTATGCATAGTATGGTAACTATCTAGTTCAACTGCCGCTAGTCTCAGACTATTGGTGCAGGATGATACATAATGTTTCAAGAGGGTCGGATGGCAGGAGCAGATGTGGAGGTCGTCACTTGTTATTGTTAGATGCAGTCGATCGGAATCTTGAAGATGAGTATGCCTGGCCTCACGTTTCTACGCATTCCAACACCGGGCCACTGCCTGTGCGAAAGCCCCACAAATCTGGATATTGCACGATTCGATCAACTGGCCAAATGGAGACCCACAATGAGAGACTTTTCATACTTTATCAGACCCTAATGATGCTGTCTCTCACGAGTACGCGGCATCTCCCTAGTCTTTACAGAAATGTAATGTCGTGTGACTAGGGCCTCCCGTTGGGCAGACCGTTCACCGGGTGCAAGTCTTTCGGTTTGATGCCACTTCGGCGACTTGCGCGTCGATGGGGATGAAATTATGATGATTAGGACAACACAACACCCAGGCCCTGAGCGGAGAAAATCTCCGACCCAGCCGGGAATCGAACCCGGGCCCTTAGGAATGACATTCTGTCGCGCTGACCACTCGGCTACCGGGGGCGGACAGCCTTTACAGTGATCATACACTTCTGACGCTGTTCACGCCCCTCTCTTACATGCCAGCACTAAACATCAATATTAATGCACTCTCGTTGGTATTCTACCAACCTCGGGAGTTCCAATTCTAATCGTTTACATATCCGCTGATAGCGTATTGTATACGTGCATGAAATTACATTGACATCCAGTCATGTCTTTCGGTGCTTCACTTTCTTCTTCTTCTTTTTCTTATCTCTGGGACAGTAAATAGGTATTTAAAACACATACAATAGAAACGCTGTTTAAATTATGTAAGAGTGTGTTTGGTCTTACATCCGTTTTATCCACCCTTGATAGTACAATTACCATGAAATGCTTAAAGAAACCATTTCTTCCGCTAGTGCTGTCAATTTATTGAAATAAAATGTTTTATTCCAAAATAGCGACTAATTACAGTCGAAAGGGATCAATATTACACTACTAAAGTCCATTAGAACATCTAAAACCAAATTATAAAAAAGGTAGAATACATATTACAGAATACCATAATCGTGTCACATATTCTAAAAATATAAATTCACTAAAATCTTGTTGCAAAGTGTGTCACCGGTAAGGAATCTGAATGGAATGAGATTTATTACAACGAGGGCGAAGAACAACACTGTAGTCTGGATGCCGGCTCATATTGCAATGTATACATGGTGTAGCGGGTGTATGTGCAGATATCGCTATTGAAGACTGAGGACGGTGTACTGAACAACGTTATATCACTTTTTACGTCATTTACAGACTAATAATTGTAGCCATTGCAAGTCATATGTTTTCAAGTTCCTTAGAACCTCCAAGTACATGTGGTATATTTCCCCCTTTGTCATCTGGTCACTCGTTGACACGTGGGTGCAAGGATGGAGAATGTGTACTGACAGGTAGAGTCCACTTAGTGGTGCAGCAGAACCATGAGGAAAATATCAGGTCATAAAGTTTGTGGGGAGAATCATGCAGAGAAGAAAACAACCAACACATTAATGTGTGTGCATATTATGGTACCATATATAAAAACATCTACACTTATACTCGTTTCACCCTGTGTAACACAACACTGAACAGCAATGTACTCCAACTATTTGTCATACATTGAAAACGAATACTGGAAAATCATGACTTATGCCAACTATACAGAAAGCTTCGACAACATACTAAACACAACGACCAAGTCACAACTACAATTAGAAGAAGGAGGGCAAGACGCAAACTGCAGAAGCAGGCAGCAAGCACTTTATCCATAGTGTACTCCAAAAGCTGCTCAGCTGCTCAAGACAAGGGCACTGGGGTTCCTGCTAGGACAATATGGCTCACACAGCATCAATGTCCACCTACGTGAGCAGAAGTGGGCAGCATACAACTTATCCGCACAGGCAATGATGGCAATATCTGCCCAGCCCCGTTGTTAAATGTTGACCCTTAGGGTGTTCTCAGGCTAACAGCAGTTGATGTAGGTCCCCAGGTGACCTGCCAGTTGGAGGCTGATAAGTCCACAGCATTGGAATTTGCACAACCACCAAGATCGCTACTAGCAGCAGCAGAGTTCAGAGATTTTGGTCCATGTCGATTGTCATACTTGTCGCCTCAGGACTGGTGGCTGGCAGATTACAACTCCTTTGACTAAAAGTGATAATTATTTATACGGACTTGGGACATCGTTGTTTTGCTACTGCTTTGGCTTCTGCTACATAAAACAGAACAAACCATGGCTTGGATGTGAAACAGCTAGAGCACACGGACCACAGTGGCTCGGCCTTTCTGCTGCTCCCATACTATTATGCATCTGGTGCCTCTGATTGGTTTCAGTATACAGCAATTGACCCAATGCCTTGGAGTCAGTATTTGGTATATCAGTAGGTAGCCCTTGTTGTAACTGCATCTGGCCAGCTTCAATCTGAGCCTTATCCATGCCCTCTTGCATTAACTGGTGGCACATGAGCCATTGCCTAAAGACTTCATATTGGCGATCCCAGCAAGATGGGCCCTGAATTCTATTTGTTAGAACTGCAACACCACAGAAATAGAGATTTTAACCAAGGACAACACTGAATTCAGCTGCCAAATAATTTGTAACACAGCTTGTTAGGGGAGGCATATGGCATAATTAATGAACACTTTACCTCTCACCTATCTGTGATATGTGCTGGGCAACTGTTTATGTTCCCCATCTCATGAAAAATACCAATTAATAATAATATAGTTGCATGTTTCAGTGAAAGTGTTCCCTGTTATGCACTCTTTCTCCACACAAACTGTTCCCAGTCTTTTACATTTGTAGGTTGTTGTTTCCCTTCAATTGTCTGGAACCTAGTACGCACTGAAACTAGTTAGAAAACACAGAACACCAGCGAAGTTATCTATAGGATAATAACGTCTTTGGGAACAATAATGGGACATGTAGCTGCATATGTAATGTACTATATTCGTGTAACTACTCACTGACATTATCCTAAGGGAAAAACATTAAAGATGACAGAGCATAATACAGATTTTTCCCAAGAAACTTTCTGAAAAAAATATGACAAAATGTATGGATTTCAATAACATCATTAATTCAGAGAACCATTATCGTTATCTAAAGCTTGACAAGGGGAAATATTAAGTGTCCACCTGGTGAGTTTCACCTAAAAGCTTCAGTTATCGAATTAATGCCAGCAATAGGATTCGCTGCAGTAGGTAAGGTAAAAAGGAAGGTTGATTACGGTTTAATTTTGTATCACTAACAAGGTCATTAGATACAGGACTAGCTCAGAGAGAGAAAGGACTCAAAGAAAGCACCATGGAATTTGCTTTAAGCTGTAACTGAATCCCATGCGAATTTTATTCCAGGGTGCTAATCTTGTTCGATTCTAGTAAATACTCAGTTTGTGAATTGGGTCCACTGCTCCTCCAATTGCCTCGGACTAATTCATTGAAACGAGAGCACCATAAGCTGGTACAAACCACTCTGCTCGTTATGATATTATTTTCAGGACATTGGTAATCCATCTCAACAAATAATGTGCTTTTAGTAACCCTGTGAATTTCTAGCTTAATACCCCAAATGCATAATTAAATTAATTTGTGATAATATCCCTAAACACGTTACAAAATAATATAAACAATCTTCAAAGCGGCAAATATGAGGAAAATAAAATGCGTCATCAGTTCTAAAAATCATCTTGCACAGATGTTCTAAATACACTCCTGGAAATTGAAATAAGAACACCGTGAATTCATTGTCCCAGGAAGGGGAAACTTTATTGACACATTCCTGGGGTCAGATACATCACATGATCACACTGACAGAACCACAGGCACATAGACACAGGCAACAGAGCATGCACAATGTCGGCACTAGTACAGTGTATATCCACCTTTCGCAGCAATGCAGGCTGCTATTCTCCCATGGAGACGATCGTAGAGATGCTGGATGTAGTCCTGTGGAACGGCTTGCCATGCCATTTCCACCTGGCGCCTCAGTTGGACCAGGGTTCGTGCTGGACATGCAGACCGCGTGAGACGACGCTTCATCCAGTCCCAAACATGCTCAATGGGGGACAGATCCGGAGATCTTGCTGGCCAGGGTAGTTGACTTACACCTTCTAGAGCACGTTGGGTGGCACGGGATACATGCGGACGTGCATTGTCCTGTTGGAACAGCAAGTTCCCTTGCCGGTCTAGGAATGGTAGAACGATGGGTTCGATGACGGTTTGGATGTACCGTGCACTATTCAGTGTCCCCTCGACGATCACCAGTGGTGTACAGCTAGTGTAGGAGATCGCTCCCCACACCATGATGCCGGGTGTTGGCCCTGTGTGCCTCGGTCGTATGCAGCCCTGATTGTGGCGCTCACCTGCACGGCGCCAAACACGCATACGACCATCATTGGCACCAAGGCAGAAGCGACTCTCATCGCTGAAGACGACACGTCTCCATTCGTCCCTCCATTCACGCCTGTCGCGACACCACTGGAGGCGGGCTGTACGATGTTGGGGCGTGAGCGGAAGACGGCCTAACGGTGTGCGGGACCGTAGTCCAGCTTCATGGAGACGGTTGCGAATGGTCCTCGCCGATACCCCAGGAGCAACAGTGTCCCTAATTTGCTGGGAAGTGGCGGTGCGGTCCCCTACGGCACTGCGTAGGATCCTACGGTCTTGGCGTGCATCCGTGCGTCGCTGCGGTCCGGTCCCAGGTCGACGGGCACGTGCACGCTGTCGCGGCATGCTACCAGTGTTAAAGACTGCGATGGAGCTCCGTATGCCACGGCAAACTGGCTGACACTGACGGCGGCGGTGCACAAATGCTGCGCAGCTAGCGCCATTCGACGGCCAACACCGCGGTTCCTGGTGTGTCCGCTGTGCCGTGCGTGTGATCATTGCTTGTACAGCCCTCTCGCAGTGTCCGGAGCAAGTATGGTGGGTCTGACACACCGGTGTCAATGTGTTCTGTTTTCCATTTCCAGGAGTGTATGTATGAATGCTATATCATGGCAGATTAATGCGATGTGACAGACTGGGATCAGAACCAAGAACCTTACCTTCCAGAGGCAACATTCCTCCATGCTCAGCTATCCAAGTGAGGTATTCAAAAGTGTGGGAAGATATCTCAGTATGAACTTTTATTATGTTATGTGTAGATGCACTGCAGTGTACAACCCACATTTCCGAAACCGATATACCTGTGCAAACTTGTCGGGGACCGTAAAACCGCGAAATTTTGGCACCTTTTAGAGCTTGCACTGTAATTTTACTAGAACTAAATTTTTAAAAGCATAAATGTTTGTGCGGGCAGGTGGGTTAGATAATTTAAAAATGGAAATGGATAGGTTAAATTAAGATATAGTGGGAATTAGTGAAGTTCGGTGACAGGAGAAACGAGACTTCTGGTCAGGTGAATACACGATAATAAACACAAAATCAAATATGGGTAATGCAGGAATAAGTTTAACAATGAATAAAAAAATAGGAATGCGGGTAAGCTACTACAAACAGCGTAGTGAACGCATTATTGAGGCCAAGATAGATGCGAAACCCACGCCTACCACAGTAGTACAAGTTTATATGCCAACTAGCTCCGCAGACGACGAAGAGATTGATGAAGTGTAAGATGATGTAAAAGAAATTATTCAGATAGTGAAGGGAGGCGAAAATTTAATAGTCATGGGTGCCTGGAATTCGATAGTAGGAAAAGGAAGAGAAGGAAACGTAGTAGGTGAATAAGGAATGGGGATAAGGAATGAAAGAGGAAGCCGCATGATAGAATTTTGCACAGAGTATAACTTAATCATAGCTAACACATGCTTCAAAAATCATGAAAGAAGGTTGTATACATGGAAGAGACCTGGAGATATTGCAGGGTTTCAGATAGATTATATAATGGTAAGACAGAGATTTAGGGACAAGGTTTTAAATTGTAAGACATATCTACGGACAGATGTGGACTCTGACCACAATCTATTGGTTATGAACTGTAGATTAAAACGAAGAAACTGCGAAAAGGTGGGAATTTAAGGAGATGGGACCTGGATAAACTGACAGAACTGGAAGGTGTAGAGAGTTTCAGGGAGAGCCGGCCAGAGTGGCCGAGCGGTTCTAGGCGCTTCAGTCCGGAACTGTGCGACCGCTGCGGTCGCAGGATCGAATCCTGCCTCGGGCATGGATGTGTGTGATGTCGTTTAGGTTAGTTAGGTTTAAGTAGTTCTAAGTTCTAGGGGACTGATGACCTCAGATGTTAAGTCCCATAGTGCACAGAGCCATTTGAACCATTTTCAGTGTCAGGGAGAGCATTAGGAAACGATTGACAAGGGAACGATTGACAAGAATGGGGGAAATAAATGCAGTAGAAGAAGAATGGGTAGCTTTGAGAGATGAAATAGTGAAGATATGAGATGAACATCAACAAAAGCAAAACGAGGATAACGGAATGTAGTCGAATTAAATCGTGTGATGCTGAGGGAATTAGATTAAGAAATGAAACACTTAAAGTCGTAAATGAGTTTTGCTATTTGGGCAGCAAAATAATTAATGTTGGTCGAAGTAAAGAGGATATAAAATGAAGACTGGCAATGGGTAGGAAAGCGTTTCTGAAGAAGAAAAATTTGTTAACATTGAGTATAGATTTAAATGTCAGGAAGTCGTTTGCATCCTCTACAAATCTGTGAGTATTTTTGGGCGTAGGCTGAAGGAAAGCAGAGAACAGAAGAATAAAATCTATGAAACCTTGTTCCACCCCTTGCAATGTAACGCACTTGGGCCCCCGCTGCCTTGCTGTCCACAAGGTGGTCGCGACTTTGCTACTGAAGGCTCTCCAACTCTTATACCAGCAGCTCTCTTGAATCTTCCCAGTAACCGAGGAGGATTCCCGCGATGACGTACTGCAGGTTTTAACTGGTTACAAGCGTGCACAATCCGGTTCATGTCAGCAGATACCGCAGGCCAATGATGGATGGCTTCTGGTGGAAGATATTCGAGAAGCGGGCGCAGTATGTTCATGCATTATCGTCTTGAAAGACGAAACTACTACAGTAAAGTTGACAGTATCTTGAAAGTCCCTATCTCGCTTGAATACTCTTTTATGACGATCATCAGATGTCACGTGAATCTTGCACTCGATCAATTAAGAGAACCGATATCAGTTGTCCAGTTTCCATTTAAAATGTACGCTCCGGTATCTTCCTCGAGCGCCACGGTGCTGAGGAGGGAGGGGGTATTGTACTGCTGTTCATAATGGACGCCTAGGGGCCAAATTGATCGTATGGAGATGGTGGTGAACTGTCTGATTTAACACGGTCCTAACTTCCAAACTATTTCATTAGGCCCACTATAACGGCAACGATGTTTCTTTTTTCTTCAAACGGTTCACGTTCTTTCTCAAAATGTTCTTCTCTCCAGGCTTCAGACTATCTCCCAGGCTAGTTTATTCTAGACCAATGTTGATCCCTTGCCCTACTACCCTTTTTGCATAAGAAACTAGGAATATTTCGTAAAGCCTCTTCACTGGCAAAGGAGCATATAAGACACTCTTATTCACCACATACATTTCAGCCTTGAGAGAAATTATTTCGTTTAAAACGACACTAAGATTTTCGTCAATCTACACTACTTTGTAAACACAAGTCGTTGTTTAACATTGTTACCAAAAATTTCGAAAGTACGTGGCCAATTTCTTCAATTTTGTATACGATGCACTAATGAATATTCAAACGGACATAAGTTATACATTTATTTAATGTAAATAATGTTTAAATATATGCTCAGTATAGAATTGGGAAATGTGGGTACCAAAAATCTCGGGCAGTACTTGACTGATTTCTTTGTGATTTTTACGTGCCTGTCTAATGAGGTTTCAAACAGACATAAAGTATATATTTCTCTGATATTTATAACACAGCAATGTCTATCTATTGCAAAAATGTGAAAGACTGTTGGACAAAATCTCGAAAAGTTTTTCGCTGATTTACGTCAAATTTTTACGAAACACACAAATAAACATTCAGCCAAACGTGGGCTACACTTTTTTTTAATATCATAATGTACAGGTCCCCCCCCCCCCCCCCCCCATTAATCATGGACCTTGCCGTTGGTGGGGAGGCTTGCGTGCCTCAGCGATACAGATAGCCGTACCGTAGGTGCAACCACAACGGAGGGGTGTCTGTTGAGAGGCCAGACAAACGTGTGGTTCCTGAAGAGGGGCAGCAGCCTTTTCAGTAGTTGCAAGGGCAACAGTCAGGATGATTGACTGATCTGGCCTTGTAACACTAACCAAAACGGCCTTGCTGTGCTGGTACTGCAAACGGCTGAAAGCAAGGGGAAACTACGGCCGTAATTTTTCCCGAGGGCATGCAGCTTTACTGTATGGTTAAATGATGATGGCGTCCTCTTGGGTAAACTATTCCGGAGGTAAAATAGTCCCCCATTCGGATCTCCGGGCGGGGACTACTCAAGAGGATGTCGTTATCAGGAGAAAGAAAACTGGCGTTCTACGGATCGGAGCGTGGAATGTCAGATCCTTTAATCGGGCAGGTAGGTTAGAAAATTTAAAAAGGGAAATGGATAGGTTAAAGTTAGATATAGTGTGAATTAGTGAAGTTCGGTGGCAGGAGGAAAAAGACTTCTGGTCAGGTGACTACTGGGTTATCAACACAAAATCAAATAGGGGTAATGCAAGAGTAGGTTTAATAATGAATAGGAAAATAGGAATGCGGGTAAGCTACTACCAACAGCATAGTGAACGCATTATTGTGGCAAAGATAGATACGGAGCCCACGCCTACTACAGTAGTACAAGTTTATATGCCAACTAGCTCTGCAGACGACGAATAAATTGAAGAAATGTATGATGAAATAAAAGAAATTATTCACATAGTGAAGGGTGACGAAAATTAAGTAGTCATGGGTGACTGGAATTCGGTAGTAGGAAAAGGGAGAGATGGAAACGTAGTAGGTGAATATGGATTGAGGATAAGAAATGAAAGAGGAAACCGACTGGTAGAATTTTGCACAGAGCACAACTTAATCATAGCTAACACTTGGTTCAAGAATCATAAAATAAGGCTGTATACATGGAAGAAGCCTGGAGATACTAAAAGGTTTCAGATAGATTATATAATGGCAAGACAGAGATTTAGGAACCAGGTTTTAAATTGTAAGACATTTCCAGGGGCAGATGTGGACTCTGACCACAATCTATTGGTTATGATCTGTAGTTTAAAACTGAAGAAACTGCAAAAAGGTGGGAATTTAAGGAGATGGGACCTGGATAAACTGAAAGAACCAGAGGTTGTACAGAGTTTCAGGAAGAGCATAAGGGAACAATTGACAGGAATGGGGGCAAGAAATACAGTAGAAGAAGAATGGGTAGCTTTGAGGGATGAAGTAGTGAAGGCAGCAGAGGATCAAGTAGGTAAAAAGACGAGAGCTAGTAGAAATCCTTGGGTAACAGAAGATATATTAAAATTAATTGATGAAAGGAG
Organism: Schistocerca cancellata; assembly: GCF_023864275.1. NCBI lineage: Eukaryota > Metazoa > Arthropoda > Insecta > Orthoptera > Acrididae > Schistocerca > Schistocerca cancellata. The sequence goes on along the minus strand of NC_064628.1, from coordinate 832,745,717 downwards.
AAAATATAAAAATGCAGTAAATGAAGCAGGCAAAAAGGAATACAAACGTCTCAAAAATGAGATCGACAGGAAATGCAAAATGGCTATGCAGGGATGGCTAGAGGACAAATGTAAGGATGTAGAGGCATATATCACTAGGAGTAAGATAGATACTGCCTACAGGAAAATTAAAGAGACCTTTGGAGATAAGAGAATCACTTGCATGAATATCAAGAGCTCAGATGGAAACCCAGTTCTACGCAAAGAATGGAAAGCAGAAAGGTGGAAGGAGTATATAGAGGGTCTATACAAAAGCGATGTACTGGAGGACAGTATTATGGAAATGGAAGAGGATGTAGATGAAGATGAAATGGGAGACTGCATGAAAAGTTGACAGAGCACTGAAAGACCAAATCGAAAGAAGGCACTGGGAGTAGACAACATTACATTAGAGCCAGTCCTGAGAAAACTCTACCATCTGGTGAGCAAGATGTATGAAACAGGTGAAATACCCTCAGACTTCAAGAAGAATATAATAATTCCAATCCCAAAGAAAGCAGGTGTTGACAGATGTGAAAATTACCGAACTATCAGTTTAATAAATCACAGCTGCAAAATATTAACGCGAATCCTTTACAGACGAATGGAAAAACTAGTAGAAGCCGACCTCAGGGAAGATCAGTTTGGACTCCGTAGAAATGTTGGAACACGTGAGGCAATACTGACCCTACGACTTATCTTAGAAGCTAGAATAAGGATGGGCAAACCTACGTTTCTAGCATTTTAGACTTGGAGAAAGCTTTTGACAATGTTGACTGGAATACTCTCTTTCAAATTCTAGAGGTGGCAGGGGTAAAATACAGGGACCAAAAGGCTATTTACAATTTGTACAGAAACCAGACGGCAGTTATAAGAGTAGAGGGACATGAAAGGGAAGCAGTGGTTGGGAAGGGAGTGAGTGTTGTAGTCTCTCCCCGATGTTATTCAATCTGTATATTGGGCAAGCAGTGAAGGAAACAAAAGAAAAGTTCGGAGTAGGTATTAAAACACATGGAGAAGAAATAAAACTTTAAGGTTCGCCGATGACATTGTAATTCTGTCAGAGACAGCAAAGGACTTGGAAGAGCAGTTGAACGGAATGGAGAGTGACATGAATGGAGGGTATAAGATGAACATCAACAAAAGCCAAACGAGGATAATGAAATGTAGTCGAATTAAGTCGGGTGATGCTCAGGCTCGGGGAATTAGATTAGGAATTGAGACGCCTAAAGTAGTAAAGGAGTTTTGCTATTAGGGGAGCAAAATAACTGATGATGGTCGAAGTAGAGAAGATATAAAATGTAGACTGGCAAAGGCAAGGAAAGCATTTCTGAAGAAGAAAAATTTGTTAACATCGAGTATTGATTTAAGTGTCAGGAAGTCGTTCCTGAAAGTATTTGTATGGAGTGTAGCCATGTATGGAAGTGAGACATGGACGATAAATAGTTTGGACAAGAAGAGAATAGAAGCTTTCTAAATGTGGTGCTACAGAAGAATGCTGAAGATTAGATGGGTAGATCACATAACTAATGACGAGGTATTGAATAGAATTGTGGAGAAGTTTGTGGCACAACTTGACTAGAAGAAGGGATCGGTTGGTAGGACATGTTCTGAGGCATCAAGGTATCATCAATTTAGTATTGGAGGGCAGCGTGGAGGGTAAAAATCGTAGAGGGTGACCAAGACATGAATGGGATATGAAGAAGCTTGCACAGGATAGAGTAGCATGGAGAGCTGCATCAAACCAGTCTCAGGACTGAAGACGACAACAACAACAAATGTACAGGTTTGTTATGACTGCGAGAAAGAAAATGTTGTCTGAAATGTGAGTACGTGCGGTTTCATTATCTTTCTGGTAGTTTGAATTTCGATATTAGAGGACCTAAACCATTAGACAAATTCGTTCTTCCATATACCCGTATATCCCTTCTTACTCACGGTTTCCCACCTAATTCTGCCACCTCATACATTTCCGAAACGAGACAAAAAGTGAAGCATGCAATTGGGCAAGGATCCACATACGTCAGAGGCTCACACAATCGGCAGGTATGTACGATTCACAAATATAATCAAACATTACTTTCAGTCCGCATCTCGTCCTCGTGCGGTAGCGTTCTCGCTACCCGCGCCCGGGTTCCCGGGTTCGATTCTCGACGGGGTCAGGGATTTTCTCTGCCTCGTGATGACTGGGTGTTGTGTGATGTCCTTAGGTTAGTTAGGTTTAAGTAGTTCTAAGTTTTATGGGACTGATGACCATAGATGTTAAGTCCCATAGTGCTCAGAGCTATTTGAACCATTTGAACCATTACTTTCAGCACAAAGTTACTTTTTTTTTTTTACTAGCGCAAGTATGTTTCTTCTATGGAAATAAAAACTAGAGGTACAGTTAGTAACGGCGGACATGTATTCACTGCTTTAAATTTCATATCTTCTGGAATAGGGAGACTTAAAAGGATGGCAACGGCGCCACAGTTTCTGCCGTAATGTGCAGAGAACAGATTGCCTACAGCAGGCTTCAGGACAGTGCAGGCAACCCGCATTACGTCATTATAGCAACACGGCAAAAACTGTGGCACCGTTCTCGACGAAGGAGGGTGTATACGTGAAAAAGACCTCGACACAGCAGGAGATTTAAAATATATTATATAACGGAAAGTCATAGTAAACCACGTTTTAAACTGCATATCTTCTTCGTGGCCGTAGGTGGACTCTGCCCATAATTCATTGACTGTGAATTGCAGATTGAAGAAATTGCAAAAAGGTAGGAAATTCAAGTGATTGGACATGAAAAAATTGAAAGACCCAGATGTTTAGAGATTTAAAGTCAGATTGACTAAAACAAGGAAAGGGACACAAAATAAGGCGAACGAGAAGCTTTGAGAGATGATATATCAAAATCATCCGGTGCTTAAATAGGCCAAAAGTGACCAAACGGAAAAAGATATACAGAAAGCAAATCACGCAGACAAAACTGACAAGTAGCAAAGGAAGCCAAAGGGAAATTTACAGAAAGATTAAAGTTCAGGCAGCAGAAACAAAATTATTGATGTTTGGCAATGCCATTGCAATTCTGACAGATGTAGCAAAGGACTTGGAAGAGCACTTGTTCGGAATGGACGGTGTCTTGAAAGGAGGGTATAAGATGAATATCAACGAAAGTAAAACAGGAGTAATGTAATGTACAGTGTGGTTACAGTGATACTTTTGCTACTTGGGCCAGCGTAGGCGGAAAACTATATATTGTACGGGTACGCAACGTCATGGGTATGATGTTCAGAATTTGTGCTGCAGGATTTGCATTTTTAATAGTCTTAGTGTCATGACTTGCCATTAGACTCTTGTACTGGAAAGGCGAAGTAGAATTCAAACCCAAGTATCTGAATGCATTACAGTTAGTCAGACGGTTTAGACAAGGAGAACAACAGCAATGCCCTTCGACAGCATCGACGAATTAAAGAAACATAGAGAGGCCCTCTATCTGCACGGGTTGAAGAACATGATTCAGACTAAATGGCGATCTGCGAATTGGTTCTGGGATGGGTCGACGGCAAGCTGCACCACAAATTGATAAAGAAGTCATTGTTGTGTTGGACGTAACATGCGATGTTCAAGTAGCGCACGAGCTGTGTCACGACAGCTGAGCGTTCCATAGTCCACCGCTGTTTCGGGCCACAGTAATTCAATCACTACTATGGTTTCAAGACTGTCTTGAATGCAGATAGTCGTCAAATTGAGCAACTTTTGTAACCTGTAACGTAAAGACGGTACGCAATTAACAAATGTTACTCTCTCATATGGGAATTAAAATGTCTATGGCTTATTCTTTATTTTTCTTCGGCAAGTCGTTACAAATATTTCAAAAATTGCCCATTGTTGAATAATTACTTGTTGGTCACGAGGACCCCTCAACTAACGAAAGTTTAGTTATAACAACGGTGTAGTCGAATTAAATCAGGTGATGCTGACAGAATTCTATAAATGAATGATACACTAAAAGTGGTCGACGAGCTTTGCTATTTGAAAGTTAAAATAAATAGCAATAGCAACATGGGCAGTTCTGAAAAAAAGAACTTCGTTAACATCGAATGTAAAAAAAATGGTTCAAATGGCTCTGAGCACTATGGGACTTAACATCTGTGGTCACCAGTCCCCTAGAACTTAGAACTACTTAAACCTAACTAACCTAAGGAGGCAGGATTCGAAGCTGCGACCGTAGCGGTCACGCGGTTCCAGACTGAAGCGCCTAGAACCGCACGGCCACACAGGCCGGCTAACATCGAATGTAAATGCAAGTGTTACAAAGTATTTTGCAAGGCATTTGTCTAGAGTGTGTGAGGAGCAAGCTGCATGGTTCGATGTAACGATTTGCGAGAGCAGTATCTACAAAGAATTCTGCACCAAGTTTTTGGCGACGTACTTGAATCGCGCCGCACAGGTAACTGCCGAAATATGCCTATACCAGGGACAGTATGCGCCACAATCTACGGTAACGCACATTTCATTGTTTTCGTTCTGTGAGACATTTAGAAGAGAAAATGTCAGACGAAGAATGGTGTTGTGCGCTGTGACAACACTTACGTACAGCGTGCACTAGTTGGGACGCGATCTAAAGAACCGTTTCTCGACATTTTTACGGTCGCTGGACGACATCGAAGTACTAGTAGAACAGATAATGATGCACGCTAGCCCACAGAGGATAGTGTCCTTCATTTTGTGAAAATTTCTGCCTTGCTGACATATATCTCGAACACCGTGATCCAGGGTGTATTAAGGGCAATTAGTCCTATATCCTAATGCAACCTTTCTTGTGACGTAAAAATTCGCTCACAAATGAAGTATTCCATATTGTTTGTGACAATGAATAAATTCAGAGTTTTATGCTGCTAACTTTTGCCTTGGCTTTGATCAGTTCTGTGCTTCCACACATTTTTTTTTTCTTTATTCTATTTCGATTCTGAGGGGGGGAGGGGGCTGCGAGCAGTGTAATACGCTGCTCTACAGCCTACAGATAAAGTTAAAAAACATAATGAGGAGATGTAACAACGATTTGTCAACGATATCTTTTTTATAAATGGAAAAAAGTACATGCTACTGGTGCAATAGTCTACAGTATTTATTATTTTAGAAACCAGTTTTCGGTTGTTACGCCACTGTCGGGCACAAAGATAAATACAGGATGACATTTGAAAATCCAATATGCTTCACGGAATAATATAGATGGAGAGGTAAAAATCGACACTCGTGACATTGGGTTTTTATTAAATCCAGAAAAGTGCACAAAATGCGCAACAGATGGCACTCCATACGATACAAAAGCAATAATTAGCATAACAACTGATTTTCAGCAAAGAAGATGTTCTTTCTAACAAATGCTCAACATGTCGGCTGTCATTCATCAAATACCTGTAGTCGAGGAACAGTGTTGTTAACAGCACTGCACAGCATATTAGTAGGTATGGTGGGAAACTGCCATCAGACGTTGTTTTTTAGCGTCCCTAATGAGGTCGGATGGTCGCGGCAGACCTGCGACTTGAGGTAACCCCACAACAAGTAATCACACAGATTGAGGTCAGGGGACTTGGGAGGGCAAGCATGACGAAAATGGTAGCTCAGCACGTGACCATCAGGAAACGATGTGCCCAAGAGCTCTTTCACAAGTGTGGCAATATAGGGTGGAGCGCCATAAAAGTCGCACCTTCCAGCATGTGTTTATCAGCCAGGCTACGGATGATGCGAACCTGTAATACATCGACGTACCTTGCACCTGTCACGCTGACAGTTTGAAAAGCAACACCCCACATTTCCTTGAAGAAACATGGTCTTATAACGATTGATGTGATTCATCCACACCACAGCGTGACTTTCTCGTCATGCAATGGGGTTTTCATGACAATTCTATGGCTTTTCAGCAGCCCAAAGTCTGCAGTTGTTGGCTTTGTCGGTCCACAACACGTCAACCAACCAATCGTCATCTTCGACCATTTTATGAGTGCCCCACCGCAGATACTCTCTGTGTCGCAAAATCGGTAGCTAACATTTCATGACGACGCTGGATTTTGTGCGCATAGCGTTGGAGGCTAGACTTTAGTACTTTCTAAACAGTTGTCCGGCTTCACGAGCGCTGATGCCCAGATGAACACGCTTAAGTCTCGTAAGTCCTCAAGTCTCTTAAGTCCTCAATTCTCCGAGCAGCAGTAACACTTGTGTCTGGTCGCCTCCTACTGGACCGAACGTCTAAACAATAGGTGGCATCGAATTTCCTGATCATTTTCTTCACAGCGACACTTATCACAGGGCCTTTACCCCTTAGAATACCCTTCATATGGAGGTAGGATCGTAAAGCTGCAGCAGTAGTAGATTCTCTACTCTCATGGTAAAGCTTCACTATTAGTGCCTTTAATGGCAAAATCAACATGCTCGAGTTTGCTGGCGGATCTGACTCCTCTCACTACAGCTCATTTTATACGCGATTCTCCCGCAGCGTCAGTGAAGTGCTGCCGTTCAGCGCCATATGTTGGCCAGCTTCTGCATTCGTTTTCGGTATCAATAAGACGTCAGGTCATTTCAGGCATGTGTGTCAAGATGTACCTCTTGAGCCGTGTGTGGCTCGCGTTGATGCCGTTCATAGCTTGGCATTTTGTAATAGGGTAGGGGCGCCTCGTTTTCTTAGTGTGTTCACTGGCGCCACTACGTTTGCTCGCCTTGTCTATTCTGTCCATGAGTTGCAGCAGCAGCTCTTATTGATAGCGCGTACTGTGTCACCATCTTTGGAGCGGCCTCTAGTATTTCCAGTTCGTCGTGTGTCTGGGGAGTTGAGTTGGGACGGAGCAGCAGTGAGGTCCGGACAGCCACTACTCGCTCGACCGCTGGCGACACACAATCACTGTCCGACGAAAGGATGTGGTCGCGAGAGTGCACAACCACGTCAAGGACGGGATTTAGCGAGTTTTATTTCAATGGACCGTGATATTCGAGTAGTGCGCCTTTCTCCTGTGTGTGTGTGTGTGTGTGTGTGTGTGTGTGTGTGTGTGTGTGTGTGTCCGCCAATCTAAGTGCCGTCATGGCAATAAGTTGGCAATCGACGATATATACTGTGATCTTTCCCGTGCCTGACTTGAGTAGGGACGACCGTTGGTTGGTCGTTCGGTCGGTCGTAGCAGCGGACTTCTCTGTGTTTCTTCTGACTTACGAGTTGCATTCAAGTTCTAAGGCCTCCGATTTTTTTTCTCCGGACTGGAAAGAGATAGAAACATGCGCATTGTTTTAAAATGAGGCTGCGTTCATTGTCAATACGTCCCAGAGATGGCAGCACCGTACGGCAGATGGAATTTTACCGCCAGCGGCGAGAATGAGAACTGTTTTAAATACTTAAAATGGCGACGTTTTCCTTACTTGAACAGCGTGCAATCATTCGTTTTCTGAATTTGCGTGGTGTGAAACCAATTGAAATTCATGGACAGTTGAAGGAGACATGTGGTGATGGAGTTATGGATGTGTCGAAACTGCGTTCGTGGGTGCGACAGTTTAATGAAGGCAGAACATTGTGTGACAACAAACCGAAACAACCTCGGGCTCGCACAAGCCGGTCTGACGACATCATCGAGAAAGTGAAGAGAATTGTTTTGGGGGATCGCCGAATGACTGTTGAACAGATCGCCCTCAGAGTTGGCATTTCTGTGGGTTCTGTGCACACAATCCTGCATGACGACCTGAAAATGCGAAAAGTGTCATCCAGGTGGGTGCCACGAATGCTGACGGACGACCACATGGCTGCCCATGTGGCATGTTGCCAAGCAATGTTGACGCGCACCGACAGTATGAATGGGACTTTCTTTTCGTCGGTTGTGACAATGGATGAGACGTGGATGCCATTTTTCAATCCAGAAACAAAGCGCCAGTCAGCTCAATGGAAGCACACAGATTCACCGCCACCAAAAAAATTTCGGGTAACCGCCAGTGCTGAAGAAATGATGGTGCCCATGTTCTGGGACAGCGAGGGCGTAATCCTTACCCATTGCGTTCCAAAGGGCACTACGGTAACAGGTGAATCCTACTAAAATGTTTTGAAGAACAAATTCCTTCCTGCGCTGCAACAAAAACGTCCGGGAAGGGCTGCGCGTGTGCTGTTTCACCAAGACAACGCACCCGCACATGGAGCTAACGTTACGCAACAGTTTCTTCGTGATAACAACTTTGAAGTGATTCCTCATGCTCCCTACTCACCTGACCTGGCTCCTAGTGACTTTTGGCTTTTTCCAACAATGAAAGACACTCTCCGTGGCCGCACATTCACCAGCCGTGCTGCTATTGCCTCAGCGATTTTCCAGTGGTCAAAACAGACTCCTAAAGAAGCCTTCGCCGCTGCCATGGAATCATGGCGTCAGCGTTGTGAAAAATGTGTACGTCTGCAGGGCGATTACGTCGAGAAGTAACGCCAGTTTCATCGATTTCGGGTGAGTAGCTAATTAGAAAAAAAATCGGAGGCCTTAGAACTTGAATGCGCCTCGTATAATTCGTCCGTGTTGTTTCACAAAGACTGGTTTTAGTATTGTGAGTTGTTGGTGGAATTGTTTTCCCGGATCCGTGTGTATCTTCTGGTTTTGAATGGACAGTTATTTTAATGCTGTCTGCGTACTGGATTTAGCGGGGTTCCGAACGGTCATAAGTTCGGTTGGGGCGCAGCAGCGAGCGGGCCCGTGCAGCGCGAGGGCAAGCCGGGGCCGCTGGCAGCGTGCTGCCACTGCCGGATCGAGGAGGCGTAGCTGCGAAAATCGACGACTTCGTTGCACACTGAACCCTGGACGTTTGAGTGAAGAGTTATCTGCTAATGCAACCTCGACTATTCTGAGATCTCGCCTTTGGTCGGTGGGTTGTTGCTCCCAGGGCCGCTGAGCCTGGCGGCAACGAGTGAAGTATTTAGAGACGGTGAAATATTGCAGCCGTCCGTCTCTGTTTGTTATTCATCATTCATCATTCAGGCAGTGTCTCTTCGCCCTTGCCTAAAAATATTCCATCGTTGTACCGGTGATCGGCCGGCCTCTGTGGTCGTGCGGTTAAAGGCGCTTCAGTCTGGAACCGCGTGACCGCTACGGCCGCAGGTTCGAATCCTGCCTCGGGCATGGATGTGTGTGATGTCCTTAGGTTAGTTAGGTTTAATTAGTTCTAAGTTCTAGGCGACTGATGACCTCAGAAGTTAAGTCGCATAGTGCTCAGAGCCATTTGTACCGATGATCGGATATTAGGCGTATTGGTTAATCGGTTGGTCGGCGCTTAAACTGCCCCTAGTCTGATGATGAAGATGATGTTTGGTATGTGGGGCGCCCGTACAAATTCCCAACCATTGCTCAGCCCAATTTCACCACTTTCATGAATGATGATGAAATGATGAGGACGACACAAACACCGAGTCATCTCGAGGCAGGGGAAAATCCCTGACCCCGCCGGGAATCGAACCCGGGATCCCGTGTTCAGGAAGCGAGAACGCGACCGCGAGACCACGAGCTGCGGACGCCCCTAGTTGCCATCCTGTTACGTGAGTACGACTCTTGGCTGCCTGTCTTCCCTTACCTTATGTTCGAGTTACCTTCACAGGCCGACCCTTGGAACACTTGCTGAGAACCGCTTGACCTGATTCCTTAGATTGTGAGTTTGTTTCAAGGATATTTGTTATTTGAAGTTGTGTGTGGCCTTCAGCTGAGCAATAATTTCACTTCTTTGGTGATAAGGCTTTCAGCCGTGTTACAGTAAGTTTTTTTTTAAGCAAGGAATTTATTTTAAAAGTGTTGTTTGGAATTGTTTTCCTAATTTCTAATTCAGCCCGTTGTGATTTGAAGTTGTATGTGGCCTTCAGCCGAGCAATAATTTCACCTCTTTCATAATAAGGCCTTCAGCCATGTTACAATAAGTTTTTTTTTAAGCAAACGTGTTTTAAAAGCAAAGTATTTGTTGGAATGTGTCTATTTTGAAATGTTCTGCTGACTTGTAATTTAGGCCTTCGGCAGTTTTTTATTTGAAGTTGTGTGTGGCCTTCAGCCGAACAATAATTTCACTTCTTTCGTGATAAGGGCTTCAGCTGTGTTACAGTAAGTTATTTTTAAGCAAACTTGTTTGAAAGCAAGGGATTTATTTTAAAAGTGCTATTTGCAATTGTTCTTCTGACTTCTAATTCAGGCCTCCAGCCGTTTGCTAGTGGCCTATGGCCCTAAAATTGTGGAATTTTTGGTGATAAGGCCTTCAGCCGTCATACGGTCAGTTGTGATTTTTAAGAGATTGTTTTAAAATTTTAATTTCTTACAACAAAGTTTACGTATTTGTTTTGCAACCGAGAGTAACTGATTACGGCCCCATCCACGATCTAAACCTCATCCTGCCCCATCCTGAGAAAACAGTTCTCACCTATCTACCTGCATTATTCCGGTAATTAGTGCATTTTCAAATGTTAACGGACTTTTGGGTCGCGCTGTATAAGTGACTTTCTTTTCTATCTCATCGTTGGCCAATTTCACATTATTCGGTGTTGGTATAGATTGGTTTCGCAGCTTGTTTTCATCATTCACGAAGAGGAAGTTGATTCATAGGCCGCGATTCGGCAATTCCACAGGTAAGTAAAGTCAGCTGCCGTGCAAAAACAAGCTAAAATAGCTATCTGTAAGTTCAGGGGTTTTGTTGGTTGAAAGCACATCTGTTCTGGACTTTATGCGCAGACACAGTTATTAAGAGAAGCAGTTTCAGAGGTGAGGTTAAAACACGTTAGAGCCTGCAGCATGGCTGCTGAAAGCTAGCGATGCGAACAGACGCCGCTGTGTCTGGTTACCACCAGACTGCGAGCAGCGTGTACACTGAATGACTAGACACACGATGCCGCTCCGAACCGGCACACACCGGTGGAGGGCTTACCGACTATGCGCAGGCGTTAACACTCAAGCGTACCTATACAAAAGGCACAAAAGGCACAGGTGCCGGCTGCAGCGCCCAGCGCTGCCCCTGTTGGGTGACTTACTGCGTAGTAAACACCTCTGTCTTCTTATCATAAAAAAACAAAACAGAACCTGCTAAAATTCTATGCTCACGCCGTTCCGTGAAATTGTAGCCTGAAGCCCATCTCGAGAGCATACTGAGACGTTCGGTCTCTTATACACTACTGGCCATTAAAATTGCTACACCAAGAAGAAATGCAGATGATAATCGGGTATTCATCGGACAAACATATTATAATAGAACTGATATGTGATAGCATTTTCATGCAGTTTGGGTGCATAGATCCTGAGAAATCAGTACCCAGAACAACCACCTCTGGCCGTAATAATGGCCTTGATACGTCTGGGCATTGAGTCAAACAGAGCTTGGATGGCGTGTACAGGTATAGCTGCCCATGCAGCCTCAACACGATACCACAGTTCATCAAGAGTAGTGACTGGTGTATTGTGACGAACCAGTTGCTCGGCCACCATTGACCAGACGTTTTCAATTAGTGAGAGATCTGGAGAATGTGCTGGCCAGGGCAGCTGTCGAACATTTTCTGTATCGAGAAAGGCCCGTACAGGACCTGCAACATGCAGTCGTGCATTATCCTGCTGAAATGTAGGGCTTCGCAGGGATCGAATGAATGGTAGAACCACGGGTCGTAACACATCTGAAATGTAACGTCTACTGTTCAAAGTGCCGTCAATGCGAACAAGAGGTGACCGAGACGTGTAACCAATGGCACCCCATACAATCACGCCGGGTGATACGCCAGTATGGCGATGACGAATACTCGCTTCCAATGTGCGTTCACCGCGATGTCTCCAAACACGGATGCGACCAACATGATGCTGTAAACAGACCTTGGTTCATCTGAAAAAATGACGTTTTGCCATTTGTGCACCCCGGTTCCTCGTTGAGTACACCATCGCAGGCGCTCCTGTCTGTGATGAAGCGTGAAGGGTAACCGCAGCCATGGTCTTCGAGCTGATAGTCCATGCTGTTCGTGCAGATGGTTGTTGTCTTGCAAACGTCCCCATCTGTTGACTCAAGGATAGAGACGTGACTGCACGATCCGTTACAGCCATACGGATAAGATGCCTGTCATCTCGACTGCTAGTGATGCGAGGCCGTTGGGATCCAGCACGGCATTCCGTATTACCTTCCTGAACCCACCAATTCCATATTCTGCTAACAGTCATTGGATCTCGACCAACGCGGGCAGCAATGTCGCGATACGATAAACCGCAACCGAGATAGGCTACAATCCGACCTTTATCAAAGTCGGAAACGTGATGGTACGCATTTCTCCTCCTTACACGAGGAATCACAACAACGTTTCACCAGGCAACGCCAGTCAACAGCTGTTTGTGTATGAAAAATCGGTTGGAAACTTTCCTCATGTCAGCACGTTGTAGGTGTCGCCACCGGCGCCAACCTTGTGTATTGCTCTGAAAATCTAATCATTTGCATATCACAGCATCTTCTTGCTGTCAGTTAAATTTCGCGTCTGAAGCACGTCATCTTCGTGGTGTAGCAATTGTAATGGCCAGTACTGTAAAACAATTACGAACACCAAGAGAGTGCGCCACAGGAAACTGAACTTATCAGTTATGCACATCGTAAAACTGTACAACAAAGTCGAAAGATCATAACTCGAAAAGAAACGATTAAAGATAGAGCATGGAGGTTTGTTGTACAACGTTTGCAGCACTCATTGTCCGCCTGCTTAGCTGGATGTTAACGTGCTCGCCTCCCATGCAAGCGGCCTGTGTTCGATTCCCGGCGTGGTTGGCGATTTTCTCCGCTCGGGGACTGGGTGTCATGTTCTATCCATTACCATTTCATCCCCATCACCAGCGCGCAAGTCGCCCAATGTGGCGTTGACTGAAATAAGACTTGCACTTGGCGGTCGAACATCTCCGAATAGGGGCCTCCCGGCCAACGCTGCCATACGCACATTTCCATTTTTTGCAACACTCATTATTTTTATGTTACGTCTTAATTTCAGTGTGTGCCCAGCTAGTGGCTCGTAGAATATCGAGGGGACATTCAAATCCTGCTGAAAATGTACTGAAGAGCACTGCAACATCAACAGGTTTAATTGCATCATTGGTTCTCGCACGAGGGGTAGCAGTGTCATCGACTGGTGTTGCGTTCACGCGGTCCTTGACGTTACACCAGACAAAGACGTCAAATGAGGCGACATCTGGAAAGCATGGAAGCCACGCGATGGGACCATCACGTCCTATCCACCTCTCAGCAAATATGTCATTCAGCACTCCGCACTCGTTGGAAATCCAACGTGAGGATGCGTTGTCATGCTGCAAGAAGGAGGAGGTGCGCATTTCTTCGAATTGTGGCAGCAGGAAATGCTCGAGCATATCCACGTAAACATTTCCCATTACGATTTTCTCTGGAAAGCAAAAGGTGCCTATCGACCTATCGCGCATTAGGCCACATCAAATATTAAACTTCTGGTTATCACGAATGTGTTCACGTCTGTTGTGTGGGTTTTCGGAGCCTCAAATGCTAATGTTATGGCGTTTCATACGTCCAGAATTTCGGTACGAGCATATCCACGTAAACATTTCCCATTAGCATATCCACATAAACATTTCCCATTACGATTTTCTCTGGAAAGAAAAAGGTGCCTATCGTCCTATCGCGCATTAGGCCACATCAAATATTAAACTTCGGGTTATCACGAATGTGTTCACGTCTATTGTATGGGTTTTCAGAGCCTCGAATGCTAATGTTATGGCATTTCATACGTCCAGAATTTTGGTACGTTGCTTCATCTGTAAACGGGCACTTTTTCTGCTAGCCATTATCGGTATCTATGGAGGCAAACATGGAAAAAGCGACTGCGTACCGCAGAGGACGATCGTAAGGCTGCACTGCCCGGACCATTTGCGCTTTGTAGGCAAAAAGACGTAACCGCTAATGTAACGCTTTGTTATATGAATGCGTGGTGTGAAGAGCAGACACCAACCGTTCTTATAACCAATTCGTCTCGATAGACAATGGACTCACCACCTTCAGCGCATTTGACCTCCTGCGGGAATCTCGAAGTAGCGAGTGTGGAGAACATGGACGGGACTGCGGATAGGTGGCACTGGGTGGAAACGTGGGTTGGCTGGGGAGGGTGTGGGGAGGAGGGAGGGGAGGTCTGGCGGAGGGTGCTTCCCGAGAGAGTCCGCGGAACCGTAATAAACACTGCATCTGAGCGCGTCAGTAGTTAACACAACAGCACACGTAGCAGGGAATCCCGGGCTCGAATTCCGATCCGGCACACATAGTGACTCGTCGCCGTTAATTCCGCGTAGTGCCTCGATGCATTTGACACCGATAGTTCCTTCCCCTTCCCTTCTTTTCTCATCCCTTCACCTTCAATTCAGGTAACACTTCACTGGCAGTTGATCCTGATTCCTGTAATTCTCGTGATGCTCGAAGAATTGAATTCTTGCGGCTGGGTTCAAATGCAGCTTCCACTGTGTCAACGTGTGGTTGAGACACAGGGGCAAGTCCACTTTCAGATACGCCTTTGCCTGTCTCTTTAAAGTTCTTCAACCACATCATTACGCTAGTCCTTGCCGGTAGTGCCCTGCACGGTTTGGATTTTGCATACCAGGTAACTCATTGAGCCTTCTATTCTAGCTATCCGCAGCCATTTTGTTGCAGCCCACGTCAAATCTGGAACAGAGGCTAAAGGGGAAAAAACTGGCAGCTGCTAAAAGCTTAACAGCAAGTCATTATTCGCTAATAGCTTCCACGTTATGATTTTTTCAAATGATACTGTGGCCCTGCATACTAATTTATAGCTACACTATGTGATCAAAAGTATCCGGACGTCCCAAAAAATATACGTTTTTCATATTAGGTGCATTGTGCTGCCACCTGCTGCCAGTTGCTCCATATCAGCGACATCAGTAGTCATTAGTCATCGAGAGAGAGCAGAATGGGAAGCTCTGCGGAACTCACGGACTTGAAAGTGGTCAGGTGACTGGGTGTCACTTGTGTAATACGTCTGTACGCGAGATTTCCACACTCCTAAACATCCCTACGTCTACTGTTTCCGATGTGATAGTGAAGTGGAAACGTGAAGGGACACGTACAACACACACTCCCAACGCGTACAGGCCGACCTCGTCTGTTGACTGGCAGAGACCGCCGACAGTTGAAGAAGGTCGTAATGTATATGCCTATTATCATAGGCAGACAACTATCCAGACCATCACACAGGAATTCCAAACTGTATCAGGACTCACTGCAAATACTATGACAGGCAGGAGGTGAGAAAACTTGGATTTCATGGTCGAGAGGCTGCTCATAAGCCACACATGACGCAGGTAAATGCCAAACGACGCCTCGCTTGGTGTAAGGAGCTTAAACATTGGACGATTGAACAGTGGAAAAACGTTATGTGGAGTGGCGAGTCACAGTACACAATGTGGCGATCCGATGGCAGGGTGTGAGTATGGCGAATGCCCGGTGAACGTCATCTGCCAGCGTGTGTAGTGCCAACAGTAAAATTCGGAGTCAATGGTGTTATGGCGTGGTCGTGTTTTCCATGGAGGGGGCTTCTACCCCTTGTTGTTTTGCTTGGCACTATCACAGCACAGGCCTACATTGATGTTTTAAGCACCTTATTGCTTCCCACTCTTGAAGAACAATTCGCGGATGGCGATTGCACCTTTCAATAAGATCGAGCACCTGTTCATATCGCAGGGCTTGGGGCGGAGTGATTACAGGACAATAACATCCCTGTAATGGACTGGCCTGAGTGGGCCAACACAATATTGAATTGCAGCATTACCGATGGAGGGCGCCACGAACTTGTAAGACACTTTCAGCTAGGTGTCCGGATACTTTTGATAACATAGTGTACGTATAGCTGCGATCAGGCACCTTCAAAATACAATCCTGCTTCAATATCTAATCTTCGAGCCACTTTATGCTAATATTCGGGTGATTATATATAGAAGCTACTTCATGCGGCGGCATAGGTGGTATTGGCGTTGAAATCCATCTAACAGCTTTCATTCCTACTGCCTTGTACACGCAGAATTAGGCACTATGTAGTGTCACTAAATAAATGAGTCTACTATACTGCAAAAAAAACAATGAGTAGGCATAAATCGCCTACGTTTTGCAGATGATATGCACCTTAGATGTAAGACAAAATTCTGCCGCCTGGCCGGCCGGTGTGGCCGTGCGGTTCTAGGCGCTACAGTCTGGAACCGCGTGACCGTTAATTAGTTCTAAGTTCTAGGGGACTGATGAGCACAGATGTTAATTCCCATAGTGCTCAGAGCCATTTGAACCATTTTTCTGCCGCCTGAAGCTGTTCAGTGCCAAGCTTCATGTTGTAAGAATGACAGTTTGAGCTTCTGTACGCCTCATCTGAATATCAGCCGGATTTGGCTCTATTCCGAGTTAATTCAAGTAAAGTAATACTTCAGCAGTGATCTGACTTATCTTCATGTAGTTATAAGGCACTAGAGATTGGAACATTCTACGTTGTTCTGAAAACGCATACTCTCCCTTTTTCTTGTTCATTATTCCAAAAATTAAGCCGATCAGTTTGTCGAAAAATGGAGGAAGTATAGTTTTCATATCCTAAACTGACTAACATTTGTTCAGAATCCAGTCTGTAGTTATAAGATTCGGCAGACGTGAAAGGGAAGCCGTAGATGAGAAGATAGTGAGACAAGGTTGTAGTCTAACCCCGATGTTTTTAATTCTGTACACTGAGCAAGGAATAAAAGAAACTAAGGAGGAATTCCGAAAGGGAATTACAGTTTAGGGTGAAGAAAACAATCCTTGAAGTTTATAACGGTTGTAGTGGGCAAAGAACTTAGAAAATCAACAGAATGGAATGGATAATGTCTTGAAAAGAGGCTGTAAGATGAACATCAACAAAAGTAAAGCATGAGTGGTGGAATATAGGTCAATTAAATTGGGCGATTGCGAGGGAATGAGCTGAGGAAATGAGACACTGAAAGCAGTGGATGAGAATTGCTGTCCGGGAAGCAAAATAAACGACAGTAGCCTAGTAGAGAGGATATGAAATGCGACGCGACTATAGGAAGGAAAGTGTTTCTGAAAGTGAGAAACTTGCTAACCCTGAATACATGAGGCTGTTCTGAAAAGTAATGCCTCTGAGTTTTTTATTTTGTTCTTTAGGTTGAGGCATTACATGTCACGCATATTACACGGTCGACTTAGCCCCTTTGCTGACGCTACTTACAACCCTCTGCCACTCGCCGAATTGTAGCGTATAACATGGCGGTGTGTAACGTAACTAAGCCGGTGTGTAATATACAGCATGCTGCAATCGATTCTTGTATTCGAAAAATTCACCCACCCCCTGTCCTTCAGCATGAGACCACACAAAATCGTTGCGGCATCTACAATGGCCCTTGCATTCATCCTCATAGATCATCCTGCACACAATCCCGACTTCGCTCCATCTGATTTTCACCTCTCTCCAAAAGTTAATGGACACCTTTGCAGATCAGTTTGATAGTGAGATTGCCGCGCTTTCAACGAAAAACATTATACAGTGAGACATCAACAAAGTGTCCTCTCGTTGGGAGAAATATTTTGTTTAAAAAGCCTTGTTCTCCACGCTAGTCTATCCTGTGCAAGCCACTTTATCTCTGCGTAACTTCTCTAACCTATTTGAACCTGCGTACTGTGTTCAAACCTTGGATCTTTCTACAATTCTTACCACCTACATTTCTCCACATTGTCAAACTGGTGGTTCTTGATGCCTCAGGATGTCGCCTATCAACTTAGCCCATCTTTTAGTCAAGCTTTCTATTTTCCCCATTTCGATTCAGTATTTCTTCATTAGTTATTCGATATGCAAATGCAGTCGCCAACACCCTTCTGTAGCACCATATTTCTACAGCTTCTGTTCTCCTCTTGTCCGAACCGCTTACTGTGCATATTTCACTGCCGTACATCGCTGCCTTCAGGAACAAATCCCTAGTACTTATATCTACATTAGATTTTTTATTGCTATTGCCAATATACATTTTCATCTTCTCTTCTTCAGCCATCATCAGCTTTTCTTTTTTTTTTTTTTTTTCCTCCAAGCAGCAGAAATTATCTATTACTTTTAGGGTCTCATCTGCTAACTCCATTCTCTCAGCATCGTCTAATTCAATTTGGCTACATTCCATTGTGTTAGTTTTGCTGATTTTCATCTTATAATCTCTTTTCAAGACTTTATCAACTCCGTTTAAGTACTCTTCCAAGTTGTTTACTGTCACGTACAGAACTGCGGTGTCATCGATAAACTTCGGAATTCTTATTTCTTCTCTACGAACTTTAATTCCGTCTGCAAGTTTGTACTTGATTTCATTTGCTGCTTGTTCAGTGTACAGATTGAATAAGATCTGGGACAGGTTACAGCCTTGTTTCATGCGCTTCCCAACCACGGCTTCCCTTTCACGCACTTCGATTCATAACTCCAGTGAAGATTCTATAGAAGCTTTAAATAAACTTTCGCTCTCTGTATTTTACCCCTGCTACCATCAACCTACCAAACCTAAAACAGCTATTAACACAGTTTTCTCTTTCTTTAACACATCTGCTAAGATAAGTCACAGGATAATTATTTCCTCGCATGACCCACAATTCTCCGGAACCAATAGAGGTCTCCTCCAAGGTCACATTCTTCCAGTTTATTCAGCCTTCTGTAAATAATCTGTGTCAGCATTAACTAAGCATGACTCATTAAACTGGTGGATCTCAATAAGTTTGAGGGAATGTCCTCTACTCCTGAAGTCTTGTATGACTTCAGTCTGTCAGTGCTCTATCAAATTCTCACAGCGTCATAATCCTCATCTCATCTTGATTTGCTTCCTTTCCTCTTTTTATAACATTGCCTTCAAGTTCATATCCTTTTTATAGCCCTTCCACATATGCTTTCCACTTTCTCTTCTTTCGTTAGTACTGGCCTACGATCAGTATTCTTGATGTCCATACAGTTACTCTTTTCTTTAAACGACAGCTGTTATGTCACTTCTTAGGCGTTTTTAAGGGGCTCCGGAACGCCCTATACTTGCAATGTTAAAATAACGCTTATAAATTACATCTTTCCTCACAAAGTATTTGAGGTAGGAAGTTGAACTTTTTACAGATTATTTATTGGAATATGGGCTACAACTTAACACAGGGATTTTACAAAATTTTAGTTCAGTTATTAAAGATGATTTTTTTTCAATTGTAATGAAAATTCACAATATTTTTTTGCAATTTTTTATTTATATATTCAAAAATATACAGTTTTTTGGAAAAAGGCTGTGTTAAATTATGCAGAAGGTACTGTGTAACATTTACTGAAAGTTTGAAACAAATATGTTTGGAAGATCCTTAGAAAACATGTAATTAGTATGAGAAAATAAAAGTTTTGGGAATCGAGCGACAAAGATTGGATTAACTTTTTAGTGCATTCCAGGTCCATAGGATGGATTATCTTCATCCTCTGCAAACTCCTCCTCCAGCTTCCTCTTGTTCCTCCTCCTGTTTACTCTTGCTTGTATTTCTAGACTCTTTACAGCCCTGTCTGCAGCCCGAAGGCGTTCCTTGTCTAAAGCAAGCATCGCTCGTACCATGTTAGAACCTATCTTCATTCCCATATTTCTAAATACCTTGCACCTTACAATGGCTTTCCAACATTTCTCCTTTTCTTAAAAGCCTTCAGAGGATTTCTAATAACTTTACTTTTACTCATTATTATACTTCAACAAAACAGAGACTTAAGAAACAGAATTAATTACGAATATTTTCGAGATAACGACAGAGTAAATAAACATGAAACAATCGACAATCACACCAGCGATATATATTGAACCATCACAGGTTAGCCACAACACATACTTTATCTCACATCACTAAAATGTACCTGATGAACACGGACGTTAATAATAACACCATTTGAAAGCAGTTTAACAGCGCCACAGTGGGTCACGCCCATGTAGAACACATTTCAAAAAAAATTTAAAAATAGTTGTAGTCTTCGGAATTGAATAAATTATATATCTATTAAAAGTTAATAGTCTGCAGATTCAGAAAACGCAAAAAAGTTAAAATTGAACTTTTCATGATGTTGAGCCTTTCCGGAGCCCCTTAATAAGTCCTGAGGCTGAAAATGCACGCAGGGTACAGTAGCTATAGTGAGTATCCACTGGAGTGGACTATGTGCATTTGCAGCCTCAGGTCTCATTAAAAATGCCAAACAAGCGACGTAACAGCTGTCCACCGGAGTGGACAATTGCACCACAGGGCTAAATTGGCTATAGGTGACGTTTCTCTGTCCAGTAGTTATGCATTCTTCTACAACCTCGCATTTGTCTTCTAGCCATTCTAACTTAGCCATTTCGCGCTTGCTGTCAATCTTATTTTTTAGTCGTCTGTACTCCATTCACTACCTTCATTTGCTGCATTTCGGGCATAGCTCTAACGTAACTAATGCGTCCGTATGAGTAGCCCATATTCCCCAACACTTCTGAGCACGGCGTTGGCAGCTATCACGCAGTGAATTGTGGTAGTGGGTCTGGGGACGACTAAACCGGGGCGCCGCACAAACACTCTTGTTCGTGACGTGTACGAGGTGTGACGTCATT
Organism: Schistocerca cancellata; assembly: GCF_023864275.1. Lineage (NCBI taxonomy): Eukaryota > Metazoa > Arthropoda > Insecta > Orthoptera > Acrididae > Schistocerca > Schistocerca cancellata. Next base: position 832,725,096 of record NC_064628.1, on the reverse strand, counting down.
CCAGTCTCGGGAGGCGCCGAGCTATTCAATCCATCGCGGCCGCATGGGTGCTCTGTCTCACCATCACAGTAACTGTATGTAATTCAGTTGATGGTGTGTGTATTTGCCAGCTGACACATCCCGCCGCTTGGCGCAGAGGCCCGAAGCACTCACAACACTGTTTCGCAGCTGCCGTTGTCTCTCCGGCACAGTACGCGCCTGAATCAGTCCATCATTTTTGACGTACAGCATACACAAAAATTTACTTATACAGAATTTTGGGGTGTTTACAGAAGTTAAGAGAAACAGTTTTTCAAATGACAAAAATATCATAGGTTCAACATTTCCGTGAAGGTTTTGACGCTGATGATTCTCAGAGACGCTTTGCAAACCGCAGGTGTGGTGAATATTGTTTTACAGGTGGTACTGAAAACACTAGCGTTTACATTAATGCATAAGTAGCACCTGTGTGCTAATAATTGCTAACACACTCAAAATAGCCCGGTGTTTCATGAAGAATTGCTGCAGTCAAACGGACTGAACGTTCTGCACACTGCGATGTCTACCAGTTCCCCGTAGACTTGGTCTAAGGGGACTGCCATCAAGTCTTTGAAATGCGACATGATTTGCTACTCCCCAACCTGGAAATCGTTCTGCAGACGGGACGGGCACCTTGCTGCTCGATTGACGCATTGTGCCTCCTCGTAAATGAGAGGCACATCAGCAAAATCGGTAACAGTCTAATCAGCCATCAAGAACATGTAAACGTCAGTAGAAATTTTCTTGTAAACATAACAAAAACAATAATAATGTACTTATGAACCTCCACCATACTGATGGAGCCTAGGACCAGTAATTCTGGTATTAAATAGTTTTACTTTGTTTCAGTATTTGTGACAGATGCGATAATAGTCATTTTTCTTATGACTAGCTTCAGATTATCAACTCCACTTTGAAACTGTACCCTACAAAAGATTCTTTGGTGTTACCAAAGGTAAAAATTACAATGTATTTTCACAATTTTACATATAAGTTGAATTTTACACGAAACAAGACAAAGTTTTTCCATTCGCGCAGTGCGTTTTTTACATACCTTAGACATAAGTGAAATCATACACTCCACCAAGGTACATTTGAGTAAGGAAATGTTGTAGAAATCATTACATCAACACAAAGTGTTAAACTTCACGTATGTATACAAAGCGATTTTTTTCGAATCGGACCCAACAATCTGGCAAGCTGGGCTGTCCTGGACACCTCGTACCTCATATGTAATTGCACTTTCAGTAAGTCACCAGAAAGATGTTTCAAATGGCTCTGAGCACTGTGCGACTCAACTGCTGTGGTCATAAGTCCCCTAGAACTTAGAACTACTTAAACTTAACTAACATAAGGACATCACACACATGCATGCCCGAGGCAGAATTCGAACCTGCGACCGTAGCGGTCGTGCGGTTCCAGGCCTTAGCGCCTTTAACCGCTCGGCCACTTCGGCCGGCCACCAGAAAGAAATGACTAGTATCGCAACTGACGAATAATAGAAGAAAATAACAATATATAAGGAAATAATGTACTTGTTTATCCATGGACGTGGACACTGCCAGCGGTAATGAAAATTTTCCTTCCTAGCATTAAGGTGTACTTGTGCTGCAGTTCGGATCCCAGTGACAACGTATTGCATAAGAAGCAGTCTAAACAACTGCGGCCGTTTACCTGGGGGAACTCCAGTATCAAACCATTCAAGGTCCGTTAGAGAGGGAACGGAGCACATGTGACAATTGTGTCTCTTTTCATCTCCTCTAATAATCCTGTTCACGTTGGTGTGTAAAATGTATGAGTCTGACTTTCGGAGAAAGATCATCCACACAATTCTAAAGATTGCAACAGCCGACAACTGCGAGAATTATAGCACAATCAGCTTAACAGCTCATACATCCAAGTTTCTGACGAGGATCAGAATGGAAAAGAAAATTGACGATGTCTTAGGTGAGGGCCAGTTTGGCTTTAGGGAACGGAAAGTCACCAGAGAGGAAATTCTGATGTTGCGGTTGCTAACGGAGGCAAGACAAGAAAAATCAAGACACGCTCATCGGATTTGTCGACGTAGAAAAAGCGTTCGACAATATAAAATGGTGCAAGATGTTCGAAATTGTGAGAAAATTAGGGGTAAGCTGCATGGAGGGACAGGTAGTTTACAATATGTACAAGAACCAAGAAGGAATAATAAGACTGAAAGATCAGGAACGAAGTGATCGGATTAAAAAGGGTGTAAGACAGGGGTGAAATCTTTCCCCCTCGAGTTCAGTCTATAAATCGAAGATGCAATTACGGAAATAAAAGAAAGGTTCAGGAGTGTAGTTAAAGGCGAAGGGATATCAACGATAAGGTTCGCTGATGACATTGCTATCCTGAGAGAAGGTGAAGCAAAATTACAGGACCTGCTGTATGGAAGAAACAGGCTAATGAGTAGAGAATATAAATTGAGAGCAAATCGAAGAAAGACGAAAGTAATGAGAAGTAGCAAAAATGAGAACAGAGACTTAACATCAGGACTGGTGATCACGAAGTAGATGAAGTTAAGGAGTTCTGATACCTAGGCAGCAAAACAACCCATGACGAACAGAGAAGGGAGGACATCAACAGCAGACTAACACTGGCAAATAGTGCATTCCTGGCCAAGAGAAGTGCACTATTATCAAACATAGGCCTTAATCTAAGGCAGAAATTCCTGAGAATATACTTTTGGAGCACAGCATTATGTTAGCGAAACATTAACTGTTGGAAAATCTGAAGAGAAGATAATCGAAGCATTTGAGAGGTGGTGCTACAGACGAACGTTGAAAATTAATTGGATTGATAATGCAAGGAATTAGGAGGTTACCCGGAGAATTGGCGAGGAAAGGAATACATGGAAAACACAAGAAGAAGGGACAGAATGATGAAATATTTGTTAAGATATCGGGGAATAACGTCCATGGTACGGAAGGGACCTGTAGAGGACAAAAACTGTAGAGGAAGACAAAGATTTGAATGCATCCAGCAAATAATTGACGACGTGGGGTACAGGTGCTACTCTGACACGAAGAGGTTGTCACAGGAGAGGAATCCGTGGCGGGCCACATCGAACCAGTCAAATACCATGGGTCAATACCATGGGTACAGTCAAATAGCAAACATGTATAAATGCAAATATTTTCTGAAAGAAGGAGTATTACAGTAGTTTCCTCGTCTTTACTATTCACAGCAAACCACTGGTTAATCGGGGATTGCTTAATTTTTTTTTTGTTCTGCAAAACGTTTATTATTATTACTTTTTCACAATGCACACCTTCCACATGTTTGCTAGATGTTATGAGTGTGGTAGACAATTATTAGCATGTAGCTGTTACTTGCGCGTTGATGTAAAAGACGCAATATTTAGCAACTTACATGCTCTCCTGTTACTCTTTTAGATTTTGGAGCGTATAGTTTGTAAAAGGTGATGCATAGTGCTTTATTTGCTCCTGTTGTTGGCCATCACACTGATGCTCTCTTATGCCCTCCGCTGACAGCAACTCCTCGAAACTTATTCTACCTCCTACGTTAATACCACTGTCCTGATAACTTGATAATACATTCAGTAGCCGATACAGAATGTCACTGGTCAGCTCTTAGATTTAATGGTTCCACTTCTGATAAAAGAAAGTGGTAACCCTCACTTTCCAGTCGTTACAGACTGAAATTACACTTGATTATCTTGTCTAGCACGAAATCTATGTCATAGTAATAACCTGTAGCACACAACACGTACTTTTAAATACACATCGACAACCATCTTCAACAAAAATTCAAGTTCTCCACACTGTATAAACACAGACAATAAACAACTTACAAATTAGGAGTCCACAAAAGCCATGAGCTACAGCGACTACGAAAGGCGGAAAATATGTGTTGTTCAACACGGGGTACTGGATGTAGCCGCTATGAGTCAGTAAATACCTGTAAACACAATGGCTCCGCTACCACACCAGTCAGACACTAGGTAGTCGACCTGAAATAGCTCTTTTTTTACTTTCGCAGAGTAACCGCTGATAAACAATGGGTTATGTCTGGCACCAGACGGTGAGTCACACGAGAAATGATGATTCACATAATACATGCAAAACAGATAAATATAGTACAGTTGTGATCGTAGGACAAGTAAGTGGGATAGATTACATTAATAAACAGCACGTTACCTTGTTAGGTAGAATAGTGTAAGTGCATAGCTGTTTTCGTCCAGGTTGCAGCGTGAGCAGGCTTAATTGCCATTCTATGTAGCATTTTCTATGGCCTGGCAACAGGGAAGTTGTCTGCTACGTGCTCGCCACTTTGGCAAATCATCGATGCTGGTTTCCATTTCACCAGCGGCATCTTAACATCGTTAACTGCATCCCTGCAATACAGGAACATTGCACATATCTTTCCTAGTTCACGTGTTTTGTTCTGCACTATGAAGTACACTGAAGAGCCACTACTGCCTAATATCGTGTACGGCACCCGCGAGCACGCAGAAGTGCCGCAACACGACGTGGCACGGAGACGACTAACGTGTGAAGAGTAACGCTGGAGGAAATTGACACCATGAATCCTGCAGGGCTGCCCATATATCTGTAGTAGTACGAAGGGGTGGAGATCTCTTCTGAACAGCACGTTGCAAGGCATCCCTGATATGCTCAATAATGTTCATGTGTGGGGAGTTTTTGCGGCCAGCGGAAGTATTTAAACCCAGACGAGTGTTCCTGGAGCCAGGTATCGCATTGTCCTGCTAGAATTTCCAAGTCCGTGGGAATGCACAATGAATGGATGCAGGAGATCAGACACTATGTTTCCATACATGTCACCTGTAAGAGTCGTATCTAGACGTTTCAGGGGTCCCATACCACCCCAACTGCAAACGCCCCACATCATTACAGGGCCTCCAACAGTTTGAACAGTCCTCTGCTGACATGCAGGGTCCATGGTTCCATGAGGCTGTCTCCATACCCGTGCACATCCATCCGCTCCATACAATTTGAAAAGAGGTTCATCCGATCATGCAACATGTTTCCAGTCATCAACAGTCGATGTCAGTGTTGACTGGCCCAGGCGAGGCGTGTCGTGTAGTCATCAAGGGTACATGAGAAGGCCTTCGGCTCCGAAGCCCATGTCGATGATGTTTCGTTGATTGGTTCGCTCACTGACACTTGTTGGTGGCCCAATATTGAAATATGCATTTTCACATTGAACGATTCTTTTCAGTCGTCGTTGCAGGGTTTTTTCCGGCCGCAACGATATCGGAGATTTGATGTTTTACCGGATCCCCGATATTCACGGCACACTCTTGAAATGCTCGTACGGTAATATCCCCATCTCATCGCTACGTCGAGAATGCTGCGTGCCATCGCTCGTGCGCCGCCTATAACATCACGTTCGCCGGCCGCTGTGGCCGAGCGGTTCTAAGCGCTTCAGTCTGCTACTACGGTAGCAGGTTCGAATCCTGCCTCGGTCATGGATGTGTGTGATGTCCTTAGGTTAGTTAGGTTTCAGTAGTTGTAAGGCGAGGGGATTGATGACCTCAGATGTTAAGTCCCATAGTGCTTAGAGCCATTTTAACCATTTTGACACCACGTTCAAACTCACTTAAATCTGGATAACTTGCCATTGTAGCAGCAGTAACCGATCTAACAACTGCACCAGACACTTGTCTTATACAGGGTGTTACAAAAAGGTACGGCCAAACTTTCAGGAAACGTTCCTCACACACAAATAAAGAAAAGATGTTATGTGGACATGTGTCCGGAAACGCTTAATTTCCATGTTAGAGCTCATTTTAGTTTCGTCAGTATGTACTGTACTTCCTCGATTCACCGCCAGTTGGCCCAATTGAAGGAAGGTAATGTTGAATCCGCACGCAATTGTGCAATCACGTCATCAGCACAGATTTTCTGTGAACGTTTGGGCAGGCATTGTTGATGTCTTTATTGAGCCCCATGTTCTTCCACCTACGCTCAATGGAGCACGGTACCATGATTTCATACGGGATACTCTACCTGTGCTGCTAGAACATGTGCCTTTACGACACAACATGTGGTTCATGCACTATGGAGTTCCTGCACATTTCAGTCGAAGTGTTCGTACGCTTCTCAGCAACAGATTCGGTGACCGATGGATTGGTAGAGGCGGACCAATTCCATGGCCTCCACGCTCTCCTGACCTCAACCCTCTTCACTTATATTTATGGGGGCATTTGAAAGCTCTTGTCTACGCAACCCCGGTACCAAATGTAGAGACTCTTCGTGCTCGTATTGTGGACGGCTGTGATACAATACGCCATTCTCCAGGGCTACATCAGCGCATCAGGGATTCCATGCGACGGAGGGTGGATGCATGTATCCTCGCTAACGGAAGACATTTTGAACATTTCCTGTAACAAAGTGTTTGAAGTGACGCTGGTACGTTCTGCTGCTGTGTGTTTCCATTCCATGATTAATGTGATTTGAAGAGAAGTAATAAAATGAGCTCTAACACGGAAAGTAAGCGTTTCCGGACACATGTCCACATAACATATTTTCCTTCTTTGTGTGTGAGGAATGTTTCCTGAAAGTTTGGCCGTGCCTTTTTGTAACACCCTGTACAGGCGCTGCCCGCCGCAGCGCGGTATTCTGCCTGTGTTTACATATCTCTGTATTTGAATACGCACGACTATACGTCTCTTTTGTGCTTCAGTGTATAATTGTAATACTTTTATTATGCTATTAATAGTACCATGTTTATTTTCTGTGCAGTATCTTAATTTTATGTGTTGACCTTGGCAGTAATTTAACTAAATGTAATGTATAAAATGGAACTGCAACACGGGAGGTAGAGAGTGACCGCTACATCGATAGTTAGTGTAGAACAGAGAGCGTGTGCGTGAGAGAGACTGCATATACGCAGGGAGCAGGGGACTGTTTATTTGTTTTTATAATCACTTTTACGGTTTTAATGCATGGGATCTCGCAGACGGTTGCAGATGATAAGCGTATAAATCACAGCAGTCTTTGCAACGCACGTCACAGCAATGATTTCAGTCCAGCAAAAAAAAAAAAAAAAAAAAAAAAAAAAAATATATATATATATATATATATATATATATCATTGCTTACCCTCATATACATTGTCAATGCTGTTTACATCATTTCACGAGACTCGTGCGATGTAAGTCAATCTAACTTTTTTTACACAATATTCATGGTAATATTAAGTCCATACTATATTTAAAATGTTAACATTCGACAGTAGTTTTCATTGAGTATTCGTATTAAGTTGCTGCAATGAGCCAGTGAATCCATATGGAAGATTTTTAGAATTTAAAGGACCAAAAGGAAATATTAGATTGGTTCATGACCAGAGAAAAAGAGAGGGTATGACGTGTGCCTATCATAAATAAAGCTAGTACGAATTACACATTAGGCATCAATGCGTAGTTGATTGGAAGGAATATTATAGAGCAATGTATATCCTAGAGAAAAATTCCGACGTGACACCAAACTGCTGCTCACTGTGTACCAGCGAACTCTCTTTCTCTCTCTCTCTCTCTCTCTCTCTCTCTCACACACACACACACACACACACACTCCGTTCGTCTCTCTAACAGCAAAAGTTACCTTGTGTCCCGTCTTCCAGTTTTATGGTTGACGTCTTCTATAAGTGCAGTATGTAATATGCACCGAAATAATCAGCAAAGGTTTTTCTATTACGTTAAACATTTCTCGAGTTAGCTTGTATTTTTATTATTGGTCCCTTCTCCTCAGCCAGCCTATAAAATAAGCGATTTTAACGATTTGGTTTTGGAAAACCTGATAAAGTAATCAAAATAAATCTTTTTCACATTAGTTAGTGATTCTTGGACAACATCTTCCATTTTTTAAAGAAATTCTGTCACCATTAAGGCCCCCATCCAGGAAGTTAAAGTTGCTGTATCAAATGAAGTGTTCAGATGACGGAAGTCCTGTTCTCTCTAAATCTTAGCTGAAGTAAAAAAACAAACAATTTTGTTAATCTATAGGATACTGCCCACGGTGTAACACCACAGTCCCACCAAATTTGAAAAAATAAGATGTCGGATGTCTGAAATTAAGATGTAGTTTTGTAATATGTTTTTGGTCATGTTCTTCCGCGTTAGCTAATGAATAAATTGAAATAAAAAAAATAGTTTACTACTCCTTGCGGACATGCCTGCTGAGTAATTCAGCTAAATTTCAAAAATATATCTTCGTTAGTGTGCCCGTAATCCACTCCGTCAGCTTGATATTACAGTATATATTTTAATTTTGATTACATTGATTGCTTCATTAGTTTTTCGTAAAATTCTTATTTTATAGGCTGGCTGAGGAGAATGGATTCTTAACTTGTACGCAAAAGTTTCTTTAACATGGAGCGAATTTGGGCAACGACAAAGTCTTTCGGAAGTTAAAATGGCTCACCCATTCAGCAATTATTGTAGTTCACATTTCGTCATAATGACGCCAGAGGCGCTGGAAAAGAAAAAAAAATGAACATCAACAGACATTTCACGACTTACCTTACGGATTAGCAGTCGTCTTGTCACAAAGGTAGTAGAGCACTGGGTTTATCACGAAGTTGTCAGAAAAGGCATTATGCAATGAGGCTGCTGCCCATAAGGAAAATATTTATGGGAGGAATGGAGGTGGTGGAAGAACCGGCGTAATTAATAATAATCAAATCACAAAGATAGGCTTACATGGTTTGCAAAAAAAATGGCTCTGAGCACTATGGGACTAAACTTCTGAGGTCATCAGCCCCCTAGAACTTAGAACTACTTAAACCTAACTAACCTAAGGACATCACACACATCCATACCCGAGGCAGGATTCGAACCTGCGGTCGTAGCGGTCACGCGGTTCCAGACTGTAGCGCCTAGAGCCGCTCGGCCACCCCGGCCGGCCACATGGTTTGCAGATAACAACGTAACAATAAGCCATGATTTTCTAAACACTTATAGATATAGTAATGAGCTTATTTCACGTGATTAATTTTGGAAATAAATATGCTGTGAACTGGAATAAACCTACAGGAATCTATATATGGCATAGAGAAAATAGTAAGGCGGTATGGTTATTCGTCTACGATAAAAAAGATACTTTCCACTCTCTTCGTGTTGCGGCACGCCGAAGCAATCTAATAGTAATAGAATCGGCAACAAGAACGGACTCAAAGGGATAATTTCGCTGCCTGACAGTTTCAGTTCGTATAGGCACGACCGCTCACCATTGACCACAAGTATGAAGGAAATGGTTAATGAAACAAATAGAAATATAATACAGGGAATGAGGCCTGCGATTAAAATATGAGTGAAAATTTGTTAACTGTTACTTTTTTAAATGTGTATGCACCAAACTATACACTATCAAACACATAAATATGAATTTCATTAGTGATACACACGCAGATTAAATCGCGTGTTAAGTTTCCACCGTACGGATGAGCTGCTTAATTCATAAAATACGTTTTCTTTGTCTTTAGCTTGCCTTCTCTATATATATTAAAATAAATTGGAGTCAAATAAGACTTTATACTGCCTTGTTCCTTGTGAGGATCTTTTAACAGCAGACCATATTCCTTCGGTGCTGTTTGTATGTGATCCTACATTTGGATCCCTGAAATTAATGCTATGGTTTATATGGAGATGCGTGAATCCTCCATATGACAGGCACTTATACGAACTGAAACAATGAGACTTTATGGTTGTCCTAGGTAAAATATTTTATTTTACTTTATTTAAAAATACCTCGTTGGATTTTTCATCGACAGCAAGAAAAAAATGAAAAAAGACCGCGCTTATCAGTGACTCTTCCAATGGTGTGAAATGCCCATAATCCTGACGATTCAGCAATTTCACAATTACATCTTTCCCATCAATTTTTCCGTTTTTCTCTTAGTACACAGTGATACACATTGCTCTATAATATTCCTTCCAATCAGCTACGCATTGATTCCTAATTTGTAATTCGTACTAGCTTTATTTGTGATAGGCACACAACATACTCTCTCTTTCCCCGATGAATCCACTGGCCATGCACCATCTAGGTTTTCCTTTTGGTCCTTTAAATTGTATAAATCTTTTATATGGATTCACTGGCTCATTGCAGCAACTTAATAAGAATACTCAATGAAAACTATATCTTCGGAACTGGTCACTATCTGAAGTGCTGCCAAACTATTCGGTTGTCAGTAGTAGCCAAAGCAAATACAACTCTGGTCGTAGAAAGAAAGCAAGCAAAGATCAACTTGTTATAAGTCACCTTTGTATCTCCATCTAGTCATTTTTCAAGTTGTACAGAATTAAGTGTTCATTCCACAGGGTCACACAAAAGCCTGGATACAGCCCTACAAAAGTCTAACGGTGTCAAGAATCATAATAGTGTCTGGGATGGGTTGTCTGAAGGTGGGGCGAACTTATAACAGTTGTGGCGGCAGCAGCAGTCATCTTGAAATCCGCCATCTTGGATTTGGGTTATGTATGGGAAGGGGTCATATGACACATCAGCATCTCTGCATACCATCCAAAAATATGAAAAGCTATTCCCTCTTAACCTGAAAAAGAAACTTGTACATTTATACTTCGAGTTATGGATTATAGGGACGTTATCCTTCAAGGCCTTTCTCAGCAAAGATGGCGGTGACTGGAACTGTTTACAAACGCCTGTGCTTGTTATATCTGTGATGTTCGACTCGTTGATTATATTTCGCAACCACATGCACGGCTACGCTGGCTGCGTGCTGACGACTGCAGAGATTTCCATACCTTCTGCCTTCTCTGCTGTCTTATGAACGAACACTGTGATTCAGATCTCTATCTTAAAGCTCTTGTTTGACCAACATGACAAAAACACCTGTTCCCATCAGAGCAAATTCCTCTCTGCCCTACCCCATCGTTCAACCACTTTCTTGAAGACCTTTTCATCTGCAGGAACCCGACTCATAAGCTTCAACATTACATTTGAGAACCGAATAATATATCCAGCTGCATAAGACAGTTAATGACATATCTACTAACGCAAGAGTAAGGATGACCATTACCCCTTTGCACACTCCTTCTTTGCAACCAGATCTTCTTCGTTTCGCAGTATTCTTAGCTGATGCAATCCCTTTAAATTTCCTTAATTTACTTTCCTCAGAACTCACTATATCAGAAAACAACTATTTTCAACACCTGTCAATTCTTTTGAGTCTGCCACTATCATTATTGTTGTTATTGTCGTTATTATTACATTGTTACTACTATTATTATTATTATTATTATCAATATTAGTGTCATTATTAGGCGCAACAGCTACAGTAGTTCAAGTATATCAATATTAACTTTATTTCTTCATGGCTCGTATTATTTACTCACTTTGCCACTTCAGACATTCAAATCGTTTAATACTATTTGTCGTATTAAAATGGTTATTTCTTACGTTACTACGATGTAAAAAAGGTACTGCGCGTGTCAAACCGCGGTTGAATGTAAGAGACCTGATGGCCACAATCAGATAAGCATAAATAAAAATATAAATAAAATGTAATCCAGTATAATAATACTCAGGTAAAAAAAAGATACACTGAAACCTATATGGAAATGCAGTATCTTAGGAAAAGCACTAGAAATATCAATAAAATCCTCTCCAAGAAGATTTTACTGAAGCATGTCACCACGAAAAATTCCGAGGACACTTGAAACGTGTTTCAAATGGGATCAACATCTAACAGGCAAAGTGTCATCTTCTAGAACTCAGGATAAGTTAGAGATCAGTCTGTCACCAAAACAAAGTTTTCTACACCTTCATTGGGATTCACCAATTCACAGGCAAACTGCCATATTCCAACCTAACCTACTGTGGGTTCAAAATAACTTCCTGGTTGACAGTTCGGCAGGAGCTCGTGGAAGCACAGCGAAGAATTGCCACGTCCCAGACAGAACACGTGTGTTCCCTCATATTTCGTTCAACTTACTCAAACCGGCAAACTATTCGACACAGAAATGTGGAAGCAGCATCGGTGTGTCATGGAAGAGTCGCACTATGTTTTCATTATAGTTTTCTTTGCGGCAACAAATTATTCAGATGATATAAGGGTAGTTTTCTTTTTTTTTTTTAAATGGACTTGTAGTCCGGGTTGATATGTTACAATACAGCATCACCGGTCTATTGCGGTCTAACAGTGTTGGTGAGGCAGTAAATTTCCACAGAGCATTACGAAAATGCGTTTTATGACGGTGTTAGCCAAATTTCTACATGCGAGAAACTTTTTGGTTATTGAAAGTAAGTCAAAATATTCTTCGAACGATGTCTTTGGCGTGGAGGAACGATCAAACGCACGATAACGGAGGTTCTGGAAGTTTACTGGGATATGGTCTCCTGACTCAGCAACATGCTGCATCCGTAACATGGCCCAGTCGACAGTTGCTCTCAGCATATCCAGTGACGTCGTATGCTATCCTTCAGATCAGGAAGATCCCAGATACGTACCTAATATACACGTTCTTTCAGACATCCCCACAACCAGAAGTCACTTGCATTTAGATCTGGGGGATTTGGAAGACCATACATCTTGAAATTGCCTAGAGATGATGTGGTCGTTAGCAAAGTTTTCTCGAAGCAAATCTTTCACCTGGCAAGCCACATGTGGTGTCGTCCCACCTCGCATGAAAATAGTGGTCTGGACACAGTTGCGTTCTTGCAAAGCACAAGGAGGGCCTTATAACGTGCAGATGTCACTGTATACCTAACAGGCTCAAAAGATGTCATCTCGAAGAAGAAAAATGGACTGAGTATGAAGGGTTTTGTGAAACCACACCACGCTGTCACATACGCTGAGTGCAGTTGATGTTCCTGCACAACATGTGACGGAATGGAACCTATATGCGACAGTTAAGTGCATTCACAGCACCACGTAGGGTAAAATGTACTTCGTCCATCTAATGAATATTCCCAACCCTTTGTCATCCATTTCCATGTGTGCCAAAAAACGAAGGGTAAAGTCACGGCGTTGAAGCCTATCTTGGGACTTCATTTGATGCACGTTCTCAGTATAGTAGGGATACCAGTGTAAAACGCGCCGCAAAAACGTTTCAACCTTTCAGCATGGGAGAGACAAATCTTGTGATACAGCTCGAGCACTGGTTTCAGAACTTGATGAATCCGCCGCAACTCCATCAACAACCGCCGTGAGGATGGGCCGCCTCCATCTTCCTGCTGCACCCACTAATTCACCTGTTAGTGGGGACTGGTGACCTCAGATGTTAAGTCCCATAGTGCTCAGAGCCATTTGAACCATTTTTCAAAACGCATCGCCAAGCTACAAACAGCATACTGACGTCAAAACAGGAAGCATTTCACACTGTCACTGCTTACAGCACGATTATTATTACTGATTTAAGCCCGCTAAGGAGCGCTCATGACGAGTTCTTCTTCGATGCTCTCTTCCGTTTCTAGTGTCTCTTGATCCCTGCTGATAATTTCTCCTTCCTCTCCTGTGAAAGGGGCTACCGATGTTTAGGGACTGTAGGTAGGGGGGTCCAAGACTCTACCATAGCACAAAATTTGAAAAGATCTTCTACCTCAAGATCAGAGATCCCAGCCCAATCAAAGTCCTTTAGTACTTCATTAAGCCACAGGCTTCCAGTGTTGTAGCTTTTAACGAATATCTTCTTGGTAAGCCTATTGTTGTTCATTCGTTGTAGGTGCACATAGAACTACAGCCTCCTACGTCGCATATTGGTGTTGGCTGATGAGATGGCTCTGAGCACTATGGGACTTAACATCCGAGGTCATCAGTCCCCTAGAACTTAGAACTACTTAAACCTGACTAACCTAAGGACATCACACACATCCATGCCTAAGGTAGGATTCGAACCTGGGACAGTAGCGGTTGCGCGGTTCCACACTGAAGCGCCTAGAACCGCTCGGCCACCGCGGCCGGCTGGTGTTGGCTGATTCTAACTGTTGATACAGTTCAGAATTAGATTTCAATCGGTAGGTTCCATCTGGGAGCAACCTCGGGCCATGCATTTTTCTGAGGATACGTCTTTCGGCTTTCTCCAGGTCATTCATCGTGTCTTTTCTGTTCCTCAAGATGGTCTCTGCGGTATACAGAAACTGTGGTCTGACAGCAGTTCTGTAATGACAGACCGTTATAGCACGATATTTTCACCCTGTGGCAGAAAACGGAAGTATTATTTTTGTAGTATACTTTACGAAGGAACATACCTACGATGTCTCAGCGTCCTGCGCTGTATACAGCCCGCACTACAGCGCTCGGAACTCACTTTAATTATAACACATTAATGTGACGGTACAGTGTCCGTGTACATTTAGTTTTAACAAAATGTAATTAAAGGTGAAAGAACTTACACAGCATATTTCTCTCCTGCAGTGTTGTATATTCTCTGCCACCGAATATTACAGTCATTTCCTCCCACATTTCCTTTTCCGGTTTTTACCCGCATTTTCTTCGGATGAACGAGGCCCACAAAGCAGGCGTTTTACCAAATTTTATAATAAATTACTACATATCGATGTCCATTATGACTGATCCTTTTCCAGAACCGCAGCAAGAAACAAATAATCACATGTGAAAAATCCACGGAGCTGGAACCGTGTGCTCTACCCCGTGCAACTGCATAATAACTTTGGCTCCAGCAGTTCACAGATCAGAGGGTGCTCGCTTGACTCATTACTGGCCAGACGGGAGTAAAAGCTTGAGCTGGTTACTTGCTCGTTGCACGCAGAAATGCCGCAACACGACGTTGCATGGACTCAACTTATGTCTAAAGTAGTGTTGGAGAGAACTGATGCCTTGAATCCTGCAGGGCTGCCCATAAATCCGTAAGAGTAGGAGGGGGCAGAAATCTCTTCTGAACAGCAAGTTGCAAGGCTTCCAAGATATGCTCAATAATGTTTTTGTCTGGGGAGTTTGGTGGCAGCGGAAGTGATTAAACTCATAAAGTGTTCCTGGAGCCACTCTGCAGCAATTCTGGATGTGTGGGGTGTCGCATTCCCATGCCGGAATTTCCCAAGTCCGTCGGAATGCACAATGGACATGAATGGATGCAGCTGATCAGACAGGATGCTTACGTACGTGTCACATGTAAGAGTCGTATCTAGAGGTATCAGGGGTCCCACATCACTCCAACACAATTACAGCTTGGACAGTCCCGCGCTGACATGCAGGGTATGGATTTCATGGACCCGTACACGTCCATCCGCTCGATACAATTTTAAACGTGGCTCGTCCGACAAGGCAACATGTTTCCAGTCATCAACAGTCCAATGTCGGTGTTGACGAGCCCTGGCGAGGCGTAATGGTTTCTGTCGTGCAGTCATCCGGGGTACACGAGTGGGCCTCCGGCTCGGAAAGTCCATATCGATTATGTTTCGTTGAATGGGTCGCACGCTGACACTTGCTGATGCCGAAGCATTGAAATCTGCAGAAATATGCGGAAGGGTTGCACTTCTGTCATGTTGAACGATGATCTTCAGCCGCCGTTGATCTCATTCTTGCAGGATCTTTTCCCAGCCGCAGCGATGTTGAAGATTTGATACCGGATTCCTGATATTCACGGTAGACTCGTGAAATGAACGTACGGGAAAATCCCCACTTCACCGCTACCTCGGAAATACTGTGTCCCATCGCCCGTGCGCCGATCATAACATTACATAAATCTTAATAACCTGCCATTGTAGCAGCAGTAACCGGTCTAACAAGGGAACCTCCCCATCGCACCCCCCTCAGATTTAGTTATAAGTTGGCACAGTGGATAGGCCTTGAAAAACTGAACACAGATCAATCGAGAAAACAGGAAGAAGTTGTGTGGAACTATGAAAAAAATACTCAAAATATACAAACTGAGTAGTCCATGTGCAAAATAGGCAACATCAAGGATAGAGGGAGCTCAGGAGCGCCGTGGTCCCGGTTAGCGTGAGCAGCTGCGGAACGAGAGGCCCTTGGTTCAAGTCTTCCGTCGAGTGAAAAGTTTAATTTTTATTTTCAGACAATTATTGTCCGTCCGTCCGATGCGAGGTAACTGCGCCGTAGTACGGGGACGCTACACCTAAACAAACATCGAAACACGCGACGTCAGTCGACAACAGCGCACGGAAGAGAGAGTATTCCTGCTAACGAGGCTCCCTGGCTGGCAGTTGACTGTTCGCTGCTTTTGACGAGAGTGCATTAAATACGTGAGATGTATTCCGTGGGCAATATGAATCCAGCAAATATAGCTCGCGACTTCAATAACAAGGTCAATGAATATTTTCCGAACTGTAAGTTTGCGGTGCGGTCGCAAAACATAGACACTAAACTTAATACAGTGAACAGAGACGTTAATCAACGAACGGACAGATCATAACTTTGCGAAAATAAAGGAAGAAAAATTTTCACCCTAAGGAAAACTTGAACAAAGGACCTCTCGCTCCGCAGTTGCTCGCGCTAACCACGGGTCCACGGCGCTCCGGAACTCACGTTGTCCTTGATGTTGCCTATCTTGCGCATGGACTACTCACTTTGATAATTCAGTTATTTTTTCATAGTTCCACACAACTTCTTCCTGTTTTCTCGAATGATCTGTGTTCAGTTTTTCAAGGCCTATCCACTGTGCCAACTTATAACTAAATCTGAGACGGGTGCGATCGGGAGGTTCCCTTGTAAGAACTGCGCCAAACACTTGTTGTCTTACATAGGCATTGCCGAACGCAGCGCCGTATTCTGCATGTTTACATATCTATGAGTATGCATTCCTACACCAGTTTCTTTGGGGCTTCATTGAACATCGCGGGATAACGGGTAGTAATGCACGGCCGGGATAGCTACTTCATGTAATTGCGCGATGGTTCCGCATCAATCACACTGTGTCATGCCGCAGTAGATCCATCAACGGAAGGTATACTCGACTCCGACTGTCTCCTCTTGGACTTCACTACCACTCTTACCACGATGCAGCACCATTCGTTTCGCCATCACGGGGATCTTAACTCTGCTCCTGCATTGGACTCTTCAGGGATTCCACTTCACGGCACTCCAATCTGTGTTCCATCCATGGACTCTGCTGATCGCCATCCCAGTGGCTGCTCCAATCCAATTATGGCAGTGCTGTTTTATTCCGTTTTTGACCTTCCCTCGTATAATAAACTTTTGGCTACTCAAGCCTACAGTTATTTGTTGTTCCCCACCCATAGGAACAACGCTATGAATTAGTGTGCCTTTTTCCGCTGCATCCGGAAAGTTGATGATGAAAGTGAGCAGCGATCCACCATGAACCGCCATCCAGTAGCAGGGCGACTGTTCCCGATGCTGCTTACATTCGATACTGCTTTAGTATCGTTTAGGTACAGGTGTTGCAGCCTGCCAGGTGCCCACGAGCGCAGTCGAGCAGGTGTGTGCAAACTGCTCACATGTGGCAGTCGGGAAGCCTGCTGCACGAGTGCAGGGATGGGAAAACGGGTAGTGTGTGAATAGCCAACATTCTGTACGTAACAAAACCGAGTAGCGGTGAAATCATGACAAATGAAATGCATTGTGACAGGATGTGTTTAACGAAAACATCCAAGTGCAAAATACTAATTAAGCCGCAAAACAGCAATTTCATGGAACATTTCAATTGCCGCCCGCCCAACTGCCGGCCGAAGTAGCCGAGCGGTTCTAGGCACTACAGTCTGAAACCGCGTGACCAATACGGTCGCAGGTTCGAATCCTGCCTCGGGCATGGATGTGTGTGATGTCCTTAGGTTAGTTAGGTTTACGTAGTTCTAAGTTCTAGGGGACTGATGACCTCAGACGCTAAGTCCCATAGCGCTCAGAACCATTTGAACCCGCCCAACTGATAGCAGCTGAGTGGCTACAGCACTCAAGTCTCAACGGTGGGTGGTGGTTGGGACATATTGGCGGAGGCAGCACCACTCCAAGCAGTTGACAGTCTGGTAGTAGCATGTGAAAGCAGCAAGATCCCGAGACCGACTCCTTTTTCTGTGGGCAGCAGCAGTAGACAAGACCTC
Organism: Schistocerca cancellata; assembly: GCF_023864275.1. Taxonomy (NCBI): domain Eukaryota; kingdom Metazoa; phylum Arthropoda; class Insecta; order Orthoptera; family Acrididae; genus Schistocerca; species Schistocerca cancellata. Next base: position 832,707,082 of record NC_064628.1, on the reverse strand, counting down.
GCGTGTAGTACCGAGCCATCAGCGTCGTGCTGCCCGGTTCTGTTTAACCTCTTCAGCCGCTGTCTGCATGGGCAGCGGCTAGAGTTTGGCTGCGGGCAGTCAGCGGCAGCTGGACTTTCGGTTGGCAGTACGGACTGGAATCACCTACAGTTTTTTTTTTTTGGTCATTAGTCTACTGACTGGTTTGGTTTGATGCGGCCCGCCACGAATTCCTTTCCTGTGCTAACCTCTTCATCTCAGAGTAGCAATTGCAACCTACGTCCTCAATTATTTGCTTGACGTATTCCAATCTCTGTCTTCCTCTACAGTTTTTGCCCTCTACAGCTCCCTCTAGTACCATGGAAGTCATTCCCTCATGTCTTAGCAGATGTCCTATCATCCTGTCCCTTCTCCTTATCAGTGTTTTCCACATATTCCTTTCCTTTCCGATTCTGCGTAGAACCTCCTCATTCCTTACCTTACCAGTCCACCTAATTTTCAACATTCGTCTATAGCACCACATCTCAAATGCTTCGATTCTCTTCTGTTCCGGTTTTCCCACAGTCCATGTTTCACTACCTTACAATGCTGTACTCCAGACGTACATCCTCAGAAATTTCTTCCTCAAATTAAGGCCGGTATTTGATATTAGTAGACTTCTCTTGGCCAGAAATGCCTTTTTTTCCATAGCGAGTCTGCTTTTGATGTCCTCCTTGCTCCGTCCGTCATTGGTTATTTTACTGCCTAGGTAGCAGAATTCCTTAACTTCATTGACTTCGTGACCATCAATCCTGATGTTAACTTTCTCGCTGTTCTCATTTCTACTACTTCTCATTCCCTTCGTCTTTCTCCGATTTCCTCTCAAACCATACTGTGTACTCATTAGACTGTTCATTCCGTTCAGCTGATCATTTAATTCTTCTTCACTTTCACTCAGAATAGAAATGTCATCAGCGAATCGTATCATTGATATCCTTTCACCTTGTATTTTAATTCCACTCCTGAATCTTTCTTTTATTTCCATTATTGCTACCTCGATGTACAGATTGAAGAGTAGGGGCGAATGGCTACAGCCTTGTCTTACACCCTTCTTAATACGAGCACTTCGTTCTTGATCGTCCACTCTTGGTTGTTGTACATATTGTATATGACCCGTCTCTCCCTATAGCTTACCCCTACTTTTTTCAGAATCTCGAACAGCTTGCACCATTTTATATTGTCGAACGTTTTTTCCAGGTCGACAAATCCTATGAAAGTGTCTTGATTTTTCTTTAGCCTTGCTTCCATTATTAGCCGTAACGTCAGAATTGCCTCTCTCGTCCCTTTACTTTTCCTAAAGCCAAACTGATCGTCACCTAGCGCATTCTCAATTTTCTTTTCCATTCTTCTGTATATTATTCTTGTAAGCAGCTTCGATGTATGACCTGTTAAGCTGATTGTGCGATAATTCTCGCACTTGTCAGCTCTTGCCGACTTCGGAATTGTGTGGATGATGCTTTTCCGAAAGTCAGATGGTATATCGCCAGACTCATATATTCTACACACTAACGTGAATAGTCGTTTTTTGCCACTTCCCCCAATGATTTTAGAAATTCTGATGGAATGTTATCTATCCCTTCTGCCTTATTTGACCGTAAGTCCTCCAAAGGTCTTTTAAATTCCGATTCTAATACTGGATCCCCTATCTCTTCTAAATCGACTCCTGTTTCTTCTTGTATCACACCAGACAAATCTTCACCCTCATAGAGGCTTTCAATGTATTCTTTCCACCTATCTGCTCTCTCCTCTGCATTTAATAGTGGAATTCCCGTTGCACTCTTAATGTTACCACCGTTGATTTTAATGTCACCAAAGGTTGTTTTGACTTTCCTGTATGCTGAGTCTGTCCTTCCAACAATCATATCTTTTTCGATGTCTTCACATTTTTCCTGCAGGCATTTCGTCTTAGCTTCCCTGCACTTCCTATTTATTTCATTCCTCAGCGACTTGTATTTCTGTATTCCTGATTTTCCCGGAACATGTTTGTACTTACTCCTTTCATCAATCAACTGAAGTATTTCTTCTGTTACCCATGGTTTCTTCGCAGCTACCTTCTTTGTACCTATGTTTTCCTCCCCAACTTCTGTGATGGCCCTTTTTAGAGATGTCCATTCCTCTTCAACTGTACTGCCTACTGCGCTATTCCTTATTGCTGTATCTATAGCGTTAGAGAACTTCAAACGTATCTCGTCATTCCTTAGTACTTCCGTATCCCACTTCTTTGCGTATTGATTCTTCCTGACTAATGTCTTGAACTTCAGCCTACTCTTCATCACTACTGTATTGTGATCTGAGTCTATATCTGCTCCTGGGTACGCCTTACAATCCAGTATCTGATTTCGGAATCTCTGTCTGACCATGATGTAATTTAATTGAAATCTTCCCGTATCTCCCGGCCTTTTCCAAGTATACCTCCTCCTCTTGTGATTCTTGAACAGGGTATTCGCTATTACTAGCTGAAACTTGTTACCAAACTCAATTAGTCTTTCTCCTCTTTCATTCGTTGTCCCAAGCCCATATTCTCGTGTAACCTTTTCTTTTACTCCTTCCCCTACAACTGCATTCCAGTCGCCCATGACTATTAGATTTTCGTCCCCCTTTACATACTGCATTACCCTTTCAATATCCACACACACATTCTCTATCTGTTCATCTTCAGCTTGCGACGTCGGCATGTATACCTGAACTATCGTTGTCGGTGTTGGTCTGCTGTCGATTCTGATTAGAACAACCCGGTCACTGAACTGTTCACAGTAACACACCCTCTGCCCTACCTTCCTATTGATAACGAATCCTACACCTGTTATACCATTTTCTGCTGCTGTTGATTTTATCCGATACTCATCTGACCAGAAATCCTTGCCTTCCTTCCACTTCACTTCACTGCCCCCTACTATATCTAGATTGAGCCTTTGTATTTCCCTTTTCAGATTTTCTAGTGTCCCTACCATGTTCAAGGTTCTGACATTCCACGCCCCGACTCGTAGAATGTTATCCTTTCGTTGATTATTCAATATTTTTCTCATGGTAACCTCCCCCTTGGCAGTCCCCTCCCGGAGATCCGAATGGGGGACTATTCCGGAATTTTTTGCCAATGGAGAGATCATCATGACACTTCTTCAAATACAGGCTACATGTCGTATGGATACACGTTACGTGTCTTTAATGCAGTGGTTTCCATTGCCTTCTGCATCCTCATGTCGTTGATCATTGCTGATTCTTCCACCTTTAGGGGCAATTTCCCACCCCTAGGACAAGAGAGTGCCCTGAACCTCTATCCGCTCCTCCGCCCTCTTTGACAAGACCGTTGGCAGAATGAGGCTGACTTCTTATGCCAGAAGTCTTCGGCCGCCAATGCTGATGATTAACCAAAATTTAGGCAGTGGCGGGGATCGAACCCGGGACCGAAGAACGTTTTGATTATGAATCAAAGACGCTACCCCTTTTTTTTCTTCTTTTTTAAATCTCATTTTGTTCGTTGTGTCTGCTCGGGGCGGACGTCGTAAGACATCCGTTTAAGTTCGTTGTTAATCGATTAACTCAGTTTTTTTTATTACAGAGGGCACTTAACCCTCTGACCGAACACGCTGAGCTACCGTGTCGGCTACCCCTAGACCACGGGTACTTCGTTCAGCTACAGTAGGGGTCGCTAAACAATGGGTCGTGGGCCAGTTTCAGCCCGCAATGTCAATTCATCCGGCCCGCCGACAGTGCTTCGCCGACGGTGCTTGAATTTCCTTGTTAAAATATATGGAACATGAATGAGCCGTGGTGGCTTCTGTGAGGGCGCGCGTGCGACTCTACTGGCGCAACTTGTGCTCGTGTTGAATCGATTCTGGCCCTTGCGTGGTTACGTGTTTCCTCTAGGGCCGTGTGGTAGCGAGTGGTATGTGGGGCAAGGTGCTGGACGGGTGCGCCTGAGTATCCGGCGTCTTTGCTGCTGCAGAGAGTGGAAATCGTTGACCGTTGGGCTATGGGGGCCCGCGTTTCTCTGCAGCGTCGACCGTTACTACCGGCAAGTTCGGCGGGCAAGGAGAGGCTCTCGTCGCGTGCAGCCTGGCGTGCTGCGCTGTGCTAAATACGCCGAGATGTACTGAACAAGTTGTTAGCAGCTACGAGCAGGAGGCCCGTATTACCTGGTACCTACCCGGTATCCTGAAGCTATTGGCCTCCGTGGCATTTATTTGAAATTATGAAGACAGTTCAGTAAGCACTGTACTTAAAAGTTGTTAATTCTGCCCGTATGTGAGCAGCCAGAATTCCTGGACTCGGGTAGGCGCGCCGACCACGGATCGAGTCCGCCCGGCGGATTAACAACGACGGCCGGTGTGCTGGCCAGCCTGGATGTGGTTTTTAGGCGGTTTTCCACATCCTTCTAGGTGAATACAGGGCTGGTCCCCGCGTCCCACCTCAGTTACACGACTCGCAGACATTTGCAACACATTCACACTATTTCACGATTTACACCAGCGTGGCAGCAGGAAGGGCATCCGCCCACCCCTTAAAATTCACCATGCCAAATCCGTATTTATCCCCGCCGACCCTGCGCACAATGCGGGATAAAGGCGGTAGCAAAGCAAAGCATTGAAATTTCTGTTTGTTGTAAATCTTATGGACCTCCCTGGGGCGAGTTATTGGTTTTGGCTTGGAACTAAAGTTCGGTGCGCTCAGACCAAAGGTACGCACGAGTGGGTCATGAGTGTGTGCATGCTGGCATTTGCACACTCTCTTACTTCGTGCTGAGGAGCGCGTCGGGTTATAAGTGTGCATTTTAACCAGTCATCTACCATTTGGTGCGTATCCAAATTACACTGTCTATTAGTCCCTAAGAGGGCCCATTAAAGATACACCTTGACTTATTTAATCTCGTTTGAATGAATATGTGATTATCCTTTTAAATGACTTTGTTCATTATTTATTGTTATTGATGGGAAGGTTAATTTGCAATGTTTACGAGCGGGCTGCTCCTATACTGAAGTTTTAATAGTTGGTTTGCTAGAAAGTAATCTTAAATTTCCCGTTCAAGTACTGCTGTATATGTTAACTTCTGCCAAACGTGTTTGCTTTTTGTTGTTTGGTATATGTTGGCAGCCTTGTATTGGCAGCTGTTGACGCGTTGTCGTTCTGCTGGTCCCGGACACGGATGCGTTTTTCCTTCTGCTTCGGCGGCTTTACCGTCACCGCACGAGGCCTAGGTGTTGACACGCGACAGTCGCTTCTGCGCATCTCCCGTTCCATCCTCAAGTCGAGTAGTTTACTGCCATTCTTTTGGTGTCGTCCCGCGTCGAGGATGTCGCCGGATTAGGACTTGGCTTTAGCGATTTCTGGGCAGTAATTTACTCAATACTACTATTGTAAGGCCCTTGTGAGCGTGTGATGAAATCCTTTGGGCAAACTGAGCACTGGGTTTCTTGATTTATTTTAAAAAATAAGGGCTTAATTGTCATTATCAATTTAATAGTGTTTAAGGGGCCCGATAGTTTAAGTAGGCCTACTTAGCTTGATTTATGTGTAACAGCCTTGCGGTCAGTTAGTTAAGTATTACTGTTTGCTTCGGCTTTGACACGTTGGTAGCGTTTGGCCAGCTTGGCCGTATCTTGTCTGTATGGGAACAGAACAACATTGTCTTACCACACCGAAGTGTCATCTTTCGCCTTACGCTCCCTAGTACTATAAGTAAAAAGTAAATTTAACGTGACTGTGTGCCTCCTAGTGGTGATGTGGCAATTGAACTTTGGGTACCAACATTATACGCGCTTTTGTCCAGTTTCGTGACTTGGGGTTGCCCTGTAGCTTACTGTGGCAGTGGAGATGCATACTCTTTAAAGTCGTTTATTTCATATTTGTTGAAGTCCGGTTTTTGTATTAACCCACAGTTGTGGTGCTAGTCGCGCGTACAGAGTGCTGCCACAGGTTTATTTAATCAATTATCTGTTTGTAATACGCCGCCACTTTTCACAGCTAACATGTTCTTCGAATACGATTTGTATTTTATGTGTAATGCAAATGTCCATATGCATTATGATATTAATTTAAAAGCCTTAACTATTTGTATGAATCTTGGTAGTTATTAGTTTGCTTATGACAGAATTGTTATTAAATAAAAATATTTGTTTGGGAACGATAAATGATGCATCGGGTTGGGCGACTCTTCTACGTGTTTTTCTCATGATAATCCTGATCTTTTTTTCTGGGTCTCAATGACGTCGTGATACAATTTAAATTTAAATATTCTGTTTAGAATATCAGAAGATCTTTGACGCGTGGAGACGTCCCGGTTGCTGCGTGTCTTAAATTTACAATGTCCAATTTTTAATTATTGTAGCTAGATATTCTACAGAATGAACTATCATTTTGTGAGTTATCCGGCCCGCTGTGAAAAAATTTTGGTGTCCTTTGAGCTGCATCAACAGGAACCAATTCGGCGACCCGCTGTGGGCATCGGCAGACATGCCTTGGGTTCGATGCCGGGCGTGGCATGGCAAGTCAGCTGCGGTTGTTATTGGCGTGGCTGGGGAGGGGTCGACCGCAGTCGTCGGCTGAGGGTGCTGCGGAAGGGGAAGTCGATTGATGCTGGTGAAAAGAGATGGGCGCTGGAGAATCAGACAGTGGCATGATGTGCCGGCCGGTGTGGCCGAGCGGTTCTAGGCGCTTCAGTTTGGAACCGCGAGACCGCTACGGTCGCAGGTTCGAATCCTGCCTTGGGCATGGATGTGTGTGATGTCCTTAGGTTAGTTACGTTTAAGTAGTTCTAAGTTCTAGGGGACTGATGATCTCAGATGTTAAGTCCCATAGTGCTCAGATTCATTTGAAAAGAACGCCTAATACCAATCCTCCTATCAAATTACGTAAACAGTTTCCTCCGCTACTGTATAAGATCTGAATAGTCCCTCATTCAGAATTGGGCTCAGCACAAAGTCGGGAGGAAGACCATTTGCACCAGTGGTCGAAACGTCGGTTATTTTTATGTATTGACAATGCGGTCAACAGCCCAGAAGAATTTTATTGATAGTCCTTCAAATTTCTTCACCTTGTCTGCCCTCATGCATTGTGTATTGTGTGTGTGCGTATTAAACCGGTTACTTAGGAACGACGCAGAGGATTCGTCCCGCCGTAGCCCTTAGTGGTTCACAACCCCACAACAGGCCACCTACCCCATCGCCACCCCACACCGAACCCAGGGTTATTGTGCGGTTCGGCGGACACCCCTTCCCCCACCCCCCGGGGACGTCACGTGCCAGACGAGCGTAACCCCAAGTGTTTGCGTGGTAGAGTAATTATGGTGCATGCGTACGTGGAGGCAGTGTTTGCGCAGCAATCGCCGACATAGTGTAACTGAGGCGGAGTAAGGGGAAACAGCCCGCATTCGCCGAGGTAAATGGAAAACCGCCTCAAAAACCATCCACAGGTTGGCCGGCACACCGGCCTTTGACACTCATTCGCCGGGCGGATTCGTGTCGGTGACTGTCACGCCTTCCCGCTCGGGAAGCAGCGCGTTAGACCGCGCGGCTAGGCGGGCGGGCGAAGCAAAATCGATTTGAACTGGGACCCCACTGAAAATGGCGTCTCACTTGTTGCAGTGATATGTGGAACATTGAAGCTCCTCCTCGTCAGCGAAGTAAAATTAATTGTATGAAATCTATTTAATAATTGAATTAACTACATAAGAAGAAGACGCAGAAAGTCTATGTCATTCTTTCTGCCTCTAACTTACGTGTTACTCTACAGGGTGGTTATAATTGAACTTCTGCTACTTGAGAGAGGTTCCATGACAAATGAGTGATCCTAGGACACTGAAATTTTGTGGAAACATTTGTAAGGACATGCGGAAGAGAAATAACGAATAAACCATTGAGAGAAACACTTTTTTTTTACATGAGAGGGTAACATTTGTTAATTGCGTACAGTGTTTACGTTCCATATTACAAACGTTGCTGAATGTGATAAACATTTGCATCCTCAACATCCTGAAGCCGCACCAGAGATTGCTGTGCTGCTGCCTGAACCACCTCAAGTGGACCATGGAATGTTCAGATGTCTTCATATAGCTCGTCCACCGCTTGAGGATCGCACTCTGCGGGCAGCATTATCAGTCGTGCCAGCAATAACTTCTTCAACACTCTGTGTTGCAATTGGCCTCTCCCAGGATTAATCCCAAAATCGCCGTTTAATTCTAATTTCCAAATCATGTTCTTCAGCCCCGGTGCGGAAAGAGAACCTCATCGTTTTCCTCTAAGGCATCGATACTCGCAAAGAGAGGAGGAACTATTGCTGTTGTTTTGGTAAAACAGCTTTACAGGTAAGGCCCAGCTCACCTTGTCCAGGCGCATATTGACTGTCTGCAACTGTGAAGCGCACTAATGCTTGTGTTTCTACCCTACTTAGCCATACGGGTACCCCAGTACCGGTGCCTAACGGCAAGTTATGACACTAACAACGCACGGCGCGGACATCATTCCTACAAAGTTGGGTATCCGTACAGTAAATAGTTTTCCGTCTAAACTGGCTCAGCTAGCGGAAGTTTAATTATAACGCCCCTGTGCTTCGCCCCTCAGTGTGGCAACGAGTTGCTACATTGCATCGCCGTCCAGGTCATCAAACTACGCCGCGAGAAGGGACAGGTAGTGACGCTGAATCTTATACTCCTTCATTGTATTAAGCAACTTATGGCACACGAGTCACTGAGACAATCAGCTTTTTCAACAAATAAGAATTGCTCTTCCCAAAAAAGAGAAAATGATAACTATTTCGAGAAGTCATCGTTATAGCTACGTTCACTAAGAAGTGTGAAACGTTGATAAATCATAAGCGACCAGGACTGCACGCGACATAGCAGTGCGTGAAAGCAACGCAATACGACTGCGTGGCGGGTTGCCTACACGGACTGCGTCTGCCCGTGGGCGTCCTTCATCGACAGGGCAGCGCTGCAGCAGCACTTACATTTCTCGTATGGTTGAGATATAGAAATAAAATCCTTTGCCAAATTTCAGTCCCGGTCATATATTATTAAAAATACAGTGAAGTACAGGATTCTGCCAAAATTTCAACAGAAGCAGCAATCTGTTTTCTGCAAACTTCTTACTTTTTCTTTTAAAGAAAAACACCAGTCACGAGTTCTGAGTAATACCGAACTTCTCATACTGTCACGTTAAAATTTCTTCCTTTTGGCAAAACACAGCAAAATTTATAAACATTCAATTCTCTAACATTCTAACACAGTTGAAATTATTACTGAATCCTGAAACAGAGTATTATTAAACAAGCAGCTAAGAGCAAGACAGGTCACTAGTTTATGGAAAAAACATATTTTTGTGCACAACAAACGTGTAATTTCTTCACTTTCATTGTTGCAAACCCCACATCAATTCTTGTGGAATAAGCCATAGATGCCCCTTAACAAATTATATTATTCCACTGAAAAATTCTGTGGTTACTTTCACGTCAAGGTAGATCATTTGCCAAAATCTAGATTCGACATCTCAAATCGTTTATGAAACATGACAGACGTTATGAAATTTCGTTCTGTGTTTATCATTAGCATGCACTAGTAGAAGTGAATGAGCTACACACAGTTCATTTTCTCGAGATTGGTAATAGGTTTATAATTTAAATCATAATTCAGTATGTTAGGTATGTTTTGCACGCAGCAGTAATATGAACGAAACGCAATGTCACGGAGATCCCTATTTTTCAGTGCAGACCTATCAAATTTCGTGCAATAGTTTTCTTCATTTCGAAATATCACAGTAACTATCAGTAACGAAGTGATAGGCAGGTCCTCATGAAGCTTCAGAATGAGATTATGAAATGTGGCAGAGTCAAATTTTTTACTGCACAGTTTCTTTAAAAGTGTTTAAGAAAGATTTGCAGAGCAGCAGGTAGGCGTATGTCATTCTCTTTTGTCCCATGGGCAGACCAGTGTTCTCTGTGAGACCTCGCCTTGCAGGCTGAGGTGTCAGATGCCAAAGAAGACTTCTACTTCACCAGCAGTGGTAAGCTTCAGAGAACTCTACAAGCGTAATAGCACTGCGGCTATCACGGGAAACATGAAAAACTCCCTGCAGAGGAGCCAGCTAGTATTCAACAGAGCCTGCTTGGGAGCCTCCGCACGGACCAGGAAGTAAACTTACAGCAAACCTTACTCTGTTTGAGAAGGGCTTAAGGAAAGTTTAGAAGCAGAGCAGAGAGGAATGGGGAATCATTGTACCTAAAACACGGGATGCAAATGAGAAAATCTAATGTAAACAACTCTGAAACGGTGTTTGTATGTCCACCCTTGCGGTCGAAGGTCTGAGGGACTTAGGCCGTTCTCTTATGTAATAAAATGGAACACCTACAGCCGTCCTTCCGATGTCGTTTATTATATGGCTACATGTTTCGGTGCTTCAGCGCACCATCTTCAGGATTTATTTGGCGTCGAGCAGGCTGACACCATCCGTATACACGGTCCATAAGTGGCCAACATCTATAACTGGTCTTCGCAGACTACCTGTAACTGCGATGTTGTGTCTCCAACCATAGTTCACAGCTGGACAGACAACATCGCTGTTACAAGTAGTCTGCGAAAACCAGATACAGATGCTGGCCACTGATGAATCGTGTATAGGGATAGTGTTTGCCCCTTCACCGTCAGCTACGGCCTGAAGGTGATGCACTGCGCTTAAGCACCGAAACTGGTAGCGATATACGAGGTGCATTCAAGTTCTAAGGCCTCCGATTTTTTTTCCGGACTGGAAAGAGATAGAAGTATGCGAATTGTTTTAAAATGAGGCCGCGTTCATTGTCAATACGTCCCAGAGATGGCAGCACCGTACGGCAGATGGAATTTTACCGACAGTGGCGAGAATGAGAACTGTTTTAAATACTTAAAATGGCGACGTTTTCCTTACTTGAACAGCGTGCAATCATTCGTTTTCTGAATTTGCGTGGTGAGAAACAAATTGAAATTCATCGACAGTTGAAGGAGACATGTGGTGGTGGAGTTATGGATGTGTCGAAAGTGCGTTCGTGGGTGCGACAGTTTAACGAAGGCAGAACATCGTGTGACAAAAAACCGAAACAACCTCGCGCTCGCACAAGACGGTCTGACGACATGATCCAGAAAGTGGAGAGAATCGTTTTGGGGGATCGCCGAATGACTGTTGAACAGATCACCTCCAAAGTTAACATTTCTGTGGGTTCTGTGCATACAATCCTGCATGACGATCTGAAAATGCGAAAAGTGTCATCCAGGTGGGTGCCACGAATGCTGACGGACGACCACATGGCTGCCTGTGTGGCATGTTGCCAAGCAATGTTGACGCGCAACGACAGCATGAATGGGACTTTCTTTTCGTCGGTTGTGACAATGGATGAGACGTGGATGCCATTTTTCAATCCAGAAACAAAGCGCCAGTCAGCTCAATGGAAGCACACAGATTCACCGCCACCAAAAAAATTTCGGGTAACCGCCAGTGCTGAAAAAATGATGGTGTCCATGTTCTGGGACAGCGAGGGCGTAATCCTTACCCATTGCGTTCCAAAGGGCACTACGGTAATAGGTGCATCCTAAGAAAATGTTTTGAAGAACAAATTCCTTCCTGGACTGCAACAAAAACGTCCGGCAAGGGCTGCGCGTGAGCTGTTTCACCAAGACAACGCACCCGCACATCGAGCTGTTACGCAACAGTTTCTTCGTGATAACAATTTTGAAGTGATTCCTCATGCTCCCTACTCACCTGACCTGGCTCCTAGTGACTTTTGGCTTTTCCCAACAATGAAAGACACTCTCCGTGGCCGCACATTCACCAGCCGTGCTGCTATTGCCTCAGCGATTTTCCAGTGGGCAAAACAGACTCCTAAAGAAGCCTTCGCCGCTGCCATGGAATCTTGGCGTCAGCGTTGTGAAAAATGTGTACGTCTGCAGGGCGATTACGTCGAGAAGTAACGCCAGTTTCATCGATTTCGGGTGAGTAGTTAATTAGAAAAAAAATCGGAGGCCTTAGAACTTGACTGCACCTCGTAATGAATGACAACGTAAAGCCGGTTGTTGGTGTTCAAATTTATAGCTATGACAAAGAGCACGCTGTTATCTTGGAGCATTTTGGAAACAGCAAAGCTGTTTTCCTGTTCGTGTACTACTATTGAGAACATCTATCAAACCAGGTATGTAACAAGATGTCGGACGTCCAATCCTCGTCATAAAACGTGGTTGTTGGAGTTTTTCGCGTTCTATACCGCAGGACGGATGGCACTCAGTGCCACACTGGATTACTGGTGCAGGCAAGAGGTGTTTCAGACCACATTGTTCAGTGCACATTGTTAAACATCGGGCTCTGCAGCCGACAACGCACACATGTTCCAGTGTTGACATAACGACATCGTTAATTAAGACTGCAGTGGGCACAATGTCTTTGAGAGTGGGCTGTAGATGGTAAGTGTATAACCGTTCCTTGGTCGGGTGAATCACATTTCTTGCTACACCAGATCTGTGGTCATGTCCAGATACACTATCATTTAGGAGAGCAGCAGCTCAAAACATAAACCATGAAATGGATGCAGATCGATGAGAGCAGCATCATGATATAGGAGACATTCACCTGGGCGTCCACGGATCTGTAGTACGAGCAGTAGCTGAAAGTATCAAGACAGCTGTGTGTTACATCAACACTACTGCGGACCACCTGTATCACTGCATCCTTGATGCCTTGCCCGGCAGCGACGGCCGAATAATTGTGTCACAAGATCATAACCGTGCTACAGTGGTTTAAGGGGGGACATTAATGAAAAACACATTATTTAAAAGATGCATCAAGTCCGTAATGTTGAAGATACAGCAATGAAATTTTGTACGATGGTTTAAATGAATTTAACACGATTACTGTTAAGTTCCTTGGGTTATATATGTTTAACTATTTTATGGAATTCAAAAATTTTATATTCAAAAAATAAAATATGTACATTCTTCTCAGAAACTAATCAAGAGATTTATACAAAATTTTCTCTGTTTAATATTTAACCTTTTTGCATATACTAAGCTTCTCTCATGAGATCTTTTTGAATCTATCGAATAGGAGAATTTTAATAATTTTTTAATTGTAGCTCTGTAAGTATAACGTAAAATTCATGCAAAGCTCCAAGCACTTTGCCCCATATCTCAGCTTACACTCAGAATGCAAAATTTATTCTTCAGGCAACATTATTGTGTTTATGGAAATAAGTGTACAAAATTTCATAACTGTAGCCTTAAGAGATTGAGAAAGCGGTACAGAAAATTTCAAAAACTTCATTTTCAGGTAATGAAATTTAATTTCAACCTTACGTTTTTTTTACTGTGCCACCAATTCAGAAAGCCCCACATTTTTACTCGGGGTCCTCGTTCCCTTCAAGGCTTCTCCTCTGGTTTCTTGTTTACTGTCTTCTTTCCTTTAGCAGGTCTCCAACTGACTTTTCAGCTGCAGAGAGGTGCTGTATTTTTCTCGAGCTCTCTTGACTGAAATTTCCTATCTTAAGGCCGTTTCTCTCTAATCAATAGCTTCTTCCTCCATAATTTCCCATCATTAAATACAAGAACTGTATCATAAGCTGCAATTCTGACACTGTAGCGGATTAAAATGTGGTTTTTGGGCACCGTTCCGATACTCAGCTGCGTTCTGAGTTTTGCATGAACACACTACTTCAGAAGTTCAGAATCCGCCAGAAACCTGTAACTGGATTTGACAACATCCAGGACACAATTTCAAAATCTGTTCTCGTGAATTTAAGGGTTGTTGTCCCTCTAAGCCTGTAGATATTTACACCAGCTAACGTGGCACATTGATGAATGGGGTGTTCATCTGTCTACATCATGTATAAATATGCAGCCCATATTGCACTTTTCATGTCACTTGCACTGGATATGTTCTGTTACACAGCCTTGCCATAATAAACTTGAAGAGTGTCTATAATCTCTGTGGTCCTTTATGTCCACCCAATATCCAAGACATGATCTATAAAACCAAAGAGTATATGTCACAGTTTTGTGCAACACATGATGTATAAAACCAATGACTGTATATCACAGTCTTCTAGATGGATAATATTCGTTTCACAAAAATTCCAGTAAACGAGACGTCATTTTGACGTCGCGCACAATATCTACGACGGCGTGGTCGGTTACCTACTTTCGTTAGCATTCGATACGGGCCTCTCACAAGATTTCACTAGCGCATACCGGAGATTTACAAAAACACGTCATTCTTGGAATGATTTATTATAATTATTGCTACAATAACATGCCACGTAATGATTTATCGACGGTTAGTGCTATCATATATGAGTGCTCCATTAGGAGTCAGTTGTTATCCTCAATAATTTAGAAATTATGAATTAAACCCACTTGTTTTATAATTTGCAGTATGCCGTTTCAATGTTACGGACACTGAAAATTTTTCACAAGCACATCACCATCATCATTAAATGTCATTTAATAAAGCACCAACGACACAAGCCTTCAATACAGACTATGATAACCCAGATCAGAGTTAAATATCGGATGGTTAAGTGCTAACGTAATGAATAACGTCGTGGTTTCTGGAGTCAGAAGTAGTTGGTTCGCATCTCGTTACATACAATGTTTTTCTTTATGTTATCTTTGTTACCACGTCCTGTTACTTTCTTGTTATTGTAATACAAGTACGTCCTCCAATATTAGACGTTATTTACGGTTCATTCAGTCTTATTTGAGAAGGAAAGATGAAATCAATATTTAGCAGTTTCCGAGTTTGTGGTTAGGTGGAAACCTAAGAGGACAGCTGAAACTGCTGCGATTGAAAAGAGTAACAATAAAATTCATAAGGGCCCGGGTTCGATTCCAGGCTGGGTCGGAAATTTTCTCCGCTCAGGCACTGGGTGTTGTGTTGTCCTAATCATCATCATTTCATCCCCATCGACGCGCAGGTCGCCGAAGTGGCGTCAAATCGAAAGACCTGCACCAGGTGAACGGTCTACCCGACGGGAGGCCCTAGCCACACGACATTTCCATTTTCCATATTCTTCCTTCTCACAAATATTTGTCTCTTTTTTCCGAACATGTAGTGACTTCCGAGTGTGTGGTTAGGCAGGAACCTAAAAGGACAGCTTAAAATTGCTGCGAGTGAACCGAAGAGCAATAATATTCATAGTCTTCCTTATCACAAAGTCGATAGCCGATGATGCAGTCGCCAATATTGCGTGTGACATCGAAATAGCGTCACGTTTGCCGGAATGGTTGTGAAATGAACATTATCTCTTCCAGTTGTTTCCCGTGCACGTTTGCTTGAAAATAATCCACGGAATCTGTCACTGAGCTAGTATGTGCTGCTTCAAAAATTGGCCGTAGTAGGATGGTCGCGTCACATATTTATTTCTTTCTGAGGCACATGGATGCGATTTCACCATTGAAACTTTGGGAACTTTTTCTCCATTAGTTGTACTAATAAAAATAAGTAAACTGAAAACTGACATCTGCAATCAATTTCAAGAACGTCTCCATTTAAGAAGCATTACAGAGAACTCATGCGGATGTCTTGACCAACAAATTCGCCAGATCTGAACATCTGGGATTCAATCTGGCGCCAGGTTGTAATGTCCCCACAGAAAATACCCTCTACCACGCACCAATTAATCATTGTCAATCAAACCATCCACATTCATTCACTTTGGAAAAGTATCTGATCTGATTTTCTCTTAACATATGCGGCGACAGCTCGACGACGCCAAAGTATTTTCTAGTGCGTTTATTGTTTGAAATAACAGAGATGCATATATGCATTCTCCATGGTTGTTAGAGTGGTAACGAGAACAGCTTCTGGAGTATCTGTTGAGGGATTGACGTGTTTCTGAGAGATAGATATTTTGCTTTTCTTCTCGCTAAAGCGAGCCAATTAACATTTGTGCCGCTAGCGGTTTGTTTGAAGAGAAAGAGACTGTAAACGGAAAATAATTAAGACGTGGAATCACCGGAGATCTGGACATGTAATGGAGATGGATTGAATACAATTTCCTTCATAAATAAGGTTTGTGACTTTTTTGTTCTGGAGTGAATGAACGAATGAGTTTTTTCTGAATCATTTGATGATCAAGTTGGCCCTGTAATTAGTGGGGAAGTTTCAGCTGTGTCGAAGAGAGCCTGCAATCACTGAGTCTGTGTTAAATCGTCCAAAAAGGCTTCGTACACATCTGGAATTCGCGATCTTTCGTAAAAGGAACAAATTGTCCACACGATTGATTATCCCGACTGAATGCAGTGTTTAACAGTAATAATAAATGTAAAGATCTGGTACAGCAAGCCAGCCGCTGATTACCAAGACGAAGGACTCCACCAAAGATTCTATTTGGCTGATTTCACGTAATGAAATATTATATTAAAAACTGTACATAGATAAAGTAGAGAAAGAGAGAGAGCGGATGAAGATAATACTAATAATCCTCCATTAGTCTAACTTTTCGCCTGTCTTATCACGGATCAGCCGACAAATGGGAGGCCCTTACTTTACTGTATAGATTTATGTGTGAAGGTGAAGGGATCTTAAAGGCAACAGATACACGTCCATACAGACAAGACATTACACAAAGTTTGCGGCTAGCTGCATTCATCATCTATTCTTAGATGAAGAGACGGCAACTTATTATCCTTAACATTTAAAAAAAAATGTTAAAAGGTCTACACCTGCAAACCAGCTGCCCGTTATTTAAGGCAGTTGAGTGACCTTACACGAAAATCTGGTGCCACGTGCCTCCGAAAAGTTGCGAAGGACTAATCCAACCGATGCCCAGCAGAACGGCTACCTGCATGCTTTCCTTATGTGTATAACTCCGTATTGAGTAGGCGGACACATAGTTTTGGGCGAGTAGTGAATGTGTGCCTTTACTGTGATAGGGTTTCAGGAAGTAGGACCTGCCTATCGTTTGCACTGATTGCTGTGTTCGCTAAAACACTCTCTACCGCCGGATGCACTCAGCAGTGTGGGCAGCACGCCGCCATTTACCTGTGGGCGCCGTCCAGTTGACGTAGAGCTGCAGGGTCCGCGCCTCCAAGTCGTGCTCCACGGCCAGCACGGCCAGGTTCTCCACCAGCGCCGGCGGCTCTGCAACACGGAGCAGCAGTGAAGTAGGCCGCAAGGCGCACTAGCTGCCACTCTGCACAAAACGTCTGAAAACACGTGGCATTTACAAACGGCTCTCAGAACTTTTAACAGAAGGGGATCTCTTTAACCTGGCTGTTGGTTAATTATTTATTTCAAGTATCTGCACCCAGTCACTTGTCCATAGTTTTTTACTGTACAATGGACAAAGAGTTCTACATTAATCTAGTTTAAGACTGTTTATTTTTAAGTAACATTTCTCTATATGTATGTACGTATGTATAAACGCCTGAAGATAAACACAACATATTGGAAACGAGTTGCATTATGTTAGATTAAACATAAAATAAAAAGTGACTGGTAGCAGAAACTTGAAATAAATAATTATCCAACACAGTCACGGTGCACAAACATAGACATTATGGCTGAAAATAATTTTGGCTGTTGTTTGTTTGTGAAACATTGTAATTATCGAAGAGGAAAACATACTTTCTGGCCTAAGTTTCTCTAATTCTTTTTACTTGACCTATATTCCACTAGGTCTCGCAAAATAAGATAGAAGACATAGAGTGAAGTTCCAATCAGAAACGACACGTTGCTATGAGAATTTTTTTTACAATTTATTGTACCGAGTGAAGTCAGTTTCATCACAAACATGTCATTTAAAAGTCGCGAATAGCATGAGCTACCACTGCCAGTGTAGCTGTATGGAGATATTGCAGGGGAAACAAATGTCCCACATGGGAATGCTGCGTAATATCACCATACAGCTACACTGGCAGTGGTAGCTATTGCTATGTTAAGAGAATGGATCTGAGCACTATGGGACTTAACTTCTAAGGTCATCAGTCCCCTAGAACTTAGAACTACTTAAACCTAACTAAAATAAGGACATCACACTCACCCATGGCCGATGCACGATTGAACAATCGTCTTCCTGCCAGTTCCCCCAGCGATATTAGAAATTTCGATGAAATATTATCTATCCGTTCTGCCTTATTTGACCTTAAGTCGTCGAAACTTCTTTTAAATTCTGATTTTAATAACGGATCTCCTATATCTTCCCTGGCGACTTCTGTTTGTTCCTCTATCACGTCATCAGACAAATTCTCTTCCTGCATAGAGTCCTTCAGTCTATTCTTTCCACCTACCTGCTCTCCTCCTCTGCATTTAATAATGCAATTCACATTACACTCTCAATGTTCTCGTTCTTGTTTTTAATTTCACCATAAGTTGACTTAACCTGTATGCTGACTCAGTCTTTCCGATAATCAGTTCTTTATAGAGTTCTTCACACATTACATGCAGCCATTTACCTTAACTTCCCTGCTCCTCCTATTTATATCATTCCTAAGTGACATGTATTTCTGTATTCCAAAATTTGCCTGGACATTTTTGTACTTCCTTCTTTCGTCGATCAACTCAAGAATTTCTTCTGTTACCCATGGTTTCTTCGCAGTTACGTTCCATGTACCTATGTTTTTCTTTTTCGTTTCTGTGATTGTCCATTCTAAATATGTACATATCTCTTCACTGAATAGCCTAGTGAACTATTCATTATCAAAGTATCTATAGCCTCAAAGAACTCCAAGCGTGTCTCTACATTTCTTAGTACTTCCGTATCCCACTTGATTGCGCATTGGTTCTTCCTGACTAATCTAAATTTCAGCCTAATGTTCAATATTACTAAATTGTGGTCTCAATCTCTCTCTGCTCTTCGCTACGCCTTATACTCCAATATCCGATTTCGGAATTCTTCCTGGCCCCAGTATAATATAACTGGAATCTTCCCATATCTCGCAGCATTTTCAAGTATACCTCCTCCTCTTCTGAGTCTTGAACAGAGCATTAGCTGTTATTAGATCGGTTTATTGCAGGACTCAGTCTTTCCCCACTCTCATTCGCATTAGCAGCCGATATTCACTTTCTTCTACTTGTTTCCCTGCAACCTCATTCCAATCCCCGATGACTATTAGATCTTCATCTACATTTAAGTATTGAATTACACGTTCAGTACACTCATATCATTTACCTATCTCTTCATCCTCTGCTTGCCATTTCGGCTCGTGTACATGAGCTACTGTTGTTGATATTGGTTTGCTGTCGATTCTGATGAGAATAACCCTATTACTGAACTACTCACAGTGACGCACGCTCTGTTCTACCTTCCAATTTATAACGAATCCTTCTCCATTTATACCATTATCTGCTGCTGTTGATTATGACCATAAATCCTTTTCAATTTCATTTCATTGACCCCCACTGTGACTACATTGAGCCTTAGTATTTCCCTTTTCAGATCTTCTTCCTTCCTTACCACGTTAAAATTTGTGACATTCCACATCCCAATTCGTAGAACGCTACAGCTTCGTTGGTTATTTAATGTTTCTCTCATGGTCACTTCTCCTTTCGGAGATCTGAATGGGGGTATAGTCCGGAATATTTTGCAATGGAGAGATCATTATGATACTTTCTTTCAATTACAGGCCAAATGTCCTGTGGATACACAATATGTGTCTATACTTCGAAGAAGCAAAGACGCGAATAAAAGACAGGTTCAAGAGTGGTATTGAAATTCAAGGTGAAAGGATAATAATGATAAGATTTTCTGGTGACATTGTTGTCCTTAGTGAAAGTGAAGAAGAATTAGAGGATCTGTCGATTGGAATGAGCATTCTAATGAGTACAGAATATGTACTGTTAGCAAACTGAAGAAATGCAAAAGTAATGAGAAGTAGTATAAATGAGGACAGTGACGAACTAAACATCAGAATTGGGGATCACGAAGTAGACGGAGTGAAGGAATTATGCTTCTAGGCAGGAAAATAATCAGTAACGGGCGAAGCGAAATGCACATAAAAAGCACACTAGCCCTGGTACAAAGGACATTCCTGGCCAAGAACAGTCTCCTAGTACCAACCCTAAGCTTATAAATTATAGAGTGCAGCAGTCAGTCGTCCTTTTTTAGATTTTATCACGCAAATCCAGATTTCGCCTAGTGGCTAGCCATTCTCAATGCGCTATTTTCTATTCTCGATGCCTGTAAGTGTCTGTCGTTCGGGCGTCAGTCACATTAGGCCTTAATCTGAGGAAGGAATTTCTGAGAATGTATGTCTGGAGCACAGTACTGTGTAGTAGTGAAACTTGGACTGTGGTAAAACCGGAAGAAAAGAGAATCGGAGCATTTGACATGTGGTACTACAGACGAATGTTGAAAATTAGATGGACTGATAAGGCAATGAATGAGGTTCTCCGCATAATCGCCGAGGAAATGAATGAACGGAAAACACTAAAACGAAGAAGGGACAGGGTGTTAGAACATCTGGTGTTTACCGGGGAACAACTTCTACGGTTCTAGATGGGCTATAGAGAGTAAAAACTGTAGAGAAAGACAGAGATTTTAATACATCCTGTAAATAATTGAGGACGTAGGTTTGCAAGTGCTACTCTGAGATGAAAAGGTTAATGTGAACAAAGTTAACGCCGAATACAGTTTTAACCTGAATTTGTACAGTTCGTAGCTCACTGTTTGTAGAGTGATTACCTAATTTATGTTACGATACAATACCAGCGTGTTATTGATGGTTTTATCACCCGACATTAACGATTTTTGTATTTCGGCTTACATGATGCTGTGAATACTTTTATGAACCTGATGGTCAGACGACTGAAACCGGTTGTATAAGTCAAGTATTTCACCAGTAGCTCAAGATGATAATATGACATTTTACACGGTAACAGCGATCAGCTTTTAATTAGTGGCTTTGAGAGACATAATAACACAGGTCAGTAACTCACATAGTCTGGGCTTGGTCTAAAAATAATTCACAAGTGTCAGAACAGATAATTAACATAGTAACAGTGTTCTTTCAGCGCTAGGCAACGACTGAATAATACAGATTGACAGGGAACTTACGTATAAGTCATGATCAGCGGGCAGCTCTCTCGGAATCCCACTTACCTTCTGATTTGTAAGGCAAGGTAACAACGGCAAAACCGTTCTGTTGACTGCAATTCTTAAAATGTGTATATTAACTTCAATGATGGCTGATCGGGGCTGGCATTGCTGCTGAAGGCGAAGTTTATTAATGAGTAACGACTAATGATTTATACTGCAGTTAAATGCAGATTGCAGTGTGCACACAATGCCACGAAACTAATAGAGACCTTAAAGGTGAATCTATAGGTGGTATAGTAACATGAATAAGTCTCAGAGGCTTCAGGTCAATTGGCAGTTATTTCATCTAAAACATAGTTATAGATACAAGAATGCATACAATCGTCCATTCATGAAATACGTGCCCTATGCACCAACATACAAGAAAGAATTGAACAACAAAAACTTACGTATGCAGTGGAAAATGCTGGAAACATTAAACTAAACGAATGTGTAATAAGTTTAACAAAGGAGTTATTCGGATGGATTAACGAAAATCCGATTCTGTAGCGTGTGCCACGAGCCTGTGCAACTCACTGAGCGACGAACTTTAAGAGAGAATATAAGTAAATGCATATTAAACATCGGAAAATACTGCAAAAAAAATATTACTTCAAGTTTTGCAGTGCGAGCCAGAATCTCACCATACATCTGTAACTCGTGGCCTGAGAATGACTGACAGAAACCGACTTCAGAGCAAGCTGATATGTTAATCGTCAATAACAGAGCCGCAGCATCTGGAACCGCCTACAAGATATCCAGACGGGACTGGAAAGTTCTGTTTGGTTCAAACGGCCAGCACACAAACACGCACCTGCCCCCGCTTATCATTGTTTACCGCTACAACTTACCAAATTGTCTCACTTCGAGGCATTCGTCCTCAGCTAGACAAAGATTGCGATACCTTAAATAATGCACTACGGTAAGAATATCTCTGGAGTATGCTTGCGATCCAGATTGTGTGGAAGAAAGAATAGTTACGGAAGTCGTCATTGTGACAAGCAACATTCAAGTTATGAGTGTAAAACATTATATCTTTTAGACGTTGTTTCAACATATCATCACAGTAAATGTTAAAAAGTATTAGGGACAAACTGCATTCTTGTCTTCAGCGTAAATTTGTTGTTACTTTAACGTTCTATTTTCTGGGAATGGCAAATTTGGAGTCTTGTTACATTTGTCGGATTAGTAAGTGATATTGTATGCCTCTCGTGCCTTGTATTTTACTCAAAATTCGCCTGTCTACATTGTCAAAGTCTTTCATGTAGTCAATAAATAGTAGAAGTATCTCTCTATTAAATTATAAATTCTCTTCAGTTATTAACTGATGTCAAATGAGTTGTTTGGACAAGATATACCCCTCCTGAACACAGTGAACGCCCCTGAGATGTTTTCTTAAGTTACTACGAGTCTTTTTGTAATTGTCTTTGAAAATACATCCAGTATTGGGGACGAAATGCTCCTTCATTTTTCAAAGTGTTTCTTATCTCATTTCTTAAATATCGTCGTTACTATGGCTGATTTCGTGCTGCTTGGAAATTCTTTCATTGTCCGGCATTTGTTGATGGAGAGTAGGAACATAGATTTCGAAGGAGGAAATTCATACTAGATCAATTCGTTGTTCATGTTGTCACTTCGTAGTGGCTTCCTGTTTTTCATTTCTATTTTGTGTACACATACTTCTTCCTACTGTCAGTTGTTATAACCTGTTCTTTTAATTTTTCACTTGCAATTGTCCAGAGCTTCTTATAGTAAACTAACCATTTTAATTTTGATGTTCGTATTGTCTTTTGTATCTATATTGAAGCACGTTATTATTTGATATTAACATTCTTGTTTTGCCAGCTGCGACATAGTCATTTTCTACTTCCGAAATTAATCTGTTCCAGATCTCCTTTTTAATGAAGCTACAGAGTTCCTTCATTTCTGTTGTTGGTCTCTTGTACTCATCATTGCTTCCTGTTGTCTGTTTTATAGCCGTTTGAGGTATGAAACTTCTGTCTCTTTAGTAAGTCCCTCTGTGTCAATATTCTAGTATTTTCATTTGTTTCCTTCCTTCCTTTGACTTGTAAATCTAATAACTTATGACGTGACTTTTCCTAATATAGTTTTGCTGTTCTCCCATTTCGTTGCAGATCTTTACCCTACTTTATTTTATCATTATATTAATTCAGTCGGTTCTCATATAATTTTATAGCACAGATTTCCTTGAACAGGAATGTTGTGATTTAATATTCACTCATCTGGCTTTGTTGTTTACTATTTCCATTAGCACATACTTATCCACGTTTGGCTATGCTCCTCCTGTACCCTTATATCTGTAAATAAGTCTGGTTCCTCATTATCCCGAGAGCAGTCTGATTGCCATCATCTCTCTACCCAGGTTCTTTTGTGTATTTCTTTATGCTCAGAATATGTATTCACAATACGGAAGTCACTGCAGCATGTGAAATCTCTCAAAAGTTTACCGTTGTTATTTCTAACATTCTCTCCATTATTCCTCATATTATCGTCGACTGGCATACTTCTCACTCTTACATTCATGTCACCATCAGTGGTGATGTAGTCGTATTTGTTATGGCCTTCAAATTTTCTTGCAACGTTTCATAAAAATTGTATATAAGTTTTTTTCCTTCCCGCCTCTGGATAGTACGTAGATATCCTCTTCTACTTCAAATGTTATGGAAACAATCCTTTCATTCAACCATATGTACATGTGTATTTTAATTTTCCATATTTTAATTATTAAGATTGTTATTCGTGCTGAGGCTCTGAGTTAATCCGAACATATTAGCATGGCTCGCAGCTGTGGTTTCAAGAGGACAATTAGCCACCCCTACAGTGATCCCTGTAGTGCAGTAATGGTCTGCTTGTTGTGGTTTACTGTCTATTCTGCTAGAGGCTGTTTGTCTATTTTCCTCTTTACTGAAGTGTGCTAGTACAGCAGTGTGACGTGTTCCCAGAGAGTGGGTTAACAGTTTTCAAGAGACGTTTTGTAGCAGTCATTGTGTTGTTCAGATTTGAGTAACGTCGCTTGCGAGGCATTGTGCTTCGTTGGTGTATGTGCGACATTGTTCTAAGTTGTCGTGTCCTCTGTTACAGCATTGCCCCTGTTACTCGCGCCCTTTTCATCGCCTTTGTGTCAAATTTTACGTCGCATTACTGTTCCTTTCTATTGTGAATTCGCTATATTTTTATGTATGTTTTAATATAGACGTGGAAGATTTTTTAAAGGCGTGGACAACTTAGTTTTAAATGCTTTTTTTTATTGGCACAATCCATGATTTGTTTAACTTATAGCCAAATGTAATCAAATGTAAATGCCTACTAAACATGGGCATTATTGAAGTTTATAAAATCGTTCTTGCCGTGAATAGGAATGTGCTATGTTTTTTAGTAAATTATAGCTTGGTAATACGTTCAGTAAAATTCCCAGCATGTTCCACTCCCCACCACCCATACTGCTACCATATCGAGATATATAGTCTTTCCTTATATAATGAACGCAGATGACTTATCGACTTTGTGCTGACCAGTTGCGTATTCATCCATGCAGTACACACCACGCCCATTTGTTATGAGAAATTATCAGTCTTCGAGGGTTTATGTATTAGACGCCCCTGTACTTTCAATTTTTCCAATTACAATGAATGCATGAATGTAAAGTGTTCGATCACAGGAGTTTGCTGTACGCTTTTCTTTAGATCATCAATTTCATACGGCAAAAAAAAAAAAAAAAAAAAAAGAGAGATGGCTTTGATTACCCCTGAGGTTATTAGAGACCCATTTACTCATCAGCACTGTCTGTTGTTTAACATGTTCTGATTACAATGAAATACTCATCAACAAATGTATAATTGTCATAATTATGTAATATTAAGCTTTCCTGGTGAATCGACTATTGACACTGCTCTCCTGTGCCCAACTGGGTGCAGTTGGTTTTGATATTTCGATAGCATACCTCACCGTCATGATACCTATAGGATGAGAATATTCACTACCACGCAACACAAACAGCTGATTCGCCGAGAAAGCTTAAGATTGCACATCAGATTCCTCAACGGGAAGGAGTTGAATCAGAGACTGAAGGAGCTGGATAAGTTCCGCGGCAGGAAGAACTGTCTCTTCAGCTTTCTCGCCTTCTGACGAGATGCGACGACCATGGGGCAATATCAACATACGCGAGTACCGCTCATCATGTAAATACCAGAGCTTGCGCCCAGCATTCGGCGATATGTTCTCTCTACCACACGGTATGGGTGGACGGGTAGTGACGGAAGGAGAGGGAAGAGATGAAGAGTATAAGGAAGGAGCGATTCAGCAAAGAAACTCTACAGGTATCACCTGAAGATAACGGTTAGGTTGCAGCGACGGAATATCGTGTGTCACAAACCACTGCCCGCAATTTGCATGCGAGAGCATTGCAGACAGTGAACACAGTGGATGTCAATAAAAAAACTCCATTAAAGTTAGTGGAGAATTATTTTTGGACTGTCCGTATCTCATTACTGCCAGACCTTCTTAACTCCAGGCGGATGGAATGAAAAACATTCTCATCAAAAAGGTCACCTTCTGTGCAGGAGGTGGGCGGAAAGGTAGCTTGCTGCGCAGCAGGTGTGTCCTTGTCCGTGCCTGGCCCGGCGGTGAAACTGCGCAGTACCTGGCGAGTTGGCCTACGTGGGTGAGTAAGCGCCCCATCCCCATGGACCTCACTGTCAGCAGGAGTTAATAAAAGCCAGGGCGTGGCCGCATGACGACGTGAGGGGGCTCTGACGTCATGGCGTGACGACGCTTGGTGCAGTCTCAGGGGGGTGGGGGTTCGAATCGAGTGAGTCAAATCCGTGGGCTGCCGCCACGCCATACGTGTTTAAGAATACATTTAGTACGATTTACGGGATTGGGCAATTGTTGTTTGAAAATTATATTTGCTGACGAAGCATGTCAATATTCTAAATAGGCAGAGAGTACGCACTGCACCCGTAATTACCCTAAATGCTGTGTGTGCACATAAATTAGCAGAACAGAAACAGAACTACTCACGTTACTAGGGAACCGTTTATTGTGACATAATACTGCACAACAGTTTTTACAATTTGAAAGGTGCTTTGCCAATTTCACATAAATGTTGCCTATTACATTACCAGTAGGAAGGTGTCCAAAACTGGACACTCATTTTGATTTTGATTTGTTAAAGAAATGGAAAATAATAAAAATTATGTTTTAAAAGCAAGTAATGCTTATTTTATAAAGTTATGCGCCATTTGTATTTTATTCATAGAAAACCAAATTAAATGTAGTTATGAAAAAAATTATTTTCAAAAACCTTACATTTAGTGAGTTTGGAAAATAGTTGCCTAAATCTAACCCCTTCTAAAAATAATCAGAACTGAAAAAAAGGTGTTTAATCTGATTAAATATAATCTAATTTCAAAGTACTGTAGGCACGATATGATATCTTACAGAAGGTTACAGAATTTCTTTGTGTTTTCTTTGCCGATCCCAACTCCTTGCTCTAGGATGTTCCTGTAGACTTTCTATCTGACAGTTTGGTTTTGTGGCGTTTAAGAAAAAGACTGACCAACTTTTTCCTGGAAATTTCGTCTTTGAAAGGGTGCTTAATGTTATTTTTATGTGGCAATTGTACGTCTGTTATTCACAAGTCATTAGGACTAAGCTCAAAGAAAGAAGCATCAGTATCAGGTACTCTTCATGTAGGTTACCTTCACTTCTTTTTCTTTTTGCTGCTTTCTCAAGCATACTGTGCTTTGTTGGACAGCCCCATACGTGTTGTTGCCGCTCTGGATTAGCCTAGCGATCCAAGGTGCTGCAGTCATGGACTGTGCGGCTGGTCCTGGCGGAGGTTCGAGTCCTCCCTCGGGCATGGGTGTGTGTGTTTGTCCTTAGGATAATGTAAGTTAAGTAGTGTGTAAGCTTAGGGAGTGATGACCTTAGCAGTTAAGTCCCATAAGATTTCACACACACTTGAATATATTGAACATTAAACTGTTTGTTGGCTTCTTTCCAACCCATCTTCTTTTTCTGAACTGCATCAATAGCTTCAGTCATTTTAGACGGACTCCACTCTCTTTGATCAACCTTCCAACTTTTTCCACTGTCGAAACATCTAATGGTGAACTGATAAGTTACAAGAGAAGCGGGTGACTTGTGCATCCCGCTGCAGGAACTACTTTTTACACTTGCTCGCACTGGGCTCAGGGGAAAGTCGAGCCAAGAGACTCCACTTTTAAGGAGGAAGACCAGATTAGGGCACTTTCTTCCATTAGTCTCAACCTTAGCAAAAACGATTTCTGGGTATGTTACAACCTCACATTATTAATAACTATTACTAATGAAACCAGCGTTTCGGTCACGGCTACAACTCCCTTTATATGGATATAGACACAGAGTAGGCGCAGAAGACTCAGAAGAATGGAACAATGAGGTGACAACTGCAACTGTCGCCGAAGCCTGGGTTTTACCGTAACAGCTTTTTGTACTGAAGCGCCAATGACAGTGGTACAGACATGCCTATCCAATTACAGAGATATGCAAACACGTAGAATACGGCGCTGTGGTCGGTAACGGCTACATAAGACAACTGGCGCAATTGTTAGGTCGGTTACAGCTGCTACAATGGCTGGTTATCAAGATTTAAGTGAATTTGGACGTGGTGTTTTAGTCGGCGCACGAGCGGTGGGGCACATCATCTCCGAGGTAGCAATGAAGTGGAGATTCTGCCATACGACCATTTCACGAGTGTGCCGTGAATGTCAGGAATCCAGTAAAACATCAAATCTCCGACATCGCTGCGACCGGATAAAGATCCTGCAAGAACGGGACCAACGAAAACCGAACAGAATCGTTCATCGTAACAGAAGTCCAACCCTTCCGTAAATTGCTGCAGATTTCAGTGCTGAGCGATCAAAAAGTGTCAGTATGCGAACCATTCAACGAAATATCATCGATATGGGCTTTCGTAGCCGAAGGCCCTCTCGTGTACCCTTGATGACTGCACGACACAAAGCTTTTTGCCTCGCCTGGGCCCGTCGACACCGACATTGGACTGCTGATGACTGGAAACCTGTTGCTTGATCGCACGAGCCCCGTTTCAGAGTGTATCGAGTGGATGTACGTGTATGGAGACAGCCTCGTGAATCATGGACCCTGCATTTCAGCAGGGGAATTTTCAAGCTCGTGGATTCTCTGTAATAGTGTCAGACGCTGTACCTGGAGTGATATGGGACCCCTGATACGTCTACATACGACTCAGAGAAGTGACACGTGCGTAAGCATCGTGTCTGATCACCTGCATCCATTCATGTCCATAGTGCATTCCAACAGAGTTGGACAACTCCGGAAACACAATGCGACACCCCACATGTCCCAAATTGCTACAGGGTGGCTCCAGGAACATTCTTCTGGGTTCAAACGCTTCCGCTGGCCACCAAAATCTCCAGACATGAACACTGAGCATATCTGGGATGCCTTGCAAAGTGCTGTTCAGAAGCGATCTCGACCCCTCGTACTCTTGCGGATTTATGGACAGCCCTCTAGGATTCATTGTGTCAGTTCCTTCCGGCACTGCTTCAGACATTAGTCGAGTCCTTGCCACGTCTTTTTGCGACACTATTGGGTGCTCGCGGGGGCCCTACATGATATTAGGCTGGTGTATCAGTCTCTTTGGCTCTTCTCCGTATATTATGATGCGGTACAGTATCCATAAAACTTTCATGTCAGTTGAATCGGGCTGCGGAAACCTACGCAATGATACAGCATGATTCAAGAAGAAAGTACAGATTTCAGTTATTTATTACGGACAGACTACGAAAGATAGAAACACACTGCACATGTCTTTGCACATGTCACCGGATAGAGAAAGGTTCAAAGTTTTAAATTCGAGCAAACGTTGTACCGTACGTTCAACACGTGCACCATGCGTTGCTCAATAAACATCGAGACGTTAGTCCATTTCATACTACACGCGAATCGACAAGTCCCTGTTTACTGAGTCTAGAGCTTCAACAGTTCCATTTTTCAGGTCCTGAAGAGTAGGTGCCATAGATGGGACAACGACTGTCTTTTATGAATCCCCACAGAAAAAAATCACTATGTGTGAGATCTGGTGACCTTGGAGGCAAAGCAGTGAGCAAGATCTCGTTGTTTACCTGTTCCAATCCAACGTTGTTGGTTGGTGTTGTTAAGATAACGCCGCAGCACGAGGTGAAAGCGAGGGGAAATCGGAATCTTCGCGGAGTATAGGAGACAACAAATTTTGCAGCATGTCCAGGTATGACATTTCTACCATAGTTTCCTCCGCAAAAAGGAAAGGTCCATAAACGTTATGAACAGAAACGATACAAAACACATTCAGTTTCCATGGGTCTCTTTATGTTCGACGGCGACACCAGGATTTTGTGTCCTCCAAGGTCTTATATTTTGGAGGTTTACTTTACGCAATAGATATAACACTGATTCGTCCGAAAAGATGAGTCGTTCGGAAAAAGTGTCCTCTGCCAGATCCTGGAGATATGTCTACGCCGGCCGTCCGCGGTGGTCGAGAGGTTCTAGGCGCTTCAGTCCGGAACCGCGCCACTGCTGCGGTCGGAGGTTCGAATCCTGCCTCGGGCATGGATGTGCGTGATGTCCTTAGGTTAGTTAAGTTTAAGTAGTTCTAAGTTCTAGGGGACTGATGACCTCAGATGTTAAGTCCCATAGTGCTCACAGCCATTTTCTTTTTTTTTTTTTTTTTTGTACGCCGGTACACAATTGCTGCACTAAGAGCAACGTGTATGGCTTCATTTGCAGGCGTCGTTTCAGAATACGCCACACCGTTGTGTGAGGAAGCTGATGTTTCTGGCCTGCCCGTCTTGTTGACGTCCAAGGCCTCCTTGTGAACACACCTCGAATAAGGTCGACATTTTCATCAAATGTGCGAGGCCGACCAATTCTGTTCCCTTTGCTTCTGCAACCAGCTTTGCAACAATTTTGTATGGCAGGCATAATCTGCTTGGGCAGAAACAGCTTCTTGCTGAATCGACGGCGAAATGCTCCTAGCACCTGAACAATGAGTTGCTTTCGCGCAAATTCCAGCATACAAAACGATTTCTCTTGTGGTGTAGTTGCTATGTTGCTGCAAACAACCAACACGCAGCCGTCACAAAACTTTGAAACTTCCTCTGTCCAGTGACAAGCTCAATGTGTTTCTATTGTTCATAGTTTGTCTGTAATCAATTTAAATCCGTTCTTTCTTTCTGAATCACACGGTATTCTATCCCTGTCTGTCGGATGCCATCTCTAAGGTTCCTGTACCGAGCAAGATAACACATTTCTTCTATCACTCCTTAATACACTATCCATCGATGGCACTGATTCAATTACTCTTGACCGACCCACGTATGGAACGACAGGGTAGTCTACATTATTTGACTTACCTGTCGACTCTTCCCGCTACAGCTGTATCTTGTTACCTACTGCGCTGTATCAATCACGTCGTTCTGTGACCTGTTGCGACTTTCAAACTATATACGAAATGACTTTAGTTGGAAAATGCATGATATTCGCGATGTACCATCAGACTTTCGGAAAAATATCATCCCTACAATTCTGAAGAGAGTGAGAGCAGACAAGTGCGAGAATTATCATACAATGAGCTTTACAGCTCATGAATCCAAGTTACTGACAAGACTAATATACAGATGAATGGAAAATAATATTGACGATGTGAAGATGACGATCAACTTGGCTTTAGGGAAGGTATGGGAACCAAAAAGGCTGTACTGTCGTTAGGGTTGATAATGGAAGTAAGGCTGAAGAAAAATTAAGACATGTTCACAGGATTTGTTGATTGGAAAAAGCGTCCGACGACGTCAAATGATGCAAGATGTTAGAAATTCAGAGAAAAACAGAGGTAGGCAATGGGGAAAGACGGATAATATAAAACAGTTGTCAGAAGCAAGAGAGAAAAATAAGACTTGAAGACCAGGAACGAAGTGCTCGAATGTAGCCCTTCGCTCCTACTGTTCAATCTATAAATCGAAGAAGCAATGACAGAAATGAAACAAAGTCTTAAGCGCGGGATTAAAATTCAGGGTGAGAGGACAGTACAATGACCGACAAAGAAAAATGGGAAATGGTATTTACAACGCGAATATCATTAATTTAGAGCCAACCGCCCTTTAGGTGAACGATTGTGGCGTCAACATGATTTTCATGAGTTCTGTTATATATCGAGGGCTTGGATCGCACGAAGATGTATTCATTTACAGCCTGAACAACAATTCTGTGAATGTTGTGAATAACTGGGTGTTGCAACGAAACTATACATTAGTTGTAGCAAAAAATTTAAAAAAAATAACTTTATAATAACCGAAACACTATTTTTCTTTATGTCAAAGCTTAACTCTGTCACGACAAGGGCAGACGCTGCAACTCTAGTGCATGTACAGCTATAAAGCCAGTCTGAACTGCAACGCATCATTAGCATTGCTGTTGTCGTGGTATCTGGTACGTCAGCACGTGTTACATTACTCTGAAAAACAGGCCAAGCTGAAGACAAACAGGCGAACTCTGCACCTGAAAATTACGACTGCTATACTATACGGAACGTGACAGAAAGAAATTTAAAAAAATTAGTAATACTTTGAACGTTTATTCATTCTCTGGAAATAGCGAGGACCACGGAGGCGACCGTTTGTAACACAACACCGGAAATCAGAACTTTCAGAAATCGCGATTCGCTTGTATGCTTTACCGAGTTTGTTTATCACTTTTCAAACGTTGATTTTATATGTAGATGAATGCATATTTGCGTTCACGTTTGAAGCCGATATTTATCCAACACCATCGTTTATCCCAGCTGTCGAGATTTTTAAAACACTTTTTAAATATTTATAAGCGGAGTTATACATAGGTTCAACGTTCGCTTTTTCTGTAATTGGCGAAAGTAAATCAGAGCCAAATATCCGGAGTTTTTAGCTTTTGAGCACAAGCTGCTTGAAATACATAGCTTGTGTCACAGATAAATATTGTAAAAAGTAAAAAGTCTTCTCTTATACGCTTCGTGCTCGAATATTTTACGTCTGCAATGTCGCCACTATACTTTCCAGAGGGCAAGTCGATACAATGCCTAAGATACACGACTCACATTTGGGAAAACGGCCGTTCAAGCCCCAATAGATCCTCCACGTTATCGTGTTTTCTATAAATAGTTTAAAGCAGAGACCGGGATGAATCCTTTGAAAAAGCCACAGATGATGTCCTTCCACATCTTTCCTCTATTCGAGATCATGTTCCTTGTCTAGTGACCTTTCTGTCTACGAAACTTTGGAAACCGATCTTCCTTCCCTCCTTCCTTCTTTATTGCGGAGGCATGGCTTAGCCACAGCCTGGGGGATGTTTTCAGAATGAGATTTTCACTGTGCAGCGAAGTGTGCGCTAATATGAAACTTCCTGGCAGATTGAAGCTGTGAGGACGGGGTGTGAGTCGTGCTTGGGTAGCTCAGACGGCAGAGGTCCCGAATTCGAGTCTCGGTCCGCCACACAGTTTTAATCTGCCAGGAGGTTTCATATCAGCGCACACTTCGTTGCAGAGTGAAAATCTCATTTTGGAAACATCCACCAGGCTATGACTAAGACATGTCTCCGCAATATCCTTTGTTCCAGGAGTGCTAGTTCTGCAAGGTTCGCAGGAGAGCTTCTGTAAAGTTTGGAAGGTAGGAGACGAGGTACTGGCAGAAGTAAAGCTGTGAGGACGGGGCGTGAGTCGTGCTTGGGTAGCTCAGATGGCAGAGCACTTGCCCGCGAAAGGCAAAGGTCCCGAGTTCGAGTCTTAGTCCGGCACACAGTTTTAATCTGCCAGGAAGTTTCAGATACAGTATTGATAAGGCTATGTAGAGCCACCTAAGGCCAGAACCCACACACTGGAATTTTAAGCACTTCACCGTACCAAAAATGTCTCTAATCATTAATTTTGTGAATAACATCATACAGACAGCTAATCTGTTGCAGATGTAGTTGTTACACAAGTGATTAGCGGAAGATAGAAAATCTAGAAAGCGTATGACGTTAGTAAGAGAAGACATCCGTCAATCGGGATTTTAATTTGTTGCATTAAACATTTTGTAACAATTCCTGCAGCACAATTCTTGTAATATTTTTTGAATAATGTGTATTTTGCCAACATTGGAACATCTCCTTGTTATTCCCTAAATTTTCTTTACACCAGGTACACCCGATAAAAGAAAAATTAAAAATGATTTCACAGAAACAAGGCAGAACTGGAAAGGAGTAAGAAATGGTCGTAGCCATTCTTCTGCATACGGTGCTGCGTACCATGCGTACTTAACAGAAATCTTAAAGTTGTGTTGATGTAGACTTATTATGAAGGTATGCCTGAAGTTTAACAATACAGTTCCGCTGATAAACCTACAGCGACAGGGAGCTAACGGAAATTCTTTTTCTCGACAAATTTCATAAAAAATGCTTTAGACTGTTGGTTTTTTTTAAATCGAGAGGTGAATCACACGATTAGTTCAGGGAAAGCAAAATTACCTTAACAGCCTTTTCGGCATCCTCCTAAAGACAGTGTCGCCGTTCTGTCCAGGCTAAGGGTCCAACAAAAGCAATGATTTTCTGCAAATGGTCAGAAGGCGATTTGGATATAACCTTAAAAATTATTCATTTTTTCCAGATTGCTAGATTTCTGCAAGTAAACAGTCCTTATTTGTTAATTTTTTTCCTAATTTTCCTTGATGTAATCCAATGATATCTGTCATTGGCACTGTTGTATACAACAATATAAGAAATTGGGTCCGCCTTGATGCAAAATCCCTTGTCATTCGTTTATTTGTTTATTTTCCCAAGCTAGTATCTGCGACAAATATCACCATCATCAGCGAGTTTTTTTAATCTAAAACATGCAGAAAATAGCATGGTATATAAACACAGTGGCACATTATTACATTTTTACTGTTCGTTTTTTTTAAATATAGTTTTCTATGGCTACTTTCATATTACGTTATTTATTGTATGTTACAGCATGTTTTTGAGAATTATTGTCGCTGTTTGCGACATATTTTCGGTGCGCTTTTTTTTCTCTTCGCGTTTTTACTCAGCGAACATCATGCCATCTGCAACATGCTGTAACATACAATAAATAAGGTAGTATGAAGTATCCATAGAAAACTATATTTCAAAAAAACGAATAGTAAAAATGTAATAATGTGCCACTGTGTTTGTGTACCCAAGCTATTTTCTTCTTGTTTTAGATTTTAAAAAAACCACTGATGACGGTGATATTTGTGGACGAAACTAGTCTGGGAAAATAAACAAATAAACGAATACCAAGGTGTTTTGTATCAAGGCGGACCTAATTTCTGATACTGTTGTTTTCCTATGCAAACACGGTCCAAATGGAAGGTTCCAAGATAAAATTACTGTTGTACATGGATGTGTCACAGCATCCATGGAATGTAACATTGAAAATTATTCTCCCCATTTTTTTCCAAATTGCTATATTTTTGCAAGTAAACAGTCCTTTTTTCAACTTTTTGTCCTAATTTGCCTTGATGTTCCTGCAAACAGGTATAAAGCTGTGGGAACAGTAATCCTCTGATATCTATCACTGGCACTGGTGTATACGAATGTGTCACATCATCCATGGAATGCACAAGCGACTCTTTTCCTTGCTCGTAATGATAAAGTGCGCTTTACACGAAACCTGTCTCATTTGTTTCATATGCATCACGTTAGAGGTTAACAAGGGGCTTCATCTTCACGTCAGCTGCGGGTTTCCTTTGGTGATAACTATTAATGACTTCTCATCTACTCGTTTACTTGAGGTAAACTTCCTATTTTTGCGACTTCCTTTTCCGTAGAAAAAGCCTGGAAATAGTAATGTTCACCTCACTTGCAGTTCAGAACGCCCAGTGTGGTGGATCTCGTTTGGTAACACGAGCTGTTCTAAATCTTTCGAATAGTTTTTCTTTCACACTTTTGCAAGTTTCATTTTGGTGCTTATTTTGCACTTTGGGTAAATCTTTCTTCCGTTTTTACAATTCATAACCGTATTCTACAAAACGAAATTGACTTTGCACACTGCTTGTGAATAAGCGTTTTCTCCTTCCCTCGTTTGGCCAAAAAGTTTATAAACTTATCTTTGCCACTGAAAACTATTAGTGTCCATGTTTTCATTGGGCTTGGAAGGTACTCTATTTGTCTTCTGGACTTTAATTAGCACAACAATCATCGTTCGAGCAACAATTCACGGAAAAGTCCGAGTTATTTTCTGTTTGTCTTAACGTTTCCTAAATTTCTAACGAAATTTCGACATCATTCGAATGAATGTACAAGAAATAACACATATGTAGGTCCTCATGAGAAGTAGGTGACTGCATACCACATTTTCTTATTCTGTTTTTGCAAGATTGAAAAAAATTAACTGTATTCCACATAACTGGGAAACCCTGGAGCGCGCACAAAGGCAGATGAGATTACAAAGCATGTACAAAGAAATCACGAAGAAAATTAATTCAGTCTTACCCCCTTGTTAACACTTAGTGACGCCACAAACGTAGCAGCTAATTGTTACGGATATTAAATGTGTCGAAAATTCGAGCGAGTAGTAACTGAACAATTGCCCTGCAGAAATTAACAGCAGGGAATTGAAATTCAGCTTACAAATTGTTGTATGTTATCTGTTTACTGATGTACCATCAGCCAAAGATATGTGCCCGTTGTGTTTCGCATGTACTGTCTTCTACAGCTGTGGCAGGGGTATGCATTTCTCCACCCACCTCGCTTATTACCAATCTGGCAAATTTCGACATTTTTTAAATACTTTTTGCATGTCTTAGCAACTGAAACTTTCATATTATGTTACTTTCGGCAGTGTATTCTTTCTGTACAAAAATTTCAGGACAGGTTTCGATATGTCGGATTGGACAGTTCCCTTGTCAGCAGCGCTACATGTTTGGCTGCAGAAGTTAGCACTGCCTGGAGCAGTGCTGTGAGTGCTGAAGTACTGTTTATTTTTCAGGTTTTACTGTCCCTGTTAATTCATTTAATACATATCAATAAAACTAGACTAATGAGCGACCACTCTGTCGAGAGGGCACGTAAAATTTCGCTTTCAAAAATCATTTTGTTTGCAATGGGAAACTAGTCGACACTTTCCAGCGACATTGGGCGTCGCATGAAACAAGCGTTGAGCGCTATTCGTTTGGGCTGACGCCAGCTACACAATGTAAAAACGAAGTTGCCAATATCTGCTGAAACACCACAGAAAAATGCGTCTGACGACTTTTAGGAGAGACACGTTCTATAAAACAATGGAAAAAAGAAGTGAGGAACTCTTAGGTGACAATTAGTTTGACCTGTAGGAAAGATATGGGCACCAAAGAGGCAGTTCTGATGTGTCTTCTGAAAATGGAAGCAAGATTTAAGAAAAGCGCAGACAGCTTCACAGAATCAGGATACCTAGAAAAATCATTCAGTAGTGTAAACTTCTCAACGAAAGAGGTGTAAGCCATAAGGAGAGATGGAAAATACACTGCATGTATAAGACCCAGGAGTGACCGATACAATGGAAGAACAAGAACGAAGCTCGACAATTAAAAAGGGTGTAAGACAGGGGTGCAATCTTCCTCCCCAAATACTCAGTCTGCACATAGAAGAACCATTGAAGAAACTAGCAGACAGATTAAAAAGTAGGGCGTAGAATCAAAATACAGGAGGAAGAATATCAATGAGAAGATTCGCTTGCGACTTGGCAGTCACCACTGAAGATATGTGGAATTACAAGACATAATGAATAGAAAAGATTACTGAGCACAGACTACGGATTGAAAGTAAACCGAAGTAAGATGAAGGTAATGATGAATACCTGAAATGACATTAGCGAGGAAATTACAAACAAAACTGGAGACCATGAAATAGATGAAGTGAAGGAAGTCTGCTGTGTTAGAAGCAAACTCCAAGACGGACGAAGCGGGTAGGACACACAAAGCAAACGCGCACAGATAAAGAGGACGTTCCTGGCTGGCTAACATAAGTTAGTATCAAACATCGGTCTGAATTTGAGAAATAAATTTCTGGAAATATGCGTGTGGGGCACAGCATTGTTAGCAACTGAAGCGTAGGCTGTGGAAAAACCGGTAAAGAAGAAAATCGACGTCTCAGATGTGGTGCTACACGAAATGGGTGGGATTTAGTTGACTCTTTGCTGCGCTGTAATGCGCTGTCATGATTCATTTTCAAGCGTTACCTAAATATAATCAAGCTATCAAGCTATTATCAGTACACACGCAAATATATATAGTGTTTTCATGTTTTATCTGTGATGAAATCGGTTTATATCGTACGTAAAATTTAGGATGGTGTCTTGTCCTGAATTGTCGAAGTTCTCATCATATTTTTTATTCTTGAATTCTACCAGTTCATTTAGGTCTTACGATGTTATTTGATCTTTTGGCAAGATCACATATGTGTTGCCGACTTTTGGATGATGCAGAAACTCGAAAATAATATCAGCCTACATGATGGGAGTTTCCATACAAAAAAGAACTGACGGTGGCAGAAAACGAATATGATTAGTCTGAAGATGATCATAATGACTTAGACTGGATATTGAATAAACACATATTTGCTTCCAGAGACTGTTGTGGTAATTACAAAATTCATCATGACTATGTTACCCCTCATCAGTCAAATATCTACTGTAGAGTATTAATTTTATCTAAAACGCATACGAAATGTGGAGTGGTTGTTTTCAATTTTGTTTGCATGCTATTCATTCCTTATTTTAAATTTTCTTCCGTATCACAGTCACAGCATTTAATATTCCTGATTGGTCGTATTTATGAGGTTTGTTTCTATGCTACCTACATTCTTAGTTTATTCTCCGTACAGTAGCTAATTTTAACATTAGTATTACGAAATGTGTTACTTATTTCTTATTTTTGGCGAAATACTTCCGATATGTTATAATGTAACGAATTTATCTTTCTTCCTTTCTGTCTATTTTCGCTAATGTTATTTCCTCGTTTTCGTTTGTACATTTCACCCTTATTTTCTATCTGTATATTTTATTGACTATACTATGATTGCAGCCATTATTTGTAGCTACGATTTTAATTGTATCTAATTCTGTCTTCATGTTTTCTTTAGTAAATGGAACTCGAATTACACTATGTATCATAGCGTGAGAATACGCTGTCCTACGTTCTAGTCGGTGACATAATGAGTTCTTTATTAAACAGTCACTTGCAGTTAATTAACGAAATTTCGTCAGATTTATGGATACTATTATCTTTAGCTATTTTTACATCTAAAAAGTTTATCTTTCTTTCTGTTCCATACTCAGTGGTAAATTTCATGCCGTTACGCATTTCATTGATTTGTTGATGAAATTAGTATTTCATCACCAAATTAGTTTATTTCAGTACTAAGAAAATGAAGGTGTCATCAGCACAACGTAGATAATAAGTGACTTCATCAGCTCATTGGATTAGGAAATGGTTCGTGCAAGACAATTTCCCGTGGCCAAACCATCATTCTCGTCATACGTCTTAGGTAACTCTCAAAGTAAATTTTGTGGAGAACACATTATTATCGATGTTGAGTTGGTGATATCCTCGTTCTCTTTAACGCAAATATGAACTTAATTAAATTAATCAAAACAGCATCAAATTTACCATCGAATATCAAACAAAAAACAACATAAACTTCTTAGATATAACTGTAGATAGTGACAATGATATTCATGAATTTGACATATGCTGCGTAAACCAAACACAAGTGACTGTATAGTAAACAGCTTATTATGTCACCCAACAGCAAGTAAGTCAATGTATTTTCACGCTATGGTAGGTAGTGTGAATAGGAGATCCACTTACTAAAGAAAATATGAAGACAGAATTTGATATAATTAAAACTACAGCCACAGATAACGGGCAAAACCCTAATATTGTCGATAAAATAAACAGTAAGAAAATTAGGTACAAATGTGTAAACGAAAAAGTCGAAATAACTTTAGAGAAAACAGAAATAATGGATGAAAAAAATCGTTACTATACCAAATATGGAAAATATATTGCAAAAAATAAATAACACATTTTCATAACACTAATATTAAAATTAGCTTCTGTACATAGAATGAACTAGGAATGAAGATAATACACAAATAGCCTAACCTTAGCAATATGACAAATCAGGAATAAACAAAATTAAATGCAGTGACTGTGACATGCTCTACATCGGACAAAACAGGAAGAAATTTACACTAAGAGATGAAGAATATACGAACAAAGTGAAAACAAACTATCCACATGCAGTATGTATCTTCGAGAAAATTATCATTCTACAGTAGATATAAACACTAACATTTCTGTCCTTCATAGAGACGAAAAAGGAGGCTACATGAGCATTGTGGAGGAAATAGAAATCTATATACATTTGACAAAAGAACCAGACATCCTAAATGAACAAATAGAGCTGGGGAATGATAAATATATTGAGAACTTTGACAAACTTCATATCGATGACAGATAATTTAGAACACAAGACTATCCTAAATCTTACATACGATATAAATCGATTTTAAAATAATCTGTATCTCTGACACATAGATCGATAACATGAAGCAAAAGTACATCCTTTTTCAAAAAATATCATTTACGATTTTACTGCGTAAGTAAAAAATTATAGATCTTTGTTGCAGACAATTTCTTTGCGGAATATGTCGAAGCCAAGATTTTTTCTTCTTTGTGATCACTTCCAATAGTCATCTGTCTTCCCCTACTTTCATCATTACGTATTCATTCCTAAGTCTGTCAGTCCGCCTTAAGCATTTTTCTCCACTGCCAGATTTCAAAACTTCCTCAATGTGTTTCTTCTTTCTTTTTAACTGTCCATGATTCATTGCTGTGTAATACAACACACCAAGCACGACATTTAGAAAACATTTTCGTCAGCTCCACTGAAATTCTTCTAGGTGTTGGTAATTGCTTCATCGTTCCAGATGATCACTTTCCCATTTATATCCTCCTCTTTATTTCAGCTGTACAGCTACCATTCCACGTTATCAAACTTGACAGGTACAGACAGGATTTTACTAGTTCTGTTTTTTTCCGTCTAGGAATACTCTCCAACATCTTCTTTAGCACTTCTCATCCCACCATCGCGTATTTTATAGTCTTTATTCTTTCTCCTCCAATTACAATGCCTGTTGCATCCTCTATAGCCTTACCTATCAGTTATTCTCCGTATTCGTATTATTCGTATACGTTAAACAGCTTCAGTGACAGTGAGCATCCTTGTCTTACACACCTTCCATTGATCATCTTTTCGCATTCTCTGTCACTTCTACCTTTGCGTACATTCCTTTATTAAACCTTATACACACATGAAACGAAGTTTTGCATCACCACGGTTCCCTGAACTCCTGAAAAAAGAAGTTCACTGTGGATTTGTATCACAGACACCGTCCCTTTGCTTGTTCAGAGATGTCACTAAACCCGGTCAAAGATGTAAACAACCATGCATGAGCAGCGCCTATTAGACGGAAGGGGTCCAACAGCCGATCAGTTGTAGTCATTCCACTAGGAAGAAGGCACACGGCTGGTGTTGTTTGTAGTTCAACCATGGTCAAAACCGCGGTTCGATCGCTTCCACATTGTTACTTTGTGCAGGAAGGGCTCTAAACAAGGGAAGTGTCCAGGCATCTCGAAGTGAACCAAAGCGATGTTGTTCGGACATGGAGGAGATACAGAGAGACAGGAACCGTCGATGACATGCCTCGCTCAGGCCGCCCAAGGGCTACTACTACAGTGGATAACGGCTACCTCCGGATTATGGCTCGGAGGAACCCTAACAGCAACACCACCATATTGAATAATGCTTATCGTGCAGTCACAGGGCGTCGTGTTAAGACTCAGACTGTGCGCAATAGGCTGCATGATGCGCAACTTCACTCCCGACGTCCATGGCGAGGTCCAACCTTGCAACCACGACACCAAGCAGCGCGGTACAGATGGGGCCAACAACATACCGAATGGACCGCTCAGGACTGGCGTCACGTTCTCTTCACCGAAGAGTGTCACATATGCCTTCAACCAGACAATCGTCGGGGACGTGTTTGGAGGCAGCCCGGTCAGGCTGAACGCCTTAGACACACTATTCAGAAAGTGCATCAAGCTGGAGGTTCCCTGCTGTTTTGGGGTGGCATTATGTGGGGTCGACGTACGCCGCTGGTGGTCATGGAAGTCGCCGTAACGGCTGTACGATACGTGAATGCCAACCTCCAACCGATACTGAAACCATATGTGCAGCATATTGGCGAGGCATTCGTCCCGATGGACGACGATTCGCGCCCCCATCGTGCAAATCTTGTGAATGACTTCCTTCAGGATAACCACATCACCCGCCTATGGTGGCTAGCATGTTCTCCAGCAAGAACTCTACGAACATGCCTGGGATAGACAGAAAAGGGCTGTTTATGGACGACGTGACCCACCAACCACTCTGAGGGATTTACGCCGAATCACCGTTGAGTTGTGGGACAATCTGGACGAACAGTGCCTTGATGAACTTGTGGATAGTATGCCACGACGTGTACAAACACACATCACTGCAAGGGCGTGCTACTGAGTGTTAGAGGTACCGGTGTGTACAGCAGTCTGGACCACCAACTCTGAAGGTCTCGCTGTATGGTGGTACAACATGCAATGTGAGCAATAAAAAGGGCGGAAATTATGTTTATGTTGATCTCTATTCCAATTTTCTGTACGGGTTCCAGAACTCTCGGAACCTACTTGCTGCAAAACTTTTTTTGATGTTTGTACCTTTGCAGCTTTCTAAAGTCTTAGCACTATTCTACTGCTGACGCTATCCAAAGCTTTTCGCAGTCGATAGGGCAAATATACACATTCTTGTGTAAACAGTATAAAAATGATACTGGTGGCTAAACGTTCAAACCTACTGCAGCTATCTTACATTTCTCATTCTTCGTCAGAATAAAACGAAAAATAATAAAAATAGTAACATTATAGCTGTAGCGTACCCTATCGAACGAGTTCACTGTGGCATGGACTTCGGTTCTGTGATTTTTTTGTCGGTGTGTGCAACAACAAGCTTCAGTTAATCTTCTGTTTACAGTGAACAATTAATTTACGGATGAGCAGGGTAGACATGTGGTGGTATTCAAAATTTTTGTAATAAATATTTTAGCAATGAATTCAGGTGCTGTTTATGAGTCACAACATCAGCGACGCTTTTGTGTGTGTGTGTGTGTGTGTGTGTGTGTGTGTGTGTGTGTGCGTGCGTGCTTACGGGTACTTGGTGACTGACTCACTGAGTCATACATTCATCCAAGAAAACCAGAGGGACGCGGGTAAGTCTTTTTCTGCAGTGGAAGTTCGGGAATGTGAAAGGTGCACAACGGAACACCGGCACAGTATGCTGCCGCTCGAAGACGGTATGTAAGATGCATAGGTACAGCAGGGCTTCTGGCTTGACCTCAAACATTAGTTGATCTCAGTCATCCTGATTGTATCTGGGATCTTAAAAGTGAAACATTACTTCCGTTGATTCGGTTAGAGCAGTGCATTATGCAGCCTTGTCAAGCTCTATGATAAGGCATTGAAGGGTTTGAAAGAATTCGTAACTCACGTCCTAAGTAGTATTGTGTTTCTTGCTAAGGTCGGCCGGGAGATCATCGAAAAGTTTAACTATCCAATGCACTTTTATTTACTAGGACAATATTTCACACTGAAGTCAGAGTGTTTCCGTAATCACACATTCACAGTTACCTCGTTCGTGAACGTATCTTTACTGAAATATTTTCCTTCTGTTGTCGTATATTTTCACCGTGTCAGTTTTTGCCGCTCTGAAGCTACTAGCCGCAGCGACAGTCAAGTACCGAGTCTAGGACATTCGCAACTGTCTCAGCCTGCGGCAGTCCTTGACATGCCAACGCTGCAGGAGCATGGCGAATCCACGCTGCCGGGCTGCCTGGGACAATGACCAATCTTCAGGAATATGAAGACGGCTTTTATTCTTTCGGACATGTACGAAAGAACAGATACCATCGGTGACCATGTTGCTGTCTTAGGATGAAATGATAATTAAATCAAGACCCTAAGCTGTCGACAGGTGTTGATACACATCAACGGGGACAGTTGAAAATGTTTGCCCCGACCGAGAGTCGAACCTGGAACCTCCTGCTTACATGGCCGACGCCCCATCCATCTGAGCCACCGAGGGTACAGAGGATACTACGACTGCAGGGATGTATCCCTTGCTCCCCGTGAGACCCACATTTTCCACTTATTGTCCACA
The DNA here is from genome assembly GCF_023864275.1 of Schistocerca cancellata. Lineage (NCBI taxonomy): Eukaryota > Metazoa > Arthropoda > Insecta > Orthoptera > Acrididae > Schistocerca > Schistocerca cancellata. The sequence continues at coordinate 832,663,714 of NC_064628.1, read as the reverse complement.
AACTACATTCGCAGTGCCCCTGCCCATTACACTCATTACTCGTGACAGACAATCTTACCGATTCCCGTAAGAGTTCGGGCAATGCGTGTGCATCCAACACAGAAGAAGAAGGTCAACATCCGGTTAGCCTTAACTAAATGAAGACGGTATCTGTTCTTACGGACATCCGAAAGAACAGATACTATCTTTATTTTGATTGTCTGCCGCGAGTAATGAGTGTATTGGGCGGGGGCACTACGAATGTAGTTTGTGGACATTAAGTTGGGAATGTGGGTCTCACGGGGAGCGTACAAGGGATAGATCCCTGCAGTCGCACTACCCTCTGTGCCCTCGGTGGCTCAGATGAATAGAGCGTCTGCCATGTAAGCAGGAGATCCCTGGTTCGAGTCCCAGACGGGGCACATGTTTTTAACTGTCCCCGTTGATGTATATCAACGCCTGTCGACAGCATATAGTCTTGATTTAATTATCATTTCAATCTTCAGGAAGTTCCTGCAGCTCAGTGCACTATTACATGACAACCACCGAGCCTCGGGCACTTGCACCCATTCGAGACCGTTCGGCACCACACAGAAATGTGGTTTCTTTCACACAGTCATCGCCACACACCAATTTTTAGAAAGCTCCAGGACAGACTGTCGGCACAGCTGATTATGAATTAACTCTCGCTGAGTGTCGGACACAGCCTTGGAATATACACCGGTAACTATGACGCATAACAGTTTACTGTACAGGCATGCACTGTCAAACTTCTGCATGTTGAATAAAAACCTATGCATCTAAGGTGAATTATTTATTAAAAGCACGACCGGTTCCGTAATTATAACATCAGGTGCAATCTGAATAAAAAGAGGAAAGAGGCCGTAACAACGAAAAGACAATATCTCAATGGTAATGTGTCCACAAGAGTGACTAGTTACATTATAGTGGTCAAGCCACTTTTATCGCCGATCCAAACACTTTCTGTAAAATTGGAAAATTTCCCAAACAGCGATAGTCATCGATTAAAATGTGGCAATGAAACTGGAACCTATGAACACGTCGGATGAGAGAAAAGATTATTTTAAAAAAGTACCAGTAACGCAGGGGTGATGGCGGAGGAAGGGGGGGGGGTGTTAACGATGTACAGAATAAACTGACCATTAGCTGCAGAAGCCGTGAAGCCGCGTCATGACGGAACGCTGCGCCTGCTATACATGGACTGATGATATATCAAAACATAGGCCACGAGGGAAGCGGCGCATGTGCGGATGCGTAAATACCATCCCTGATCAGTATAAAAGACGTATTTTAGTACATATGATAGCCAGTGCCCTCAGATTACGTAGCATTTTGAAGACACACGGGTCTGGGTTTCCTATCCGCCCTGTTCTTAATGCAAAAAGTGGACCTCGTTATCTTAATGAAACGTTTTTAGCCGAGCATTAAGGTAAAAATTTCAAACTTCCGGTTCATCTTACTATTCCTAACTGAGCCGTTCTGCTGCTAGCCTTCGTGCCGTGTGTAGGTTTCTGCCAGGCCGTATCGTTTAGTTGGCATGGTTGCGTTGTTTGCCTTTTCGTGTTCACTGCCGCCACTCGGTTTCGTAAGCGTTTCCTGTCCGCTAGTGGCAGCAGCGGCGCTTATCAAATGGTTCAAATGGCTCTGAGCACTATGGGACTCAACTTCTGAGGCCATCAGTCGCCTAGAACTTAGAACTACTTAAACCTAACTAACCTAAGTACATCACATACATCCATGCCCGAGGCAGGATTCGAGCCTGCGACCGTAGCGGTCGCACGGTTCCAGACTGAAGCGCCTAGAACCGCTCGGCCACAAAGCCGGCGGGCGCTTATCGATATTCAGTTCTGCTGTCCTATCTTTGGAGCGATCTCGTGTTTCTTCCGTGTGGTGTGAGTGGGGAGTTCGGTGTGGGACGCAGGGAGCAGCTAGGTCCACGCAGAGCGACAACACGCTGGGACCGTTAGCGGCGTGTATGGACTGCCGGATCGAAGAGCAGTGGTTACGAGGGTGCATGACCTCGTCGAAACAGGATCCTGCATATTTAAGTTGAGTGCATTGCAATTAGCGTAGAGAAACCTCCACCATTGTCAAATCTCTCGATTCTCCTAGTGACTTGGGTTCGTGTTACTGCTCGTAGTGTCGCCGGGGCGAAAAGCAGCGAGTGGAGTACCTGGGGAAGGCGGATCTGATTAGCTTTCCTGAACTTTTAATTACTATTTACCGTTTTCAGCTTCTTACATTGTTAAGTTCAACCAGCGGTATTTTTCTGTCTTGTGGCCGCTAACGCCCTAGTTACTTGCCAGGGGGTTACTGTATGTAACGGCAGTGTACATTTCCTCGCCTTGCCGCCGCTGTCCGGTGAGGCGTGTCAGTTTGACACCTTCTTGATTGAAGGTTGGGTGGCGTTCTTCTACCTGAGTGGTAGTCGTTCCTTCGTGTTTCGGGCGCTCTAAGCACAGTATTCTGCGGGCGGAGCCCAGACCGCCGGTTCCGGCTTTGGCGTAATTTTACATCTTTGTCGTTGATTTGTGCTTTAAAATTCTCGTTGCGACCACATTGGGTTGTTTTCAAAAATTATTTGCTGTCTTTATTTTATGTGTGTTTGCTAAATTTTTTAATAATTGCCATTTTGGGCTTTAAAAGTATTCAGCCGTGATTGTGGTCACTTCCCTTAAAATTCTGATTGCGACCACATTGGCTTGTCTTCAAAATTATTGGCTGTCAGTATTTTATGTATGTAAATTTTACATAATTGCCATTTTTCTCGTTAAAGGCCTTCAGCCGTGATTGTGGTTATGTGCCTTAAAAGTCTGATTGCGACTTCATTGGCTTGTTTTCAAAAATTATTTATTAAAGTAAATGAGTGAAATTGCTAAGTAGACCAATAGTAATTGATTCGGGCCCCGTCCACAGTCGTAACCCAATCCTACCTTCCTTAATTACCAGGTTTCACTAATAGACCAGAGGAATTAATCAGAATACTTTCTGGTCTACATCCCCCCCACCGGTTGCATCCATGGTCTCATTAGATGTCAAAAACATGTATTCCAGTATGAGATTTTCACTCTGCAGCGGAGTGTGTGCTGACATGAAACTTCCTGGCAGATTAAAGCTGTGTGCCCGACCGAGACTCGAACTCGGGACCTTTGCCTTTCGCGGGCAAGTGCTCTACCATCTGAGCTACCGAAGCACGACTCACGCCCGGTACTCACAGCTTTACTTCTGCCAGTATCTCGTCTCCGACGTTCCAAACTATACAGAAGCTCTCCTGCGAACCTTGCAGAACTAGCACTCCTGAAAGAAAGGATATAGCGGAGACATGGCTTAGCCACAGTCTGTGGTATGTTTCCAGAATGAGATTTTCACTCTGCAGCGGAGTGTGCGCTGATATGAAACTTCCTGGCAGATTAAAACTGTGTGCCCGACCGAGAAGGTAGGAGACGAGATACTGGCAGAAGTAAAGCTGTGAGTACCGGGCGTGAGACGTGCTTCGGTAGCTCAGATGGTAGAGCACTTGCCCGCGAAAGGCAAAAGTCCCGAGTTCGAGTCTCAATCGGGCACACAGTTTTAATCTGCCAGGAAGTTTCATGTATTCCAGTATCCCTGTGGGTCCGGTTAACAGTGTTATTAGGTTATTAGGGAGAATTTCAAGCATTGCACTGGCAGGCCCATACAGGAGGCGGAGAGTATCTTCCAGCTCTTGGATTTAACTATTACAAATTCGGCGATGACGTCTACGTTCGGAACCACGCCCTGAGTATGGGTTCCCCTTTGTCGTCTTCTTTGGTATACTTTGTCTTTTTAACCTTCTCCCACTTCCCCCTCTTTCTGGCGCTTCTTATAACCATTTCTCTCGTCCCATTTGATCATAGGTTCCAGTTTCATTGCAGCGTTTTAATCCATGATTATCGCTTTTTGCGAAATTTCCCAAATTTTAAAGAAAGGGTTCCGGTCGCACTATAAAAGTGGCTTGAGCACTATAATGTAAGTATTCACTCTTGATAACATCTCACTGAGATACGACGTTCGCGTAATATTGTTACGGCCTCTTTCTTCCTTTTACTGTCCGCAGTTCGTGGTGTAGAGGCTAGCGTTGCTCCCTATGGCTCACGAGGTCCCGGCTTCGATTCCCAGCCGGATCGGGGATTTTCTCCGCCCAGGGTCTGGGTGTTCCTGTTGTCTGCATTATGTCATCATCATCTCATCAATCATTCGAGACATGGCGAGACTGGAAATACGAAGATTGGTAACTTGTACAGGCGGTGATGACCACGATGTTGAACGCCCCGCTTTCTCTGCCTCGTGATGACTGGGTGTTGTGTGCTGTCCTTAGGTTAGTTAGGTTTAAGTAGTTCTAAATTCTAGGAGACTGATGACAATAGCTGTTAAGTCCCATAGTGCTCAGAACCATTTGAACCATTTTTTGAACGCCCCACAGACGGACTAATCCTCTTCTTTTTATACATATTGGCAGCTGATGATGTAATTTAAATTACGAAAACGGCAGTGCCTTTAATAATTTACAACAGGTGCAGTGGCTTTTATTCAAAAAACTGACACAGTCGTCGGGCCACGAGGCATCATTCGTTGCGTGGTCGCTCAGGTTCCCTAGCGGCCAACACTCTGCCACCGTCTCCAAAAAGGTCCACCCGCCAACTCACCTGCCGCCTCGTCTTGGGTCTCAGGCATGGAAGGACTACCGCCCAGCCCTGCGGCGCTGGGGAATCCCCGCCGCCTGATGCGGCACTGCAGCCAATAGTTCGGCGGCCCTCCCCCGGGCGGCACTGCCCGCCGTCGTGCAACTAGCCCCCCCCCCCCCCCCAACTACTACAGTGTGTAAACTTTTAGATGGCAGACCTCTCCCTAGTCCTGAATCGGTAGAAGTCGGTAAACGTCGGGAGGTTTCGGTAGGTACGCAGTTTCGACTGCTGCCAACATTACGTAGCTGACTGTGTTGTACAAAGTAGCCATTGTCGTCTGCTTCGTTATTGTTTAGCGCTGTACTGTTCTGCGTGTTTTATTGTGCAGTTGTGCTAAACGTTATCAAAATGAGTCAAGGGGCAGTTGCTGGCCCATCTCGGGAGTCGCCAACAACCCCTACCGGTAGGTCTACGGTTAGAAGGAAACCAGTATCACGTAGCGATGCTCGCAAAATTATATTGCGTGTGATTGAATGCTGCGAAAGGGAAAGGGATCAGAAAAAATTGCTTCACCCCATTTACAAATCTTCAGTGAGAGCTGCTACATACACAGGACAAAGCATGTGTAGCATTGGAAGATTCAAACAGTTTTCCAAGAATCATCCTGGCGTATCACCACAAACGCCTGGCAAGAAAAGGTGAGTTTCCATTTCAGATATTTTGTTTGCGATCACTTTGAAGGAGCCCCCTATTTCGTTCGAATTACCTTATGTTTCATTTTTCCTTGCTACCGTATTGCTTTGTATGGAAACACCGCTGGTTACTGTATTATTTCGAAACACACTCATATTACAGTACTTGTAATCGGATGAATGGTTTGTGAGTGCATAATAGACAAACATACATACATTCATTTATATGTATATATAGATTTTAATGTACATGACGATTTCAGTTTCGATTACGAACAACATTTAAAGCGAGTTTTACTTCCAAGCCTTTTGTCTGCTTTCGTGTAAGCATGACGCGCAATTTGTAGAGCCAGCACTGCAACTGGTAGGCGTGCCTTGTGCTCCCCCCCCCCTAACAGTTCCTCACTAGAGATGGGCAAAACTGTTCTTTTCAGAGATCGGATCAGAACTGTTCACTCCCTGAAATGAGCTAGCTCTTTTTCATGACTCACCACTCATTCACAATAGAAAATAAATGGAAGGCACATTGCCCTTTAAACTTGGTTTATTCCAGTACTATACCTGTATTTTGATCTTATTTGATCCCATTTTGAAGTGACACAGATAATGAGTAAGAATTTTGTATTGTTTATTGAAATTTCCACGATATGACAAAGTTTTTGATTATTGATATATTTTGCACTATCGTGGTTTTTTGGGTGATCGGAAAATGTTGTAACTTGAGATTTACATTAACAATATATTTGGCTATAATGTATTAAAATTTCATTAACCTTGTACAAATACACCGCAAGACATATATTTTTAAAGTGAACATTTCCTTCCTAAGACGCCTAAAATCGCAAAATCCGTACCAGAATAAGAAAAAAAAATTTGACTGTAAGACTTAATTGCTGCATATGGCCTTTCGCAGAATAAAACAAGGAAAATATTGGTGTATCTCATTTTGCAATACATTTATCGGTTCGCTCATAATTAAAGCGTAAATTCGAGTGTCCATAATAAAAATCCTATAGTAAGAGGAGTCGTCAGGAACCTAATCTGATCAGTTTAAACATATAAAAATAAAATAAAAACAAATGATGTATACATAACATAATAATATAATATACATAGCAGTATTACTACGAAGAACAATATCCAGTAGAGACGAACTCTGATGCAGAAGCGCTGAGTCAAGTAGGTCAAGCCGCGAGCTGTATTACTGCGTGAGCTAAGACCGCAGAGACCAGAGTGACACCTGAGTTGCTTTGCTCAACGCTCTGGCTAGAGTCAGGAACGGTGGGATGAGCGTTGAGCCGCCGAGTTCCGGGGGTGGGGGGAGCGGTGAACGGCCACGAGTCACCCGCTCCGAGACAAATCGTCCGTGCTCTTGCGAGCAGGTTGTTGCAAGTACTTCTGATGTTCTCCGCTAGGAGGCTCTCTGTCCTGTTGCTCGCATCAACTGCCCAGAGGGCAGGACGTGCGACTGAAACGATCGCCGACGGAGTGCGATGCTAAGTTAAGCTGCGCCATCCACTGCAAGCGGCAGAGGAAGCACAGAGACGGCACGGCATATGTGAAACACAAAATCCAATGGGGCACTGCGCAATGCAGGCTTCCAAGGTAGAAGCATGGCAGAGGCCGGCGCTGGCTGTGTTGTGTGGCGTGTAGTGTGCTCTGACCAGCAGAGGCCCCGCTGATATGCTCCATATCTCTCTCTCTCTCTCTCTCTCTCTCTCTCTCTCTCTCTCTCTCTCTCTGCTGTGGGAAACGTTTGGAGCTACCGTTCTTTTTTTCTGAATCACTGATTGTTCACTCCTTTGAAAGATTCAACTCTATGAATCAGTTCAGGAGCGGATCCCCCATCTCTACTCCTCACCCCTCGCCAGCCAATGCTTGCTTCCTTCTCTCCCCGCACTCCCCTCACAACTCTGCCATCTTACAGTTAACACACTGTACGTAAGGTTCCTTGGCTGGCGTGCCCCTGGCCACCTGCTGTGACTGTCACAGCCGACTCAGCAGGCCGCATGCCAGCAACGCTGAGCGGAAGCAGGGCACCTCCCCAGCTGTGTTTATTCTGGCGACCGTTTGCTACAACTTTCTCGCCTGCCACACCGAAAGGAAATATGATGAGATCACCTCAACCTGCGCCAGAGGCGAGGTTGCACTCAAGTAATTCTCGGAGTCTGAGACACTAATAAGGAATTACGTTGACCGTTTGTTTCTCTGCAGCCTGCTGCAACGCTCTCCTTTCTCCCTAGCCATAATACGAACTCAGGACGGCCCAGATGGGAGTTGAGCGCCTACTCACAAACACCAAGACGCGTCCCACCACCCTGCAGCGAGCTTTGCGGAACTCACCCACTACTCTATTAATTACAGTAGCGAAAAGTAGTGATTCCCGTCGCCTCCACTAAGGAGGAGATTAGGCCTGTATTCACTTAAGATCAGTTTTCTGCTCTCGCTGTAATCAGGACGCGAGGTGCTCCTAGCACTGGAGAGGATCCTCCACTGGAACGGACCCCGTGCATAACCGGAGTTCCTGGACTGCTTCTTGAATTTAGTGGTATTAAGCGCTCCGACCCTGGCGCCGCTATTGCGAGGTAGGCTCAGACACTAGGAGGAGATTCCAGCGTTCAGCTGGAGGAGCCGCCAGCAGGCTCTCGGGAGAACCGTCTGAGGCGGCCGATTCAGCAATGTTCCAGTGCAGACGCACCGACGTAAGCACGAGATATGCCACGGCTGAGTGCACGCACAGCGCCAGGGCAGAGCCGTACAAAGGTGATACAGCGCCCGAGGCAGTACTGCCAAAGTATCCACCTCCAACCCCCCCCCTCACCAACACCCTTCCCCCCCACCTATCCAGGTAAACTACTGCCGAAGTATCCACCTCCAACACCCTTCCCCCCCCCACACACCTACCCAGCTAAACTACGTTCCTGCATTTTCATTTTTGCATATTTAGCAAATTTTATAACATTGTATGTAAGTTTTTGGAAAAATATCAGTATTGGAAAATAAAACTACTGATGAAAAGTATTCTTAGCAAAAATGCTAAAATGTATCATACAAATTGTATAAGATTTCTTTTAAAAATTCAAAGTAAAACCAAATCTGTATCTTACTCGCTGCTGTACACTGGTTTTAGTACGATGTACAATAAAGAACAGATTTTATTTGCCCCTTATACATTATAAATACTCCATAAATCATTAATTGGAAATAATTAATTAAAAGTTGAGAAAGTATCACTTCCCAGGAATGACGTTTTTACTATAGTTTGTCTTTCCTTTCTCTGAGTAAAGCAAGCTCACTGACTATACCACTGAAATTAAATTTAGGATCTATATCGTCTTCTGTCGGTGTTGATAGCTTAATTTCACATCTTCCTTTCAACCACGCACAATCTTATGCCATTGTTTACCATCTTTAATTTGCAGATATTCCATCCACAATATGCTGTGGTCAATGGCATTGTCATAAGAGTCCTCGAAAACTTTTCGATCTTTGGATAATCATGTTTCACCCAACACTTTCCACAAAAGCGAAAAAGTAAAAATATCTAAATGGGAAGTCGTATAATACTGTTCATCAACTTTTTCACCTGGTACGTCAAACCAACTATTCCGTTGATTAACTCCGCTGTGTCATTATTTATGCTATATCTGACATAAATGATACGATGGACGGGTTCAGCAGTGATCTGCGGCTGTTTGCTGATGACGCTGTAGTATGCAGGAATGTAACGTCGTTGAGTGGCTGTAGGATGTTGTAAGTAGGCTGTATGTAAGTAGGCTGTTTATGTTTTCTTTATGTAAGTAGGCTGTTTATGTTTTTTCTATGTAAGTAGGCTGTTTATGTTTTCATATTGGCAACGTTACGTAGCGCTCTGTATGAAAATCACTGGCTGTGCTGTGTGCAGCCTGTGGCTAGTTTGCACTGTTGTCTGCCATTGTAGTGTTGGGCAGCTGGACGTGAACAGCGCGTAGCGTTGCGCAGTTGGAGGTGGGCCGCCAGCAGTGGTGGATGTGGGGAGAGAGATGGCGGAGTTTTGTAATTTGTCATGAACTGCTATATACATTATGACTATTAAGGTAAATACATTGTTTGTTCTCTATTAATATCTTTCATTTGCTAACTATCCCTATCAGTAGTTAGTGCCTTCAATAGTTTGAATCTTTTATTTAGCTGGCAGTAGTGGCGCTCGCTGTATTGCAGTAGTTCGAGTAACCAAGATTTTTGTGAGGTAAGTGATTTGTGAAAGGTATAGGTTAATGTTAGTCAGGGCCATTCTTTTGTAGGGATTTTTGAAAAGTCAGATTGCGTTGCGCTAAAAATATTGTGTGTCAGGTTAAGCACAGTCTTGTACAATTTTTCTAAGGGGACGTTTCATATGTCGACCCTTAGCCTAGGATACCTCACTGGAATCTTCTGATTTTTTTCTTGTAGTTTGTGTATTTAGTGTAGCTTTTGTTTATTGCTAGCGCGTAATTATAGAGAGAATCTCCTTTGTAGTTGCAGCCTTTCATTGTTGTACAGTAAAACAGTCGTGGCATGCATGTAGATTTGCACCAAGTATTTCGCAGCTGCGCTTGCGATTAACTAGATATTATTTTCAGTTCTATGTTAATGTGTTCTCTTATTTTTGCTCTTCAAATTGTGTCTTTTTGTGTTATCGTGTGAAATATTGTGACAATAATGGCGTGTGAAAAACGTAACACTAGGCTCCAAAGTAAACTGAGAAATGACAGTGAAGACGAAAGCAGTGTGTTAACGCCACCGAGTAATGAATTAACTAATGTTCAAAGTAGTAATTTGGTAATTTTACATAGGGAAATGGAGCGGGCTGCAAACAATGGTGTAGACAGTGAAACAGGTTGTGAACAGGGAAGCATTATCGATCGATCGGTCGGCAACAGCTCGCCTCAGGAATCCGAAATGACAGGACACAATTTTACAAATACTGTAGATTCAGGTTTTGCGTCCTCACAGTTTTCTCAAATAAATCAAGACACATTTTCAGCTTGTCAAAACATGAATGTTGCCGGTGCAAATGCACTGCCGAAAAGGGTAGAGAAACAGATTCCAGACACTAATGCATTGTTATTACAATTAATGCAACAAATGGAACAAAATCAGAGACAAACACAGCAAAAGCTTCAAAAGTTAGACACAATGGAACAATACCAGAGATAAACACAGCAACAGTTAGACACAGTGGAACAAAATCTTAAAGAGTTAGACACAATGGAACAAAATCTTCAAAAGTTAGACACCACACTTGAACAAACACGTGAAGATTTAACTGCTGAGTTACATAACATTGAATCGAAATGTCAAAAAGTCTGTAATGACGTAAAAACACAAATTTGTGAGCATTTCCAACCTATTTTTTCGCGTCATGAAAATGCATTACAGAATCACGAAGCAGCCATAAAAGAACTGCAAACTATTGTTCTTGAAAATCATGAGACCTTGCAAGCTAAAACTGACTCAGTTGCATCTACCAATTCGGTTGCGCAACTTGCAAAAACTCAGGAAAATATAAAGGACACAGTAGATACCCTGAAAATTGGTTCAGAAAGACACATGGAGGAAATAAGTACACTATCGGAGAAAGTAGCCGAACTTTCGGATCAGGTCACTAACTTATCTACAAAGGTAGATGATGATCTGAATGACACACGACCCGTAGCCTTCATTGACACAGAAGAGTATGAACAAATAAGAAAATACAAACAAAATTAAAATCAAATCAATACACAGTACAAAAGAGAAATCCGGGAAGTACAAGATCAGCTGACACAGGTAATACAAGAATTACGTATTTCAGAGGACACTCGCGCCCCAATACGGGAAGAGGGACATAGAAATACGGAACAGTCACAAAATAATAACACACGGCAGTTCGGAAGTTATGAAAGAAATTGGCAAGGTGGACCGAATTTTGAGATGGAACCGCCGACACGACGTAACAGTGACCGATATGCTACTCGCCGACATGATGATTTTGACTATAAGCTGTTCATTACTACACGTAAATTCAAAACGTTTAAGAATTCTGCCAACGACATTCATCCACAAGCGTGGCTCCATCAATTCTCTCATTGTTTCCCTCCTAACTGGTCATTGGAGAACAGGTTAGAATTTATGTGTGGCTACTTGGAGAATGAACCAGCTGTAAGAATGTGATCGGTCATTCACGATTGTCACAGTGAAGGAGAATTTTATCATGCGTTCCTCTCAGCATATTGGTCTCAAGCCACACAAGACCGAGTAAAACATGGCATCATAATGATGAAACATTTCGAACAATCTGAATTTTCTAGTCTTGTCAAATATTTTGAAGACATGTTGCATAAGAATCAGTACCTGTCAAACCCATACAGCCCCTCAGAACTCATCCGCATTTGCTTAATCAAACTGCCTGAACATTTACGACATATTATTTTAGCAGGACGTTGCAAAGACGACATTGAAGCTTTTCAGGGACTCCTACAAGAATTAGAAATTGACACAGACAGTCGCCGGATGCGAAAACAGGAAAACAATCACTACAGGTCACATACGTCACAATTCCGTGACGACAGAAACAATAACTGGACACGACAAGGCTATTCTTATAACGTAAATCGTGACCAAAACAGACACCACCCGTATGACAGCCACTGGCAGAGCAGTAATAATTACAGGGAAAGATCACCTCTCTGCAGTAGTGACTATCTCAGAGACAATCAGAGAAACAGACAATATGGCAACCAGAAGTATTATTATCACCGGAGACAGAATAACTTCAGACGCAACGGTCCACCGTGCAGTGATAATTCAGGGAGAAATTCGCCACCACTTAACCGACAAGAAAGAATCTACAGCAACTACCGACAAAACGACAGACCTGAACTGCATCAGAACTGGCGGGGTTTAAATAGAGCAGGGCCCTCTCGTCACAGTGAATTTGTAGAAGTTAGGTCTCCTAATCCCAGTAACGATGCGCGTCAACAAAGAAACAGACAATGACTCACATCGCAGGCAGCCACTTGCGCCCGCTGGCTCAGGGAAAAATAACATTGACGCTAACCTTGAGCAAAATTCCAGTATTCTTTACAGACGAATACCACATGATAATTGCGTTGAAGTTGAAACTCTGCGTACTAGCAAGAGTAAAGGTTTACACCACATTTCACATGTAAAACCGTTTATTGAAAGATAATCTGCTTTTTAACTTTGTCTTTGCCATAAAACGTTTGACTTCACGTTACTAGTATGCTTTAGAAACTGTTACCATGCAACAATGTTTAAAGTTAAATATCCAGTCAAGAACCAAGAGAACTTATTCAAACAGAAATTACGAATCCATTGTTATTGCGAACAGACGACACAGTGTTATTGTGTGTGTACATTCTTGCTTGTTAGTTGCACGATTACATAACGATTATGAGGCTTACATACTTAGGACATATACTGGTACTGCTAATGAGATTTTAATGCAACATTTTGGTTTACTTGAAAATACATTCTGAATTAAAGTACTTTCTGAGAGATACCAGATGACACAGTGGTTAGTTTATGTGACAGCTACACGATTATATCACGACGTTACTAATGATTGACAATTTACAATGTTGCTTTTGCGGTGTATCTGTTTTATATCTGCACAGCTTTTCTGAATTCTTCTGGAAAGTAAAACATGTTTTAGTAGTAACTTTTGTGGTATAGCTACAATGAGACAGCCTCTTTCATAGCACAACAATACGTTGCAGCACAGTACTTTCATCATCACAACAATAAGCGTAATAACTAAGATATCTCTACGCAAAGCATTTCACTTTTGTTTATCATGAGGTAAGTACATTGGCTTCTGCAGAACTTAGCTTTCGGAGGGAAATAACTACGACACTTCCACAGAGATTATCTTACAACAAGATGCACATTTAGCGCTACAGGACACGCATTTCAGTGATTAATTTTGTACCTCAAACATTTATTTTTAAAGATTTTTGAATTACAAAGAAAGTTTTCCGTGATACATTTCATTCCATTGCTGTAATCTGTAACACCTGAGGGTATAATTGCATTAATCCTCAGGGGGGTACACGCTTACTTTGTGTACCATGTGTTTGGCAAGCACAAGGAACCCTAGCTAATATGGTATTTGCTTATACAACTTTACACATCGGTACCATATTTCTCTAAAACATAAATTACACAGCTATCTGATCATTTAACTGAGAGATAAATATGTTTTTTACTACGTCAGTGACAGATGTTTACGTGATTCCACCGTTGGATAACTTCACATTTACGAAATTGTATTTTGTCTGTACTCTGTGAACTGTTCATATTTTTTCGGACCCACTGTGATATTATGAGAGCTTTGAATGATGTATTTGGTAAGGGAGCATGATTTTAAAGTACGTTTGAGGTAGATGACACTATTGAAATGAGCAGAGAATATTTTTTAAGGTTTGAAATTATTGCAGAAAGCTACGACTTTTTTGAGATTTGACTGAGGTGTTATGATGTTATTTTTACGACGACGATGTGTATTATGCTGTTGAGGTATGTTTATGTCAATAAGATGATGCTACCATATATGAGGAATGTGATTACGTGTTTATATGTATATGAATAATGAATAGAAGTTAGGGACTCTTGACTTGTGAAAAAGGTTGTTGGAAACCAAGAATCGTACTTTAAGAGTTATGAAATGTGTATGTAAATGCGTGAATGTATTACAATGCCGACGAAAGTTTTTTGGACATTGTTATATCAATAGCATTTTGTTTCTACAGATTTGTAACGCAAATTCTTGACCTGTGAAATATTTTTATATGAGACTGTCACTGTAGCGGAAACTGCTGTCGTAAATATTTCCGTAAGGAAGTTAAGTGACCACCTGCACGTAATGCGTCGTGTGCACCCAGCTGCGCGACAGACGCTTGGAAAAAAGCCATTAGTGCCTTTCAGAGGCAGAGGTGGAGAAAAAAAAGAGACATTAACCTTGCTGTTGACATTCCTTTAGAGAAAACATTGCAAATGCGACACCCTCATTACTTGGAAAGATACTTACATCTGCACACCTGATTATGACAAGCGTCTTTCTCTAGAATTGAGGGAATTTTTACTGCATTATGAAATGCCATATGGCTAATGAATGATGTTTCATGCCGTCCTTTGTACATATTTGCTCATTTTCTTTAATATCCAGTTCCTAGCTGCACTGCAGCATTGGTTAAAATAAAATTTAATATATGTACTAATATAGTTATTTTATGCCTACAGATCCAGTCAATAAGAAATTTATGATCTACTTACAAGAAAACGAGGGCACATAAATAGACATTTCCCTTCACAGGAATTGCATAAATAATTTCTTTACGTTTTGGTAACTTATCTGCTAGTGTAAGTTTCGTGATGCATCACTCTAGTGTTAAGATGTGACATAGGTATTAGACATGGCCATTTTAGTGTAATATTTTTTCTGCTTGAGCTTTGTCATGTATAGATATAAGTTTTATATTTTTTATATTTTTTATACACTCCTGGAAATGGAAAAAAGAACACATTGACACAGGTGTGTCAGACCCACCATACTTGCTCCGGATACTGCGAGAGGGCTGTACAAGCAATGATCACACGCACGGCACAGCGGACACACCAGGAACTGCGGTGTTGGCCGTCGAATGGCGCTAGCTGCGCAGCATTTGTGCACCGCCGCCGTCAGTGTCAGCCAGTTTGCCGTGGCATACGGAGCTCCATCGCAGTCTTTAACACTGGTAGCATGCCGCGACAGCGTGGACGTGAACCGTATGTGCAGTTGACGGACTTTGAGCGAGGGCGTATAATGGGCATGCGGGAGGCCGGGTGGACGTACCGCCGAATTGCTCAACACGTGGGGCGTGAGGTCTCCACAGTACATCGATGTTGTCGCCAGTGGTCGGCGGAAGGTGCACGTGCCCGTCGACCTGGGACCAGACCGCAGCGACGCACGGATGCACGCCAAGACCGTAGGATCCTACGCAGTGCCGTAGGGGACCGCACCGCCACTTCCCAGCAAATTAGGGACACTGTTGCTCCTGGGGTATCGGCGAGGACCATTCGCAACCGTCTCCATGAAGCTGGGCTACGGTCCCGCACACCGTTAGGCCGTCTTCCGCTCACGCCCCAACATCGTGCAGCCCGCCTCCAGTGGTGTCGCGACAGGCGTGAATGGAGGGACGAATGGAGACGTGTCGTCTTCAGCGATGAGAGTCGCTTCTGCCTTGGTGCCAATGATGGTCGTATGCGTGTTTGGCGCCGTGCAGGTGAGCGCCACAATCAGGACTGCATACGACCGAGGCACACAGGGCCAACACCCGGCATCATGGTGTGGGGAGCGATCTCCTACACTGGCCGTACACCACTGGTGATCGTCGAGGGGACACTGAATAGTGCACGGTACATCCAAACCGTCATCGAACCCATCGTTCTACCATTCCTAGACCGGCAAGGGAACTTGCTGTTCCAACAGGACAATGCACGTCCGCATGTATCCCGTGCCACCCAACGTGCTCTAGAAGGTGTAAGTCAACTACCCTGGCCAGCAAGATCTCCGGATCTGTCCCCCATTGAGCATGTTTGGGACTGGATGAAGCGTCGTCTCACGCGGTCTGCACGTCCAGCACGAACGCTGGTCCAACTGAGGCGCCAGGTGGAAATGGCATGGCAAGCCGTTCCACAGGACTACATCCAGCATCTCTACGATCGTCTCCGTGGGAGAATAGCAGCCTGCATTGCTGCGAAAGGTGGATATACACTGTACTAGTGCCGACATTGTGCATGCTCTGTTGCCTGTGTCTATGTGCCTGTGGTTCTGTCAGTGTGATCATGTGATGTATCTGACCCCAGGAATGTGTCAATAAAGTTTCCCCTTCTTGGGACAATGAATTCACGGTGTTCTTATTTCAATTTCCAGGAGTGTATTTGCTGCTGCTGTTTGCCAGGCATAATGTTACAGAATTTGACTTTGTATTACGCTGTTAAGCCAGTTTTACTACGGATTTAGTTCTTGTTGCTGCACATTGGCTCATATTAGTTGTAATGTTGCATTGCTTGGTAATTTAGATTTACTGTAGCTTGCTTTGCAATTTTCCATTTTTTTTTGCATTGCTGTTTGTGTTAATTTGTTATGTGCTGCTGCATTGCCTCGTCCCTTAGTTTAGCATCTGAGCTCAGTAGATTTAAGTTAGCTTAAGAGGGGGTAGCCTATAAGACAAGGAGTTATGATGAATTGGAAGAAATGCATTGAGAAGCTATATGAAAAAGGTTTGGTAAAAAAAAAGTAGTGTACAGTGGAGAAAAACTATTTTTGACAGAGGATGTGAACAGAATACAGAAAGCAGGCTTAGATAGGACTTTTGGGAATAATGATGAACGAAGGGAGATCTTCATGCAAAATACTGCAGTAAAACAAACCCTGTCCTTTCCTTTTGTGTTATCCCACTATGTGTTTGTGTACCCTTGTGTATTTGTTTTCTTCCTGTTTCTGTGTAGTTTCATAGAATTTTTTCTTCTTTTAATATTAAGCTACATTCACTATGATGAGGAATACTGTTATCCTCAAATATAATTGGCATTAATAATATGTTATTTACCTTGTAAATATGCTTAGACATTATTTATTCTGTTTTGTTTTAATGCTCATGTGTGAAGTGGATGTTTCAATCATTATTCTGATCTTTTATGGATTTACTTATGTCATAATTCCTGTAACACTGATGTATATGTTTATTTCTATTCTGTTGTAAAGCCTGTACTACAAATGTTATCTGTATTGTTATGTTCTTTAATGATGTATTTTGTACCTTTGTAATTGTATTCTCATGTTATAATATTGTAATTGACACCAGTTAATCAAATTAAGTAACTTGTAAGTTCCATTTCACTGCACATGTTTCTGTTGGTCATAGTATATGGACAATATGTGAGAAGTAGGGACTGTTAGTGTTTGCACGTGTGTTGATAATTCAGCAAGGGACTGGATAACAGCATTGCTCGTTCTAAGGACAATTCCAAAAAAGTTTGTGAGTGCACAAGTGGTGGTTATGAACTTGCTATATTATCTGCAAGACTCTTCAATGGTGATTGTGCACCTGCACAGTCACAACAGATGGCTGCTGGCCATCTCTACAAGGACTAGAGTGGGTCTACACCTTTGCTGACTCACCAGTACCATTATTTCTACAAGGACTGCAGTGGGTCTGCACCTCTGGTGGCCCACCAATACCACAATCTCTACCAGGACTACAGTGGGTCTGCTCTGTGATGACCTACCTACCAATCTTCTTCAAAACGTCGAATGACTCTGCTGTGGGTTTGCTCTGTTGTAGCCCATTACCTGTCAGCATGTCAAGAGTCAGCACTGTCTTTCAGTTGGAAGGACAACACTACTTCTTCACGACTGCATGGAAATCCACTACATCTGTGTGCATTGTCTTTACTGCTCAGACTTTGAGAAAACAAACTGCCGGTTTCCTCTTATGATGAATGATCAGGACTGTCTTTATGGACTGGGAGAAAATTTTAGCTTTTGACCAACATTGTATCAATAAGTGTGTGAATTTGATATCTTTGTTATTGTAATTGTAAAAAAAAAATTTTAACAAATATGTATTGGCCAGTGCCCAGAAAAATTTGTAAAATTTTTTGTGGGGAGCATGGGGGCTATGTAAGTAGGCTGTATGTAAGTAGGCTGTTTATGTTTTCTTTATGTAAGTAGGCTGTTTATGTTTTTTCTATGTAAGTAGGCTGTTTATGTTTTCATATTGGCAACGTTACGTAGCGCTCTGTATGAAAATCACTGGCTGTGCTGTGTGCAGCCTGTGGCTAGTTTGCATTGTTGTCTGCCACTGTAGTGCTGGGCAGCTGGACGTGAACAGCGCGTAGCGTTGCGCAGTTAGAGGTCAGCCGCCAGCAGTGGTGGATGTGGGGAGAGAGATGGCGGAGTTTTGTAATTTGTCATGAACTGCTATATACATTATGACCATTAAGGTAAATACATTGTTTGTTCTCTATTAATATCTTTCATTTGCTAACTATCCCTATCAGTAGTTAGTGCCTTCAATAGTTTGAATCTTTTATTTAGCTGGCAGTAGTGGCGCTCGCTGTATTGCAGTAGTTCGAGTAACCAAGATTTTTGTGAGGTAAGTGATTTGTGAAAGGTATAGGTTAATGTTAGTCAGGGCCATTCTTTTGTAGGGATTTTTGAAAAGTCAGATTGCGTTGCGCTAAAAATATTGTGTGTCAGGTTAAGCACAGTCTTGTACAATTTTTCTAAGGGGACGTTTCAATGTTACAGGTTGTCTTAGACAGAGTACATATTTGGTGTGACTAACGGCAGCTTGCTCTAAATGTAGAAAAATGTAAGTCGTAAAAACGATCCTATAATGTTCGAACACAGAGTCATTGTGTCTCGCTTGACACAGTCACATCGATCAAATATCCAGGCAAAAACGTTGCAAAGCGATATGAAACGGAACGCACGTAAGAGCGATAGTAGGGAAGGCGACCAATCGATTCCGGTTTATTGGAAAAATTTTAGGAAAGTGTAGCTCGTCTACAGAGGAGACTGCGTGTGGACCACTTGTGCGACCCATTCTTGAGTACTGCTCTAGTGTTTGGAATCGTCACCATGTTGAAGTAAAGGAATACATCGAAGTAATTCAGAGGCGTCCTGCTAGATTTGTGAATTCGATCAACACGAGAGCATTTCGGAGGTGCTTCGTGAACTCGAATGGGAATCAGTGGATCGTAATTGATTGGGAAATGTAATGATTCCAATCAATTTGAGTGCAATTCATCATAGTGTCACGGATGGAGTTGCTAGATACGATTTTTTGTAAGTCTATATGCTCAGGCCAAGATGTTTGTTTCTTAGGCGGTTTTCCGCAGTCGCAGCTATACCTTCTTCTGCGATTATAATAAAAATCTTATTAAGACCATACGTGTTGCGCTTTGTTTTATGTAAAAGATCTTCAGTGGCCCCTGTAAGAAATGGCTTTTCTTGCAATTCTGTTTATTACGATCATGAAAAATTCTCATGTTTAACCCTCCAGTATAAACGTTATTAAAGTTTGTGATTACTCCTTACTTAATTCTTGCGTTCTTCTATACACATATAACAGATACAAATATTCTCTAGTTACGAAACTGAGTAGGAAAACCCAGAAACACATAAGAATAAGAAACAAAAGCCACACAAATCCAGGGATTCACAATACCCATCACAAAAGCACACACCAACAACAACACTACTACATAACAAGAACATAACACCGAAACTCAACAGACAAGCTCACTTACGGAAATTAACTGGCACGCAGAATTGGTAACATCCTTATGAAACACGGAATTAACGTAGTTTACCAAAGCAATAATTTAATACAGAATGTTTAAAGAGCCGGCCGGAGTGGCCGAGCGGTTAAAGGCGCTACAGTCTGGAACCGCACAACCGCTACGGTCGCAAGTTCGAATCCTGCCTTGGGCATGGATGTATGTGATGTCTTTAGGTTAGTTAGGTTTAAGTAGTTCTAAGTTCTAGGGGACTTATGACCAGAGCAGTTGAGTCCCATAGTGCTCAGAGCCATTTGAACCATCTTTAAAGAGGGAGTATGACACTGACACACATAAAAAATTTGACATTTACCAACTTCCGTGTAGCAGTGGTGATGCTCTACACTTAGGACAGAGCAACATTTGAAATAAGGTATAATGAACATTAAAGGGCATGAAAATATGGCATCAGCCATTTCACATTCACAGAACGACTCCGCAAGTAAACCACCAGCCTACCACCTTAGAAACAGACAAAATTGTCAGAATTAGTAACAAGAAACATCTCCTAACCCTAAAAGAAAACTTCCAGGTCCAAATGGCTATCACAAAAAGATACACATAATACAGACATTAGCAACCAAAAGTTATTTAACTACCCTGAAGTGCCAAAGAAACTGACATAGGAATGCATATTCAGATACAGAAATATGTATGAAACCTGGGTAATTAAGGAAGGCATGATTGGGTTACGACTGTGGACGGGGCTCGAATCAATTACTGTTGGTCTGCTTAGCAATTTCACTCATTTACTTTAATAAATAATTTTTGAAAACAAGACAATGACGTCGCAATCAGACCTTTAAGGCAAGTAACCACCAACGCGACTGAAGGCCTTTAACGCTAAAAATGGCAGTTATTTCAAATTTAACAAGTACATAAAATATAGACAGCCAATAATTTTGAAGACAAGCCAATGTGGTCGCAGTCATAATTTTGAGGCAAGTAACCACAATCAAGGCTGAAAGCCTTATTAAATTTTTTAACAAACATACATAAAATGCAGACAGCAAATAATCCAATGTGGTCGCAATCAGAATTTTAAAGCAAGTAACCTAAATCACGGCTCAAGGCTTTTAACGCCAGAATGGCAATTATAAAAAACATAAACAAACATACATAAAATATAGACAGCAAATAACTTTTAAGACAAACCAATGTGGTCGCATTCAGAGTTTTAAGGCAAGTAACCGCAATCACGATTGAAGCCCTTTAGCGTCCAAAATCGCAATTATTAGAAATTTTACAAATATACTGCAAACGGCGAATGGAACAGTAAAAGTTAATTAAAAAAACAACACACCACCAAACAGGTCAGACAAATTATGGTAACTTAATAATAAAGTAATAACACAATAATAAAACACAAGGGCTAGTGACAGACGGTGCTTCAGGAATCGACCTCTGAGTAGGTCACACCAAAAACACTTCCGCGAGCGAAGAGAAAGGCAGCCAAGAGTTGCATTCACATCACAAGATGGTAACTCGGACTAATGGCAGTGAAACGAGCGACTAATGATAATCTTGGTGAGGCTACCTGACGTCCAACAAACCAATGCAAAGATGTAAAATTACGCCAAAGCCGGAACCGGCAGCCTGGACTCCGCCCGCAGAATATTGGGCTTAGAGCGCCCGGAACAAGAAGGAATTACTACCACCAAGGTAGAAGAATCGCCAACCAACACAACTGTCACCTCGCCCAAAGAGTACGTTGAGTAAAACCTGTGGCCCAAAACAACAGTACAATAAAACCACAGTCACAGGAGAACTGCAAGATTTCACACTGGTGGAGGTTTCTCTACACGAATTGAAAACGCACTCAACTTAAACTTGCAGGATCCGGTTCCGACGAGGTCGTGCATCCTCGTTACCACAGCCCTTCGATGCGGCAGTGCATACACGCCCCCAGCGGTCTCGGCGTGTAGTCACTCTGCGCGGACCTCGTTGCTCCTGCGTCCCTAACCAAACTCCACACTCATACCACACGGAAGAAGGACGGGGTCGCCCCAAAGATAGGCAGCAGAACTACATATCGATAAGAGCCGCTGCTGGCACTAGCGGACAGGCAACACTTACGAAACCTGAAACGTCCCCTTTGAAAAATTATACAAGACTGTGCTTAAACTGACACACAATATTTTTTAGCGCAACGCAATCTGACTTTCAGAAATCCCTACAAAGGAATGGCCCTGACTAACATTAACCTGTACCTTTCATAAATCACTTACCTCACCAAAAATCTTCGTTACTCGAACTACTGCAATACAGCGAGCGCCACTACTGCCAGCTAAATAAAAGATTCAAACTACTGAAGGCACTAACTACTGATAGGCATAGTTAGCAAATGAAAGATTTTAATAGAGAACAAACAATGTATTTACCTTAATAATCAAAATATATATGCCATCCAGTCTTACAAATTTCAGATCTCCGCCATTTCTCTCCCCACATCCACCACTGCTGGCGGCTCACCTCCTACTGCGCAACGCTATGCGCTGTTAACAGCCAACTGCCGCTGCCCAACACTACAATGGCAGACAACAATGCAAACTAGCCACAGACTGCAGACAGCACAGCCAGTGATTTTCATACAGAGCGCTACGTGGCGTTACCAATAAGAAAACATAAATAGCCTACTTACAAACTGAGTGGCGCCAGTGAACACGAGAAGAAGACAAACAACGCAACCATGCCAACTAAACGATACGGTCTGGCAGAAACCCACACACGGCACCAACGCGAGCCGCAGCACGGCTCATTGTGTGTAAACAGGCGTAATACGGCGCTGCAGTCGGCAACGCCGGTATGAGACAACAAGTGGCTGGCGCAGTTGTTACATCGGTGATTGCTGCTACAATGGCAGGATACCAAGATTTAAGAGAATTTGAACGTGGTGTTATAGTTGGCGCAAAAGCGATGGGACACAGCATCTCCGAGGTAGCGATGAAGTGGAGATTTTCCCGTACGATCATTTCACGAGTGTACCGTGAACATCAGGAATCCGGTAAAACATCAGATCTTAGACATCGCTGCGGCCGGAAGAAGATCCTGCAATAACTGGAGCACCGACGACTGAAGAGAATCGTTCAACATGACAGAAGTGCAACCCTTCCGCAAATTGCTGCAGATTTCAATGCTGGGCCATCAACAAGTGTTCGCACGCTGGTGCGAACGATTCGACGAGACATCAGCGATATGGCTTTCAGAGCCAAGGGTCCACTCATGTACCACTGATGACTGCACGACACAAAGCCTTACGCCTCGCCTGGGCCCGTCAACACCGACATTGGACTATTGATGGCTGAAAAAATGTTGCCTGGACGACGAGTCTCGTTTCACATTGCGTCGAGTGGACCCTGTACGTCAGCAGGGGACTGTTCAAGCTGCTGAAGGCTTTTTAACGGTGTGGGGCGCGTGTAGCTGGAGTGATATGGGACCGCTGATATGTCTAGATACGACTCTGACAGGTGACACGTACGTAAGCATCCTGACTGATCACCTGCATCCATTCAATCTTTGTTGATCCATTATTCATGTCCATTGTGTATTCCGACGGACTTCGGCAATTCCAGCAGGACAATTCGACACCCCACACGTCTAAAATTGCTACAGAGTGGCTCCAGGAACTCCCTTCTGAGTTTAAACACTTCCGCTGGCCACCAGACTCCACAGACATGAACATTATTGAGCATATCTGGGATGCCTTTCAATGTTCTGTTCGGAAGAGATCTCCACCCTCTCGTACTCTTACGGATTTATGGACAGTCCTGCAGGATGCATGGTGTCATTCCGCTCCAGCACTGCTTCAGACATTAATCGAGTCCATGCCACGTGGTGTTGCGGCACTTCTGCGTGCTCGTGGGGGCCCTACACGATATTAGGCAGGTGTACCAGTTTTTTAAATTTTTTTTAGCTCTTCAGTGTAGAAAATAATTAGTGTGCGACATTAACAGTGTTTATAGCAGTTGCAAATATTGCAAATTGTTCCCGCGATCTACACGAAAAATATCTTTTAACAGACGCATTGGCGGAGTAAGGTTTTGCATCGTTCTGCCTGGAGTAACTGAAGGTCTATTCATTTGTTATCATTTCTCTGAAAACAGCATTAAAAACCTCTGCAACGCAGAAACTGTGCTTCCTATCTTTCCCAGATGATTTTTCATCTGCGCTCGGGGCGAAGGGGGTTGGGGAGGGGGGATAGCCGCAGATTCATTCTCCGTGACGAAAAAGGCAGACTTGTTTGAGTTCTTTACAGATGCTTATCAGTGACGGGGAAAACGGCACTTAAGTACTTCTCACGATTACATGTAAACAGTGTCTCGTACTCACGATGAGAGACCAGAGATGATGAAGATTTGTGTACTCCGCAAGCAAGGACAGGATGAAGACCGGGGTCAAGTAAATATTTGAGTCACTCGAACTTGTCGCGTACTTGAGGCGATCTGAAGGACGGGTGCAGTCAATAAGCCAGCAGCGGTGCGCAAGCGGAGTTAATGAGAAGCGACCTAGTTGACACTGACGCACAGGTTTTCACAGCCTGGGGGAAGCCCGAGGTGTCGCTAGTAGAGAATGAAGACCAACGAAACTTCCGTTAACTTGTTAACGTTGTCCTATTGTTTCACAGGAAACGTTAAGTCGCTCAGCATTTGATGTCAAAGGATTTCGTAATGTTCCGGAAAATTTTAAAAGTAGGTAAGCTAGAGTAACCAACTTTTGCGTTGCATGTACATTATTCTTGATAAGAACTGGCACCTTTTTGTGTAGAAAATATGTCATTATTAATACAGGGATTTCTCATTTACGTTTTATCCCCTGCAACATTCCTGGGTGCATCATTCGTCAGATTTAAGTCTACAGTTTTACCAATCTCTAGAACCTTATAACCGTTCATTAATTTCAATAGGTATTCCTCCTCCTTTAGACACAAACATTTTTAAACATTGAAAGTTTCGTAGTCATATTGAAAGTGTATTTTTGGTTAATTAATTTGTTGATTCTAGCTTAATGTCCAATTTTATTCTCAGTGTTACTGAAAAGAAATAATCGTATTGCATTGAAGGCCAGGAGTCCCCACCTGGGAAAGATAGGCCGCCGAGTTACGAGTCTTTTCAGTTGACGCCACATTGAGAGACTTGCGTGTTGATGATATTGAGGACAACACTACACCTAGTTCCCGAGCGGAGAAAAATCTGCGACACGGCCGAGAGTCGAACTGGGACCCGTTGCATAGCAGTCAAACGCGCTCACCACCCAGCTAGGGGGGCGGGGGGGGGGGGGCAGACTCCGAATGTTGCTTACCTTTGGTCACTAGAGATGTGGTTTAAAGTTTTTAAGAGTGACACATCTTACACGATATCTTTGTAGTTTATTACCATATATCAGTATCATTTTTAATGTGATTTGGTACTTTTTTGTGTGTGTTCTTCTTCAGAAATATGTGTAAGACGTACTACATTCGATTGTTACCAGCGCCCTTCCCTAATAACGTCATCATCGTCGTGGTGCAACATTTTCCAGAACAACCACTACGATGTTTCCTCTGCCATACTTGGTACTGAATCTGATTTTCTCTGTGGAAGTGTCATTTCTGAACTTCGTCAGCACTTTTGCATTATATTTGCCATAAAATGAGGATTACATTTTACCCTATCTCCGATTGCTACAAGATATCTACATCTACATCTACATCATTACTCTGCAATTCACATTTAAGTGCTTGGCAGAGGGTTCATCGAACCACAATCATACTATCTCTCTACCATTCCACTCCCGAACAGCGCGCGGGTAAAACGAACACCTAAACTTTTCTGTTCGAGCTCTGATTTCTCTTATTTTGTTTTGATGATCATTCCTACCTATGTAGGTTGGGCTCAACAAAATATTTTCGCATTCGGAAGAGAAAGTTGGTGACCGAAATTTCGTAAATAGATCTCGCTGCGACGAAAAACGTCTTTGCTTTAATGACTTCCATCCCAACTCGCGTATCATATCTGCCACACTCTCTCCCCTATTACGTGATAATACAAAACGAGCTGCCCTTTTTTTTTTTTTTGCTCGCTTTCGATGTCCTCCGTCAATCCCACCTGGTAAGGATCCCACACCGCTTAGCAATATTCTAACAGAGGACGAACGAGTGTAGTGTAAGCTGCCTCTCTAGTGGACTTGTTGCGTCTTCTAAGTATCCTGCCAATGAAACGCAATCTTTGGCTCGCCTTCCCCACAATATTATCTATGTGGTCTTTCCAACTGAAGTTGTTCGTAATTTTAACACCCAGATACTTAGTTGAATTGACAGCCTTGAGAATTGTACTATTTATCGAGTAATCGAATTCCAACGGATTTCTTCTGGAACTCATGTGGATCACCTCACACTTTTCGTTATTTAGCGTCAACTGCCACCTGCCACACCATACAGCTATCTTTTCTAAATCGCTTTGCAACTGATACTGGTCTTCGGATGACCTTACTAGACGGTACATTACAGCATTATCTGCGAACAACCTAAGAGAATTGCTCAGACTGTCACCCAGGTCATTTATATAGATCAGGAACAGCAGAGGTCCCAGGACGCTTCCCTGGGGAACACCCGATATCACTTCAGTTTTACTCGATGATTTGCCGTCTATTGCTACGAACTGCGTCCTTCCTGGCAGGAAATCACGAATCCAGTCGCACAACTGAGACGATACCCCATAGGCCCGCAGCTTGATTAGAAGTCGCTTGTGAGGAACGGTGTCAAAAGCTTTCCGGAAATCTAGAAATAAGGAATCAACTTGAAATCCTTTGTCGACAGCGGCCATTACTTCGTGCGGACAAAGAGCTAGCTGCGTTGCACAAGAACGATGTTTTCTGAAACCATGCTGATCACGTATCAATAGATCGTTCCCTTCGGGGTGATTCATAATGTCTGAATACAATATATACTCCAAAACCCTACTGCAAACCGACGTCAAAGACATATGTCTGTAGTTCGATGGATTACTCCTACTACCCTTCTTAAACACTGGTGCGACCTGCGCAATTTTCCAATCTGTAGGTACAGATCTATCGGTGAGCGAGCGGTTGTATATGATTGCTAAGTAGGGAGCTATTGTAGCAGCGTAATCTGAAAGGAACCTAATCGGTATACAATCTGGACCTGAAGACATGCCGTATCAAGCGATTTGAGTTGCTTCGCAACCCCTAAGGTATCTACTTCTAAGAAACTCATGCTATCAGCTGTTCGCGTTTCAAATTCTGGAACATTCCATTCGCCTTCCCTGGTGAAGGAATTTCGGAAAACTGCGTTCAATAACTCCGCTTTAGCGGCACAGTCGTCGGTAACAGTACCACCGGCACTGCGCAGCGAAGGTATTGACTGCGTCTTGCCGCTTGTGTACCTTACTCGTACATACGACCAGAATTTCTTCGGATTTTCTACCAAATTTCAAGACAATGTTTCGTTGTGGAACCTATTAAAGGCATCTCGCATTGAAGTCCGTGCCAAATTTCGCGCGTCTGTAAATTTTAGCCAATCTTCGGGATTTCGCGTTCTTCTGAACTTCGCATGCTTTTTTCGTTGTCTCTGCAACAGCGTTCGGACCTGTTTTGTGTACCATGGGGGATCAGTTCCATCTCTTACCAATTTATGAGGTATGAATCTCTCAATTGCTGTTGCTACTATATCTTTGAATCTGAGCCACATCTCGTCTACATTTGCATAGTCAGTTCGGAAGGAATGGAGATTGTCTCTTAGGAAGGCTTCTAGTGACACTTTATCCGCTTTTTTAAATAAAATTATTTTGCGTTTGCTTCTGGTAGATTTGGAAGACACGGTACTGAGTCTAGCTACAACGACCTTATGATCACTAATCCCTGTATCAGTCATTATGCTCTCTATTAGCTCTGGACTGTTTGTGGCTAAGAGGTCAAGTGTGTTTTCGCAACCATTTACAATTCGCGTGGGTTCGTTGACTAACTGCTCGAAATAATTTTCGGAGAAAGCATTTAGGACAATCTCGGAAGATGTTTTCTGCCTACCACCGGTTTTGAACAAGTATTTTTGCCAACATATCGAGGGAAGGTTGAAGTCCCCACCAGCTGTGATCGTATGAGTGGGGTATTTATTTGTTACGAGACTCAAATTTTCTCTGAACTGTTCAGCAAGTATATTATCGGAGTCCGGGGGTCAGTAGAAGGAGCCAATTATTAACTTAGTTCGGCTGTTAAGTATAACCTCCACCCATACCAATTCGCACGGAGTATCTACTTCGACTTCACTACAAGATAAACCACTACTGACAGACACAAAGACTCCACCACTAATTCTGCCTAATCTATCTTTCCTGAACACCGTCTGAGACTTCGTAAAAATTTCTTCAGAACGTATTTCAGGCTTTAGCCAGCTTTCTGTACCTATAACGATTTCAGCTTCTGTGCTTTCTAGTAGCGCTTGAAGCTCAGGGACTTTCCCAGCACAACTACAACAATTTGCAACTACAATTCGGACTGTTCCTTGATCCAAGCACGTCCTGTATTTGCAATGCACCCTTTGAGATTGCAGCCCACCCGAACATCCACATAACTAGTTCACATGCTGGACTTGTGCCGACGAGGGTCATCATGTTATGAATAGTCAACGTCAGTCAGTTGTCTACTACAGAAAATAAAGTGGCTTGTCTGGAAGGTTGCAGACTTCTACTCTCTATGCTGTCTGTGAGGAGAATTGGGGGACTGCCCTCCGTTATCTGTCACCAAACTGAAATATGCTTGTGTCATTATCACATGGGCCCGTGGTGTGAAGGGCTAAGGCCCACAGAATGAGACTTAAAAGTGGAGAGACACACTTTGACTGGCTTATATATTGGGACCTGTTCGACTTGACACGCCCTAGCAGCGACTATGCAGCGCTGACGCAGCTTTCAGCTCCATGTGAGTACTTAATCCTAACAGTCCGCATAGTCGGCGCTACTATGAGACAATGTACCCTGGAGAGGCCTGAGCACCTGTCTGAAACAGCATCACTGCTAAAAGCGGGAAAAGCATTCCGAGCTATTCCAGTTACGAGATGTTCGGTGATTCGAGAAGTGACAGAAGAAACAGTAGCCGCAGTTCGGAGAAAAATACTTATCTTGTATGAAAATGTTATTAAATACTACCCAGTTGCGTATTTCCTTAACAAGACGTTGGTCTATAGCACTTCCTCGATGTAGAAGTTATTGTTCAGGGCAGCTCCATTGAGGATCACTGTCGCTGCTCAGCTGTATCCATCTATCCCCAACTCCACATGTAAGGTAGCAGATTTTGCACCTTACATGATGCTAAATCAGTACTAATACACCGAACACACAGAGACGGCCATTTAACAAAACGCGATAATTGTCCCACCGGTAGGAGAGAATGATTAGATTAGATTAGATTTGCTTTCATTCCAATTGATCCGTAGTGAGGAGGTCCTCCAGGATGTGGAACATGTCAGAAAAACAACAATACACGACAAATATTTACAACTAAAACAAGTAAGATAATGTACCATTCCACAGGTCCCAAGTGGAATGATCGTCATTTTTTTATGAACACTAAGAGTCATTTTACAAATACTAATGCACTGAATTTAAAATAAAAAGTTTTTTATTTATTTATAAGGTAATTAACATGTGATACAACTATTGTAATACTTATTTACAATGAACATATTACTGCACTGAAATGGTGCAGAAGTTAGATTATACTTACACACACACACACAAACACACACACACACACACACAAATTTTCAATGAACACATTACTGCACTGAAATTGTGCAGAAGTTATGTTGTACTTATATACAAATCAGTTGGTTTTACTAAGAAATTCATCAATGGAGTAGAAGGAGTTGGCCACCAATAAATCCTTTAGGCTTCTCTTAAACTGAATTTCATTGGTTGTTAAGCTTTTTATGGCTGCTGGCAAGTTATTGAAAATGTGTGTTCCTGAATAATGCACACCTTTTTGTACAAGACTAAGTGACTTTAAATCCTTGTGAATATTATTCTTATTTCTAATATTGATTCCATGAATTGAGCTGTTGGTTTGAAAAAGTGATATATTTTTAATGACAAATTTCATTAAGGAATAAATATATCGGGAAGCAGTAGTTAGTATTCCCAGTTCCCTAAACAGGCTTCTGCAGGATGTTCTTGAGTTCACACCACATATAACTCTTACTGCACATTTTTGTGCGCGGAAAACTTTAGCTTGGCTTGATGAATTACCCCAAAAAATAATCCCATATGACATTATGGAATGAAAGTAAGCATAGTATGCCAGCTTTTTCATTTTTATATCCCCTATGTCTAACAAAATTCGCATTGCAAACAGAGATTTGTTAAGGCGCTTCAGCAGTTCTGTGGTGTGCTCCTCCCAGTTGAATTTATTATCAAGCTGTAATCCCAAGAATTTAACACTGTCCACTTCTTCTATCTTCTTGTCATCATATGTTAGACATATACTCTTGGGACACCCCTTACAAGTTCTGAACTGCATGTAGTGTGTTTTTTCAAAGTTTAATGACAAAGAATTGGCAAGGAACCAGTGATTAATGTCCACAAATATTTTATTGGCTGATCTTTCCAAGACTACACTTGATTTGCTATTTATTGCAATGTTTGTATCATCGGCAAACAAAACAAACTTGGCATCTGATAATGATGGACACAGTAAAGAAAGCTGTGTGTGTCATGTCAAATTAACGAGATGGCCGCAGAGGCTGGAACACGGCCGGACCCCTCTGTCGGCCACCAAAGATGTTGGGAGAGGCTGGGCCATCACAACAAGAAGTGAGAAGGAGCTATATGGGAAAGAGAGAAAGACGATTTCGCGCCACAGCGGAAAATTTGTTGAAGACGGTGACGGGATTGGCGCAGAGCGCGTAGAGATACATATTAAAAGTTTGGCGGCAACAGTAACCGCGGGAGAATTCTGTGTCGTGGTTGGGTACAAACGCGCACGGATACATGGAAGTCTATGTCGTGATTGGCTACCAACGCGCACGGATCCATGCGGCGAAGAACGGCCAAGTTTTCAAAAGTCTGAATGAGGACACTGGGGTCGGCACTGGACCGAAACAGTCGCGGTGTCTGGCTGCCCTGCTTGGAGAGCGCGGAGGGAAGTAGGTTGGAGAAGTTACCGGCACTGAGTCCAGTGGTTACTCCCCAAGTCTGAATAGTGTAGAGCATACGACTCCACACACGTAGCATTATCTGTTCCTCTGACAAGATAAACGGATTTGTACTAACTTGTGTTGTTCATATGCAGTCTGTGGTGTACCTTTGCTGCCGCGCACTTGAGTCGACCAACTACTCTTGGCATATGTGCAAGTAGCTTGAGTATTTACTCGTGACGGACTCCGCAGTTGAACACTTACGTACAGGAGTTTACGGACACAAATCACGCCCACGTTTGAGATTGAAGCCAAGCTCGCTCACGGGAAAGGCGGCATCAACACGATGGCTGGGCCGACCGTCGTAATCATCACGAAGAATTACGGTTATATTCGCAATCAACAGCCAAAGTAGGGCACTGTAATTCTGAATGCGTTCGTATTCCACTAGCTCTCTGATTGGCGCTCTCTGACTCTATGTCCGTTCAGGCAGAACTTCACTAGAGTCACTTGCGGGTTCAGTTAGGAAAAGAGAATACATTGTGCCAATGATAGGCTAGTTAGGTTAGCGAGTGTATTGGATTGTCATAGGCTAGAAATATTGCTCATCCTGTTTTCTGAATAAATCTTAGTTTGGTATCATATGCTAATCACCGCATTATTGATCTCGTAGCTACCAATCACCATATTTTTGTTTAATAATGAGAGTTTAATGATAATTTCGATGCAAACAATACTGGGGGCATAACCGCGCGTTTAAACAGAGCCTATTTAAATTCAGATAGCAACTCAAGGTCGACTAAGATTACAAGTAGATATTTTTCAATATATCGGTAATTTTACAATAAAACCCTCCGTACGTTGCACACAGTGTAACTCTGGATCACGTGTTCAGGAGGGTGCAATTCACTGGTATAGAGCCCGAAGTGCACTTGACCGCTAGTGTACTTCCATCTGAAGTGACAATCACTAAAACCGAAGATCTCGCACACTGTATCTGCGTGAGTTCTCCACTACTGACAAGGGAATAGTCCCAACCGACATGTCGAAAAATGCCCTGTAATTTTTTATGCAAGAAGAATACATCGAAAGATAGATCCTGTCAAAATTTTAGCTGCTAAGACGCAATGCAAGTATTTTCTTTTAAATATAAAAACTAAACAAATTCGTAGCTCACCGGGAGAATGGAGAAGTGTACAACCCTGCTTGAGCTGTAGTGGACTGAGCATGGGCAGCATGATAGGCGCATACCCATGGTTCACGACGCGTCGGTAAACAGTATCGGCGCTATCGTAATTTGTAAAACGAATTTCAGTTTTCGTTAAAAGTTTCTGAGAAACAATTGCCCGCAGTTGCTGTGGTGTCACCGCAAGTCACCACACTTGCTAGGTTGTAGGCTTCAAATCGGCCGCGGTCCGTCAGTACACATAGGACCCGCGAGTCGCCACTGTCGACGCTAGCAGACCGAGCGCCGCCACTTGGCTGGTCTTACGAGACCAGCTAGCGCACTGGCCAGTTCTACAGCCGACTTTAATAGGAATGGTTCACTTGTTATAGCTTCAGAGATCTCATCTGCAGAGACGCTAGTTAGCATAGCCTTCAGCTAAGTCAGTAGCTACGACCTAGCCAGGCGACACGTACAGTTTATGCATTGATAATTGATCTGATTGTGTGAAGCAATCAAAATTGTAAAGAAGTATTCGCAGTTCAGTCTATAACTGCACTTGTAAATGTTGTTGTACAAAGTCAAGATCGGTGTTCACCGCTGATGCTGAATTAAAGCTAAGTAATTAATTGTATTCCTGTCTACTAACTTTCTAATCACCTAAGATGTTCCAGATACATCCCGTCAAGTATAGTTCGTTGATCCTCACGTCAGCCTACGTGATCAACGCGTGCAATTAATGGCCACACCTCGTGATCAGACTGAGAGTCAAATTGCGTGACACAGTCGGATCACCCTTTTTCCATGAGGCCCATAGTTCCGCCTCATACACAACAGTTGCTGTTAACCTAAATCTGAAATTCATTTATTACCCATAATTATTACAGTTGCTTTTGCGGTAGCGTAAGTGTTAACAATGAAGATAAAACTGATCTTCATTGCGATTAACGCTTAAAATCAAGCAGAATTCAAACTCGCTTTTGCTTCGTAAAATCAGACAGTGAAGAGTATAAATGGGAAAAACTTACACGAATAATAAATATGCGCCAAAACGAAACAAGCAAAACTGTGAGAGAAAAACTATACAACTTTTTTTTTAACTGTGCTACAGGAATTGTCATAAAAGTATGTATGTGTAAGAAATATTTCATGTTAATAAATTAAAGTCTGTAGCGTAACATGAAATAGTCACCTTTGTAAGAAATACATACGCAGCAGTTTTGCTGTCGATATGAACTGCCTCCTTTTCAAAATATTAATAATATATGACTTTTTTTATGCTTTAGAATTTGTAAACCCTCGTCACTAGCTTTGTAAAGGCCTCGTCGCTACTGCTGTGGAGGCCAAGATGCCAGTGTTGTTAGGGTAGGCTGAATTTGTGAGTTCGTGAAACGGCTTCTGGTGCAGTACACGACCAAGACAATTTCTCCCTGCCACTATTACACAGCTGCGCCCCAGCGTCAGGTAACAGGATAGGAGAACAAAGATTGTGCAACACTCTGCTGCAAAAGTACAGTTCCTTCAATAAATATAACACATCAACAGAAGTCAGTAGACAGGGTAGAGCACACTAAGTTTTTGGGTGTACATACATATGAGAATCTTAATTGGAAAATTCATATTTTGGACCTTTTAAAGCGACTAGTTTCAGCAACTTTTGCAATCAGAATAACTGCCAATTTTGAGGATACAGAAATTAGTAAGCTAACATACTTTGCATACTTTCACCCTCTGATGTCATACGGAATAATATCTTGGGGTAACTTAACATTTGCACAAAAAGTATTCACTGCTCAAAAGAAAGTGGTTAGAATCATGTGTGGGGTTCATAGTCGCACACCAGTTTAAAACCAACAGTACCATTCATGATTATAATACCAGAAAAAAGGACGACTTACACTATCCTTTACTCAACCTACCTCTGGCACAGAAAAAAATGCTGCTATAAAAATTTTCGGGCCGGCCGCGGTGGCCGTGCGGTTCTGGCGCTGCAGTCCGGAACCGCGGGACTGCTAGGTCGCAGGTTCGAATCCTGCCTCGGGCATGGGTGTGTGTGATGTCCTTAGGTTAGTTAGGTTTAAGTAGTTCTAAGTTCTAGGGGACTTATGACCTAAGATGTTGAGTCCCATAGTGCTCAGAGCCATTTGAACAATTTTTTGAATAGGAATAAATAAATCTCCCCGATGTTATTCAATCTGTATATTGAGCAAGCAGTGAAGGAAACAAAAGAAAAATTCGGAGTAGCTATTAAAATCCATGGAGAAGAAACAAAAACTTTGAGGTTCGCCGATACATTGTAATTCTGTCAAAGACAGCAAAGGACTTGGAAGAGGAGTTGAACGGAATGAATAGTGTCTTGAAAGGAGGATATAGATGAATATCAACAAAAGCAAAACGAGGATAATGGAATGTAGTCGAATGAAGTCGGGTGATGCTGCGGCAATTAAATTAGGAAATGAGAAACTTAAAGTAGTAAAGGAGTTTTGTTATTTAGGTAGTAAAATAACTGATGATGGTCGAAGTAGAGAGGATATAAAATGTAGACTGGCAATGGCAAGGAAAGCCTTTCTGAAGAAGAGAAATTTGTTAACATCGAGTATAGATTTAAGTGTCAGGAAGTCGTTTCTGAAAGTATTTGTATGGAGTGTAGCCATGTATGGAAGTGAAACATGGGCGATAAATAGTTTGGACAAGAAGAGAATAGAAGCTTTCTAAATGTGGTGCTACAGAAGCATGCTGATGGTTTGATGGATAGATCACATAACTAATTATGAGGTATTGACTAGGATTGGGGAGAAGAGAAGTTTGTGGCACAACTTGACTAGAAGAAGGGATCGGTTGGTAGGACATGTTCTGAGGCTCAGGGGATCACCAATTTAGTATTGGAGGCCAGAGTGGAGGGTAAAAATCGTAGAGGAAGAGATGAATATACTAAGCAGATTCAGAAGGACGTAGGTTGCAGTAGGTACTGGGAGATGAAGAAGCTTGCACAGGATAGAGTAGCATGGAGAGCTGCATCAAACCAGTCTCAGGACTGAAGACCACAACAACAACAAACCTATAAATATAGTATATGCATTTTGTGCCATTTAAGGGAATGAGTTAAATAATAGGAATATTAATCTTTAACTGTGTATTGTATATACAGCTATATTGTCCACCCAAAATATCTCTGGAACAATAACAGCTATTGGAAAACGACTTTCACTGGTCTCAATGTAGGGCTGGGGCCCATGAATGTACATATTTGGAAATATTCTAAAACGAAAGCATATGTGTTTTTTACCACAAACTTATGATTTTTTAAATGGACCTAATATATTTTTTCTTCAGCAATCTATAGCATGACAAAGCACATACACAATGGCGTTGATTGCATCGCAATATTCCCATTACATCTCGAGATATTGAGACGCGAAGTTGACGCTTGAAACACTCGACATGCGCTGCTAGCGCACGTCCTGAGGCTCAGGCGTGAACCCCATGCTGCCCGTAAATGCGCAGCAGACCGTATTATTCGTTTCGGACCTCTTGATCTCTTGATAAGTATGGAAGTGTGATTACGCATGTCAATCACATCGCGATTACGGGCAGCATGGGGTTCACGCATGAGCCTCAGGACGTGCGCTAGCAGCGCATGTCGGGTGTTTCAAGCGTCAACTTCGCGTCTTAATATCTCGGGATGTAATGGGAATATTGCGATGCAATCAACGACATTGTGTATGTGCTTTGTCATGCTATGGATTGCTGAAGAAAAAATATAGGATGTCCATTTAAAAAAACATAAGTTTGTGTTAAAAACACATATGCTTTCGTTTTAGAATGTTTCCAAATATGTACATTCATGGGCCCCAGCCCTACATTGATACCGGTGAAAGTCGTTTTCCAATAGCTGTTATTGTTTCAGAGATATTTTGGGTGGACAAGATAGCTGGGACACCCTGTATATTAAAAAGTCTTGTTTCATATGTGCGTTGCTTCTCCACTTGACACGTTCCACATCATAACGGCCACCGTACCGTGCGATTGGTCAATGTAACACGCAACGAACTAACTAACCAAAAAATTAGTAACGAAGTCACAAATGAGTTAAAAATGCTTACTTATCTTTGTGAATTGTCGAATTATTATGTTTGCAACACTGCATGTAATATAACGCAAAAAGGGCCCTCAATAGGTAAATGCAAATAATCGTAAGTAAACTTCACAATACGTAGCAAATGCATTTACAATAATTGTCTGTTCAATTCTAAGAGTTCACTAAACGATGGATGTTCCCTGTCTGTTAGGCCTGGACGATGATCTACAACTAAGTGCGAAACTGCTCTTTTATCTTCCGAGCAGGCCGTTGTCGTCCAGTCGTTGGCGGATTCTACTCGGCCGGCAATTGGCCGAGGTGAAGTCGATATCTTCATCGTCAGCGCTACCCGTGGCGCTGCACCGCAGCAGCTCGCATGTTTGCGCCTGCGGTGCTTCTGCCCTGGCCGCGTCTTGTTCGGACGACACAGCATCACGCGCTTCAATCTCACGTGTGTCACTCCGGATATTTCCAATGCGCGGGGCTACGCAAACCGCTGTCGTAACGATTTCTTCGTGCAAAAAAACAGAACAGCTGCAACATTTTTCAAAAATACTTACAGTGGGCCCTTGCAGCTGAAATTTTGGCAGTGTATTTCTTTCGTTGTATTCTTCATGCATAAAAAATTTCAGGGTGGGTTCCCATATGCCGGATTGGGCCATTCCCTTCTGAGCTGGAGGTCTTCGATTTCACTTCAGGGATAACCTTAACACAGGTTGTGTATATGCATTATACAGAAGCTCTGGAAAGCTGTGTGAACAGGCAACGCCGAACCTGTAGTTGTGGCATGTCAACATTCCAGATATAAGTTTATGGGTTCGCAGGACAGGCGTATTCAATGCACGCTGTCAACATTACTGTTGTCTGGATTTCCTTAACTTACTCGTTCCACACAAGCAGCAGTAGAATTACCAAGTGTACATGGTGTAAAACAGAATACGACTTTAGTATTATCATATTAGATCATTATCCACATTCTAGGGTAATGACTCGATCATATGATGCAGAGACTTACCGCAGGCAATCAGTCATAAATAAATGCCTTGCAGTGTCTAGCGGAGGGCACTTTGTGTGGTTTTGTCACTTCCTCCTTCCTGTTCCACTAGCGAATCTTGTGCTGGAACGGTGACTGGTAGGAAAAATGGTTCAAATGGCTCTGAGCACTATGCGACTTAACATCTATGGTCATCGGTCCCCTAGAACTTAGAACTACTCAAACCTAACTAACCTAAGGACAGCACACAACACCCAGTCATCACGAGGCAGAGAAAATCCCTGACCCCGCCGGGAATCGAACCCGGGAACCCGAGAAGCGAGAACGCTACCGCACGACCACGAGCTGCGGACGACTGGTAGGAAACCTTCGTAATTTATCTGATCGCACTAATTTTAGCTCTATTTTCTTTTAGTGAGATATTTGTAGAAGGAAGAAATATCTCACTTGGCTCTTACAACTTTAACAGTAAAACACGCCTTGATGCACAGTGCCTCTCTTGTAGCGCCTGCAACTGGAGTTTAATAAACATTCCCATGAATCTTCCGGGATTACTAAACGAGCCTCCTAGACTGGGGACTAATACACAGTTTTCAGTTGGGTGACGGTTTTGTAAGCAGCCTCTTTCCTAAGAATCTCTTCAGAGCATCTTACTGTAAGATACTCCATTCCTATGATTAGTTACATGTGGTCCACTTTAACTTAAACTGTCACGTCCATTAAGTACAGAATCTGATACCGTAACAGTTTCGAATGATTGTTCGGCAGTTGTGTATTTGAATAATGACGTGTCTTTCAGCCTTTTTATATCTGCTTTATCATGCGATAATTACGATAAATTATCATTTACACACAAATTTGAATTTTCTGCAGGTTTCGTGTCATTTCTATGGGTACGGTACCAAAATATCCAATATCTCTTCAAAGTTCACAAAAAATAGCAAATCGTGAAATAAATTTTTTTCTGTGACAGGATAAATTATCCAGAATGAGATTTTCACTCAGCAGCGGAGTGTGCGCTGATATGAAACTTCCTGGCAGATTAAAACTGTGTGCCCGATCGAGACTCGAACTCGGGACCTTTGCCTTACGCGGGCAAGTGCTCTACCATCTGAGCTGCCGAAGCACGACTCATGTCCGGTACTCACAGCTTTACTTCTGCCAGTACCTCGTCTCCTACCTTCCAAACTTTACAGAAGCTCTCCTGCGAACCTGCAGAACTAGCACTCCTGAAAGAAAGGATATTGCCGAGACATGGCTTAGCCACAGCCTCGGGGATGTTTCCAGAATGAGATTTTCGCTCTGCAGCGGAGTGTGCGCTGATATGAAACTTGATGGCAGATTAAAACTGTGTGTCCGACCGAGACTCGAACTCGGGACCTTCGCCTTTCGCGGGCAAGTGCTCTACCATCTGAGCTACCGAAGCACGACTCACGCCCGGTCCTCACAGCTTTACTTCTGCCAGTACCTCGTCTCCTACCTTCCAAACCAGGAGAGCTTCTGTAAGGTTTGGAAGGTAGGAGACGAGGTACTGGCAGAAGTAAAGCTATGAGTACCGGGCGTGAGTCGTACTTCGGTAGTTCAGATGGTAGAGCACTTGCCCGCGAAAGGCAAAGGTCCCGAGTTCGAGTCTCGGTCGGGCACACAGGTTTAATGTGCCAGCAAGTTTGAGGATAAATTATGTTTGCGTCACCAGTGGCACGTTGCAAGACAAAGCACGTAAATATTGAATTATAAGATTAAAAAAATAGGTTATTTGAAAGCAGCCTATTTCATCTTCCCTCCGTTGATATTCAGTCGAATCTTTCCATCCTGCACCAATGAAGTTCGATGCACTTCTGCTTCTCTGATCTTTTGGCAACTAGTTCTTTGATGCCCTGTCTCACTAAGTTCTTTGATGCGAAAGACGCCTGAGGTTCTAACGTGATAAGTGGCCGTTGCGCTTCCGACTGTTAACGCTTTGGGTAGTGCGGCGTGCGGTCAGGCCAATTGGTTTCTGCTGCCCGGCCGGGTCAGCAAACACGACCACAGAGGGCAGTGCGCCGGAAAGTACAGCGCGGTTAGCTGATTCATTTTGCGAATTGTTTTTTTTTTCGTTTCTATCCTGTCATATTCAAAAATACATTTTATACTGTGGCTTTTCCTAAAACTTGTTAAAACGAACAACCAGACACTATTTGTACAACGATTTGGTAATGAATGTGCATAGTTAACGTAGTGAATACGTATTGGAAACATTGGTATTATAGTTCAAAATTGTCGAACCTGTGTTGGGGAAGAACCAGAACTCCAAGAGGTCATAGATCGCACTGGAACACAAATCGGTATGTGTACTGAAAGCTAGCTAGAGTTGGAGTTTAGTTCAGCTAAAGCTTTTGCCAAGGACCTAAGATGTTCAGAAAAGATAGATTAAATTCGATTGGTAGCGATGCAGTTGTTCGTGTTAGAAGTAGTTTACCTTGTTGTGAAATTGAAATACATAGCTGCTGTCAAAAAGTATGGGTAGATGACCGGTGTGAACTGAAATGTTCCTTTTACCAACTCCTTGATTACGATGATACACATGTTGAGAGGTTTAAAGAAATTTGAGTCAATTACCGTTAGCGGTGACTCCAATGGAGCCCCCATTTTTGGCGGAAATACAAATTTAAAGTCGGTGATAAGCGTAAAACATCGTCCGAAATTGTACTAAATGCACCGCGCGGGGTAGCCGCGTGGTCTGTGGCGCCCTGTACGGTTCGCGCGGCTCGCCCCGTCGGAAGTTCGAGTCCTCGCTCGGGCATGGGTATGGGTGTTTTGTTCTTACCATAAGATAGTTTAAGTTAGATTAAGTAGTGTGTAAGCCTACATATCGATACAGTTTGGTCCAATAGGAATTTACCACAAAGTTCTATTGTACTAAATGCTTCCTCAAAAGATTATTTTGGCCAATTATTTCAGGACTCCACACGATTGTAATTGGTTACCATAACATATCTGATCTCTCAGCAACGAATAATCCTGAGCTAATAGGGAGTATCATGACAAATACAGGAATTAGCACCACACAATAGTTATAGAGACAATGAAACCCTAACATCCAAATCCACCGAAAATGAACGCATGATATATCTACTAGTATTTAAAACATCTGATAAAAAATTGTTTGACACCATCCTAAGGCACAGTCTCCACACTTTCCAAAGTAACTACGTAAGCACACCAGATGTGTCTTAAATTCAAAGGAATAGTATCCACGACAGTTGACCAAGTAAATTAATGAGAATCTGAACAGATCCTCCATGGCACATAATGCCAGAACATTCTTGCTAGAGCGACGAAAAAAGTATGCCAGATTTGAAAGAACGCAAAATAACCAAGATTAATGTTGTTTTACAGACG
Source organism: Schistocerca cancellata (assembly GCF_023864275.1). Taxonomy (NCBI): domain Eukaryota; kingdom Metazoa; phylum Arthropoda; class Insecta; order Orthoptera; family Acrididae; genus Schistocerca; species Schistocerca cancellata. The sequence continues at coordinate 832,623,287 of NC_064628.1, read as the reverse complement.
TTTGGAATTTAGCACGAGATTCAACGTGAGATGCTCTTCATGATTTCGACAACGAAACCCTGTCACAAAAACTGGCAGAAAGTCCAAACAGACTCTGGCCGTATGTAAAGTACACACTAGTAGCCAGACAAAATCAATACCTTCACTGCGCGATAGCAATGATAATTTTACCAGTGACAGTGCTGCTAAAACGAAGTTACTAAATACGGTATTCCGAAATACCTTCACCAAAGAAGACGAAGTGAATATTACAGTATCCGAATCAAGAACAGCTGCCATCATAAGTAAGTTGCAAGTAGACATCCTCGCAGTAGCGGAGCAACGTAAGCAACTTAATAAAGTGAAATCTGCTGGTCCACATTGAATACCAATTACGTTCCTTTCAGAGCATGCTGCTGAAATAGCTCTATGTTAACCAATCACATACAACCACTCGCTTGGCGAAAGATCCATATCTTAAAAAAAAAAATGGTTCAAATGGCTCTGAGCACTATGGTACTTAACAGCTGAGGTCATCAGTCCCCTAGACCTAGAACTACTTGAACCTAACTCACCTAAGGACATAACACACATCCATGCACGAGGCAAGATTCGAACCTGCGACCTTAGCAGCAGCGCGGTTCCGGACTGAAGCGTCTAGAACCGCTCGGCCACAGCGGCCGGCGATTCATACCTAAAGATTGGTGAATTGGATAGGTCATAACAATACACAAGAAAGGAAATAGAAGTAAGTTACTGAATTACAGACCCACATCACAGAAATAGATCTGAAGTACAATTTTGGAACATATACTGTTTTCCGCAATCATCATGAAATACTTTCGAATACATTGTGGCTATTTAGGATTTAATTTACCAGCCAAGATGGCTGTCAGATGGTTTTCCCCAGATGCTTATCTTAATTAATATATTTATGAACCAATGTGGCCAACACACTATAGCTTTACTATCAAATGTAGCTACCCAAAGTAACTCTGAGACTTCACAGTGGACCTAGACTAGTACAAAAACTGCAGGAAATTAAAAAAAGTATAAGTGAGATACTAAGGTTCTCCAGATATGTATGTAGCAGTATTATGTTAAAAGATCGCTGCAGATATTGCTAGTGCTGTGCTAAGCACAAAATAGCACGATATGTAAAACAGTTTGTTTGTTAAAACAATTACTCACGTGTTTTGGTGTGTTACAGCATTTAGTATTGATAAACATGAATTAGAAGCACTTATGTAGCCACTGGAAGCAGCTTATGCTCGTATGAGACAACATTACCAGAAAAACTCTTCAAGATTGGCATACAAATACGCAGATAGATCATAGTAAATATGAGACCTTTAATGCTTAGACAATTGCTGTTGTGTGTATGTTTTACGACAGAATGGGTCAGGAAAATTTATTTATCAAAATACACTCCTGGAAATTGAAATAAGAACACCGTGAATTCATTTTCCCAGGAAGGGGAACCTTTATTGACACATTCCTGGGGTCAGATACATCACATGATCACACTGACAGAACCACAGGCACATAGACACAAGCAACAGAGCATGCACAATGTCGGCACTAGTACAGTGTATATCCACCTTTCGCAGCAATGCAGGCTGCTATTCTCCCATAGAGACGATCGTAGAGATGCTGGATGTAGTCCTGTGGAACGGCTTGCCATGCCATTTCCACCTGGCGCCTCAGTTGGACCAGCGTTCGTGCTGGACGTGCAGACCGCGTGAGACGACGCTTCATCCAGTCCCAAACATGCTCAATGGGGGACAGATCCGGAGATCTTGCTGGCCAGGGTAGTTGACTTACACCTTCTAGAGCACGTTGGGTGGCACGGGATACATGCGGACGTGCATTGTCCTGTTGGAACAGCAAGTTCCCTTGCCGGTCTAGGAATGGTAGAACGATGGGTTCGATGACGGTTTGGATGTACCGTGCACTATTCAGTGTCCCCTCGACGATCACCAGTGGTGTACGGCCAGTGTAGGAGATCGCTCCCCACACCATGATGCCGGGTGTTGGCCCTGTGTGCCTCGGTCGTATGCAGTCCTGATTGTGGCGCTCACCTGCACGGCGCCAAACACGCATACGACCATCATTGGCACCAAGGCAGAAGCGACTCTCATCGCTGAAGACGACACGCCTCCATTCGTCCCTCCATTCACGCCTGTCACGACACCACTGGAGGCGGGCTGCACGATGTTGGGGCGTGAGCGGAAGACGGCCTAACGGTGTGCGGGACCGTAGCCCAGCTTCATGGAGACGGTTGCGAATGGTTCTCGCCGATACCCCAGGAGCAACAGTGTCCCTAATTTGCTGGGAAGTGGCGGTGCGGTCCCCTACGGCACTGCGTAGGATCCTACGGTCTTGGCGTGCATCCGTGCGTCGCTGCAGTCCGGTCCCAGGTCGACGGGCACGTGCACCTTCCGCCGACCACTGGCGACAACATCGATGTACTGTGGAGACCTCACGCCCCACGTGTTGAGCAATTCGGCGGTACGTCCACCCGGCCTCCCGCATGCCCACTATACGCCCTCGCTCAAAGTCCGTCAACTGCACATACGGTTCACGTCCACGCTGTCGCGGCATGCCACCAGTGTTAAAGACTGCGATGGAGCTCCGTATGCCACGGCAAACTGGCTGACACTGACGGCGGCGGTGCACAAATGCTGCGCAGCTAGCGCCATTCGACGGCCAACACCGCGGTTCCTGGTGTGTCCGCTGTGCCGTGCGTGTGATCATTGCTTGTACAGCCCTCTCGCAGTGTCCGGAGCAAGTATGGTGGGTCTGACACACCGGTGTCAATGTGTTCTTTTTTCCATTTCCAGGAGTGTAGTTATCTGTGGATCACTGTGTGAGCTACATTATACATACAGTATTTGACCAAAAGTGTCTGGACACCAACTAGTGGACATTAATGTGGGGTGTGTACGCAAGTCAAAACTCATACCATATTTTAAAAGAAAATTCTGACAGGAGGTAAGAAAATTATATTCTAAATATATCTATTACTTAACGTAGAGTCCTGAGGAGGGAATAAAGTCTCGCCAGTTGCTGAACTGCAGATTGAGCCTGTACGATACAGTCAAGATCCAACTGAACCATCATGCAGATTGCATAACACAGATTTCTCCCCTTCCATGTTTCATAAAGCTTTCTCCACATGATGCCATTGTCAATATGGAAGACTGTACCGAAAATCAGATCCATTACACCAGCATGTCATCTTACAGTGTCTGGTGGAGAGTACTTTTGGTACTTTCATCATTTAACGCCTCTCCCTGTTCCTTTTACGAATGTTGAATGGAAAGAATGATTGTCAGTAAACATTCGGATTTAATTCCTTTGATTTTCTCATTGTGATCATTTTGTGGGACACATGTGGGAGGAAGAAATACGTCGCCAAACTACTGCCAGAATGTACTCGCTCAAATAGTTTTCAACAGTAAACCTCTCCGTTAGACAACACCACTCATGTATCGTCTACCACCAGAGTTTGTTTAATGTCTGCATAATGCTCTCGCACAGACTAAACGATTGCTTGTGTGCCGCTGTGTCTCACGCCCTTACGGGGTCTCATTAACAGAAGAGGTAGACAAGATCCAATGCAAGATCTGACAGAGAAAATTCCAGAAGACGTTGGGTAATGTGTTTCTTCCTCGCACATACGTCTTGCGGAATGACCATACTGAGCAAACCCGAGGATTTGGAGCTGACACGGAGGGTTACTGAGAATCATTCTTTCCACGCAACATTCGCGAAAGGAAGTGGGATGGGAGTTAAATCTTGGATGTACCAGACGTACTCTCCATCATACTCTCCATCACACACCGTGAGGAGGCATGTTGGTGTTATGCACCCGATTTTAGATACAATCTCCATATAAACCATACCCTGGGAAAAGCTTTATGGAGCACGGACCGGGAGAAATCTGCATGTTGGTTCAATCAAACCTTGGTTAGCCTAGATGCCCTACCTGACATTTCGTTAACGAGCGAGACTTTGTTAACCTTCAGAACTCTATATAAGTAATGGATTTGCTTATAATGAAATTTCTTTTCTACGACAGTGATGTTCCCCTTTTAAAATATGATGTGCATTACGACCGGCAGCCACAAACTCAAATATCGTGTGGTCCAACCGACATTTGATCCCACAACCTCTAAACTACCAGGTCCCACATAACAATAAATACGGCATGAGTGCTACTCTGAAATAAAGAAACTGACATAGCAGATGACATCTGAAATGCCATAAAGTACTTCTTGAAAAGACCCGGTTGGTTCAAATGGCTCTGAGCACTATGGGACTCAACTGCTCTGGTCATAAGTCCCCTAGAACTTAGAACTACTTAAACCTAACTAACCTAAGGACATCACACACATCCATGCCCGAGGCAGGATTCGAAACTGCGACCGTAGCGGTTGTGCGGTTCCAGACTGTAGCGCCTTTAACCGCTCGGCCACTCCGGCCGGCGAAAAGACCCGGAAAAGATAAAAAAGAAGATGGGCATTACTGAAAACCGAAACTACCACACTTTTACAGATAATTTTGAGCTCTTACTACTTTTGAGAGGTCCCTGGTCGGCTGAAGATCGGCGGGTAGGCATGTCGACAGCTACGATAAATAATTCAAACTCCAACACAAAAATCGATAAGACCTCAAGACTGAAAACAAACTTCACACCTTCAACAGTCTATAATTTTTCCAGATGTCGTGTCGTAGGAACCACACTCCATAACTAACTCAAGTTGTTTCTCCTTGAAAGTGCTTTTCTTGGAAATGTTTTGTAGAGAACAGCGTGTCCTATGGGACCAAACTGCTGAGGTCATCGGTCCATAGGCTTACACGCTACTTAATCTAACTTAAACTAACTTACGCTAAGGACAACACACACACACACACACACACACACACACACACACACACACACACATGCCGGGGGGAAGGACTCGAACGTCCTACGGGAGAAGCCGCGCGAACCGTGACAAGACGGGCGGCAGAGAGAGAACAGTGTGTCGCGTCTCTTGAAACGGAAAGTGGAGCCCGTAAAAAGTCCCTTCCATCTCGCAGGAAGACCCGGTCTGCGCGATCGATCGCGTAATTGGACGCCACACGAGGCGCTCACACAAACGGAACCAGGGCAGCCAACCGCAGACTGTGCCATGTGCTGGTAAGGAGGCCCTGCACAGCATCTCACGGTATCCAAACGCCGCCCATGTAAAGTTGCCATATTTGCCAAGCATAGAAATAAAACTTTAAGGCTCATAAGCTCACGGCACTTCAATTCATTAAAATTAGCTACTAAATAACTATCTGCATACTTCTAATGAGGAAAATGACACCGGAAAGTACATGTTAACAATGTATTTTGGCGTAAACTACCCATACGTATCTTACCACATCACAATATGGACGACTGTAGAGAATTAACTATACGTAGGTTCGCGAAGCTAGAGAAGAAGGCATTAGAACTTGCCTTCAAGACATTCTACATCTACATCTACATGATTACTCTGCAATTCACACTTAAGTGCCTGGCAGAGGGTTCATAGAACAATTTTCATACTACTTCTCTACCATTCTACCTGTTACCAATTGTTCGTCTAAAATTGTGAGCCATATGTTTGTGACTATTACAGAGCCATCTATCACAAAGCGAAAAAAGCGGTCCAACTAAAACATTCATATTTCATTACATACTACACGAATATGTAATAAAAAATGGAGGTTCCTATTTAAAAAAAAAACGCAGTTGATATCCGTTTGACCTACGGCAGCGCCATCCAGCGGGCCAACCATAGCGCCATCTGGTTCCCTCTTCAAGCTAGACGAGTTTCGTTCTTTGTAGTTTTTTCGTTTGATGCTTATTTCGTGAGATATTTGGCCCGGTCACTATCAATGGACCACCATGTATAGTAACTTCCCTGGCGAGCACGATATCCGGACTTGTCTCCCATCGAGCACGTGTGGAAGATGATGGGACGAGAAGTAACTCGTGCGACTCATCAACCAAAAACTCTTACAGAACCACACGAAGTAGTCTGGCAGGCATGGCATAACATATCCCAGAACAGTTTCGCCATCTGTACGACCGACGGAATGCCAGAGTCAGCGCCTACATTGACGCCCGTGGAGGCTACACTACATACAAATATGGGTGTTTCAGCATGGATCGATGTCATGTACCTCAGTAACGCTTTTGCTATTGGTCTGCAAATGTAATCATTTCATGTACTCCATAAGCACTGTTGTAGCAATAAATGTTCAGCGAACTGGAACCTGTGAAAGGCTATTCTAATTTTTTTCCAGCATTGTAAATTAAAAGAGACTTCCAAACAAAGGCAATAAACACGAAGCAAATAATAATTTTACTACACTACACAAAACGGATGAACTTTAACTTTTGAGAGTCTGCATCAAATTTAAAACAAAAGAAAACTACAAGGTTATTAAAATGAGAGACGAAATAAATTAAGGGCAAACATGACTTTCGTTCAAACCTATATGATCTGTAATTGTGGCGAATGGAAAGCTTCATACAGTATCTTCGAACCTGTTGCGATTTCTGTAGTAATTACTGACGCTCTTTACTTACAGAAAACACACAAAACCCTAGTAGATACGTAAATATCGTGAACGCAAATATTAAAATAAGAGAAATAAGTTGCGGAATATGATAGTGTGGCTTCTGAAGTTTGGAATCCATACATCCAGTCCTGGTAAATGACGTTTCTCATCTCAGTATAATACCGATGTTCCACAAACTATGAACAATAATCTTCTGTGTGGTGTAGTACAGCCGCATTCCCCGCTGTCAGTGCGATTACTGAAAAGCGTCCAGATTCCCCAACTGTCAATACTTCCCAATGTAACCCAGCCGCATTCCCCGCTGTCAGTGCGATTACTGAAAAGCGTCCAGATTCCCCAACTGTCAATACTTCCCAATGTAACCCTGCTATATCTCACGATGCACGATGGTTGTATGATTACGCTATTAACCACATACGAGATGATCAACAGGTAGGGCTGTGTTAGTAGCACAGAAGACTACCCTCCCACAGTAGAAGCTGTGATATACTTTATATGAATTGCGTAACTGATGACTCCGTTTAGGTGTATAAGCATATTAGGACACTATCTCACTGTTTTCATATATGCTTAGACGTATTAGTCAAGTAGCTGGATGAATCACTTTTTAAAAACTTAATTTAATTCTGGTGTTTAACTAAATGGTGTGTTATTTGGGAGAAAGAATGAATTTGCCCGGATTGCAGTTGAATGATCTACAGTTTTATTTCATCGATATCGATATTCTGATACAGCCGCTCACATCATTGGATTACAATAAGCCAGTGCACATATACAGGGCTATTACAAATGACTGGAGCGATTTCATGAATTCACTGTAGCTCCATTCATTGACATATGGTCAAGACACACTACAGATACGTAGAAAAACTCATAAAGTTTTGTTCGGCTGAAGCCGCACTTCAGGTTTCTGCCGCCAGAGGGCTCGAGAGCGCAGTGAGACAAAATGGCGACAGGAGCCGAGAATGCGTATGTCGTGCTTGAAATGCACTCACATCAGTCAGTCCTAACAGTGCAACGACACTTCAGGACGAAGTTCAACAAAGATCCACCAGCTGCTAACTCCATTCGGCGATGGCATGCGCAGTTTAAAGCTTCTGGAGGCCTCTGTAAGGGGAAATCAACGGGTCGGCCTGCAGTGAGCGAAGAAACGGTTGAACGCGTGCGGGCAAGTTTCACGCGTAGCCCGCGGAAGTCGACGAATAAAGCAAGCAAGGAGCTAAACGCACCACAGCTGACGGTTTGGAAAATCTTACGGAAAAGGCTAAAGCAGAAGCCTTACCGTTTACAATTGCTACAAGCCCTGACACCCGATGACAAAGTCAAACGCTTTGAATTTTCGGCGCGGTTGCAATAGCTCATGGAAGAGGATGCGTTCAGTGCGAAACTTGTTTTCAGTGATGAAGCAACATTTTTTCTTAATGGTGAAGTGAACAGACACAATGTGCGAATCTGGGCGGTAGAGAATCCTCACGCATTCGTGCAGTAAATTCGCAATTCACCAAAAGTTAACGTGTTTTGTGCAATCTCACGGTTTGAAGTTTACGGCCCCTTTTTCTTCTGCGAAAAAAACGTTACAGGACACGTGTATCTGGACATGCTGGAAAATTGGCTCATGCCACAACTGGAGACCGACAGCGCCGACTTCATCTTTCAACAGGATGGTGCTCCACCGCACTTCCATCATGTTGTTCGGTATTTCTTAAACAGGAGATTGGAAAACCGATGGATCGGTCGTGGTGGAGATCATGATCAGCAATTCATGTCATGGCCTCCACGCTCTCCCGACATAACCCCATGCGATTTCTTTCTGTGGGGTTATGCGAAAGATTCAGTGTTTAAACCTCCTCTACCAAGAAACGTGCCAGAACTGCGAGCTCGCATCAACGATGCTTTTGTAACTCATTGATGGGGACATGCTGCGCCGTGTGTGGGAGGAACCTGATTATCGGCTTGATGTCTGCCGAATCACTAAAGGGGCACATATCGAACATTTGTGAATGCCTAAAAAAACTTTCTGAATTTTTGTATGTGTGTGCAAAGCATTGTGAAAATATCTCAAATAATACAGTTATTGTAGAGCTGTGAAATCGCTTCAATCATTTGTAATAACCCTGTATAATACAACTGCATTACTTTTTGATTATGAGTTATAAACTTCCTTATCCTGTGCGGTCGTGAGAGTAATTAATGCCCTTATATGCAAGACCAGTCTGTACATAAATTTACAGTTTTATATACTCATAGGAAGCCAACGGTCTTTTCATCGAAATTATGCGCTGTCGAGCTTGGTTAGCATTTGCATTGGTCACCACTGTTGGGTGCTGTTGGCAGTCAGGCTGCACTCAGCCATCGTGAGGCAAATCGGGTGCTGCTTGCCTGAGAAGCAGCCGTCACCAAAACAGACAACAGGCAGTAGAGCTGTGTGCCGACCACATGCGCCGCCGTATTCGCATCTGGTGACGCCTATGAGCTGAGGATGACACGGCGGCCGGTCGATACCGTTAGGCCTTCAAAGCCTGTTCGGACAGTGTTCGTTTGTTTTTATAGTCACATGGAAAAAATATATATCTAGAGATAGTGTCCAGTTTACATATGTTGAGTATAATCTGGCAGCGTTGGCCATTAGTTTCTACGTTAACGAACGTTTACAATGAGTGTGCGTGTGTGAGCACCACGTTTCAGTGTCGACGCGCATTTTGGCGCCAGAAACGGAGTCAAAATCTTATATTTAAAAAGCGTAGCATCTATTTTTAAGGCTCAGAAATGCAAAAGTCGTACCACTGCAGTGTATAGATTACCGTGGTGGATTCTGGTCATTAAAATGTTGTGAAATTCCGTCAATGGCCCCATGTTATACGTTGCGGTTGCGGTTTACAACATATTCATGTCACATACGGACACCTTATTTGAGGGATGTTAAGTCCATGCCAGGTGAGAATAGATAACAGTGTATACTACATGAACTAGATGGTCGTAACTAAAATTATTTACGTTGTTCGCTTGTGAGATATACATAGTGAATAACAGCTATTGAAATCAACCAAGTAACTGACTCAATTCTGTCAGCAATGGAATATTTACATACTGTTGTACCGAATTTTCTTTTAATTTTCGCCGACAAGTAACAGTTTAATTTGACCAGGTGTGTGCTATAAAAAATGAGACAAAATGAAAAATATTTAAATTTTTGTTTTTACAGCAAAATTATTGTTTGAAGCTTTTTTATTCGTATCTTTTTATCTGGAAATCTTTTTTGTTTTCCAAAATCTTTATATTTAATACTTCTTATTGGTACGTTAGCTTCGTTACAGTTTTGTTTGTAATGAAAAGACTTACACAAACTGCTTCCAGTATGAAGAAACTTCGTTTGCACGAAACGGGACAAATGAGAAATATGCAGCTTTGGAATTCTAAGAAAAATGAAGGAATGAAATGTAGTACAGAGAGGAATTCTATACGTGAACGAAGATTCTCAGGAATGCACAGGTACGTAAAACTACGTTACATCGGAAAAAGTTGCCTCGAAAAGAGCGTCGTCTGCATTTTTATGTATCAGCGTCTTTCATGCTAGACTGCTGCGTTGCGTGTTCATCGACCCAGCTTAGTCCATGAGTGTTGTTCAAGTAAGTTACGTGACGAACGATCTTATCAGCTCAGTTCAGATCGTGAAAGATTTAAATGCAACTGCCGAAGTAAATTTACGTCGGTAAATCATGGTACGAACCTGTAAAAGCAGAATATTCTAAAACGAAAATCATGGAAAAAGGAATTACTGTTCCAAAAATATGGCTCAAATAACTCAGTCTCGTAGAGCTTATGACGGTGAAGATTCTAAACCAGTCGTTCGTGTATTTGTCAATGAGCTTTGTTCTAATGCAAGAAAACTTTGTATTCACACCAACAGTCCAATACTTGTAGTGATAATTTTGCTTCTTTAATGCTATCAAATCTATCAGACATATAAAGTATTTAATGCCTATTTTCAACGCTCGAATGATTTTAGGAAACGTAAAGCTAATGCTCAGGCATTTTGTAATAATGTGAAAGTAATCTCCGAAGATGGAGAATTTTTTCCGTACCATTTAGTCCCAGTGTTGTTTATTCCAAAATTATTTCCAACCTTACAGAGATGGAATCAAGAAATTTGATTTTACATGTAGCAATTACTCATGAAACTGCAGTGATACCACTGCTTACGCGTCAGAAAATGGCGGTGAGACATTAAGAAGGTACCATTTTGAATGCAGCAACGGGAAAATGTGGTTCGTCCACGCACTCTGAATGAAAATATTGTTCTAGCATGGCCACTACTGCATGAATCAAGCGTGCAGCGTCTTTGGAGATCCCAACATCTTCGAAATCATATGAGCTACATCAACATTTGATAAAATTAGCCTCCAAGAATTAGCGGTTTCAGAATCCTGGTTCGGCCATCGAACATAAAAGAGACTTAACGTTCATTTCGGCACACTGATTTTGTGTACCTTCCTCCTCCTCCTCCCACCCCCTCCCCATCCCATCCCCACTCAACAACATCTAATCCCTTAATTACCTCCTAGCTCATTAGACCCTACACTACGCGATTTTTATCAGTGATGGTACGTAAAAGACAGTAGGCTATGTCGGTTTCATACAGGCCTGAAAATTTTCACGATCTGTGAAACCAGTCTGTGGTGCCTTCGCGAATTCAACGACCATCTCTCTCCTGTTTAGGTAGAAGTATTCGACAAATCTGATATTTTTCGCGTGTTGCAGAATGCTCAGGTAGGATGCGTCAAACGCTTCTCTCTCGAATAACATTGAAATTTCGCCATTGTCAGTAGCTATGTGTTCTTAATTGCGAAAAGTAAACAGCGACAGCGGTTGTTATGGATATTGTGGGTAGCAGATCAGAAAGGGTAAAATTCCCAATCCGAATTTGAGGGAATATATACAATACTGGCCATTAAAATTGCTACACCACTAAGATGACGTGCTACAGACGCGAAATTTAACCGACAGGAAGAAGATGCTGTGATATTCAAATGATTAGCTTTTCAGAGCACTCACACAAGGTTGGCGCCGGTGGCGACATCTACAACGTACTGACATGAGGAACGTATCCAACCGATTTCTCATACACAGACAGCAGTTGACCGGCGTTGCCTGGTGAAACGTTGTGATGCCTCGTGTAAGTAGGAGAAATGTATACCATCACGTTTCCGACTTTGATAAAGGTCGGATTGTAGCCTATCGCGATTGCGGCTAACCGTATCGCGACATTGCTGCTTGCGTTGGTCGAGATCCAATAACTGTTAGCAGAATATGGAATCGGTGGGTTCAGCAGGGTAATACGGAACGCCGTGCTGGATCCGAACAGCCTCGTATCACTATCAGTCGAGATGACAGGCATCTTATCCGCATGGCTGTAACGGATCGTGCAGCCACATCTCGATCCCTGAGTTAACAGATGGGGACGTTTGCAAAACAACAACCATCTGCACGAACAGTTCGACGACGTTTGCAGCAGCATGGACTATCAGCTCGGAGACCATGGCTGCGGTTACCCTTGACGCTGCCTCACTGACAGGAGCGCCTGCGATGGTGTACTCAACGACGAACCTGGGTGCACGAATGGCAAATCGTCACTTTTTCGGATGAATCCAGGATCATGATGGTCGCATCCGTGTTTGGCGACATCGCGGTCAACGCACATTGGAAGCGTGTATTCGTCATCGCCATACTGGCGTATCACCCGGCGTGATGGTACGGGTTGCCATTAGTTACACGTCTCGGTCACCTCTTGTTCGCATTGACGGCACTTTGAATAGTGGACGTTACATTTCAGATGTGTTACGACCCGTGGCTCTACCCTTCATTCGTTCCCTGCGAAACGCTACATTTCAGTAGGATAATGCATGACCGCATGTTGCAGATCCTGTACGGGCCTCTCTGGATACAGAAGATGTTCGACTGTTGCCCTGGCCAGTACATTCTCCAGATCTCTCACCGACTGAAAACGTCTGGTCAATGGTGGCCGAGCAACTGGCGACTGCACTGCAAGAGCGGTCGGGTCAAACTGTGGTGCAGCGACGTTGGACATGCGTGCGAGCACGGCGCATAATATCGTACGAAACATTCTGCATTGATATCCATACAAAACCACCTATGTTCAGAATTTGCCTTCTGTTGACGCGCCAGCAAGACAAACGTTCGCTCTGAAATATCTTGCTCGCGCGGAGTGGAAAATGAATGGCCATGTGATATCCTGTGGACACATGAAGCCCATTTCCAACGATATGTCAATACGAAAAACTGCGGAAAATGGGCCACGTAACCCCGCACGCACATCAACCGGTACCACTTCATTCTGCAGAGATGATGCGGATTGACGGCGCCATTCATCACAGGGCTGTATTTTTTCGAGAAGTTGAGTGCTACAGGTCCTGCTACCTGTACCGTTACTGGTAAATGCTTTCAGAGTCTTTTGCGCACTAACGTCATTCTAACCTTTCAACGGCAAGAATGTACCTACAGGACCATTTTTATGCATGATGGGGCTCCTCTGCACTTTGTGCAGCCAGTAAAGTGTCTGGGGCACAGGGATTTCGGAAATGTTAAAGGCTAGAATTATGAGCCGTTATTTCCCTACAGCCTGGCCGTCCAGATCACTTGACTTTAATCCTTATGACTTATGGCTCTGGGGTTATGTGAAAGACGTTCTGTTGACTGCACCAGTTACGAAAATAGCTGAACTGAGGGCACGCAATTAGCAAGGCATTGTGGACGTAACACAGCGAGACACACGGATATGTTGTGGAACATGCTGCTTCTCGATTTCAGCTTAGGGCAGAAAATAGTGGAGATCATATTGAACGTGTCTTGCGCCGGTCTCCCGATGAGTAGAAACCGATGTCTTTTGCTTTTTATGCGGTTCTGGCCCCAGGTCAATTTGACGCCGTTTTGCTATTTATGTGATCTTTGGCCTCAGGACAGATGATTAAAAACCGATTTTTCCCATCTTATGTGGTACGACCTTGCCGTGGTGGATGGGCTTAGCTTACTAACAGTGACACATCTGTCGACTGCCGAACTTGTGCACTCATGCACATTGAACAGTAAGGATGGTGTAAAATGGAACTCAACCATAACCGTTGTGTGTAGCCGACCGCACTCACGTTAAGACGCTTACAGAGCCATCTATAGTTAAATTTTCGTTAAATATTTGTGTTCCATGACGTTTCCCCCCGCGTCAATAACATGCTGTTCAGATTTGACGGTTCTAGGCGCTACAGTCTGGACCGCGCGACCGCTACGGTCGCAGGTTCGAGTCCTCCCTCGGGCATGGATGTGTGTGATGTCCTTAGGTCAGCTGGGTTTAAGTAGTTCAAGTTCTAGGGGACTGATGACCTCAGAAGTTGTACCATAGTTCTCAGAGCCATTTGAACCATTTTTTGTCCCAAATAGTACTGCAGCCAATTCAGAGTGGGGTAGCAACATCAGGAACGTGTGGTGGCATTTCTGTCGTAACATATTAGTACAGCTGCTGTCTCACATTTGGGAACGCTGCGGTCTCAAATGGCAGCGCAGCTTACTCAAGCAGTGAGATCGCTGCCAATCGTCGTGAGATATGGCAGCCGTTCTGAGAGTAGCTCTGCCGACTTTCTCACAGTGTAAGGCATTTATGAAAATGTATATTCAAGCCATCTAATCTAAAAAAAAAAAAAAAAAAACAGAAACGAGGAGAAGTGGCGCAGAGATGTGCTAACTTACTTTTTGATTTTTTTATTAATTTCGCGGAAATCGGATGCCTGTTCTGAGCGATTTTCATGTAAGAGCAGCAACAACGCTTATCAGGCTGCTTAGCACTTCTTATCTGGCACACCGCTCAGCCGTTTTACAATATAAGAAGAATGAGTGAAATTATATTTCGTCAGACAGTTTGTCATTGGCCCGGGCTACTCGATTTTTCCGGTGCACCAGAATTCTGGCGTGCAATTTTGATAAAGACACGACGGGCTTCTCATGGATCTATACGGAGCTGGAGATGATCCCGGGGGATCCAAACTACACTACACACACTTGTTCGAAACCCCATCGCGACGTATAAGTTTGAAATTAGTCTCAAAGATGCGCACAACCTACGTCTGTAATGGTGTAAAAGCAAGGCACCCTAAGACGTCACCCAAGAGCTCGACCGTGCTTCAAACAGCAAGGTGTCAATACGTGAGGAAAAAAGTCCATGTGACCTGTAAAATGGGTTAATGATGTCACATTCGCACCAAATTCTGACGCAATTCTACGCGACGCCATCGTGAATGTATCGCACGATGAAGAGATCGTCACATCCCTTCTCATCTGCATTGCAGCCCCTCTTTTGTCGTCTCTGCGATAGAGATCAGAACAGCGACACCCAGCGTTCAAACCACTCGGTTCTCATATGGGTGGCCGAGGGAAACATTTCAGATACACCACTGCTCAGGATCGACAGCTAACGAC
Organism: Schistocerca cancellata; assembly: GCF_023864275.1. Classification (NCBI taxonomy): domain Eukaryota; kingdom Metazoa; phylum Arthropoda; class Insecta; order Orthoptera; family Acrididae; genus Schistocerca; species Schistocerca cancellata. Next base: position 832,608,221 of record NC_064628.1, on the reverse strand, counting down.
CTATGTCGGTTGTGTAAAGGAAGTCAATGAAACCAGCCCTTAAGCTGGGGCACTAATCCGCACACATTTCGCGTTTGAAAATGACAATTAGCAATGCGATGAGCAACACGAACATGTTCTTGGCAACGTTTGACACTGCTGACACCCTCAGACATTTCAAACCTTCTCTCAGGACAATGTGGGGAAGCATCCTAATTGATCGCACCCGCTAGAAAGTCAGCGCGACCGCAATTTCTGCTCTCGTGTACAAGATGGAACCGCTAGGGGCCGTTCAAAACCATTCAACGAAATTTTTACGTGATCTGGAGCAGCAAAGAGAATTTGTGTTTTTTCAGCACTGCTGTTCCCCGCCCTCGTGTGGCCTGATCACGCTAGAGTGCAACATTAACTAGTTCGTGAATAAAACAACGAAGGGTCCCTCTAAGAACCCTCAATTCGGCAAGACACTCGGTGCAACCCACGAACATTGTTGCGAACGTTACGTATTCAAAGAAGCGCCAAAGAAACTGGTATAGGTATGCACATTCAAATAGAGAGATACGTACACAGGCAAAATACGGCGCTGCGGCCGACAACTGCTATGTAAGACTACAAGAGTCTGGCGCAGTTGTTAGATAGGATGCTGCAGGTACAATGTCAAGTTAGCAAGGTTTATGTGAGTTTGGACGTGGTGTTATAATCGGCGCACGAGCAATGGGGCGCAGCATCTCCGAGGTAGCGATGAAGTGGGGATTTTCCCGTACGACCATTGCTCGAGTGTACCGTGACTATCAGAAATCCGTTAAAACATCAAATCTCCGACATCGCTGCGGCCGGAAAAAGATTCTGCAAGAAAGGGACGAACCACGACTGAAGAGAATCGTTCAACGTGACAGAAGTTCAACACTTCCGTAAATTGCTCCTGATTTCAATGCTTGGCCTTCAACAAGTGTCAGCGTGCGAATCATTCACCGAAATAACATCGATATGCGCTTTCGGAGCCGAAGGCCCTCTCGTGTACCCTTGATGACTGCACGACACAAAGCTTTCCGTCTCGCCTGGGGCCGTCAACACCGACAATCGATTGTTAATGACTGGATACACGTTGGCTGGTCGGACGACTCTCCTTATACATTGTTCAAATGGCTCAAATGGCTCTGAGCACTATGCGACTTAACTTCTGAGGTCATTAGTCGCCTAGAACTTAGAACTAATTAAACCTAACTAACCTAAGGACATCACACACATCCATGCCCGAGGCAGGATTCGAACCTCATGAATCCATAGACCCTGCATGTCAGCAGGGGACTTTTCAAGCTGGTGGAGGCGCTGCAATAGAGTGGGGCGTGTGGTTGGTTGGTTGCTTTGGGGAAGGAGACCAGACAGCGTGGTCATCGGTCTCATCGGATTACGGAAGGATGGGGAAGGAAGTCGGCCGTGCCCTTTCAGAGGAACCATCCCGGAATTTGCCTGGAACGATTTAGGGAAATCACGGAAAACCTAAATCAGGATGGCCGGACGCGGGATTGAACCGTCGTCCTTCCGAATGCGAGTCCAGTGTCTAACCACTGCGTCATCCCGCTCGGTTGTAGGGCGTGTGCTGTTGAAATGATATGGGACCCATGATATAAGTACGTCTAGATACGACTCTGACAGGTGACACGTACTTATCCGGCCGGGGTGGACGAGCGGTTCTAGGCGGTACAGTCTGAAATCGCGGGACCGCTACGGTCGCAGGTTCGAATCCTGCTTCGGGCATGGATGTGTGTGATGTCCTTAGGTTTGGTTTAAGTAGTTCTAAGCTCTAGGGGACTGATGAGCTCAGAAGTTAAGTCCCATAGTGCTCAGAGCCATTTGAACCATTTGACACGTACTTAAGCATTCTGTCTGATGGCTTGCATCCATTCATGTCCATTGTGCATTCAGAGGGACTCGGGCAATTTCAGCAGGACTATGCGACACCTCACACGTCCAGAATTGCTACAGAGTGGCTCTAGGAACACTCTTCTGAGTTTGAACAGTTCCGCTGGCCATCTCAAACTCTCCAGAGATGAACAGTGTTGAGCATATCTGGGATGCCTTGCAACATGCTGTTCAGAAGAGATCTCCATCGTCTCGTACTCTTACGAATTTATCGACAGCCCTACAGGATTCATGGCTTCAGTTCCCTCCAGCACTACTTCAGACATTAGTCGAGTCCATGCCACGTCATGTTCCGGCACTAACTAGCCGATAGAGCAACCGCCAGGTGTCGAAATATCTTAAGGTAGATTCCTAACGCCCTCAAAAAAAATCTGCGATCAGGATGCAGTCCCACAATATCATTAGAGAAGGGTTAAAACGTCTGAGAGTGACAGCAGTGTCAAAGGTTGTCAAGAACATCTTCCTGCTGCTAGTAGCACTGTGAGCTGTCGTTTCCGAGCAAGTAATACATGAGAATCGAGGCCCTAAGGAAAGGGGTGCTTTCATTGATGCCTTTTATCACACCCCCTGAAGCCTTTCCGTGTCGATTCTCAGCGGCGATGTGTCTGCTATGTTTTCCTCGACCATCCATAAGAAAACAGCGTGATTTCAACGCCGGGTCTCTGAGTCCTCTCCTCCATCGCAGAGACGTCAAAGTAACAGGTGAGATGTGGGTCAAAGGGTCTGTGACGACCTTCTCACCGTGTGACACATCCACAGTGGCGTTGGGCAGAACTGTGGCGAAATTTGGAGCCAATGTGACATAATTAACCCACATTACAGTTAACATGAACTTCCAAGGTGTGGCCTTTTTGTTTTGGCATATGTAGACACATTGCTGTTTGAAGTATCGCCGAGCCAAAGGGTGTCGTTACAGGGCGCCATGCTTCTGCACCATTGCACAGGAAGGATGCAGGCACCTTTAAGCCAAATTTTGAACTTATGCTTCGCAGTGGGGTACAACTACTGGGTTTCGAAAAGGTGTTCCTTTAATTCTGTTATGCAGTGTTGTTATGTAAAAATTGTGCAACTGGACATGAAAAATAAACGACATAAATAAAAAATTAAAGCTTCAAGAATTTCTCGCAAATCATATTTTGAAGTTTTCGACAATTTGACTGCGTCACTCAAGAGTCTATTTGTGAATGAATCTGCGAAATTTTTTAAATCGCTGCATCTCAAGATCTAGATTTGTCAAAAGTTACAAAAAAATGCATTTGATGGAGAGAGAGAGAGAAAGAGAGAGATAAGCAATAGCGACATATATTTGCAACTTCTGGAGAGACAAAATGAGCAGGCAAAGTACGCGAGGGAAGTTATGCAGTTTTAAAAAAATATAGATGGACAAGAGAACTAATTGCAAAGTTTAGCGCTCTGTTCGTTTGCTTATTAAGATTCCTTGATCACGGAATCTAATAAAGTTCTTCTTTTTTATGTCAGTTCAAAACTTATTTGAGGTCAACAATGTTACAGGAGCAACTCAGCCATATCGCTATTTTGCGTGTTTAATGCGAACTTACAGATAAGCTAGGCTTAGCTGCTGTGTTCTATATACACACATCAAAAAAAGTTTTCCATCGCCCCGGTTCCCAGAACTCCTGAAGATAGACGTTGACTCTGGATACTGTATCACAGACACAGTCCCCCAAAGATGTAAACAACCATGCATGAGCAGCGCCTATTAGACGGAGGGGTCCGACAACCGATCAGTTCCAGTCACTCCGCCGGGAAGGAGGTACACAGCTCGTATTGTCTGCAGTTCAACCATGCCTAGACGGTCAATACCGCAGTTTGATCGCGTTCGCATTGATACTTTGGGTGCCAGGAAGGGCTCTCAACAAGGCAAGTGTCCAGGAGTGAATCAAAGCGTGTCGTTCGGACATGGAGGAGATACAGAGAGACAGGAACTGTGTCGATCACATGCCTCGTTCAGGTCACGCGAGGACTACTACTGCAGTGATGACCGCTACCTAAGGATTATGGCTCGGAGGAACCCTGACAGCAACGCCTCCATGTTGAATAATGCTTTTCGTGCAGCCACAGGGCGTCGTGTTACGACTCAACTGTGCGCAGTAGGTTGCATAATGCGTAACATCACTGCTGACGTCCATGGCGAGGTCCATCTTTGCAACCACGACACCATTAAGCGCGGTACAGATGGGCCCAACAACATGCCGAATGGACCGCTCATGATTAATATCACGTTCACTTCACCAATGAGTGTCGCATATTCCTTCAGCCAGACAATCGTCGGAAACGTGTTTGGAGGCAACCCGGTCAGGCTGATCGCCTTGGACATACTGCCCAGAAGCTGCAGCAAGGTGGAGATTCCCTGCCGTTTTGAGGTGGCATTATGTGGGGCCGACGTACACCGCTAGTGGTTATGGAAGGCGCCATAACGGCTGTACGATACATGAATGCAATCCTCCGATCGATAGTGCAACCATATCCGCAGCATATTGGCGAGGCATTCGTCTTCATGGACGACGATTCGCGCCCCCGTCGTGCACATCTTGTGAATGACTACCTTCAGGATAACGATATCACACGACTAGATTAGTCAGCATGTTCTCCAGACATGAATCTAACGAACATGCCTGGGATAGATTGAAAAGGCCTATTTATGGGTGACGTGACCCACCAACCACTCTGAAGGATCTACGCTGAATCGCCGTTGAGGAGTGAGACACTCTGGACCAAAAGTGTCTTGATGAACTTGTGGATAGTAAGCCACGATGGATACAGGCATGTATCAATGCAAGAGGACGTGTTACTGGGTATTAGAGGCACCGGTGTGTACAGCAATCTGGACCATTACCTCTGAAGGTGTCGCTGAATGGTGGTACAACATGCAATTTGTAGTTTTCATGAGTGGAAATGATGTTTGTGTTGATATCTATTCTGATTTTCTGTACAGCTTCCGGAACTCTCGGAACCAAGGTGATGCAAAACTTTTTTTGATGTATATATTTATTTCACGACACTCAAAGTGAATCTCAGCTTTTTTATTTTGTCAGCGATTTTTTTGAAATGAATAGCGTTTTATTCAATAAATGGTATCTTGAGAGCAATTTTGAATTTCGTTGTAGCTTTTATTTTAGAAGTCCCCTTTTCGTGTATTTTTCTTCTATTTGTAATTTCTAGGAGCAGGGGGAGGGCGGGTTTTTCTTCTCTGGAAACTAGCCACTCGCACAAAATATGATCTGTCGGGCCTAAAAACACACTATGTGTATCCGGGCATCTGGCTGAAAATGACTTACAAGTTCGTGGCACCCTCCATCGGCAATGCTGGAATTCAGTATGGTGTTGGCCCACCCTTAGCCCTGATGACAGCTTCTCACTCTAGCAGGCATACGTTCCATCAGGTGCTGGACGGTTTCTTGGGGAATGGCAGCCCATACTTCACGGAGTGCTGCACTGTGGAGAGGTTTCGATGTCGGTCGGTGAGACCTGGTAGTCGGCCGCCATGGCCGAGCGGTTCTAAGCGCTTCAGTCCGGAACCGCACGACTGCTACGGTTGCAGGTTCGAATCCTGCTTCGGGCATGGATGTGTGTGATGTCCTTAGGTTAATTAGGTTTAAGACTAGCTCTAAGTTCTACGGGAGTGATGACCTCAGATGTTAAGTCTCATAGTGCCCAGAGCCATTTGAACCATTTTTTGAAGCCTGGTACGAAGTCGGTGCTCTAAAACATCCCAAATATGATCTATAGAATTGAGGTCAGAACTCCGTGCAGGTCAGTCCATTACTTGGATGTTATTGTCGTGTAACCACTCCGCCGCAGGCCGTGCATTATGAACACATGCTCGATCGTGTTGAAAGATGCAAGGTTCTTGAAACATCAGTGTAGGCCTGTCCTGTGATAGTGGCACGCAGAGCAACAAGGTTGCAAGCACCCTCCATAAAAAAACACGACCACACCATAACACCAACGTCTCCGAATTTTATTGTAGGCACTACACACGCTGGCAGATGACGTTCACCAGGCATTCGCCATACCCACACACTGCCAACGGATCGCCACATTGTGTACCGTGATTAGTCTCTCCACAAAAAGCTTTTCCACTGTTCAGTCGTCCAATGTTAACGCTCCTTACACCAAGTGAGGCGTCGTTTGGCATTTACCGGCGCGATGTGTGGCTTATGAGCAGCCGCTCGACCATCAAATCCAAGTTTTCTCACCTCGCGCCTAACTGTCATAGCATTGCAGTGGATCCTGATGCAGTTTGGGATTCCTGGGTGATGGTCTGGATAGATGTCTGGCTATTACGCATTAAGACCTCCTTCAACTGTAGGCGGTCTCTGTCAGTCAACAGACGAGGTCGGCGTGTACGCTTTCGTGCTCTACGTGTCCCTTCACGTTTCCACTTCACTGTCTCTTGCGAAACAGTGGACCTAGGGATGATTAGGAGTATGGAAATCTCGCGTACAGACGTATGACATAAGTGATACCCGATCACCTGACCAAGTTCTAAGTCCGTGACTTCAGCGGAGCGCCCCATTCTGCTATCTCATGATGTCTGATGACTACTGAGGTTCCTGATATGTAGTACCTGGCAGCAGGTGGTAGCACAATGCACCTAATATGAAAAACGTATGTTTTGGAGGGGTTTCCGGACACTTTTGATCACATAGTGTATATACAATCAACTTGGTTAGGTTATTGATGAATATGAGCGTATGTCAAGCGGAAAAGTTACCTGATTTATACTCTCTTATGCATATATTTTTTGCATGCTGGAAAATTAAAAAGTAGCTTGTACATTTTGCCTGAGGGAAACTTGAAGTAATTTAGTGAATAACTGTTTGGAATGATTCTGTTCAGCGTTGCCTGTGGATTCGGACTATAAATTACTTGTTATTGATGTGAGGGAAAAACTCGAAAGCGGAAAATATAACTAATGTGGAAGTAGAACTGTAGATGGGATCATATACGCCCCACTAACGTAATATGCAGTTTTGAGCGTTGGAACGTCTATATTTCATATCCGTCTAGTGCTGGCATGTAGTGAGATGCCTTAGAAACTTGGGAAAAATATTACGAACCACGGGATGGATACACAGACGGCTTTGAATGATCAAATGGGACGGCATATGTTTATAGGTGGCACAGTACGTTTCTTTTACGAAAATCAGATCGATTCAACATCTTCTCCGTTTCAAGAGTGTCTGCAGTAACTAACTACGGGTCCCGGCGGAGGTTGGAGTCCTCCCTCGGGCATGGGTGTGTGTGTTTGTCCTTAGGATAATTTAGGTTAAGTAGTGTGCAAGCTTAGGGACTGATGACCTTAGCAGTTAAGTCCCATAAGATTTCACACACATTTGAACATTTTGAACGAACTGCGTTTTCTTATATAACACAGGCATTGTTTTGAAACACTGCTACACACCTCGGTAATTCTGCAGGTTTGTGCACGATTTGTGTGTAGTGGGACGTATATCCTCCAGAAAAGTCCACAGAACGTAGAAAACATCGGTGTTTACTATGCCAAAGCCATCTTCAAACGTTCTGTTAAAAACTGTTGTGGGATTATCACGTTTCTCATTGTCTGCATAGTAAATGTGATTTGGTATTGATTTGTTATACTTTTGTCCATAATTGCCACGCTGATAAAATATTTCCAACGTGAGAAAAAAGTTCTGAAAATCCAAGGTTCACATGAAAACATGGATCCAGTTATGTTCGCCGGACACGTATGTCCCACTTCACCGATTATCAAAATCGCCCAGCTTAAAATTTTCTGGTAATAAAAGTGTATTATTTATCACAAAGGAATACTGTTATTGACCTTTTATTTTTCATATATATGGAAAATAAATTTTAACCGTAAAAGGGTTAAAACTGACCGGGTCCCGATACCAAATGCAAAAGATTTTAGAATAACTAAAAGCATCTCGAATGACTAAACCCATCCTTTGTATATTACTGTGAATTATTGTTTTAAAAAGGAAAGTTTTCCCTGCTTTTTGTGGCGCTCTTTAATGGTAATTGAAAAATAAATTTTAATGAGAAGAAATTAGCTGGAGTGCCTTTAATTAAAAGAAGCAGCCAAGTAAAGAAAGGTTTAAATTATCTCGCGGCACAGGTAAGTTTACCACTAAGAGAGATAAAAGTAATAATTTAAAATATTGTCTGACCTGCTTGATACTGTGCAGTGGACTGACCGCGCACATGGTTCGTTGGCCGTATGCCCATCATTAATATTACGCGTTATGCACAGAAGTGCCTCCCGGAAACTGCGTTCGGCTTAACTGATCTCAGGGACACACGAGTGGCTGCTACAAGGCCGAACATTAATGATGTTCGGCAACGGCCAGCAAACGATATGTCAGCAGTCTCGCAGTTCTCTTAGCTTGAAAATATATTCCAAGTACAACTGTCTGTTACAAAATCATTTGGGAGAGTGATCATTAAGAGAGAGCGATCGACAAGAATGGAGACAACAGAGAGCGGGCCTCGGTATATATACACTCCTGGAAATGGAAATAAGAACACCGTGAATTCATTGTCCCAGGAAGGGGAAACTTTATTGACACATTCCTGGGGTCAGATACATCACATGATCACACTGACAGAACCACAGGCACATAGACACAGGCAACAGAGCATGTACAATGTCGGCACTAGTACAGTGTATATCCACCTTTCGCAGCAATGCAGGCTGCTATTCTCCCATGGAGACGATCGTAGAGATGCTGGGTGTAGTCCTGTGGAACGGCTTGCCATGCCATTTCCATCTGGCGCCTCAGTTGGACCAGCGTTCGTGCTGGACGTGCAGACCGCGTGAGACGACGCTTCATCCAGTCCCAAACATGCTCAATGGGGGACAGATCCGGAGATCTTGCTGGCCAGGGTAGTTGACTTACACCTTCTAGAGCACGTTGGGTGGCACGGGATACATGCGGACGTGCATTGACCTGTTGGAACAGCAAGTTCCCTTGCCGGTCTAGGAATGGTAGAACGATGGGTTCGATGACGGTTTGGATGTACCGTGCACTATTCAGTGTCCCCTCGACGATCACCAGTGGTGTACGGCCAGTGTAGGACATCGTTCCCCACACCATGATGCCGGGTGTTGGCCCTGTGTGCCTCGGTCGTATGCAGTCCTGATTGTGGCGCTCACCTGCACGGCGCCAAACACGCATACGACCATCATTAGCACCAAGGCAGAAGCGACTCTCATCGCTGAAGATGACACGTCTCCATTCGTCCCTCCATTCACGCCTGTCGCGACACCACTGGAGGCGGGCTGCACGATGTTGGGGCGTGAGCGGAAGACGGCCTAACGGTGTGCGGGACCGTAGCCCAGCTTCATGGAGACGGTTGCGAATGGTCCTTGCCGATACCCCAGGAGCAACAGTGTCCCTAATTTGCTGGGAAGTGGCGGTGCGGTCCCCTACGGCACTGCGTAGGATCCTAAGGTCTTGGTGTGCATCCGTGCGTCGCTGCGGTCCGGTCCCAGGTCGACGGGCACGTGCACCTTCCGCCGACCACTGGCGACAACATCGATGTACTGTGGAGACCTCACGCCCCACGTGTTGAGCAATTCGGCGGTACGTCCACCCGGCCTCCCGCATGCCCACTATACGCCCTCGCTCAAAGTCCGTCAACTGCACATATGGTTCACGTCCACGCTGTCGCGGCATGCTACCAGTGTTAAAGACTGCGATGGAGCTCCGTATGCCACGGCAAACTGGCTGACACTGACGGCGGCGGTGCACAAATGCTGCGCAGCTAGCGCCATTCGACGGCCTACACCGCGGTTCCTGGTGTGTCCGCTGTGCCGTGCGTGTGATCATTGCTTGTACAGCCCTCTCGCAGTGTCCGGAGCAAGTATGGTGGGTCTGACACACCGGTGTCAATGTGTTCTTTTTTCCATTTCCAGGAGTATATATATATATAGGGTGTTTCAAAAATGACCGGTATATTTGAAACGGCAATAAAAACTAAACGAGCAGCGATAGAAATACACCGTTTGTTGCAATATGCTTGGGACAACAGTACATTTTCAGGCGGACAAACTTTCTAAATTACAGTAGTTACAATTTTCAACAACAGATGGCGCTGCAAGTGATGTGAAAGATATAGAAGACAACGCAGTCTGTGGGTGCGCCATTCTGTACGTCGTCTTTCTGCTGTAAGCGTGTGCTGTTCACAACGTGCAAGTGTGCTGTAGACAACATGGTTTATTCCTTAGAACAGAGGATTTTTCTGGTGTTGGAATTCCACCGCCTAGAACACAGTGTTGTTGCTACAAGACGACGTTTTCAACGGAGGTTTAATGTAACCAAAGGATCGAAAAGCGATACAATAGAGGATCTGTTTGAAAAATTTCAATGGACTGGGAACGTGACGGATGAACGTGCTGGAAACGTAGGGCGACCGTGTACGGCAACCACAGAGGGCAACGCGCAGCTAGTGCAGCAGGTGATCCAACAGTGGCCTCGGGTTTCCGTTCGCCGTGTTGCAGCTGCTGTCCAAATGACGCCAACGTCCACATATCGTCTCATGCGCCAGAGTTTACACCTCTATCCATACAAAATTCAAACGTGGCAACCCCTCAGCGCCGCTACCATTGCTGCACGAGAGACATTCGCTAACGATATAGTGCACAGGATTGATGATGGCGATATGCATGTGGGCAGCATTTGGTTTACTGACGAAGCTTATTTTTACCTGGACGGCTTCGTCAATAAACAGAACTGGCGCATATGGGGAACCCAAAAGCCCCATGTTGCAGTCCCATCGTCCCTGCATCCTCAAAAAGTACTGGTCTGGGCCGCCATTTCTTCCAAAGGAATCATTGGCCCATTTTTCAAATCCGAAACGATTACTGCATCACGCTATCTGGACATTCTTCGTGAATTTGTGGCGGTACAAACTGCCTTAGACGACACTGCGATCACCTCGTGGTTTATGCAAGATGGTGCCCGGCCACATCGCACGGCCGACGTCTTTAATTTCCTGAATGAATATTTCGATGATCGTGTGATTGCTTTGGGCTATCCGAAACATACAGGAGGCGGCCTCCATATTCGCCAGACATGAACCCCTGTGACTTCTTTCTGTGGGGACACTTGAAAGACCAGGTGTACCGCCGGAATCCAGAAACAATTGAACAGCTGAAGCAGTACATCTCATCTGCATGTGAAGCCATTCCGCCAGACACGTTGTCAAAGGTTTCGGGTAATTTCATTAAGAGGCTACGCCATATTATTGCTACGCATGGTGGATATGTGGAAAATATCGTACTATAGAGTTTCCCAGACCGCAGCGCCATCTGTTGTTGAAAATTGTAACTACTGTAATTTCGAAAGTTTGTCTGCCTGAAAATGTACTGTTGTCCCAAGCATATTGCAACAAACGGTGTATTGAAAAAAGAGACAGCATTGGTCGTATATTTTTTACTATCGATAGTAAAAAATATACGACCAATGCTGTCTCTTTTTTCAAGTATACCTGTTATCTGGTCGTAGTGAACAAGACAACATGGAGTCGCCAATCAATAAACGGTGTATTTCTATCGCTGCTCGTTTAGTTTTTATTACCGTTTCAAATATACCGGTCGTTTTTGAAACACCCTATATATATATATATATATATATATGAGAGAGAGAGAGAGAAGCGAGGCGCCGCTCGTGTTTGTATACAAGTAGACAACTTAAGGTGACTTTACTGTCATTTTTCCTCAGTCTCTTCCTGTTCTGGAAGCCTCTTGGGTAGAAAAGTGTTCGCGTTCCTTTCCGGAGCGGCTGATCGCATAAAATTTGATTGCTGACGCCACTTTCGGAGAAGCCAGATGTCGCTCGTGTAGACAACTGAAGGCAACTTTACTGTCATTTTTCCTCAGTGTCTTCGAATTCTGAAATCCTCTTGCGTGGAAAAATGTTCGAGAGACTTCGCTTCGCTCCTTTTCGGCGCGGCTGATCGCCTAAAGTTTGATTGTTGACGCCACTTGCGCTGCCTCTGGTGCATTATTTGCCAATTAAAAAAATACAGTTGCTCTCTTTCGCTAATATTAACATCTGTATGCTCTCTCACATTGAAGAATTAATTACAATTTTACATTATAAGACAATTTAAAGACAATATGCGGAATTAATACGGAAATAAAGCGTTTATTATGTAGGTTTACATAAATTATTTTAGTTTTGGAGCTTAAATTTATTTACACATAAAAAGAAACATTTCAACTGGGAAGAACGGAAATCACACAGCGAACATGTCGGATGATCAGTTTGCATTCAAGAGAAAACAGGAAACCAGAACGTGTGTTGATAAGCATGACAGAGAGAATAGACGTATGTGTGTTTCATAGACAGAGAAAAGATATTTGATGAAGTACAGATATTATACTTCTGCGTATAACTTAAGGACGAGAGTAACTTTCGCCTGATGTGTCACTGCCAAACGACACAGCTTGATGAAACTCGGGCCATACGTGGAAATAACTACTAATGTATAGCACAGAGAACATCTGAGATAAATACGCAATTAGACGAACAAAAAAGACAATAATTACACTGAAGTCACCGCGGTTTATAATCGCCCCTGGACATTACAAAAGGCGGGAAACGATTCTTAATAGTGTGCGTGTGATCGTCACAGACGGCTATGCATGCTCTGCTACTTGCTCCCACGTCGACCACGAGGTCGATAAGGATTTATTGCAGCAGCGTGGTTGACAAAAGCATGATTGTCGGAGGTGCATGTGTTCATGCAGCAACACATTTCCCCAAAGCATCGTAAGGGTGGTCGATGGATTTTAAGTAGGGGGAAGGGGCAGACCATTCCTTTCGTCGAATATCCTCTCATCCCGAGAGCACCTCTACGCACGCTGCAGCATGCAGTCGCGCATTGTCATCCATAAAAATGAAATTAAGGGTAAAAAAGTGGTACAGTGTCATACTGACGTTGACTGATGACTATACGGTATTCAAAGATTTGGAGGTCGGTACGCCCATGCAACGTTCTGCCTCCCCACACCACAACACCTGCGCCTCCAAAGCACTTGTATTCGACAAAGGTGGGCGTACTCTAATATGGGGAGAGGCGTAACACGTTATGTACCCACGAACATCGCGATCTGTGATAACCAGGGACTGTCATGAATCGCGGCGACTTCAGTGTATCATTTTTTTCGAATAAAAGCGTCATTTCTATTCGCGTCATTGCGTATTTCTTTCTGTTACTCTATGTACTACACCGTAGTTCATTCTATGTATGACCCAAGTTTCATCGAACTATGTTGCTTGGCAGTGACACATTATATGAAAGCCGGCCGCGCTGGCCAAGCGGTTCTAGGCGCTTCAGTCCGGAACCGTGCGACTGCTACGGTCGCAGGTTCGAATCCTGCCTCCGGCATGGATGTGTGTGGTGTCCTTAGGTTAGTTAGGTTTAAGTAGTTCTAAGTTCTAGGGGACTGATGAACTCAGATGTTAAGTCCCATAGTGCTCAGAGCCATTTGAACATTATACAAAACTTTCTTTCGTCTTACGTTTTACACCACTGTATTTAGAATATTGAATAAATATGAATAGACTGCAAGAACAAGAGACTGTTATGGGAGCTATAATTAATACATAGACGAATTTTGATAGTATGTTAGAAATAAACGTGTTAAGTAGCCATTGAGAGCAGTGAGAGACTAGGTTACTACATGTCCCAAAGATTGATTAATATCTATAGTAAGAGGCTTGTGGGCGAAGCCTTGGATAATATAGGCGGAGTAAAAGAGGAAGGAAAGAGAGTTTAGATGGCATTATATATGCACATGATGAACCGAAAAGCGAATAAGATCTATAAAAATTGATGCAGGCGGTAACAGAAACGAAAAATTCGGGATGCGTATCGACATACTGAAGATTAAAATAATGGACGTAATGTTATGATTCTCGTCCTCAGTTGTTATGATAACAGGTGGCCAATGCTAAATAGAAACATATATTGCAAGTTTGGCAGTGACGTCGGTAAGGAGCTGGCTGCATAGTGTGTATCTGCAACGACTGAAATAATTAGTAGTCGTATATATTGTAGTTAACTTGTGTTACAGGCTTCTTCATATGCTGCATACATATAATTACAAACATATCTAGAGAGGCATTACTTATGCCATACTTGACTAAGCGCCTTGTTAGAGGTTGCTTCCTATCAGCTATATTCCTGGTCAACGTACCGAGCAAGAGAGGACGAGAGCTCGCTAGATACTTGTCACAAGCCGCGGAGCGGCGCTGGTCGCGACTCGCGAGTCCAGGGATACTAATACGGACCGCGGTCGATATCAAATGGTTCAAATGGCTCTGAGCACTATGGGACTTAACTTCTGAGGTCATCAGTCCCCTATAACTTAGAACTACTTAAACCTAACTAACCTAACGACATCACACACATCCATGCCAGGGGAAGGATTCGAACCGCGACCGTAGCGGTCGCGCGGTTCCAGACTGTAGCGCATAGAACCGCTCGGGCGGTCGATATCTGCAACCCCTAAAAAGTGTGGTATCGAACGTTCATACCACACGTAGCAAAGGCGCTTAGTCCAAAACCTATAAGATTACAGAGAAAGAAACTTGAACAAGTAAACTCCTTTAAAACTTCCTGGCAGATTGAAACTGTGTGCCCGACCGAGACTCGGACTCGGGACCTTTGCCTTTCGCGGGCAAGTGCTCTACCATCTGAGCTACCGAAGCACGACACACGCCCGGTCTCACAGCTGTACTTCCGCCAGCATCTCGTCTCCTACCTTCCAAACTTTACAGAATCTCTCCTGCGAACCTTGCAGAACTAGCACTCCTGAAAGAAAGGACATTGCGGAGACATGGCTTAGCCACAGCCTGGGGGATGTTTCCAGAATGAGATTTTCACACTGCAACGGAGTGTGCGCTGGCAGAAGTAAAGCTGTGAGACCGGGCGTGAGTCGTGCTTCGGTAGCTCAGATGGTAGAGCACTTGCCCACGAAAGGCAAAGGTTCCGAGTTCGAGTCTCGGTCGGACACACAGTTTTAATCTGCCAGGAAGTTTCATATCAGCGCACACTCCGCTGCAGAGTGAAAATCTCATTCTGTAAACTCCTTTACTTAGTTGAAAGCATGCTTAGCAGATAAACTCCTTTACTCTCTGAGGAATCATGCTTAATTTGGTAAGACCAATACCAATTGATAGAAGAAAAATTTTTTAAATGGTTATACTGATAAGCCAAACCATTATGACCACTGTCTACCGGGACGTTGGATACCACCTGGCACGTGACACGGTAACAAAAGTATACAAGCGGAGCAGACACAGATGGAGGATCACCCTAGCGAAGATATGGCGTGCAAATGGGGAAATCCATTGAGATTAGCGACTTTGATCAAGGACAGATTATTATTGCGCAGTGCCTGACCTCTAAAACAGCGAAGCTGGTCGAATGTTCACGTGCTACTGTCGTGAGCGTCTACGAAGGAAGGTAGAAGGGCAGCGAAACTACTTCTGGCCGCTAAACGCTTTGACGTTGGAAAAGGGCACAGGTCATCCCCGTTTTCAAGAAGGGACGTCGAACAGATGTGCAGAACTATAGACCTATATCTCTAACGTCGATCAGTTGTAGAATTTTGGAACACGTATTGTGTTCGAGTATAATGACTTTTCTGGAGACTAGAAATCTACCCTGTAGGAATCAGCATGGGTTTCGAAAAAGACGGTCATGTGAAACCCAGCTCGCGCTATTCGTCCACGAGACTCAGAGGGCCATAGACACGGGTTCACAGGTAGATGCCATGTTTCTTGACTTCCGCAAGGCGTTCGATACAGTTCCCCACAGTCGTTTAATGAACAAAGTAAGAGCATATGGACTATCAGACCAATTGTGTGATTGGATTGAGGAGTTCCTAGATAACAGGACGCAGCATGTTATTCTCAATGGAGAGAAGTCTTCCGAAGTAACAGTAATTTCAGGTGTGCCGCAGGGGAGTGTCATAGGACCGTTGCTATTCACAATATACATAAATGACCTGGTGGATGACATCGGAAGTTCACTGAGGCTTTTTGCAGATGATGCTGTGGTGTATCGAGAGGTTGTAACAATGGAAAGTTGTACTGAAATGCAGGAGGATCTGCAGCGAATTGACGCATGGTGCAGGGAATGGCAACTGAATCTCAATGTAGACAAGTGTAATGTGCTGCGAATACACAGAAAGATAGATCCTTTATCATTTAGCTACAAAATAGCAGGTCAGCAACTGGAAGCAGTTAATACCATAAATTATCTGGGAGTAGGCATTAGGAGTGATTTAAAATGGAATGATCATATAATGTTGATTGTCGGTAAAGCAGATGCCAGACTGAGATTCATTGGAAGAATCCTAAGGAAATGCAATCCGAAAACAAAGGAAGTAGGTTACAGTACGCTTGTTCGCCCACTGCTTGAATACTGCTCAGCAGTGTGGGATCCGTACCAGATAGGGTTGATACAAGACATAGAGAAGATCCAACGGAGAGCAGCGCGCTTCGTTACAGGATCATTTAGTAATCGCGAAAGCGTTACGGAGATGATAGATAAACTCCAGTGGAAGACTCTGCAGGAGAGACGCTCAGTAGCTCGGTACGGGCTTTTGTCAAAGTTTCGAGAACATACCTTCACCGAGGAGTCAAGCAGTATATTGCTCTCTCCTACGTATATCTCGCGAAGAGACCATGAGGATAAAATCAGAGAGATTAGAGCCCACACAGAGGCATACCGACAATCCTTCTTTCCACGAACAATACGAGACTGGAATAGAAGGGAAAACCGATAAAGGTACTAAAGGTACCCTCCGCCACACACCGTCAGGTGGCTTGCGGAGTATGGATGTAGATGTAGATGTAGACGTCCACGACTCTTCACAGAACGTGGCATGCCGGCCGCGGTGGTCTAGCGGTTCTAGGCGCTCTGTCCGGAGCCGCACGACTGCTACGGTCGCAGGATCGAATCCTGCCTCGGGCATGGATGTGTGTGATGTCCTTAGGTTAGTTAGGTTTAATTAGTTCTAAGTTCTAGGGGACTGATGACCATAGATGTTAAGTCCCATAGTGCTCAGAGCCATTTGAATTTGAAGAACGTAGCGTTCGGAGGCTTGCCTGGTCTGTAAAGTAGAATAGATGGCGATATGCGGCATCTCTGTCCAAAGAGGACAATACTGGTGCTGGCCCAATTGTTTCGAAACACACCGTCCATCGTATATTGTTGAACATGGAGCTCCGCAGCAGACCACCCCTACGTGGTCACATGTCGACCCAACGACATTGTCAGTTACTATAGCAGTGGGCACAGGACCGTCGGTATTCGACCGTCGATCAATGAAAACGTGTCAGCTCTTCGGGTGAATCACATTTATCGTATACTAGGTCAATGGTAGTCATCGAGGTGAAGCTCGAAATGTGCAGCACGCCACGGACACAGGCTGGTGGGAGCAGTATTATGCTTTGGTAGATATTCTGCTGCGCTTACATGGGACTTGTAGTAATTACCGAAGACAGGCTGACAACTGCGAACCACCTGCATCCCTCATTGCTTGATGTCTTCCCCGATGGCAATGTCATCTTTCAGCAGCGTAATAGTCCGTATCTCTAGGCCAGAACCGTGCTGCAGTGGTTTCAGGAGTATTGTAGTGAACTCACGCTGATCTTTCGGCGACCAAATTCGTCCGATGTGCAGTAAATCCTATGGAACCCATCTGGGTCGCTATACGGCACTATCACCGCGTATGCAAATCAGCGGCCCGTTATTTACTCGAATTACATGGCTTGTACGTAGATATGTAATCCACATACCTCCAAAAACCTACTAAGAAACTGTCGGATCCGTGATACGCAGAATGTGATGTATACCGTTTCAAAGACGGACAAACAGGCTATTAACCAGGTGATCGTAATTTTTGGCTCATCAGTGTATTTGTTTCTGAAACTTTAGCATTAAGAAATAAAGAGGGAAAATACGCAGAAAGCTTTGAATTCTGTTAGTGAACAGTAATCAAGAAAAGTAAATTTGTTGACAGAGTAAGGAATAACGACGTGTTGGAAAGAGTAAAAAATATCAGAACTCCCATAAACTGGACACAAAGAAGAAAGACAGGTGAGTCGAAAATATTCTGAGGTGATTTAAAACGCAACTGTTATTCAGTCCACAATAGAAGGGAAAACAATTAGAAGTATACGAATTTACGGCATGCTGCCAATTTAAGAAAATGAACATCTCACCAAAAGTAGAGAAAACAGCAAGTAATAGAAAATCGTGGAAAACAAAACTCATCTGATGTCTGGTCTCTTGACAGATTTGTATAAAATGATTAATTTAGAGTAGGTGTTACATTAGCGTATCCACATATTAAACTCATCATCTTGGATTTTGCCCTGTCATTAAGCTGCTTTCCATTTTTTTACTCTAATGAGATCTGAACAGGTGAAAACGAGTTGTTTACAAAACCTGTGACATCTTCCTTCCTTAATGAAAGCTTCTTTCCTCTTACTAAAATCTGTTTGCAAAAAATGTGTATTTCTTTCAGTTGTTTCTCCCCTTCCGCCCACAACATTTCCGTGTACATAAGGTGAAAGGTGGCTACACTGAGCCACAGCGCCAAAAATCGCGCCAGAGAGTGTATTGTTCCGCCGCCTCCACTGGCAGTGCGTGTTGAGAGGTAGCGGCAGGCAGTTCTTGCCGAGAGTTCCTGCCGAGTAGTTGTGGTGGACACAGCTTGTAGCTGAAGTGGGATGAGATGTGGTAGTGCAGAGTGTTGTTCCATGTTTATGCAGTTATTGATGGGAGAGATAGCAGATGTTATTCTAATGGAGATATTGTAATGATCTGAGTGCTTTTCGTCAATATAAATTAAGGTAACTAACTACTGTTCTTTATTTTCTTATTATTTGTGTGTCCTGAATAATGCTTCATTACAGGTTCAGTCAACAAAGCATCTGGCGTGTGTTCTTGTATTAGAGTGTAATTCTGGGTTTCTTGCACAATTATAGTATTTCTAATTTTCTTTTATCACGTCAGTATAAATGATATTTAAAAATTCTTGTCTTGTTGAAGAAGAACCGTGCCAGATGTACGTTGAGTCATACTACCACATACAGAACAGCTACACTTGTGCTTGTTGTTTCGTAGGTTTTATAGTTGCTGGGGACTTAATTAATTAATTGTATTAATTGAAATTTTCTTACATTCTTTGTTGTCATTCTATGCAGTCAGATAGCGTAACAATTAGTCGTCAGGGCCAGCCGTTTACGAGACTTGCGTAATCGGACGTACAGCTACTAAAAATTATTTGCATTTGCATTTATTCATTTTATTAAGCCCCCATGCACGTGGCGACCGCTGCTTCGGATCGTCCCTTGGAATTCTTCGGATTGTAAAAATAGTAGACCGTAGCATTGTTGTAGTAATTTGTAGTTTAGTAATTATAGTCTATTTTGCATGTGTAGATTTGGTAATTGTCATTCTTCGAATGGTATTTTCTTTGTTTTAGAATTTGATTTGTTGTCTTGTATACGCGTTGACGATTTAGTGCAATTATTTCAATTGTTCGTCAATCGTGTTTGAGGGAAATATTTCGTGTGAATGGTATTGTTGAAGAAAAGGAGTCATTGCGTATAATTTTCGTATTGTAACGAGTTTTGTATGTTTTGCAAATGATCACGCGATCGATGAAAAAGGCGAAAATGATAGATAGTCAGAATGACGAAATTGTTGACCTGGCGAACTCGCCAACACAGGACAACAGTATCATGAGTAATGGAGTTGAAAACAATTTAATAAGTCGGGAAGACAGTCCGGAACCAGTTCAAGGTTTTTCTCAATCAGAAAATTCACAGAATACGAGAGTAACGATAGAAGATTCTGGAACAGTATCGAACACAGATAGCTTTACAGCTATGACGAGGGAAACTGGTTTTGTGGGAAATGTTAGGGGCGAAAGGAATCTCGAACAAGTTAGTATGGAGCAGTTGATGAGTGCAATATTAAATTTTCGATCTGAATTAAAAACAGATATGGAAAAACGGTTAGACTCACTGGGATCACAGATGGGGACTTTGGGATCTGAATTAAAAACTGATATGGGAACAATGGAAACACGGTTTAGATCTGAATTAAAAACAGAGATAGGAACAATTAAAACTGAGATGGGAACAATGGAAACACGGTTAGATTCACGAATAGGGACATGTTTCAAAAATATGAAAGAGGAATTGAAGAAAGAAATCAGAGAAGAAGTACAACCGATTTTGAATGCTCACAATAATAGATTGGTTGCAGTAGAGATTAGACAAAGGGAACAGGATAGAGAACAGGAAGAAAGAGATCGCGTGATAGTGCAAAATTTTTCAGAGTTAAATTTACAACGTGCACACGATAAGGAGGAAATATTTGAGAGAATCGAGAAATCCGTACCAAATGACAGATTAAATAACATAACACAACAATGTGAACAGTTAACTACTAAATGCGTTAATACTGAAACGCGAGTCGCGACACTTACGGAAGACGTAAATAAACAGAAGGAACAAATAGGTGACTTATCGGAAAGAGTGGAGGAGATTTCAGATAAATTGACAAATCTTAGTTTGAATGGGGACAGAGATTCAGATGACACAGCTCCATTGCCATTTTCAGAAACCGAAGAGTACCAGAGCATAAATAAACATGTTGAAAATCAGGGAAAATTTAATGAACGCGTTAAAAGGGAAGTTGAGGCATTACGAAAGCAAGTGAAACAAATTGAAGGCGAAATTGTAGGTAAAGACAGTAGAAGAAATTTAGAATCACAGATACCAGAGGGGTTTGAAGAAAATAATTTGTTTCATTTACGGGATGCAACAAGAGATCGCCAGGCGCGCGAACTTGACAATAATCGACATTTGGACTGGGACAGACGCGGTAGGTCTTTGTCGCCACGAGGCGAAAACTTTGACAATAAACACTTTTTGACTGTTCGGAAATTTAAGATCTTCCGCAATTCTAAGAATGACATACATCCATGTTCATGGTTAGATCAATTTATGTACGCACTTCCACCAAATTGGCCACTAAGTCACAAACTGGAATTTATGTGTGGGTATTTAGAAAACGAACCGGCGACGCGGATGCGCGCACTCATTAGAGATTGTAATAATCTGAATGATTTTTATCATGCATTTCTATCGGCATATTGGTCCGAAAACACGCAAGACAGAGTCAAACACAGTCTTATCATGCAGCGTAATTTCAAACAGTCTGAATTCCGCACGCCAGCGGAATATTTTGAAGACATGATTCGAAAGAATCAGTTCCTTTCCAACCCTTATAGCCCGACTGAATTAATTCGCATTTGTTTAACCAAGCTGCCACAATCCATAAGACAAATTGCTTTAGCCGGAAGATGTAAAGACGACATTGAGACTTTTAAGACTTTGCTACAAGAACTCGAGTACGACAATGACGACGGGACTACCTGTAATTTTTTCAGTAACAGTAATTATGATAGATTTTCAGAGAAAAGGGATAGTGATCGAAACGGACGTTATAGCGGTAATTTTGAGAATGACAGACGAAACAGACAGGACAATAGATACCAGCCTTATGACAATAACAGACGTTCTAACAGAAACTACACAGACAATTATAGTAACGGTAATTCGTACCGGAATGATCAATCATACGGAAACAGTAATCGGTATCATCAAGACAGAAATTACTCGTACAGTAATAGAAATTCTTACCACAGAAATAACCAGGGTAATAGATACAATAATTTCAGAAGTGACAGTCGAAATTACACAAGAAGTACTTATGCAGACAGACAGGAAAATAGAAATTTTAATAACAAACACAACCAAGAATTTGTATCTAACAGACAGGAGGGACCTAATTGGCATCCTCCACGTGACAGAACTTCAGAGAGACAAGTGCAAATCGTAGAAATGGATCCGCGAAATGACGCGAATACTCAAAGACGTGACGCAAACAATCGACAATGACTTGTAGCTTCGGCTTCTGGCAGCAATATAGACGGTTCAGAAAGTAATGACACTACGGCTTTACACTACGTACGCCTGGAAGACATGAGAGACATTTTGTTAGACGAAAAGGAAAATAATGTAGACGCATTTTTACATCCTGTTATTGAAGTATTTGTGGGTAAGAATAAGTTCACTGCAGTTTTAGATTCTGGGAGCCCATTGAATGTCATTAGTGAATCTGTTTTTCGTATATGTGAAAGAACTATTGCCTGTCCTGTGTTACCTATTTCTAAAACTACAATTCGAGGAGCGATTTCTGGAAAAGGTGTAGAAGTTAAACAACAGACCAATCTAAATTTCAATTGTCAAGGATACGAATTTTCTGCTAATTTTATTATTGTTCCATTACTCAGTACACAAATTATATTAGGTATGGAGTTTCTTAACGCACATAAGGCAATTTTGAACTTTAAAGAAGGAAGTGTGAATTTGACTGTTGCCGGAATGCCGAAATGTTTGAAATTTTTCGAGTGTTTAACAAGATCTGAGTCAGATACAAAATGTTTAAGGTTTCTTACTTCTGATGTTTTCGTTGAGCATTATGACGACAATGTGTTTATTCATGACAATGACAATAGATACAGAGACGCGATGGATGACATAATTAATAGCGAAGAACTAATTAATGAAAAGGTTAAGAAAGCTGAAGTGCCAGATGACGTTGCAAGAGAAGAGCTGCACCAAATTTTGACTTCACATGCTACAGTGTTTAGTCATCACACGGGAACTATACAAGGCTTACAATATT
Source organism: Schistocerca cancellata (assembly GCF_023864275.1). Taxonomy (NCBI): domain Eukaryota; kingdom Metazoa; phylum Arthropoda; class Insecta; order Orthoptera; family Acrididae; genus Schistocerca; species Schistocerca cancellata. The sequence continues at coordinate 832,585,520 of NC_064628.1, read as the reverse complement.
TATTTAAAGTAAAAGAACACACACCATTTCGCGGGAAAACGTACGCTATTCCTTTGGCTTACAGAGACAAGGTTAAGAATGAACTTCAGTACATGTTAGATCAGGGCATTATTGAGCCTGCAGTCAGTCCTTATACTAGCCCATTACATGTTGTTCTTAAAAAAGATGGGTCGATTCGTTTGGTTCTGGATTCCAGACAGATAAATAATATCATCATTCCTGAAACTGACCGCCCACAAAATTTAGATGAACTTCTTCAACATTTCCATGGAATTAAAGTTTTATCCACGATTGACATGCGCGCAAGTTTTTGGCAAATAGAACTCCACCCTGATTGTAGAAAATATACTGCCTTTTTAGCCTTTGGTAACTGTTACCAGTTTCGGAAATTACCGTTTGGACTTACTGTATCTTCAGCAGCATTCATTCGTAGTTTAAATGAAATTTTACCTGTTTATCTTCGTGACAATATTACTTCTTATGTCGACGACATTCTTATTGCTAAACATTCTTGGAGTGAGCACAACAGAATTTTGGATTCATTATTACGTATTTTTGCACGAGTTGGCATTACAGTGAACTTAGAAAAATCCGAATTTGGTCGTTCTCAGGTGAAATTTCTCGGTCACATTATTTCTACAGAAGGTATTCTTCCTGATTCAGAAAAATTAGACGCTATTCGTAATTATGCTGTTCCTACCACAAAACGTGATGTTCGTAGTTTTCTTGGTGTCTGTAATTTTCTTAGACGCTTTGTTAGATTGGACGATTTGGCCACACCTCGTTTATGTGAACTATCTGGAAAGAAATCTAATTGGTGTTGGGATGAGGAAGCTCAGTCAGAATTTGAACAACTTCGTGATGCCTTAGTTGCCGCCCCACTTCTATCACACCCGGATTTATCTAAAGATTTTTGTTTGGCGACGGACTCATCATACAAAGGCCTAGGTGCACATTTATTTCAAGAGATAGAAGAAAACGGCGTTGTAGTACAAAAGACTATTGCATTTGGAAGTCGTGTTCTCTCTAAATCAGAAAAGAATTATTCGATTACGGAACTTGAAGCTTTGGCTGTTGTTTGGGCTTTTACAAAATTTCGCACATTTTTGTTTGGCAGACATACTAAGGTTTACACCGATCATCGAGCTCTGGAGTTTCTTATGTCAACAAAATTAACTCATGGCAGATTGTTACGATGGGCGTTGTACCTACAGGAATTTGATTTTAGTATTGTTTACATACAGGGTTCTTCAAATATTGTTGCTGATGCTTTATCACGTGCACCTATGGGTTTGAAACAAAGTGCTGAAGAGGACTGCAAGGAAAAAAATTATTCTTTGATGTATATTCAAGGTGTTGCGTTTGAGAACTTTATTTCGTCTTCGCTCCAGGATATCGCTAAGGAGCAAAATAAGGATCCAATCTGGAAGGACATAAAGGAGAAGTGGAGGAGAAAGGAAAGCGCAGCGATTAGACAGCATTATTTAGTTCGCAATGACATTCTTTTCAAACGAAAATCGGTCGACAACTCTGTTTGGTTAGTTTGTATTCCTGATGAGTGGGTTAATAAGCTGATTTGGTATACGCATTTCAGTTATGCGCACTTCGGTCCCAGAAAATGCTTTCATAAATTACGAGAAAATTGCTACTTCAATAATATGGAAAAACGTATTCGATTTGTTCTTGCCAAATGCAAATTATGTCAAAAGGCTAAACCGCCGACAGTTTCTCACAGAGCACCGTTGTTTCCTATCATTCCAGCAAAATTAAAGGACATGGCTGCAGTTGATTTGTTCGGTCCAGTGGTTCGATCTACTAATGGTTTTGCGTACATTTTCGTAGCAGTGGAGTTGACATCAAAATATGTGTGTTTTACACCGTTACGCAAAGCAACAGCTCGTTCAGTATCTAATGCTTTCATCAAACATTTTCTTAAAGAAGTGGGTCATGTTGATAAGGTTATATCAGATAATGGATCACAGTTTCGTTCTAAAATTTGGCTTCGTACTCTACAGCGTCGTAAAATTAAACCAATTTTCATTTCACTTTTTCACCCCCAATCTAACGCTTCAGAGAGATGGATGAAGGAAATCAATAAATTGTGTCGTCTTTATTGTCATCAGAATCACAGAACGTGGGATCAGTATCTTCATATTTTTCAAAACATTCTGAATGAACTCCCTAATGATTCAACTTCTTTACCGCCTATACTGATATTAAAAAACAAAGCACCGACAAATCGCATTTCTGAAATAGTTCCTTTTCCGCCTACAAGGAAACTGCGGCATTCTGAAGTTGTCAACCTGGCTCTGCAAAATATTGCATCTGCGGCTGCTAGAAGAGTGAAATCAGCAAAGCGTCCTGGTCGTTTAAAAATTTTGTCAGTTGGTCAAAAAGTGTTAATTAAGGCTCATCGTTTGTCTCACAAAGGAAAAGGCTTGTGTCGGAAATTTTTTCTGCTTTATAACGGTCCATATAGAATTCGCAAAATTATTCATGATAACACTGTCGAAGTAGAAACTCTGAAATCACGACGCTCTAAAGGAATACATCATATATCTAACGTTAAAATTTTTGTGGAATGATATACTTTTGAAAAATTTTTGCAGAATGACATACTTGTGAGAAACTAACAGCTACATGTAAACATGCGGAGAGTACAAGGACACCGCGCTGTGTTTTGGCGGCGGCGTATACTCAAAGCAACAGTCAAGTCTGCGCCGCACAGGGCAGTCGTTGACCGCAAACAATCACTTCCTACGTCACGCGCCTACAGCTGATCGAGCGCTCAGTGCGAATGCACTGACAGCCGTAAATAAATACACAGTCTAATTTCTCCGACTAAATTCAGTATAAAGCTATAGTGACTTGATAAATTCTGTTATTAACATTCAGTATTTTTCAGGATACGGTTCTATAAGGTATTTAAGAACTTCAGGTAAATTCTGTGCGTGTCCGACGTTGAGACGACTTGCTATCGAGAAAATTTCAGGAAAAATGTCATTTCGAAGAAGAAAGTAATAAACTAAAAAAAGGTAACTATTAATTGAGTTTATTTTTCAGGTAACATATTTCCACTTAGGTACGTACTTTAGACGTAATTTGCTGCTCGCGATTACGTGATTCATACTTTGTGCTAATTACATGTTCTATGAAATTACTTGTGAAGCGACGTGCTTGCGTATGTTAACTGATTTTGACAATTTTTATTAATGTACTGGATTGTAACTTGTGTATATTATGCATCGCTTGGCTGCACTGCTTTTTCACTGATGTCATATTTTTAATTATGTGCCTGCTGTGCTTATTTATTTAAATTATAATTGTCACCTGATAAATTGTGCTGATGTGGTTAGGTATGTAAGTTATACTTTGTGATTTATCTGCTTGCGCCTTCATGTTTACTTATTTGCTTGCGCCTTCATGTTTATTTATTAAGATTACATAAGAACATTTATTTGCCTACGGTTATACGATGCTGATGACCTGTTTATTACGTAAGATATGTTTGCTGCTATGCGTATGGATTGCATATTTATACATTTCTGTTTGTTGTCACAACTACTCTTTAATTTTGTATATAGAAATGCTATTATACTGTGTATGAACATAGAGTTTAGGTTACACTATGGTACTATTTACAGATTGTTCGCTTGGCAGAGCCTCGTTATAGAAATTGTGCTGCATCCACTTGTTGACATTCTGTTCACTACTGGTATATTTACTCGCTATTGCTTGTTTTGCTTACGCTCAGTGCTTTATATTTTTAAGATAAGAAAATGAACTGCTATAATTCGACGAGCGACTTTAGTACAAGAAACGTCATAGAAGTCACATGAGCTGGAGGTTTTATGAAAGCTGTATAAATTTATGCTAATAGGAAGGAAGCTAACGACATGACATACCAACACAGTTATTACACTGCATTTTTCGTGAGCAATTGAAAGAGGATGTGACACTTGACACAAGAAATACTCCACATGTTTGCTTCTGTTTGCCATAATTCTTGAAGTGGTGTACACACTGTGAAATATTATGATCATTCACACTCCGTAATCGTACTTAATTACTGAGGGTTCTTTGAACTAAGTCTGTTAGAGGTCATGTAGGCATTCTTTGTTTATAATTCATAATGAGTAGAAGATTTTGGTCAGATGGATTACACAGAGGTTGTGTGTTGACAGTGTGTCTTCGGATTGTATGGGATGAGGAGGTTAGCATTAGGATTTTATCGACGAAACTGACGTGAGGAAAGAGTTGTTATGGAAGTGAAATGATATTGGTGCTAAGGTTTATATGTATCGACGTATTGAAGAAGTATTATTGAGGTATTGAGATTATATGAAGTTGATTGGAGTTTTGGTGTATAAGAAATGAAACTGGCAATAAGGTTTATATGTAGCGACGTATTGAAGAGGTATTATAGAGGTATTGAGATTATATGAAGTTGATTGGAGTATGGGTATAAGAGGTAAAATAAGTGAGGTGCATATTTTTTTTGTTGTTGGTCTATATGGAACAAGGAGGATGAAGATAGCAGACTAGAACACTAAAATGGAAGGAAGATTGTCTACACACACTTTGTTAAATCACTAAGCAGTATGTATTTTTTTTTTTTTTTGGAGAGAGGAAGTTGCATATCTTGGCACACTGACAGTTGTTCAGTAACAGTACATTTTGATCTGGCTTGGCAAACATTGGTCTTGACATGATGACTATGACGTTGACTTAACTATTATTGACTGTTATACATTGCTGTCACTACTACTTGATACACATGATGAACATGAAATTCGACAGAAGTGGATTCAGACAGTTAACACTATACAATTACACAGTAGTACTTAATGTGGATGAAAGATGAGTGAGTGTGTTTTGTGTGTTTTCCTTTCCTAATCCTACCCACCTATCTCCTAAATAATATTTTATTTGTTTGTAGTGGCTTGCACTGACACCCAAAAATATTAACTGATGTTTGTGTATTTGTAATAGTAATATAACAATTATCTGATATCATTTGTGTGTTTGTTATGATTTGTATGTTTAGTGTAAAAGCATTGTAAAAGCATTTGTAAGTGTATTCAAACTATTGTTCATGCTTGAACTGTCTGAGTAGGGATGAAATTATGGACTGTTACTTGTACTTTTTCTACATGATTGGTGCCAATAGGACATGTTTACTTTCTGCTTATAAACTCTGATGAACAGTGTGATCAGTGATAGTGAATATTATGGACTGATTTCTGCACCTACTCAACATTGCTGGGTGCCACTGATGGACTGCTTCTACCGAAATGGTGTCACTTGTTGCTGTAGCACCTGTTCAACATTGCTGGGTGCCATTGATGGACTGCTTCTACTAAAATGATGTCACCTGTTGGATTCTGCACCTGTTCCACAATGCTGGGTGCCACTGATGGACTGATTCTACTGAGATGATGTCACCTGTTGCTGTCTGCACCTATTCAACATTGCTGGGTGCCATTGATGGACTGCTTCTACTGAAATGATGTTACTTCTTGCTGTCTGCACCTACTCAACATTGCTGGGTGCCATTGATGAACTGCTTCTACTGAAATGAAGTCACTTCTTGGTGTCTGCACTTGCTCAACATTGCTGGGTATCACTGATGGACTGATTCTACTGAAATGATGTCACCTGTTGGAGTCTGCACCTGTTCCACAATGCTGGGTGCCACTGATGGACTGCTTCTACTGAGATGATGTCACTTGTTGCTGTCAGCACCTATTCAACAGTGCTGGGTGCTACTGCTGGAACTGTGAACTACTTGTTGTGAATATTTGTATTAACTGATTTTTTGTGTATTACTGTTTGTGAAAGTTATAAGACTCTTACGTGCTCATATTCGTCATTGCTGACGTTATAGATTGAATTGTTTAACCACATGATATTTCTGTAAACTATTATGTAAAGTCACATGTATGAAAGAATTTGTATTCCTTAGTGTATTTTATTAGGCTATTGAAAGGTCAGTGCAAAGCCAAAATTTTATCTAGTTATATGATATTTACGTATTAATATTATCTTTTATTTTGTCTGTATTTTTTTTTTTTTTGACGAATTTGGTGGTATTTTCACCACCAATGCTGGCAAAAATACCATCAAATTCTAGCCCGTGGAGGAAGGGCATATGAAAGGTGGCTACACTGAGCCACAGCGCCAAAAATCGCGCCAGAGAGTGTATTGTTCCGCCGCCTCCACTGGCAGTGCGTGTTGAGAGGTAGCGGCAGGCAGTTCTTGCCGAGAGTTCCTGCCGAGTAGTTGTGGTGGACACAGCTTGTAGCTGAAGTGGGATGAGATGTGGTAGTGCAGAGTGTTGTTCCATGTTTATGCAGTTATTGATGGGAGAGATAGCAGATGTTATTCTAATGGAGATATTGTAATGATCTGAGTGCTTTTCGTCAATATAAATTAAGGTAACTAACTACTGTTCTTTATTTTCTTATTATTTGTGTGTCCTGAATAATGCTTCATTACAGGTTCAGTCAACAAAGCATCTGGCGTGTGTTCTTGTATTAGAGTGTAATTCTGGGTTTCTTGCACAATTATAGTATTTCTAATTTTCTTTTATCACGTCAGTATAAATGATATTTAAAAATTCTTGTCTTGTTGAAGAAGAACCGTGCCAGATGTACGTTGAGTCATACTACCACATACAGAACAGCTACACTTGTGCTTGTTGTTTCGTAGGTTTTATAGTTGCTGGGGACTTAATTAATTAATTGTATTAACTGAAATTTTCTTACATTCTTTGTTGTCATTCTATGCAGTCAGATAGCGTAACAATTAGTCGTCAGGGCCAGCCGTTTACGAGACTTGCGTAATCGGACGTACAGCTACTAAAAATTATTTGCATTTGCATTTATTCATTTTATTAAGCCCCCATGCAAAGGCGATGCCATTACTTTCTGACATTTTCCAACTTCGTTGCTAAGTCTGAGCCTCATTATTTTTTCCAATAAACTGTCAACCGTGGATTTTATTACTCTTATTAAAACGGTTGTTGTTCTGAGAGACTTATCCCACTGAAATTTCATGGTCGCTCACCTCCTGTTTTATTCCAAAAAACTGTATATTTCCTGAGGCGAACTATCTTTCTGGCTACAGCGTAGAAAATTTACTGGTAATATCTGGTACAGAGATGACACTGAAAAAGTAACTACATTCAAGTGAGAAATATCGTATACTGTTAAGCAGTCTGTTTCAAAAAGTTGCTTTACTGGCTTGGGAGATTACATGTGAATCGACATAACCGTTTGTTCCCACGAATATGCAATAGTGCAACAAAATCAGCATCAAATCAGATCAGAAGCTTGCTCACGTCCAAATATTCATTTCACTTATTCATTAGCCTATTAGATGTACTTGAAACTGCAGAGCGCGATCACAATATCACACATACAGAGTGTTTCACTAAATGTGTTTGCCTATGTACGTTACGAAGTAATAGGCGACGGAAATATTTATGGCGGTAGGCCACCATAATAAACGTTACACTGTCTGCGGAGCTATGAACGTAGTTTATTGATTTATTATACAAAGAGTTACAGCAAAAGATACATTTTTTAAATGGAACAATAGTTGTTTCTATCATGCACTGGAATCAATAACACCAGCTGTGTATACATCATTCCTGTCACTTTTAGTTTGGGAGCTACAACCATTCAAAGTTTCAGGGGCAGATACCACACGTTGTACATAATACACAGCTGTGTGGTGAGTGATAGATGTTCTGGCAGTGGAAACTTAAATTAAATGAGATGTTCAAATGTGTGTCCATGTTCCTGAATGCACAATGCAATGCGCCTTTTAAAGGATCTGCGGACGAGATGTAACATCGCCGGTGTCACGGAGCAACATGCGTCCTTGATGCGGCGTTTTAGATCATCTGGGGATGTGGGCTCAGTGACATAAACACGATCCTTTAGATATCCCCAAAAAAAGAAATCTAACGGTGTTAAATCGGGCAACCTTGCGGGCCATGAATGAGGGCCATGGCGCCCCAACCACCTTCCTTCAAACCTGTTGTTTTCCACAACAGCACGAGCAGAATGGGCTGGGTGACCATCGTGCTGCATCCACATATGGACTCTCGTGTGTAGACACACATATTCAAGCAGACCACCCATACTGTCGACTATGAACGCCCGATGTAACTCACCTGTCAGTGTACCTGGGAAGTAGAGTGGACCGATGTTTTCATCCCCAAGGATTCAACACCATACATTAATAGACCACCTACATTGACGGTCGCAAGTCGTCCCCACCGAGTATTGTCTGCGGCCCAGTAGTGCACGTTATGGCGATTCACTGCATCATATTTTGTGAACGTGGACTCATCAGAGAACATAACACCTTGTAAAGACTACGGCGTGAAATTACGCATGGCCCATTCACAGAATGTAACTCTCGCACTAAATCGTTCCCATGCAGCTCCTGGGTCAGTGACAGGCGATACGGGTGAAACCTGTGGCCGTGTACTATACGCCACACAGATGTGAGACGACACCAGCGACTGCAGCAACGGCTCGTAAGCTGACATGAGGAGCGTGGTGTACTGCAGATAAAACAAACACCTCCATCTCCTCACTTCTTGCAGTTCTTCGTCTGTTCCTGCGGCGCGCTAACAAGCTGCCTGTTTCCCGAAAGTGTGTGAGTGAATCACAGACAAGATGCACCGAACACCCCCAAAACATCACAGAACCATGTCTAGCTACACAATCCACAGACTGTGGGTTAAATTTCTCATTGGGCCGTTGGTGCAGCATCGTTTGAAAAGAGGTAAAAACGCCACTCATCGGAACACGCTACACACTGAAGGCGAGCAGTTTTATGTGTACCGTGAACAATGGCCTTTTTGAGACAACGCGACATTAAATCGATTCTTTACGTTTCATTTTGTACTACCATTTATTCTTTCTTCATCAACTGTTCGCCACATAAGAACGTAATGGCTGCAGGAGCTCTTCGCCGAGGATATCTCACGGTGTGCGCCATGGCTGCTTCAGTGGCATCGTGTCAGCACTCGCCGAGCATCAGCAACATGCCAACGTACTCGTTGTTCGTGTATGACATCTTCATCTGATGTCAGTAATTGTGGTATATTGAGTCCCGTTTGTGTGTGTGGCTCCAACCGTCGGGTATACTACGGCTGTGACACCGGCGACGTTACAACTCGGCCGCGCCACACTTAGAAGCCGTCTTGCGTTATGCGTAGCGTGTGTGGTATCTGCCCCTGAAACTTTGAAGGGTTGTAGTTCCCAAACTAAAAGTGATAGGAATGTAATTTGGTTCAAATGGCTCTGAGCACTATTGGACTCAACTGCTGTGGTCATCAGTCCCCTAGAACGTAGAACTAATTAAATCTAACTAACCTAAGGACATCACACACACCCACGCCCGAGGCAGGATTCGAACCTGCGACCGTAGCAGCAGCGCGGCTCCGGACTGGAGCGCCTAGAACCGCACGGCCACCGCGGCCGGCAGGAATGTAATTTGAATTGATGTATACACAGCTGGCGTTACTTATTCCAGTGCACGATAGTAACAACTCTTGTTCCATTTAACAAATTGTATCTTTTTGCTGTAACTCTTTGGATGATAACACAATACACTATGTTCATGGCACCGCAGACAGTGTAACGTTTCTTATGGTGACCTACCGCAATAAATGTTTCCGACACCTATTACTTCGCAACTTACAGAGGCAAACACGTTTAGTGAAATACCATGTATATGTAGGTTGTATTGCACAATGTGCAATTTGGCAATTTTATAATTACACTATGTTAAATTTGGTTACACTGCCCATACAAAGTTGTTCTGCTCACACAGAATGATAACGATAGAGACTGTGTCCTTCCAGACCCCCCACTAACGCTCTTCCTGCAGGTCTCGTGCTTCAGAAGGTGATCATTCAGGTGGTCACTTAAAAGCAAATTGACCCGGAATACGCGACTGAGGCAGAAACCTCGTTTAGCACATTAAAATGAATGAACAGTATTCTGTGCTTCAAAACGACGGAAAGTAGATTAGCATCTTTAAGGAAACTTTCAATGGAATCTACTTTTGTTCATCAATTAAATTGTAATGATTTTATTGATCTATTTGTGAACAGAATAGGAATTTTGTGTGTAAGATTAACAATCTATGATGTTTATAAGCACATCACACAAAAAATTAATCACTCTAAGGAGACATGACCTTAACACCGCCTGTAGAGCTGGTAATAGGCTCAAAAGGCGAGGACGAGGATCAACAAGTTTCTTCAGGTGTGCGATAAAAATCTGTAGCCACTCTTTGACGATCAGACTCCACAGAGCTACTAAATAACGGCGATATTGTTCGATAGGTTTCACTCGCTTTAATTCGCTTTTACAAATACTACCAGTCATTTGCTATGGGATTAAGAACGGGTAATTTAGTGTGACAGTCGAAAGGCGATAGGGTGTCTGAGTGCAGTCAAACCAGGAACGCATTTATGCAGCTTTGTAAACACGGCTGTTGTTATCTTGGAACGTGGGAGGGATACACCGCAGCATACTCATCATGAATATTTCGAGCAAAGGGAAGCACCTCATAGAGAATCTTTAAATAAACATCCTAGTGTATGTCCGCTATAATCTGAATGAGTGAATCACAGCCAAGATGCACCGAACACCCCAAAAACTTCACACAACCATCCCTAGCTATACACTCCACAGACTGTGGGTTAAACTGCTCATTGGGCCTTTGGTGAGGCATCGTTTGAAAAGAGGTAAAAACGCGACTCACAGGAACACGCTACACACTGAAGGCGAGCAGTTTTATGTGCACAGTGAGCAATGGCGTTTTTCGGAGATACCCGACCAATATGATCGATCGGAAGCCGCTCAACATCGACCCACATTCACTGTCAGCAGAAGTTTCTCTTCCGGTCTGAGAGCGATTGTCATTAGGAAGGTGTGAAATTCTTCTCCTGTTCCCGGTGGCTACGATCTTCTTGACCACCGCTCTTTCACGGTATTATACAACTGAGAGTGGTACACCATTCCTTATAGAAACCTCTGAGAGTCCATCTTGATACAGCAAGCAATCAGGCAACTCCATTAATAACATGGTCACGGACACGTCCAAACACAACAGTTAGCGTCTGCAATTCCGCCACGCCTCCGCATTCTGCACCTACATACGTAGAGGAAATGGGAGTAAGACCGGATAGTGTGTTGAAACCGGGTACTGTGTTTCTCATGTAACTATTTATGCCCCCTCGTGGAGAGACACAGAGCTACAAACCACCGGCGTCTTGTTATTGTTCAGTTCATCGCGTGTGTGAAGGAAAGATTGTTTTACGTGTCTTTGTATTTAAACTGCGATCGTTTCATGGTAATTAAACTTATAAAAACTCTATTTAGTTAGAAATATTAGATAGTTAGTTTCATACACTAGCAAACAATAGGGACTGGGTTCAACAACATGATATTCTGAAAGCTTTGGATCAAGGTAAGCAAGTGGTTGCAGTATTTCATGATTTCATGATTTGTTCAAAAATGTGTGTGAAATCTTATGGGACTTATCTGCTAAGGTCATCAGCCCCTAAGCTTACGCACTACTTAACCTAAATTATCCTAGTACAAACACACACACACCCATGCCCGAGGGAGGACTCGAACCTCCGCCGGGACCAACCGCACAGTCCATGACTGCAGCGCCGTAGACCGCTCGGCTAATCCCGCGTGGCTTTCTTGATTTCTTAAGCATTTGATACACTAGCAGACAATAGGGACTGGTTTCAACAACATGATACTCTCAAAGCTTTGGATCAAGGTAACCAGGTGGATGCAGTATTTCTTGACTCCTGAAGCATCTGACGCAGTACCACACCTACGCTTATTGTCAGAGTGTCAAGTGAAATTTGCGACTTGATTGAGGACATTTTGGTAGGGAGGACGCAGCGTGTTATCTTGGATGAAGATTACTCGTCAGATATAGAAGTAACTTCGGGTGTGCCCCGGGGAGCCGGCCGGGGTGGATGAGCGGTTCTAGGCGCTTCAGTTCGGAACCGCGCGACTGCTACGGTCGTAGGTTCGAATCCTGCCTCGGGCAGTTAGTTAGATTTAAGTAGTTCTAAGTTCTAGGGGACTGATGACGTCAGAAGATGATGATGATGATGTTTGGTTTGTGGGGCGCTCAACTGCGTGGTTATCAGCGCCCGTACAATTTCCCAACCTTTGCTCAGTCCAATTTTGCCACTTTCCTGGATGATGATGAAATGATGAGGACAACACAAACACCCAGTCATCTCGAGGCAGGTGAAAATCCCTGACCCCGCCGGGAATCGAACCCGGGACGACCTCAGAAGTTAAGTCCCATAGCGCTCAGAGCCATTTGAACAATTTGCCCGGGGAAGTATGCTGGGAACGTTGCTGTTCATGTTGTATATTAATGACCCTGCAAATAATATTAATAGTACCCTCCGGCTTTTTGCCGATATGAAGTTATCTTCACACATCAAAGGAAGTTTTGCATCACCTCGATTCCGAGAGTTCCGGAACCTGTACAGAAAATTTGAGTAGAGATCAACATAAACATCATTTCCGCCCTTTCTATTGATCATGAAAACCACACATACCACCATACAGCGAGACCTTCAGAGGTGGTGGTCCAAATTGCCATACCCACCGGTACCTCTTAATACCCAGTAGCACGTCCCCTTGCGTTGATGCGTGCCTGTATTCGTCGTGGCACACTATCCGTAATTTCATCAGGCTCTGTTGGTCCAGGGCTAGGCTGGGCTGTTTGGGGGAAGAGACCAAACAGCGAGGTTAATCGGTATCATCGGATTAGGGAAGAACGGGGAAGGAAGTCAGCCATGCCCTTTCAAAGGAACCATCTTAGCATTTGCCTGGAGCGATTTAGGGAAATCACGGAAAACGTAAATCAGGATGGCCGGATGCGGAATTGAACCGTCGTCGTCCGGAATGCGAGTCCAGTGTGCTAACCACTGCGCCACCTCGCTCGATGTTGGTCCAGATTGTCCCACTCCTCAACGGCGTTTCGGCGTAGATGCCTCAGAATGGTTGGTGGGTGACGTCGTCCGTAAACAGCCATTTTCAATCTATCCCAGGCACGTTCGACAGTGTTCATGTCTGCAGAAGATGCTGGCCACTCTAGTCGAGCGATGTCGTTATCCTGAAGGAGGTCATTCACAAGATGTGCACAATGAGGGCGCTAATTGTAGTCCATGAAGAATGCCTCGCTAATATCCTGGAGTATGGTTGCACTATCGGTCGGAGGATGGCATTCACGTATCGTACAGCCGTTACGGTGCCTTCCATGACCACCAGCGGCGTACGTCGGTCCCACGTAATACCACCTCTAAACAGCAGATAGCCATCATCTTGCTCCACTCGCTGGACATTGAGGCGTTCAGCCTGACCGGGTTGCCTCCAAACACGACGATTGTCTGGTTGAAGGCCTATGCGACACTCATCGGTGAAGAGAACCTAATGCCTATCCTGAGCGGTCCATTCGGCATGTAGTTGGGCCCTTCTGTACCGCGCTGCATGGAGTCGTTGCTGCAAAGGTGGACCTGGCCATGGATGTCGGGAGTGAAGTTGCGCATCATGCTGCCTATTGCGCACAGTTTGAGTCGTAACACGACGTCCTGTGGCTGCACGAAAACCATTATTCAACATGGTGGCGTTGCTGTCAGGGTTCGTCCGAGCCATAATCCGTAGGTAGCGGTCATCCACTGCAGTAGTAGTCCTCGGGTGACCTGAACGAGGCATGTGATCGGCAGTTCCTGTCTCTCTGTATCTCCTCCATGTCCGAACAAGATCGCTTCGGTTCACTCGGAGACGCCTGGACACTTCCCTTGGTGAGAGCCCTTCCTGGCACAAAGTAAAAATGCGGACGTGATCGAACGGCGGTATTGACCGTCTAGGCATGGTTGAACTACAGACGAGCCGTATACCTCCTTCCCGGTGGAATGACTGGAACTGATCGGTTGTCGAACCCCCTCCGTCTAATAGGCGCTGCTCATGCATGATTGTTTACATCTTTGGGCGGGTTTAGTGCCGCCTCTGGACAGTTAAAGGACTGTGTCTGTGATACAATATCCACACTCAACGTCCATCTTGAGGAGTTCTGGGAACCGGGCTGAGGCAAAACATTTTTTTGATGTGTTTATAATGAAGTTCAGTCTGGAAGATCTTGATAAGGTTTTAAAGTGATGCAAAGATTGGCAACTTGCTTTCAGTATTCATTAATGTAAAACTATGCTCTTCACAAAACGAAGGAACATAGTATCCAATGGCTGTAATATCAATGAGTCACTGTTGGAATCAGCCAACTCATACAAATACCTGGGTGCAACACATTGGACGGATTTTAAATGGAATATCATATAGGCTCAGTCGTGAGTAAACCAGACGGTAAATTTCGGTTTATAGGTAAATACTGGGGCAGTGCAATCAGTCTACAAAGGAGATTACAAATCACTCGTGCTACCGGTTCTAGAATAGTGCTCAAGAGTTTGGGACGCGTACCACATACGGCTGAAAGGGGGTATTGAACGTATACAGAGAGTGGCAGCATGAATGGTCACAGGTTTGTTTGACACGCGGGAAAGGGTCACAGAGATGCTGAAGAAACTGAAGTGACAGACTCTCGAAGAGAGACGTAAACTGTCCGAGAAAACCTACTCACCAAGTTTCATGATCCGGCTTTAAACGACGGCTCTAGGAATAAACCAAAAGCCCCTACCTATCACTCACATAGAGATTGTGAAGGTAAGATTAGAATAATTATATTACGCAAAAATAAATAAATGTTGTGTGACTAGGACCTCCCGTCGGGTAGACCTTCGCCGGGTTCAAGTCTTTCTATTTGACGCCACTTCGGCGACTTGCGCGTCGATGGGTATGAAATGATGATGATTAGGACAACACAGCACCCAGTCCCTGAGTGGAGAAATCTCCGACCCAGCTGGGAATCGAAGCCGGGCCCTTAGGATTGACAGTCTGTCGCGCTGACCACTCAGCTACCAGGGGCGGACATAGTACGCACAGAGGTATTCAAACAATCAATCTTCCCGCGCTCCATGAGAAGAAACGCTAACAACTGTACAATGAGACTACCCTGTGCCGTGCACTGTGGTTTGCAGAATATATGTGTAAATGTCGATGCAGATGTACGATGGCGACAGTAGAATCGTTCTGCTGTCAGCTTCAAATGCGGGTACTCTGTGGTTTCTCAGTAGTATTTTGCGAAAAGAACGCCGTCTTCCCTCCAGGGATTCCCATTTGAGTTCACGAAGCATCTCCGTAATACTCACTTGTTCATCGAAGCTACGAGCAACAAATCTGAATTCTTCGATCTCTTACTCTAATTCGTCCTGGTGGAGTTCCCAAACACTCGAGCAGTACCCAACAATGGCACGCACTAGTGTTCTACACGTGGTCTGCTTTATAGCTGAGCCACACTTCCCTAAAATTCTCCCCATAAACTGAAGTCCACTGTTCGCCTTTCCTACTACGTACTTACGTGCTCGTTGCATTTCATATAGCTTTCTAATATTACGCCTAGATATTAAATCGATGCGGCTGTGTCAATGAGCGCACCACCAATACTGTATTCGAAAAATATAGGATTGTTTTTCCTACTCATCTGAATAAACTTACATTTTTCTACTTTTAGTGTTAGCTGCCAGTCATCACACCAGATAGAAATTATTTTTGAGTCATTTTGTGTCTTTTTACTGTCACTCAACGACGATACTTTCCCCACATACTGCAGCATCTTGAGCAAACAGTTGTAAATTGCTGCTCACCCTATCTGCAACATCATTTATGTACATAGAGAACAACAGCCTTCCTATCACACTTCTCTGGAGCACTTCTGACGCTACCTTTGTCTCTGATGAACACACCCCGTCGAGAACACAGCACATTGACCCATCTTCCTGTACCATGATGCATGATGGATGAGGCCACTACAGCTGCATGATAAACCTGTATTTCTGGTCCAACTAATTTCGTGGCGTTAGTCACATCTTCAAGCGAACAGACGTATGCAAACAAGAGTAACAACGAATAAAAACGCTCTTTTGGTTAAAATGTAATTTTACTATACACGAAGCTATATTGGAAAAATTATGTACTCACATTTATAATTTATTTCAAACGATTAGCAGTAGATAACCCAACATTCTTTGTCCCATTGTGGTAAAACTGTTTAACCGTCAAGAGGGTGGTAGTCCAGTTTAAAACCAAGCAGAATGAAGCGAACATCATCGGGAAACAGACAAACTGGAATGAGAATAAATGGATGTGAAAGATAAAGCAAATGATATGTGTAGGTGGCGAAAGATGTGCTCACAATTGCAAGGTAAAATAAATCTCAAAGAAGAGCTTGTATGATTGTACGGGAAGTCAAGTTTAGACAGATTCCTGTATTCAGAATAGACCATCATCTAAATAAAAGAACCGGATAAAGGAAAGCATAAAACCTTGTATAGACATACCTAAAGCTTGACATTGTAGCGACAACATGATGTCCGCGGTGATCGCTCTAGAGGAAGTGACCTGAACCAGCGCCAGCACCGATACGACTGACACCTACACACCACTTCACTGCCATGACTTACGTCAGCGGTGGGGACCAATGGCCACCTGGTACCAACTCTACGCCGTCTACAGTGCTCCAGAGCGAGCAGAATGCTCTTTTAATAACTCTTCTGTAACTGTGGGGTCCTCAGTCGGAAGACCGGTATGGAGAGGATCTCCACGCTAATCTACGCTGTACAACAAGAGCAACCATACGATAGTTTGTAGGGGAGGGGCGGGAAAGTCCTGTGGGCATGCAGTGTTCTCAGATTTTGGGCCGCGCGGAGTGGCCGCGCAGTTAGAGGCGTCATGTCACGAATTGCGCGGCCTCTCCCGCCGGAGCTTCGAGTCCTCCCTCGGGCATGAGTGTGTGTGTGTGTGTGTGTGTGTGTGTGTGTGTGTTGTTCTTAGCATAAGTTAGTTTGTGTTTAAGTCTAGGGAGCGATGACCTCAGCAGTTTGGTCCCTTAGGAATTCACACACATTTGAACGTTGAACATCATATTTTGGAAGACGAATGTTCCCACTTCGTTAAATATCCAGGTAATACCGACATTTCATCATTTCCTTGGAAGAAAAACACCTGACTGCACTATATTTTTTACTTTCCCTAAGAGCAGTTTGGGGGGGGGGGGGGCGGGGGGCCACGCACCCCCACTCCCCCAGCCCGTTACCCCCGGGCATGGGCGCTATTGGGGTACAGCCCTCTTGATCTTTGCACAACTTATGTAATCTACATTACGCAGATTCAGTGAATGAGTATCTCGAGAACGGCGAAGCAGGTCGAATGTCCACGTGCTACTGTTGTGACCATCTACGTAAAGATATAGGGCAGTTAAACTAGCACTGGGCGCTAAATGGTTGGACGTCCACGACTCTTCACAGAGCATGGGGTTCGGAGGTTTGTCTACACTGTAAACTAAAACAGATGGTGATCTCTGGCATATCTACCAGAAGAGCTCAATGCTGGTGTACGCTCAAGGGTTTCGGAGCACACCGTTCATCTAAAGGTGTTGAACATGGAGCTCCGTAGCAGGCCACCTCTACGTGTTTACATGTTGACCCAAAGAGATCATAAGCGGCGGATGGAACCATCGGGATTCGACTGTAGATCAACGAAAACGTGTCGGCTCTTCGGGTGAATCAGATTTTTGGTAGACTAGATTGCTGACTGTCTTCACAAGCGCCGTCGTCGAAGTGAACGGCGGCTCGAAACGAGCAATATGGGATATAGTGAAGGAGGAGACCGGCAGAACCAGACATGAAGAGGGATAAATAGCATTAAGAGTAAGTGATAAATTGGTGACAAGTGTATAGTGTTGCAGAACTTTTTAACAAACATTTTATAACTGTTACTGAAAAGATGGAGTTGTCAGGTTCTGTAGATGCTACTATTGAATACCTCAGACCAGACATTTGAAGTAACTTCCATAATATGAATTTGACCCTCACTACCCCAGCAGAAATAATGTCCATCATAAATTCTTTAAAATCAAAAACATCTAGTGGGTATTATGAAATATCAACAAAGTTAATCAAATAATATGCTTCTGAGTTAAGTAACATATTAAGCTATCTGTGAAACCAGTCGTTTATCAGTGGAATATTTCCTGAATGGTTGAAATATTCTGAAGTTAAGCCTCCGTTTAAGAAGGAAGATAAAGAAATAGCATCAAATTTCCGTCCAGTTTCACTTTTGCCAGCATTCTCAAAAATTTTAGAAAAAGTAATGAACGATTGGCTTTATAACCATCTTATCTCAAATAACGTATGTCAAAGTCGCAGTTCGGATTTCTAAAGAGTTCTGATAGTGAGAAGGCTATCTACACTTACAGTGAAAATGTGCTTAATTCATTAATCAAAAAACTGCAGGCAACTGGAATATTTTGTGATCTGTCAAAGGCATTTGACTGTGTAAATCACAATATCCTTTTAAGTAAAGGAGAATATTATGGTGTAACAGGATATGCTGCAAAATGGTTCAAATCTTATATCTCTGACAGGAAACAAAGGGTGTTATTAGGAAAGAGACATGTATTAAGCTATCAGGCATCATCAAAGTGGGAACTAATTACGTGTGGAGTCCCAAAAGGTTCCATTTTAGGGCCCTTTCATCAGTAACATTACCAGATGCCAAGTTCGTTTTGTTTTCTGATGATACAAACATTGCAATAAATAGCAAATCAAGTGTAGTCTCAGAAAGATCGGCTAGTAAAATATTTTTGGACATTAAGCACTGGTTCCTAGCCCATTCTTTGTCACTAAACTTTGAAAAAACGCACAACATGCAGTTCAGAACTTGTAAGGGGTGTCCCACGAGTGTATGCCTAACATACGATGACAAGCAGATAGAAGTGGACAGTGTTAAATTCTTGGGATTACAGCTTGATAATAAGCTCAACTGGGAGGAGCACACCACAGAACTGCTAAAGCGACTTAACAAATCTCTATTTACAATGCGAATTGTGTCAGACTTAGGGGATATAAAAATGAAAAAACTGGCATATTATGCTTACTTTCATTCCATAATGTCATATGGGATTATTTTTTGGGGTAATTCATCAAGCCAAGCAAAAATTTTCTGGGCACAAAAACGTGCAGTAAGACTTATATGTGGTGTGAACTCAAGAACATCCTGCAGAAGCCTGTTTAGGGATCTAGGGATACTAACTACTGCTTCCACATATATTTATTGCTTAGTCATTAAAAATATATCACTTTTTCAAACCAACAGCTCAATTCATGGAATCAATACTATAAATAAGAATAATCTTCACAAGGATTTAAAGTCATTTACTCTTGTACAAAAAGGTGTGCATTATTCAGGAACACACATTTTCAATAACTTGCCAGCAGCCATAAAAAGCTTAACAACCACTGAAATTCAGTTTAAGAGAAGCCTAAAGGATTTATTGGTGGCCAACTCCTTCTACTCCATTGATGAATTTCTCAGTGGAACCAACTGATTTATGTGTGTGTGTGTGTGTGTGTGTGTGTGTGTGTGTGTGTGTGTGTGTGTGTGTGCAAGTACAATCTAACTTCTGCACCATTTCAGTGCAGTAATGTGTTCATTGTAAATGAGTATTTTAGTAGTTCTATTACATGTTTATTACCTTATAAATAAAAAAAACTTTTTTATTTTAAATTCAGTGCATTAGTGTTTGTAAAGTGACTCTTTTATATAGTGTTCATTAAAAAAATGTCGATCATTCCCCTTGGGACCTGTGGAAGATACATTAGCTTATTTGTTTCATTTGTAAATATTTGTCTAGTATTATTGTTTTTCTGACATGTTCTACATCCTGGAGGACCTCCTCACCACGGATCAATTGGACTGAAAGTCAATCTAATCTAAAATGCGACACGGACGCAGGGTGGTGGAAGCAGTATTGTGTCATGGCAGACATTCTCCTTTACTTGCATGGAACCTGTGATAATAGAAGACATGCTGACAGCTGCACACCATCTGCTTCCCTTCATTCTTGATGTCTTCCCCTACGATGATGTCATCCTTCAGCAGTATAATTTTCCGTGTGTCGGAGCCAGAACTGTACTCCAGTGGTTTGAGGAGCATTATAGTGAAGTTTCGTCAATGTCTCGGCGACCAAATTTGCCTGATGTAAATCCTGTGGAACTAATTTGGGACGCTATCTTGCGCTATCATCGTGCGTGGTGCGCCTCACCGGGGTTGAAGAGCATGATTCGGAAATTCCAATTAACTGACGATTTGTGAATTGCTCCTGGAAGAAATTGCGTCAGAAATTGTTGAAAAAGTTAGTGTTGCGATGGCTGAGAATGCTGGCCGCAGTGTTACCTTCAAGCGGTACATGAGCTATATGATTATTAAAGCTGTAAAACTACTGTAGGCAACGGTAGAGTTTCATAAGTAAGCGCAGTCTACGATAGTTTTCCTAGCAACCTTGGTCAATAGCGACCATAACCGCGTTACCTGTACATGAGCGTCACCTCATTTCGGTCGTTTTGTTTGCGCATGGGATTGGCGTCTTACTAGATTCTCCTAGAAATCGGAAGTGGTGACCCGTCTAGAAACTGAGTGAGGATACATAAAGGGCCAAACAACCTACGGAAAATTTTTGTTCTGCATAGCTTTCCTCCTGTCTGTTAGTTACAAATAAACAGATTCAGAAAAATTGAAATTGCAATGTGTAATTCAGGTTTTGTGCGAAAATCGTTAACATGCAATGTGAAACAGAGGAATGTTGTATTAAAAATGCAAAAAAAGAAGCCAGATTTATCTTACAGCGCTATAAAAAGCAAATTCTTCAAAAAAGATAAAATTAAACAAAACATTTTAAATTAAACAGAAACACATCAAACATCGCTTCAATATTTCGTCAAGCTGATGCAAAACATTTTAGTTAGTCATTAACAATTTTCGCACTTATTAATGATAACAGGAAAGCATTGCCTTTGACCTTAATTAAGAACTTTCTACGGAACTCAGAATAACAACAGTAGTTACATAGTTCATTTTACTTTTTTGCATGTAACCTCCACTTACATAAAAAATAATTTCTTTGGTTACATTTTGTAACGATATGAAAGAGACAATGGTCTAATATGTGTGTAATTATTTGAAAAATAAACAAACAAAAAACAAAGAGAACTCGTCCGCTTCTAATTTCTCTCTCATACATTAATGCATGTATCTCTCTGTGGTGTGTGTACTGTAAGACCTTCAGTACACACACCATCAGATTATTTGACTTGTCGCTCTAACGAAGTAGGCGAGTGTCAGCAAATATGTCTCGTGGTCTTATCGTGGCGTGTTTATCTTCTGCCGTTAGGTCAGACGATAGAAATGCCACTTGCACGCTTAGAGTAGCAGATTGACAGTGACCAACTTTAAACAGAACTTGATTAATTTTCACACACATTTATTAAAATAATAACAAGGATAAAAATTACTTAAGTTGGTTCTGGATGCTATTTTCAATTGACAAACTGAAGTTCCTTTGGTATTGGTACGTTAATCTTATTCTCACATATATATCTGATACTTGATAAAAGTGTCTATACATTTATCTTCATGGCTATGTACAGGAATATGGTAATCTTATTAGGCGCAGACTGAAACTTGACTATAGACTGGTACAGACAAATGTAGAACTCGTACAGACTGGTACAGACTAATGCAGACAGGTGCAGACAAATTCAGACTGACTGATCGGAGGTCTGTACACTTGTCATAATACCTCGCATGTTCATGTATCACTGCGTGAGTGTGATTCGCGAGGAGAAAAGGTTCTACGTTAGCAGCAATCTCATTGGCTGCGTTACATATTAATACGTGGATCGGCGGAAGGGGAATTTGGTCTGTCTCTATGGCAGCGCCATCTCGTAGTGCGAAGACGGACGAGCGCTCCGTCTGTGCTGTTGTGCTTAGCGGGGCGCGCTCTAGTGGGAAAGTTGTGTACGCGCTGACTACGTGGAACTATGTACACAACACTCTCCCTACCTGTGCTACCAATGGTAATACTACCATTCACTCCCTCATTTATGTATTATGGCAAAACTACCAAACCTTAGTTTTGGTAGGAGCAACGGCCATGAATTCACTGTATCTGCGTCCAGTTTTTTGTTTGTTAACGCTATGGTGATGAGCACTTGACCATCGTCTCTTTCCATTCAGCGTGACCAGCACCCATAGAAGGACGTGCTTTGGCCGGAATTTTACACGGGCACAAACCCCGCACCCTTTTCGACCCGCTGCGTCCAACTCAGCAGGCCCACCGCCCATGCCCACAGCGTTATTACCACCTGGACTCTCAGCTATAGACCATGCATCAGAACCGTGGCTAGATTCAAGGCGTGGTTATCGGCAATAATAGGCAACAAGTATTTGAGGCTGCAAGTGGCCAACAGCATATTGTTAAGCATCAGATAGGTAAGGAGTGAGGAGATTTACAGCAGAATCGGCGACGAAAGGAATATATGGAAACACTGACAAGAAGAAGGGACAGGATGGTAGATCAGGCAATAAACTTCCATGGTACTAGAGGGGACTGCATAGAGTAGGAACTGTGTATGATGACAGAGATTGGAATACATCCAGCAAATAACTAAGGTTGTAGCTTGCAAAGACGCTACTATTAGTTGAAAAGGTTGGCACAAGAGACGAACTTGTGGCGGGCCGCATTAAAATACTCAGAAGACTTTTGATTCAAAAGAAAAAAAGCATCAGAGTTAGAGCTGGCGGTAACGAGATCTAGCGCCCCCCCCCCCCCCCCTTTCCCTTTCAGAAGCCGACTGTGCGTAATTCATGCAACCACCACCAAGAGAAATATGCCCAACAGCCTGCTTACCACCATTACCATTACCATCATTTTAGTCGCCAACAAAACAACCATCTTAGTCACTGTTGATAAAAACGAGTCACCAGCGATGATAGCCAATAGAGGTGGAAGCACTTACCCCATACGCCACTCCAGCTTACACAACGCCAGAGATCTCCTCACCAAACAATCGGTGGAGATCATTCTTTGACTGAGGTGTTCATGGAAGCCGAACTGTTTCTTGCGTCTTAACCACAGCCAGCAGTCAGTCCCCTGCAGGCAGGAATAAGGAGCGGCCTAGAAACAGTCGACCAGCAACAATTCCGCAGACAGTGCTGACATCCAACCGAGCTGATCGCAACGAGGAAATTCTGTGGGAGGCTTTGGTGGATATTGCAGGCCATCTGTTTCCCATTCTTCAGGCCGATCCACTTCCCGGAGAGGTTTAGTATACGACTGTGATTCGATAACCGCTCCCACCCCGAGTATCGATATGGAGGAAATGTCAGAAGTAAACGGGCCTTACACCAAGGTCAGAGCTTGCTCCCGTGGACATCGACACCGCAGGTATGGGAATGTCACAGGGATCCCCTTACTACGCGACAGTGTCCATACATACCCTATCCCCAAATTTGTCCAGCACTTCTCGCTATTCCCCAAAACCACCACTATGTGCTGTGGATAACAGTGATTTACCTTGCCTGTTTTTACATTTTTCGCTTCGGTTCACTCACTGGACTGTTCGTGTTTACTAACGACGATTTTCCCTACGCTCTGGACATTGCTTCCGGCTAGTCGTTCACTGCATGAACTCCACTGTCATCGACCAGAGGAACCCCTTGTTTGTTACAGCGGTGTCTGCGTCGCCACATGTCATACACTGTCTCCTAACTACGTCAAGTAGAATGGAAAATCGTTTTCTAAAGTAATTCGCTCAGATTGATTTAACTCGATTACGTTCATTTAATCTTGTTTTACTTTTGTTGATGTTCATTATTTTGTAACCTCCTTTCAAGAGAATGTCCATTCTGTTCAACTGCTCTGTTAAGTCCTTTGCCTGTCTCTGACAAAATTACAGTGCCATCAACAAACTTGAAAATTTATATTTTTTTCTCCCTGGACTTGAAATCCCTTTCCAAATTTCTCCTTGGTTTCCTTTATAACTTGCTCAATATACAGATTGTATAAAATTTTAAATAGGTTAGTACCCTGTTCCACTCCCTTGTCAACCGCTGCTTCCCTTTTGTGTCAAAATGGTTCAAATGGCTCTAAGCACTATGGGACTTAACTTCTGAGGTCATCAGTCCCCTAGAACTTAGAACTACTTAAACCTAACTAACCTAAGGACATCACGCACATCCATGCCCGGAGCAGTATTCGAACCTGCAACCGCAGCGGTTGCGCGGTTCCAGACTGTAGCGCCTAGAATCGCTCGGCCACTTCGGCCGGCCCTTTTGTGTCATTTGATGCCTTTAATTGCAAAAGTTGTAAATACCATTTCGCTCCCGGCGTTTTATCCCAACTGCTATCAAAAATTCAGTGTGTGTAGTCCAGTCACCGTTGTCAAAAGCTTTCTCGAAATCTACTAATCCTATTAATATAGTTTCCACTTTCATCAACATATCTTTTAAGATCAGCTGTCGGGTCAGTACTGCGTCGCCTGTTCCTGTATTTCTGTGGAACCCAAAACCGTTCTACCCCGAGACTGGCTTCAACCAGTTTTTACAGTTTACTGTAAATAATAATTCGTGTCAGTATTTTGCAAACTTACTTATAAAACTGGTGATTATGTAGCATTATCAACTTTCAGCAACTGTCTTCTTTGGAACTGTAATTACTATATTCTTCTTGAATTCTGGGGTATTTCACCTGTCTCACATACCTTACACACCAGTCAAAATAGTTTAATAATTTTTTCATAATGTGGGGCCACAGTCATAATATATTTCTTTAAAGTCAGTACCGCCATTAGACTGTTTTTAATCTTCAGTGTTACATTTACATGATCATGATTTCGGCTTCAAAGTGCCATTATCAAGTGTTTTAAATGTTATACAGTGCCTGAGATGGCATACTGTATAACACTTAAATCACTTGATAATGGCACTTTGAAGCCGAAATCATGATCGTGTAAATGTAACACTGAAAATACAAAACAGTCTAATGGCGGTACTGACTTTAAAGAAAGTCGAAATAGTTTTGTCAAGGCTGGCTCTCCCAGGGGCACCAATAATTCTGAGAGAATGTCGTCTACTCCGGGATTGTGGTTTCGTTCGGAACTCTATCAATTTTTCTCTTAAGCATCCTACCTCCCACTTCATCTTCATCTACCTCCTCTTCCCTACACTGTTAAATTGTTATATCATACTATGGTATGAAGTGCAGGCTCTACATCCTAGAGGCTTCTCTAATGTATGATTGGCACGCTGTGCATATAATACATTTATTAATTGCCATAGCATGTAATAGTCGAAATTACTGTTGCATACCCCCTTACAGGCCTCAAGCAGAGTGACAGGAAGTTGGGGAAAAGATTAGAGTGACGCTCAACATTCCTTTGCCTGTCAGCGTCTCTAAACTCTAACTCGCTCCAACTATCCACTCTTTAATAATTCAATTTTCCCGCCTCGGAGCAGTGAGGCTAACTTTGTCGATCTGACACGCCCTCGGCGCCACGTAAACAAAAATACGACACGAGGTCCCCTGGCGTCCCCAGCGCAGCCGCCTTTTAATGACGTCACTGCAGACAGTTGCCGGTGCGGTAGTTCTGAAACTTCAGACAGCTGGAGCGCTGCGTCACTACTCCCCCTCCCCTCCAACCCCGTCCCCCTCCCCCCTTCCTGGAAATTTTTCTGAAGGCGGCTGACCTACAAACATGGAGATTATATCCAGTCGTTCCTTCATTTCCACTTGTAATTCTGCGTTCAGTGTGGCGTCATCACAAAATCTTAAATTACTGACTCTTCGTCTACCAATTCGGATCCCACGAGTCCAGCCACGAAGCCTTTTTCTCATTACATATTCTCCATAGATGTTAAGTAGAACCACTTACTATTAGCGTAGAGACTTCTGCTAAGGGTAGTATGATGATTAGGAACGCCCATTTCTGCTCATACGTCCCACAGTTCTTTCCATCAAACACAGTCGAAAGCCTTATTGCAGTCCAAGAAACAGAGAACTAAAGGGGTAATGAATTCCCTACATTTTTCATTTATCTGTCTGACATTGAGGATCTGCCTTCGTGTTCTTTTATTATGCACAATGAAAACGTAGCGCAGCTGTCATGGATATATTCGTCATACACAATTTTAAGATGGCTTTTGGCGTATTTTTGTTTATGTTTCACCGTGAGAAGATGCGAGTTGCAATACCTTTGCAAACGTCGAGAGAAAGCGAGAAACTTAGACTGCCAGTTAAAACGAAGGCCACCAAGTTCATAATAATTGACAGAGGTGAGTCACTACCAGCTACTGATGTACTATCAAAATGTGAAGAAGTTGATCGCTTTGTCTATCTGGGGTCAGCGGTTCAGAAAGACAGTGGCTTTACACAGGAATTTCGACGTAGTATTGTTCTGAGCAAGGATGTTGCATACAGGCTGACAATGATTTGGAAAGACATGCTAAATTGAGAGTGCTGAAATCTCTGGTGTTTCCAGTTTTTCTTTACGGCGCTGAAACATGGACAACAGATGAAAGGAAACGCAAAACAATTGATGCTTTTGAGATTTGGATATGTAGGAGGTTGCTGAGAATATCATGGATGGACAAACGGACCAAAAAATGAATCCTTCAAGAACTCAGGATGGAGAAGAGGTTTTCCAGTACCTGTTTCGAGCGAGTCCTGCAGTTCTTTGGTCACATAATTCGACGACAGGAGGATAACTTGGAAAAGATGATCATTTAAGACAAAGTTGAAGGGAGAAGATTGCAGGGACCAGATAAAGGAGAATACACACCAAACATGGGACCCGCAACTCAGAGATTCGGAAGACAGGATAAAATGGAGGCAGACTATTAAGAGGATTGTGTGACGGATCACCTGCTTTCAGCTATGAAAGAGGGTGTGTTGGTGATGATGACGTATCCATACAACATAATATAGCTACAACAGCTCAGAGACACAGCTTTAATAGTGAAAAATTATTAATAAGAAAAATTATGCCTTTCTGTAGTATTATACTAATTTATGTAAAATTTTCAGGGATGATGCTGCTGTATACAGAAAAGTCGAAACGCTGGAGGATTTTGGCGAAACGCAGTAAGACCTTCAGCTGACTGACACTTGCTACGGGAAGTGGAAACTGACCCTCAACAAAAACAAATGTAACATATTGCATATACATAGACAGAAAGACCAGTTATTGTAAGATTACACGGTTGCAGAAAAATCACTGAATGCGGCCTTGATAAAATCTAGGAGTATGCGTACGGAGCGATTTGAAGTGGAACGACCAGATAAAATTAACTGGGGACAAAGCAGATGCCAGACTGATAGTCATTGGAATTATCCTCAGGAAATATTTCTTGCAAAGGAAGCAGCTTACAAAACAATCGTTCGGCCAGTATTTGAATGTTGCTTGCCACTCTGAAGTCCGTACCAGATAGGACAGATAGAGGAAATAGAGATTCCAAGAAGAGCAGCACGTTTACTTACACGTTCATTTCGTAAACGCGAATGGCTCACAGGGATGCTCAGTTAGACGCTTCAAGAGAAACGTTCTCCACCAGAGTGTGATCTATGTTAAAGTTCCGAGACCGTACGTTCCCGAAAGATTCAACCAATATATTGCTTCCTCCTACGTGTATCTCGCGAAAAGACCATCAAGATAAAATCAGAGAGATTCGAGACAACACGGAGGCTTACCAGCAACCGTTCTTCCCGCGAACTATTCGCGACTAGGAACAAGAAAAGGAAGAATTGCTACACATAGTACCCTCCGCCATACACCGTGAGATGGCTTGCGAAGTATAGATGCAGATGTAGAATTGGTGTGTCCTTCCATGTGTCGTATGTCCGATCGAGAGTGTGCAGTGTGATAGAACCAAACCAGCGAGCCGTAAGGGAAGGGCAGATGTGCACCCCCTCCCCCTCCCACTGTAGACAAAGTCTTCGCCAGCTAAACTCACATCTTGGACCGCCATACAGACAGATATATCTACTGAGTATCAGTTTCAAGGAAGCCATTGCATACAATGGATACTTACTATAGCAAGTGTGTGGAGTGCCATTTATCATAATATCTCGAAACTGTTACGTCATTCACCACGAAATCAACATCATCTGCGCTGCCCCCTACACTCCCCCTCCCCTCCTGCTACCCAAACTCATAAGCCGGCTACGCTCTGCAGTAGAAGTAATTGTCACTTCAAGTAGAATAGCGTCCAGCAAACAGTAGCAAATTTTGTTTATTGCAAATACAGATTTTGCTCACTGTTGACGATCTCCAGTTCAGTAAATTCAGGTTAAAACATTGAAACCATTTATATATGCACATAGGCCCCAATTAACTATTCACTTGACATGACCAGTCCAGTTGGGACTACTTATTTGACATGAATAGCACTGTTTGGACTATATGTATATATAAGCAGTTTTAATGTTTTAGCTTACATTTACTCCACTGAAGATCGTCACACAGTGACCAAAATCTGAATTTGCAATAAACATTATTTGCGACTCAATGCTGTACCCCAGGCTACTTGAAATAAGTACAGTCGACGGGCACATCTGTTGCCACATGGAACCAAACCTGACTAATTATTGCTTCTTCAAACCACCTAATTATACCATGTCTAAGCGATCTGCCAGAAAAAATTATCTGAAGCTATATCCTTCGTTCATAGGATTCTAATTGCATTAGAGAGCCCATCAATTACCCTTCCACAAGCAATATACAGGGTGTCCCAGGAGGAATAGTCAATATTCAGGAATATGACAGGAACGATCAACCGAAGCAAAAATGTGTAGCAAATATGGGAACTGTAATGCATACCTTAAGAGCTATGAGTACTTGTTCAGTAGAAGAGACGTGTTTAAAAGTAGCACAGTAATGGAGATGAATATGTACTGTACACCTCATGTTTACTGGACGTTATTTTTTGTTTTGGTCCATACTACCATTCTCAAAATATGGAAAGGAAAGAGCTTGCTGTAGAAGAGATATGTTTCATAGTATTGAAGATGAAGTGCTCATAACTCTTAAGGTATGCATTTTAGGGTACATGTTTGCAAGACATATTTGCTTCGGATGATTGTGTCCTACCCCTAATATTGAAAATTCCCCTGGGACACTCTGTATGTGCATTAAATTTACAGTTTCCTTTCACTTTTCAGTGAAATAATAAAATTTAATATTGGTTTCTTCTTGTTATGGAACAAGCATACGTAAATGATTCTACATTTTTTAACAGTTCATGAGGTAAAGCTAATACTTTACTCATGATTGTACAAAATGATAGTTACTAACGACAGCTACTAAAAACTCAGTTACAGAAATTATTACACTAGTGGTGACCCGTCAAAGCTCTTTTTTTCTTTATTATAAGTTCTACTGCCAAGTCCCTTATGGGCGGCTGTTGGGCTAATAACGGCACAATACTCCACTCTTCATCCAAGAGCATTCATAAACATATAACAAAGATGACAGAAAAGAAAAAAATGTGGACTGTTTATGTTTCTAGTTAAAAAGACTAGTGATGTACACCTAAAATTGCGATGAGGTGATATTCTTAAACGAAAAAATCACTGGAGCTCTGTATTTTCACTTACCATCTGCACGACCAGCATTGTGGAGGAGAGAGTATGTTCCATAGAGGTTGAGGGCTGTGAGTAAAGAAGTAGGGGTCTGTTAGATGGGGAAACAATGAAGGTGAATCAGATAGTGGGAATACCAATGGTGGGAAAGGCAGAGGATGAGTACTCGTTTGTGGTGAGGATAGTGGTACTATTCCTTTAATCTGTAAAGAAATAGTGGTGGATGGAGAGAACAAAGAAGAGAGGAGCTTTGGTGTGGAGTGGGATGGATGTGAAAGGGTTAAAGCTGGTAGGAGGGATAAATATTTGGGGCGGATCTCATTGTCTGGATCAGGGAATTGGTTGAAGTTGAGTTGAGATACGATATGGTGTGTATAGGTGTAGTGATGGAGTGAAGTGTTTGTGAAGGTGCAGCAGCATATCTGAGTTGGTGATCAGACGCGAGACAATGGAGTTATTGAAATCTATTCTGCGAATAGTATAGGAGATGCGGAGGTGTTCGATGTGGGTGAGGAAGGTGGGAGTTTGATAAGTTGGTAGAGGATCCATGTGGAGGAAGGGAAACGAATGCAGAAAGCTAGGCGGAGTGCACGGAGTTCGACGATCTGGAGGGACTTATAGAACTTTTTAACATGTATTTAACAAATAAATTCGCCAAATAGTGGTACAAATCGAGAAGTTATTTTATTTTGTTGTCGCTACCAGTTTCGGCAATTCAATATGCCATCTTCAGGCCCAATATGCACTTCTCAAAAATTATCGGCATTGGCATCCTGCGGCAATCTGTTTCTGGATGTCATGAATTCTTAAGTGCATATTGAATTGCGAAACTGGTAGTGAAAACAAAATAAAAAAACTTCTCAATTTGCACGGCTGATTGGCGGATTTCTTTGTTAAGTGTTTGACCAGCCGCTGTCCGATGTCCACAGTGGACCAACAGAGACAGGTTATAGAATTTAGGTGTGGCTGAGATCCATGCAATATTTGCATAGCACAGAATGGGTCGGATCGGAAAGTTGTAGGTATGGAGAATAGTGGAGGCGTGTAATCCCCGAGTTCGGCCTCTTTCTAGTTTTACTTATATTAATCTATTGTGCATCCGGTGAGGTTTTCACGATAGTTGCTGGTGGAGGGTTGGCCCAAGACATTTTAGTGTGTTAGTTAACTGGATAGGACGATCGCAAATTGTAAGGTAGGCGTCATGGAGGCAGTTTACCTATTGGTGGAAAAAAAGAAACAAACACAGTCCAAACAGGCCTTGAAGGCCCAACGGTACCGAGCGGCCACCATGTCTCCCTCAGCCCTTGAGCGTCACCAGATGCAGATAGGGAGGGGCATAAGGTCAGCACATTCTCTCCCGGCCGCTGTCAGTTTTCATGACAGGTACCGCTACTTTCCAATCAAATAGCACCTCAATTGGTCTGAAAAGGGCTCAATGCACTCTAGTTGCCAACAGCTCTCGAAAGACACGAATGGTGACCCATTTAAGTACTGGCCAAGCCCGACAGCGCTTAATTTCAGTGATCTGACGGGAACGGTGTTACCACAGTGGCAAGGCCGTTGGCACCTATTAGTGAAAACGTAACAAAATTCCTACAGAAGCTCCTGAGATTAGCCTACACGTACAGATAGAAAAACACAGTGGTGGGACTTCTATTTCTAATATGTATAGAAATTTGTAGATTCTCGCCAAGCTTCATTACCGTCTGCAGTTGCGGCGACTGTTCACTCTGGCTGACCACCTCGTAGCTCCAACATCGTCACGAGATGTCATTCCAAACGTCTAAAATATATATATATATATATATATATATATATATATATATAGGTGAGTTGGTGAGACATCTCATCACGATGTTGGGAGCTACGAGGTGGTCAGGTAGAGAGAATGCGGTATCTGGTGGGAGATGTAACTCCAAACGCCAGTTTAGCTTCCTCGTGAACCAGTCTATCAATTAATGAAAACCGTATCAAAATTCCTACAATAGTTCCTGATGAGATCATCCTTTGCATGTTGTTGTTGTTGTTGTTGTTGTGGTCTTCAGTCCTGAGGCTGGTTTGATGCAGCTTTGCATGCTACTCTATCCTGTGCAAGCTTCTTCATCTCCCAGTACTTACTGCAATCTACATCCTTCTGAATCTGCTTAGTGTATTCATCTCTTGGTCTCCCTCTATGATTTTTACCCTCCACGCTGCCCTCCAATGCTGAATTTGTGATCCCTTGATGCCTCAGAAAATGTCCTACTAACCGGTCCCTTGTTATTGTCAAGTTGTCCCACAAACTTCTCTTCTTCCCAATTCTATTTAATACCTCCTCATTAGTTATGTGATCTACCCATCTAATCTTCAGCATTCTTCTGTAGCACCAGATTTAGAAAGCTTCTATTCTTTTTTTGTCCAAACTATTTATCGCCCATGTTTCACTTCCATACATGGCTACACTCCATACAAATACTTTGAGAAACGACTTCCTGACACTTAAATCTATACTCGATGTTCACAAATTTCTCTTCTTCAGAAACGCTTTTCTTGCCATTGCCAGTCTACATTTTATATCCTCTCTACTTCGACCATCATCAGTTATTTTTCTCCCCAAATAGCAAAACTCCTTTACTACTTTAAGTGTCTCATTTCCTAATCTAATTCCCTCAGCATCACCCGATTTAATTCCACTACATTCCATTATCCTCGTTTTGCTTTTGTTCATGTTCATCTTATATCCTCCTTTTAAGACACTGTCCATTCCGTTCAGCTGCTCTTCCAGGTCCTTTGCTGTCTCTGACAGAATTGCAATGTCATCGGCGAAACTCAAAGTATCCTTCGCATAGAGACAGAAAATGACGGCAGTTGACTGTAATTTACGACATTTATAGATTTTAGATTCAAAATTAATGCTGTCGACTATAGATCTTAAATTTTTGATTATTGCCGACTATAGAATAATTCAGCAACATTCCTCTTTATGTCTACTTACAGTATTTTACGCTCTTCAGGGCAGGTTGGAGAAAATTTTCCCTCGTACACTTTAAGCTGTGTCAGTTTGTGAAACGCGCTGTATACAACTCTCGCGCTTGGGCGCCGCTGTAGCCCCCCTTACCTTCGCATCCCAATTGGCAGCTACTGTCTGTGATAATTGTGTCATGAACATAAATATTACACGCATCTGATGGCTTTTGAGGCTTGCGCCTTACACTGAGGTGACAAAAGTCATGGGATACCTCT
Organism: Schistocerca cancellata; assembly: GCF_023864275.1. Lineage (NCBI taxonomy): Eukaryota > Metazoa > Arthropoda > Insecta > Orthoptera > Acrididae > Schistocerca > Schistocerca cancellata. The sequence continues at coordinate 832,552,640 of NC_064628.1, read as the reverse complement.
GAATACCGGCGCAGTGCAGCAGCTCGACGTGACGTAGACTCAGCAAGTCGTCAGAAGTCCCTTAAATAGATATTGAGCAATGTTGCCTCTGTAAACGTCGATAATTGCGGAAGTGTTCGCGGTGCAGGAGTTTTTGCACGAACTGACCTCTCAATTATGTCGCATAAATGTTCGACGGAATTCATGTCAGCCAATATGGGTGCCCAGATCATTCGCTCGAATTGTTCAGAACGTTCTTCAAACCAATCGCGAACAACTGTGGGCCGGTGACATGGCACATTGTCATCTATAACAACTGAGGGCCTTGAATGGCTGCAAACGCTCTACAAGTAGGCGAGCCTAACCATTTCCAGTCAATGATCGGTTCAGTTGGACTATAGGACGTACACCATTCCAAGCAGACACAGCCCACACTATTATGGACCCACCACCAAGTTGCGCCGTTATTTGTTGACAATTTGGGTCCATGGCTTCTTGGGATCTGGTATTTTCTCTTAGTCTCTTATCTATACACAAGACCAGACCGAAAATTGCACGTGAGTTGGTACGAATGTAGCACATAATTTTTAACATAATTCCAAATGTATTAGTATAACTAAGCACTACAATGTTTAAGTGGAAAAAATCGACATACAACATGTACATAAAAAGAAAAATTATAATAATTTAAAAAGTCTACATACTATCATCTAGCCATATGGCGCATAGATATACGTTCATCCGGAATCCAGAAGACACACGCTATCGGTCTGCTACACTACCCACAAGTGGTAGATCACAAATTTTCTAATTTATAATTTTCGACTACAGTACTACGCAAAATAACAGTACACAACACTACTCTACTGAACTTTGTATCAGGGGCAAGCCGAATTTCTCATTTTTCTGGATAAGTAGCCACCGGCGCGCTGAGATACAACTTAGGATTCACAGAGGCTGCGCTCCTGTGTCACCCAAGGTCTATAGATTGGAAGACTGCTGTCAGGGTCTCAGTAAATCCTTCCTGGTCCTCCCCGAGGCTCATCTCATCACTGCTTCCAGAAGATTGTTATAGATGACACTCCTGCTGTGGTGTGCCTCGTTGACGTGTTGTATGACCTCTTCTTGGTTGTTTCTCAGCCATGTAGGCTTGCAATTCACATGCTGATATTCTAGCTGTCAGCAAGTTCAGCTCATGCCACAGTTTCTCATTCCTTATTTTGTTACAGACTGCTGTATTACCAAATACGCTTCTGTCTTGGTCTGTAACATATTGTGCAATTGTGTATTCCCAGACGCTGTGGCCTGGTGTACCGATTGCTCCACATGCTCACATGTCTGTGATGCGCTGTCGTATTTTCAATAAGTAGCTGGGATATGACCCCTTCCCGACAGAACATTTAGGGTGAATAATTAGATCCCTAACAGTCAGAGAAAACATCTGAGAACTATACTTTATTATTTTTTCACTACTAAGAATAATCATGGTTTTATTATTCAAGCAAATAAGTCTATTTTTCATGAACCAGATTTATTCAGCCAGAAATATAAAAACTGAAATTAAATTCATAATATTCTTATCTCTCCTATCTCTAGGTGGTCTACCACCATTTCTTGGATTTCTACCAAAATGAATTGTAATACAATCACTAATAGAAAACAACATAACAACTATTATAGTTGTACTAACTACAATTACACTTTATTATTACATACGTATTAGATTCTCAGCCTTAATTATGTCATACACAGAAAATTCATGATCTATAAAGTCTCCAAAATCAAGACTTATTCTTCCTATAACCGTAATAATTTCAACAGTAGGATTGATTTCAACAGTTAAATTAAATAAATTAAATTACTATCAAATCCACCTTCATTAATAGTATTTCACCATCAAATCCGTTATAAACAAAAATCTATTGTAACCCACCTCCTCTTAACTATAAGCTGCACCTTGACCTGAAATATTTTATAATTATAGATCTTGAGAATTATAACTCTAAAAAGATTATCTGATAACGGAGATATACAAACAAAAAAATTAAGTAGAGGAAATCGTGTATTATCAATCATGGGGTAGGTTCCTCTGAATGGAACGAGATACCGCCAAATTCTTTGGGTTTAAAGACATTAACTAATAGTACCCTGGTAAAAACACTCCTGGAAATGGAAAAAAGAACACATTGACACCGGTGTGTCAGACCCACCATACTTGCTCCGGACACTGCGAGAGGGCTGTACAAGCAATGATCACACGCACGGCACAGCGGACACACCAGGAACCGCGGTGTTGGCCGTCGAATGGCGCTAGCTGCGCAGCATTTGTGCACCGCCGCCGTCAGTGTCAGCCAGTTTGCCGTGGCATACGGAGCTCCATCGCAGTCTTTAACACTGGTAGCATGCCCCGACAGCGTGGACGTGAACCGTATGTGCAGTTGACGGACTTTGAGCGAGGGCGTATAGTGGGCATGCGGGAGGCCGGGTGGACGTACCGCCGAATTGCTCAACACGTGGGGCGTGAGGTCTCCACAGTACATCGATGTTGTCGCCAGTGGTCGGCGGAAGGTGCACGTGCCCGTCGACCTGGGACCGGACCGCAGCGACGCACGGATGCACGCCAAGACCGTAGGATCCTACGCAGTGCCGTAGGGGACCGCACCGCCACTTCCCAGCAAATTAGGGACACTGTTGCTCCTGGGGTATCGGCGAGGACCATTCGCAACCGTCTCCATGAAGCTGGGCTACGGTGCCGCACACCGTTAGGCCGTCTTCCGCTCACGCCCCAACATCGTGCAGCCCGCCTCCAGTGGTGTCGCGACAGGCGTGAATGGAGGGACGAATGGAGACGTGGACTGCATACGACCGAGGCACACAGGGCCAACACCCGGCATCATGGTGTGGGGAGCGATCTCCTACACTGGCCGTACACCACTGGTGATCGTCGAGGGGACACTGAATAGTGCACGGTACATCCAAACCGTCATCGAACCCATCGTTCTACCATTCCTAGACCGGCAAGGGAACTTGCTGTTCCAACAGGACAATGCACGTCCGCATGTATCCCGTGCCACCCAACGTGCTCTAGAAGGTGTAAGTCAACTACCCTGGCCAGCAAGATCTCCGGATCTGTCCCCCATTGAGCATGTTTGGGACTGGATGAAGCGTCGTCTCACGCGGTCTGCACGTCCAGCACGAACGCTGGTCCAACTGAGGCGCCAGGTGGAAATGGCATGGCAAGCCGTTCAACAGGACTACATCCAGCATCTCTACGATCGTCTCCATGGGAGAATAGCAGCCTGCATTGTTGCGAAAGGTGGATATACACTGTACTAGTGCCGACATTGTGCATGCTCTGTTGCCTGTGTCTATGTGCCTGTGGTTCTGTCAGTGTGATCATGTGATGTATCTGACTCCAGGAATGTGTCAATAAAGTTTCCCCTTCCTGGGATAATGAATTCACGGTGTTCTTATTTCAATTTCCAGGAGTGTATGATTAATATTTAAAATAATAGGGTATCTAATCCTAGTTTATTATTTAAATTTCACAGATTCATAAAAAGAGCTACAAATAAATTTTAACATTTCACCTTACAAATTTATATTTTAACCCTAATAATATAAACAACTGTTTTAACCAATAATATTCACTTGTATCAATCGTATAACCGCGGCTGCTGGCACGAATTATGCCATTACTAAATCAATTGCTGAATCCAAAATCACTTGATAATTAAATCAAATTACTGCAAAAAGAACATTTAGTCTAACAAAACTTACATATAATACAAAGAAAAAGTGAATAAACAAGCAAGAATAAAACTTTTAAGAACAAAAAATTAGAAATTTAAAAATTAATCAAATTAAGAAAAAATGAAAGATTCAAATATTTAAAGGAAAAAAAGAAAAAACCCACAAACATTAACAAAAAAAAAGAAACGCACCCCTGGGGTAGTGGAAGGAAGTACGTCCTCTTTATTCTTTCTTTTATTTTAGGAAGGAACTGGTAGACACTCCTCCCTGTTTCTGCCCTGTCACAGATTTCTTGCCATTTTTTATCAGTGCATGCCTTTATTTCCTTAATCGAGCTGACACTGTGCCCAGTACCTCTTTTACCTCAACATTTCTCGCACGTTTTGAGCAGTATTATGCATCTCTCCTTCTTACAGCAAAGTCTAAAGATAGCAAGCCTAATATTTCCACCAGCGGCTCAGTCGGTGTTGTTCTACACAGGCCTGTGAGGCTCAGCATTTCATTTCTCTATACTAGCCATAGAGACTGTGCTCTCCTTGCCTTTCTGGCTCCGTGAGCCCAGACACTCGACTCAGCCAACAACAGCAATTAAGATTGCGGTTTGATACGTTCATATTACGCTTAGTGGCAGCTAAAAGCTTATTTGGTCAATTGTTCCTATTTTGTTCAGGATTTTAATGCCTTTCCAGCAGACTATTTCTACATGCGCATGAAAGTTTTGCTCTTCGTCGATTTTAATTCCATCGTACCTACACCGAAGAGCCAAAGAAACTGGTACACCTGCCTGATATTGAGTAGGGCCATCGCGAACACGCAGAAGTGCCACAACACGACGTGGCATGGGCTCGATTAATGTCTGAAGTAGTACTGGACGGAAATGACACCATGAATCCTGCAGGGCTGTCCATAAATCCGTAAGAGTACGAGGGGATGAGATCTCTTCTGAACAGCGCGTCGCAAGGCATCCCAGATATGCTCAATAATGTTCGTGTCTGAGGAGTTTGGTGGCCAGCGGAAGTGTTTTAACTCAGATGACGGTCCCTGGGGTCACTCTGTAGCAAATCTGGACGTGTGGAATGTCGCATTGTCCTGCTGGAATTGCCCAAGTCTGTCGGAATGCACAGTGGACACGAATGGATGCAGTTGATTAGACAGTATGCTTACGTACGTATCATCTGTCAGAGTCGTTTCTAGACGTAACAGAGGTTCCAAAACACTCCAAATACACACGCCTCGCACCATTACAGAGCCTTCACAAGCTTGAACAGTCCTCTCCTGACGTGCAGGGTCCATGGATTCATGAAGTTGTTTTCATATCCGTACAAGTCCAACCGCTCGATACACTTTGGAACGAGACTCATCCGGGGAGGCTAGGCGTAAAGCTTCGTGTCGTGCAGTCATCAGCGGTACTCGAGTGATCCTTCGCCTCCGAAAGCCCATATCGATGATGTTTCGTTAAATGGGTCGCACTCTGACACTTGGTGGTGGCCCAGTATTGAAATCTGCAGCAATTCGCGGAAAGGTTGCACTTCTGTCACGTTGTACGATTCTCTTCAGTCTTCGTTGGTCCCGCTCTTGCAGAATCTTTTTCCGGCCGCAGTGATGTCAGAGATTTGAAGTTTTACCGGATTACTGATATTCAAGGAACTCGTGAAATGGTCGTAAGGGAAAATCCTCACTTCATCGCTACCTCGGAGATGCTGAGTCCTATCGCTCGTGCACCGACTATAATATCACGTTCAAACTCACTTAAATCTTGATAAACAGCCATTGTAGCAGCAGTAACCTATCTAACAACTGCGTCAGACACTTGTTGTCTTATACAGGCGTTGCAGACCGCAGCGCCGTACTCTGGCTGTTTACACATCTCTGTATTAGAATACGCATGCCTATTACCAGTTTCTTCGACGATTCAGTGTACTTCTTCTATTTTCACTGGTTCGTCATTTATGCTGATCGTGCGGCTACTCGTTCTTGATAATGTTAAAATTACTAACATAAAACTGTTTTGTGTTCTGCTATCGTTACTTTGGTTTCTACGCACCAGTTATTTAGTCTTTCAAGAACTACCGTACTATTTCGCTCCAATTTAGACCTTGTGTTCGCAGATGCTATAATTGGTTTGTATGGAAAACCTCGTCCTTAATACACGCATCCCACTTTTCTACTTTTGTTGTTTGTCTGTTCGACAGAAACGCAGCATTCTTTGTCGTTCTGTTTCCCCTAGCAATCTCTAGTAGTATCTCCGCTCCTGCCTTGCTATGTGTGTTAAGGACTTTAGGGCCGGAGTCCAGGGGATTTTCAACCCTTTTGACTTCCTAAAAAATGCTGGGATCGCCTTGTCTTGCGCCGTCTGCAACCCTCTCACCCATTCGTCCGCTTTGGCGTCAACGTTAAACATTCTTCCTTTCAGTGGTTGTATCTACGAGGGCAGTTCAATAAGTAATGCAACACATTTTTTTTCTGAAACAGGGGTTGTTTTATTCAGCATTGAAATACACCAGATTATTCCCCAATCTTTTAGCTAAACAACACCATTTTTCAACGTAATCTCCATTCAATGCTACGGCCTTACGCCACCTTGAAATGAGGGCCTGTATGCCTGCACGGTACCATTCCACTGGTCGTTGTCGGAGCCAACGTCTTACTGCATCAATAACTTCTTCATCATCCGCGCAGTGCCTCCCACGGATTGCGTCCCTCATTGGGCCAAACATATGGAAATCCGACGGTGCGAGATCGGGGCTGTAGGGTGCATGAGGAAGAACAGTCCACTGAAGTTTTGTGAGCTCCTCTCGGGTCCGAAGACTTGTGTGAGGTCTTGCGTTGTCATGAAGAAGGAGAAGTTCGGGAACAAACCTTTGAATATCCCAACTGGTGAACAATTGTGACAGCACTACCAACAGAGATGTCAAGTTGAGCACTGAGTTGTTTGATGGTGATCCGTCGATCATCTCGAACGAGTGTGTTCGCACGCTCCGCCATTGCAGGAGTCACAGCTGTGCACGGCCGGCCCGCACGCGGGAGATCAGACAGTCTTGCTTGACCTTGCGGCGATGATGACACACGCTTTGCCCAACGACTCACCGTGCTTTTGTCCACTGCCAGATCACCGTAGACATTCTGCAAGCGCCTATGAATATCTGAGATGCCCTGGTTTTCCGCCAAAAGAAACTCGATCACTGCCCGTTGTTTGCAACGCACATCCGTTACAGACGCCATTTTAACAGCTCCGTACAGCGCTGCCACCTGTCGGAAGTCAATGAAACTATACGAGACGAAGCGGGAATGTTTGAAAATATTCCACAAGAAATTTCCGTTTTTTTCAACCAAAATTGGCCGAGATAAAAAATGTGTTTCATTACTTATTGAACTGCCTTCGTAGAATTCGGTCTTTAAATGTTTCCCTATCGCTTTGCGTAGATTCTAAAGTCGCTCGGACTGGATGTTAGCATCTAAATCATTATCTGCGTCTCCAATTTTGAAGTAAATGAGATTATGGTCACTTGTTTTAAGTCCATTACAGACCTTGCAGTTTGCAATGCGGTCACTGAGTTTCGAGTTTGTAAGGGTGCTATCTATATTTGTTGCTAGACCTGCTTGATTTTGAAAAGTTTGTGGATTAAGAGGCTTATTCATGACACGAAGGCCAAGTTCTTGTAAAGCGTCCTGAAGACAGTCCTCTTTCATCCGTCACTCTTCTGTGCTACATTGTTGACTTCGCGTTTCCGTCCATTGTGATAATGTGTCTGTCGTGTTCACCCAGTAGGGGAAACCGAGGCACGTTGGCCATATTTAAAAAAAAAACATTATGTTAATTTTTTTACATATTTAAACTTATGAAATTATTGCTAAATATTTAGAGCAGTCTTACTGAATCTGGATCACAATTATTAACCTTGAAAATATGAGTTAAAAAGTTTTAAAAAATTAATTACTGGACATACATCAAGAGGACCAATCTGCCCCTACCTCAGTGTTAGTTGGCCCAGAGGCTGGGGTACGTTGACCCATGTCATATTTTGATAAGTTAAACTAGTATAACTTTAGGATATCAAAATAAAACGAATCGTTATCAAGAAACATACTTTAACCTACATCAAATCAAGTGGAATATTGAGTTAAATGCATAACATTTTATTATGACAACGGGAAAGCTTAAAATTATTAGGAATTATAGTGTCTTAATACAAGCCAATCAACTTTAATCACTGCCCTCATCCAAAGTACCAGCACAGTTATAACACTCATAAAATAATCGACGGATTTCGTTTTCCACGCATGTCTGATGAGCCCAACGCTTGCAGTTTGTGCACTGAATCCATTGTGCTCCAGGTTGACTGTTTGAAAAGGCTTGAGACACTTTAGGCACAGTGAATCTTCATCTTCCTCATCGTCATCATCATCTTCGTCATCTTCCATTGGCTTCTTCTTGCCTTTTAGGCCTACTGCGGTTGATTAAGTTAATCTCATTCTACCATTGCTCCTACTTTCTTTTTGAAAAAGTGCCTTTTTAGCCTGTAATTTAAGTATTCTTTCCAATGCTTTCGCCTTCTTCTCTTTTGCACCTTTTTGTTCTTCCTCGAGGGCTTTTTTTACTGGAGCGTCTGTCACTATGGCAGAAACTCTTTTCCTTTTCCTGCTCCCATACTTTTTCTGGGCTCAGCTTTTTCAAAAGGTCTGACCTCTTCTGGAGTTGAAAACGGTCTTACGTTTATCTCAGCTCGAGTTGATGGGCTGTTTTCAGTGTTTGGGTCTGGCCTATCCGAAGTGTAGGAAGGCATAAAATCACTGTCAGTAAAAATATTTTTGTTAAAGGGATTGATCCCAGTTACCTTGAATCCACTGGTTATGTTATTGGGAGTTGCAGCTTTTGGAAGTGCTATTCGCACTATAGACAGGATGTCGTAAACAGTCATAGGCCGTTTATTATTGGTAACCCATGCATCACATGATGAGTTCACGAACTTTTTAAAAGGCCCATAAACACTTCTGTCTAAAGGCTGCAGCTTGTGGCTACAATGCGCCGGAAAAGGTAGAAAGGTGATTCCATTATCTTTACAATAATCAAGAACTTTAGAGTCGAGATGTGAACTGTGATTATCAATCAAAACCAAGCAAGGGCGTTCTTTTGAGCAGCGAGTGTATAGAACAAAATGTTCCATATATTTTGCAAAGTTTGTCTCCGTCATCCATCCCGAAGGATGAGCTCTCCATCACACCCAATCGGGCTGTCAAGGATAAAATGAGGCTTGAAGTTGACTCTCGGGAGGATGAAGAATGGAGGCACACTATTACCCAACGCACTAACTGCAAAAGCGATTGTAACAAGTGATCCTCTCTGCCGATGTCACTCGCCCAATTTGGCGAAAACCTCTTCGAGCGACTACACGATCAGGACGCTGGACGGTAGTTACTCCAGTTTCGTCAATGTTCCAGATGTCCGCAGGGGTACACTTTTAATCTTTTTAAAATTATGTCGAGATTATTAAAAAACAGTTCTACATTATGCTTTTTGAAACTGGTGCACCGGGCTAAACTAGTTGCTTGAGGAGTCCAAATGGAGAGTTGAGGGTGCCGCTTCAAGAATCCTGTGAACCAATCACTTCCGGCCATTTCATGTTTGGGGTATTTTATTGTTGCATGCAATAGCATATCTATACGACAAACCGCCTGACTTCTTTCGGGGAAAGACCATAATATATGTCACTTGCCTTCATGAGCTATTGTTCAAGCATATCTTCTTGTTCGGAATTAAATATCTGAAAATAACTGAAGTTACCCATAGAGGCACAGTTTTTCTTTTCATGTGTGTGCGCATGTGTGAGTGTGTGTGTTTGTGTGTGTGTGTATGTGTGTGTGTGTGAGAGAGAGAGAGAGAGAGAGAAATCATTAGGCCTACAGTGCACAAGACGACGTAGAGATAGACACAATAACAATGGCAGGGATAAAGAAAAAACATTAGAAATTGAAAAATAGCTTTGCATATAAAAATAGTTTTAATTAACAATATTTCATACCTGAAATCTTTTATCATAGCCAAATCTATCCCAAGGCTTCTTTTTGTCAATAAGTATTTGTAGGACTCCTCCAGGCTGCGGGTTTTGGTCCATTGGCATGGGTTGAGGTTCAGTTTCAGTTTCCTGAAGCTCAATTGTCTGTGTAGGCTGACATGAGGTCTGTTTGTACTTAGCACAATACCTCCCCAAAGTTTTTCTTGGAATCCCAAATACCTCGCTAGTAGCCCTCACAGATCTTTCCTTTTATTTTACTTCTAAAACTGCTTTTAGCATCGTATCTTCAGAAATCATTCCTCTTTCACTTTTTCTTTTATAATTTCGCACCATTTTTATGTTCCTATAGATAAAACAAATGGTTTAAACTAAGGGCGTAGCTCTGATGTTCTAAAATCAAAGAAATTAACCAGATACTGACTACTCAGATCGCTATTTATAGCAAAATTTACAGGTAGGTGTTTTCTTTTTAAAACGCTTTTTATCTCGTGAACATGACGATCTTTTGGCCTCTGAAAGGTATAAAAATATGTTTAACTTCGAAAATTATGTTAATAATTTCACAAACTCGACGAATTATAAATATTATTATCATTAAAAATAACAAATCTTTCATCGAGTTTAAAAAAACATATAGGACGGGGCAGGTTGGCCCGGGTGGTCATCGTGCCCCGTCGTCTCTGGCCAACCTGCCCCATCGCCATGTTTACAATAAATTCTATTCGTCACAAAACCCACTGAAGCAATTTATATTGTATGCCATATAGAAATAATCCTTAAACTACGACGTTTAGTTATACTACTCTACTCTTGCGCCTAAAGTAAGCAAACTTTACATACCACACATTTAACTGCCGAGTAGAATTTTACTCACACACGCACAAAAACAGTTAATCAACACAACTAGTCCAAAACTGCTCCGCCGGCCATATTGCTCCTGTAGAGGGTGTGGGACAGTGCTACCAACCTGCTGATTGATTCCCAGCACTATCTATGATCTATTGTATGAACTATCTCCACTGGACCATCCTGCCCCTATGGCCAACTTGCCCTGTGCTGCTGTTTTTAACTTTCATGTAAGTGTTTTTGTCCCCTTACTGAAAATACAGTCAAGGAGCATTTCATATTCTAGTGTATTTAACTTTTTTTAACAGGATAAATTTAGTATGTAATTGTGCACACAGTCGTGCACTCTGGTAGATGTACGTTTGTCTTTATCTTAAAAAGTAGAATCACAGAACACATAATAGTTTAATGACTCATAACAGTTAATTTATGGTATGTTCTCAGTTACTGCCTTTACTTTTAATGTTGTATGTAGCGTAAATAGGTAAAGCCTTTTAAGAATATTTATGTATTATATCTGAAGGTGATTGCTAGACGAAACCGGCCGTTTTGCACATTCACGATCTACACACATAAAGTTTACATTAGCAAGCAGTTCCGTGACAAACTAACCAATTCAACTAACCTTCGCTACGGCAAGTAACTGAAAAAATCTCATACAATTTCCTCATTACTGTGGCATCTCCATACCAGACCAGTTCAACACAAAAACCCGCCAGTCTTCCTCCTAAAGCAGAATTCTCTCCGACGAGCACAGAACACTGAACAGTACAAGAAACAGAACCAGAATGGCGGAAGCCAGCTAAAACAAGGTGGTTTCCTACGTCGTGGTTTCCAAACCGCAAAAGCTTCCCACTGGCCAACTGGCAAAATGGGCATGTAAAAAGACGAAAGTGTGCCAGTGGACACGCAAAGAGATTGCTCAAAGAACTTGTTTCGATCAATCGAAGCTGAATATAGTAGAGACACGCAAAGTAATACAAAAATGATTGTCGCGATCTACTAAATACGCAATACCGCGAGTAAAATTGAAATTGCAAGACGAACAAGCAACTGCTAGTCTTTCCTTCCGCTTCTTGATGTGATATATCCCCTGTGTGAATGGAATAGAACGGAATCAAGCCTGCCGAACAATATGTCATAAAATAAAAGATGTTACGGATTTAGAACAATTAATGTCGCATACATATTTCAAGGACCGGGCTAAGCTGTTGAACGGTAGGTACTGATTTCATTGTTCGTTTTGCCTTTTGGCAATAATCAAAACTTGGTTAGGTAGCAGCACAGTCAATGTCGGATTTCAGGTTGCTACTACACGTCATCTGGTGGGTCAACGAATTAATGACAATGTCAAAATCAAATCGGCTATCGAAGACCCTGTAGGTCATGTTCCGACATCACAATGATCCTCCATAGATGGCGACCTTGTGCACTTTGGATCCAGGTGTCACGGACTCTTGGCTGCCAAGTTCTTTCTGTAGCTCATCTTCCCATCGCTTTCTGGGTCTTCCGATTAGACAGGTACCATCAGGTCTTCCCATAAGTACGGCTTTTGCCCATTGTCTCCTAGCAACGTGGCCTTGCAAGCTTATTCTCCGCGCTTTCAGTTTATGAACCATGTTCGGTTGCCTCATCAGCTCGTACAATTCTTGGTTTTTCTTACGTCTCCACGAGCTCCCTACCTGGACAGGCCCAAAGATCCTGCTCATAATTTTACTTTCGAAGAACAACAATTTTTCTTCATCCTTCTTTGTTGTGCTTGGAGTTTCTGCTCCATACAACAACATTGGCACTATCACGGCATTGTATGCTTTAAGTTTGTTCTTAATTGACAGATTCTTGGACGACATTATTTGCTTTAGACTGAAATAAGTTTTAGACCCATTCACAGCACGTTGGTTTATTTTCTGTTTTAAATTTTTTGTCTGTTGACCGTGCGACTGCTACGGTCGCAGGTTCGAATCCTGCCTCGGGCATGGATGTGTGTGATGTCGTTAGGTTAGTTAGGTTTAATTAGTTCTAAGTTCTAGGGGACTGATGACCACAGATGTTAAGTCCTATAGTGCTCAGAGCCATTTTTTTTTTGTTGAACACTGTACCAATGTATTTAAAATTTTCAACTTTAGCAAATTTCCATATCCCTACCTGTAATGGGATGTCACGGGCTTCTCTTGATACCTCCATTACCTCAGCCTTTTTCGCATTAATCTGCAACCCGATCTTACTTGCATTTTACGCTAAGTCCTCTACAGTTTCTGCCATCTCTTCCTCTGATTCTCCTAGAACTGCGATGTCGTCTGTATAACCCAATAAATCTGTCCTACCGTTTAGCGTCACCGCTTTGTTTTCGCTTTTCATTTCTCTGATTACTTTCTCTAGGACCAGATTAAATAACAACGGTGAAATAACATCACCTTGTCTCACACCCGTTCTCATATGGAATTCCTTGGACAGCTCCCCTTGGTATTTGACTTTGGCTTTTGTCTCGGGTGTGCACACCTTTGCAATGTTTCTAACTTCATTGGTGTACCAAGCTCTCTCAGGATCATGTACATACTTAATCTGTGGATACTGTCCTAAGCCTTTAAGAAATCCACGAACGTCACCAGAAACCGATGGTTTAATTCCCAGCACTTTCCAGAGATTTGCCTCAAGGTGAAAATTTGATCGATGGTCGATCGTCCTTCCTAGAAAGTTCAACTGTGCATTTAGAAATGAAAATGTGCTGCATCGAAATGAGGAGGAATGAGCTTTATGGCACAATTTGACTAAAAAAATTGACAGATCGATACGTCATCATCTGAGGCATAAAGGACTAGTTGATTTGGTAATGGAGAAAAGTGTGAGGGAAAATATTATAGCAGTACAAGGCTACAGTACAGAGAGCAAGTCCAAACGGATGTAGGCTGCAGTATTTAGGCAGAGATGAAGAGGTATGTATAGTCTAGTCTAGGGAGGAGAGCTGCATCAAACCAGTCTTAGGAATGATGGTTAAAACAAGGTGGCACAATAACACCCTGCAACCTAGACATGAAGTGTTCACAATGTCGGAAAACGTGGTCGAGCCATTCTACCATACTTTTAAAAGTGAAATGTTGTAATGCAAACAAGAATCACTCATCCAGTTCATATTATTTTTGAACCGTTATCTGTTTCAGGCATTTACTGTTATTTGAGCACGCATTCGTCCGTTTACAAAATTTTTAATGCTACTTCGAAGGACGCAAATAAAACGTCACTTGTGAATGCAGCATCACTTGACTTTTTCGTTTTGTTGTCCGCCGACCTACTGACGTCAAATGTGGCACTCATGTAAGCTAAGCCAGCCGAAAGTATTACGTCAGCAACAAATTGTATCTGCATGTGCCGGCTCTTTCTGTAAGGCGGCCTTAATACTGAACAACAGCTAATAAATTATTAAAATACTTCCATGAATTTATGAAATCTTTCCACGTCATTGTAAAGGATCTGAAATATTTGGTAGACATCCAATTTAACCCTCATACATAACGCATTCTCGTTAATTTGTAGAAAGCTTTGTTTCTAGAGTTTTCAGACGTTTATTAATCATACGCTACTCATTGTGAGCTTGTTTGTTCCGTTACGACAGTGAGTTGTTTCCATTTGCATACCATCCATTTTTAAACCTTTTCTCAACATTCTGCATTGTTTGTTAAATCTTTTGGAGTCTCACGTTATCTGTAGAACGGTGAGTTGTAGACTATGACACTTGTCTGCATCCTTCAAAGCTTATTACACGCTAACAATTATTCGATAAGGCTAACAGCTGCGTTAAAACAAGGCCCAAAAAGAATTAAAATCGGGAATATATTTTATTGTAGAGAAACAAACCAGGGAAGGAATTAAGATATAGGCTTTATTGTTAATTAGAACATTAAAGCCAACGTTATTGATATCTAATGAAACTCAAACAGAAAACAAAGATCATATAAAGAAAATAAACTAAATATATTATCCAAAAATCAATCAAGTCTGACGTGCCTAGATTAGAATAAGAGTAAGATTATGACTAGTGAATAATTCCCCAATGGGGAAAATTGAGTGTGATGCTCAAGCTGATGAAGGCCATACATCACTAGAATTTGTCAAAAACATGTTTATCCAAAATAATCCCTATCAGAAGAAAAAAATAGAGAATATCTTATCAAAGTATTTTAAAAATTGTATCTGAGGTGACTGTCCTAAACCACTTAAGAATTTTATGCAATCATAGGCTACTAATATTCAGATGTATACAATGTTATATTAAATACGTTTGGTGACGGTGTATTTGTGTCTGTTAGAAGTAGTTTATCTTCTAACGAAACTGAAGTGCATAGTTCCTGAATGTTCGTATGGGTACAAGTTATACTTGACAACCGGAATAAATTAATAACTGCTTTCTTTTACCAAACAGCCGGCTCAGGTCATCCCTTTTCTGAACAGTTCAAAGAAATCTTGTGTATCATCTCGGATAAGTGCTCCATTCGTGATATTATAATTGTTGGTGATTTCTGTCCACCCTGTCAGAAATGCATCCTCAGAGCCGGTGGAAGGTATAAAATATCGTAAGAAATTGTACTAAATTCTTTCTCCGAAAATTATTTTGAGTTGTGTGTTGGGAGCATCATGACGTATACAGGGGTTAGTGACCACAAGATCTTTGAAGTAAGATTGCCCACGTAAGCTTCAAAATCCACTAAAAGTAAACGTAAAGGATGTCCAGTTTAAAGAGCAGACAAAAATTCGCTTCACACCTTCCTAAGAGACAGTCTACCCTCCTTTTCCATTAACTATGTAATTGTAGACCATATATGGCTAGAATCCAGATAAATAATACCTTCGACAATTAAAAATATATGCCGAATAAATTAATAAAAGGAGGTACTGATCCCCCGTGGTTCAAAAAATTGGTCACAACACTGCTGTAGTAACAACGAAAAAAGAATGTCAGATTTAAAACAACACAAAATTCCCAAGATTGGCGATGTTTTAATAATCTCGAAACATAGACCAGACATCAATACGAGATGTTTTAATAGGTTCCACAACGAAGCTCTGCCTTAAAACCTGACAGAAAATCCAAAGAGATTTTGGTCGTATGTAAAGTACACCAGTGGCAAGACACAATCAATACTCACACTGTGCGATACCAATGGTAATATTACTGATTACAGTGCCACTAAAGTAGAGTTACTGAACACAGTTCTTCGAAATTCCTTCAAAAAAGAACAAGAAGGAAATATTCCAGAATTCAAATTAAGAACAGCTGCAAAGAGAACTTTTAAAGTAGATTTCTTCGGTGTAGTAAGGTAAGTCTTTCAGTCAAAATAATATACCAGATAGGTTCCTTGTAGAGTATGCTGATACAATGGCCCCACGCTCAGCTGTCATATACAACCACTCGCTCGACGAAAAGTCCGTACCAAAAGATGTAAAGTTGCACATGTCACATCATTACTCAAGAAAGGAAATAGGAGTAGTCCGATGAATTGCAAACGCATATTACGGAAGTTAATTTGTAGAATGATCTTGGAACGTTTACTGTTTTCGAACAGTATGAATTTCTTAGACGGTAACGGTTTATTGACACATCGCCAGCACGAATTCAAAAAATATCGCTCTCATGAAACACAGCTAGCTCTTTATTCGCACGAAGTAATGAGCGATATCAACAGGGGACATCAAACTGATTCCATATTTCCTGAAGACTCACAAAAAAATACTTTTAATCAAATTGCATGTGTATGGAGTATCACTTCAGTTGCGCGACTAGATTCGTGATTTCCTATCATAAGGAATACAGTTTGCAGTAATCGATGGGAAATTGTCGAGTAAAACAGAACTGGTATCTGGCGTTCCCCAAGGAAGTGTTATAGGCCACCTGCTGTTCGTAATCTGTACAAACGATTTAGGAGACAATCTGAGCAGACTTCTTTGAATGTCTGCAGATTATTCCGTCATTTGCCGTCTAGTAAAGTAATCAAAAAATCAAAACAACTGCAAAATGACTGAGACAGGATATTTGTATGGTTAGAAAAATGGCAGTTTCCTCTGAATAAGGAAAAGTGTCAGGTCATCAACAAGAGTACAAAAAAAATCCAGTAAATTTCCATTATACGATAAATCATACAAATTTAAAGACTGTCAATTCAACTAAATACCTAAGAATCTCAATTACGAACAACTTAAATTGGAAAGAACACATAGATAATGTTCTGCGGAAGGCAAACCAAAGACTGCGTTTTATTGTCAAAACACTTGGAAGATGCAACAGGTCTGCTAAAGAAACTGGAGACTGCCTATACTGCGTTTGTCTGTCCTCTTCTAGAGTACTGCTGTGTGGTATGGAATCCTTATCAGATAAGACTAATGAACGACATCGATAAAGTCCAAAGAAGGACTCGCTTTATATTATCGCGGAATAGGGGAGAGTGTCATGGATATGATAGAGTTGGGGTGGCAATCACTAAAACAAAGGAATTTTTCGCTGCGGAGCTATCTTTTCACGAAATTCCAATTACTATACATCTCCCTTGAATGCGACAATATTTTACTTGCGTCATGCTATGGAGGGAGAAGTGAAAATCTTAATAAAATAGCATAAATCAGAGGTTGTACAGAAAAAATTGTGTGTTCATTTTTCCCACGCGCTGAAGGTGGTTCAAAGGACCCTCTGCTATACACTTAAGTGTGAATGCGGAATAGACATGTTCATGTCACGTAGATGTAGAAATAAATACGCTCACCAAGCAACAAGACAACAAAATAGATCATGAGATTTTATTTACGAATAGGGAGGTACAGAAGATTAAATTAAGCATCAAATTGAGCATCTTACAGAATTATAGAGGAAGGAACTATTTATTTCACAAACCCACTCATGCAGACAAAAAAAGATGCTGCAAGAAAAAAAAACAAGAAAAATTAAAAATCTCCATTGAAACACGTCATGAATTACAAACAAGGTAAGAGTTTTGTTTAACGTATCATATTCCATAATGTTTAGGAACATCATGGAATATGATATGTTAAACAATTGTTTTTGGAAATATTTGTGAGAGACTGTGTGAAGGTATAACGAAAATACACTAACACAAATAATTGAAAGTAAAGAGTATGCAGAAGGCGAAATACAACCAATGTTTGGTAGACATCTCTTTTCATCCAATGAGATGCCAGAGATTTCTGAAAATGTTTTCCAGTGCTGATATTGTATAAAGTTAAAATAATTGTCAGTGTCCTGTTCCGCGTACAAGAATCTCTCACACACTTTACGTCTAACGACGGTAAATTTTTGAGCTCCGAGATTGTTGTAGCGATACATAGTGCTCAAAAAGAAGTCTCGAATACTTTGAGAGGTGGTAGTACTCATAGAAACAAGAAAAAGAAGTCCAATAAACGTGAGTCCGGAAATACATTCTTTCTAAGTCCAAAAACATCGGTGCATGCATTCTGCGATAAACATATGTGTTACGGGAAGTGTTCAACCTGGCGTTAATTCACAACACACGCCTCTGCCCTCCAGCATAGGAATGACGCACCCTTTGAAGTACACCCGGTTGTTGTTGTACCTGCTGTCACACATTGAAAACGCGACCCTGTAGTGTCCGCACATCGTTGATTGGAGTGTATTAGACCTGATTTCTTCAAGTGTCCCCATAACCAAAAGTATTGGAGAATGTGGTCAGGGAAACGAGCAGGCCTAGATGTCCCTCCCCCCCACCCCCCTCCGCCGACCAATCCATTGGTCCTGAAATGTCTGCGTTAGATGTTCGCGCATATTGTGACGAAAGAGCGCTGGTGCGCCATCGTGCATGACCCACATTTGTATTGGTTACTGCAGTGGCACAGCCTACAGCGAGGTAGGCAATACATTAACGAGAAAGTTCAGATAATGCGCCCCAGTTAACCTTTGTGGCAGCACGTATGGCCTATAATCCACTGTCAAGTACTCCTCCACATACGTTGATTGAGAAATGATGTTGATGCCCTTTTTCCCGAACTGCTTGGCATTTACATCTGCCCATACATGCTAGTTATGGAATCCTGCCTAATCAATCTTGGATGTGAACAGTGGATCTCTGGCAAACGTCGGCGTCGACCATTGTCTGAAACGCCGTCTGCCACGCTGATCCTGTGGACTTGCGGCCTGAATGCGCTGTTGGTGACATGGGTACAGCAATTTTTCATGAAGTACCTCTGAGATAACAAAGTGAGACGCGCCTTTTGCTGCCGCTAATCTTTGCGCAATAGTCCCAGGAGTTTCTTCTACCGAACGCCGCGCGCGCTCCTCCGTGACAGGCATGCGAACTGCGCGGGGCCTTCCGCTGTCAGCCTTCCGAGGTGCAGGGCTACCTGTGTCCCTCAGACGATGGAAAAGTCTGCCGAGCAGCTTGCCAGAGGGAACTCTACGCTGTGGATATTTTTCGGCGTAGAGGGCCAGAGCTCGCAGGCTACATCCGTTTGCTAAACCATAGCAGACTACCATATCCGTCATTTCACTTGTCGGGTATTAGGCTTTCATTGCTAACAGGTGGTGGATGAGAGAAAATGTAAATGTACTACACCATTTGTCCGTACAGTCTGCGCAATAACAGTAAACATCTAAGTGAATCTGCGTCTGAACGACGGTAAAACTCCATGACACGAACCCTGGGTTGACAGTGCTGCACAAAAAGGCACGCAAACGTGATGGGAAACTAACGTAGTCTACAACACGACTCCAACAACAAAACTGACTGCGGATCACCTAATGGTAGGTAGGGTATTGTGAGTAAGACGACGTAGCACCCTGCCGACACATTTGACGGAGCGCCAATGCAACAACTGTGCTAATATCCGCAACCAAGCATCGCGCAGCTCTTCCTATAAGCAAGTGTTTATCTCGGAAAGTATACCTTTCCGGACCCAACTTTATGGGACTTATTTGCCTTGTTTCGGAGATTATGCCACCTCTCAAAATATTTAACACACTTTTTTGAACACCCTGCCTGTACCGTATGACAGTATCAACTACGTTCGTTCAGGTGTTAAAATTAACTTTTATAATCGTGTTTATAAACTAAGCTCTATATCTGCATTTGTTAGCTGGGTAAGGGAACTGGCGTTTCATCTGTAGTGAAAAGTATAAGTAAACTAGAGTCATATGTTGCATATGTTAGTAGCTCATTTCTCTTTATTCAGTTTATGTATAAATGCCGGTTTCAGAGACTAGCATAGCTAGGAAATTGGCTTGGTGACTCAGAGGGTGTTAATTGCTGGTCTATAAATCCAGAGGGCTGTCGTTTATCGCTTCTTTCACCTCTGGAAATATTTCTTAATGTGAAAATTTGAATGAAGCATTAACATTTGGGCCGAGGATAAGTGTGAGAGTACAAACCCAAACTTTCAAAGCTAAGTATATATGGGTGATTCCATGACAAGCAGTAACCATATGTGTACTGTAAAAAAATGTTTTGAATGTTATAAAGCGTAATGAAATACATCAACAGCAATGCTCTACATAATACTTAAGGAAATTTTCATTTTAGCAGTTGCTAGCATTATGTTAAAGATGGCTTCCCGTCAGCTGATTTGTGCATGCTGAATATCTGCAGGTCGTACAGCTATATACCAAGGGTGTGATAAACTGAAAGCGGTTCTAGTTTCTGAAAATAGTAAGTATTACTACATACTCAGAATGCATCTTTTACTGACATATCTATAGCTTAAGACCATATAATTTTGAGTTCAATTACGCAAATTCAGTTGTCCTGCACGTGACAAAAATAAGGTATGAGTGAAATTGCATCCATAAAAAGGAGTTAAAAATCAGGATCGCCCTCTTTCCTAAGATAGGAGAGGAGGTACTGACATATGACACCAGTAGTTCGATTATGTGTTCCTACAGTCGTAAGTATCATAATTTTAATTTTGTCCCACGTGTGACATCATATGAGTATCAATGAATGTAAAGGATGCTAAATTTACTTAAACAATGCTGTAAGAGTGTGGATTTACTCCTTTCTATCCATATTTAGCTTCAGCCACAGGTAAATAATTTAATTTTAAGACGTTCATAAGTCTAATTTGACATAAATAGCAGATCAACCAAAACAGACGTCTACAAGTGCAGCCAGGATGAGGAAAATGAGAAGACGCAGCAAACGGTTTCAGGAAGAAGAAATTAAAAGGATGAATGAAATTAAAAAACATAGAAAAAAACGTAGGACAGAACAGAAACTTCAGGAGCTTCGAAAGGAATGCTGTTCTTCTAACCATCCCAATTCCAATTCTATATCACCATACCGACGTCCTCAGACGTTCTAGAACGCTTCATCAAAATCTATGCGGGCACTTCCCACATACCTTCAGGAGAAGGTAGCTGTAGTTGAAGGAGTAGCAAAGAAAATTGGCCTGGCCCTTGCAAATGAAATGCACAAGAGAACGTCCTCTAATTACAATAAAGATTATTCCCAAGTTGCCGAGTTCTTCTTTCGCCCTAATATTCTATGCACATGCCCAGGATGAAAGAGAGTATGCGTATTTGATTAAATGAATAAAAAAAAAAAAACAAATTTTATGTGACAACGTTTTTACGAGAGGCCTTCCAGATCTTTAAAGAAGAATGTTGTACAGACTTACATAGAGGCTTTTCAAAGCTTTGCTCCTTGAGACCACAGAATGTTCTAATCTTGAAGTCTGCTCATCCTGACTATGAGAATTTCATTCTGAAGTTGAAGAGTCTGTAATACCACTACAGTGATGACTTTTGGAAACGCCATTTGTGTGATTTTACTTTAAATTCTAATTGTTGGCATAGAAAATTTTCCACATGTAGTTCTGAGAATAAACTCGTGGTTCCAAGTGAGCCTGAAAAAGTAATAGCTTGGAAAGAATGGAGATAATATGATGCTGGGAGGTTTCATCTTCTCTATTAGGAAGGGTGTTTGGGAGAATTGTATAAATTGCTCTTAGAAAAATTCCATAAAATGCTACATTACGTGAACACTAAACGCATGCAGACTTTGAAAGGGATAACAGAATACAAAGCGGGAAAGTAGTCCTTCAGGTAGATTTTGCTATGTCATACTCCCGCAAATATCAAAATGAGATTCAGTGTGCATTGTGGTCTAGAAGAAGTGTTCTTTATTTACTACAGCTACATTCCACAAGGGAAAATGTAAACTTACCTAATAAGTTCAAATACTGCACAAAAGGACAAAGACACAATATTTGTCTTTATACTGTATGATACAATTTGCTAAAACGAACTTGAATCTGATTCTGAAGAGGTGGTAATTCGGAATGACGGTCCACGCTCAGGAATTAAAAATCGATTCATGGTTAGACTTCTTGATTTTTTGTTTGCAAAGCATTCCAAGAAATTTACTTGGAAATATTTTGCCACATCGCATGGAAAAGGTGTTGTGAATGGAGTGGGTGGAAACGCAAAGCATCTTGTAAGCCAGAGGAGCATGGGCCAAGGAGAGGAAGCAACAACTGTCCAGTCTGTCAAGGACTTCTACAAAGTGGCGGCTGAAGTTGCCAAAAATACTACCGTACCCTGTGTGGATCAGGAGACAATTAAACAAAACGTTGAACAAGAGGAACCTTGGAAAAATGTTCCTGAATTTGCGTAAATATCTCAGTCTAATGTGATTAAAATAAATGAACAAGAAATAATATGTAAAAAGAGTGCCTTAGACTGCAATGTAATTTACTCCCGCAAGCACAATTAATATGACGATCAGCAGGATATTGGGTAGCTGTGTCATACAATGGACAAAAATATCCTGGAGAGATTTGCAAAATTGATTCTCTGGGGATCAAGATACAGTTATTCACAAAGCTGGCTGAGTTACCTTCAAGTGGCCAGTTCCCCCTGACTGCATTTATTACCATGATGAAATTTGAAGAAGAATGCAATAGCAGACACTGTAAACAACCATGGACGCTTCCGCGTTTTGGTATGCATTTAATTGCCATTATTTGTATTATCTGCTCTCACTTCATATGAAGCTGAACCTAACAACCATAAATAGTGTTAATTTTGTTTATGTCGCTGTTTTTATTAAATAAATCTGTCAGGCAAATGACACTGTTTTAGAAAATGTACTATGCGACTTCCTTCGTCAGTAGATCACACATATTGCATAAGCTATACATCCCTTCACATACCGGGTGATCAAAAACTCAGTACAAATTTGAAAACTTAATAAACCACGGAATAATGTAGATAGAGAGGTAAAAATTGACACATACGCTTGGAATGACATGGGGTTTTATTAGAACAAAAAAAAAAAAAAAGTTCACAAAATGTCCTACAGATGGCGCTGGCGCTGGACAGCAAAACGTCAGTGACTGCACATGACAATCGTGTATAAAAGGAGCTGTAGTGAGAGAGAGAATCAGATGCGCCAGCAGTCGCAGCATGTTACCTAAAAAGGCGCTTTTAGTGAAGCTGTATTATCAGAATGGGGAATGTGCTAGTTCAGCGTTACGATCCTATCGCCATAGGAAGGGGATTCGAACGGGTAAAGGTCCGTTGACAAATGCAGCTGTGGCGAGAATGATTTCGAAGTTCGAAGCCACGGGTTGTTTAGACGATAGAGCCCGTAGTGGCCGACCGAGCACAAGGCGTAATGCTGCTGAGACAGGTCAGGAAGAAACGGAGAGTGTAGCGGGTTTGTCTATGCACGGGGAAGTCAGCGGTTGTGCAGTCGCACGTCGCACCGGCATTCCATACACTACTGTTTGGTTGGCACTTAGGCGCACCCTCCGATACTATCCGTACAAAATCCATCGGCATCATGAACTGTTACCTGGCGATTTAGTGAAGCGGAGGGCATTTGCGGTGTGGGCGTTTCAAAAGATGGCGGAAGATGACGATTGGTTGAGTAACGTGTTGTGGACCGACAAAGCACATTTCACGCTCCGAGGGTCTGTCAACGCCCACAACTGCAGAATTTTGGCTACCGAAAATCCTAGAACTGTCGTGGAAACTCCATTGCACGACGAGAAAGTCACGGTATGGGTTGGGTTTACCACATCTACCGTTATCGGGCCTTTTTTCTTCGAGGAAATGCGTGATTCTGGTTTTGTAACTGCTACCGTGACGAGTGAGAGGTACGCCGATATGTTACAGAATCGCATCATCGCCAGCCTGGCTGATAAACACCTGTTGGAACGTACGATGTTTCTTCAGGATGGCGCTCCACCCCATATTGCTACACGCGTGAAAGATCTCTTGCGCGCGTCGTTTGGTGATGATCGTGTGCTCAGCCGCCACGTTCGTCATGCTTGGCCTCCCAAGTCCACAGACCTCAGTCCGTGCGATTATTGGCTGAAGTCGCAAGTGTATCGTGATCGACCGACATCTCTAGGGATGCTGAAAAACAACAAAAAAATGGTTCAAATGGCTCTGAGCACTATGGGACTTAACATCTGTGGTCGTCAGTCCCCTAGAACTTAGAACTACTTAAACCTAACTAACCTAAGGACATCACAAACATCTATGCCCGAGGCAGGATTCGAACCTGCGAGCGTAGCAGTCGCGCGGTTCCGGACTGAGCGCCTAGAACCACTAGACCACCGTGGCCGGCGAAAGACAACATCCGACGCCAATGCCTCACCATAACTCCGGACATGCTTTACAGTGCTGTTCACAACATTATTCATCGACTGCAGCTATTGTTGAGGAATGATGGTGGACATATTGAGCATTTCCTGTAAAGAACATCATCTCTGCTTTGTCTTAGTTTGTTATGCTAATTATTGCTGTTCTGACCAGATGAAGCGTCATCTGTCGGACATTTTTTGAACTTTTGTATTTTTTTGGTTCTAATAAAATCTCATGTCATTCCAAGCATGTATCTCAATTTGTATCTTTCTATCTACATTATTCCGTGATTTATTCAGTTTTCAAATTTATACTGACTTTTTGATCACCCAGTACTTGTGTCTTACCAGATACATGTACAGAGTCCTGCTGTCCCACACATGACAGAAATAAATTTATTGTTCTAATTTCCAGGACTCACAAATTTTAGCAATGTTTTGTTTATATGCTGTGAGACATTCAATTTTCTCAAGAAAAAAGTGTCTTATTACAGTAAGATTTTTCAGTTAGCTGAATTGATGTGTGCACTTTGTTTTTCGTGCAATGTCCTGTATATGACGTCTGTATAGAGCATTTCATCAAAAATATGTAAAAGTATAAGATGGTAATTTATAGCGAGAAAAAAAAGAATATACCATACTTTAGATACGCATACTGTTTTTGATATTATTGACAGTCAGTTACATAGCACTGTTGTATGAACAATAAAATACTCTACAATTGTCCCACACGTGACGGTGGAATTTCCCAGATGTATATAGGGTGTCCCACCTAACTTCACCACCTCAAATATTTCTAAAATGAAATAAAATGTGAAAAAGACATTTTCCCATGGATGCACCTATGTCAGATGCACACACAATGGACAGGAATCCACAATCCATAAATATAAACAAACGTCACTTTCAACATAAAGCTACGTTAAAGAATGGCACATGTATGTACTTCCTACCGCAATGAAACTGGAGGTACAGTCAGTGTTGGCAGATTTGGCGTCACTGCTCTAAATCTTATAACTTCTGGAATACTTAGAGTTTAAATAATCGAAACGATGCCACAGTTTCTACCGGAATACTGCAATGACGTAATGCGGGTTGCCTGCACTATCCTGAAGCCTGCTGTTGGCAACCCTTGTTCTGCGCGTTACGGCAGAAATTAGACTCCATTATCATCCTTTAAGGTCTATCTATTTCGTAAGTTATGAAGTTTGTGTGAGCCCCTGACGTAGGTGCATCCACGGCCAGTTGCATTTTTCACATTTTGTTCCGTTTCAGAAATATATGAGGTGGCAGAGTTTGGTGGAAAACCTTGTATGTATAAATGATGACCAGAAAGAGTCTGAAAAGCTTGTACAAGCTTTTCAATGTTGTTTATACTGAGAAGTGATAGTCAAAATTCAATACGTTGCGCCGTTTCCGAGTTAATTAGCATCGAAGTTAACCAGTCGGGCAGTTGCGCGAAATTCAAGCGGCCCACCAGAGATGGTGTCGCCAAATGTGTTTTTAATTTGGTTTCCTAAAACCGAACAAGAGAGCTATACAATAGTTGGACATGGGACGTTAGCAAGTATCGAACATCCTAGTGGGCTATCACCTACGCTGTGATAACAATTGACACTAATTGTATCTGGCAGGCTATTTCAATTTGCGTGTGCAATGGCCTGCTGGCTAAGTTCAGTGCTAATTACCTCGAAAACAGCGCAAGGTATTAATTTTTATTTTACAATTTTTTGTCAGCGCACTATACGCTGTAACTCCCTTACAAGATTTCAAGGCCGCTTGTGACAGTATCTCCACCGCTCTAACGTCTGGCAATCATTTTCACATTTGAAAAAAACGAAGTCACACTCTCAGAGTCCACGCTAAACTATTGATCCCCACATATGTGCCTGTGTAAGTTCAAAGTTTGGAGGAGGAAAAAGGCATACCACCTTCCATAGTGTGGTATTACTACAGCACAACAGAGCTGAAACACAATCGTCGTTTTACGTAACATTTTACCTACTAGCACTTTTTGTTCTTTTTGGTCTAAGAATGGAGATCTGACTTGCGAATGATGTTTAATATGACCCACTGCAGAAAAAATTCTGCGCATTCTGGTATCTTACATCCAGATAACCAGGATAACTGGAGGGTGTTGGGCCGAACTGACATAAAAAAACATATTTACAGAAAACGGTCGGTACAAAATGCATTAACAATGCCGCTGCAGAAGCGTCTACAGAGTAGATACTGCGTATTAATTGCACATGAAAGTCCGCGCTAGACTTTAAACTGTGGCACATTACCCGTACTTACCGGCTACATAGTCTTCTTTGTTTCCAGTTACCACTTTGGTATCTGAGGCCTGCAAAGAGAAAAGAGTACATTAGATTCTTAAACCACTTCACATGCGAAATGGGGATGTTAATTGTGAGTTTTTACTCGCCTATACACTATGACTAACGCAGCGATCGACTATGCTGGTGTTGTAGAATATGAACACTCCACTAGGCTCGTACGTAAATAACAGTTCGTTCTAATTGACTGCACACACAGCAGACTTCGGCCTTCCGAAGTCGTCAGCGTAACCAGTCTGTCTGTATCATTCTGTATGGTAATTCAAGTTGTTCTAATGTAACTTCGCCACTGAAAAACTCTTTACCCCAACGTTGGCTATATGAATGTAATTTGGCCGAGGTGAGTAACAGACAGACTGCCATATTGTACCCAGTTGGTCACAGGCTTCATTTGAAAAAAAAAGTCCCATCAGAATAAATGTACCATGTACATTAGCACAATAGCTCTTCGTTCAGATAAGAATAAGTACGAGGGTGAGACAAATGAGAACCTTAAATTTGTAGTAACAAATCGAAATTTCGCCCCGTTATCCTGCAAGTTGGTAAGCGTGCTACAAACAGCGTGCAGAATGCACTGTAGGTGGCAGCATAGTGCAGATGCACACATACCGTCGCAGTATCAGTATGAAGATGGCCGCCCCATTTGCGACTTGCACCAGCGAAGAACAGCGTTCTGTTATTCGGTTTTTGTATAGTGAAGGTGTGAAATCTATTGAAATTCATCGACGAATGAAGGTTGAATACGGTGATGCATGTTTGCCACAGCAGCAAGTCTACGAATGGAGTAGGAAGTTCGCAAATGGTGTGACTTCCGTGGAAGATGCTTCTCGTCCAGGTCAGGCACAACGAGTTGTGACTCCACATAACATTACAGCAGTTGAAGCCATAGTGAAGGAAAACCGCCGAGTGACACTGAATGATATTGCAGCATGTTTACAGATTAGTCATGGGTCAGCACACCACATTGTGCATGACGTGCTCCAGTTTCACAAAGTGTCTGCTAGATGGGTGCCACGGCACCTGACACCTGAAATGAGAGAACGAGGTGTTGATGCTTGTGAAGAACGTCTTCGGCGCTTTGAACGAGAAAGTGATGGCTTCCTTGCAAGAATCGTTACTGGGGACGAAACCTGGGTTCACTACCACCAACCGAAAACGAAGAGACCGAGCAAGGAATGGCGCCATTCCTCGTCACCAAAACCAAAGAAGTTTCGAACAGAATCATCAGCAGGGAAGGCTATGCTGACTCTCTTTTGGGACGAAAAAGGCGTCATTTTGGATCATTGCATGGCTAGAGGGACCACTGTCACCAATGCATAATACACAGATCTCCTAAAAAATCATCTGCGGCCTGCAATCAAATCAAAGCGACGTGGATTGCTGTCAGCAGGTGTCCTTTTGCAACATGACAATGCAAGGCCCCACACTGCTGGTACAACAGTTACAACAATCACAGACCTGCATTTTGAGTGTCTTCCTCATCCACCATACTCACCAGACCTTACCCCAAGTGATTTCGATACGTTTGGACCACTCAAAGACGCAATGCCAGGAAAGAAGTTCCGTTCTGATGAAGAGGTACGTCACGCGGTGCATGAGTGCATGAGTGGTTGCGCGGACTACGAAAAGAATTTTTTTCTAAAGGAATTTATGCACTTTGTAAACGCTGGAGGACCTGCATTGAGCGTGGGGGAGATTATGTTGAAAAGTGATACAACTTTGTACCACTCTTGCACAATAAATAATATTTTAAAAAATATTTAAGGTTTTCATTTGACTCTTCCTCGTAGAAGCACAAGTGAAAAATTATAAAACAAAGGAAATTGCTGTGCTGAACACTGCAACAACATACTTACTTCATAACGCCATTTTAATAAAAGCCAATGAAATCAGTTTGTAACGGTCCGGTTACCTACGCCGTTTTGTTCGCCCCCCTGAGATATCAATTCAAAACGTGGAACTAGAATGATGTATTGAAATTGCTTTTTGAGTTATGAGATAAAGGCTACAAGCGCAGGAGGAGAGGTGAAGGGGGGTTGGGGGAGGGGGGAAATCGTTCTATGAATTGTTTATGGACAATCTGTTGCATGTGAAGAAAGTCCGAGTAGCCACCCATATGCACTCTCCATGGCTGGCAGTGCCTGGACAAACGATGCGTGAGCGGTGGTGAAGTGAACCAGACGGTACGGAGTACGTAGGGGCTGTTGTCGTGCCTACATCGGGCACTAGGCTGTCAAAATTACTGCGCAAAATTTCCCCGTGCGCAAGAATATTGAACGTGTAGTGGGAGATTGAGAGGTTGCGCAGTAATATTGAGCACATCACTTTTGAAGAAGAGTGCACTTACTTAAGCCGCTTGTGGCCAGCAGTGACAATATCCTTACGTCTCAAGTGCTACAGTTGCCGGATATCTTTGTTTTCGGTGTTCGTTCTTGTTGTTGGGCTAAAAATTAGTTCAAAACAAGACGAAGGTGCGTTCTTATTAGAGTGAATCGATATGTGTAAATCACCGCAAGCCTTGTGCGGTGTTAAGCGGCCTCTAGACGACCCACTTGAGTCACGGAAGGGGACGGGAGAGGGGCCTAGAAAATGGACCACTTGAGAGGAGGCGCAATAGGAAAACAAGGATTGATACCTGGAAGGTCAAAACATTGTTACAAGCAGAAAAACTAGAATACCTTAAAAGAGAGATGCATAAGAATAAAACGAACCTAGCACGAGTTGCTGAGGTTAGATGGGATGGACTTGGAGAATTACAGTCAGACGAATATGTAATATACTAATCAGGAGGTCATACTACAGGAAGGAATGGAATTGAGGTGATTACGACAAAGAAACATTCGATAAGCGTGTCGAAAAAACAGACGATGTAAGTGGCAGGATTATGGGTGTAAGGTAGAAAGGAGTACAAAAAAAAATCACAGACTATCCAGATATATATTCCAACGTCTGAATATGATGAACAACTGAACAACTTTTTTTTTTTTTTTTTTTTTTTTTTTTTTTTTTTTTTTTTTTTTTTGTCATCAGTCTACTGACCGGTTTGATGCGGCCCGCCACGAATTCCTTTCCTGTGCTAACCTCTTCATCTCAGAGTAGCACTTGCAACCTACGTCCTCAATTATTTGCTTGACGTATTCCAATCCAATCTCTGACTTCCTCTACAGTTTTTGCCTTCTACAGCTCCCTCTAGTACCATGGAAGTCATTCCCTCATGTCTTAGCAGATGTCCTATCATCCTGTCCCTTCTCCTTATCAGTGTTTTTCACATATTCCTTTCCTCTCGAATTCTGCGTAGAACCTCCTCATTCCTTACCTTATCAGTCCACCTAATTTTCAACATTCGTCTATAGCACCACTTCTCAAATGCTTCGATTCCCTTCTGTTCCGGTTTTCCCACAGTCCATGTTTCACTACCATACAATGCTGTACTCCAGACGTACATCCTCAGAAATTTCTTCCTCAAATTAAGGCCGGTATTTGATATTAGTAGACTTCTCTTGGCCAGAAATGCCTTTTTTTCCATAGCGAGTCTGCTTTTGATGTCCTCCTTGCTCCGTCCGTCATTGGTTATTTTACTGCCTTCTTCATTCACTTCGTGACCATCAATCCTGAAGTTAAGTTTCTCGCTGTTCTCATTTCTACTACTTCTCATTACCTTCGTCTTTCTCCGATTTACTCTCAAACCATACTGTGTACTCATTAGACTGTTCATTCCGTTCAGCTGATCATTTAATTCTTCTTCACATTCACTCAGAATAGCAATGTCATCAGCGAATCGTATCATTGATATCCTTTCACCTTGTATTTTAATTCCGCTCCTGAACCTGTCTTTTATTTCCATCATTGCTTCCTCGATGTACAGATTGAAGAGTAGGGGCGAAAGGCTACAACCTTGTCTTACACCCTTCTTAATACGAGCACTTCTACATCTACATCTACATCGATACTCCGCAAGCCACCTGACGGTGTGTGGCGGAGGGTACCTTCAGTACCTCTATCGGTTCTCCCTTCTATTCCAGTCTCGTATTGTTCGTGGAAAGAAGGATTGTCGGTATGCCTCTGTGTGGGCTCTAATCTCTCTGATTTTAAACTCATGGTCTCTTCGCGAGATATACGTAGGAGGGAGCAATATACTGCTTGACTCCTCGGTGAAGGTATGTTCTCGAAACTTTGACAAAAGCCCGTACCGAGCTACTGAGCGTCTCTCCTGCAGAGTCTTCCACTGGAGTTTATCTATCATCTCCGTAACGCTTTCGCGATTACTAAATGATCCTGTAACGAAGCGCGCTACTCTCCGTTGGATCTTCTCTATGTCTTGTATCAACCCTATCTGGTACGGATCCCACACTGCTGAGCAGTATTCAAGCAGTGGGCGAACAAGCGTACTGTAACCTACTTCCTTTGTTTTCTGATTGCATTTCCTTAGGATTCTTCCAATGAATCTCAGTCTGGCATCTGCTTTACCGACAATCAACTTTATATGATCATTCCATTTTAAATCACTCCTAATGCCTACTCCCAGATAATTTATGGTATTAACTGCTTCCAGTTGCTGACCTGCTATTTTGTAGCTAAATGATAAAGGATCTATCTTTCTGTGTATTCGCAGCACATTACACTTGTCTACATTGAGATTCAATTGCCATTCCCTGCACCATGCGTCAATTCGCTGCAGATCCTCCTGCATTTCAGTACAATTTTCCATTGTTACAAGCTCTCGATACACCACAGCATCATCTGCAAAAAGTCTCAGTGAACTTCCGATGTCATCCACCAGGTCATTTATGTATATTATGAATAGCAACGGTCCTATGACACTCCCCTGCGGCACACCTGAAATCACTCTTACTTCGGGAGACTTCTCTCCATTGAGAATAACATGCTGCGTCCTGTTATCTAGGAACTCTTCAATACAATCACACAATTGGTCTGATAGTCCATATGCTCTTACTTTGTTCATTAAACGACTGTGGGGAACTGTATCGAACGCCTTGCGGAAGTCAAGAAACACGGCATCTACCTGTGAACCCGTGTCTATGGCCCTGTGATTCTCGTGGACGAATAGCGCGAGCTGGGTTTCACATGACCGTCTTTTTCGAAACCCATGCTGATTCCTACAGAGTAGATTTCTCGTCTCCAGAAAAGTCATTATACTCGAACACAATACGTGTTCCAAAATTCTACAACTGATCGACGTTAGAGATATAGGTCTATAGTTCTGCACATCTGTTCGACGTCCCTTCTTGAAAACGGGGATGACCTGTGCCCTTTTCCAATCCTTTGGAACGCTACGCTCTTCTAGAGACCTACGGTACACCGCTGCAAGAAGGGGGGCAAGTTCCTTCGCTTACTCTGTGTAAAATTGAACTGGTATCCCATCAGGTCCAGAGTCCTTTCCTCTTTTGAGCGATTTTAATTGTTTCTCTATCCCTCTGTCGTCTATTTCGATATCTACCATTTTGTCATTTGTGCGACAATCTAGAGAAGGAACTACAGTGCAATCTTCCTCTGTGAAACAACTTTGGAAAAAGACATTTAGTATTTCGGCCTTTAGTCTGTCATCCTCTGTTTCAGTACCATTTTGGTCACAGAGTGTCTGGACATTTTGTTTTGCTCCACCTACCGCTTTGACATAAGACCAAAATTTCTTCGTTCTTGATCGTCCACTCTTATTATTCCCTCTTGGTTGCTGTACATATTGTATATGACCCGTCTCTCCCTATAGCTTACCCCTACTTTTTTCAGAATCTCGAACAGCTTGCCCCATTTTATATTGTCGAACGCTTTTTTGGGTCAAAAAATCCTATGAAAGTGTCTTGATTTTTCTTTAGCATTGCTTCCATTATTAGCCGTAACTTCAGAATTGCCTCTCCCGTCCCTTTACTTTTCCTAAAGCCAAACTGATCGTCACCTAGCGCATTCTCAATTTTCTTTTCCATTGTTCTGTATATTATTCTTGTAAGCAGCTTCGATGCATGAGCTGTTAAGCTGATTGTGCAATAATTCTCGCACTTGTCAGCTCTTGCCGTCTTCGGAATTGTGTGGATGATGCTTTTCCGAAAGTCAGATGGTATGTCGCCAGACTCATATATTCTACATACCAACGTGAATAGTCGTTTTGTTGCCACTTCCCCCAATGATTTTAGAAATTCTGATGGAATGTTATCTTTCCCTTCTGCCTTATTTGATCGTAAGTCCTCCAAAGCTCTTTTAAATTCCGATTCTAATACTGGATCCCCTATCTCTTCTAAATCGACTCCTGTTTCTTCTTCTATCACATCAGACAAATCTTCACCCTCATAGAGGCTTTCAATGTATTCTTTCCAACTATCTGCTCTCTCCTCTGCATTTAACAGTGGAATTCCCGTTGCACTCTTAATGTTACCACCGTTGCTTTCAATGTCACCAAAGGTTGTTTTGACTTTCCTGTATGCTGAGTCTGTCCTTCCGACAATCATATCTTTTTCGATGTCTTCACATTTTTCCTGCAGCCATTTCGTCTTAGCTTCCCTGCACTTCCTATTTATTTCATTCCTCAGCGACTTGTATTTCTGTATTCCTGATTTTCCCGGAACATGTTTGTACTTCCTCCTTTCATCAGTCAACTGAAGTATTTCTTCTGTTACCCATGGTTTCTCCGCAGCTACCTTCTTTGTACCTATGTTTTCCTTCCCAACTTCTGTGATGGTCCTTTTTAGAGATGTCCATTCCTCTTCAACTGTACTGCCTACTGCGCTATTCCTTATTGCTGTATCTATAGCGTTAGATAACTTCAAACGTATCGCGTCATTCCTTAGTACTTCCGTATCCCACTTCTTTGCGTATTGATACTTCCTGACTAATGTCTGGAACTTCAGCCTACTCTTCATCACTACTATATTGTGATATGAGTCTATATCTGCTCCTGGGTACGCCTTACAGTCCAGCATCTGATTTCGGAATCTCTGTCTGACCATGATGTAATCTAATTGAAATCTTCCCGTATTTCCCGGCCTTTTCCAAGTATACCTCCTACTCTTGTGATTCTTGAACAGGGTATTCGCTATTACTAGTTGAAACTTGTTACAGAACTCAATTAGTCTTTCTCCTCTTTCATTCCTTGTCCCAAGCCCATATTCTCCTGTAACCTTTTCTTCTACTCCTTCCCCTACAACTGCATTCCAGTCGCCCATGACTGTTAGATTTTCGTCCCCCTTTACATACTGCATTACCCTTTCAATATCCTCATACACTTTCTCTATCTGTTCATCGTCAGCTTGCGACGTCGGTATGTATACCTGAACCATCGTTGTCGGTGTTGGTCTGCTGTCGATTCTGATTAGAACAACCCGGTCACTGAACTGTTCACAGTAACACACCCTCTGCCCTACCTTCCTATTCATAACGAATCCTACACCTGTTATACCATTTTCTGCTGCTGTTGATATTACCCGATATTCATCTGACCAGAAATCCTTGTCTTCCTTCCACTTCACTTCACTGACCCCTACTATATCTAGATTGAGCCTTTGCATTTCCCTTTTCAGATTTTCTAGTTTCCCTGCCACGTTCAAGCTTCTGTCATTCCACGCCCCGACTCGTAGAACGTTATCCTTTCGTTGATTATTCAATCTTTTTCTCATGGTAACCTCCCCCTTGGCAGTCCCCTCCCGGAGATCCCAAGGGGGGCTATTCCGGAATCTTTTGCCAATGGAGAGATCATCATGACACTTCTTCAATTACAGGCGACATGTCGTGTGGATACATATTACACCACAGATAAAATCATGGATGGTAATCAACGGTGCTGCAAAATAGTAAGACCATTGAAATGCCATTGTGGGAGAAGGTAAACAGGGAACCAAAGTTGGCAGTCATGGTCTTGGAAGGAGGGATGACAGAGGAGAACAGCTTATTGACTTCTGCAGGAAAAGACAGCTATTAGTCACAATATATGGTTCAAATATCACTGTAGGAGGCTCTACATTTGGAAACCACCAGGTGATAAACATAGAAACCAAACTGATTTTATACTGGTGGAAGAAAGATACAGAAATTGAATCACTTCACTCACTACAGAAATATAAAAAAATATTTCCTTCGGGTTTTAAAAGAAGGTCGTAGAGACACTAATACTTCCCATACTTGACTATGGTGATGGCTTTCTCTAAGGCCTTTCGTACGAAAGCTCACGCAGGCTAAAAACTGGCCATGAATGCTTGCGCATGATACATCTATGACGTACGCTATTTCGGCCGTATCACATCAGAATACAAACGATTTTTATGGCTACGTGTCGATAAGCGTAGAGGCTATATGTTTACCCTATCGTCTTCTCGGTCTTTGCACTCCATCTTATTTGTCTTCAAGTCTTACTCTCTTATATGAATAGCACAGCAGAAATACTCGTTCTCAATAAAGTGCTGGTGATGATGATGATGATGATGTTTGGTTTGTGGGGCGCTCAACTGCGTGGTTATCAGCGCCCATACAATTATCCAATCTTTGCTCAGTCCAATTGCGCCACTGTCCTGGATGATGATGAAATGATGAGGACAACACAAACACCCAGTCATCTCGAGGCAGGTGAAAATCCCTGACCCCGCCGGGAATCGAATAAAGTGCTGGTGTTGGGTGGTGATGGATTTTAGGGGAGGGGACCAGACAGCGAAATCATCGGTCCCACCGGATTAGGGAAGGATGGGAAATGAAGTCGGAAGTGTCCTTCCAAAAGAACCGTCCCGGTGTTTGCCTGAAGCCATTTAGGGAAATCACGGAAAACTCAATCAGAATGGACGTACGCGAGTTTCACCCGTCGTCCTCCCGAATGCGAGTCCAGTGAGCTAACCACTGCACCACCTCGCTGGGTTTCAACAAAGTAAACTTCTCTCTGTACTATTACTTAGACTGCCATGTTTCTAAAATCATTTTTGTCAGGAACCCGACTCTGGAACAATATTCCTCAAAATATCAGTAAAGTTAAATCCCTTCCAAACTTCAGGAGAGACCTGATGGCCTGCATTCCACAACAGCCATCTCTCTACGGGCCACTCTCGTCAGCCCCTCCCCCACAACTTTTCCCTGTTACCCGTCGGCAGACGTTCTTTCCTGTCACCAACTGTCACTGTCATTTCAGTCTTCTATTCTTCATTTATCCATTCCGCTGCTGATAATACTAAACATGGCTTCAAATGTGCTAAGGTAATCTACATCATTGTGAATGCCTCCTACTATTACTATTATTAGTGTCAGTTACATTTGTTATTGTTATTATTATCATTATTGTTGTTATCATTATTACTGGGTTAATTTTGTAATGTCTTTAGTTTGTGTTGTTTCTGTTAGATGTAACCGGGGGCTTACGGTGCTAATCTGGTCAGGCTAAATAACCAATAAATAAATTAATTATTTTTAGATTGAGTGCAGTGCAGTTTTCCCTTTTTTATTTAGTAATTGCTTTGTGCAATGTGTAGCATTTTTCACTTTTAGAATGACGTTAAGCATCTAACAGGCTGGCTCATCCAAACTAAAAAAAATAATAAACTCTTTTATGAAATGTTCGGAAGCTGGTGGATGGAACTCATGCAATTAAAGCCACTCAGTATACTAGCAAATCGTCACATCTACAGTCGTATCAGTTATTAGCCTTGATTATGTAACTGACAATCTGTTACACTACACCACTACACAGAGACGCTTTTGAAGATGTTTCTTAAGTTTGAAACAAATAATTAACACACAGTTAATTCTACATTCCGGGCTATTGTACCGTGTTCAGATGGATTTAACATTAAAACCCAACGTTACGTCCCGACCTGCGGAGAACATTTTCAGGGGGCATCGTACCTTCTTTGAGCGTCCGTTTCACGCTCTGGCTCGCTACTGACTAAGGAATAGCTATAGACTAAGA
The DNA here is from genome assembly GCF_023864275.1 of Schistocerca cancellata. Taxonomy (NCBI): domain Eukaryota; kingdom Metazoa; phylum Arthropoda; class Insecta; order Orthoptera; family Acrididae; genus Schistocerca; species Schistocerca cancellata. Next base: position 832,516,215 of record NC_064628.1, on the reverse strand, counting down.
CAGTAGCGAGCCAGGATGTGAATCATACACTCAAAGAAGCTACGATCCCCCTTGAAAACGTCCTCCGCAGGTTGGGACGAAACATTGGGTTTTAATGTGAAAGCGATCCAACCACGGCATAATACCCCGGATTATTTCATTAATTGTGACATTTTCGCCCGTGAAAGTTTATACTTTACAAACAGTTAACTACAATTTTTAGGAATAGACATATTAAGTAATGTCATTGATTAACGTGGAAGGATAATCCCTCTTTATAACTTTGAATTAGGCGAAGACTGTAACCAAAATTTCAGTAGTTTAGCACCGAGGATTTGATTTACCAGTTGGACCAATAACAAATGTCCATCACATAAGAGCCAAGAATTCTTCTAATTTTCTCCTTTTCAATTAAATTTATGAGCTGTTCAGCCTTACAAAATCAGTTACTAGTCACATTAAACAGTAGAGACCACTGTGGCAGGGAAACTTCCTGACACATGAAAGCTAGTAAACAGGAACCCGGATTTGAGTTCCGGTCCGGCGCAAAGTTTCAACTTTCCCCACCGATTTCAGTCAATGCCCGCTCTCAGCCAATGCCTGTAATTTCTTTGTGACATGAAAGCTGTATTCCGGACCAGGACTCGAACATGTAACCTTGCCTTACGTCACTTAGGTGGGTAATGTTTCCCACCGACTGAGGTACCCAGACAGGACCCAACTCCACAGTTCTCCGCCATACATCGCCTGATTAGAACGCCAGGAATTTCGTTTATTTATTTTATTTCGTAAGGTTCCGACCCGAGGGCCCGTACATCCAACTACACAAACATCTTTTATAAATAGCACAACATTACAATGGTGGGGCAAAACATTTACCACAGAGGTAATAAAAAACGCCACAACTTTACAACGTGCAGCTACATGATACATACATCCACAGATTCGATTTTTTGTGTTGCAGTGACTAGTCCGTAATTCAGTTGTATAAGGATCCTTACACGTAAATATTGGACTACATGCATCACTGTTATAAAAAATATTATTGGCAATGACGTTTGATCCGTAACATACATAAACAAGTGATTACAATATTTCTGGTGTTGTGTGTCACCCTCATTCTGCGTTACTGAAGTGGTAACAGTACCAACTTTGAAGGTGTCAATATTAGCGAACTACCAGTTTAATAAGTCGTGATTATAAATTACTAACACGAATTATTTGCAGAAGAATGGAAAAAACTCGCGGAAGTCGACCTCGGGGAAGATCAGTTTGGATTCCGGAGAAATGTGGGTACACGCGAGGCAATACTGACACTGCGACGTATCTTAGAACATAGGTTAAGGAAATGCAAACCTAAGTTTGTAACATTTGTAAACATTTTGACAAAGTTGACTGGAATACTCTCTTTGAAATTCTGAAGGTAGCAGGGGTAAAACACAGATAGCGAAAGGTTGTTTACAATTTGTACAGAAACCAGACGGCAGTCATAAGAGCCAGTGGGCGTGAAAAGGAAGCAGTGTTTGAGAAGGGAGTGAGATATTATTCGGTCTGTACGCAGACCAAGCAGTAAAGGAAACCAAAGAAAACTTTGAAGTAGGAATTAAATTTCGGGGAGAAGAAATAAAAATTTTGAGGTTTGCCGATGATATTATAATTCTGTTAGAGACAGAAAAGGACTTGGAAGAGCAGTTGAACCGAATGGACAGTGGCTTGAATGGTGGATATGAGATGAACATCAAGAAAAGCAAAACAAGGATAATGAAATGTAATCAAATTAAAACGAGACACTTAGGAAACGAGACACTTAAAGTATTAGATGAATTTTGCTGTTTGGACACTAAATCAACGGATGATCACCGAAGTAGAGAGAATATAAAATGTAGACTGGCAACGGCAAGAAAAGCGTTTCTGCAGAAGAGAAATCTGTTAACATCGAATATAGATTTAAGTGTTATGAAGTCCTTTCTGAAAGTTTTTGTATGGAATGTGGCCACGTATAGAAGTGAAATATGGACGACAAACAGTTTAGACAAGAAGAGAATAGAAGCTTATGAAAAGTGTTGTTATGGAATATTGCCGAAGGTAGAGGTGTAGATTACGTAAGTAATGAGGAGGTACTGAATAGAGTTGGTGAGAAAAATTTGTGGCAGAACCTGACTAGAATAAGGGGTAGGGTGACAGGACACATTCTGAGGCATCAAGGGATCACCGATATCGTATTGGAGAAACGTGTAGGGGCAAAAATAGTAGTGGGAAACCAAGAGATAAATACAATAACTAAATTCAGAAAGATGTAAGTTGCAGTAGTTGTTAGGAGATGAAGAGGTTTACACACTAACAGTAGCATGGAAAGCTACATCAAACCAGTCTTCGTACTGAAGATCACAATAACAACAACAACGAAGTACGAGACTGTTCTCCTATTTAGAGATGACTGTCTGTTTATTAATGGATTTAAGGCAACTAACGCATTACTTGCTTTGTTCTCTGCGTATGTTAGGTGTTTCTTGAAGGTAAGACGTTTGTCCAAGTGAATTGAGACGTTTGCCGTGCTCGGTCTAAGAAATACTGTTATTGTATAACAATAGTGAATTTTGCAAAGAGTCTTTTTCTTGCATAAAAGGTGGCTCGACTTCTGTCCACATTTATTTCGACTCGCCATTTCTGTAAACCATTTCTGAAGCAGAAATAGAGACCGTTGGAGTTTGTCGTGAACATGCACTGTAATGTACCACTGTATAATCAGAGAAAGAAGCTGTGTTAATTGCATGTAAGTCTGTTATGAAAGGAAACCTTGTAGTTTTCCGGCGCTTATAGGGTAGGTATGAGAAATAGTGCTAGCAATGAATACACTGAAAATACAGAGCTTAAGATACGAACTAATTTGTCCGACAATATACTATGACAATTTTAATTTTGTTAATTTGTAGTTGCACACTACACCAGTATTAAAAGGAGCGAACTAATTTTAGCAAAGACAAGACTGATACAAGATCGTAGCTTATCATCCCTCTTTTTAATTACAGAATGAACCAGAACTCCACCGGCAAACTTTCAGATATGGTAGTCTGGACCAAACAAGAAAAAATGTACAGCAAACACGGGAACTGAAATCCATACTTAAGAACTAAGAACAATAGTTCATCTTACTGAACTAGCGCTCACAGCAATTAAAGTACGCATTTTAGAGCCCATGTTTACTGGAAATTTTCTTGTTTTATTCCAGCTATGATTTGAAAGTTTGACTGTAGAGTTCTGGTTCACCTCGTATATACTGATGACATTTTAAAGAAATGGAAACTGCTAGCAAATCCATGAAATAAATTATCACACAGTATCTATGCAAATATTTTCTTACTTGCAGACGATCAAATTACGTCTCAAGTAAATGAGCCGCACTTAGAGAAATTCATATATCTTTTCAATAATCTACGTAAGTCTAATATTTTTAAAATTTCAGCTTCGAGGAAAGGATCCAGTCAGATCAAAAACGTTGCTAGAAAACAATATTTTAGAACAAGTATCGAATTTTAAATATCTCGGTAGTGATACAAGTTTTTATGATGACACAGACATTAAGCAAAAGATTAGAAAATTTAAAGCTTTATTTGGGAGAACCAATGAACTTTTGAAACTGAAGTTGGGAAAGAAATTTTATAAAATAATGGCTTTACCCACATTGCTTTATGGCGGGGAAGGGTAGGTACCGACTCAAAACCAATCAGTAAATGTCTGAAGATGGCCTTGTAAGCCGAAAACCGGTTAGCAATAAATGTAATATTGTAGAACAAAAGCAAACTGGTGCTTTTCATTTATCAAAACCAACTGACTGAAATACAATCGGCAGAAATGAGAAATTTAAGGACTGTCAAAGGATGTACGAGGATGGATAGTATACGAAATGGAGATACTAGGAAATAAATATAGAATCAGCGCGTAATAAAATATTAAACAACAGACCGAACTGGACCGACGACTTTCAAAGAACGGAAAATACCGGACCTACATGTCGATGGGAAAAAGAGATCGTTGATGACCCAAAAGACGCTGGAGACAACTGTGAAGCCAGCACGGGCAAGAATGCAAAATCCATGAAGTGAAGAAGACGAAGTATAAACCATTATGTGATATCGTGGAACTTGTCTGCTAGTTTCAAAACAATGAACATTAGAATGCAGAGTGAACGATTCATACCGCTGGCTGTGTTTCCAAAGTGTTGTGTTCAAGAATGGATGTTAATCTCTTCCCCATCCGATTATGTCAGTTCTTCATTAGTTGCAGAATCATGTAGTACCACCTTAGATATTCTAGCCGGCCAAAGGATTTCGCTTGGATTCTCAATGCAGTTTCTCGACCAAAACAATACATCGGTGGAAACAGGCGAGATTTGTAGCACTCGATCAGTATACTCTCACCTATGTTTTGACTTCAGCGAATATAGTAACATCATCCGAACACTAATTTCGAAAAACTTTATTTAGTAATGAATTGCTTCTTAACTGAACAATTCTGGTATTACATGATCGTTAATTTAGTTTCTATACTGGAACACGTATTTTTGCAGGTGTGGCTTTATGATTCGCCAGGACTACATAATTCACTGAAGGTATTGCATGTAGTGCCATATCGCTTTATGGCAGCCAAGCGTAAATCCAGACTCAAAAGCAACTGACTAAAACACAATCTAGCGCGTAACACAGCCATGATAAATCAGTCGGGCACCGCTACATCTCTATGAAGAACGAAGCTTGTAAGAACTGTGACGACAGCTTATAATAGCATTGGGGGGGGGGGGGGCGGTCTCTTTTCTCTGTTAATGTAACTTCCTCCCTCCAGACTTCCTCCCTCCAGACTCCAGGACGTCGTTACCGTGTATTAACAGCGCCAACCACCTTCCTGATGGGTTTTTTATGTTGTTTGTGGCGAAGCCACTTCCCAGAACTACGAGACCCACTTCCATCAAGAGCAAATTACAGTCGTAATGCGTCACACATTAGTAGCACGTTTCCACATTCGCGATGGAAAGCCACAGTGCCAGTGTTCTAGCACTACTTATGTTCCACTTAAAACGTATCGTCTGTGTTCAGCAGGGCCCTGTTCTGCCGACCTAGACACTGGAGTAGTTGTGCAGTTTACTGATACATTGTGGTATAATCAGTGTCGTTTACTAATTAATGTTTGTCCCAGAACGGGAGTCGAAACCGAACTTTCTTTCTTTCATGAGCAGTCACCTTAACAATTGTGGTTCCAGAACACACTCTTGACAGAAATTTGTTTTTTGTAAGAACAAAGGGTCTTTGACACTCGTCTTCAGTGGCTTAGCTCGCGCTAGCTAGTGAGCCATACCATCTAGTTTTGGAAGCTGAGGCAGACCGAGGGATATATGTATTATTTGTTATATGAAGATTAGTTGAAAGATGTGAACTAGGGAGTCTTTCACACTGAACAGAATAAAATTTACAGAACTCAATGTAACGCAGAAATAACTGCGACTACCCATTGTCAACATGGACATAGTCAAGCGGAATAATTTATAGAAGGCATGGTTACATTCATAATCTGATTCTTACTGAACTAACATCAACAAACTGTAGCTTCTCTGGATTTTTAGTATGAATGATGACATGTTTGGGCGTGTTGTATCATTTCAAAATTAATAAACTAAATCAGTGGGGTCGTCTCTTATTGCAGAGGTCCTATCTCATCACTAGATATAAATACTATGTTAATTACAAGTTAATTGCAGGTATGTTGCACGGTGCCATCATTTGCCACCGTGATCTGTCTCCCTTCGAAAGTTCCGATTGCCTCAAAGTAAATGAACTATGGCGTTTCTAAATAGAAGGGGAGCTTACAATTTCCACCGCTGTCTCCATCTATGGTTTCCGAGAACTGCTAACGGAAATGAAATGATCGTACGGCGTTATTGGTAGGGAGACCCCGTTTGTGGTTGTTCTCTTTGGTGGCACTTCGGCGATTTCTCCTCCTGGAAATCGAATCCAGTACCTCGCCATCTAGAGACAGTGACGCTAACCACTAACCACTAAACCGCGAGCTGAAGACACTACTCGAACATGTGTGAGAATAGCAGAACTGCGGGAATAGAGTCGGTCAGGGACCTTTTGGTTTTCCCGTTTCATGCGTACATGCAGTATATTTATGAGATGATTTTTACTGCTTGAGTCACTTTTTACTAACATTTATTATTAGCACGCGTTTCATCCGTATGCTGCCATCATCAGGTGTGTTACAGCTATATCCATACCCAGCAAAAAATACTCATCACACTTCAAATTAATGTACACGTTACTATAATGTACCAGATGGCAGGATGAAGATTAGGTGGATAGATCATGAATACTGTGGAGAAAAGAAATATGTGAGACAACATAACTGCAGGGGGGGGGGGGGGGTAACGGTCGATAGGACACATTCTGTGACATCAAGGAATCACCAGTTTGGTTTTGGAGGGAAGAGTGGAGAGTAAAAATCCTAGAGGGAGACCACGAAATCAATACAGCAAGCAGATCAGGTGGATGTAGGTTGCAGTAGTTAGTTATTCACAGGTGAAGAGGCTTGCACATGACAGAGAAGCAAGCAGATCTGCTTCAGACCAGTCTTTGGAGTGAACAATACAACAACAACGATAGGAGCATACTGCAGAAACGCATCGTGCTAATAAATATTAGTTAAAAGTGGCTGAAACAGTAAAAATTATTCCATAAATTTGTAGTACAGTCGCCGAACTCCAACAATTCCATATAACACAAATAAATGTAAGACACAGTAAATGAAATGAAGTTTAACTGGCCTAAAGAGCGACAAGCGGAAGGTCTGGACTGGAGTCCCAGTCTGGCACAAATTTTCATGAGTCACATTTCTGATAGTGTTTTGGACATCTCATTGTAGTTTCGTTCATTTAATCTTAGCCGATGTATATATTTTTTCTAAATGCTCACAGTTCAGTTCACTGTAAATCATCGTTAACGATCTTGCTAAGTAGGAATGCAATGGCGACTGGTTATCACGTGATAATGTGCTACAGCACACTGTAAATGTCACACATTATGCAGTTTCTCTTCGAATGCGAGCCGGAAATCGTACTAAAATTACACATTTTAAATGCGTGCTGGTATTCAAATAAAACGAACGAAAACAAATTGTTGCGCTCTCTCCGCAATAACTGGAAACCAGTGCGGAGCGCTGAAATGATAGTCAGTCGCACTACGGTGAACTCAGAGAAGGGACACAGCTGTCTGTTTTCTACTGAGCATGCTCTGATGTGACGTGCTACGTTGCTCACAGCAGCAAGTCAATATTTTTCTATGAAATTACGTGTTCCATATTATGCAAGCGCTGTCGTTACGGTGCGCTAACCGGCAGTTCGTTTTTCTTTGAATGTTAAACTATTGATTACAAAATTTAAATATATTAAAACTGTTCAGTTTATATACGTAAAACTAATATATTCAATTTAGCTACGATTACTACCCTATGAAGTTAAATGACTATAGTCTAGGTAGTGGTAAAAAAGCGAGTATACAAGAAAATTTAATAAGAAAGTGTTTCCTATAGATGTCTTCTAAAGAGGTCCTTTTCCAATAGATCTTTGTAGGAGAAAGTTAGATAGATCTACTTCAAACGTAAATCTAACAACAGAGAGGAGTGGGTCAAAGCTCACCGATTTTGCTTACGTAATACTGAAAATTTCGAAATACTTATAAAATATTTTGCTAAGGTTCTTAATTGCCCAGAGCCATTCCATAAGTTCGAATACTCAAGCACCCTCATCAAAATGTAGATGAAGATGTAGTACCGACTATGAAAGAAACCTTAAAAAGCTAGTGGAGAAGACACTATTACAGCAGAACTTCTGATATGGTATCTACCAAGAATAAAAAAAGAGCTAAAATTAACCTTTGAGGAAACATGGAAAACAGAAAACTCCCATGAGAGTGGAAGGTGACCTTGAGACACACATAAGAAAGGCAACAAACCAGATATTAACAACTTCAGAGGAATTTCTTTGCACTCAGTTGTACATAACACCTTTTCCAAGATTATGAAAAACAGAGCAGAAACAACACTGGTGAATGTCAAGGTGGTTTTTAGGAAGGGCAGATCATGTTCTGAACAAATATTTAATCTGAGGTCTATCATTTGCCACAAATTACTAAAGTCAAAACATGTCTGTTGATTCGCAGAAGGCCATCGATTCCGTCGACAGACACTATAAACAAAAAAAAAAACTATGTGAGTATAAGCAACTACATACAGCTTTCAAGTTTCTAGACTATTTCACCTGAGAGAGCTGTAAGAAAAGGTGAAACATTCTCTAAAGCTTTACGGGCAGAGTATGAGGGATAGATTAGTAGCAGTTCACATAACGGCGCGATATGCCAGTGGCCACAATACTTTTTTCTGTTTTATTTTATTTCTCGCAACGTTAATCGATTAATTATACATTTAAAAATACACTCCTGGAAATGAAAAAAAGAACACATTGACACCGGTGTGTCAGACCCACCATACTTGCTCCGGACACTGCGAGAGGGCTGTACAAGCAATGATCACACGCACGGCACAGCGGACACACCAGGAACCGCGGTGTTGGCCGTCGAATGGCGCTAGCTGCGCAGCATTTGTGCACCGCCGCCGTCAGTGTCAGCCAGTTTGCCGTGGCATACGGAGCTCCATCGCAGTCTTTAACACTGGTAGCATGCCGCGACAGCGTGGACGTGAACCGTATATGCAGTTCACGGACTTTGAGAGAGGGCGTATAGTGGGCATGCGGGAGGCCGGGTGGACGTACCGCCGAATTGCTCAACACGTGGGGCGTGAGGTCTCCACAGTACATCGATGTTGTCGCCAGTGGTCGGCGGAAGGTGCACGTGCCCGTCGACCTGGGACCGGATGGCAGCGACGCACGGATGCACGCCAAGACCGTAGGATCCTACGCAGTGCCGTAGGGGACCGCACCGCCACTTCCCAGCAAATTAGGGACACTGTTGCTCCTGGGGTATCGGCGAGGACCACCGTCTCCATGTAGCTGGGCTACGGTCCCGCACACCGTTAGGCCGTCTTCCGCTCACGCCCCAACATCGTGCAGACCGCCTCCAGTGGTGTCGCGACAGGCGTGAATGGAGGGACGAATGGAGACGTGTCGTCTTCAGCGATGAGAGTCGCTTCTGCCTTGGTGCCAATGATGTTCGTATGCGTGTTTGGCGCCGTGCAGGTGAGCGCCACAATCAGGACTGCATACGACCGAGGCACACAGGGCCAACAGCCGGCATCATGGTGTGGGGAGCGATCTCCTACACTGGCCGTACACCACTGGTGATCGTCGAGGGGACACTGAATAGTGTACGGTACATCCAAACCGTCATCGGACCCATCGTTCTACCATTCCTAGACCGGCAAGGGAACTTGCTGTTCCAACAGGACAATGCACGTCCGCATGTATCCCGTGCCACCCAACGTGCTCTAGAAGGTGTAAGTCAACTACCCTGGCCAGCAAGATCTCCGGATGGATGAAGCGTCGTCTCACGCGGTCTGCACGTCCAGCACGAACGCTGGTCCAACTGAGGCGCCAGATGGAAATGGCATGGCAAGCCGTTCCACAGGACTACATCCAGCATCTCTACGATCGTCTCCATGGGAGAATAGCAGCCTGCATTGCTGCGCAAGGTGAATATACACTGTACTAGTGCTGACATTGTGCATGCTCTGTTGCCTGTGTCTATGTGCCTGTGGTTGTGTCAGTGTGATCATGTGATGTATCTGACCCCAGGAATGTGTCAATAAAGTTTCCCCTTCCTGGGACAATGAATTCACGGTGTTCTTATTTCAATTTCCAGGAGTGTATTTAAACTGTTTATATACAGAAAATTAATATATTCAGTGTAATCTCTAATGACATGATTATTATGAATATTGGCCGGCTACACTGCTCTTGAAATGGTTCCTATTTATTTATATTTTTTACATTTATATTTATATTATATTCACTATAGTTGCGACTACTACCCCTGTAAGTCAAAAGGCTACAGTCTACCGCATTGTAGCATAGTGGTGAACTTTTGCCCATGCCGCCACTGTAAGAATGGTTGTCAGATTGAGATCTTGGCCAAGTGAAAACAAAAGCAGCAGCTACGTATATTTGGGCTTTGTTTGGTGCTGTTTGGTGCTGTTTGGCGCTGTCGTGCTGCAGTTAAGCGCACTTGCTCAGGATTTATCGTGTCTGGCCATCCTCTGAGACGCAGCTTACCACAAGTAACGTATTTTACTCATTTTTCACACGGTTCTAGTATGTAAGTAAATTCAACAAACACTGCCCTAGTGCGATACACTTCGCAAATGTTTTCGAGGAATCGATGTTCAAAATTTTATGAGGCAGTTGAATAGTACACGAGAACACCAGCCACCCAGCAGCGGCATTAGGACACCAGCTAAGTGATCATTGTACGCTCCTTAAAGTGAGCAGTAAAGCGAGCGCTATGGAGCCACAACCAGCTTGCGCTATGCCTTGTTGGCAACCTGGGTCCATGGCTTCGTGGGACTTACAACACACTCTAATCCTGCCATCAGCTCTTATCTTCAGAAATCGCGGCTCATCTGACCAGGCCACGGTTTTACAGTCGTTAAGGGTCCAACTGTTATGATCAAAGACCCAGGAGAGGCGCTGCAGGCGATTCGTACTGTCAGCAAAGACGCTCGTGTCGGTCGTCTGCTGACATAGGCCATTAAAACCAGAATTCGCCCACACTCCTAACGGATACGTCCCACATTGATTTCTGTGGTTATTTCACGCAGTTTTGTTTGTCTGTTAGCAATGGCAACTCTACACAAGCGTCGCTGTTCTAGGTCGTTAAGTAGGCCGTCGGCCACTGTATTGTCCTTAGTGAGAGGGAATGCTTGAAATTTGGTGTTTTCAGCACACTCTTTAAGCTGCACAATTGTGAATTTTGAATTCTCTAACGATTTCCGAAATGGAATGTCCCATGCATCTAGCTCCGCCTACCATTCTCCATTGAGACCCTGTTAATTCCCGTCGTGCGACCATAATTAAACCAGACACCTTTTCACATGAATGACTTCTGTCCACCAATGCACTGCTCTTTTATACCTTCAATTGTCAGTATCTTGAAAACATGGATCAAACTTTGTGCCACACTCAGGTTTCATTACATTGCAGTGTATGATGTACATTAATTCTTTTGACATGTCCAATATACTAATGGCACTGTAGTTTGGTTTATAGAATTTAAATCCAGTCTTATTCATTTTATCACTGATAGAATGAAATATTGCTCTGCATTTGTAACTTGAGTTAGCTATTAGTTTAATACCCTTTTCATCATCAGTAACTAATTTTATGTTCACCTAATTCCATATATTTTCCATGGTCATACCAAATACTCTGTTATTCGTTAGCTTATAAAATCCTTTTCAAATTAATTTATAGCTTTCTTTCACATTTCTGTATTTCAATTAATGTACTTTTTCAGTCATTCAATTTGCTTCTGTCTTAGACCATGACATATCTTTGTTAGTTTCATTACTTCAGACAGGTATGGTTTTAGATTGCTATAAGTGTTTTTCATTTAGTTTAGTCAGTATTTTGTGCTTATTCTTAGGTGCTAGTAATAGATCCTTATGTTCATCATGTAGCTCTTTTGGATATTCCAAGAACATATTCAATGTCTCAACCATCAGGTATTTTAGTCACAGCAAAATTTAATTTTCTTTCCATCCAAAATCATTGTATGGTAGAGCCTTCAACTTTGCCCATCAACATAAATTATTCGCATCAAGACACAGCAAATAATTTGATTCCTTGTTGTGAACATAATCTTTCAATTATTTGTTGTTTACTTTAATATATATCTTACAAAGTTGTGATATGGCATCTATTATTCTCTTTTCAATCACTAAAATGTAATAATCATACAATAACACAAATGGTTGTTTACTAAATTCCAACATTGCACCCTGTGATAGAAATGGAGTATAGAATAATGTAGGGTCTAAAGCATATGATTTTATACATACGTCTCTAAAATTTTCAGTGTTTTAATACATAATGATAGTCACCCATATCTGTTACATAAAACTTATTCCAAACTAAAATTGCATGCCTGTAGTGAACATCATTCACACTCCATTCATTCAAGAAGGTACAAGTTCTTTCTTAGATGGTAATCGAATTTCGTTGAACCTATTCCACTCATCTACACACTCACAATGATACACACCTTTCCTAATCACCAGATCCACTTTATCAGTAAATAACTGTTTAATATTAATAGTTCATTCTTTTACTAACCTGTCCTTTAATGATGCCATGAATCTAAATGTGTCAATAAATTTCATCTTTAAGTCACTTGTTTTGTTACAAAAGGTTCTATACTTGTATTCATTGTTCAAAATTACATCAATATCTCTCCAATCACAACTGAACTCTTTGACAACAAGTGTGAATTACAGCCACTGAGATTATTCAATAACATAGACACAAATGATAGTTGTTGAACTTTAAATTACAATGGATCTACCTATATCCCAGGGTGATGACCATGATAATGTACCTTTTTATTCTTTGATGAAATTGGTGCTTCACACAATGGGTATAGTTTAGCTTTGCTATGAATTGATTGTTGTTCCCTTGTTAACTGTTTCATTGGCCCAATCTGTGAAAATATATCCAGTTGTTTTAACCTCTTTTTTTTCACTAACCCAGTAAACACTTTATGTGCATTGCAACTATAGACAGTTGAAACATAGTAATGAAAAGGAATGTATTTCACATCCTAAACAAAGTCTGATGATCTATATTTTTGATATTTCATTCTACATGATTCATTTGGATTTGGTTTACATGAATCTAACTTCAAAAGCAAACTTTCAAAATCAGCATTGATTACAAATCAAACAGTCATTATAGAGAATTGTACATATTCCTTGTCACTGTGTACTACAATGTTAGCTGATTAATTTTTTAACAATCTTCCTTCTGGGTATTTTGATTGCCTTCTGAAGTAAAGTGTTCCATACACATTCTACATATATAAATTTCTTCATTACTCATTGTACACTGAAAACAAACTATATCTTCAGTTGCGACTGGGTATTCTATTCAGCTTTATCTCTAATTCCTTTATGCATTCTTTATAGTTACTTGTTCAATCAGGATTTTCACATGTATCAGCATCAACTCCATCTAAATGCAGTGATACTGTCTGAAGAAAAACTAACCATCTGAAGATATGCACTGTAGTCCAAAACTAGTTACAGCACTGAAGTAGAGCATTTTAAATGCCTTTGTGGCTGGGTGCATTATTCACAAATTTGGAATGTTGTTCTTATATATGCTTTCTTATTGATTATTTGCTTTTATAATTTCATTTTCAATTAATTATACTATCCAACTTCCATCTTGGTTCCATATCTTGTAATTCTTGCACAAATGTCAACAACCTTCATTTATCATTAGCATATATCTTAGTTAAATATCTTTCATTACCATTTTATATGTTGATAATCTAAATTCTTTTGCAGTTTTGATCACATTCAATTTGAAGTCACAGGATAATATCAAATTTACTTTCAATTACTTGAATGTTTTAAAATTACCTCTATCAGCAATAATACTAGAGGTGTAATTGATGTCATTTTCAGTGTTTAGGTTTGAGATCTATCCTGAAATGTATTCTCATCAAATGATGTTTGTGTGCTTTTCTTTTCTTAAGTTTCTCATATATATAGTTTCAGCAAAATGAAACAATGGCTGTTGTCAATAAACTGCATCGGTTCATTCTCATAAACTCTGCAATAACCTCAAATATTTAAACTCTTTGCTAGAACTCAGAGCTCAGTAACATTCAGAACGTTGTTATTATATATATTTGCTTGTTCTATGTATAAATTTATAATAAATAATGCCGATTGGTGTGTATAACAACCTGAAGATGTCAGATCTTAAAAACAATAAAATCAGTCAGCATTCACCGAATCATGGGCATCGTACATAAGTGGAATTATAGACGATGAATCCGCAGACACAGCTGACACAGATAGGGACATCACCCAACAGATCGTTTTGTGGATACTCCCAGTGAAGTGTCGTGAGCAGCAGAGGTGACATATAGTGTATGTCATTTTCTTTTCTAAATAGTCACTTCATTCACTGGCGCTTACAGATGTGTAGTGTGTGGAGATAGGCGATCTGCTCCTGAAATGATTGAGAGAGCTAGATCCTCTTACAGAATGAACAATGGGTGACTCAGCTCTTAGAATTTGGACACCTGTTTGTTGTGAGCTGCTTTGGTTAGCAATGAAAAGAGTAGAAGGCAAGGACTAGTGGTTGTGTAGAACGCTGCAGTAACCCAGAAAATACTGTCTTCCATTTTATTTACACTCTTGATCTGAAAAGACTGCTTGCAAGGAGCTGCCATAGCTCACTGAACACTTCACCACAAGCGACGATGCTCTGCAAAGTGGGATTGTCCTGCAACTCGCCTGTGAGCGAGCAAGTTATGAGGAACTGATTTGTGAGCTGGTGAGCTAGGCCTCCACTCATCAATCCCCTACGCTCCTATTTCCACATGGAGTGGAATGCAAGGCGACTCTGGAGCTGCCCTGCACTTTTCCCTCGGTTCATTCACTGATTCGGATTGCAGTTCGATCTCATTATTATTACATTATAATAAGTACCACATGTCTATTACATTATTAAACTTTACATATATACTAGTCCATGTATATTTTATAGAATACATGGTATGCATGTTTGTCCTCATTTTATGTTTTTACTATTTAAAAAGTACATCGCAAGTACCTTAATTTTTCAATATAATGTTTTTTTTCTATGCTGTAGGACGTAATTCAAAGACATCGAATTTATCTATGTAAGTTTCAAGAGGTATATGGTACCAATTTATTTGACCATATAAAAAAAGTATCCAATTACTGTCAACAGTTACCGTCCTGTTGTTCTGGCTCTCCATCAAATCTGAGTAGGCATCTAAAGCCCAACCTTCCAGCAGAACACTTGTAACAGTGTGAGTCATGAAATGGATCAAGATTGCAATCCACTAAATGATTCTTCTGTAGAAATTCGAGAAATCGTTCTTCGTGAATCATCTTCACTGATGTATCACATCAAACAGATATGCAATACAGTAAAAACATTTGTAAATGCACTTTGCTGAAATTATAATTTACAAATTCCTACAGTTATTACACTTTGAAGAAAGACACACCACATAAAATATTTAAAATTAAGTAATGCATGTTATCACCAAATATAATATTAAGTTTAAAATTACTGCAAAATGATAGACAATGTTTCAAACATAAAATCAGCTGCTGTGTTTTTGAATCTTCACATGTCTCATGCTTTGCAGTTTCTTCAAATCTCTTTCTGCATTACGAAAATCAAAATTCCATAGAGAAAACTGTTCATGGTGCCAAAATAACAGTTATGTTTCCCAAAACGAGGCGATTTGTCTTAACTCATTGACTGGCATGATCCCCATTTGGAGACAGCATAGTTCCTGTCCCTTCAGTTGAAAGCAGTGTCTTTGTGGTCATTCTGAATGGCTCAGAATAATTTACAACTATTCAATTGACAGGAGGAGACAGGGCAGAATCAAAACATTGCTTTCAGTTTCTTGTGTACAGTTGAATAAACTATATGAACAGCTCAGCTTATGAATACCATACATTTTCAAGTGTGTTAATTTTCTCTTTGTTTTTATTATTTCATCAAACAATGCAATCATATAGCAAATATGTAGGTTATAGTAGCTCACGGATGTTCAGCCTGTCATTTATTATCAGTAAATATTGTTTTATTACATGATTTCAAGCTAGGCCTATACCCATTTGGGGATCGTGGCTGATATGAACTATTTTCATATTGCAAATATTGAATTTTCCTCTTTTTTTTTTAGATATGGAAACCAGAAAATTCTGCCAATTAGCTTTACTAGAAGATATAATAAATGATCCCAATTTTCTCACCAAAGATGATGATAAAGATGACCATAAGATATAAATATTGTTGAACTCCCTCCTGACAATGTAGATGTTGTTTCCGACACTAAAGAGATCTGTGATGACATATTGGAAGCGACTTACCACAATGATTCTCCTAGTGGCTGAACATTCATTCGGGTTCAGTTCCAGAGTCCAAATGATCAAATAAATTGACTTGAAAAAGAAAAAAAGAGTAGTTCCTGATTGAGGAAAAGTTCAGCTTGATTACGAAAAGAATTTCGGGCACACTGAGAATATCAAGAGAGCTATGGAACAAGTAACTTTTCTCAAGGGAAAATCAACAATCAAAGTGCTCAAAATACTATTTGATGAAGAAATAATGAATATTGTTAAAGGAAGTGTGAAATATGCTGCACAGAATAAAAGACATGAATTTACATTTTAGATAGACAATTTCGAAAATTGGTAGGCTTTTTATACATTACTGGCTTCCATTCTTTGCCACAGGAGCCAATGTGCTGGTGCAAAGATGAAGATATTTAGAAATAAAGAAAATTCTGCATTCAGGGACAATGCTAATATAAATAATAATTTGGCAGCCGAAGATTTCAAGATATGCCCAGTCATCGATAAAATGAATCAAAACTATATGAAATTTGGTGCTTTTTTCCAAAAATATGAGCACTTATGACCAGATGGTCATATGTTATGGACATCATTATTACAGACAATTTATTAGGGGCAAGTGCATATGGTTTGGATTCAAACAGTAGGCAGTGAGCGGTACTGGAACAGGATACTGCTTTCATACAGAATTATACCCTGGGGAAAAGGCACAGTGACAATGAGGTACAAGGTTTGCTTGCATCAGATGTAATGAATAACATATCTGCAGCCAACAATCTCTCTAACCACAGTCTCTATTCTGATAGTTTTTCACTAGTTTCTATCCTCTGAAAACCTTCAAATATTGGAATGTAGCAGCAATGGCAACAGTTTTGTCCAACTGGATAAATAATTCTTCTCACAAAAGAGATAATGAATTCAAAAAAAGAGCCTCTTGGAGCTATGGATTACAGATTTGACGTCAAAAACTAAATATTCTATGCTGCATGGAGAGATAATTATATGTACGAATCTTGTCAAACAATCAAGGGATATGTCTGAAGATCAAAGTAAGCAGACAGTCTAGACTGGAGAAAGATAACGAAAATTTCGCAGCCTCTCTGTATAAATCTCTGCAGATAATTCATAGATGGAGTAGATATACTTCACAGGTACATAAGCAAATAATACAAATACATGGAAAGAAATGTTATTTTCTAATATTCACAAACATAACTGATACAGAAGCAGGGAATATTTATGTATTATACTGTCTTGCTAATGGAAAAATACCTTTTATTTAGCGTGTAGGAGGCAACTGACTAGAGGCTACCTGCAAACAGGTCTACTTGTAATCCTAAAAGTGGTGGAAGACCATCACTGCAGTAAAATGCTCAGAAAGGTGTTCCACAAACAATGAGAACGAATCCTTTGGAACATTATTTAGAAAGAACTTGCGAAGGAAACCAAAGACGATGTAGAATATTCAAGAGAAATGTAAGAAAACAGTGAAGCAAATGTAATGTTGGCTTACATATGGAATGTCTGGAAGAGTAGCATCAATAAATTTTTACTTACGTAAATGCAAACATGTATTCAAACTAAATTTAATGTTTATTTCCAAATAATTTAAAACAAACGGAAATGCTACAGTATTATCACAAATAAAATATGTTTCCTATTATTCATTTTACTATCATGACACCTGCCACAATCCCCATTTGCGAGTTTCTAGAAAAAATATTTTATTTTTTAAAAACGTATTCTGCAGATAGAACTGATGTGTCAAGTTAAAATGTCTTATGGAGATGAGCAGGATTTCACAGGAAGTTTGAGAAAAAAAAATTGGGCCGTTAATGGGATAAGCAAACTTCCTGAAAAACGAGAAAATAAAAAAGACTAATCAACAAGCAATTGTCACCTAATTCTTTAATATGGGTGGAGTTTGATGATAAACAGTCCACTCCAAAGATTGTGTTTCTCGAAATAGAGAAATATTAAACTTCGAAGCAGATTAAAACTGTGTGCTGGACTAGGACCCTAATCCGGGAACTCTGCCTTTCGCAGGCAATTCCTCTTCTTCTAGCTGAGTAGCCTGATGTAAGGTACCGCCGGAAGTAAAACTGTGAGAAAGGGTCGTGAATCGTGTTCAGATAGTTCAGCTGGTACAGCACTTGCCGACAAGAAGCAAAGGTCTCAGTAAGGCTCTCTTTTTTAATGTACCAGGAAGTTTCATATCAACAGATACTCCACTGCAAAGTGAAACTTCATTGTAATGAAATATTGACCTGCGGCATATTTGCCTAGAAGTAGTTAACTGTTAAAAAAGAAGGACAAATATGCACAGTGAAAGGTAACAGACTCACTTCGGGGGGAAACTGATCAAATTTTGTATATAAATCAAAACATTGATTAGTTCCTCATATTTTACAGAAATATATATCGTCATTTTGATTTTATATCGTAATTACAGATAGTTAATGTCAATTATGTTATACTTTATGTATGATATTTAGTTTTCAATAAAATTACGAAAAAGCAACAAGAATTAAATTTATTTTTCTAATTTCCCAACTTGATAAAAATATGCATAGTTCTGTTCCAATAACTGAAGAAATAAAGTACTTCTCGGAAATTACCAAAAGATGTAATTGGAAACTATTAAAACTCTTTCTAGGATCTTTGACAACAGGTCGAAATAAGTGAAATATATAGGCCAAGCGTCTTCCTCCAGTTTATTTTAGTAAGTTACTGGTAAGTGATGAGTCACGAAAAAGAGCTAGTTCCTTCTAGCGCGTGAGTGCCTTCGATCTGATACCTGAAAAGAATGGTTTTGCATATGCCTAGTAGTGCGTGGTAATACTCTACCCACAAGAGCACCGGTGTGTTCACGGATCCTGCCTCCCCTCCTTGCTTCTAGAGCATAATCACGACGGTACTGCCACACTGGCCAGGTAACTAGTTCACTTCATTTGCTATACCCTCAAAGACTAAAAGAAAGAAACGAAGCACCACAAAGGAGTTACCCTAATGGTATGGAGATCGATACCTGTGATTCACATGTACAGGCACGCAAATGATTACAATTTCAGAAAAAAATGGATGATTTATTCAAGAGAATGAGCTTCACAAGTTGAGTAGGTCAATAACACATTGGTCCAACTCTGGTCATTATGAAAGCAGTTATTCGGCTTGTTATTAATTCGTCGAGCTTTTGGATGCTCTGCTCAGAGATCTCTGGGCCTAATTCTGCCCGATTGGCGCATTAAATCGTTAAAATCCGAGCAGGATGAAAGGCCCTGGCCATAATGCTATCATATGGGGAGAGATCTAATGACCTTGCTAGCCAAAGTATGGTTTGGCGACATGAACACAACCAGTAGAAACTCACACCGTGTGTAGACGGGCTTTATCGTGCTGAAATGTAAACCCCGGATGGTTTGCCATGAAGGACGACAAAAGGGGGAGTAGGATAATGTCTTCATACCGCCATATGGAAGAATACCACGGATGACAACCGAAGGGGTCCTCCTGTGAACAGAGATGGCACTGCAGACCATCACTCCTGGCTGTCTGGCGGTTCAGTGGGCGACAGTCAGGGTGCTATCCCACCACAATCTCGGGCATCTCTAGACACGTTTTCTCTGGACGTCGTGTCTGAGTTCGAAGTGGGACCCATCACTGATGACGATTCCAGTCAATGAGATTACATGCGCAAGACATGTCTGAAGATGCCGTGGACAGCGGAGGTTTACCAACATGACTGTCGCCCGCCATACAGCCTGACAAACCAAGAGTGGTGGTCTTCTTTCATAGCAGAACCTCCTTGATTGTCACCCATGGTTCTCTTCCGGAACATTATGGACAGCCGCGCGGGGTAGCCGCGTGGTCTTGGGCGTCTTGCCACGGTTCGCGCGGCTCCCCCCGCCCTCCCCCACGCCCCCCGCCGGAGGTTCGAGTCCTCCCTCAGGCATGGGTGTATGTGTTGTCCTCAGCGTAAGTTAGTTTAAGTTAGAGTAAGTAGTGTGTAAGCCTAGGGACCGATGACCTCAGCAGTTTGATCCCATAGAACTTACCACAAATTTCCATTATGGACAGGGCCCTCCTACTATCTCGGTATTTTGACGACCTAACCAACCAATCGGACAGAATTTGGTGATATCCCACAAGTGGACATCCAGCAGCTCTATCAATCAATGCAAAGGGCCAGAAGTGGACCAAAAGGTTATTGACTTGCTCAATTTGTCAAGTTCTTTCTCTTGAATGAACCATTCAATTTTTCTGAAACTGTAATCACTTGTTTCACTGTACATGTACATCACATCTACCGATTTCCGTTCCATCCAGATAATTCCTTCATGGTGTGTCTTTTTCTTGTCTTAACCGGTTTCTTGGTAAGTGGTATCATAACTACTTTCTTCAGGTTTATTAAAAAACAAAAATTTAGTCTTTCAGGGAACTGGCATTTGCAGCTGATTGCACAACAGCTCTACTGTCGCCAACGTACACTTTTTGACATAAAACTTGGCTACTCGCCGTTCACCACAGGGACTGTCTGGATGATACACTTAAGATGCCAATAACAATGCCCGCCCTCAGAAGTCTAACCATCTGCTAAATCTGGGAACACTGTAGGACGAGGAAGTGTCCAGAGGAAATATTGTCTTCTGCCCGAGTATTTATAGTGCTGTTTACCTGCTTTCATCTAACGAAGCTAAATCTTGTACTGTTATGGTACGAGAGCAGAGTCACTCATGCATTTATTTGACGATGTCATGTCCTGAACAGTAACAGATTAACACGTCTGGACGTGTACGGGAAGATGTAACCTTAGAACTGTTGTTTTTAAGTGAAGCACAATGTTTACATTCTTCAGATTTGGTCTCATCAATCAAAAATTGCATTCCTATGCTTACAGAACTATGAATCCCAAACAGTGTATCGAGGAAAGGATCAAAAGTTGAAGTCCACGTAATACTATTATATGCTGCGAGTGTTTTGAAGCTCAAATTTAGTTACGCAGCTGTGCCATTGCACCGAATGTGGTACTGTTAGTAAAAACGATGATTCAGAGAAAACTGAAAATATAGAGAAAAAACATGACAGATTAATTAATGTGAAATTCAATGCAGACTTCGGAGCAAGCATGAGGCGAAACTTTAAACCCCAACAGAATGAAATAAATGCGCCAGAGGGTGAAAATGTAGAAATTTTTACGCAGGAAGAAACGAAACTGACGCTCCTATTACTAGAATTACTGCTTACAGCATGATACCGTATAAAACAGCGCAGAATTTTAATAAAATTCAGTACTTCTGTTTTCAGGAGCAGCAGTTAAGTGTACATGAAGGGATGGACACGCTAGGATTTTGTTACATTGATCCAGAATTTTCTGAATATCTAAAAATTGAGTTGGTTGATACATTTTTTTGAAGCGAAAGAAGGTCTTACATTATCAGTGCCATCATTTGCACGAAAACGATAAGCTGCCCTTGTAGTGCACAGAGAAATAAATCAGGTATATCAGCTGAATGACTTGATCCAAAAAAAAAAGTAAACGTGGCGCAATGTATACACAAAGTCGTGAACTCGAGGCTACTCCTCCCTTTATTTTTTAAACATCATTTCGGCTGTCTGCTAAAGGAATCAGTCCAACGAAACCACAAAGATAAATTGTTTTGCTTTCTAACCCACAAGTAGTAGCAAAAACTTTCAATAACATTTCTGCGAAAGAGTTCTAGGCTGCGTCAAGACGAGAACAGTTTATGCACAAGAGTTACGACGCCCTACAGCGGCGTCTGGCTTCAGGCGCCGTGCTACCAGGAGGAAGCGGCGCAGCTCACACTTCCCTGCTCTCGCATTGGTAAGCATAAAACCGTTTATTGCTATAGTTTGATTTTCCGCGTGAAATAGTTTCTATGAACCAAGTGAACACCGCACAGTAACACAACACACATAGGTTGCTGTGAGAGTATTTATCAACTGCATCTTTCTTGTTTGTTTTATCATATAATACTCTGCATACTTGAAATTTATGAACGTTTTTTAAGCGTCAAGCAGTAGAGTTGCAAGAGGAAAAAGGCTAATACTCGCGTCGCATTTTTTTCTTTGAGTTTAATAGAGGGGACAAAGCAGCAGTAAACATTTAAATCGCGTGTAGGAAAAGCCCTATTGGGCAAATAATGCCAGAAAAGTACTTTTTGTTTCAAGAATAATCGTTCCGTTACGAATAACTTTCCACATTCAAGAAATCTTCATAATTAACATACGTAATGAATTGCTTATTTAACTTTGCGGCGACATTTGTATTTAAGCTATGTTCAGAAGTCGTGTGTAGGGAAACTAAATACTCTAATTCAAACAAACAAAACTCAAAGGGAATTATATTGTGTTATACATTTTTGAAGGGAAAGAAGGCCTTACCATACCAGTGCCATCATTTGCACGAAAGTGATAAGCTGCTCTTGTAGTGTACAGAGAAACAAGTCAAATACCTTAATAACATGGAATGTTTTGAGCCAAAAAAAAAAAAAGGATATTGTACGTCGCGCAATGTGTACATAAAGTCGTGAATTACCGCATTTTTGCTTTAGCGTCGGCAGTGCCCTCACTGAGCATTCCTACAGTATTGCTACTGGGACGAGTTACGATGCGTTTATGTTAAAATTGTAAGAGAAAATTAATGGTTGAGCCCTAACAAAAGACCTATGCTATTCTCAATATAAGTGCAATGCAAACAAAACATTTTGAATCTGACGATTCAAAAAGGGTGCTGGGCACTACAAACTTCTCCCCAGGAATGTGTCCATAGCGCCTCCCATTTATTGTCAGCAATGAGACACCTTTCGGTCGCAGTGTAAGAGAAACATCCGACAAAACTGCATAAGGGTTGCTATTGCAATATAACGCTCACTGGTGATTTCACAAACAAAACTATCCACAAGTTTCTTTGATAATTCATGTCTCACATACTTATTCCTCTGATCCTGTGTCCTCTAACATTTTCCACTCCTTATCGAACAACCGACAAGAAAAATCCTTCAGGGACGAAAATGCACTTCAAACCTGCTTTGACGAGATCCTTCACTCAGAACTAGACGATTTCTACAGGTCACTTCCTGATCACTGTCAAACTGTTTCGGATAATATGAAAGAATAATTTGTTGGTCACTAATTTCTCTCTTATCGTTACTGTTGTCTTCAATAAACTAATGGAAAAACGGTAATAAAATATTAAGTGTCCTAATAATAAGTGTCCTGATACAAGTTAATTAGTACTTAAAACGATTACCTTATGGGGAAAGTCTATTTTAATAAAACATAAAGTACGGTATCTGTAACAAGAGCATATATTAACTGATTAAATCATTAAGATACTACACACCCTTTGGATTCCGAAATGTTATGTGTGTACACGCTGTCCTGTGTAATACTCAAATAGTATGGAAATGTGGCATTTCATAAATAATATTTCGTAACTACAGATAGTAAAATTTTCTTAAGACTTTGTTGTGGTTTTAGATCTGGCTGCTCGTAGCTCTGTGACAGAACAGGTAAAAGTCTGGAATCCAGCGAGAGTCGGACCAAGACCCAAAACATTCTTCACTTGACAACGCGATGCCATTACCCAAGAGCAAGCAAGGATCTGTTGCCTTTGTCTCTCCCTTTTTGCACAGTGGTGGCTAGGACAGATAAGGAGCAAAGTGAAAGAAGAATTATTTACAATTTCCATATGGAATGACAGTCCTGAATTAAAAACCGTAAACTGATGACCTGATATCACATCTTAAGTGAACCTCATTCAGATTATTCAGTCAAAATGACAAAAAAATATCATGTACATTTAGTGGAATAGTTCTGTGCCATCCAGGAAGTAGCTCAACAGTCACAGTGTTGCCTAATATTTTCTGTATTGCTTCCAAGTTTAGCTCGTACTAGCATCAAAACGAATGTTTCAACAGCCAATGTGTTCCTTCAGCAGGCACACACTTCTGAAGCTTGCGTTTTAAAGGCGCAGCGGCCACGGATGCTGCGTTGTTGACTGGAGATCACAATACCTAAGGTATTGAGCAATGAGCTTTATTTCCAGTTCTGTAACTAGGTTTAGGGGCTGCAGTACATTTGCCAATAATACATGGATGCACCGATTGCAAACTAAACCCCATAAATCAACAGGAGTCACAACTATTTTTTGTTTTCTGTCTAAGGCTTACTAAAAACTAAAAGGCACTTTCAGCAGCCACCATTCACAATTTTGGATTATCTCCAGTGGTTGTACTGTAAATATTACGAATAGACAATACATCTTTTGATAGTTACGGATTTAAAAATTGTTTTTTCTCGCCATTGCCACAGGCAAAGAAAACAGTACAGCATTAATTGCAAAATGAGAACATCCATAGAGAGACTTGGTAAGTTACGAATAATATACAGTTCCAAATGAAGAAAGTCTATTCTCCAGGGAAACCGCACACAGTGACCGTAAAAGCAGGCTCAAAAGATAGGTGAAAAAAAAAACGTCGAATATGTTCATTGCAAGGTCGATTATAACTTCGGCTAATATGAAATAATAAGTAGTCGTCATCAGAACGTGAAACAAGGAACATAAAACGTCAACAGCAATGTCTAGACTAAGTCATGTTTAAGGAAGTCTGTCATTCAGTCTGTAAATTCAGAAAGAATGACAAGAATCACCTATTTATAATGATTACAATATAACTACTCCTTATGCTGCATGCGGAAAAGCGAAACGTGCCTAACGTATAGTGAACAGTTTTTCAACTCAACTTGCACGACACCCAAGACTGATATAGCCGAAAGAGCAATAAGTTCGCCAAGCTGAGTGTAGTACTGATTTCCTCTCACAATCGGCACAGTGTTATTAGTTTAGCCCCTGACGGTTTCATACGAACGATGCCTCCAGGCTATCGCAATATTAACACTTTGCCGTCCGCACGGCTCGTACAAATTTATTCGCTTCGCGCCAGCAGCGCTAATTAGGATTAGTTGACTTGTCGCCAGAAGTTTGTCACCTTTCCGTTGATGACAAGCTTCAAACGCATTGACTTTTGCGTGCTTTAATGTTTCCGGAAATCCTCTATTTTGCCGTATCGTTCCACAGACTCGAATTTTCTTTTCATGTAACTTCACTGCAAGTTCTACACTGTTATAATAATTACATATGTAGAGGTGATGCCACTTTCCATAAGAAGGTGTCAAAAGTTCCATCACTGATTTTGCTAAAGGTTGTCCAGAGCATGAATATATCTTGAATGAGGAAATGTATCCAGTACTCGAATCACACAGCATCCGAATGAGTATGCCATATTTCGTAATTTTCGACCGATTGTAAACTTTAAACTTTAACTGTCCGCGCCACGGTATCATTCGTTCATCAGTTGAGATGTTTTTATTTAGATTAAACGTTTCTTTAAACTTCTTGGAGAAATAATCAATTACGTATTGCACTTCGAAAAGCCGGTCGGCATTATCCGGTTTATTGTTGCTGTCGGAAAAATGTAAAAATGATAATATTTGTCTGAACCGGTTGAGGGACATCGTTTTGCGAAATATCGGTATGTCTGTCAACGGATTCGTTGATCAGTAATCATCGAGCCTTGCTTTTTTCACAATTGCCATAAGGATAGCATGCCCAAACCATTTTGTACGTTCGGGTCCCGTAACGTCGACAAATTTGGCATTTTTTTTTATCCAGTTTCCTTCTATAGCAATTTTGACTGTAATTCAAATAGATCGTTCCCAGCCGGCCGGTGTGACCGAGCGGTTCTAGGCGCTTCAGTCTGGAACCGCGCGACCGCTACGGTCGCAGGTTCGAATCCTGCCTCGGGCATGGATGTGTGTGATGTCCTTAGGTTAGTTAGGTTTAACTAGTTATAAGTTCTAGGGGACTGATGACGTCAGATGTTAAGTCCCATAGTGCTCGGAACCATTTGAACCATTTTGAAGATCGTTCCCAATATATAATTCTACGATATCCACGACGCTCAGTGTATCTTTGGGAAATGTGTGTGGACCCGGAGATCCTTCAAATTTACTATTTGTCCTCAGTAAATCATAGTCTGCCTTCTTCTTCTGATTCATCCGAATCAGTTGGCAACCGTAGCGTTCTTGGACGTATTTCACTATCTTCCGACGATTCTGCTACACTTTCATTTTTTTGATATCCAGTGTCTTCTTCCCAATCGGCCAAGTCGTCTGGAACGTCAGACAAGACGTCCGCGTATTCATCGTAAATAATAGTATCGTCTCTTTCGTCTGCCATGACGAAAGTGCACAAGTACTTATAAAAACAAAAAACTTGTTTACATGTGTAACTTATTGTTACCTAAACAAAACACCAACAGAATGAAGAAGATACTGAAGTGCTGTCACCAGCCACTCCGCGATACTATGCTCGCGACACCACTATGGTATGAGAACGAAGTTTTTCGCGGCGGCACTTATGTATAAAATATTCTCGGTATTCTTGCCGCGTCAGTTCTAGATAAAATCTCGAGCTTTCGACGATTACCTCCATCGTCATCGTCAGGAGCTGACTGTCTCCACTGCTGCTATGGTAGCCTCTATATAGCCCGAAGACGGCTTCTGATTGGTCGGCTTCTGATTGGTCGGCGATTACGTGCTGCTGTCTCAGACGGTGTCACTGTGTGCGCCGGTGGCGCCACCGCTTCCGTTTAAACGTAAACCTTGGAAGGAACGTCTCTGCTGCTTCTCTGCATCAAGCGCTCGTTTCCACGCACAGCTCAGATGGTATCCGCTATCGCGGTTAAAGTTCTTTTGGCTCGTTCTGATTTCAACAGCCTCCTTAATAACAGAATCCCAGTACGTGGAGGCATGGGACAGAATTTTAGTTTCATCGAACAATATTTTGTGTTTGTTCGTGAGGCTGTGCTCCGCAATTGCCGATGATGCACCGATTGCGGTTCTTCCTTTTTGTGGCGCAATTTCCAGCAAAATAGGAAGAGTCCTGCGTAGACGTGGTATTAGACCGATTTTTCGTCCTCCTAAGAAAATTAAGGAGATGATGCGCCCTGTTAAGGACAATCTTGACCTCAGGGTCCCCGGTGTTTATAATATACCCTGTGAGTGTGGAAGCAATTATATAGGTCAGACTATTCGTACCGTTTCCGACCGCTGTGCAGAACACCAACGCCACATTAAAAATAGAGAGCTTGAGAAATCGGCAATTGCGGAGCACAGCCTCACGAACAAACACAAAATATTGTTCGATGAAACTAAAATTCTGTCCCATGCCTCCACGTACTGGGATTCTGTTATTAAGGAGGCTGTTGAAATCAGAATGAGCCAAAAGAACTTTAACCGCGATAGCGGATACCATCTGAGCTGTGCGTGGAAACGAGCGCTTGATGCAGAGAAGCAGCAGAGACGTTCCTTCCAAGGTTTACGTTTAAACGGAAGCGGTGGCGCCACCGGCGCACACAGTGACACCGTCTGAGACAGCAGCACGTAATCGCCGACCAATCAGAAGCCGACCAATCAGAAGCCGTCTTCGGGCTATATAGAGGCTACCATAGCAGCAGTGGAGACAGTCAGCTCCTGACGATGACGATGGAGGTAATCGTCGAAAGCTCGAGATTTTATCTAGAACTGACGCGGCAAGAATACCGAGAATATTTTATACCACTATGGTGTCGCCTTCCACTGCCATTGAATTTAAGTCTTTTATTTCACCACTTTATTTCACTTTATTTCACCCATCCAGCTCCACATTTTGTATAATACCAAACTTAAACTACACAGTTTTAACAGCAGTTAATGTGGAAAACTCACCTACTAACCATCCCACAGAAAGCCCCCAATAAACAAACTACTAAAACTTGGTGATTACACCCCTCTATTAATCCCTGCATCTAAAAACTCTGATCCGACCCATCCTCTGCTATGCAAATGTTGCATGTATCTTTGCTCACCGAAGTTCTATACGTCCCTCCAAATCCTTGAAAAGCATTCACTCCATCTCGCTTTCCACATCCATTTAGTTCCCCCACGTGGATGCTCTACCATCTTATCAAATATCCATTCCTCCTACCGAACACCTCATCCCCTATACTATCTGCATACTACATTGCAATAATCCTACTGTCTCGCCTCTGATCACCGACCCTGGCTTGCCTCTGTGCCTTAACAAACACTCCCTCGATTACTATACCTACACGTACCCCATGTACTATCTCAACACAACTTCAACCAACTCTTTCCCCCAGACAACGATTCCCACCCCAATATTTATCCCTTCCACCAATTTTAACCCTTCCTTCCCCACCTATCCCATTCCAGCTTGTCTCTCCATTTCGTTCTCCATTCACCCCCATCCCTTTCCTCTTATACCACCACCCTCCTCACACACCATTTTCTTCCTCATCTTCCGTCTTTGCCACCATCTGTATTTCCACAGTCTGCATCACACCATAGCATCCCCACCCATGGGACCCTGCCTAATTACCCACAATTCTAACTCTATGGGACAGTGCAGGTGCCTCAGATTTTTAAATGAATACGCAGTGCTCAGTGCTTTTTCATAGAAAAAAATCACCACATAGCAACTGCGTTTTTTAAGTTGTACATATTTTCGCCCTTTTAGCTGTCTGTCATTAATATTTTTAATTCAAAACGACCTCATATTCTTTCTCTCATCTTTGTTATGTGTTTAAGAATGCTCTTGGCTGAATAGCAGAGTACTGTAATGCTGACAGCCCACCCCCCGCCCATATGGAGTGGGGAGATGAAATAACAATAAAGAGAAAAAAGTAATTTTATAATGTTCAGTACCATGTTGCCATACATGACACCTTGACGTTGTTAATGGGGTACGAGTGCCGCCCATAAGTAATTCTTATTTTTATTTAAGGTCTAATTTGTAAGCTTTGTATAATTATTTGGGGACTGATTACTTCCAGACCACATGAGGATGACCAAATGTCGAAACTGCATTCGTGATTTATAAAGATTTTTGGTACAACGTAAGCGGAATGACTACTTTCAGTAGCATTTTTTTCTTTTTTTTAAAGTTAACATACGGTGGTTCGTTTAAGGCAAATGCTGGGATATTTCTTTTGAAATAGCACAGTCGATTTTCTTCCCCATCCTTCCCTGTTGTTGCTTCTGCTTCGTCTCTAAATAACTTCGAGGTCGACAAGATGTTTAACCTCAATTTTCCTGTCTTTCTTTCCTCCCCAACATTGCCCACTGAATGCAAATGGCTCACGTAGTTTAAGTGGCCCCAGTTCGTCATATATGCCGATAATATTGTATGGTATACTGATGTGGACCATAGCTTTCTTCATCAATACCTGTTGATCGTCTTGAACGTGGTGAATAATTTATGTCGAAACGATCCTACTTGAAGCGAGAAAATTATTTTCTGAAATGATTCTTTCAATGCACTTACACTATTGATGGCAAATGCTTCCAACTGCCTCGGCTACCTGAAACTGCCTATTAACTACAAAGAAAACAAAATGTCACAATTGTTTTGCGTTTTTTTCCATTTCACGCTGAATTTTGTAATGCTAAGATAGCAGTCCACATTGCGTTTAAATGTGCAGCATTCATAAGGTCTCCGCAAGACTAACTCTAGAATCTCAGATAAAAATCACGATTGATAAATAGCATTACAGTGACAATACTCTAAACAAAATGTCCTCGAACTTACGCATCAATCTTCTTTTTTTTTTCAGGAAAATGTAGGTGACACTGGTAGATTATGTACTTCAATATTCGTCGCGTCATATGCTGCATAAGCAACAGTCACAACACTATTGACTACGCTGTTATATCAGACGAAAAATAGTCTTTAAAGTAAAGAGATGACTGCGCTCTGCAGTTTGGCATCTCGTTTACACTGTTCCACGATCACCACTAGATCATTAATGCATACAGCACAGCAGGTCAAGTCCTGTATAAATTTCCGCATCCTACCACGTTGCTAGTCGGTGCAGATGACCATCATGTTATTTTACTTTAGTGATTACAAAATCGAGTGGAAAGTACACAATGAGTAGCCGAGGCAGCTGGTGAAGGCAATGCAGACGAACAAATAAATTTTTGAACAGGCTGTAATCCACGTTCAGGGAGTCAGAATTTTCGTTCGATGTGGAGCATCCTCCATTACGACAAAATCTTGGGGCAGCTGTGTGTGTGTGTGTGTGTGTGTGTGTGTGTGTGTGTGTGTGTGTCTGGTATCGATTCACATTTCAGGCAACAATTTTTAACAAGCCCGACCGGGTCCTCTTCACCTCTGGTAACATCTGCTGAACTCTTGTTCAGAAACGACATTAAACATGATGTTCTTTCGTTACTGAGTAGAGGGGAGAGTGGATGTAGCAAGGGCCATGGGAGAGTATAACAGAATATTTTTAAAAAATCAGTATGGAATAAATATGCTGAGTAGATGCAAAGAATTAATTTATATACATGAGACAGGCGTAAGAAGTAGTATCTCAGATAATTTTGTTTCTAAAACAAAAGACAAAACCTTCGGTAATTATTATTCTTCCGTTACAGTTTGGAGAGGAAGGTATTACCGTAACCTAGCAGACGCCGTGCACTTATTTAGCTGATAAAGTAAGTGATTAACATTGGTGTTTCATTTAAAATGACGGTACCCCGACTCTATTTGCTTCCGTTGCGACGTGACGAGTGTGTATTTGTATGTTAATATTTCGCAGCAATCAGCCAAGTTCACTGACGCAGCATTATGGCGCTTAACTAACATTTTATCAGCGATCTCGTATTGTTTTATGTCTCCTTCGAGACCAGCAACGTGTATCTTCTAAATATCGAAGTCTGCTTATTCATCCGGCGACCGTAGAAATTCTAATTTGTGAGAGCGTAACTCAAACCTGTAATAAGTATAATTTATCAATAATATTGTAAATTATCAATAATTTATCAAGAAGCTAACCTTCATTGGTGACATGCGAGACAGGACTGTTGTAACTGTGTATTAATGTTTATTTTCTTTGTTGTTTATTCTAAAAGAAACTGTTGGTGTTCGGAGAACCACTAGAATCGAAAATTAAAATTTATCTGACTAGAAAATTAAAAGTAGAATTGACAAGAGAAGAATTAGAAAAGGTAAGATGGAGCAATGCTTAGGGGCAGCACATTAGCAAGAACGCATATATGTCGTAGATTTTTTATGTAAACTGTTCAGTTTGTAGTTGATGCAGCACTTTTTTATTTCAAAATTCATATAACAATCACTCACACTACAATAGACTACAAAAATAAAACATACAACATTGTTCTAAGAAAAGTGCTTCGTTTGGCTACATCATTCATAAAATAGTGAGCCGCGATTAAGAAAATAATATTGGGACAAAAAAATAAAAATAAAATGTTTCAGTTTCAATTTATGAATCTTCGTAACAGGGGATGTCTAAAAATCAGATATTTGCAATCAAAATACAATTTCATTAACAGAATTTTTGTACAGGGGTGGTTAAGACACGTAGACAATTAGCAAAAATTGATCGTAAAATTGAAACTGCAGATTCTAACATGGACAGTGTTGTAGATAACGGAAATAACCAGTGTGTGTTACAGAATATCACAGTAACTACACAAAACGTAGACAGTAATGAAAATCTCATAAGGAAGTATGTTCAGTAGGATGAATGAAGCTACGTCAGAGCCTTAGATGGAGACCGATTTATGATTGTTAGGCGCGATGGCTATGGTACAGCTTGCGCTGTCGTCGAACGTCGCTGACCCATTGCAAATCATATTAAGCTAACTGGAGACAATCCAAATTAAACTGGATGACATACAAACTGATCTCATTACCTTAAAAACCGGAAATGATGAGATAAATGCAGAATTAGTCACACTGCAAAACAGTAACACTGCACTAAACGCCAAAGTTGACGAAATAAATACTCGATTCACTGATCAGGTTATAGTTTTACACAGACGGATTAAAACACTCAGTGAGCGACAGGGCCAATCAACTGCTAAAACTGAAAATTTGTTTAATCAGAATAAGAAATATAAGGATTAGAAAAAGTTACTTGTATCTGATGTTGAGAAGTTTTGTTCTAATCATGATACATTAAGCACACCAGTAGTAAGTGTTTCTGAGGTGCACACTTCTGTAAATACACGAGTCACTGAGTTAAATACCAAGGTAGATATCTTAGCAAATACTCTGAAAGACAGTTTGCAATTAGAAATCGACAATCACTTTAGTCAAATTAACAAAGATTGTCACACTTGGCTTGAGGAAAAAGATAGGCGTTTTAAAAGTTATTTGCAACAAACTTTATCTACGCTTGTCAATGATACAGTTAAAGCAATTTTGAAGAGTGATATATTCACTGTATATTTTCCACCACAAACAGACGGACACGTATACAAATAATCAAGTGATTACATACCTAATGGACACACAAAACATACGAATACTTGTGTGTGAATATACACAGCCGTCATATAGCAGTAATACAAATAACATGCCGTCTCCATTGTATATAGGAAACGAGAATATTTTAAATCAGGAGGCAGGGAATGCATTAGCAGGAATGTTACAGGATGAAAGTTTATTAAAATACAGGCAATTCCAAGTCTTCATCCATGAAAAGAGAACAGTCAATTCAACTGATTTTTGGTTCAAATGTCTCTGAGCACTATGGGACTTAACAGCTGTGGTCATCAGTCCCCTAGAACTTAGAACTACTTAAACCTAACTAACCTAAGGACATCACACACATCCATGCCCGAGGCAGGATTCGAACCTGCGACCGTAGCAGTCGCGCGGTTCCGGACTGCGCGCCTAGAACCGCGAGACCACCGCGGCCGGCAACTGATTTTTCTCAACGCTTTTAGAAATAATACAAACATTGCAATAAATAGTAACTGAAGTATAGCCTTAGAAAGGTCGGCGGATGAGATTTTCATGGACATCCTAATAAATCGTTCCTAGCTAATTCTCTCTCACTAAATTTTGAAAACACATAAAACATGTAGTTCAGAACTTGTAAAAGGTTTCCTGACAGTATATCCCTTAAATATGACGATAAGTAGGTAGAAGAAGTCAGCAGTGTTAATCTCTTGGGATTACAGCTTGTTAATAAATTTAACTGGGAGAGGCATACCACAGAACTGCTGAAGCGCCTAAACAAATCTCTATTTGATGTGCGAACGTTGTCACACTTAGATGATATAAAAATAAAAAAGCTTGCGTACTACACTTACTTTCATTCCATAATGTCCTACGGGTTTATTTGCTAGAGTAACTCATCAAGCCAAGCTAAATTTTTCCGAGCCCTAAACTGGCAATACGGTATTATTTGTGGTGTGGACTCAACAACGTCCTGTAGATGGCTGTTTAAGGAATTGGGGATACTAACTACTGCTTCCCAAAACGTTTGTTCCTTTATGAAATTTGTCATTAAAAATAAAGCTTTTTTTCTTTCAAACCAACACCTCAGTTCATGGAGTTAGTACTAGAAACAAGAATAACTGTCTCAAAGATTTAAAGTCACTTACTTTGGTTCAGAAAGGTATAAACTATTCAACAATAGACATTTTCAGTAACGTACCGACAGCCATAAAGAGTTTAATTAATAACAAACTTCAGGTTGAGAAGAGTCCAAAGGATATATTGGTAGCCAACTCGTTCTATACCACTGATGAATTTCTTAGTAGAAGCGGTTGATTAATAATATCACATAATGTGAACATTGCGTATATCTGACTTCTGCACAAAATTTGCGCAGTACTGCGATCACTGTAAATAAGTGCTGTAATTTTTTTTATTTTATTGTTGATGATGTGTGGCTACAGTAGCCTAAGAATTCTCATATGCACCTAAGTGTATCGAACATTTAATATTTGGTGACAAGTTTTATATAGTCATCATCATCATCATCATCATCATCATCATTTAAGACTGATTATGCCTTTCAGCGTTCAGTCTGGAGCACAGCCCCCCTTATACAATTCCTCCATGATCCCCTATTCAGTGCTAACACTGGTCCCTCTTCTGATGTTAATAGGTTTTATATAGTTTTAAATGTAAATATGGTTAAGATTTTTTATTACTGCTTCCACATCCACAAGGACAATTTCATTTGGAATTTTCGGAAGGTACATTAGGAAGTCTGTTCTTATTTTGTAAATATTTATTGTGTATTCTTGTTTTCTGGCATGTTCCACTTTGCAGAGGATTTCCTTACTATGGGTCAATTAGAATGAAAAGTACCCAATATAAAATGATTTTTATCTTAATAATATGAATATTTATATATGTTTTTGGAGAGAGTGATTTTGATTGAGACTTTACTTTAAGTGTGGTTCATGGTGTGGGTTCCTGTAGTCATGTCCTAGTTCATGAACCACGGGCAACGTATGAGTGGCCAAGTACGTGGTTCCGACAGTCGGGATACCAGTTACTTTGGAATAAGGCTGGGCATCTCGGACATATTCTGAGTCGTGGTCACATTTGTGCTCATACGGCAAAGACTACCAAATCCACCGGTTAGTCCCTCAGCCGTTAGGGGTAAAACCCAATGGGACTCGGGGCAAGTAAGGCTAGCAACTTGCTTCCCTGGTACTTTAAATATGATTCTGGCAACAAGCAGAGCAAAATGCCTCGGACCTTTGGAGGTGACGGAGTCCCACCTCTAACTGACAAACCAGGGACTCCTAAGATACGACTTGGCAAGCAAATGGTAATGAGATGGGGAGCTATTAATATCAATGGGGGCTACTCTGGGAAGAAGGTAGAGCTGGCAGAGGCTGCAAGTAAGATGGGGCTGGACGTTTTAGCTGTTAGTGACATTCGGGTAAGGGGTGAGAAAGAAGAGGAAGTGGGAGAATACAAGGTCTATCTGTCAGGAGTCAAAGCAGGAATAGCACAATGGGGTGTAGGGCTTTACATCAGGAAAGAAATGGAACCCAGCGTAGTTGCAATAAGGTATGTAAACGAACGACTGATGTGGATAGATTTGACAGTGTCTAGCAAGAAAATTAGGATTGTGTCAGTATATTCGCATTGTGAAGGGACAGATCAAGATAAGATGGAGAGTTTTTATGAGGCACTCAGTGATGTAGTTGTTAGAGTAAGGGACAAGGACAGTGTTCTGCTCATGGGTGATTTTAACGCCAGGATTGGAAATCGAACAGAAGGGTATGGAAAGGTTATGGGTAAATTTGGAGAGGATATGGAGGCCAACAGGAACGGGAAACAACTCTTGGATTTCTGTGCCAGTATGGGCTTAGTAATCACAAACTCCTTTTTTAAACATAAGAACATTCACCGGTATACTTGGGAAGGCAGGGGAACCAGATCTGCCATTGACTATATAATAACAGATCAGGAATTCAGGAAAGCTGTGAGGGACACACGTGTATTCAGGGGATTCTTTGATGACACTGATCATTATTTAATCTGCAGTGAAATTGGGATTGTGAGGCCGAAAGTGCAGGAGGTCAGGTTCATATGTCGGAGGATAAGAGTGGAGAAACTTCAGGATAAGGAAATCAGGCACAAGTACATAACAGCGATCTCAAAAAGGTACCAGTTAGTTGAATGTAGTCTATTACAGTCATTGGAAAAGGAATGGACAAGGTACAGGGACACAGTACTAAAAGTGGCTAAAGAATGTCTTGGAACAGTAGTGTGTAAAAGTAGGATCAAGCAAACAGCTTGGTGGAATGATACAGTCAAGGCAGCCTGTAAAAGGAAAAAGAAGGCGTATCAAAAATGGCTACATACCAGAACCCAGGTAGACAGAGAAAGTTATGTTAAAGAAAGAAACAAAACCAAACAGATAATTGCAGCATCCAAGAAGAAATCGGGGGAAGACTTTGGAAACAGGTTGGAGACTATGGGTCAAGCTGCTGGAAAACCATTCTGGAGTGTAATTAGCAGTCTTCGAAAGGGAGGTAAGAAGGAAATGACAAGTATTTTGGACAGGTCAGGAAAACTGCTGGTGAATCCTGTGGATGCCTTGGGCAGATGGAGGGAATATTTTGAAGAGTTGCTCAATGTAGGTGAAAATGCGATCAGTAATGTTTCAGATTTCGAGGTAGAATGGGATAGGAATGATTATGGAAATAGGATCACATTTGAGGAAGAGGAAAAAATGGTGAATAGATTGCAGTGCAATAAAGCGGCTGGGGTGCATGAAATTAAGTCGGAACTCATCACATACAGTGGAATGTCAGGTCTTAAATGGCTACACAGGATAATTGAAATGGCCTGGGAGTCGGGACAGGTTCCATCAGACTGGACAAAAGCAGTAATCACACCAATCTTTAAACATGGAAACAGAAAAGATTGTAACAACTACAGAGGTATCTCTTTAATCAGTGTTGTGGGTAAAATCTTCTCAGGTATTGTTGAAAGGAAAGTGTGAGTATTAGTTGAGGACCAATTGGATGAAAATCAGTGTGGGTTTAGGCCTCTTAGAGGTTGTCAGGACCAGATCTTTAGCTTACGGCAAATAATGGAGAAGTGTTATGAGTGGAACAGGGAATTGTATCTATGCTTTATAGATCTAGAAAAGGCATATGACCGGGTTCCTAGGAGGAAGTTATTGTCTGTTCTACAAGATTGTGGAATAGGAGGCAAACTTTTGCAAGCAATTAAAGGTCTTTACATGGATAGTCAGGCAGCAGTTAGAGTTGACGGTAAATTGAGTTCATGGTTCAGAGTAGTTTGAGGGGTAAGACAAGGTTGCAACCTGTCTCCACTGTTGTTCATATTATTTATG
Organism: Schistocerca cancellata; assembly: GCF_023864275.1. Taxonomy (NCBI): domain Eukaryota; kingdom Metazoa; phylum Arthropoda; class Insecta; order Orthoptera; family Acrididae; genus Schistocerca; species Schistocerca cancellata. The sequence continues at coordinate 832,479,370 of NC_064628.1, read as the reverse complement.
GATCATATGTTGAAAACAGTAGACTGGCTGGGTGAGATTAAGATATGTGAACACAAAATAAGCAGTCTTGCATATGCGGATGACGTAGTTGTGATGGCAGATTCGATGGAAAGTTTGTAAAGTAATATTTCAGAGCTAGATCAGAAATGTAAGGACTATGGTATGAAGATTAGCATCTCCAAAACGAAAATAATGTCAGTGGGAAAGAAATATAAACGGATTGAGTGCCAAATAGGAGGAACAAAGTTAGAACAGGTGGACGGTTTCAAGTACTTAAGATGCATATTCTCACAGGATGGCAACATAGTGAAAGAACTGGAAGCGAGGTGTAGCAAAGCTAATGCAGTGAGCGCTCAACTACGATCTACTCTCTTCTGCAAGAAGGAAGTCAGTACCAAGACTAAGTTATCTGTGCACCGTTCAATCTTTCGACCAACTTTGTTGTATGGGAGCGAAAGCTGGGTGGATTCAGGTTACCTTAGCAACAAGGTTGAGGTTACGGATATGAAAGTAGCTAGGATGATTGCAGGTACTAGTAGATGGGAACAATGACAGGAGGGTGTCCACAATGAGGAAATCAAAGAAAAACTGGGAATGAACTCTATAGATGTAGCAGTCAGGGCGAACAGGCTTAGATAGTGGGGTCATGTTACACACATGGGAGAAGCAAGGTTACCCAAGAGACTCATGGATTCAGCAGTAGAGGGTAGGAGGAGTCGGGGCAGACCGAGGAGTAGGTAGCTGGATTCGGTTAAGAATGATTTTGAAGTAATAGGTTTAACGTCAGAAGAGGCACCAATGTTAGCACTGAATAGGGGATCATGGAGGAACTGTATAAGGGGGGCTATGCTCCAGACTGAACGCTGAAAGGCATAATCAGTCTTAAATGATGATGATGATGATGATGATGATGACTTTACTTTAAGTCGTAACTGGTACATGAATTTAGGTTGCTGCCTCCTTAAATGATCAGCTTCTGCACCAGTTGGTGACATATTATAATTTGGAGGAATTTATTGTTCTCTAAGATTTAAAGTGCGACTCTGGTGTATACTTGGCTGTATTGCGGATAGCTTTGAGGCCAAGTTTTCGTAGCGTATCATACCTAAGGGACCACCGTTGTAAGTAAATAAAATCAAACAGCAATCTGCTTTTCGTGAGAAAAGGAGATGGCTTGGCACACAAACTTCCTTCAAACTACATGTCCTGAAACATCAAAATTGGTCAGTGGAGTTCAGCAGCATACTATTGTACAAGAACATAATCCAATTACTGTAATTAAGACATTATGAGAGGTTGTTACGTATTGAATGAAAACTATATAGAATGCATTTCCTTTCCTTTATTTTAATGAACTTTGTACACTTAGAATTCTGTCGATTGATAGTCGGCGATGATAATGAAGTTCTTTTCCAAAAACAAGATATTTCTATTCTTCACTTCAAGAAAATTTGCATACATAAATGTTTGGCAATTCTTACACATACTTTACTCAGTTTTATCGCTACAGCAGCAATTTTCATTACATGTAAGAATACGTTCTGAGCGACGGCCTAACAACACGTCCTCTTTCCACAAGATACAGATTAACAGTCCTCTTTTTTTTTAATAAATCATTGTTTTTTTTGAGTCCATACTCAAAGATTCACAACTAGTATCGTTGCGGAGATTGAACGCTAAAGAGTTTCTTGCTGTCCAGCTGCGTTTCACATCATTTCAACTACTTTTTGAATCACATTTACATTTACTGTATTTACATACATTACTGAGCTTCTCAGAATAAAATCAGGCACAAAAAAATGGCTCTGAGCACTACGGGACTTAACTTCTGAGGTCATCAGTCCCCTAGAACTTAGAACTACTTAAACCTAACTAACCTAAGGACATCACACACATCCATGCCCGAGGCAGGATTCAAACCTGCGACCGTAGTGGTAGCGCTGTTCCAGACTGTAGCGCCTAGAACCGCTCGGCCACCCCGGCCGGCAAAATCAGGCACAAATTAGTTAAAAAAAGGGCAGCGATGCTCACATAACATTACAATCTAATGTAATTTAATCTTAACTAACAGGCTTAAAAGTCTCCAGTGGCGCAGACGGAAACTGTGAAAATATAATGTCAAATCAAAAACTGGATCTGTAGAATCAGACGTTGCTATTTTTGGAATCAGGACAGAACGCGATATCGTGATTACGCAGTTCCTGGCAACCACTGATACGTTTTGCGTGATACGGCGCAGCCTCCAGTTCTGAAAAACTCGCTGCGGCCAGGCAACTTGCGACGTCAGAAGGCGGCGCGCAGCTGTTTAGCCGCAGGGCAGCGGATTGGCGGTTAATCTGAGCGGCCTGCGGTGCGGGCGGCCGCCCTGGCGAAACTCAATACCGCCGTGTTTCGGGCCCAGCGTAAACTGCCCTGTCAGCGTTTATCAAACAGCGCTCAACAGGCCGGCCCACCTAAAGATTGACTCAGCGTGCGGACAGGTTACAGACAGCCGCGCGATTCCGAGGCCGTAGTAAACCTTATATTGCCGCACACTGTACGTTAGATTAGATTACATTCTACATCTACGTCTACATCCATACTCCGCAAGCCACCTGACGGTGAGCGGCGGAGGGTACTTTGAGTACCTCTATCGGTTCTCCCTTCTATTCCAGTCTCGTATTGTTCGTGGAAAGAAAGTCGGTATGCCTCTGTGTGGGCTATAATCTCTCTGATTTTATCCTCATGGTCTCTTCGCGAGATGTACGTAGGAGGGAGCAATATACTGCTTGACTCCTCGATGGAGGTATGTTCTCGAAACTTCAACAAAAGCCCCTACCGAGCTACTGAGCGTCTCTCCTGCAGAGTCTTCCACTCGAATTTATCTGCCATCTCCGTAACGCTTTCGCGATTTTTAAATGATCTTGTAACGAAGCGCGCTGATCTCCGTTGGATCTTCTCTACCTCTTCTATCAACCCTATGTGGTACGGATCCCACACCAGTGAGCAGTATTCAAGCAGTGGGCGAACAAGTGTACTGTAACCTACTTCCTTTGTTTTCGGATTGCATTTCCTTAGGATTCTTCCAATGAATCTCAGTCTGACAACTGCTTTACCGACGATTAATTTTATATGGTCATTCCATTTTAAATCACTCCTAATGGCTACTCCCAGATAATTTATGGAATTAACTGCTTCCAGTTGCTGACCCGCTATATTGTAGCTAAATGATACAGGATCTTTCTTTCTATGTATTCGCAGCACATTACACTTGTCTACATTGAGATTCAAATGCCATTCCCTGCACCACGCGTCAATTCGTTGCAGATCCTACTGCATTTCAGTACAGTTTTCCATTGTTACAACATCTCGATATACTACAGCATCATCCGCAAAAAGCCTCAGTGAACTTCCGATGTTATCCACAAGGTCATTTATATGTATTGTGAACAGAAACGGTCCTACGACACTCCCCTGCGGCACACCTGAAATCAATCTTACTTCGAAAGACTTCTCTCCATTGACATGCTGCATTCTGTTACCTAGGAACTCTCCAACGCAATCTCACATTTGGTCTGATAGTCCATATGCTCTTACTTTGCTCATTAAACGACTGTGGGGAGCTGTATTAAACGCATTGCGGAAGTCAAGAAATACGGCATCTACATGGGAACCCGTGTCTATGGCCCTATGAGTCTTGTGGATGAATAGCGCGAGCTGGGTTTCACACGTCTTTTCCGAAACCGATGCTGATTCCTACAGATTAGATTACATGTAGTTTTCGTTCCAATTGATTCTTAGTGAGAAGATCCTCTCGGATGTGGAACATTCCAGAAAACAAGAATGCACAATAAACATTTACAAAATAAGAACAGATGTACTATTGTACCTTCCACAGATCCCAAATGAAATTGCTCTAGTGGATGGTGAAAAAGAAAAATCTTAAACCTATGTACGTTTAAAATGATATAAAACTTGTCACCAAATATCAAATCTTTAGTAAACTTACGTGCATATGATAATTCCAGGGTTTATACGCGGCCAAGGAAAAAAAATTCCCGGATTTCCAGGTTAAAAATACACTTTCTCCCGGACGAAATTACACTTCTTCCGTGTTAAATAACAGGACACGTTCCCTAGGAGCTGTAAAACTTATCAATCCTTTGAAAGGTTAAGGTTTCATGCACCGGCCTGAAATTCCCGGCACATTATTGAACGACCGCGAGCGGGGTAAAAAAAATTATACGGAGCCACAAGTACGCTGCATATTTTCATATTACAAAAGTATAAATTCGAATTTCCATCAAACTCGGCAAGTTATCTTCCGAAGAAATTGAAATCGAAATTGCGATGCGCTTTTTTAAGTCAATCATAGCTCATGCCACGTGATCTCGCCAGCCAATGAAAGCAGGTATTCAGAGCATAGAACACGCGATGTAGTCAGTCAACAGTAACACCGATGTTAAATAGCGCGAACACAAGAGTATAAAAAGTTAATGGTTTAAATTAATATACAAGTGTGGCTGCAAGGGAAGGTACGCTTTCACATATAATACTGGTCACAAAGATCAGTTAGCCACCAGAAAAGCTAAGGTTTCAATTGGTCTTTTCTTACGTGTGTCACACTTTAAGATACATCAGACAAATCAGCCAGTAAAATTTTAAGTTTTAAACGATAGTCAAACGGTCTATGATTTAAGAAATTCATCGCACATTCTCATACGCAACATAATTCATCTTGCGTAAAAGAATATTTACATTGACGTTTTTCAAACCACCATTCGTAATATTTTCCCGCGAGCTATTAGAAACAGGTTCGTTTCATCAGCTGCCATTGGCCGCCAGAAAACAGTACTGCCCGTGAGCAGCCTGTATGTTCGTACGTTTAAAGCATTAAGAGAACTTACATAACGTAATAAAAGAAACAGAACATCACATAATAATCCAAGAGCATCGGAATTTCGTAAACCATACTAAAATACCCAATTCCGCTTAAAGTGTACATTCGTATGTCCAATTTCACAATGAAGTAGGCCCCAAACTGATATTAAGCTTTTCGGTGTGGTTTTCGGGATGTAAATTTTCTTGGAGTATCAATACTGCATTATCTCGAGTTTGGTTCTTTATTATAATGGCGCCGAATGAAATAAAGACTTGCACCTGGCGGCCGAACTTCCCAGAATAGGGGCCTCCCGGCCAATGATGCCACACGCTCATTTCATTTTATCGATAATTCCATACGTGCCAGAAGATGAAAACATACACTTGAAATCCAGCAAATACACTCCTGGAAATGGAAAAAAGAACATATTGACACCGGTGTGTCAGACCCACCATACTTGCTCCGGACACTGCGAGATGATCACACGCACGGCACAGCGGACACACCAGGAACCGCGGTGTTGGCCGTCGAATGGCGCTAGCTGCGCAGCATTTGTGCACCGCCGCCGTCAATGTCAGCCAGTTTGCCGTGGCATACGGAGCTCCATCGCAGTCTTTAACACTGGTAGCATGCGGCGACAGCGTGGACGTGAACCGTATGTGCAGTTGACGGACTTTGAGCGAGGGCGTATAGTGGGCATGCGGGAGGCCGGGTGGACGTACCGCCGAATTGCTCAACACGTGGGGCGTGAGGTCTCCACAGTACATCGATGTTGTCGCCAGTGGTCGGCGGAAGGTGCACGTGCCCGTCGACCTGGGACCGGACCGCAGCGACGCACGGATGCACGCCAAGACCGTAGGATCCTACGCAGTGCCGTAGGGGACCGCACCGCCACTTCCCAGCAAATTAGGGACACTGGTGCTCCTGGGGTATCGGCGAGGACCATTCGCAACCGTCTCCATGAAGCTGGGCTACGGTCCCGCACACCGTTAGGCCGTCTTCCGCTCACGCTCCAACATCGTGCAGCCCGCCTCCAGTGGTGTCGCGACAGGCGTGAATGGAGGGACGAATGGAGACGTGTCGTCTTCAGCGATGAGAGTCGCTTCTGCCTTGGTGCCAATGATGGTCGTATGCGTGTTCGGCGCCGTGCAGGTGAGCGCCACAATCAGGACTGCATACGACCGAGGCACACAGGGCCAACACCCGGCATCATGGTGTGGGGAGCGATCTCCTACACTGGCCGTACACCACTGGTGATCGTCGAGGGGACACTGAATGGTGCACGGTACATCCAAACCGTCATCGAACCCATCGTTCTACCATTCCTAGACCGGCAAGGGAACTTGCTGTTCCAACAGGACAATGCACGTCCGCATGTATCCCGTGCCACCCAACGTGCTGTAGAAGGTGTAAGTCGACTACCCTGGCCAGCAAGATCTCCGGATCTGCCCCCATTGAGCATGTTTGGGACTGGATGAAGCGTCGTCTCACGCGGTCTGCACGTCCAGCACGAACGCTGGTCCAACTGAGGCGCCAGGTGGAAATGGCATGGCAAGCCGTTCCACAGGACTACATCCAGCATCTCTACGATCGTCTCCATGGGAGAATAGCAGCCTGCATTGCTGCGAAAGGTGGATATACACTGTACTAGTGCCGACATTGTGCATGCTCTGTTGCCTGTGTCTATGTGCCTGTGGTTCTGTCAGTGTGATCATGTGATGTATCTGACCCCAGGAATGTGTCAATAAAGTTTCCCCTTCCTGGGACAATGAATTCACGGTGTTCTTATTTCCATTTCCAGGAGTGTAGTTGAACGTAGCCAATAGTACGGAACGAAATACTTCGTTTCAAATAAACTGATTGCTTCACCGGAAAAGATTAAGAACAGGTGAATTTTGTTTAGCAAACATACGAAGATACTTTCACCGTTCTGCAAGGCGATTAATGCTTGACTGTTAAAAACCTGGAAATAAAATACAACCAAAAAACTGAAACGAATAACGTATTTTAGTCTTCCATAATCATGTAAATCTATGAAATCTATGAATTTATGGCTCCCGGCCACAGAAGTCCGTTTTGTTTTGATGACGTGAGATCTGTAAACGAAGAGGAAACAGCAAAATAACTAAATGTAAACAGTGTATGCAAGAATAAATTTTCCGGGTAGCATCTGGCTGCTTGCTACAGCCACACTTCCAAGTAGCCAGAAGCGCGAGAATGTACTGTTCATCCGCGACTAGCGTCTTCTCTAAGGACGCTAACTCAAACAGTTGTGGCGTCACGCTCATTGCAAGCAGTTTGCTGTTATGAAGTACTGCATAGTCTTTCGTCTTAACGCCTTTAACACGTTTTGTTGTTGGCAGACGTTTGCGTGTGCAGTTTGTTTTGTTGTAAATGGTGCATTTCCTTTGCAACTTAAGTTTCACTTAACTTTTTTCTCTTGTTTATGTTTTATAGCTGCAATATAATTCTGCAGCAGCGAGGTAGAGTAACATTCTTTGTTGGACTAACAGTTGTTAGCAATCAAAATTGCAAAAATTTAATTGAAAACTAAAACTCTGAAAAATTCCCGGAGTTCTAAAAAATTCCCGTGTTTTTCCCTGTTTTCTGCCGGGTGAAAAAATTCAAATGGTTCAAATGGCTCTCAGCACTATGCGACTTAACTTCTGAGGTCATCAGCCGCTTAGAACTGAGAACTAATTAAACCTAACTAACCTAAGGACATCACAGAAATCCATGCCCGAGGCAGGATTCGAACCTGCGAACGTAGCAGTCCCGCGGTTCCGGACTGCGCGCCTAGAATGAAAAATTCCCTGGTTTTTCCCGGATCTCCCGGTTGTCCCGGGTCGTATACACCCTGAATTCTGAGGCTACCGTAGCCAGCCATCATCAAATAAAATATAGAAACATTTTACAGCACTTATTTACAATGGCCGTGTTGTGTCCTGCCTATTCGTCGAATATGAGGTACCTAGGAAACCTGCTTTCTCGGATCGCTAGACAACAATTCAAGGAAATCGTATTAATGTATTATTATCACATTAAGATAAATGACAATACTTAAATTTCAGAATTCACAATTGTGTGTTGCAAGCAATGGGCGAAAGACAAAATAAGAAAATCTCTTCAGTATACACAACTCGTAATACAAGCGAAACAATACAGTTCCTAAGTCGCCGTTGTAGAGCTCGTAGAACGGCTAGTCTTCAATTGCGCCGCGGCCAGGCGGCGCAGCGCATTACGTTGTCTTCCGCCTAGAGGCCGTTGCTGTCTCGGTATTGCCCTAGAGAGGTTTTTTTTTTTTTTCAGTTTACTAACACACAGCGTCACCGGTTCAGTTCCGTCCCAACTGTTTCGGTGGACAAGTGAGAGGAGACTCAAAGCAACAACTGAATAAAAGCCGAACATAGAACTTTGAAGGTGTGACGGTGGAACCTCCGTGCCACCCTACGACGGTGGAAGTACAGACCTAGAGAGGGGTCGGTCAGCGTACTATTGGCTGACGTCTTCTTCACAGCCCTGTCTGCTCTGCCATTTTTGACCGTCGTGCAGGCGCTTGACTTTTACGCTGGAACAGAGCGCATAGCACAAAATTTGTTCAGAAGTCAGATTGTACGCAATATTCACCTTAAGTGATAATATTAATGACACACACGCATCAGTCGGTTATGCTAAGAAATTCGTCAATGGAGCAGAAAGGGTTGGTCACCAATAAATCCTTCAGACTCTTCTCAAACTGAAGTTTCTTACTAGTTAAACTTTCTATAGCTGCTGGCATGATATTGAAAATGTGTATTGCTGAATAGTGGACACCTTCCTCGACCAAAGGAAGTGACTTAAATATTTATAAAAGTTATTCTTATCTCTAGTACTGATTCCATGAACTGAGCTGTTGGTTTGAATAAAAGATATATTATTAATGACATATTTCATTAAGGAATAAATATATTGGGAAGCAGTAGTTAGCATTCCCAGTTCCTTACAAAAGTACGTCGGCTGTATCTCTTTTCGTATTGTTAATGAAAGTAAGGTTTTTGTGGGTGGCAGTAGAAAGAGGCATTTGGCGCAGGGGAAGCTTGAGTTGTATCGAGCACCACACTGTATCGGACAAGAGCTGTTCCCCAACCCTAGTGCTGACGGCAGCACCTGTCACACCACTTCAGTGTCAGCGATGGAGGAAGAAGACCGCTCACACGATTCTAAATGTAAAAAAAGGAAAAAAGAAAAAAATGCAACTTGCCAGCTGCGCGGGGGACTCGTGCTCTTATGGTTCCGTACAAACTTAATTATTGACACAGACTGTTCATCCATCCCGGTAACCGAGAATCTCGACGAGCTTTTTGTTATCGACGTTGATACTGGCAATATATCAGTCCCGCGGATATCGAGATTTTCAAGAATATTTTTATTTTAAGTTCCAAGCCGGATAACAAACGCCAAAAGAATTTTTTTTCGTGTTATGTAATAACAGATTAACATCTTTTTTCCTTTACTCGTACTGTGAGCCTTGTTCCTGGCAGACTTCATGATTCTAGCTCAACGGGAAGTATCCTATAGGTTTTGATGAGTGATTTTGCGAGCATCAAAACACGTACGACAAATGGCGATATCTTTTGTTTGCATTGACTTAGAAGTTTCAGTATTTTACACCGCCGAGAAACCGTACAGGCATAAATTTCAACTGGATCAACTGGATACATCTACCCGTTCCACAGAAAAAGTTGATTTAACAGTCAGACGTACAGGGACGGACGGACAACAAAGTGTTCCGATAAGGGTTCCCCTTTTACCGATTGAGTTGAGGTGCGGAATCCTAATTACTTAAATAAAAACAAATTTTTAATTTAACTCTTTGTTAAATCGAACTAAAAGGTATAAAATAATTTCACTAGCACATTTGCTGAGTCATCAATCTTCTGGCTGGTTTGATGTGGCCCGCCGTGAACTCCTCTACTATGCCAACCCCTTTATATCAGAGTAGCACTTGCAACTTACGTCCTTATTTATCTGCTGGATGTATGCCGAGTGGCTGGCAGAGGGTTCAATGAATCACCCTCAAGCTGTCTCTCTATCGTTACACTGCCAAACGGCGCGCAGGAAAAACGAGCACATAAATTTTTCTGTGCCAGCCCTGATTTCTCTTATTTTACCGTGATGATCATTTCTCCCTATGTAGGTGGGTGCCAACAGAATACTTCCGTAATCGGAGGAGAGAAATGGTGATTGAAATTTCATGTGAAGATCCAGTCGCAACGAAAAACGCCTTTGGTTTAGCTGATTTCTTTTAGTACCCAGGTGAATAACTTCACACTTTTCTTTATTCAGAGTCAACTGCCACTTTGGGGACCAATCTTCCTTCCAAGTCGCCTAACAGGCCGGAACTATCGGCGTTTCTTGCGGGTGGACCGTGGCTCCTATGCATTGATGATTCGAAGGGTTATGGGCCTGCTATATGATAATCAAAACGTCTTCGGTCCCGGGTTCGATCCCCGCCTAAATTTTGATAAATAATCAGCATTGGCGGCCGAAGACTTCCGGCATAAGAAGTCAGCCTCATTATGCCAATGGCCTTGTCAAAGAGGGCGGAGGAGCGGATAGAGGTTCAGGGCACTCTCTTGTCCTAGGGATGGGAAATTGCCCCTAAAGGCGGAAGAATCAGCAATGATCAACGACATGAGGATGCAGAAGGCAATGGAAACCACTGCATTAAAGACACGTAACGTGTACCCACAGGACATGTGGCCTGTATTTGAAGAAGTGTCATGATGATCTCTCCATTGGCAAAAGATTCCGGAATAGTCCCCCATTCGGATCTCCGGGAGGGGACTGCCAAGGGGGAGGTTACCATGAGAAAAAGATTGAATAACCAACGAAAGGATAACGTTCTACGAGTCGGGGCGTGGAATGTCAGAAGCTTGAACGTGGTAGGAAAAGTAGAAAATCTGAAAAGGGAAATGCAAAGATTCAGTCTTGATATAGTAGGGGTCAGTGAAGTGAAGTGGAAGGAAGACAAGGATTTCTGGTCAGATGAGTATCGGGTAATATCAACAGCAGCATAAAATGGTATAACAGGTGTAGGATTCGTTATGAATAGGAAGGTAGGGCAGAGGGTGTGTTACTGTGAACAGCTCAGTGACCGGGTTGTTCTAATCAGAATCGACAGCAGACCAACACCGACAACGATAGTTCAGGTATACATGCCGAGGTCGCAAGCTGAAGATGAACAGATAGAGAAAGTGTATGAGGATATTGGAAGGGTAATGCAGTATGTAAAGGGGGACGAAAATCTAATAGTCATGGGCGACTGGAATGCAGTTGTAGGGGAAGGAGTAGAAGAAAAGGTTACAGAAGAATATGGGCTTGGGACAAGGAATGAAAGAGGAGGAAGACAAATTGAGTTGTGTAACAAGTTTCAGCTAGTAATAGCGAATACCCTGTTCAAGAATCACAAGAGGAGGAGGTATACTTGGAAAGGCCGGGAGATACGGGAGGATTTCAATTAGATTACATCATGGTCAGACAGAGATTCCGAAATCAGATACTGGATTGTAAGGCGTACCCAGGAGCAGATATAGACTCAGATCACAATATAGTAGTGATGAAGAGTAGGCTGAAGTTCAAGACATTAGTCAGGAAGAATCAATACGCAAAGAAGTGGGATACGGAAGTACTAAGGAATGACGAGATACGTTTGAAGTTCTCTAATGCTATAGATACAGCAATAAGGAATAGCGCAGTAGGCAGTACAGTTGAAGAGGAATGGACATCTCTAAAAAGGACCATCACAGAAGTTGGGAAGGAAAACATAGCTACAAAGAAGGCAGCTGCGGAGAAACTATGGGTAACACAAGAAATACTTCAGTTGATTGATGAAAGGAGGTAGTACAAACATGTTCCGGGAAAATCAGGAATACAGAAATACAAGTCGCTGAGGAATGAAATAAATAGGAAGTGCAGAGAAGCTAAGACGAAATAGCTGCAGGAAAAATGTGAAGACATCGAAAAAGATATGATTGTCGGAAGGACAGACTCAGCATACAGGAAAGTCAAAACAACCTTTGGTGACATTAAAAGCAACGGTGGTAACATTAAGAGGGCAACGGGAACTCCACTGTTAAATGCAGAGGAGAGAGCATATAGGTGGAAAGAATACATTGAAAGCCTCTATGAGGGTGAAGATTTGTCTGATGTGATAGAAGAAGAAACAGGAGTCGATTTAGAAGAGATAGGGAATCCAGTATTAGGATCGGAATTTAAAAGAGCTTTGGAGGACTTACAGTCAAATAAGGCAGAAGGGCTGGATAACATTCCATCAGAATATCTAAAATCATTGGGGGAAGTGGCAACAAAACGACTATTCACGTTGGTGTGTAAAATATATGAGTCTGGCGACATACCATCTGACTTTCGGAAATAAAGAAAAATCAAGACACTTTCATAGGATTTGTCGACCTGAAAAAAGCGTTCGACAATATAAAATGGTGCAAGCTGTTCGAGATTCTGAAAAAAGTAGGGGTAAGCTATAGGAAGAGACGGGTTATATACAATGTGTACAACAACCAAGAGGGAATAATAAGAGTGGACGATCAAGAACGAAGTGCTCGTATTAAGAAGGGTGTAAGACAAGGCTGTAGCCTTTCGCCCCTACTTTTCAACCTGTACATTGAGGTGGCAATGATGGAAATAAAAGAAAGGTTCAGGAGTGAAATTAACATACAAGGTGAAAGGATATCAATGATAGGATTGGCTGATGACATTGCTATTCTGAGTGAAAGTGAAGAAGAATTAAATGATCAGCTGAACGGAATGAACAGTCTAATGAGTACACAGTATGGTTTGAGAGTAAATCGGAGAAAGACGAAGGTAATGAGAAGTAGTAGAAATGAGAACAGCGAGAAACTTAACATCAGGATTGATGGTCACGAACTCAATGAAGTTAAGGAATTCTGCTACCTAGGCAGTAAAATAACCAATGACGGACGGAGCAAGGAGGACATCAAAAGCAGGCTCGCTAAGGCAAAAAAGGCATTTCTGGGCAAGAGAAGTCTACTAATATCAAATACCGGCCTTAATCTGAGGAATAAATTTCTGAGGATGTACGTCTGGAGTACAGCATTGTATGGTAGTGAAACATGGACTGTGGGAAAACCGGAACAGAAGGGAATCGAAGCATTTGAGAAGTGGTGCTATAGACGAATGTTGAAAATTAGGTGGACTGATAAAGTAAGGAATGAGGAGGTTCTACGCAGAATCGGAGAGGAAAGGAATATGTGGAAAACACTGATAAGGAGAAGGGACAGGATGATAGGACATCTGCTAAGACATGAGGGAATGACTTCCATGGTACTAGAGGGAGCTGTAGAGGGCAAAAACTGTAGAGGAAGACAGAGATTGGAATACGTCAAGCAAATAATTGAGGACGTAGGTTGCAAGTGCTACTCTGAGATGAAGAGATTAGCACAGGAAAAGAATTGGTGGTGGGCCGCATCAGTGAGTAGACTGACGACAAAAAAAAAAAAAAATAAAAAAAATAAAAAAATGACGGTGGTCCAGCCCACTTTGCTGTTGACGTCCGAACGCACCTCAATCGTGTCTTCCCTGGTCGATGGATCGGACGAGGGGGTCCAGTTGCTTGGCCTCCTTGTTCACCGGACCTCAACCACTGCGATTTCTGGTTATGGGGCCATCTCAAAAGTATCGTGTATGCAGACCCCATTCCAGATGTGGAGACACTGGAGTAGCATATTGAAGGTGCCTTTGACACTATTCGGATGCAGCCTGGCCAATATGAATGTGTGCGACAGAACACGCTTCGGCGCGTGCATGTATGCGTTTAGGCATGTGGAAACCATTTTCAGCACATACTGTAACTTTGATTTCACGGTACAGAGCGTATTAGACCGAAGTCTCTGTAATAAAGTATGACTGAATAAACTGTCTCCATAATGGAAACCATGCGTTTCCGGATATAAGTTCATTATACCTTTTTTGTTCCGTATCCTCTCATACGCTCCAGCGGCTGCCGGGCCTGGGTGTTACTAATGCTGTGGCAGTGTTAGTTGTAGAGGGTGGCCGGATGACCTTCCTGTCAACATCACTTGTATTTCTGTATTCCTGAATTTCCTTGCATATTTTTGTACTTTCTTCTTTCATCGATAAACTGCAGTATTTCTTCTGTTACCCATAATTACTTCGCAGTTACCTTCTTTGTACCGACAGTTTTCTTTCTAACTTCTGTGATTGCACTTTTTAGAAATACCCATTCGTCTTCAATTGAACTGCCTTCTGAGCTATTCCTTATCTCACTACCTATAACCTCAGACAACTTCAAGCGTACCTCTTAATTCCTTGAGGCTTCTGTATTCCACTTCTGTACGGTTTGACTCTTCCTGACTAGTGTCTTAAACGTCGCCCTACTATTCGTCACTACCAAATTGGGATCAGAGTCTGTATCTGCTCCTCGGTACGCCCTCCCATCCAGTATCTGACTTCGAGATCTCTGCCTGATCCTGATATAATCTAACAGAAATCTTCCCGTATCTGCCGGCCTTTTCCAAGTATACTTTCTCCTCTACTGATTCTTTAACAGAGTATTCGATATTACTAGCTGATGTTTATTGCAGATCTCAATTACTGTTTATCCTTTCTCTGACCTAATACCAAGCCCATATTGTCCTGTAACCCATTCTTCTGCTCCTTCTCCTGCAAGCGCATCCCAATCTCCTGTGACTATCAGATTTTCATCTACCTTTACTTACTGAATTTCCCTTTCAGTATCCTCATATACATTCTCTACCTTTTTATCTTTGACTTGTGCGACGTCGGCATGTACACCAGAAATGTCGTCGTTGGTGTTGGTTTGCTATCAGTTCTGATGGAAACCACCCTCTCATTGAACTGCTCACAGTAATCACTCTCTGCCCTACTTTACCATTCATAACGAATCCTGCTCCCGTTACATCATTTTCTGCCGCTGTCGATATTATCCTGTGCTTGTCTGACTAGAAATCTTTCTGTTCTTTCCATTTCACTTCACTGGTCCCCCACTACACAGGTATCTAGATTGAGCCTTAGCATTTCCCGTTTCAGATTTTCTAGCTTCCCTACCACGTTCAAACTTCTGAAATTCCACGCCCCGACTCGTAGCACATTATCCTTTCCTAGCCCCATATGAATTCCTAACCCAATGCAGACAATTCTGAAAATTTATGCTTGCGAATTTTTAATAGCTATGACAACACTTCTAAGATTTATAACGAAAAACATGGGGCGCCCATGCGGTACATAATTGATGCATGAATAGTTCACCTCCTAATTGTTAACTATTGTATGCGGCCCATGTTTTTCGTTACAAATCTTAGAAATACTGTCACAGCTGTTAAAACTTCGCAAGCACAGATTTTTCAGGGCCATCTGTACTGGGTTAGGAATCTGTATCTCGCTAGGAGAAATTATTTTACACTTTTTCGTCGACTGTAAAAACGTATCATATTAAAAATGTACTAACATTCAAATCATCATTTTCTGATTTTTAGTCTTGTGTAAGTGAAGTTCCCCAATGTATTCCAACCGCTTTGAAGAGGTTTTATTTTTATTTAAATAATTATTTACATAAATGCTGATTCAGGTGCCCTGCCGCTGGGGTTTTTGCATCCTGCAACGCCTTCAAATACTGCTCAAAAGATTTTCTTATTCTCTCACTCGAAGAAGAGGAAAGGAAGGGAAATTGGGTTTAACGTCCCGTCGACAACGAGCTCATTAATGACGGAGCACAATCTCGGATAGTGTCAAGGATGTGCTCTTTAAAAGACCCATCCCAGCATTTTCCTCGATTGATTTACGGAAATCGCAGAAAAAGTGGTTCAAATGGCTCTGAGCACTATGGGACTTAACATCTGAGGTCATCAGTCCCCTAGAACTTAGAACAACTTAAACCTAACTAACCTAAGCATATCACACACATCCATGCCCGGGGCAGGATTCGAACCTGCGACCGTAGCGCCTAGAACCGCTCGGCCACACAGCCCTGCAATCCCAGTCTGGATCGCCCCCTCCCCCCCCCTCCCCCAATGCGGGTCTAGTGTGCTAACCACTGTGCCAACACGCTTGGTCTCTCGCTCGTTACGTGAAAACTCCCCCCGAATGCGGGTCTAGTGTGCTAACCACTGTGTCAACAAGCTTGGTCTCTCGCTCGTTACGTGCAAACTATTATTTCTACAGAAAAAATGAACAGGACCTATTTGCAGGAAATTTAATGTAGTTAGATTTTTGCGATTTCGTTGGAGGTCACAGGCTTTTAGTTACCCGGAGCTTCATCCATGAACGTATATGTCGCATGTATTACGCACATTTCCTCATTCTCCCCCCCCCCCCCCCGCCCACCCTCTCTCTCACTCTTTCTCTCCATTAATTTTTCCCTCTCTCCCTGTTCAGGCATGCCTGCCCCTCTGCTCACTTATCACCTGAAAAGCATTCCAGTACTACTCACACAACTCGCCAGACCAGAAGGGCAGCTGAGCTGTCAGACGTTCCCAGTCTTTTTCACCGCTATCCCACCACTGCCGAAGAGACAGACAAGAATGCGATTTAATATTACATTGTCATCCAGATCTGAGTTATTTTCAGAATTTCAAGTATCGAGTTCATTTAAAATCAGTGATAATATTTATATCAAATAGACAGAGAAACAAGAAAGAGATCTAATAGAAACGTGTTTCGGTGTGGCAACAAATAACCTGTATCTAGTCAGTTTTTCGACACATGAACTTAACTTTTCAGGGTAATGTTCTGTTTGCAGGCCACTAATCTTACATATTTATTGTCGCTTTAGCTAAAATCTGATATTAATCTTCATATTTTAGGCTGTGTGACTGTCTAGTCCAAGCAATAATAAAGTAAATATTAACCTACCACAACTGTAAGTTTGCATTACATCCTACAAAAACAATTTCAGGTTGCAATAGACGAAAACTTAAATTTTTACTGTCTTTTCTTTAATGGGTGATAAGAGAGAGGGGAGAAATGATACTCAACGAAATGTGTGAGAACCATTTAGTTCTAAGAAAAAATTGGCATGAGACCTGTTCCAGAACTGAAGTTTTTTCTGAGAACTTTCAGCGATGTACAGGAAACAATGGTCAACGAAGAAGACTGGATTCAGTGTCAAGTTTGAGCGTTGTACCCATGAGGATAGTGCCCATATAGAGCCAAATACTATTTACTACATTTGCCGGAAATTTTCAGTAAGGTTAAAGTAACAATTTTATTTAAGGCTTATTCTGTTCCAAACCTTAACATAATAATTTTACTGTGAATTTTAGATTATTTTATTCAACTTCGTCCCGACTTGGAAATTTAGCACTAACCAATAAAGTCCGAATTCTTTAAAGAATCAAACTCCCGTCTATGAAATAGCTTCAAACGTCTATTTACTTCACAAATAAGTCGATCTGTTAAATATATGACTTTAAGCATGTATGCGAAAAAAGCTTAGGAATGGTTTGAAATTCCGCTTAAAGTTTGTTGGAAGTTGCCAAGTGCCCTCATTATGAGGCACTAGACGAATGTATTCTTGGTATTTTGCGCACCATTGTAAGCAAAACATAGTTTTTCTCGCCTTTTGGTGTTTACAACGTCATATCTCCGGAAACAACGCTTCAAGTGTGCTGTACAATGCTATACTCTGAGGTGACAAAAGTCATGCATAGCATAGCATGCATAGCATTGTACAGACGGCGGTAGGTACTCAGGCGATGCATGTGAAAAGGTTCCCGACGTGAATATGGCCCCACGACGGGAATTAACACACTCTCAAAGCGGAACGTTGGTTAGAGCTAGATCCACGGGACATTCCATTTCGGAAATCGTTAGGGAATTCAATATTTCGAGATTTACAGTGCCAAGAGTATGGCGAGAATACCACATTTCAGGCACTACCTCTTACCACGGACAACGCAGTGGCCGACGGCCTTCACTTAAGAACCGTTGTCAGTGCTAATAAACAATCACCACTGAGAGATATAACCGCAGAAAACAGTGTGGGAGCTGTGACGAAAGTATCCGTTAAGACAGTCGGCGAAATTTGGCATTAATGGGCTATGGCAGCAGACGACCGATGAGAATGCCTTTGCTAACAGCACGACATCGCCTGCAGCGCCGGGCACGTGATCAAATCAGTTGGACCCTAGACGACTAGAAAACAGTGGCCTGGCCAGATGAGTCCCGAGCTAAAGGTAGGGTTCGAATGTGGCGCACACTCCATAAAGACATGGACCCTAGTTGCCAACAATTCACTGTGCAGGCAGGTGGTGGTTCCACAGTGGTGTGGTTCAAATGGCTCTGACCACTATGGGACTTAACTTCTGAGGTCATCAGTCCCCTAGAACATAGAACTACTTAAACCTAACTAACCTAAGGACATCACACACATCCATCCCCGAGGCAGGAATCGAACCTGCGACCGTAGCGGTCGCGCGGTTCCAGACTGTAGCGTCTAGAACAGCTAGGCCACTACGGCCGGCACAGCGGTGTGGGCTGTGTTTACATGGAATAGACTGGGTCCTCTCGTCGAATTAAACCGATAATTGACTAGAACTCGTCGTGTTCGACTACTTGGAGACCGTTTGCAACCATGCATGGACCTCACGTTGCCAAACAAAGATGGAATTTTTACGGATGACAATGTACCATGTCCCCGGGCCAAAATTTTTCGCGGTCAGCCGCCATGTCACCAGGCCGCAATTGGTTTCAACAACATTCTGGACAACTCGTGTGAATTTTTGGGCTACCCAACGCCCGATATGAAACCCATCGAACGCTTATGGAACATAATGGAGAGATAAGTTCTTGCATAAAATACTGCTACGGCAGCACTTCGCAATTATGAACGGCCATAAAGGCCGTAGTCTAGGGGTAGCGTCTTTGATTAGTAATCAAAGAATCGTCGTTCCCGAGTCAGAAACCCGCGCCGCTTAAAATTTAATAACTAGCCCTGGCGGCCAAAGACTTGGGTATAAGAAGTCATCATCTTATACCAAAGGACTTGTTAAAGAGGGCGGAGGAGCTGACAGAGATTCAGGGCATTCTCTTGTCCTTGGGGTGGGAAACTGTCCCTAAAAGCCGGCCGAAGTGGCCGAGCAGTTCTAGGCGCTTCAGTCTGGAACCGCGCGACCGCTACGGTCGCAGGTTCGAATCCTGCCTCGGGCACGGATGTGTGTGATGTTCTTAAGTTAGTTAGGTTTAATTAGTTCTAAGTTCTAAGGGACTGATGACCTCAGCAGTTAAGTCCCATAGTGGTCAGAGCCATTTTTTTGTCCCTAAAAGGCGGAAGAATCAGCAATGATCAACGCATGAGGATGCAGAACGCAATGGAAACCACTGCATTAAAGACACATAACGTTTACCCGCAGGACACGTGGCCTGTAATTGAAAAAGTGTCATAATGATCTCTTCATTGGCAAAAGATTCGGGAATGGTCTCCCATTTGGATCTCCGAAAGGGATTGCCGAGGGGATGTGACCAGGAGAAAAAGATTCAATAACCAACGAAAGGATAACGTTCTACGAGTCGGGGCATGGAATGTTGGAAGCTTGAATGTGGTAGTAAAGCTAGAAAATCTCAAAAGGGAAATGCTAAGGTCACTCTAGATATAGTAGGTCTCAGTAAAGTGAAATGGAAAGAAGAAAAGGATTTGTGGTCATATGAGTATAGAGCTATCCTAACAACAGCAGAAAATGGGATAACGGGAGTAGGATTCGTTATGAATAGGAAGGTAGGGCAGAGAGTGTATTACTATGAACAGTTCAGTGATAGGGTTGTCCTTATCAGAATTGACAGCAAACCAACATCGACGACGATAATTCAGGTATACATGCCGACGTCACAAGCTGAAAATGAAGAGACAGAGAAAGTATACGAGGATATCGAAAGGGAAATACAGTACATAAAGGGTGATGAAAATCTAATGGTCATGGGGGACGGGAATGCGGTTGCAGGGGAAGGAGTAGAAGGAGAGGCTACATGAGAACAACGGCTTGGGACAAAGAATGAGAGAGGAGAAAACCAACTGAGTTCTGCAATAAATTTCGAATAATAATACTCTGTCCAAGAATCACAAAAGAGAAGGTATTCTTGCAAGAGGCCGAGTAATACGGGAAGATTTCAATTAGATTACATCATGGTCAGACAGAGATTCCG
The DNA here is from genome assembly GCF_023864275.1 of Schistocerca cancellata. Classification (NCBI taxonomy): domain Eukaryota; kingdom Metazoa; phylum Arthropoda; class Insecta; order Orthoptera; family Acrididae; genus Schistocerca; species Schistocerca cancellata. The sequence goes on along the minus strand of NC_064628.1, from coordinate 832,459,314 downwards.
AAATCAGAAACTATACCGTAAGGCGTACCCAGGAGCAGATATAGACTCAGAGCAAAATATAGTAATGATGAAGAGTAGGCTGAAGTTTGAGACATTACTCAGGAAAAATCAATACGCAAAGAAGTGGGATACGGAAGAACTAAGGAATGACGGGACGCGATTGAAGTTCTCTAAGGCTGTGGATACAGCAATAAGGAATAGCTCAGTAGCCAGTACAGTTGAAGAGGAACGGATATCTCTAACAATGGCAATCACAGAAGTTGGAAGGGAAAACATAGGTACAAAGAAGGTAACTGCGAAGGAACCATGAGTAACAGAAGAAATACTTCAGTTGACCGATGAAAGATGGAAGTACAAAAAGGGTTCAGGGAAATTCAGGTATACAGAAATACACGCATCATACAAAGTTTTGAATCATTTCGGTTCCGAGAGTTCCGGAACCTGTACAGAAAATTGGATAACAGATCAGCATAAACATCGTTTCCGACCTTTTTATTGCTCACGAAAACCACACATTGCATCACATTGCATGTTGTACCACCATACAGTGAGACCTCCAGTGGTGGTGGTCCAGATTTCTGTACACACCGGTACCTCTAATACCCTGGTGCACGTCCTCTTGCGTTGATGCATGCCTGTATTCCTCGTGGCATACTATCCACAAGTTCATCAGGGCACTGTTGGTCAAATTGTCTCACTCCTCAATGGCGATTCGATGTAGAACCCTCATAGTGGTTGGTGGGTCACATAGTCCATAAACAATCCTTTCCATTTATCCCAGGCGTTTTCGATAGCGTTCATGTCTGGAGAACATGCTGGCTACTCTAGTCGAGCGATGTCGTTATCCTGAAGGAAGTCATTCACAAGATGTGCACGATTGGGGCGCGAATTGTCGTCCATGAAGACGAATGCCTCGCCAATATGCTGCCGACATGGTTGCACTATGGATCGGAGGATGGCATTCACGTGTCATACAGCCGTAACTCATCGTCTAAGGGAGTTGCTTTAAAAACACTCTTTCGATCTTTTCTTGAGTACTGATGGGCAGTGTGGTTACTTGCTTGATATAGATGTATGCAGACGTCTGTAAAGTGATTCTCTCTCTCTCTCTCTCTCTCTCTCTCTCTCTCTACGCAATCGCCGCGTTTTTGGCAACAGTGACTTTAAGGAAGCCGAATGTTGCAAACGTTTTTCCCGCCCAGTGTGTCGGCTGCAGAGCCATTTCGGTCCAACACATGCGCCAACTTGCCGCGAAATCGATGCAGTAGCCGGTAGCTATTCCATGACATGGTCACTTTTAGCGTCCCCATTAGCAGGAAAGTGATTAAAAGCCAATTCACTTCTGACGGCGCCTGACGTCTAATCAGAAACTCATTGTTGCATATTAATGGCGTGTTTAAAAAGTTTTTAATGTGTTTTTTTCCTACTGTAATATAAACTTACACTTGTCACAAGCAGCTGATTCTTTTTCCTTTTGTTGTCCTTTCAGTCCTTTGCCATCACAGGCGAGGATCGGATGGCGACCGTATAAATGCCATTATTCAGCTATAGTAGTTCATATTAGTTCAAATAGTTCTAAAACATTACCAAAAAATAATAATTACAAATTTTTCAACTTTATAAAATGATGATCATAGAATCATGGTATCAGAAAATAAAATTTGTCTTTCAGCAAGCACATCACTGCCCTAAAACGGAAATAACCTATGCTGCGAACGGATGCTATGGGAGAGGAGAGGTTGAGTTGTTCCGGTGGTGTAAGGTGTGGAGTGTCAATGGAGCAGGAAGCTTGGAACTAGGGAGTACGTGTATAATGTGAGAGGCTGGTCGGTATAGAAATATGGGACTCGAATTAGGTGTCACTAGGATAGAGATCAGGCCATGGTTATGAGAAGGAAAGAGTAGAAGAGGGTGGGATGTGAAGAAAGAGCACTGATGTGTATGGGTTAGATAGTGTGAAGGGGGTATACGGCGGGTTGCGTTTCATTGGTTGTGAGAGGGAAGATGTTGAAATTGCGAAGATATGAAGAGTCCGTTCGGATGTAGTGGAGTCACCAAGGAAAGTTCGTATAGTATTATCGAAGGAGTTTCGTTGCAGATTGTTAGGGAGAAACTGGGAAGTTGAAAGTTTGAGAGGGCAAAGCGGAATCATGTTACATTCTCTTTCCTCTGTGAGGCTCTGGAAGGATTAAAAAACAGGTTGCGAACGCTAAACGTCATCTCCGATTTAACTAAGGCGTTGTAACAAAATATTACGTGGAAGTTGGACCATTATAGAGCAAGGGGAGTAGCTCACAATTGGTTCACCCTTATTTTAAGAACAGACAGCAGAGGTTCATTCTCCCTAGCATCGAGATCGAGAATGGCTATGACGTGCAGTCCCAATGGGCACAGTGGAGTGGGTGCGTGGGGGGGGGGGGGGGGGCAGTGCCCCAGGGGTCGGTGCTGGGGCCGCTACTGTTTCTTATTTATACAAATGATATGCCTTCTATTACAGATGATTCTAAAACATTTCTGTTCGCTGATGCCGCCAGCTTTGTAGTGAAGGATGTTGTGTGTCAAATAATGCAGCTGAAGACGCAAGTCCATGGCTTGCAGAAAGTAAATTTATCCTAAATCCCGATAAGAGTCAGGTTTTACAGTTTCTGACATACAATTCAACTAAAACTGAGATTTTGATTACACAGAATGGGAATGTGATTAGAGGGACTGAACAGTCCAAACTGCTAGGCGTTCCGATAGATAGCAGCTGGCGTTGGAAGCTGACGTACACGAACTTGTTCAAAAATTAGATGCTGTTTTATTTACCGTTACAACAGTATCAGAAATAAGTGACAGTACAACACGAAAATTAGTCCACTGTGCTCATTTTTATTCACTTATGACGTATGGTATTACTTTCTAAGGTAACTCTTCTGATTCAGAAAGGGTATTTTTGGCGCAGAAACGGGCGGTTCGACTAATATGCGCTGTCAGTTCGCGAACCTCTTGTCGATCCCTGTTCAGCAGTCCGGAAATTCTTACACTGGCCTCCTAATACACATTTTCTTTGATGTCATATTTGTTAACTATATCAGCTTGTTGCCAAGAGTCAGGAGCCTTCCCTCAGTCAATACTAGGCAGAAGTCCAATCTCCATTTGGAACGCACCTCCTTCACTCTGTGCAGAAAGGCGTGCAGTATTCTGTTGCATCTGTTTTCAGTAAGCTGCCACAAGAATTAAAAAAATATTAGCAGTAATCCACGCACTCGCCATCAAGTATAAATTGAAGAGCTTCCCATGGCTCACTCCTATTCTGTCGAGGAACTCCTGGAAAAATTAAGCTAATTCCAGTGTTAGTTTTTGATTATGTTTATATATACTTGTGGCTTGTCGTCTGCGGAGGATTCATACACGTTTCATTTCATCTATCATTACTCTTCTGTTGCAATTTCGTGTAGTGACTCGTTCCGTAACTATGGAGATTTGCACCTCAACTTAGTCCTACAGGACATCACATACAAAATAAGGAATAAGAAAGAGTGGAGTCACCAGCCGTATGAGCTGTTAGCTAGAGACTTGCGGTCGTTCATTATTGTGTTGCAGGGTCGTATGATGCACTGTTGTTCGCCTGTGTTCAACAGGAGTGGTCATATAGTGTCTGAGATTATGGTACTAAACGTCAGCAAGTGTGTTACATTTAGTAGAAAACAAATCGTGGTACGGGAAGTCTTGATTATCCCTAGGCTAGGCGCTCGCGGCTATTAGCAGCAAGTTTTGATTTCCGCGATAAAACACAGATGGCAGTAATGCTTGGGCACACGTCCAAATACCCATTCGTTATTCATACTACACGTCACCACGTAGTACAATGTTTGCGTAGTTCTTGCTGGTAACAGTATAGTCGCGATATAGTTGCAATGTGCCTGCTGCTATACCTCTTTTGTATGTTTTCACTTGCGATTTTTGTAATTCACTGGATTCCGTTTCGTTTCTTGTACCGCTAGGCGATCGCGAATGTTGGCCGCATGTTTTGATTTGCGCGACGAAACACTGCTAGATGTATTGCTTGGATACACGTCCAAATATCAATTCGTTCTCCGTATTAGCTATCACCACACAGTCCTATATTAGTGTAGTGCTTGTTGATAATAGTACAGTCGCGATATAGTTGCAATGTGCTTGCTACTATACCTCTTTTGTTTGTTTTAACATGTGATTTTTCTAATTCGATAGACTCCTTTCCGTTCTTTGTATGTAACGAACGCTCTAATAAAAAGAAATTTCTGTATACAATTTTCACTAGCCAAAAAAGTCGTACTTGTATACCGATTTGTTTTGTTAGGTCCCCTGGAAGTGCGCATATGGAGAAGAAGAAGTTATTCGACAAGTCCCACGAATAGTGAATTGCAGAGCCATTCAGAAAGTATCAAAGGAACTGAAAAAACAATATATTATCTTTGTTACCTTTTTAGTAGTGTATTTTACTCGCCAAATAGGAGCGGCATTGCCTGCTAAAGAAGGTTAACGAGAAATTGGTGGCAACGTTGCAGGAACAAAGTTTGTGAATCACTACAGAGGTTAGAATAAGGACTACAGATGATGTCCAGTTTGGCAGGCAAGTAGTGGTAAAATGACTGACACAGGCTATGCTGTCTTCGGAATCTGTCAGGTATGTCTAATGAGAGACAATAAAAAAATGTAGTGGAAAATGTCGACCCTGGAGCAATGGCGGGAGAAAACAGGAGGGTTAGGTTACAAATAACCGCCCCAGCGAACGACAGACCGGCTTGGCTGAGTTAAACATGCTGCAGAATTTAGATCACTGCTGAACATAACATCGGCACTGTTCGTCAGCATTGCACAGTAGTTTTCCGACTGGAGCGAGAAATATAACTTACAAAAAAAATGTGAAGTTGAAAATATCAGTTCAAAAATGCTATATCCCAAGTAACTTACGGAATGGCTTGAAGGTGCATCTGTAACAGGCGCGTGCTACAGCAGTACGTAAAACTGTTTACGGGAGAACCAAGTGCATTTGTTGTAATTATAATATAATTATAAAACACCGATAGTTTTTTACTTTTTATTAATTCCCGCCACCAGCTGGACCAAAATTTCACAAGGTAACAACAGCTGCATTGCAAAAATGGTTCAAATGGCTCTGAGCACTATGGGACTTAACTTCTGAGGCCATCAGTACCCTAGAACTTAGAACCACTTAAACGTAACTAACCTAAGGACATCACACACACCCATGCCCGAGGCTGGTTTCGAACCTGCGACCGTAGCGGTCGCGCGGTTCCAGACTGTAGCGCCTAGAACCGCTCGGCCACTCCGGCCGGCTCTGCATTGCACCAGACACTCTCACTCTAAGGTGATAAAATTCAGGATATGCCTCCTAATATCGTGTCGGACCTCCATTTGGCCGGCATAGTGTACCAACTCTATGTGGCATGGAATCAAGAAGCCGTTGGAAGTCCCCTGCTGAAATATTGAGCCATGCTTCCTCTCTAGCCGTCCGTTACTGCGAAAGTGTTGTCGGTGCAGGATCTGGTGCACGAACTGACCTCTCGATTATGCCCCATAAATGATCGATGGGATTGATGTCGGACTGTTTTTGTTGCCAAATCATTCGCTCGAACTGTACGTAATGTTCTTCAAACCAAACACGAAGACTTGTGGCCCAGTGACACGGCACGACCACCAGCTTGAGCACTGTTTCGTTGACAACCTGGGTCCATAGCTTTGTGTTGTTTGTGACATGCTCGAACCCTACCATCAGCTCTTACCAAAGAAATGAAGACTCACCTGATCAGGCAACGTTTTTCCAGCCGTTTAGGGTCCAGCCGATATGGTCGCGAACCAAGAAGAGACGCTGCAGGTGATGTTGCAGTGTTAACAAAGGCACTCGCGTCTGTCATCATAGACCATTAACGGCAAATTTCACCGCACTGTCCTAACGGAAACATTCGTCGTACGTCCCACACTGATTTCTGCGGTTATTTCGCGCAGTTTTGTTTGTCTGTTAGCACTGACAACTCTACGCGAACACCGCTGTTCTCGGTCGTTAAGTGAAGACCGTCAGCCACTGGTCCGTGGTGTGAGGTAACGCCTGAAATTTGGCATTCTTCGCACATTCTTAATACCGTGGATCTCGGAATATTAAATTCTCTGACTATTTCCGAAATGGAATCTCCCATGCGTCTCGCTCCAGCTACCAATACATCGGGCGTTCAAAGCCTGTTAATTCCCGCCGTGCGACCATGATCACTCTGAGACCTTTTCACATGATTCACCCGAGTACAAGCGATAGCTTTGCCAATGTAATACCCTTTTATGCCTTTTGTACGCGATACTTCCACCATCTGTATACGTGTATATCGCTATCCCATCCATGACTGTTGTCACCTCCATGTACTTTGCTAAACTCGGTGTACTTTGCTATAGACGAATGTTGAGGACATTTTAATACATTCTTCTAGTCAACATAAGAAAGTGTCCCTGTGGGAGCAAGTATTAGCCTCTACATTTGGGACGGTTTTACAAATGGTCAGCTGCCTTAACCCATTACTGGCCAAAACTCTATCGAATCTTTTTTTGCAAACTTTTACACATAAATACGTTACATTGAGTGATTAATTGAATAAAAAGTTGTTTTGAAAATTTTCTGTTTATTAGAACAAAAACTACAGACCGTCCCATTTTTGGGACATCGGCCAAATGTGCTATCCAAATTCACAACCTTGTTCTCCATGCATAATATTGTAAGAAACAACACAAACAATAAATAAAGAATGTTTTAATATTATTGAATGTCTATTCAGTATGAAATGAAGCGAAACACTTGTCGTGTACACCTACATTGCACCTATCACAATTTTTTGTTGTCTTTTTCTTGCAGTAAGCACATCTCTTCTGTGTTTTACCCCATTCTGTGTTTTACTTGCCACAATGAAATGATTTCCTGGATCTAGTCGTACATCTGTGCTCACCCGCCCTCCCATCAATTCGCTTCCTTGTGGTCCTCTGCGTTTTGCTACTGATCCCGTTTTCTTTGATAGGTAAAACATCACTATTCTCTGTCGGACATCCAAAAGTGAGAGCTTCTCTCTAGAGTACCGACTACATATTGTACAACAGACTCATTGTACAATACATTTTTGTCAATGTCTTCTTCATCTGTTATTACAACTGCATTGTGTGGAATAATCGCCAGTTATACGTCATCATCTTCATCGTCACTCTCTTGATGGTTCGCTAGTTCTGCTACAATTTCTTCAAGTGTAATTACATGCGGCATGTTTTTATCCTGTTGGAATCTTAAAATTCTAATAGAACATGAAAAAAAGCAGATATAATGAAAGTAAAATGCAATTCTTCTCTGTATAATACGTGTATACAAGAATAGGGCACATTAACAATAAATGATAGTGTAACATGCCACTGTCCCATTATTAGAACGCATAAAATATATCGATATTGCACTTACTTGAAAAAATATGAAGTATACTTAATGTTACATGAACATCCATATGTTCATAAGAAACACGCCCAGACAACTAAATCACAGCTCATTGTCGTCCAGGAACTATCAGCAGACATACAGTGCTGCGAAGTACGAGAACAAAAAATCGGCAAGTTTATAATTTTCCTGACGTGAAGTACTTAGAAAAAAGTTATTTACACTCCTGGAAATTGAAATAAGAACACCGTGAATTCATTGTCCCAGGAAGGGGAAACTTTATTGACACATTCCTGGGGTCAGATACATCACATGATCACACTGACAGAACCACAGGCACATAGACACAGGCAACAGAGCATGCACAATGTCGGCACTAGTACAGTGTATATCCACCTTTCGCAGCAATGCAGGCTGCTATTCTCCCATGGAGACGATCGTAGAGATGCTGGATGTAGTCCTGTGGAACGGCTTGCCATGCCATTTCCACCTGGCGCCTCAGTTGGACCAGCGTTCGTGCTGGACGTGCAGACCGCGTGAGACGACGCTTCATACAGACCCAAACATGCTCAATGGGGGACAGATCCGGAGATCTTGCTGGCCAGGGTAGTTGACTTACACCTTCTAGAGCACGTTGGGTAGCACGGGATACATGCGGACGTGCATTGTCCTGTTGGAACAGCAAGTTCCCTTGCCGGTCTAGGAATGGTAGAACGATGGGTTCGATGACGGTTTGGATGTACCGTGCACTATTCAGTGTCCCCTCGACGATCACCAGTGGTGTACGGCCAGTGTAGGAGATCGCTCCCCACACCATGATGCCGGGTGTTGGCCCTGTGTGCCTCGGTCGTATGCAGTCCTGATTGTGGCGCTCACCTGCACGGCGCCGAACACGCATACGACCATCATTGGCACCAAGGCAGAAGCGACTCTCATCGCTGAAGACGACACGTCTCCATTCGTCCCTCCATTCACGCCTGTCGCGACACCACTGGAGGCGGGCTGCACGATGTTGGAGCGTGAGCGGAAGACGGCCTAACGGTGTGCGGGACCGTAGCCCAGCTTCATGGAGACGGTTGCGAATGGTCCTCGCCGATACCCCAGGAGCAACAGCGTTCCTAATTTGCTGGGAAGTGGCGGTGCGGTCCCCTACGGCACTGCGTAGGATCCTACGGTCTTGGCGTGCATCCGTGCGTCGCTGCGGTCCGGTCCGAGGTCGACGGGCACGTGCACCTTCCGCCGACCACTGGCGACAACATCGATGTACTGTGGAGACCTCACGCCCCACGTGTTGAGCAATTCGGCGGTACGTCCACCCGGCCTCCCGCATGCCCACTATACGCCCTCGCTCAAAGTCTGTCAACTGCACATACGGTTCACGTCCACGCTGTCGCGGCATGCTACCAGTGTTAAAGACTGCGATGGAGCTCCGTATGCCACGGCAAACTGGCTGACACTGACGGCGGCGGTGCACAAATGCTGAGCAGCTAGCGCCATTCGACGGCCAACACCGCGGTTCCTGGTGTGTCCGCTGTGCCGTGCGTGTGATCATTACTTGTACAGCCCTCTCGCAGTGTCCGGAGCAAGTATGGTGGGTCTGACACACCGGTGTCAATGTGTTCTTTTTTCCATTTCCAGGAGTGTATTTTACATTTACAGGCATTATAGCAGTTAGTTGAACCTTCAGGTCCAACAATGAAGGCTAAAAGCTCCATTGCTTACGCTGAAATAAGTAAAATATACGCGTCCCAAAAAAGGGACAATGGCCAGTAATGGGTTAAGCACTGAACGCGATTGTGCTGTTGTTATTACGACGCTAAACTCACAATTGGGTGGAGCGGGAACTTGCATCACCCAGTCAAGCTATGCTGATTTTTATGCCATGAAGTTAATGCCTGTATCTTTGTAATTAACGAAGTTGGGAAAATGTTCTCAGTTCTTTTCGAAGGCTGGAACCTGCACTTTAGTGCCGGAACTGGACGTCCACTGACTGACGACAGGTGGCCTCTTCAGATGAGTCACGTGTTATGCTCCATCGGTTCGTTAGACGGTCATTGGCGTGTACTGCGTGAGGCGTCTGAAAACAAACACCCTATAACAGCTGGGATGGTCCAGGCCACAGGAGGGAGCGGTATGGTATGGGGAATGTTTCCATGACAATCCCTGGATGATCTCGTCGTTCTCGAAGGCGCCATGTGTCAACACAAGTATGTGTCCATCCTTGAGGACCATATTCACGCGTACTACAGATGGTCACATTAAAGTGACCGGACAATGTAACTGCAGTCTGATTCCAGTACAAGTTGTAAGATAACTTTCCGCTCCATGTATTTTATCCCAGCTGTTTTCAGAATTACAACGCTTGTATTCCAGTGAACATTGCCAAAAGCTTTTTCTAAATTTGTAAATGCTACAAACATAGGCCTTTCTTCAAGCTATCTTTTAAGGTAAGCCGTAAGGTCAACGTTGGATCCTCCGGAACTCAAACTGATCTTCCCTGAGGTCGGCTTCTACCATTTTTTCCCAGTCTTTTCTAAATAATTCGTGTCAGTATGAGATTTTCACTCTGCAGCGGAGTGTGCGCTGATATGAAGCTTCCTGGCAGATTAAAACTGTGTGCCGGACCGAGGCTCGAACTCGGGACCTTTGCCTTTCGCGGGCAAGTGCTCTACCATCTGAGCTACCGAGCACTTGCCCGCAAAAGGCAAAGGTCCCGAGTTCGACTTTCGGTCCAGCACACAATTTCAATCTGCCAGGAAATTTCAATTCGTGTCAGTATTTTGCAACAACAACTTATTACACTGACAGTTCGGGAACATTCACACCTGTATCGAGCGACCTTTTTTGGAATTGGAATTATTACATTCTTCTTAAAATTTGAAAGTACTTTGCCTCATATTTTGGTCACTAGATGGAATAGTTTTGCTGTAGCAAGTTCTCCCAAGGATAGCAGTGGTTCTGAAGGGAAGTCGTCTGCTCCATGAGCCTCCTTTCAACTCAGGTCATTCAGTGCTCTGTCAAATTCTTCTAACAATATCCGATTTCCCATGTCAGCTTTCTCTTTTGTTATTGATTATTGGACCTTCTCTTGAGTTATCCCTATTTTATTTTTTATTTATAACCCTGTGCTCAGCTGACCTGTCTGTCAGTCCATTTCACTAAGTCGAACGATATCTGACTTCAGCCTATCCGTTTCTCTGTTTAACTTCTCTGACCTACCTACCCGACTCAGGGGTGTAACATTCCACACTATGATCCGTAGAATGCCTGTTTTGTTTTTCCTGATGTCAACATCCTCCCGAGTATTCCGCGCCCGGAAATCAGTACTGTAAACAATTTTACCTGCCCAATATTTTATCCAAGAGGATATCATCGTCACCATTAAATCACACAGTAGAGCTCCATACCCTTGAGAGAAATAGGCTTAGCTTTTCCATCCCTTTCATCCGTTCGAAGTTGGCTAACATTACAAGGCAAGATCAGATAACTGTCCAGACTGTTGCCTCAGCAACAATTGAAAAGACTGCTGCGTCTCTTCAGAAACTTAGAGTTTTGTCTGACTTCTTCACAGATACCCCTCCGACGTGACTGCATCTACGATAGCGCTGTGTGTATCATTGAGACCTCGATAAGGTGCATGGTTCATGCGGAAATTTTATTCAGGTGTTATTCTTCAGAATTTTAGTTTCAGAACTTTAGTTTCTATGGTTCTTTCCTCTTATGAACCACAGGTGCCTGTTACAACTTTTAACCTCACAAAACACAGCATTTACAAACATTTTTTGTTATGTTCAAAGTCGTAACTTGCAAACACAGTTCATAAAAACTTTTACCATGTTTCAAATGGTTCAAATGGTTCTGAGCACTATGGGACTTAACATCTGAGGTCATCAGTCCCCTAGAACTTAGAACTACTTAAACCTAACTAACCTAGGGATATCACATACATCCATGCCCGAGGCAGGATTTGAACCTGCGACCGTAGCGGTCGCGCAGTTCCAGACTGAAGCGCCTAGAACCGCTCGGCCACCCCCCGCCCGGCTTACCATGTTTCTGTGTGGATTCCTCAACATACAGATGGAACAAGAACATGCTTATGAGTACAGCTACTACAAAAATAACTACGACTAGCTATGTAGAAATATAAATAAAGTCCTAGAGAACATAACACTCTAAAGACTAAAACCTTTCTACTGATGATGGCACAAATGTCTGAATCAAGCGTGGGCATAAAAACGAAGAGGTATCTGCAGAGCAGGTGGACCATAATTTAATCTGCAAAAATGACAGCTGACAGACTTTCAGAATTAACTGATGATGATACGCTTGAGATGACTGGAAGAGTGTGCTTAGTTATTGAACAACACATTTTGCAGGCTACAATCAATGCACTGACATCGATAAAAGTCAAAATTAGATTACGATATAAACATGGATATGTGAGTAAATATAATACGCTGGACCTGAATTCCAGCGGACTGCCTGCCAAAGTGCTGTATGTAAGAGTGCGCTGAATAAATTTCTACTTTTTACGAATAGTACTTGGCTAAAGCAGGACTTTAATATTTCAGAACTAGTGCCGTTTGCTTCCGTTTCTCAAACTTATATCCGTCCTGTTAATGACTCACAGACGTGAAACACCAAACTCTAGAGCATTTTGCAGACAGGCTAGTTACGTGACGTCGAGCAGTAATTAGAGTAGTGTCCTCCCACTTAGAGCTTTCTGTTGGGACCTTTTTATCCTGTACTCGGTCAAATAAAATGTTCTCTGGATGAAGGGCGCTTTGCATCATCCAAAGCGCGGCTCATATCCCTGATTTCCGCTGTTAATATAGGAAATTTTGGACGAGCTAAAACTCCACAGAGTTCCAGCGTAACAACTCCACAGACCGTAGAACTAGCAGCCTGTTATTCGTCTTTCAGAAAAGCACGCCAACGACATTTAATTTCTGGAGATAAATTTCCGGTCCGCTCGGCGAGCAGTATGCGACGCGAGAGGACTCTGGCGGAAGTCTGAAGAGTGACACGGCCTGACGGGTTAAAAGCGTCTTCCGGCTGTTTGCGTTGCGCGGGCAGCGCTCCACTTCCGGCTCCAACTTCAACGTCCGGCCCGGAATACGTGTTTAAACTGAGAGCAGACTTCAGTTCAGAGCACGCTGCCGCATGAAACTTGCGTACTGACAACGGTAACTGGAACGGCGTAATGCACACATGTGACATAATTCAGTGGATGAAAGACACAAGATACAGTCCAGGTCAAGGAAATGATGATTCCTTCAGCAATAAAGCTATTGGTGTTGATCACCCACTTAGAACATAAGTAAAAGCTATACAAAGCATTGTTATTTCGTCTTGTGATACACACTATCTGTTCAAAATGAAGCGTACACCCCTATGATAGGTGGCATCGACCAATAGATGGCACGAGAGGTGGACGCGCCAGTACAAAAGGAGAGGGGATTCACGGTGTTGTCAGTAGAGACGTATTAACAGCAGAATGGGTCGATCAAGAGAGCTCGGTGACTTGGAATGTGGACTATTCAGTGGATGTCAGCTAGCTCAATGACTGAAACTTCCTGGCAGATTAAAACTGTGTGCCGGACCGAGACTCGAACCCCGGACCTTTGCCTTTTGCGGGCAAGTGCTCTACCAACTGAGCTACCCAAGCACGACTCACGCCCCGTCCTCAAAGCTTTACTTCTGCCAGTACCTCGTCTCCTACCTTCCAGTTGGTAGAGCACTGGTCCGCGAAAGGCAAAGGTTCCGAGTTCGAGTCTCGGTCCGGCACACAGTTTTAATCTGCCAGGAAGTTTCAAACGGCGCACGCTTCGCTGCAGAGTGAAAATCTCATTCTGGAAACATCCCCAGGCTGTGGCTAAGCCATGTCTCCTCAGTATCCTTTCTTTCAGGAGTGCTAGTTCTGCAAGGTTCGCAGGAGAGCTTCTGTAAAGTTTGGAAGGTAGGAGACGAGGTACTGGCAGAAGTAAAGCTGTGAGGACGGGGCGTGAGTCGTGCTTAGGTAGCTCAGTTCGTAGAGCACTTGCCCGCGAAAGGCAAAGGTCCCGAGTTCGAGTCTCAGTCCGGCACACAGTTTTAATCTGCCAGGAAGTTTCATATCAGTGCACACTCCGCTGCAGAGTGAAAATCTGATTTTAGCTCAATGACTGTGTGCACGTAGTTAAAAAGAATCGGGTACAACAGTCAAGCACCTCCTCAAAAGCTACACAGTGTTACGCAGAACATGAGACGCTGTAATGGCATATGGCACTGGACAGAGGATGACTGGAAGGGAGTGATTTGGAGTGAGTAATGCCTCTATACCCTGTGGCAATCCGATGGAAGAGCTTGAGTTTGGTGATGCCATCGTGTGTAGCGCCAACAGTTACGTTCAGAGGAGGTGGCGTTATGAGGCGTCTTTCACGGACATGGAGTAGCGCTCTTATTGTGCTTAAGAAGGCTATGAACGCGTTTTTCAGCACTGCATACTGGTTGCAATAGAGGAACAGTCTGGAGAGATGACTGTATCAGTATGACAATGCGCCCTCTCATAACGCACTGTCTGAGAGGCAATGTTTCGTAGACAAAACATTCATGAAATGGACTGGCATGGCCAAGTTCTAGATCTGAACCAAATGGAACAGTTTTGGGATGAATCACAACGTTGACTTCCCTCCAGACCCTAGTATTCGACTGTGCAGTCGACTGCACATCAATCAGCGCAGCGCAGCCAAACGTCATCGAGGGGGCGCTGACCCGAGCGCCAGTGGAAAGTGAGGAGAGTGCCACACCTGCAGGAAGACAGAGTTCAGCGCCCCCTGTCAACGCTGACTTAACCAGACGCCTACCGCTGGTCGGCCCCAGTTCGGTCGCAGACTTCAATAGCATCAGTGCTGAATAACACGAAGATTCTGCGATTAGTGACAGATTGTCCAAGTGCTTGTATGTAGCAGGCACAGGATGCACATTCAGCTGCCTCATAACAAGAAGTTACGTTCCTTTTCTTTATAGAAATAAAGTCTTCTGTTAGTTTGAAAAGTGTTATGTACAGATTGAGCCGTGTGGCTCGATCAGCGATATTCCCGCCGCAGGTATGGGTCATCTTTCCGGCGGTGTGCGCAGAACGCGCGCCGGCGGCACCTACCGGGCCGATCGGGAGCGAGAGGAAAAGCTGAGGAAGAGGGAGTGACTTTGTTTTGGGACGCCAAGCAGTGACGGCGTTTTGGGAACTGTGGCGGACAGCTAAGGTCCGATGTAAGCCAGCAAGCAGGACACGTCTAAAAGGGACTGTTTACCCGGGTGACGGCGCCGTGGCAAATATCGCCAGCGTGGAAAGAGACGTTACTGGGAAGCCGTTGGTGTTGTTTTTCCGCTTGCTTCATGTCTCCTGGCATCGGGATCTGCGGTGGCTGGCTTCGTCGAACAAGCAAGAGGGTAAGGGCCTTGCGTGTCCTGTAGATTGTGGTCGGAATCCACTAATGGGCACTGTGCGGTTGACTGTATTTTCTTGGGCGGCCGTCGCTACTCCTACTGAGTCTACCCTACAATGTGTTGATTTTAATTGGTTTGATACGTAATGTTTTAAGGTGTATATGGTGTGATCATTAACATTGACGAGGGCCTGGAGTGCTGAGACATTCTGTTGTAGAACCCTACTGTCAAGGTTTAATCGCCATTGAAAACAGTTTGCAGGTCCTTGTTTAAGTACCGTCTGGTTATTGTCTTTATATCACACCACGGAGTTAAGATGGTCAGTCGCTATATATATATATATATATATATATATATATATATATATATATATATATATATATATATATATATATTGTTGTGTCTGGGCCGATCAAATTAACTGCCTGTAAATGAGATAGAGTCAGCTGCAATCAAGTCCGCCCAGTACGGCGTCATCTTCTTTTGGTAACATTACCGTCACGTTTCTGTTTGAACTAATAGCGTGTCTGAGAGACACGTGTATAATTTTGAAATCAGTAGTTTCCTAAATTCTTATCAGTTATTGAGAGGCCAGTTGTTATTGTGTGTTTAATAGCCTAAAACGGATTCTATTGGTGATGGTACTAGAATTCCTCCAATGACAGTAGGTCGACATTGTAATTAATTTCATAAATTAATTTTACTGATGTGTTGTAATGAGTTATTGTGTTTCTAGTTATTTAAGGCAGATGTCAGTCTGTTGTAGATACCCACTAGTTCTGGGATTTTCTCATGCCCATTCGTGACCGTTGCTGCTCTCGTCTGGGGGTCCATGTCGAGCCTGTATTGGAAACAGTTGAACGGGCGGGCGTCCGTTTTCTGAGCGTAGTTGTTGAATCTCACGTGCTTGTTTGCTCACATGAAATTTTGCATGTTATATGATAAATTAACTGAATTATTTTGGTAATAACAATCACTGTCGTAATGAAAGAGTACATTAGTTATAAAATTTAAGTCATTTCAGTAAATGTGTAATAGGCCAAAAGTGCCTCGTTTTTATGAGTGTTTAAAATTGAACTAATTTATTTTCACCTGAACGGTAAATTTTAAAGATGTGTGGTAGTTTTAAACATGTGGTGGTTTTATTTGTCAAGTTCACTTGTTTAAAGGTACCAAGTAAAATGTTAGGTGCGACTGTGATTGTTTGATGTGTTACTTAGGTCCAGTCCTACCACCTTACAGCCTATTGTACTGAGTTTGTGTCGTTGCGTAAAAGGTGTAATTATATGTTGTCTGGACACTTCAGAGATCATTTTGGATTCCTACCGCTCGCCATTGCAACTTCTCTCCTTCCTTGTTTGTGTCGGTGCTGAGAGCCCAAAGTAGCCGACACTTGAACGTCACTACCTTCTCTTGTTCGGCTCCTACAGCGACATTCAGACACCTCACTGAAAGTGTCTGTAGCACAGTTCAAATCATCATAAATGCAAAGGGCGGATCCACCCGATATTAATGTCAGGATACTTTTGATCATATAGTTCAAAATTTATTTTGTTAGGTGATTAATTTACAAATTTAGAAACTTTGTCTCCCGATTTTCAATGCGTCCCCGAGAGGAGACAGACGCAAACTACGTATCATCATTCTTTCCGTGCAGGTGTAATTGTGGGCCAGGTTAATTTTAATGCAATATTTTCAAACTGTAATTGTTACTGGTCAACAAGATGCCGGTGATTGGTAGAATCTTCTTCGTTTGGATAAGGGAGCCACGAGCGCAGAGATACTTTCCTGGAAGGTAGTTGACGGTTAGGACCAGCCACGTAATGGCAACCTAACAAATCTGGGAAGTTCCCTCAGAACTGGCTTGTAAGGTGGGCAGAGCTTTCTATAGGAATGAGGGTGCCAATTGCAAATGCTGCCTGCCCTGAGAGTGTGCTTTATTGTTGCTGACGGCAGCTCGTGGTCTCGCGGTCGTGTTCTCGCTTCCCGAGCACGGGGTCCCGGGTTCGATTCCCGGTGGGGTCAGGGATTTTCACGTGCCCCGAGATGACTGGGTGTTTGTATTGTACTCATTATTTCATCATCATTCATGAAAGTGGTGAGATTGGACCGAGCAAAAGTTGGGAATTTGTACGGGTGCTGATAACCGCGCAGTTGAGCTCCCCACAAACCAAACATCATCGTCATCTGTTGTTGCTGGTACTGAGTTTTTATATAGGGTGCAGCAGGGTCAACTCACCCTGATTCTTGTCGGTGGCCTGGGGTCCGCGTAGTCAGGGTCTATCGCAGAGACACCCGTGGTAGGCGCCGTGTTGGAGGAATTCTGCCTGTGAGGCGTCATGCATAGAAGTGAGAGCCCTTGACATTTACTATTCGCGCGACGTAAGAGATCTACGTGATTTACGTGATCGGAAGACAACCACCGCCCGGCGCCAGCTTAACGTAACGAGATGCTGTGGCCTGCAGGTTAGCCAACACGTCGTCATGCTCTCCTGTTACTCCATACTTCTAGTGCTTTTCTCTCACATACTAGTCTCAACCGTAAAATTCCAGTGCACACTTTCATCCCGATTTCATTGGTTAATATTTGTTTCCCTCTTTGCTTGTAAATCTTAAATACAAAATATATACACTCCTGGAAATTGAAATAAGAACACCGTGAATTCATTGTCCCAGGAAGGGGAAACTTTATTGACACATTCCTGGGGTCAGATACATCACATGATCACACTAACAGAACCACAGGCACATCGACACAGGCAACAGAGCATGCACAATGTCGGCACTAGTACAGTGTATATCCACCTTTCGCAGCAATGCAGGCTGCTATTCTCCCATGGAGACGATCGTAGAGATGCTGGATGTAGTCCTGTGGAACGGCTTGCCACGTGCAGACCGCGTGAGACGACGCTTCATCCAGTCCCAAACATGCTCAATGGGGGACAGATCCGGAGATCTTGCTGGCCAGGGTAGTTGACTTACACCTTCTAGAGCACGTTGGGTGGCACGGGATACATGCGGACGTGCATTGTCCTGTTGGAACAGCAAGTTTCCTTGCCGGTCTAGGAATGGTAGAACGATGGGTTCGATGACGGTTTGGATGTACCGTGCACCATTCAGTGTCCCCTCGACGATCACCAGTGGTGTACGGCCAGTATAGGAGATCGCTCCCCACACCATGATGCCGGGTGTTGGCCCTGTGTGCCTCGGTCGTATGCAGTCCTGATTGTGGCGCTCACCTGCACGGCGCCAAACACGCATACGACCATCATTGGCACCAAGGCAGAAGCGACTCTCATCGCTGAAGACGACACGTCTCCATTCGTCCCTCCATTCACGCCTGTCGCGACACCACTGGAGGCGGGCTGCACGATGTTGGGGCGTGAGCGGAAGACGGCCTAACGGTGTGCGGGACCGTAGCCCAGCTTCATGGAGACGGTTGCGAATGGTCCTCGCCGATACCCCAGGAGCAACAGTGTCCCTAATTTGCTGGGAAGTGGCGGTGCGGTCCCCTACGGCACTGCGTAGGATCCTACGGTCTTGGCGTGCATCCGTGCGTCGCTGCGGTCCGGTCCCAGGTCGACGGGCACGTGCACCTTCCGCCGACCACTGGCGACAACATCGATGTACTGTGGAGACCTCACGCCCCACGTGTTGAGCAATTCGGCGGTACGTCCACCCGGCCTCCAGCATGCCCACTATACGCCCTCGCTCAAAGTCCGTCAACTGCACATACGGTTCACGTCCACGCTGTCGCGGCATGCTACCAGTGTTAAAGACTGCGATGGAGCTCCGTATGCCACGGCAAACTGGCTGACACTGACGGCGGCGGTGCACAAATGCTGCGCAGCTAGCGCCATTCGACGGCCAACACCGCGGTTCCTGGTGTGTCCGCTGTGCCGTGCGTGTGATCATTGCTTGTACAGCCCTCTCGCAGTGTCCGGAGCAAGTATGGTGGGTCTGACACACCGGTGTCAATGTGTTCTTTTTTCCATTTCCAGGAGTGTAGTTTAAAACAAAAAAAAACGAGGCATCACGAAGGAATTATCCAATGGGACAGAGATCAGTAGATGTGATGTACATGTGCAGACAAACAATCGACTGGAATTTTAGAAAAATTCGATGACTCATACAAGAGAAACAGCTTCACAAATTAAGCAAGTCACTGACACGTTAGTCCATATCTGGCACTTTTACAAGCAGTTAATCAACTTGGTACTGATTGGTAGAGTTGTTGGATGTCCTCCTAAGAGACATCGTGCCAAATTCTGTACAAATGGCGCGTTAGATCCCGAGCACGTTGGAGGGCCCTGCCCATAATGCTCATTTGGGGAGAGATCTGGCGACCTCGCTGGTGAAGATAGGGTTTGGCAAGCACGAAAACAAGTTGTAGAAACTCTCCGTGTGCGAGCGGGCATTATTTTGCTGAAATGTAAGCCCAAGATGGCTTCCCATGAAGGGCAACAAAATGGGGTGTAGAATATTGTCACGTACCGCAGCGCGGTAAGGGGACCGCGCATGACAACAAAAGGGGTCCTGCTATGGAAAGTAATGCCACCCCAGACCATCACTCCTGCTTGTTGGGCCGTATGGCGACAGAGAGTCAGGTCTGTATCCCTCCGTTGTCTGGGGTGGCCCATGGGCTCATTCATGGCGTAGAACTGTCTTCAACGACGAGACGCACCAGAGTAGTAGAATCAGCAACCGGCCTATAATCAAGAAAGCTGTCAAAACTACACGCCTTATCGGACAGCAGCGGCAAGACGAGGAAACGTCCACTGCCGTTACAGATACTAACCTCCCAGAGCCCCGTTTGCCAGTGAAGATATTTCGTCTAGTTTTTCTTAAATTTGAAGCATTTGTTTGTACCTCACATCCACCGATTTCCGTCCCTGTGTTTCAGTTCATGAATCAAATCTGGGTTCCTCTTATCCTCTTATTGTTGTGTCTGGGCTGCGGTCCATCTTGTTCACCTAAACCTCCATGACAAGCATTGAATAATCGATCAAATTAGCTGCTTGATTCATGCTTGTAAATGTGATCGAGTCAGGTGCAATCAAGCCCGCCGCCCAGTACAGCGTCATCTCCTTTTGTTGCCTCTTGCTAGAGGAAGTAGAGGGCAGGCGGGGTGTACCACACAACTCCGTCCTCCCCCCACCCATTACGACCTCATTTTCAATCCAGACGGACAGGGTTCGGCTCTCAGTGGTAATACGTCCACTTCACAGGCAGAGAGATTGAAAATATTCATAGGTATTTTATAAACTTAGCTAATCGTTGAAGTATATAGATTAAATTTTTAAAAAGCGACCACTCTCTCGAGGGTTTCTCAAGAGACAAAATCTAATTAGTTTAAAGATTAGGAGGAGAGCCGTAGGTGATGAGGGTGACAGTGGCAGACTGTTTCGGAAGAACATAGGGAGAAAAAGGTGTTGGAAGGGAAGTGAGAAGAGTGGGGAGGAGCCGTGAGGTGGAGACGAAATGAAGCATTCTGTTCAGACTTGAACACAGAAAGTTTACTTGCTCTGATTGAGAATACGTTATTATTTCAGAAAGTGCAGCACTCTGCAGGTATTTGAAATGGGAGCGCTGAAAGGATGACACATTTACATTTGCATAGATATCAGTAAAATTCCATCAGCACTCGTGGGGGTTTGTGTGTGTGTGTGTGTGTGTGTGTGTGTGTGTGTGTGTGTGGAGGAGGGGTGGAGAGGGGATCATGTGAGTCTTATTTTACCAGAGGGATTTAATTGCATCTTCAGGGTTTCTGTTTTTCCTGTTTTGTTTACCTCCAGCTTCGAAAGTGGAGAGGTTGGACATTGCGCGAAAATTTGAACGGAGATGAAATTTTCCGAATTTTTTTACGAGCTTTTGAAGCAAAACTGTCGGTTCTGTAGAGTCCATACAATAGTAGAAGCAGCTATTGCAACTGTAAGCAACTTTTAATCCTATTTTATTTGCTGTCATCGACCCAGATAGTTTGTTTCGATACGTAAACGTAAGAATTTCACGTCGGACAAGGAATGGAAAGATATTTGTCTAGACGTCATCATATAGCCCTCCTGAAAATCTAAAGTTCAATGTTCCTGAGAAGGCGCCTTTCCCAGGAAATACTAACCTCATCTCAATTGTGTAAACCGCAGATGATGGCCTTCCACAATCAACGTAGACCCAATTGCTTGTGAACTGAATTCTGTGTCTCCAAGGCGTATATAAAGTTCCGGGTTGTCAATAGTACGGCGTGTAGCTGAGAACACATTTAGATTTTAGTTACCGTATGGAGAATTTTGAGGAAGCCACCACATGTGAAAACAGATAACAGACGCGTTTGAGCTCAGTGTTCGTAGATGCTCTTCTAACACACTCAAGGTAAATCACCTCTAAAAGTGTAACTAAAAGTGAATCTTGTTGAAACCTGGTAGTCAAGGGAAGGCAGGATTCGGTTACGATTGTGGACGGGGCTGTAATCAGTTACTATTGGTTGCCTTTTACAGTTACACATAATTTATTTTAAGCCAGTAATTCCAGACTCAGCTATAAATAAAAATGCCACACGTTATTAATGAAGGAATAAACAGCTGTGTAAATAATAGTTTTCAGTGAGTTACAATTTAGCAAATCACCATTAAATACAGATACAGCAGATAATGTTTTAAAAGCAAGCCACTGTAATCTGGACAGAAGGCCTTACACGCCAGGAATGGCATTAATTCAGAATTGTTTAAACTCGCTGCAACTTAGAAATTAAAGGTACTGAAATATTAAAGGAAAGTCGCCAGGTTTTAAAGGCTTACTGCGTAAATACAAACACCAAATTAGAATTTTAAGGCAAGTGACCACAATCAGGGCTGAAGGCCTTACACGCCAGGAACGGCAACAATATAAAAAAATTCAGATACAATAGCAAAGGTTAATTAAAAAACAAGCAACTGATCATCAAACGGGTGAAATAACATGGTGGAAAACTTTGTAACACAACCCTTAACATGCGCTGCACACTACACTGCCAGATTTATTCCAGAAGGCGACCACAACTATTAACTAGTCATATATAACCTTCAATGTAGGCATTACTAGGTATTGTAATAAATAATACAATAATAAAACACAAGGTTCAGTACATAAGTTCCTTAAAGCGTACTGAGGCAGATTATACCCGCAGAAGGCGTGGGCTGAAGGAGAGTTACACTGAACTACTGGCCATCAGACCTCCTTTTAGAACACACACGTCTTACAAGAACCAAGGGGCCGCAGACGGTGTTCCAGGAATCGACCTCTGAGAAGGTCCGGCAACAAAGACTTTAGCGAGCCAATAGATAGGCAGCCAAGAGTTGCATTCACTTCACAAGATGGTAACTCAGACTAGTGGCAGTCTAACGAGTGACTAATGATAATCTTGCTGAAGCTACCTGTCGTCCGATAAACCAAATATAAAGAATGAACAATACGCCAAAGCCGGAACCAGCAGTCTGCACTACGTCCCCAGAATATTGCGTTTAGAGTGCCCGGAACGAGAAAGGAACCACTAGCACCAGAGTAGTAGAATCAGCAACCGGCCTACAATCAAGAAAGCTGTCAAAACTACACGCCTTATCGGACAGCAGCGGCAAGACGAGGAAACGTCCACTGGCGTTACATATACTACTAACCTCCCAGGGCAGGTAACTGGGACGTTAGCGGCCACCAGGCAAGAAATATTACCACTGGTTGAACTTAGCAAATTGTGACAAGTTGAACGAAGTAAATAATAATAATAATACGTGTCATGTGTGGAAGAGCAACGTCCTGTTGATTACAGACCACCACGATACTGTCACATGATAGGTAACACAAGAAGACGCAGGATGTCCGTGATAATGTGCCGTCAGAGCTCCCTCCTCACTATCAGCCTGTCCTCATGTCTTACACCATGATCCAGGAGTAACACCACTGTGACTCTCTAAAATTTTTGAAGAATGGAACGTCTCCCCATGTCGCCGCCGTGCTCGCCAACGATTGTCATCCGGCGTAGTGCAGAACCACAAATCATCGCAGAAGACAACGCGACGCCATTCGTCAGCAGTTCACGCTTTCCGGTCACACTCCACCCCAAACACAGCCAGTTCTTTGTAGTGTGAACGGCAGCCTACGCATGGAATGCTAATCCCCAGTCCGGCTGCTGCAAGTCTCAGAGTAATGGTGTGGGATAGCAGGTAGGTAGTCCTTTACTTGTTTTCGGATGTCAGGCGCAGATGTGAAGGGTCTGCGATGTGCTTGGCGCTCAATAATCCGATCCTCCACTGTGGTGACTGCAACTTTGACTACGAGTTTGCCTACCTTCACGTTCTCATGCAGTCCAGCACCAGGCCACTGTCACATCCGAGTGACCCAAAAATCTGTATATTTACACGTTTCGACCAGCCAGCCAGCTCGGATCCATTTTGTTAAGTACTGATAACGCTGCCTTGCACAGTGATCACTTAATGTCTGACGCTGACGACACCTCTGCGCGCGATTCGACCAGCTACCCAAATGGAGATCGACTCTATCAGGCGCTGATAACACTGCTTCACGCAGTGATCACTCAAAGTCTGACGCTGATGAGGCCTTTTATGCACTAATGCGGTGGGACACAGCATCTGAGAGGAAACGATGAAGCGGGGATTTTCCCGTACGACCATTTCACGAGTGTACCGTGAATACCAGGAATCCAGGAAAAACACCAAATCTCTGACATCTCTATGGCCGGAAAAAGATCCTTCAAGAACGACACCAACGACGACTGAAGAGAATCGTTCAACGAGACAGAAGTGCAACCCTTCCACAAATTGCTGCAAATTTCAATGCTGGGACATCAACAAGTTTCAGCGTGCGAACCATTCAACGAAACACCATCGATATGGGCTTTCGGAGCCGAAGGCCCGCTCGTATACCCTCGATGACTGTGCGACACGTCGCCTGGGCCCGTCAACACCGACATTGCACTGTTAATGAGTGGAAACATGTTGCCTGGTTGGACTAGTCTCGTTTCAGGTTGTATCGAGCGAATGGATGTGTACGGATATGGAGACAACCTCATGAATCCATAGACCCTGCATCTCATCAAGGGACTGTTCAAGCTGGTGGAGGCTCTGTAATTGTGTGGAGCGTGTGCAGTTGAAATGATATGGGACCCCTGATACGTTTGGATACGACTCTGACAGTTAACACATACGTAATCATCCCGTCTGATCACCTGTGTCATTCATGTCCATTGTGCATTTCGACGGACTTGGGCAATTCCAGCAGCAATATGACACTCTACACGTCCTGAATTGCTACAGAGTGGTTCCAGGAACACGCTTCTGAGTGTAAACACTTCCGCTGGCCACCATATTCCCCAGAAATGAACATTATTGAGCATATCTGGGATGCCTTGCAATGTTCTGTTCAGAAGAGATCTCCACCCCCTCGTATTCTTATGGATTCACGGACAGCCCTGCAGAATTCACGGTGTCAGTTCCCTCCAGCACTACTTCAGACATTAGTCGAGCCCATGGCACGTCGTGCTGAAGCAGTTCTGCGTGCTTGCGAGGATCCTACATGATATTAGGCAAGTGTACCAGTTTCTTTGGCTCTTCAGTGTATATTATCCTTCCAGGTCTGTTAACAACTCAAAACACGAGCAGTTCTAATGCACTCTGCTGGTAGCTCTACCTGTAACAGACTTGCTACTCTAATCATTTACATACCCACTGATACTGCATATGCAAACGAAGTTACGTTGACATCCTACCATGTCTTCTGAGTGCTTCACTTTTTTGTCAGGCAGGGTATTTACATAAGAACGGAAATTTTTGTAGAAGCCGACTTCTCGGAAGTTCAGTTTGGGTTCCAGGAAAACGCAGAAAGACGCGAGACCATACTGATCTCCTACGACGTATCTTTGGAAATAGACTGAAGAAAGCAGAATCTGCAAAAGAATGAGGGGAACAAGTGGATAAACGTCCAGTACGTTAAATTTATTTTCATACAGGCGGTATCTGTGGCTTATTGCATGGCTTGAGATCTTCGCTTTCACAATTAAGAATATCAGTCTTGCATATGCTGTGTTGTGCATTACAGCCTCATGTGACCCCCTCACAATCAGAAGGAAGTGATTACCGGTGTCCCAGTGTTTTCTAGGGAACGCAGACGGTGGTTGTCATTTGTGGATATTGTATTCAAACAAGCACATGCAACGCTGCATCTTCATACTGTTAAAGTTGTTTCGTCCAAAAAGGATGGACTTACGGTCGTGTTGCCGCAGATCCCAACGCCTCTCCATATGTCATCCACAGGTTGTGGACACACTACAGGGAGACAGGTCAGTACACAAAGCGAGTTGGACAAGCCCGCCGATGCATTACACCCCCCACGTGAAGACCGATATCTGGCCATCTCTACGTTGCGGCGTCGTGCTGATACCGCCAGAGCACTGCAAGACGATCTCAGAAGGACCACTGGAACAGCTGTGTCCGGTCAGGCTGTAATGAACGGGTTACGAGAAACGACCGTACAACCCGGACGTCCTATTCGAGTGCTCCGCTTAACTCGACAACATCTTGCACTCGCCTTACATTCTGCCGTTCCCTTATCAATTGGTAACTTCATCACTGGCGAAATGTGTATTCACAGAAAAGACCAGATAGCCTCTGACGCATGTGAGTCCGTTTTCGTATGTGGGGACCCATGGTGCGTAGCGTCTGGCAAATGTTGTCCAAGAAATCGACAGATATCCAAGGTTCTCTGATGTTGTGGACGTACTTCAGTGTTGACAGTCATACGGATCTTGTCGTCCATCGTCGCCCCACCATCAGGCAGAACATCGAACAGATCCTGTTGGACCATGTGATGGTTCCTGTGTACGGTGGTGACCCTCAATTCTGCCGCATATGCCAGGGCATATGCGGCGGGAGTCAGCAGGGATGTCTTGCAGAGCCTGGACATTGAAGTAATGGAATAGCCGGCAGTGAGTCCCAACGTCACCATGTTTATGCGGGACATGCTTGACAGACGTGTTCGCGGTCGTCCTGTTCCACCACAGATTCTCCAAGACCTCTCATGGGCTCTCACTGAAGACATTGAATAATGGGAATGGATACCATATGGCAACTTCCAAGACCTACACAGAGCACACCATGTAGCCGTGACGTGATGATAAACGCTCACGGAGGGCATACACGTTATTGAAGCTCTCAGAGTCCAATAAAAAGCACCTAGGATGACAGGATAACTGTCGTCTGCACTTTGTTTTCGACACCTCTCAGACATTTCAGTTCTGTTTATGTAAACTATAGAGGGTGTTTTGCTTTGTTCTTAATTTTTGCAAAATAAAGGTATACACTGATCAGCTTGAACATTATGACCCGTCGTGGCATGGAAACAACGGGACCTTGGTAGCACGCTGGAGGAAGTTGGCACCACATCTGCACACACAAGTCACCTAATTTCCATAAATTCCTGTGAAGGGGCGATGAGCTATGACGCCATGTTCAGTCATATCCCAGATGTGTTCGACCAAGTTCAGATCCGGACAGTTGGTGCGCCAGTACAACAAATGGAACTTGCCACTGTGTTCCTCGTACCACTTCATCACACTCTTGGCCTTGTGACATGGCACATCATCTCGTTGAAAAATGCTACTGCTGTCCGGAAACATGATCCTCGTGAAGGGTGTATGTGGTCTGCAGACAGGGTACGACACTCCTTGGCCGTCATGATGTTTTACACGAGCTCTATTGGACCCATGGACACCCACATCAATGTTTGTCAGAGCATAATGGAGCAGCCGCCAGCCTGTCTCCGTCACCCAGTACAGGTGTCAAGGAGCTGCTCCCCTGGACGACGACGAATTTAAGCCTTCCCATCGGCATGATGAAGACGGTATCGGGACTCATCAGACCATGCAAGATCGTACCGCAACGCCAACATCCACTGCCAATGCTCAAGTGTCCATTCAGTGTAGTTGCTGATGTGGCGTTAACATTGGCACACGCATGAGTCGTCGGCTGCGGAGGCCCATCGTTAGGAGTGTTCGGTGCGCTGTGTATTCAGACACAGTTTTACTCTGGCCAACATTAAAGTCTGATATTAGTTCCGCCACAGCTCGCTGCTTGTCCTGTTTTCCCAGTCCGCCCAGCCTACGACGTCCGACATCTGTAATGAGGGGTGGCCGGCCAACCCCAAGACCTCTGGATGTGGTTTCTACATTTATTTATTTATTTATTGTTCCGTGGGACCAAATTAAGGAGAAGTCTCCATGGTCATGGAACAAGTCAATACATGAAATTATTACACGATATTAGAAACAGATAAAATGAAATATAAAAAACATATTCAGGTGACAAGTAAGTTTAAATAAAGAAAATCAACAATGTAACACTGGAATTTGCTTGATTTTTTAGATCTTCCAGGAGCTCCTCGACAGAGTAGAAGGAGTGAGCCATGAGGAAACTCTTCAGTTTAGACTTAAAAGAGTTTGGGCTACTGCTAAGATTTTTGAGTTCTTGTGGTAGCTTATTGAAAATGGATGCAGCAGAATACTGCACTCCTTTCTGCACAAGAGTCAAGGAAGTGCATTCCACATGCAGATTGGATTTCTGCCTAGTATTAACTGAGTGAAAGCTGCTAACTCTTGCAAATAGGCTAATATTGCAAACAACAAACGACATTAAAGAAAATATATACTGTGAGGGCAATGTCAGAATTCCCAGACTATTGAATAGGGGTCGACAAGACGTTCTCGAACTTACACCACATATAGCTCGAACAGCCCGTTTTTGAGCCAAAAATACCCTTTTTGAATCAGAAGAATTACCCCAAAAAATAATACCATACGACATAAGCGTATGAAAATATGCGAAGTAGACTACTTTTCGTGTTGAAGTGTCACTTATTTCAGATACTGTTCTAATGGTAAATCAAGCAGCGTTTAGCTTCTGAACAAGATCCTGGACATGGGCTTTCCACAACAGCTTACTATCTATCCGAACGCCTAGGAACTTGAACTGTTCCGTCTCGCTTATAATATGCCCATTCTGTCTGATCAAAATATGGGTTCTTGTTGAATTGTGAGTTAGAAACTGTAAAAACTAAGTTTTTCTGTGATTTAACATCAAATTATTTTCCACATGCCACGAACTTATTTCATGAACTACATTATTTGATACTGTTTCAATATTACACACAAGATCCTTCACTACCAAGCTGGTGTCATCAGCAAACAGAAATATTTTTGAATCACCTGTAATATAAATAAGAAACAGCAGTGGCCCCAGCACCGACCCTTGGGGAACACCCCACTTAACAGTGCCCCATTGGGACTGAACATCACTACCACTCTCAATATTGCGGAGAATTACCTTCTGCTTTCTGTTCTTAAAGTAAGAGGCGAACCAATTGTAAGCTACTCCCCTTACTCCATAATGGTCCAACTTCTGCAGTAATATTTTGTGGTCAACACAGTCAAAAGCCTTCGTTAAATCAAAGAAAACTCCTAGCGTTCGCAACCTTTTATTTAATCCGTCCAAACAACATTGGTTTGGCCACATGTTAAAGACACTCACCACAGCACTCCTTGAACATCCGACAAGTCGTGGAGTTTTCGAAATGCTCATGCCGAGTTTCTGGACCGTCACAATCTGCCCTCGGTCAAACTCAGATAGCTCATGTGCCTCCCCATTCTACACACGGGAAGCACGCTCACTGATACTACATGCACCGTAGGTGTATCTGACTAGCAGTCACTCCTCGCGAGGTGACGCAGCTGTTGCCTGGTCGATGGGGTAATGTTCTGGCTGATCACTGTAAGTTAGTGACATACCTAGTCCTGAATTATTGCTCAGTGGAGTATGGCAGACGCCCAAAGTCATGTTCCTATAATTCTTTAAAGCAGTTCAGCATTTGTGCAGTTAGCGAGCTCTGTTTGCAGTGTTCACTGGACTACACTCTTTGAAATTCTTCTTGCAGCAGGGATAAAATACAGGGAGCGAAATGTTATCTACCAGTTATGCAGAAACCAGACAACAGTTATAAGGACATGAAGGGGAAGTAGTTTTTGAGAAGGAATGAGAAAGGGTTACAGAAGATCAACAACTGTTTAATGTGAGCTGTAACCAATTTCGATACAGCTGGCAACTTCCTTTACCGATAATTCGAGCGGCGGTAAAAATATGTAGAAGTGGGGCATTATTCTTCCCCCTGAGTGAAAAAAAGTGTGAGAGGACTCTAGCCACATACTGGTTTGTGCCGGCCGCAGTGACCGAGCGGTTCTAGGCGCTTCAGTTTGGAACCGCGCGACTGATACGGTCGCAGGTTCGAATCCTGCCTCGGGAATGGATGTGTATGATGTCATTAGGTTAGTTAGGTTTAAGTAGTTCTAAGTTCTAGGGGATGATGACCTCAGATGTTAAGTCACATAGTGCTCAGAGCCATTTGAACCATTTTTTGTGACGTTTTGTATGCAAATTTCAAACAATATCAAAGTCAAATTTTGACTTTTTGCTTGAGAAACTGGGAATTTGTGTCTCTAGGCAATATACTGTTTGTTATACGTGACACAGTTTCTGCAGTGATAAAGCTGGTAACAACATTTCATTGTCTGGCAACCGGAGACTCAGGTTGAGTTATTAATTTCGCATTTCGAAACAAGCATTTCAGTGATTATTCCTGACACTACGAAATTTTTAAGGGATGTTTTAGCGAATTCGTGATGGCTAGTTGGCTTTCATTACGACGTCTGCATTTTATTTCATAAGTAATTTTTTATACAGATTCACACATAACAGAATAGAGATTAACATTCTCGCACTTGACAAACTCGGGAACGTCATAGACTCCAGAATCCACTAGAACGGAAGTCATGTTCTCCGTTTTTTGTATTTTTTTGTTTCCTCAACATCATCCGTTTCAATTTCTAGTAGTTTGTTGACGAGCTCCACCTGTGGCATCTTTTCCATTTGTTAGATGTCACGTTCCTTAACTGTTGAGCTGTTAAGTCGCCAAAGAGTGAGTATTCGTTCACAGTTTCCACAGGCACTTTTCGTAAATCCGTAACTTTTTTTTCTTCTCTGTTTTCCCACTTCGGGATTTATTCTTCGAGTAATTCGACCGTAGACAATTTATCTTTCGTTCGTACTATCCCAAATCCATAATTGGCGCTTAGGGCATCGCACCTCAAATTTTTGTTCAAATAGTTTATGCGAACTGAGTCCAGCATGACTTCTCTTAGTCTATGTTCGCCTATAAATTTCACCTTAAGGCACAATCACAATACGGTACGTGGGTGTCAGCTACCTGGCGTCTGCTAAACAGCGTAAGAGATTCCCACCTACCCCAGGAATCACGTACTCTGCTTCGCCGCAACTACGTCTGCACAAATGCGCATGTGTGCTTGCATCGTTGGAAACGTAGAGGGCAAAAGTTGACCAGATGTAAAGGCATCGTGTGAACTTACCTAACCTTCACTAAACCAAAATGATACGTTTAATAAAATGAGTGTCTATTGCTGAATAGGGATCCGTATTTCATCGCAGCTATGGCCCCTATGCAACTTTAAACCATACCTGGTGCTTGTCCAAAGTCTGAGGCCAACAGCGCAGGCAGTCAGTCTCGCACCTGGATGATAGCGACGTGCGTCGCAAGGCGGCAGCACGAGCGCGCACTTGGCCTCTGCCACTTGCCGGGTCACGCAACGCTGTTTGCCAGCTGCGCCGCCATTGTTGGGCACAACAGGCCCTCGCGGTGTTTTCCACCGCCACACGTCTCTCGCTCATGCGTGTGGAAGGCGTTTGGTGCAACGCATCGCAGAACATCCATTTACAAGAAGTGTAAGGCCCGTATTACGATGCGACAACGGAAAACGCTAGCAGCGCTCCTGGTGACCTGGCAGTGAACTTCGAAAACGGAAAAATTTGGAGCGAAAACCTGTATTCTTGTTTTGCGAAACCCGAGTAAAGAAAATAATATTTTCCATTATGGACGGGCCTCGTTGTCTGGTGGTAAAGCGTGTACTTTGTAACGTTATTGAGATCTTCCAAAGTAATATATTAGACACATCTCAATCAAAAACTAGGAATTAACTTCTAGGTGCGGTTCACAGTCGTGTAAAATTTTGTAAATGACGTCTTGGTCACTTTTTGACTGTAAAGATATTTATTTGTAAATCCCAATATTGCAAGTTCGACAATGTCGCCAGTATCAAGCAGAAATAATTGCACTTGTCGACACTTAAACATTATCTGAAATGCCATGATACAGAAACTGATTTAATCGAATTCTGTTTCTTATTACGACCTTCTAATGTCTACTGCACCTTCGAATTAGTTTGTAAATAAGCTGCATGTATTTTGCTTAACTTTTGCTCGCATTCGTAATGCGCTATTGAGTGGGATAAATGTGTTATGTATGAGGCGGAAATATAGGCCCCATGAAAAAATGGGTGACCCGGTTGAGTCACGCAATTTGACCCTCAGTCTAATCACGAGGTGTGGCCATTAATTGCACACGTTGATCACGTAGGCTGACGTGAGGATCAATGAACTATACTATACTATATGTACCTGGAACATCTAAGGTAATTAGAAAGTTAGTAGACAGGAATAGATTTAAATATTTAGCTTTAATTCAGCATCAGCGGTGAACGTCGATCTAAACTTTGTACAATAATATTTACAAGTGCAGATATAGACTGAACTGCGAATACTTCTTTACAATTCTGATTGCTTCACACACATACAGATCAATTGCCAATGCATAAACTGTATGTGGCGCCTGGCTAGGTCGTAGCTACTGACTCAGCTGAAGGCTATGCAAACTAGCGTCTCTGCAATTGAGATCTCTGAAGCTATAACGAGTGAACCACTCCTATCAAAGTCGGCTGTAGAACTGGCCAGTGCGCTAGCTTGTCTCGTAAGACCAGCCGAGTGGTGGCGCTCGGTCTGCTAGCGTCGACAGTGGCGACTCGCGGGTCCGATGTGTACTGACGGACCGTGGCCGATTTGAAGCCTACAGCCTAGCAAGTGTGGTGCCTTGCGGTGACACCACAAAATGTTGCCCTGTCAACAAAGACCAAAAGAGGACAAATAGGGGAAAAATTCGTGTATTCGCAAATTTTTGTACAGTAGTAGCAGCGGGGGGGGGGGGGGGGTCATGAGCAACATAGGGTACTAAAAGCCCCACCTGTGGGGTAAGAGCATTGGGAGGGGGGGTGTACGTGGGGGTGGGGGCAGGGGCCAATAAATGCCACTTTTTCCGTTTTCCCGAATAGCTCAGAAAGCGCGGCTTCTGTCGAAAATGTTTCTCAGCACAAAATCAAACTACATTAAACTACCTACAGGAAAGGTCATATTCATTTTTTTCTCTAGAACTAATAGTTTCTGCGTAGCAGGGGATGGGAAAACCGCAAATCATTGATTACAGTGTTTTAATGGTATAAAACTGATGTTTATCGTTAAATGAAGTTGATTAAGACCAAATGCTAAATGACCGTACCGTATCTAAGACCTTGTGACCCGTATTGAGGGATAGATTGCTTTAGGAGACTGTGACTGCTGGCCGTGGGAGTGAGTGGGAGTGGAGCATAAAATGGGAGGGTAGATAACGCACCAGGAGGAGGTCACTTGCTTCCCTCATTTGTGTGTCTGCAAACGAAGAGTGAGCAAGTGAATCCCCACTCTCTCTACACCACTACGACGCGAACAACTACACACTGCTTTTTTTTATTTATTTATTTATTTATTGTTCCGTGGGACCAAATTAAGGAGAAGTCTCCATGGTCATGGAACGAGTCAATACATGAAATTATAACACGATATTAGAAACAGATAAAATGAAATATAAAAAAAACATTTTCAGGTGACAAGTCACAATTATACCAATAATTCCGCAGCACGCCTTGTAAACACAGTAACTGTTGACGCAGGGCGCAGACACATCTGGAGAGTGTTTATTTTCCACAAAATGCGTTGAGCGCAGACACGTCTGGGAGGTGTTTACTTTCCACAAAACGCGTTAACATTAAATGGAATATCAATATATATTAAATGGGACATGTGACAGTATATTTCACTTTGTAGCCAAAACTGTTCGCTGTAGACGAATGGCGTTTATGCGTGGGAGTAGCCTTATATCTCACATTGTGCACTTGGTGTTTTGGTCACGTTGGGTGGAACTGGATGGTTGCGGGTGGCAAAAATTGTAATGCTAATGTAACTTGTCGCTACCAACATAAACTGCGTGGTGTTAGGGAGAGAGATCGGACAAGAAAGCTGTCATATAGAAATGCATGAAAAAGATCGGATAACAATAAAAGTGATGAACAGAATACAGAAATAATAATCTTCGCTTACGAAATCAGATTGCGCCACAATCATTGAAAACATCTTCTAATGCTGGATGCGCAAGGAGGCTAGGACGTCACGGTCTTCAAAATGTGGCATTTAATTAATTAACTGGAACAATAGCAATAACTGAGGAGGAAGGATTTAATCCGGTGCTTATCCGGTGCTTAGAAATCAAAGAACAAGTGTACCATAAAACTGGGTCATTGTTACCATTTCCAAATCACACGCCGAAGTTTTTACAAGATTGCTTTGTAGGAAATGAAGGTAATGAAGCCGATCAGCGTTCTTTGAACATCACTGGACTGCATCGAGATATAACTGAATCTACAACGTTTCCTACATAAAAATATTAGATTGGTGCGAATGTTTCAAAATCAAGCCGAAGAAATGGTCGCACATAATTACATAATAAGACGGTTCAGTGCATCTCAATCAAACGAAGTGGCCGTAGTAATTGTGGACAATGAAATTCCTTATCGTGGTACTGTGACACAGCGAAAAAAAACAAAAAAAAGAAAAACTCTTTCACTGCAGTTTTTTGTCCACTACTACATTTTAAAACTACTGACAGAAAACCAAAACCCCAGGGAAGCGGATTATTGTCAGCCAGTTACTAATAAAACTACACGTGTAAAAAGCATCTACTTAAATTTCCGCACATCGCTTGCACTGCTAATAGGGAAATTGATCGTTAGTCATCTTGTGCGACTGTTGTGGATTTCTCCTGGAAAACGTCGTTTCCCCCACCACGTACTTTGCAATAAATACATAGCTTATGTACTCGAACATTATGGTCAAAACAGTACTGTGGTTTTTGATGATTCTAGTGACGTAAACAGTACAAAACGAGCAGAGCAGAAGAAAAGGGTCCTCACAAAAACTTCGCTTGACATCAATTTTAATGAAAGCATGACTGTCACTGGTCAACAAGAGGACTTTCTCGCAAACGAAAAGAACAGAACCAGGCTTACAGAACTTCTCAGTGACAAAATGAGTGAAGCGAACAGAAACAGTTGTTACTACAGGCATCACTGATGGTACTGTAGTGGGATGTGCATCAGCGTGAGTTGCTCTATACCTCACTGTCACGATAATAGGGGAGGATGTCGACTTGATAGTTTTATTCATTGCTTTTTCACGACCAGGCGCTAATACATACCTCATCAAGCCTGTTGGGTCGAGGTTAAATGAAATTGACTTCAACGACTTCCTTTTGCTGAGACCATCTTCCTCTTCCATGAGTTTAGCGACCTCCGGCATTTACTACAAAAGCAAACGAGGAAGGTTAAGGGCAGATATACAACAAAATTGCGAACAAATTCGAATTTTTTATTGCGTAATTTATTAGATTGATTCTTTAAGAATAACCGCAAAGTTTCATAATCGAATTCTGGCTAGAAATATGTTTTAAAACAGTTTGTTTGGGCGTCTGCGCCTGCCACATCCCCCTCTTTATATGCTGTGATTCACAGCTTCTCCACGCTGTAAATTTTTTGTGCGTTAATTTTCCGTTCATACAATCGAAACGGACTGCAGATGAGTCTAGAAGACAGTTAGAAATATTATCTTCGCTTGTTTCTTTGCCTACACAGTGGCTATTTTTAATAGTATATGCTACAAACTTATTTCAGTTTTTCGTTTTTCATATATCAGCCAACTTTGCTCGAAATGGGTTGTAGCAGTGGAGCCTATTCAAAAAAGTGAGGAAATGTTGAATTCACATGTAAAAGGCACAAAAAATTCAAATGACAATGTTACAGATAATGCTCCTAAGCGTGAAGAACAATTTTCCTGAAAGTCGCTGAGTTCATCTAAGAAGAAAATTAGTGAATGAACTGATGAAGTTGTTTACAGTGCCAAAGACAAGTTTTCCAGTGGACTTAGGTTAACTGACTTAGAAATACTTGCCCATATAATTAAAGGTTCATGTGCATGTGGTGAATGTGGGTCAAGGGACCTTACACTGTATGATGACAGTGTCCTCAATTGTTGTGAAGATAGCTGCATTTGATGCCTGTCTGGTGTTCATTAGTGGAATTGTAGGTAGTAAGTGCCTGCAGAGATTAGGCTCCCACCCAGGTGCATTCATACAGAAGATACCCAGAAGCATCATGAAGCGCGACCGGACAAAGCTCAGGCAGAAGAAGAAAAACTACAAAAGTTAGCCAGGCGAAAGAGGAAGAGATTACTCCAGGAAAACTAGGAAGAGAATAAAGATTCTGGATATGGACAGTATTAGTCACGAGAGGTATAGCAATATTGTCAAAAATTGAAATAAAAATTTCATTTGCCTTGAACTGACTTTTCTGAGCTATAACGTACTTTTTCTCAGGAACTATAAAAGCTAACATCCTGAAATTTGGCATAGTTTTCGAGAATTACTTACATAATAATCCTGTGCTGCACTTTTCCGTTATCTTTTCTCTGAGGAAAGTTTTACTTCAAAATTTGAGAAAAATATAGCAGTCCCAGGTAAAACAAAACTGAAAAATTAATTTTAAAGCAACTATGACCTTAAGCAAAAATCTGTTCCAAATGTTTTATTAGCCTCTTACGCAGATGTAAACTGTGAAAATCCAGTTGTGTTGCTTGATTAGTTTACGACGTGATTAGTTTACGAAAAAAGATGCATTACAGAAACAATGGTAATTAAAAGCTCAAATCCTTATAAAAAGTATTTCGACGCGCATTTTCGAGCAAGAATTGCACAGAATATCAAGCATTATGTTATATATAATAGCTTCAATTTTTGCTATTTCTGCTGTAATATTTTTGGAGATATATATGTTTAAGTATAAGAACGCATTTTTCCCTACGTTCGTCCTTAGGCTGTTGAGTAAACTTCCTAGACACATTTAAGACAGTATTCGAATCTTCACTAACCCCTGTTCATTAGCAGAAAAGGTCGCACAGGTTGGTCAGAAAATATTTCTGGAAATTTACCAAGCGCCTGAATATCAGCAAAAGTTGAATAAACTCCGGCATGCTATATTCTTAAAAACATCAAAAAGGCCAAATCCAGACTTCGCCTCACTGCTGCCAACCGCAGGAGCTGCACACCAGCGCTCTTATAGAGTTTACTTACAGACATGGTAATTTTATTAATTTTCTGTTTTATATAATACTTCTTACACTGCCATTTCTTGTTACTTGCAGGTAGCTAGTTTCTTATTTACAGATACAATACTGGCTGAATAACCCTCCACCGCAGACCGAGTGGGAATGGAATCGAGCGGAGCATGAATTTCTCTGCCCGATGATAACCAAAGACTCAGAAGCACCTGAAGTTATACTAAACAACATCTTCTGCCGATGTTCTACTGGAAGTGGGGGACGATGTGCATGCTGAAAAGCCGGCATTTCATGTTCCATGGTATTCAGCACATGCCATAGTACGCGTACAAATGGTGGACCGTTACTCGATCTACAAGATGATGACAATGATGATTTTTGAAAAGTGCCCATTCAGTGTAAGATTTTTTCATAATAACTAACGTGGATTTTTTGTTAGGTCTGAGTTCAATTGGCACTATTTTTAATAACATGATTTTTCCACCCGCTACAATGTGGGAACTGGTAGTTCCAGAGAAAAAAATGAATGGGACCTTTTTGTAGGAAATTTAATGTAGTTTAATTTTCTACTAGGATAAATTTTCGACAGAAGCTGTGGTTGTCGAGTTATTCAGAAAAAACAGAAAAAAGTCATATTTAAACGGCGCCCGCTCCCCCCCCCCTCCCTCCTCCACAACGCTCACACCCTACAGATCAGGATTTTTAGTATGTTGTTCATGACAGTCCTCCCCCCCCCTACTACTGTACAAAAACTTGCAATTATACGATTTTTTTCCTTTAGTTTACTGGACCATTGATCTAAGGTTGTTTTTGTATCGTATAAAAGAGAAGCTGGTTTCGTCGCATAGTATTCTGTGGACTCGTGTCTATATCTCTTGCTGATGATGATGATGTCCCATGCTCCGAGGAGTGTAGGGGCAGGATGTGGGAGACCAGCACAGCCGACTAGGCAAGGTCCAAGCGGAGGTGGTTTACCATTGCCTTCCTCCGACCGTAATAGAGATGAATGATGATGATGAAGACGACACAACACCCAGTCATTTCGAGGCAGGGAAAAATCCTTGACCCGGCCGGGAATCGAACCGGGGACCCTATGCGCGGAAAGCGACAACCCTGCCGCTATCTCTTACTGCATACTAAAACGTGTGTGAACTGCTCGATTTCAGTGTGTTGTAAGTACGTTACTCATATTTTACGTTATTTTTGTCCGCGTCCGTTTTCCGTGCTTACTCGCGGTTAATGGATGCCTCTGAAATTTTCATTGGAGTGAGTGGATGATTCTGCTTCATTGATTTCCGCTAAAACGTATTGTTTGTTGCACCTGTTAATGAAGCCAGGACATTATGACCTCTGACCACTATCGATATAAGCCTGTCCAGGCGATAGCATCATCGCCTGGCGAGGAATGGTTACCAGTCAGACACACGCACAGTGCATGTAGTATCAGTGAGCGTGTCGTCCGTGTGTAGAATGGAGAAGGTGCACCATCTGAGTTTGGCAGAGCGCAGATTGTGATGGCCCGGAGGCCTGGCACGGGCATTTCGGAAACTGCACGACTTGTCGGGAATTCGAGGGTTGCTCTGATGAGTGTCTTCCACACGTGGCGAAATCACGGTGAAACCACGTGCAGACGTCATGGGGTTGGGCGGCCACCCCTCATTGCACATGGCGGACTACTAAAACAAGACAGGCGGCGAACTGTAGCGGCACTAACATCAGACTTTAATGCTGGTCAGAGTCCAAGTGTGTCTGAACACACAGTGCACCGAAAACTTAACGACGGGCCTCCGCACCCGACGATCCATGCATGTGCCAATGTTAACACCACATCAGCCGCTACAACTGGAATGGGCAAGTGACCATAGACACTGGACGTTGGCGCAATGGCACACCGTTGCATAGTCTGACAAATCCCAAAACCTTCTTCATCATGCCGACGGGTGGCGTGAAACTGTAGTCTTCCAGGGTTCAAAATCGTTCAAATGGCTCTGAGCACTATGGGACTCAACTTTTGAGGTCATCAGTCCCCTATAACTTAGAACTACTTAAACCTAACTAACCTAAGGACATCACACACATCCATGTCCGAGGCAGGATTCGAACCTGCGACCGTAGCGGTCGCGTGGTTCCAGACTGTAGCGCCTAGAACCGCTTGGCCACTCCGGCCGGCTGTCTTCCAGGGGAACAGCGCCTTGACACCTGTACTGTGGGAGGGAGACAACCTGGCGGCGGCCCTATTATGCTGCGGATAACATTCACGTTGGGCTTCAAAGAGTCCAGTGGAGCTTGTGCGAGGCACCGCGACGGGTGGCTAAGGAGTATCGTAGACAGGTTACAGACTACATACACGCCCTCATAACGATCATGTTTCCTGATGGCAGTGGATTTTTTCAGCAAGATAACGCGCAATGTCACAAGGCCAGGAATGTGATGGATGGTTCGAAGAACACAATGGCGAGTTGCAGTTAATGTGCTGGCCCCCAACTCGCCAGATCTGGATCAACACATCTGGGATGCGATAGAATGTGGTGTCAGAACTCAATCACCCCCCTCCCCTGAATTTATGGGAATTCGGTGACTTGGGTGTGCTATCTCCCTCTAGCGAGCAACCAAGGCCACATCGCTCTGAGGCCTCGGTGCATCGCCACTGTCATTCAAGCCAAAGGTCGACATGCAGGCTATTGGGAAGGTGGTCATAATATTCTGGATGGTCACTATATGTGCATTACTAATGTTGCACTTTCTTCATCCATGTTCTGCAAATCACTGTGAAATGCAAGGCGTTCAGTTGCAAGAAGCAGCACCATTCAAAGCAGAATTACATAGGCTACTCATTTCTTGACAAGATATAGTAAAGTCGAATACCAATTATGTCAAAAGCTGCTAACCTGAAGTTCTCCACTAATTTCGACAAAGTACGGAAAATAAATGCAAAGAAAAATAACATAGAATAAAAACAATACAGTTACATTGTATTTGTATCGAGCAGTTCACACGCGATTCGTAAGCAGTAACAGATTCACCATAAGTCCATAAAGCACTGCGCTATGAAACCAGCTTTTGTTTCATATGAAACAAAAACAAGTATGGACTCATTTATTCTGCACAATATTGCGGATGCCAACAGAAATCAAGCAGAAAACAAGTAACATATTTACAATGCAATTCAGAGTGCAATGCACACAAGAAGTTGTAATTAGAAATTACAGTGCAATGAAACCACCTTCTGCTTACTATAAAAAATTTTTAAAAATGTCGAAGACTTTAAATCACCCAGTAAGAAAGAGAGATGATGAAATATTGATAAACTTGCAGCACTCCAAGTGGTCTGGCAGCGAAACAGTATCGTGTTACCTGAGCCCGCATATGAGTTCCAGCCCCACGCAACGCACTGCATTGACAGCCAGGATCGCTACGCTGGGAATGACGATATAGGACCCTGCTAACGGTACAGGAGCAGAGGGGCGCAAAAACAGGAAATAAACGCTCTCTAAGGACTGACCAAGAGCGGCTGAAACGGAATAAGACATTCGTACATGGTACAGACGACCCCCGCTTTTGTGGGAGGAGGGCAGCACCGGAGAACGAACTATAAACGATTGGCTTGTGATAATTGAGTTGTCCACAGAGTGATTGGATTATCGATAGAGGAGAAGAGCAAGTGGGGAACTGTTGCTTGAAACTTGAACGGAAGGCATGAGAAGAAACGGATGATCTTGTGTGTTTTCTATTACGAGCCGGTTTTACGTGTGGCTGAGTTTGATGAAGGAACTAAATTTGGACAAAATATAACTTCCGAGTATTGAATATTGTCAACAAAAGTATGGACGTTAAGTATCAACAAAAATACGCAAGTGAAATGTTTTCTGGTAGTTACAATGTGGCAGCTTTTCCTTTCTATGATATTTTGTATTAAACAGAAATACAGTGTGAGGTGACATAACAGTAGAAGGTTCTCAGATTATTCTAATTTTTCAGACACCTATTTATAACCAAATAAATTTCCTTCGCGTTATTGACAACATGGAATTAATAATTTCCGACTTCGGAAATTCATAAACACCAGCTTTCTGTAAGTAACAAACTTATTTTTCACTTCCCTCACTCTCCCAACTGGTAACTGAAGGAATTAGACATATGTAAGAACATGGGAGGTTTTTGGGTAGTTTTGATGGGTATTGGTTACTGGTTGTATTTTCATGAATAACAATTAGTAATTTTCGGGGAATTTTAAACAAAATTTTGACTGACGTCTATTCTGCAGTATTATGGTACGTTATTATTACCAATTGACTGTACGAATATTCTTTTTTATTTTTGAACTAACCAAAGTTCGTTATCGGATTAGGGTATCGTGTAAGCCACCTGGACTCTCTTATCACCACCTACCGGATGCCAAGTATTTTGTTAAAAATTCCATAAATTCTTCTACCTCTCGTGTTCGTTTCTTCTGCCGACGAAAAGTTTTTCCCTCAGCTCGATATTGTAAACGCACGGTCACAGCGTCATTTCTACAGTGCCATATTTTCCAAGTAACTAATAAAGATCACACGTCTATCGCTACAGTAGTTTACGTTCCAACAGTGCATTTGGTTCACACAGCTGCCGCCTACACTGCCCGCTCTTGTTCAACAATGGAGTTTTGACGCTATTTCGCTACTGTATTATAATATCTCAAAGACTGGCGAGCGGATTTGGAAGCAAAGTAGCTACAATGTTTTGCCGTATTTGATAGAATAAGTGAAATGGTATACAGATCGCACATGTATCACGCCGTTACACCTGACAAATTTCTTGTCAGGAAACGCCGTAAATGAAAGATCTCTATCTGTCCTACCGTGAAAAATGTGAGGCTGGGTTTTGTGCCAAATGTAGCAGAGACACTGATACAGTGAAGCTAATTAAGGAAATATCGGCTTTCAGTTTTCAGGTGAAGGAGCTGACGAAGAGCATTGACACAGCTTCAAAATATTTCAAATGGCTCTGAGCACTATGGGACTTAACATCTGAGGTCATCAGTCCCCTAGACTTTGAACAACTTAAACCTAACAAACCTAAGGACATCACACACATCCATGCGCGAGGTAGGATTTGAACCTGAGACCGTAGCAGCAGCGCGGTTCCGGACTGAAGCGCCTACAACCGCTCGGCCACAGCGCAGCGCCCGGCTTATTTCTGCAGACAAAAATATCAGAAAGCTGGGAAAGATACAAAATAAAAAGGAATTCTGCCAAACAAATAGTGCCCAAAGCACACCATGAGTCGTGGGAGTCATTCATATGCTTTTTAGAACACGACGTCCACTGTCGACAACAGTGTGCATATAAGGTCATGAAACTGTCTGTTTCAAAACACTTTTAAAACGATTTTAGCCGTGTATCGATTAAGAGGCTATTTCGAATAAATACAGCGATTTTGTGAACATAATTTATGACGTTTGTTCTTTATAGCCCCAGTCCAAACGGAAATGAGACACAATGTGTATTCTCTTTGGATGACCGCTCCTAAGTTCACCACTTTGTACCTGTAAAAACTGGTGTCTGAAGTGTGATCCCACACCTTTCGGCTCATAGTGATGGCCGTAATTCTCACGGCAGTTCATCAACAGCTACCCGGGGCTGGACGAAGTAGCCAGCCGAGCCTCGCTGCTGTTGCGTGCCCAAATCACCGGCAGCCGAGCCAGCCATTCTGCCTATCACCCTCGCTGGTTTGTCCTGCCATGAGGTCTGCAGGCTACTTGCTGCCTGGTCCCCCAGCATGCTCTTACCATAAGGCATGAGCTGCTCATCGTCCGGGGTCTTCTGCATCATGCCGCACGCACGACATCACCACAAAACACGATTCCTGTGCCACTAAGCAACGCTATGCAGCCGCCAACCCAAACCTAGCTGCTGCTGGAGAAGAGAGAACGTATTTTTATTTCCATTTACTTTCTGAGCTCCAGAGGAATACCGTAACGACTTTGCTTATTTGCAATTTTTTGTCCCTTTATTGAGTTTCGATTCCCCCTGAAGGGGGCGGGCTGGCAGCAGCTTATTACGCCGCTCTTCAGCCTACAGAATTTGTTTTAAAAAGATGAAGATAATAAAAATAATAACAGTTGGCGATAAAATCGGTGACTTAAAGGTAAAATGGCAGAAAATACTGGAGCTTAAAACATAAAACACAGGGTGGATGATGCTAATAAAATACACAGGAAGCAGAAAAAATAAGAGACAGACTATTAAAAAAAACACTGCGACAGTCGGGTTTCTGTTCGCAAGAGATATAAAATGCACACCCAGCGATAGCATGATTTCTGTTCGCAACACTGTGGAAAGACGCTCAACACTGAACACTCACTTAAACACTGCACTAAAAAATTGGCACAAATATGACATACCACACCCGAGAGCAGGTGGGGGGAAACTGGTCAGATGACGGAAAAAAGGGGGGGGGGAAGGATAGTAAAAGTGAAGGGGGAGGGGGGAAAGGAGCCAATGGAAGATGAGGATACATAAGAGGGGGGGGGGATGCTGAGCAGACGTGCCTGGGAGTGGGGAAGGCAGAGGAGGGGAGTCTAAAAGGACGCGGGAGGGGGGAGGGCTTATTTGCAAAGGTTTCGTTTACTTATAAATAAATTTTATTTTGATTTTTGATTGGGTACAATGCCTACTAAACGCTTGTAAATGTAGTATGGTGCGGAATTGAGCTATAGCGATCCACTCAAAGCTTTGTGATATCAAATTGCAGCTTTTTAGCTTAATGATTTTGATCTGCAAGGGCAGATGCATGCATACGAAGAGCTGCCACCTGCTCTAAAGGTAGACTCAAGTGTTCGTG
The DNA here is from genome assembly GCF_023864275.1 of Schistocerca cancellata. Classification (NCBI taxonomy): domain Eukaryota; kingdom Metazoa; phylum Arthropoda; class Insecta; order Orthoptera; family Acrididae; genus Schistocerca; species Schistocerca cancellata. Next base: position 832,416,207 of record NC_064628.1, on the reverse strand, counting down.
CAACGTCTGACGTTCCCGTAAAACATGTTGATTGTCCTTTTCTTGCATCACAGCCCACAATAGTTAACAGTTCTCTGCAGTCACTTTTATCCCTCTATTGTCAGGAACAACATCTGAGAATGTTGCCACATTTCTGCATAATTCTCGCGATGTCGGCAATATGGTTTATGGTATGATGGATTTCAGTTAAATTTTGCGTGTTTGAAGCTGACAGGAGAGGCAAAAACTATGTATAATGGCTGCAGTGCACACATCGTGTAAACAAAAATCCATGAGGCCAGTGAATTTACATGGCTCCTGTCCTAATGCACCGACGATTGGACGTCACAATTCAGTTTTCATATGGTCATGGAGATGTTTAAAGGCACAGTTGTAGGATGGGCGTGAAAATACAGCAAAAACGTAGATGTAAGTTCAGAATACAAATAAAGAATTACATAAGATATTAATTAGTATAAGCGGTTCAATCGATTGTGGCGTGCAATCGCTGAAACAGTAGAATAATTACGCAGTTCAGTTGTCTTGCAGAGAAGACGGCACCTATTTTGTTCTGCAAGCCGTCCTGATCGGACGCATATCTGCCATCGATGCAGATAATTATTTGGCACACAGCAGTTATATACAGGATGGTCAATTGATCGTGACCGGGCCAAATATCTCGAGAAATAAGCGTCAAACGAGAAAACTACAAAGAACGACACTAGTCTAGCTTGAACGGAGAAACCAGACGGCACTATGGTTGGCCCGCTACATGGCGCTGCCATAGGTCAAACGGATATCAAATGCGTTTTTTTAAAAAGGAACCCCCATTTTTTATTACATATTCGTGTAGCACGTAAAGAAATATGAATGTTTTAGTTGGATTACTTTTTTAGTTTTGTGATAGATGCCGCTGTAATAGTCACAAACATGTGGCTCGCAATTTTAGACGAACAGTTGGTAACAGGTAGGTTTTTTAATTTAAAACACAGGACGTACCTACGTTTGAACATTTTATTTTGGTTGTTCCAATGTGATACATGTACCTTTGTGAACTTATCATTTACGAGAACGCATGCTGTTACAGCGTGATTACCTGTAAATACCACATTAATGCAATAAATGCACAAAATGACGTCCGTCAACCTCAATGTACAATCCTGGAAATTGAAATAAGAACACCGTGAATTCATTGTCCCAGGAAGGGGGAACTTTATTGACACATTCCTGGGGTCAGATACATCACATGATCACACTGACAGAACCACAGGCACATAGACACAGGCAACAGAGCATGCACAATGTCGGCACTAGTACAGTGTATATCCACCTTTCGCAGCAATGCAGGCTGCTATTCTCCCATGGAGACGATCGTAGAGATGCTGGATGTAGTCCTGTGGAACGGCTTGCCATGCCATTTCCACCTGGCGCCTCAGTTGGACCAGCGTTCGTGCTGGACGTGCAGACCGCGTGAGACGACGCTTCATCCAGTCCCAAACATGCTCAATGGGGGACAGAGCCGGAGATCTTGCTGGCCAGCGTAGTTGACTTACACCTTCTAGAGCACGTTGGGTGGCACGGGATACATGCGGACGTGCATTGTCCTGTTGGAACAGCAAGTTCCCTTGCCGGTCTAGGAATGGTAGAACGATGGGTTCGATGACGGTTTGGATGTACCGTGCACTATTCAGTGCCCCCTCGACGATCACCAGTGGTGTACGGCCAGTGTAGGAGATCGCTCCCCACACCATGATGCCGGGTGTTGGCCCTGTGTGCCTCGGTCGTATGCAGTCCTGATTATGGCGCTCACCTGCACGGCGCCAAACACGCATACGACCATCATTGGCACCAAGGCAGAAGCGACTCTCATCGCTGAAGACGACACGTCTCCATTCGTCCCTCCATTCACGCCTGTCGCGACACCACTGGAGGCGGGCTGCACGATGTTGGGGCGTGAGCGGAAGACGGTGTGCGGTGTGCGGGACCGTAGCCCAGCTTCATGGAGACGGTTGCGAATGGTCCTCGCCGATACCCCAGGAGCAACAGTGTCCCTAATTTGCTGGGAAGTGGCGGTGCGGTCCCCTACGGCACTGCGTAGGATCCTACGGTCTTGGCGTGCATCCGTGCGTCGCTGCGGTCCGGTCCCAGGTCGACGGGCACGTGCACCTTCCGCCGACCACTGGCGACAACATCGATGTACTGTGGAGACCTCACGCCCCACGTGTTGAGCAATTCGGCGGTACGTCCACCCGGCCTTCCGCATGCCCACTATACGCCCTCGCTCAAAGTCCGTCAACTGCACATACGGTTCACGTCCACGCTGTCGCGGCATGCTACCAGTGTTAAAGACAGCAATGGAGCTCCGTATGCCACGGCAAACTGGCTGACACTGACGGCGGCGGTGCACAAATGCTGCGCAGCTAGCGCCATTCGACGGCCAACACCGCGGTTCCTGGTGTGCCCGCTGTGCCGTGCGTGTGATCATTGCTTGTACAGCCCTCTCGCAGTGTCCGGAGCAAGTATGGTGGGTCTGACACACCGGTGTCAATGTGTTCTTTTTTCCATTTCCAGGAGTGTATTTGGCAATACGTGTAACGACATTCCTCTCAACAGCGAGTATTTCTCCTTCCCTAATGTTCGCACATGAATTGACAATGCGCTGACGCATGTCGTCGGGCGTTGTCACGATAGCAAATATACTTCAACTTTCCCCACAGAAAGAAATCCGGAGACATCAGATCCGGTGAACTTGCGGCCAATCCACTTGTTATGAAATATGCTATTCAATACCGCGTCAACCGCACGCGAGCTATGTGCCGGACATCCATCACACTGGAAGTACATCGCCATTCTGTCATGCAGTGAAACATCTTGTAGTAACATCGGTAGAACATAACGTAGGAAATCAGCATACATTGCACCATTTAGATTGCCATCGATAAATTGGGGGCCAATTATCCTTCCTCCCATAATGCCGCACCATACATTAACTGGCCAAGGTCGCTGATATTACACTTGTCGCAGCCATCGTGGATTTTCCGTTGTCCAGTAGTGCATATTTGCCGGTTTACGTTACCGCTGTTGGTGAATGACGCTTCGTCGCTAAATAGAACGCGTGCAAAAACTCTGTCATCGTCCCGTAATTTCTCTTGTGCCCAGTGGCAGAACTGTACACGACGTTCAAAGTCGTCGCCATGCAATTCCTGATGCATATAATTATGGTACGGGTGCAATCGATGTTAATGTAGCATTCTCAACACCGACGTTTTTGAGATTCCCGATTCTGGCGCAATTTGTTTGCTACTGATGTGCGGATTAGCCGCGACAGCAGCTAAAACACCTACTTGGGCACCATCATTTGTTGCAGGTCGTGGTTGACGTTTCACATGTGGCTGAACATTTCCTGTTTCCTTAAAAAACGTAACTATCCGGCGAACGGTCCGGACACTTGGATTATGTCGTCCAGGATACCGAGCAGCATACATCGCACACGCCCGTTGGGTATTTTGATCACAATAGCCATATATCAACACGATTTCGACCTTTTCCGCAATTGGTAAAAGGGTCCATTTTAACGCGGGTAATGTATCACGAAGCAAATACCGCCCGCACTTGTGGAATGTTACGTGATACCACGTACTTGTGCGTTTGTGACTATTACAGCGCCATCTATCACAAACCGAAAAAAGTAGTCCAACTAAAACATTCATATTTCTTTACGTACTACACGAATATGTAATAAAAAATGGGGGTTGCTATTTAAAAAAAAACGCAGTTGACATCAGTTTGACCTATGGCAGTGCCATCTAGCGGGCCAACCATAGCGCCATCTGGTTTGCCCCTTGAAGCTACACGAGTTTCGTTCTTTGTAGTTTTTTCGATTGATGATTATTTCGTGAGATATTTGACCCGGTCACTATCAATGGACCACCCTATATATATATATATATATATATATATATATATATATATATATATGACGCAATCTCACTAGGCGTATCCATAGTTGCACACTTCAACAAAATTAATATAAGTGTCTATGTTATTCAATTTAGTATAATATTTTGTGAATACAGTGATATTACTCAATCTTGTGTTTCATTTATGTTGCAAGCTACTGCTCCATTTAAACGGCGTGTTGGAAAGTCTCAAGGTTCCGTGTCACGGATTATATCAAAGGTCCAGTACGAACCAAAGCTTTGGAATAAGTCAATGTACGAAGTCCTATAGAGAATCACACACGGCTAAATTTTCAATGAACGGACCTTACGCAAAAAGCCATCGTCAACCGCGCAAAGTTTGTACAAAGTGATCACACACTACCATTAATAATAATTATTATTATTTATCTGTTGTCTGATATTCAAAAACCAGACAGGAAAAGCCACGGCGAGAAAAATCAAAGATGACACTAGCGTAGTGTAGAAACTGGTCAGGGGATTACGCTCATGTTAAAAAAAATACCAGAACACTTTGAACAACTAGATATAGGACGTTCATATTAACAAGATATGAACATTACTATGACCTGCAAAAATTATTAGCATTTCAATCACGTTGGTTCAGCACGGGGTCCTGATAATTTACTCCATGCGTGATGGCACTATCAGAAGTGTCGTGTTACCCTGTTCCACTGTTCCGCCAGAGCCGAGGATGACGCAGATCTGTTCTGTAATTCCATTAGGATGAGATGTCGATCTTCTCAGGGTGTGGTCTGGGTAGTGCGACGTGACCCATCTCGTCGTGCTCTAGAGCCTTCCGTGAACCATTCTGCACACACCCATTGCACTGCCGAAATATTTCGTCCCGCACGAGCAGCAATTTCCTGGACGGATACTTCACCTTCTCTCACGCCAATAATGCGCCCTCTTTCAAACTCAGGAAACGTATCCTTGCAAGAGTAGTGCATGGGTACCTGGATAACTTGCAAAATGTGGAGTAGACTTCAGAGAACGTACTCAAATTGGCAGAGTATGCAGGTGGGATAAGGCGGGAGGTTCAAAAGCGTTAGTTCGTGACAAGAGAAAAGAAGCAAAACGGTAACGTCATTTCAAATTAACGCAATTGTCTGTCAATCTTTCCCACAGCACAATTTGGTTACTTACACTATCCATAATGGTTTTCGTAGTCTTTTTACATATGTTGGCTGGATTATTTGAAATATAGGTAAAAGCTCAATGTAACCACTTTCTAAATTTTAAGTTTCTTTAAGAACGCGTGTCGGAGGCTTTGGTGTATCATCAGGAAGCAGTTCCGGTTTTTAACCCTAGTTCAGTGCTCACGCGATACCAACGATATCGAAATACCTAGAGTGTTATAATTTGTCACACTGATTGTAGAAGAAAGCTTTTGCTGGATTAGTAAGAAGAAATATTTTGGAAATGATTTGGCATATCTGTTGTTCTGTTAGTCACCGTCGTCTATTTTGCTCAAGAGCACTTTATACAAACTTTACCAGAGACGTTTCAAGTATTTGCTGTCTACAGGCTTCCAGATACGTAAGCCGGCCGCTGCGGCCGAACGGTTCTAGGCACTCCAATGAGGAACCGCGCAACTGCTACGGTTGCAGATTCGAAATCTGCCTTCGGCATGGATGTGTGTGATGTCCTTAGGCTAGTTTGGTTTAAGTAGTTCTAAGTCTAGGGCACTGATGACCTTAGATGTTAAGTCCCATAGTGCTCAGAGCCATTTGAACCAACCTGATACGTATGCTTTTTCGTCTAATCATGTACAAAAATGCTTCTGATATTAGCAGTCAGTGGATAATATTTTTTACAATTTTCTACATAATTAGAACTGCGCTTATACACAGAAGAAACTGGTTCACCTGCCTAACATCGTGTAGGGCACCCACGAGCACGTAGAAGTGCCACAACACGCATTTCCGGACACATGTTCAAAGGACCTTTCTCCCTCCATCTTCAGTCACGAATCTGTCTCTGTAGTTAGTCGGTTTTATTAATATACACCCTGCGTGCAGGATCTGTCGTAAGTAAAATTTAAAGCGATCAGCTGCTAGTGAGGAGGTTTACGTTGTCTTCTTCTTACTAATTTCAAAAATACGTTTACGGAAACAGCCTACCAAACATGTGTAAACCATATGTAAAGAAATCGATCATTCGAAATTTAACTTTGGCTCTTTCGCACTTTTCCTGCCTAATTTCCATCCATCGCAATTTTTACACGTGACAAGGGGGCAATTTCCGCAGTCCAGCATTTATTTTCTGTCATTTTAGCGAAATACATGTGAACTACACTAGTGGCCATTAAAATTGCTACACCAAGACGAAATGCAGATGATAAACGGGTATTCATTGGAAAAATACATTATACTAGAACTGACATGTGATTACATTTTCAGGCATTTTGGGTGCATAGATCCTGAGAAATCAGTACCCACAACAACCACCTCTGGCCGCAATAACGGCCTTGATACGCCTGGGCATTGAGTCAAACAGAGCTTGGATGGCGAGTACAGGTACAGCTGCCCAAGCAGCTTCAACACGATACCACAGTTCATCAAGAGTAGTGACTGGCGTATTGTGACGAGCCAGTTGCTCGTCCACCATTGACCAGACGTTTTCAGTTGGTGAGAGATATGGAGATTGTGCTGGCTAGGGCAGCAGTCGAACATTTTCTGTGTCCAGAAAGGATCGTACAGGACCTGCAACATGAGGTCGTGCATTATCCTGCTGAAATGTAGGGTTTCGCAGGGATCGAATGAAGGGTAGAGCCACGGGTCCTAACACATCTGAAATGTAATGTCCACTGTTCAAAGTGCCGTCAATGAGAACAAGAGGTGACCGAGACGTGTAACCAATTGCACCCCATACCATCACACCGGGTGATACGCCAATATGGCGATGACGAATACACGCTTCCAATGTGTGTTCACCGCGATGTCGCCAAACACGGATGCGACCATCATGATGCTGGAAACAGAACCTGGATTCATCCGAATAAATGACGTTTTGCCATTCGTGCACCCAGGTTCGCCGTTGAGTACACCATCGCAGGCGCTACTGTCTGTGATGCAGCGTCAAGGGTAACCGCAGCCATGGTCTCCGAGCTGATATTCCATGCTGCTGCAAACGTCGTCGAACTGTTCGTGCAGATGGTTGTTGTCTTGCAAACGTCCCCATCTCCCGATTCAGGGGTCGAGAAGAGGCTGTACGATCCGTTACAGCCATGCGGATAAGATGCCTGTCATCTCGACTGCTAGTGATACGAGGCCGTTGGGATCCAGCACGGCGTTCCGTATTACCTTCCTGAACCCACCGATCCCATATTCTGCCAACAGTCATTGGATCTCGACCAACACGAGCAGCAATGTCGCGATACGATAAACCGCAGTCGCGATAGGCTACAATCCGACCTATATCAAAGCCGGATACGTGATGGTACGCATTTCTCCTCCTTACACGAGGCATCACAACAACGTTTCACCAGGCAACGCCGGTCAACTGCTGTTTGTGTTTGAGAAATCGGTTGGAAACTTTCCCCATGTCAGCACGTTGTAGGTGTCGCCACCGGCGCCAACCTTGTGTGAATGCTCTGAAAAGCTGATCATTTGCGTATCACAGCATCTTCTTCCTGTCGGTTAAATTTCGCATCTGTAGCACGTCATCTTCGTAGTGTTGCAATTTTAGTCGCCAGTAATGTATTATCACCGTCTTTTCCAGGAAGTGGGAGAGCCGGTAACTGCCCCGCCGCATGAACTGACGTCATCAGCTACGATAATGGGAATTACTGGTCCTGTTTCAGCACTGAATTAATATGCCGACGATGGCCTATAAGGTCGTATACCGGTGCAGAACAAATTACGCTGCAGGAAAGCACATAGTGTGTCCTTTATCCACTAAATGGGGATTGTCTTTGCTACGAAGAAAAGGAAATAATCTATCATCTTGATTCAGCTAATTTCACTACCCGTAACGTCCTACTGACGTCGGAACATCACCTCGAGCTGAACAGGCTAGGCAAAGAGTCGTACGTGGCCTTGTCAAAGAAGCTTCTCTGACATTGTCTCGAGGCGGATTTTATGAGTGATTGTGACGCTACACTCGCATCGAGACGTACATGTCTTCATTTCTCTCGCATCGAGAGGTGCACTTTTCCAGTTCCCTTCAGGCCATCTATATTTATGATCCCCAAAACTGGCGTTCAATGTGCAGCAAGTGCACAGTAGATTCTGTTGTTTTGAGTTAATGCACTATGTTTAATAATTCATCTCAATACGAAACACGAGGCAACCGTACGTTAGGAAAGGACTTTGGACGCCTGAGAAAATCGAAATCACGATGGCTGCAGAGAGATTTCAATCCTCCAGTCCGAATACGATTCCTGCGTCCATGTTTCAACTCGCTCAGTCAGTTGGGTATTCGTTTGAGTTTTAATTGTCAACTCGATACAATCAAGGTGCGAGCATGAAAGTTATTGATGGGTGTTGGTTCTCCTCTACGTATTTACTCTTCAATGCGACGTACTTTTCCCAGTTTGGAAGCAGATGTTATGTCTCATATTAAATGTTTTCTTCATCTGAGAAGAGAGGAAGAAGACACTGGATGCTGTGTCAGGTCGGGGAAGGAATGGGAGAGGTTGAGTCAAAATTTGACAGCCCAAAGAAGCAGTATGTTCGACTAAATCCCGAGCAGAATGAGCTGGGGTGTTGTCGTGGAACAAAAACACCTCCTCGGACTGTTTCCACGACGATTCCTCTTGACAGCCTCTGGCACCCTTTCCAGAAAATTTCGCTACTATGTTCCTGTGATGGTTCGTCCCTTACAAGCATATCCTGTCGGCAATATTCCAAGGTAGTCTTAAAAAAAGCACTCGGGATCACCTTGCCCAGCGGTCTACATCTACATACGAGGTGTGTGGCAGACAACACTGCGAGCGACCTGGCAACACTGTGTTGTTCTGCTTGTGTAGACCGGTGGATTCATCTCTTCCAGGCGCTCGGTCCGAGCTTCGACTTCGTTCAGCCAACTCGTGTTTCTCGAGAGCGCCATTGGTGAAATTATGTTCTTGTTGTATGTCACAAAAATGGAACAGCGGAATATAGAGCAACGTTATGCAATCCATTTTTGTGTTATACTCGGGGAATCCGCGAATGTGATGTAGCGGGACTTTAAATTCCGCCGCGCTGCACTCGTTCCCTCAGATAAAAAATATCCCGTCGCAGCGGTATGAGCGCTCGACGGCAGAGAAAATACTAAAATTGTAACCCTTTTCTTGTTTTCTATTCGTTTCTGAATTGTCTCTTGATAGCCAAAGCTTAAGGCAGACGTGATCTGATGAAGACGTTAAAAAAAAACTTTTTAGCTAGTCTTGATGTGATTTTAATGTGTAGACATATTGTGGAAGTTGTTAAGAAATTCGGAGGATGGAAGTAGCAAAGTAAATTAAATTGCATTTAATATCAAGACGGTTTTGTGTACATTAGAAATTCCTGGACAATGAAACTTATTGCAGGATTTCGGAGCAGACTTTTCACGTAGAAATGAAGGAGATTTATGAAGACCTGGACGCCGCACGAAAGAAGTCAAGTTAACCTGGTAAAGGATGATTTATCTACGCCACTTCCCCCTGTCAGTTAGACTTTGTTATTCTCTGTTTCTTTTCAGTAAGTTTTGTAGTGGAAATTGGTTTAACTTTTGCTCAAAAACGCCACAAGGACCACCCCCACTATAGCTTTTCTGTAATACGAAGTCCGATTTGCATTTCATTCTTTCCTTTTTTCACGGTCATTTACGATTTTAAAACCCCCTTTTCATTCACCATCTCTTCCCACATTTTCAACTTTTTCTTTTCTTTTCTTCTCTCTTTTCTTTTTTTATTAACCACTACAGTGAGCTTTGAAAAGTTAACACAAGCCTACGGGGAACATTCCTTACCAACAGCACTAACCTAAGGACACATCCATGCCCAAGGCAGGATTCGAACCTGCGACCGTAGCGGTCGCGCGGTTCCAGACTGAAGCGCCTGGAACCGCTCGGCCACACCGGCCGGCACCAAGAGCACAAATCTTTCATTGGCGCAAATCATTTTTGGGAGGCTGAGGACACGTTGAAGACGAGCCTTGTTAAGAGGGACCTTCAACTTCAGAAACCAACGAAAACGACGAACGTGTGTGCTCTCTTGTGCGATCGTACCGAAGAATAACAATAAGGATGATAGGAGACTTTTTAAACTCAAACACTTTCATCGTACATCAAATTTTGTCCGACGTTTTGCATATGCGAAATTGTGCCCAAAGACTTCATAATTGAGCAGAATGATAATCGAAGAAACGTGTGTGTGTTGATCATCTGGAGAGCATTGCCATCCATCACGAATCGGTCAGATGTGTGATCCTGGATTTTTGAGTACGATACTGATCAAAGCGATAAAATGAGGAGTGGCACAATGAGACATCTCTTCGACCGAAAAAAGCACGAATGAGCAAATCAAAGATTAAAACATTGCTCACTTGCTTCTTTGACTGTAGGGGTATCGTGCATAAAGAATACATTCCTCCAGGACAAACAGTCAAACAACTGATATGAAACTTCCTGGCAGATTAAAACTGTCTGCCCGACAGAGACTCGAACTCGGTACCTTTGCCTTTCGCGGGCAAGTGCTCAACCAACTTTTTTTTTTTTTAGCTACCCAGGCACGACTCACACCCCGTCCTCACAGCTTTAATTCCGCCAGTACCTCGTCTCCTACCTTCCAAACCTCACAGAAACTCTCCTGCGAACCTTGCAGAACTAGCACTCCTGGAAGAAAGGATATTGCGGACACATGACTTAGCCACAGCCTGGGGGATGTTTCTAGAATGAAATTTTCACTCTGCAGCGGAGTGTCCGCTGTAGAGTGATAATTTCATTCTAATCATACAACTGCTCTAAAAAGATGTCCTTGAAAGGCTTCAGAAAAGGATGAACTCAGTGAGACTGGACATTGCAGACAAGTAGACGCTGCATCATAACAATGTCCCATGCCATACAGCCACTTACATTACGGCATTTTTTACCTCAAAAGACATTCCCATTGTTCCTCAGTCCCCCTGTTCACCTGATGTTAGTCCTCGAAATTGAAAAAAATGTCTTAACGGGTCGTCATTTTCGGACTCTGGAGAAGATTCAAAAGAATGTGACCGACACGTTGAAGGCCCCATTAGAGCGAAGAATATCCAGCGGTCGGCTGGTAGGAAGGGACGCCCTCATCTGCAAGGATCGCAATATAGCCGCTCAAGAGAGCGTGAAATGTATCAGCAGTCTGGCAATATCGCGCAGCTATTGTTTGCCGCCTACTGCTGTGTCACCCACGTATCTGCGACAAATAGGAGGCGTATCCACCGCCAGGCAGATAGATACCTCTATCTTATCTGTGGGAATAAACACGGAAGCGTAGTGGCCACGCGTAGCGATGATGATTAATTTGCGTCACCCCCTTTGGCGGCACCGGGTTCGCCAAATACGGACGGTGTATCAGGCTAGCACGTCAAACTTCGCCCTGCCACTACAGCAGTGCTGCCAACAGCAGCACCACCTCACTGCCATTGCTTGCATTTTGCATGCATACCAACCTCATACGAGTTGTCGCCAAGTACAGAAATCGGTGTGCACAAATTATGGAACAACGAGGTTACGTTTTTCCACTTAACTAGTAATTATCATCATAAAAAAACAGTTGATATTAGGATTTTCTTGCCTTTTCTCTCTATTCTACACTAGAAGGTGTCATATTGAATCTACATACAATGATCATTGGTATGAATTCTCGCATGAGAATTCGTGCGGCTCTCAACCTCACACAACATACACACATTTAACAAACATCAATGTAATACAGTGTGTTTTAAAAAGAATGCATATATTTCTAATGCGTACATTTATTGAACTATAAGACATACAACTATAAAACTTGGGGAGACACATATTTACGAATCTCTCAAGTATAGATTTCAGATATTCAATATGTTCTCCACCAGCGACACGAACAATATCACATTGATACTCGAATTCCTCCGGTCAACGTCACTGATGCCATGACAGTAAGGATCCGATTCTTCAACACGTCTAGGTTGTGTGGTCGTGTTGGAGCACAACCGTTGTTCTTAATGAAACCTCAATGAAATAAGTCACAGGGCGTCAGAATGGCGACCATGGTGGCCAGCTGAGAAGTGCTAAGTCGCCTGCTGTTTGACTATCAATCCAACGGCTCCGGAGAGATTCATTCAGATATTCACCCTCTCCAGTGAGGTATGCCCCATCTTGTTGAAAAACGAAGCTGTCCTTGTTCTGCCTGGAAACAGTTTTCTAACAAACAAGACCTTTACCCATGTTTGCATCAAAGAAGAACGGGCCGTAAACAGTTGACTGGGATATCGCACAAAACACGTTGGCTTTGGGTGAATCTCATACGTGTTCAATGTGTGCATGTGAGTTCCGTAGGCCACAGATTTTAATATTGTGTTTGTTTATTTTCTCACTAAGGTGCAAACTCGCTTCATCACTGAGTACGATGCCTTATGCGAAAGTTTTATCATTGTCAGCAATCTGAAGCTCATCAGAAAGTGCCACATGTTTTCATTTATCGTAATAATGCAGAGTCTGTAACAGCTGTAACTTTAACGGTTACATAACCAACCAACGTCGCAAAACTCGCCAAGGTGTTGTAAGCGGTTGTACCTTCCGACTGGCACGACGAGTTGATTTTGTAGGACCATGTTAGAAAGCAGTTTCAATTCGTAGCAGCATTTTCGTCGGAAATATGAGGTCGGCCAGGACTCCTTCCTGTATCTACAAACTGTCGATATCATCTGCGAATGTTCCACCTATTCGGAAGATCAGAATGATACGTCAATCTGAAATATCTTTGCAGTGTAATCACGAATTTCCACTTCGCAAACTCAAGAACACAAAATGATTTCTGCTACGAAGCATCCGTTTTGCAACATCTACCTCATACTCCGCAAGCCACCTAATGGTGTGTGGCGGAGGATACTTTCGATATCTGTATCTGATCCCTCCAACCCTGTTGCACTCGCGAATAGTGGGAAGACCGATTGTCGGTAAGCCTCTGTATTGGCTCTAATTTCTCGAATTTTCTCCTCGTGGTCAATACGCGAGATGTATGTGGGGGGAAATAATACGTTGTCCGGCTCCTCCTGAAAAGTGCTGTCCCGAAATTTCAGTAGTAAGTCTCTCCGCGATGCACCACGCCTCTCTTGTAACGTCTGCCACTGGAGTTTGTTTAGCATCTCCGTAACGCTCTCTCGCCAGCTAAACGATACCGTGACGATACGCTCCGCTCTTCGTTGGATCTTCTCAATCTCCTCTGTCAGTCCTACCAGATAGGGATCCCAGATAGATAAACAATACTCAAGAATCGGGCGAACAAGCGCCTTGCAAGCCAGTTCTTCCGTGGATGAGTTGCATTTCCATAAGATCCTTCCGATGAATCTGATTCAGGGTCAAATGGTTCAAATGGCTCTGAGCACTATGGGACTTAACTTTTGAGGTCATCAGTCCCCTAGAACTTAAAACTACTTAAACCTAACTAATCTAAGGACATCACAAACATTCATGCCCGAGGCAGGATTCGAACCTGCGACCGTAGCGGTCGCGCAGTTCCAGACTGCAGCGCCTAGAACCGCTCGGCCATCCCGGCCGGCTTCTGATTCTGGTATCTGCTTTCCCCACTACCGGCTTTATGAGGTCGTTCCACTTAAAGTCGTTCGCCTAAATATTTTACGGCAGACGCTGTCTCCAGCTGTTTGTCATCAATAGTGTAGCTATACATAGTCGATTTCTTTTCGTATGTATGTGCAATATGTGACGGTAACCAAGCAAACAGAAGACAAATGGCATCTAGCGGCAATACATATAAACTAGTAAGTGCATTCTTTTATCCAGTAACCGAGCCATGGAGCAGCGGTAGATACTTATGACAACATAATACTTCATCAGGTTACCTTCCATTCAGAAGGCTGTTGCACTCAGCGACTGTTATATTGACTTGTAAATAATAGATTTCAGCAATCAGTCGTCCTTTTTAAATTTTATTGGCAGATCTTGATTTCAGGTAGAGGTTAGCCATTCTCAATGCACTATGATTTTTGATCAATGCGTGAATGCCTGTTGGTCTGGCTTCATCCACAGTTCATTGAATACTCATGTTCATCAGTCCCCTAGACTTAGAACTACTTAAACCTTACTAACCTAAGGACATCACACACATCCATGCCCGACGCAGGATTCGAACCTGCGACCGTAGCAGCCGCGTGGTTCTAGACTGAAGGGCCTAGAAACGCTCGGCCACTCTGGCCGGCGGCGACCGAGCAACGTTTGTTCTAGCGCTGCGGTATAAGTGCTCTGCACACGTTAGGCATGTCATCTTATTTGTACTGTATGCAAAATAAGAAATATACGGACACGCACAATAGTCTTTAATTTTTTTATCTGGGAGATATTGTCCTGGAATAAAACGAAAGGAGTTCCTATCATCATCTTCTGACCATGACTGGGGGAGGAGATAGGTATACCTCTTGATAAGGTACATGTCTTAACTGGAAGCCTCCTCCAAAATATTCTCCTTTGAGATTCGTTCATCACAAATACCAGCTAGCCGCTATTTGGCTAAAAAGTCCCAGACTCTGCTTACTCGAACAGCTGTCTCCTTGTTATAAAGTCCCCGCCGCGTTTTTCTGCCTGTACGTGAAGGCCAAACTCAAGAACTGTAGAAATTTTGCTACAGCATTCACAAATACGGAGGTTGTACGAAAACATCGAAACACCGACAGAAATGCTCGCTACTGTTGCATTTTACACGAACGACACCTATGCAATATTTTCAGTATGTTGCATGCGGCAGTCGTAGTCAGCAAATTGTTGCGTGTTGTTGTGAGTGCGTTATGTCGGAGCTCAGTACATTCGAATGTGAGCAGATTGTTGCTGCTCGTTTAGTGGATACTTCCGTAACTAAGGTAGGTGAAGTGTTTGGTGTTTAAAGAACCACCGTATCGAAGATTTATATCGCATACAGGGAAAGCGGAAAAATATCGTCCGCTAAGTTACAATGCGGACAAAAGTACACTCCTGGAAATTGAAATAAGAACACCGTGAATTCATTGTCCCAGGAAGGGGAAACTTTATTGACACATTCCTGGGGTCAGATACATCACATGATCACACTGACAGAACCACAGGCACATTGACACAGGCAACAGAGCATGCACAATGTCGGCACTAGTACAGTGTATATCCACCTTTCGCAGCAATGCAGGCTGCTATTCTCCCATGGAGACGATCGTAGAGATGCTGGATGTAGTCCTGTGGAACGGCTTGCCATGCCATTTCCACCTGGCGCCTCAGTTGGACCAGCGTTCGTGCTGGACGTGCAGACCGCGTGAGACGACGCTTCATCCAGTCCCAAACATGCTCAATGGGGGACAGATCCGGAGATCTTGCTGGCCAGGGTAGTTGACTTACACCTTCTAGAGCACGTTGGGTGGCACGGGATACATGCGGACGTGCATTGTCCTGTTGGAACAGCAAGTTCCCTTGCCGGTCTAGGAATGGTAGAACGATGGGTTCGATGACGGTTTGGATGTACCGTGCACTATTCAGTGTCCCCTCGACGATCACCAGTGGTGTACGGCCAGTGTAGGAGATCGCTCCCCACACCATGATGCCGGGTGTTGGCCCTGTGTGCCTCGGTCGTATGCAGTCCTGATTGTGGCGCTCACCTGCACGGCGCCAAACACGCATACGACCATCATTCGCACCAAGGCAGAAGCGACTCTCATCGCTGAAGACGACACGTCTCCATTCGTCCCTCCATTCACGCCTGTCGCGACACCACTGGAGGCGGGCTGCACGATGTTGGGGCGTGAGCGGAAGACGGCCTAACGGTGTGCGGGACCGTAGCCCAGCTTCATGGAGGCGGTTGCGAATGGTCCTCGCCGATACCCCAGGAGCAACAGTGTCCCTAATTTGCTGGGAAGTGGCGGTGCGGTCCCCTACGGCACTGCGTAGGATCCTACGGTCTTGGCGTGCATCCGTGCGTCGCTGCGGTCCGGTCCCAGGTCGACGGGCACGTGCACCTTCCGCCGACCACTGGCGACAACATCGATGTACTGTGGAGACCTCACGCCCCACGTGTTGAGCAATTCGGCGGTACGTCCACCCGGCCTCCCGCATGCCCACTATACGCCCTCGCTCAAAGTCCGTCAACTGCACATACGGTTCACGTCGACGCTGTCGCGGCATGCTACCAGTGTTAAAGACTGCGATGGAGCTCCGTATGCCACGGCAAACTGGCTGACACTGACGGCGGCGGTGCACAAATGCTGCGCAGCTAGCGCCATTCGACGGCCAACACCGCGGTTCCTGTTGTGTCCGCTGTGCCGTGCGTGTGATCATTGCTTGTACAGCCCTCTCGCAGTGTCCGCAGCAAGTATGGTGGGTCTGACACACCGGTGTCAATGTGTTCTTTTTTCCATTTCCAGGAGTGCATGTTTGAGTGATCACGACGGACGGTGATTGAAGGTGAAAACCAGGAAGGAGACAGCTGCAAAAGTTACTGCGGAACTCAATGTAGCACTCGCGAACTCTATCAGCACAATGAAAACACGAATGGAGCTCCATAAGCAGTAAACTTCAGAGTGAGCTGGAATTCCAAAACGGCACATAAGCAGTGCAAATGCCCATAACAGGACACCGTGAGGCCGAAGCCACATAATCTGGATTATGGAGCAATGGAAGAAAGTCATTTGGTCGGATGAGTCTTTGCCATATACTTTTCCAACTTCTGGCCGAATAAACGTCCCGATATGAAATAGGGCGGTAATAAGCTGATGATTTTGCCCGTCTTATCGTGATTATCTATGGGCACCATGGTTACTGTGCAAGACTGCCTTACTGTCGAGTATTACGTGACCATTTTGGTTGATCAGCTCCATCCCATGGTACAAAGTTTGTTCCCCAATGATGAAGCTGCGTTCAAAAACGACAAAGCCCTGTTCACACTGCTCGCAAATTCCATGACTGGTTTTGTGAGCACGACGATGAATCGTCGCATCTCCCCATCACCAGAGTCACCAGATCTCAATATTTTGCCGCTATGATGCAGCAAGAATGGTATAGGATTCCCTTGAAAACATACAGAGCCTGCATTTATCCATTTCAAGACGACTGTAAGCTGATATGGATGCAAATGGGTTTCCTGCTCCGTATTAGGCATGGCAGTGTGTTGCGTTTTTGGTGTTTCCATATTTTTGTCTATTCCTTCGAGATAGATTGATTTAGGAGGTAGGTTATGTGTGAAATTTATTACCGCTGCACCAAGCAAGCCTCCTGGCCGAAGACAATAGAGAATAAAAGGTAAGAGAAAGATTATCGTGCGTATGCTCCGCTGGTGTCACTTTGAAAGACGTATGCGGTATGATCGTCGCTAAAGAAATCGGCGATTGTATTGGTATCTAAAATTATCTATATGTACTGCCCGACAAAATAAGTATCTGGAAGATATGGTCCAACGTCTCGGGTTAACTTCGAACACGTACACACAATCGCCTAGTATGTGAATTACAGAGTTGCGGTTCTGACAGTTATAACAGCCGCCAGAGTTCACTAGCGTTGTTCATGTTTACTGCCATCACAAGTCATGGTTGCATATATGGAGAGGATGAATAGCGTCAGATCTTGAGTGATCGCTATGAAGGATGAGATGTGCCACATACTCGTATGAGAGACTGTATCAGTCTGAAAGGGTATGAACAGGAACTCATTGAGGGCCTCCATTTGACCGGTTGATCGAATCGTACAATATCCAGATTTAAACACATTCGAAAGTAACGTGAGCCTCATGTTGCACTGAATGCGAACGTTAGGGCAGCCATACTTGCGATCAAAATACACTACTGGCCATTAAAATTGCTACACCACGAAGATGATGTGCTACAGACGCGAAATTTAACCGACAGGAAGAAGATGCTGTGATATGCAAATGATTAGCTTTTCAGAGCATTCACACAAGGTTGGCGCCGGTGGCGACACCTACAACGTGCTGACATGAGGAAAGTTTCCAACCGATTTCTCATACACAAACAGCACTTGACCGGCGGTGCCTGGTGAAACGTTGTTGTGATGCCTCTAGTAAGGAGGAGAAATGCGTACCATCACGATTCCGACTTTGATAAAGGTCGGATTGTAGCTTATCGGGATTGCGGTTTATCATATCGCGACATTGCTGCTCATGTTGGTCGAGATCCAATGACTGTTAGCAGAATATGGAATCGGTGGGTTCAGGAGGTTAATACGGAACGCCGTGCTGGATCCCAACGGCCTCGTATCGCTAGCAGTCGAGATGACAGGCATCTTATCGGCATGGCTGTAACGGATCGTGCAGCCACGTCTCGATCCCTGAGTCAACAGATGAGGACGTTTGCAAGACAACAACCATCTGCACAAATAGTTCGACGACGTTTGCAGCAGCATGGACTATCAGCTCGGAGACCATGGCTGCGGTTACCCTTGACGCTGCATCACGGACAGGATCGCCTGCGATGGTGTACTCAACGACGAACCTGGGTGCACGAATGGCAATACTTCATTTTATCAGATGAATCCAGGTTCTGTTTACAGCATCATGATGGTCCCATCCGTGTTTGGCGACATCGCGGTGAATGCACATTGGAAGCGTGTATTCGTCTTCGCCATACTGGCGTATCACCCGGCGTGATGGTATGGGGTGCCATTGATTACACGTCTCGGTCACCTCTTGTTGGCATTGACGGCACTTTGAACAGTGGACGTTACATTTCAGATGTGTTACGATCAGTGGCTCTACCCTTCATTCAATCCCTGCGAAACCCTCCATTACAGCAAGATAATGCACGACCGCATGTTGCAGGTCCTATACGGGCCTTTCTGGATACCGAAAATGGTAGGCTGCTGCCCTGGCCAGCACATTCTCCAAATCTCTCACTGATTGAAAACGTCTGGTCAATGGTGGCCGAGCAACTGGCTCGTCACAATACGCGAGTCACGACTCTTGATGAACTGTGGTATCATGTTAAAGCTGCATGGGCAGCTGTACTTGTACACGCCATCCAAGCTCTGTTTGACTCAATGGCCAGGCGTATCAAAGCCGTTATTACGGCCACAGTTGGTTGTTCTGGGCAGTGACTTCTCGGGATCTATGCACCCAAATTTTGTGAAAATGTAATCACACCTCAGTTCTAGTATAATATATTTGTCCAATGAATATCCGTTTATCATCTGCATTTCTTCTTGGTGTATCAATTTTAATGGCCCGTAGTGTACAAGCACATCATTTACCTTACACGTATGCTGTGCCATCCAAGAACATGTAAGAGAATCCCAGCAGCGTTCTGTGTCATCCAGCACCACTGGTTGGAGACTAGTAGCAGCCAGAGTAGGAAATTACCGCCCCACACGTATGCTGCCATTAATACTACAACACAAATAGCTGGGTTCTGAGTGGCGCCATGCTCGGAAAACGTGGACTGCTAATGAACGTGGTGTTACTCTTGACGTTGGGGTATGGCTTCAGGTCACAGATAGTAGTGAGTGAGGGAGATTTGACGGTACGTGGTATCTTACGGACGTCCTGGGTCCTCATGTGCTACACCCAATGGTATCGTGGTGCCATTTTTCAATAGGACAATACTTATCCACGCATGTCACGCGTCTGTGAACTGTCTCTGCGTCATGTTGATGGCCAACAAAATCTCCAGATCTCTCCCTCATAGAATATGTGTGGGGCTAGCTCGGATGTCTGTCCCATTTGCAGTGTCCAGGATATCAAGAACAAGTTACAAAAGTTGCGGGCAGCTTACGTCAGAAGAAAATGCAATGACTTTATGGCACTATTACCAAATGAATCAGAGCATAAATCACAGCCAGAGGAGGTGCATTGTCATGCCAGTAACTGAGATCATTTGGTCAAGTTCTTTGAAATTTGGTTTGATTTTATAATCAGTGAACTAACGTTGCTTACGCTCTCGATCCGTGAAGTTTCATTTAATTTCCTTCTCTCCTTTTTGGGCGCTTCACTCTTTTTGCTAGCTTACCTGCTTTTCTCTGCAGGTACTACACATCATAATATCGTCGGAATAGAGTATTCTGATGTGTAACAGTTATACAGACACGAAGGGTTGCTTACACAACCTGGCCTATATACACCTGAAGATGATCGCGTGTGATCGAAACTAAACATAGTGAGTAGCCCGAGATGGAAAAATAAGCGATATGTACTGATCAGCCAGAACATTATCACCACCTACCTAATAGCCAGTATGTCCACCTCTGGCATGGATAGTAGCTGCGATTTATCTTGCCATGGAAGCAATGAGTTTAAGAATTTTTAACATTGTGCAGCCCTGTCAGCAACTGTGATAATTCAAGATATAACACGTCAGACTCAGTTGCAAATAGAAACCAAACTTTACCCAGGTTTCAGCCAAAATAATTTGGCCTTCTTCAGAAGCGAGTGACACTAAACTACTGCATGTCATGGCCAAACTTTGGCATGCAGTAGTTTAGTGTCACTCGCTTCTGAAGAAGGCCAAATTATTTTGGCTGAAACCTGGGTAAAGTTTGGTTTCTATTTGCCACTGAGGCTGACGTGTTACATGTTGAAGTAATGAGTCCTTGGTAGGTAGCTGGAGGGAGTTGGCACCACATCTGCACACACAAGTCACCTAATTCCCGTAAATTCTATGGAGGGGGCCATGAGCTCTGGCGCCACGTCCAGTCACATTCCAGATGTGTTCGACCTGGTTCAGATCTGGCCAGTTGGGGGGCCAGCATATCAACTGAAACTCGCCATTGTGCTCCTCGGTTCACTCATCACACTCCTGGTCTTCCGAGATGACGCATCATGTTGTTGAAAAATGCTACTAACGTTGGGAAACATGGTCGTCATGAAGAGGTGTATGTGGTCTGCAACCAGTGTACGAGACTCCTTGGCTGTCATGGTGCCTTGCACGAGGTCCACTGGATCAATGGATGCTGACATTCATGTGGCAGAATGGAGCCGCCGCCAGCTTGTCTTCGTCACACAGTGCAGGTGTCAAGGAGCTATTCCCCTGGAAGATGGCGGATTCGCGCCCTCCCATCGGCACGATAAAGAAGGTATCGGGATTCATCAGACCATGCAGCGCTCTGTCACTGCGTCAACGCCCAGTGCCAATGGTCACGCGCCCATTTCAGTCGTAGTTGCCGATGTCGTTGTGTTAACATTGGCACATGCATGGATCGTCAGCTGCGGAGGCCCATAGTTGGTAGTGTTCAGTGCACTGTGTGTTCAGACACACTTGTATTCTGCCCACCGCAAACGTCTGATGTTAGTTCCGCCACAGTTCGCCGCTTGTCCTGTTTTGCCAGTCTGCCCAGCTTACGACGGCCGACATATGTAATGAGGGATGGTCGCCCAACCACACGACGTCTGGATGTGGTTTCACCTTCGTTTTGCCACGTGTGAAGACAGTCCTCGAACACCCGACAAGTCGATCAGTTTTCGAAATGCTCGTGTCGTCGATGAAACCCAGATAGATCGCGCGCCTTCCTCACTCTACACACGGACAGCACGCTCACTAATAGTACACGCGCATCTGTCTGAGTACCAGTCATTCCTCGCCAGGGGACGCTGCTATGCCTGGACGGGATAATACCGTTAGTAGGTCTGTGCACATAATGTTCTGGCTGATCAGTGTATACACTTTTGTTAATGATTTATCAGTCAGTGGGGCCAGTCGTCTGGCGTTGATAAATAAAATCATAACTGTGGATTTCAGTATGCCATTCTGTATATAATAGGGCAGTACTTCCAGGGTGCTTGTTCGTCTACATGTAGATTTGTACCAGCAAGCCGCCTTTTAGTGTGTGGCGGAGGGCACTTCATGTACAATTGTCACTTCCTCATCTTCCTGTTCTAGTCAGTAATGATTCGCGGTAAGAACGATTATTGATAAGCTCTGAGCTCCAATCTCTTTCATTTTACTTTCATCGTTCTTTCGCTCGATATATGTAGTAGGGAGGAGTGTATTGGTTGCAGATAGCTCGGTCAGGTGCCTTCGTTGGCGACCCACCAGGAGAGCAGCAAGTTACATATTTAGCTTTCTACTTTGTGATTTTATAGTTTAACTCTTAAATCAGTAGTACTACAATGGACATAATGTGTGTGCATGTCATGCGCAGCCGAAGGAGAAACTGGCTGCAGTTCCTAACAGCTGAAGACACTTCTAGCCGTGGTCAGCAGTCTGCAGGCTGCAGCCTCAGGGTGTAATGGCGTCGGAAAATCTGTCGCATTGCATGGGACACTTTAGGTGCCATTTGTTTCGCCTGCAAATTCTGCTGCCGAAGCCCCTTACTGTGTCTCCTTACACGGCGAATCTGTGCTCGCTGCAGAGTGAGTGGCAAGTAGCAACGCGTTCGCGTCAGTGGAGGCTGTTGGTTATTGCGAAAATTGGCCGTCCCATTCAGCGTGGGAGTAGACATACGGCCGCTACTTTAGCAGGATCAGAACAGCCACAAGATGATAGGGGTCTTCAGTTATCGGAAACTCCAATGTTGGGCGCGTTGCGGAAGCCCTTAGAAATATAGGGTGCAGGGCTGGGAAAAAGTCTAATGTGGGCTCTGTATATGTGCTGGTGGGTGCTTCATCTGAGATGTGGAGGGGGCCATGCCTGTGGCTGTCAAGGGGGCATGTGCAAGATGTGGTACGTGTCAGCACCAGTAAAACCTGTCGCTTGGATACTGGGGGCATTCTCAGCTCGTCTGGGCCACTGGCAGAAGTGTTGAAGACTGCTGGCCTCGCTCGTGGAGTGCAAGCAGAGCAGCATCGAATACAGAGTTGATTGAGACTCTTTTCTTTGGAGCTGGAAGAATATCAATCAAAGATTCCATCTGTTCTGTGATGGCCTTAGCTGTATTTTTTTGGACTTGCATTACGGGATGCAGAAAAGGAAAAAATTGACCCGCAAAATTACAGGTCCATGTCCCCAACATGGACATGTTGCAGAGTTCATCAACATATTGCAGTCTCAAATACAAGAAACTTCCTTGAGATAGAAAAGCTTCTGTCCACAAACGAGGACGGATTTAAAAAGCATGGCTCGTGCGAAACTCAGCTCACCCTTTTCTCACATGATACCCTGCGAACTGTGGATGAAGGGCAACAGGCTGATTCCCTATCCCTAGACTTAGTGGAAGCGTTTGACACAGTGCCCCACAGCATCCTGTACGAAGGTAGGAGTATACGGGTTAGATACCCAGATATGTATCTCGAAGACTTTTTAAGCAACAGTACCCAATATGTTCCCCATGGTAGTGTGAGAGAATTGATATTGTTCTCCACACATAAAAGTACGGATTGGCTGAGCAGCGTTCCGCGATTGTTTTCTGATGACGCTGTAGTGTACAGAATGAGTTAGACAGAATTCCAACTTCGTGCAATGAATAGTAGCTTGCTCTAAATGTACAAAATTTAAATCAGTGCATATAAATAGGAAAAACTACCTTGAGTAGACACAAGGAATAAACGTCTATCAAAAGGTGGTAAAGCTGTAGCAACTGGGCAGATCACGGAGGATAGTAGAGAAGGCGAATAGTGGACCTTAGTTCTTTGGAAGATTTTCGGAAAAAATGTAAGTCGTCTATGAAGGAGACCGCGTACAGAACGCCAGCAAGACTCATTGTTGAGTGTTTGGCATCCCCACCGGATCAGATTAAAGGACGACATCAAAGCAATTCAGAGGCGCCCTACTCATTACAAAACATACTTCCCCTACATTGCAATCCCAGTTAAAAACAACCAAGTTAAAAAGTGTACACTGTACTTACTGTTCGTAAATCACTTGATTTGTGCACTTCTTACTTCAGAACTCGAAAACATTGGAAGACTACAGGCTGTCAATGCTTTATGTCTCACTACAGTAACTAATAGTAATAACAACAATAATAATATCACTGTGTACAGCACTGTAGTGGCCCTTATGTAGTCACTGCTGTGTCGGTCGTGTCAACTAATTCATTTACCTGTTTCGAAGCGAGTAATGAAGCAGATTCTGGACTACTACAGGTATTATCTACGACTTAGAGAACACATTTTCTTGAGATCTTGGCATTTGTTCCTTATATGTCTCACTATTATCATCAGCGACGTACGGGACAAAGCACAACATATGCTTATAGTGTGTGGACTGTGTGGGGAACCTTTGACCTCCACCGCATTAATGCTACTAACAGAGAAAATTTAATTATTGATAACTTACGTAATCAGTATTATAGTCTTACAAAATTGTGATAATAGTAAAGATCTTTTGAAAGTAATTTGGTTGCGTGACTGAAATAGAATGAAATCGTTTAGCTTTTACCCCTCAGAAAATTTCATTTTACCCCTCAGGGGGTAAATACTCCCAGATTGTGAACTACTTACGGGATGGGTAGAATGGAATGCATAATCAAATGAGTACAGAATATGGATTGAGAGTAAATCGAAGTAAGACGAAAGTGAAGAGAAGTAGCAGAAATGCGAACAGCGAAAAACTTAAAATCAGAATTGGGGATCACGAAGTAGACAAAGTTAAGGAATGACCCATGACTGGCACAGCAAGGAGAACATAAAAAGCAGGCTAGCACTGACAAACAGGGCATTCCTGGCCGAGACAATTCTCCTAGTATCAAACATAGGCCTCAGTCTGAGGAAGAAATATCTGGAAATATTCATTTGGAGCAGAGCATTGTATGGTTGTGACAAATTGATGGCTCAAAAAGAAAAAAATTGAGACAAATAGACTGTCGCTTTTCCCCCGTTTCTTTAGCGAGTGGGACATGAAAGGGATCAGTAGGAGGTATCCTCCGTCGTGCACCTTACTGTGGCTTGCAGAGTATGTGGGTGACTACAGGTGTAGACTCTTTTAGCAACATACGTTTTAGTCTAAAACCACACCGTGATGCACATGTCTCTCTCTTGTAGCGTCTGCCAGTGGAGGTCGGTAATTATCTCCGTGACGCTACTAATAGAATCTGTAAAGAAAGGTTTTGCTCTTGTTTGGATATTGTCTCTTTGCTGTACCCATCCTATCTGGTACAGATCCTAGACTGTCGAGCAATATCCAAACATTTGTCGAACAAGGGTTTTGTAAAATACATTACTGTGGGTGGATTACACTTCCTACGGTACACTGGCTCCATTTTAAATCACTTCTCATCATTTATGTGACTGTTTCCATATACTGTTCTGCAATCGTGTAATCTTCCAATAATGGGACCTTCTTCTTATTCATGCGCAATAAATTACATTTATGTTGAGGTTCAACTTCCAATCCCTGCACCAAGTTATCTAATTGGTCGCTTATACGTATTGCGTAAAGTGTGGTCCAGCTGCCTAATGGACTTCCTTTGCCATTCTAGACAGAGTATGAGAAAGAACTTTTTGCCCCTCTAGCAGGAACGTCCCGCAGCTTTCTGGTGGAGCGAAACGTTCCTGGTGATTAGTTTTCATTCGTTTCAATGTAAACATTCGTTTGTATCTGCAAACTTTTCATGAAACCAAAGAATACAGACAAGGTCCGCGAACACACCAATTGGGATCCAACTGTCGTATCGAAAGGAGAGGGCCACAAGGAGGTAGAGAGGCTATTCCCCCTTTTTTTTCATTCTGTAGGTGGAGGAGTCCGTCCGAGTCAGGTTGTTTTCAGCCTAAACCGGACAAGCTAAAGGTGGAGTAGAGAGAGGCCAAAATGGGAGCAAATGGCTGGGCATTACCAGTTCTGGAATTTGTCTCACAATCCAGGGAGAACTCTGGAAAACCTTCGCCAGAACCAGAGAATGCGTTCGAAAAGGCGCATTGTACTGCACCGCGGACTGCGGATGTGCGAGGGTCATTTTCAAAGTCAGAACTGATAGCGCATCGTGTCCGCGCATCCTGTCACGTGACGTCCGTTCACAGTCGGCCACTCTTGGCCAGACTCTCACTGCGCCGCCAATGCGTTTCACGTCTCTCCCGGTGTTGATTGTATGGTTATACTGCTTACTTTGTCGCCATGTCAGTCAGTAATCCCGCCAATTGTAAAGTGCGCTAGGTTATTTGATTCTCAAACGCTAAACAATTTCGTCCTGCTAATATTCTCCGGCAGCTTGTTGAAGTTTATACTGCAGATGAAATGAATGACGGAAATGTGGGTAAATGAAGGAAGGACAAATTTTCAGGATGAAGAAGATCGGGACAGCCTACTGTCATGAATGAAGACGTGACACAAAAAGTTGACGAGGCAATTAACATACGAAAATAAAAAAAAATGCTACCGAAGAGACGCGATCTCACGTCAATTGAAGAATATGAGCAGTGTACTTGCTTGCTATTCACTGCGCCACATCAAAAATGTAATGAGTCACTCTACATAAGTGTGCCACCACAAAATGGTTCAAATGGCTCTGAGCACTATCGGACTTAACTTCTGAGGTCATCAGTCCCCTAGAACTTAGAACTACTTAAACCTAACTAAGGACATCACACACATCCATGCCCGAGGCAGGATTCGAACCTGCGACTGTAGCGGTCGCGCGGTTCCAGACTGTAGCGCCTAGAACCGCTCGGCCACTCCGGCCGGCAGTGTGCCACCATTGTTGGGACAATTGAAACTAGTTTCTCTTCAGTACTGACGAGCCACACCAGAAATTTCCACAAATTTCAATATCAGCAACTCATCACATTGTAACTGACAAACTTCGCTACAAAAAGTGTGCGAGATGGGTGCCACATAAGTGTACAGAAGAGCACAAAACAGAACGAATGGCGCAACCTTTGTCCGTTATGGAGCGCTATCACAAAGATGGTGAGAGTTCTTGAGTTGCATTGTGACCGGTGGTGAAACGTGGATTTCGCACTACAATCCAGCGAAAAAACGTCAATCCAGTGAGAGGCAACATTCAAACTCCCGATGAAAGTATTAAAATTCAAACAAGAACCTTCAACACGGAAAATCACGCTCACGGTATTTTGTGACCAGAAAGACATTGTTCTTTTATACGTTTTGCCAAGAGGAAAGACAATAACCGCTGAAAGGTACTGTGAAACATTTCTTGGTGGAAAGCGCTTGGAAAATGATGACATGTTGAAAAAAATTGTTACTAACTGGTTCAACGTCCAGGCGGCAGATTCTTTGATACTGGGATCGCCCAGCTGCGGCCTACACTTTTTTTTTCAGTCGTCAATTTCCTGGCAGATTAAAACTGTGTGCCGGACCAGGACTCGGAACCTTTGCCTTTCGCGGGCAACTGCCCGGAGGAGAGCTTCTGTAAAGCTTGGAAGATAGGAGACAAGGTACTGGCAGAAGTAAAGCTGTGAGGACGGGGCGTGAGTCGTGCTTGGGTAGCTCAGTTGGTAGAGCACTTGCCCGCGAAAGGCTAAGGTCTCTCTCATTCCTTTCCCCAAGCTCGCATTTTCCTGTGAACTTTTCTTCTATTCCTTTCCCTACAACTGTCCCTACAACTGCATTCCAGTACTCAATGACTATTACATTATCATCTACCTTTGCGTACTACACTCCTGGAAATTGAAATAAGAACACCGTGAATTCATTGTCCCAGGAAGGGGAAACTTTATTGACACATTCCTGGGGTCAGATACATCACATGATCACACTGACAGAACCACAGGCACATAGACACAGGCAACAGAGCATGCAAAATGTCGGCACTAGTACAGTGTATATCCACCTTTCGCAGCAATGCAGGCTGCTATTCTCCCATGGAGACGATCGTAGAGATGCTGGATGTAGTCCTGTGGAACGGCTTGCCATGCCATTTCCACCTGGTGCCTCAGTTGGACCAGCGTTCGTGCTGGACGTGCAGACCGCGTGAGACGACGCTTCATCCAGTCCCAAACATGCTCAATGGGGGACAGATCCGGAGATCTTGCTGGCCAGGGTAGTTGACTTACACCTTCTAGAGCACGTTGGGTGGCACGGGATACATGCGGACGTGCATTCTCCTGTTGGAACAGCAAGTTCCCTTGCCGGTCTAGGAATGGTAGAACGATGGGTTCGATGACGGTTTGGATGTACCGTGCACTATTCAGTGTCCCCTCGACGATCACCAGTGGTGTACAGCCAGTGTAGGAGATCGCTCCCCACACCATGATGCCGGGTGTTGGCCCTGTGTGCCTCGGTCGTATGCAGTCCTGATTGTGGCGCTCACCTGCACGGCGCCAAACACGCATACGACCATCATTGGCACCAAGGCAGAAGCGACTCTCATCGCTGAAGACGACACGTCTCCATTCGTCCCTCCATTCACGCCTGTCGCGACACCACTGGAGGCGGGCTGCACGATGTTGGGGCGTGAGCGGAAGACGGCCTAACGGTGTGCGGGACCGTAGCCCAGCTTCATGGAGACGGTTGCGAATGGTCCTCGCCGATACCCCAGGAGCAACAGTGTCCCTAATTTGCTGGGAAGTGGCGGTGCGGTCCCCTACGGCACTGCGTAGGATCCTACGGTCTTGGCGTGCATCCGTGCGTCGCTGCGGTCCGGTCCCAGGTCGACGGGCACGTGCACCTTCCGCCGACCACTGGCGACAACATCGATGTACTGTGGAGACCTCACGCCCCACGTGTTGAGCAATTCGGCGGTACGTCCACCCGGCCTCCCGCATGCCCACTATACGCCCTCGCTCAAAGTCCGTCAACTGCACATACGGTTCACGTCCACGCTGTCGCGGCATGCTACCAGTGTTAAAGACTGCGATGGAGCTCCGTATGCCACGGCAAACTGGCTGACACTGACGGCGGCGGTGCACAAATGCTGCGCAGCTAGCGCCATTCGACGGCCAACACCGCGGTTCCTGGTGTGTCCGCTGTGCCGTGCGTGTGATCATTGCTTGTACAGCCCTCTCGCAGTGTCCGGAGCAAGTATGGTGGGTCTAACACACCGGTGTCAATGTGTTCTTTTTTCCATTTCCAGGAGTGTATATTACCCTTTCAGTAACCTCATCACTTCCCCTATGTCTTCATTTTCAGCTTACGACGTTGGCATGTATACCTGAAGTATCGTTGTCGTTGTTAGTTTGTTGTCCACTTTTGATAAGAACAGCCCTATCTCTGAACTATTCACAGTAACACTCTCTCTGCCCTAACATCCTCAATTTCTTTTTTTAGTCATTAGTCTTCTGCCTGGTTTGATGCTGCCCGCCACGAGTCTCTCCCGTGCCAATCTCTTCATCTCAGAGTAGCACTTGCATCCTACGTCCTCAATCATTTGCTGGATGTATTCCAATCTCTGTCTTCCTCTTCAGTTTTTGCCCTCTGCAGCTCCCTCTAGTACCGTGGAAGACAGTCCCTGATGTCTTAACAAATGTCTTATCATCCTGTCTCTTCTCCTTTTCAGTGTTCTCCACATACTGCTTTCCTCTCGATTCTCTAGCACCACATCTCAAATGCTTCAATTCTCTTCAGTTCCGGTTTCCCCACAGTCCATGTTTCACAACCGTACAATGCTTTGGTCCAAACGTATATTCTCAGAACTTTCTTCCTCAAATTAAGGCCGGTATTTGATTCCAGTAGACTTCTCTTGGCCAGGAATGCCCTTTTATCCAGTGCTAGTCTTCTTTTGATGTCCTCCTTGCTCCGTCCTTCATTGGTTATTTTGCTGCCTAGGTAGCAGAATTCCTTAATTTCTTCTACTTTGTGACCATCAAACCTGATGTAAAGTTTCTCGCTGTTCTCATTTCTGCTGCTTCCCATTACTTTCGTCTTTCTTCGATTTACTTTCAATCCATAATCTGTGCTCATTAGACTGTCCATTCTATTGTGTTCTGCCCACTCGTCTAATACAGGGTGCCTAGGAAGCTGTTTTCTCGAATCGCTAGACAAAAATTCAGGCAAATCGTACTCCTGGAGTTTATAACAGAAAGTTAAATTGACAGTACTAAACTATGCGTATTCACAAAGGTTTTACTTTTGAATACATTACGGGAAAGGCAGTGATCAATGTCTTACAAATATTTACTATTAAAAACAGTCTTGATCACGATTTATTTATCAAGGTGACCGGTTTCTTCAGACCATTGAGTAGGAACCTCTTTCTGTTGGAGAATCACTTTCTCTCTACTACTCAATGGTCTGAAGATGACCACAGTAGTGGTCGAAACCGGTCACCTTGATAAATAAATCGTGATCAAGACTGTTTTTAATAGTAAATATTCACAAAGGTGTGTCGCAAGCAAATGGCGACATGCAAATAATCACTTTCCTTCAGTATATACGCAAAACAACCCAGTTCATAAGTCACTGCTACAGCGTTAGTATGACGGCTATTCTTCCGCTAGGTGTAGCGGCGCTTGTATTCTCTTCATGTAGAGGCCGCTCCTGTCTTGGTGTCGTCCTTGCGAGGGGTTCAACATACCTGGCTGACGGCGTCTTACAACCCTCGCTGCTCTTCGTTTCTTGATCATTCTGTCACGATCAAAGAGAACTAAGCATCAGTCATTTAGCACTGCATCTGTAAGTTTTTGAAAAGCTTCTTGGAACAAACAATGGGGACATTCTTGTGACGCAACGATGAATGGAGCTGCAATTTGTCCAGCATTGGGTATGAATCGAATATAATAGTTCATTTTCCCTAAGATTGACTGCAATACTGGTACACTGCGAGGAACTGGCAAACCTCATACGGCTAACAAATGCGACCAAAGAGGATGTATACCTTGACTCTTTATGACATGACCAAGATACTATAACTCGGGTTTAAAAAAATCACTCTTGGCCAGTTTACACTTTAGTCCTGCATCAAATAACACATGAAAAAAGCACGCAAATTTGCAATATGATCTTCAGATGTGTGATCTCCTATGACAATATCATCCACATACACACATCAAAAAAGTCCATTTGACTGTTTCGAGATGACACTAAACTCGCCCAAATATGTAAACAACCATGCATGAGGGGATCCGACATCCGATCAGTTCCAGTCATTCTACCAGGAAGGAGGTAGACGGCTCGTGTGGTCTGTAGTTCAACCATGCCAAGACAGTCAATACCGCTGTTCGATCGCGTCCTCATTGATACTTTGTGCCAGGAAGGGCTATCAACAAGGGAATTGTCCAGGCGTCTCGGAGTGAACGAAAGCGATCTTGTTCGGACATGGAGGAGATACAGAGAGATAGGAACTGTTGATGACATGCGTCGCTCAGGCTGCCTAAGGGCTACTACTGTAGTGGATGACCGCTATCTACGGATTATGGCTCAGAGGAACCCTGACAGCCACCATGTTGAATAATGCTTTTCGTGTAACCACAGGACGTTGTGTTACGACTCAAACTGTCGCAATAGGCTGCATGATGCGCTGCTTCACTCCCGACGTCCATGGCGAGGTCCATCTTTGCAACCACGACACCATGCAGCGCGGTACAGATGGGGCTACAACATACTGAATGGACCGCTCCGGATTGGCATCACGTTCTCTTCACCGTTGAGTGTCGCATTTGCCTTCAACCAGACAATCGTCGGAGACGTGTTTCGAGGCAGCTCGGTCAGGCTAAATGCCTTAGACACACTGTCCAGCGAGTACAGCAAACTGGAGGTTCCCTGTTGTTTTGGGGTGGCATTAGGTGGAGCCGACGTACGCCACTGGTGGTCATGGAAAGCACCGTAATGGCTGTACGAGACATGAATACCATCCTCCGACCGATAGGGAAACCATATCAGCAGCATATTGGCGAGGCATTCGTCTTCATGGATGAAAATTCGCTCCCCATCGTGAACATCTTGTGAATGACTTCCTTCAGAATAACGACATCGCTCGACCAGAGTGGCCAGCATGTTCTCCAGACATGAACCCTAACGAACAGGCATGGGATAGATTGAAAACGGCTGTTTACGGACGACATGACTCACCAACCACTCTGAGGGATGTACGCCAAACCGCCGTTGAGGAGTGGGACAAACAGGACCAACAGTACTTTGATGAACTTGTGGATAGTATGCCACGACGAATACAGGCATGCATCAATGCAAGAGGAAATGCTACTGGGCATTAGAGGTACCGATGTGTACAGCAATCTAGACCACCACTTCTGAATGTCTCGCTGTATGGTGGGACAACATGCAATGTGTGGTTTTCACGAGCGATAAAAATGGCGGAAATGATGTATATGTTCATGTCTATTCCAATTTTCTGTACAGGTTCCGGAACTCTCGGAACTGAGATGATGCAAAACTTTTTTTGATGTGTGTAGTTTGAACAGTTGGCACTTGAGCACTCATCTGTTCCAAACACCGTTGGAAAATCGCGGGTGTGGAAGCACTGCCAAAACGCAAACGCAAATATTTAAACAAGCGCACACACACTTTTTGAGATTCTTCATCAAGCGGTATTTGAAGATACGCGTCGCGCAAATCAATTTTTGAAAAGTCGCGACCAACGTCTAATATGTCCATGAAATCCCCTGGGCGTAGCAATAGATAAGTATCAATCACAGTTTGTGGGTTGGCCACAGACAGTCAGCACAGAGGCGAATGCGACCTGCAGTTTTGGGGAGCAAAACCAGTGGACTTGCCCTCTGACTAGCATGGATGGGCGCAATATCTCCGCTATCTTCCAATTCTGTATGTTCAGCAGTGACTTAGTACCGTAATGCAATCGGAACAGTTCTGGCAAGGGAAAATGTCAGCTGAGCATTGTCTTTCGGAGTAATATGTGCAACAAAATTGTTAGCCTTACCTAAACCTTCAGAAAAGAGTTCCGACAATTCTTTCAAAAAGCTAACTACACTGACTTTTGCATGGAATGCAGACACTGACCACACATTGTCCTGAATCTTAAAGCCAAGGAAATCAAATGAATCAAGAACAAATATGTTCTCACAATCGTCACTGTTCACATATGCAAGTGATACATGGATGGTGAAGTATATTTTCTGAGAACGGGAGTGTCTTGTCCATTATAAGCCGTCAGGTGAGTTCAAGTTTTAGACAGGCGTGGGGAGCCTAACATTTCATATGTGTGATGATTCAGCAATGTAACAGAGTCACCCATGTCCAACTGAAATTTCACACGTTTCCCACAAAGAACCAAATGAACAAAAAGTTTGTTGGACTGGCGTAGTACTGAAGAAACTGCTTGCTTGCAAGTTTTGCTAATGCCTGTTGCAGACTTTGAATATACTACATTAATGACATGTGCCTTGTGACTAGATTTTTGTGACTGGGCCAAATTCTTGTATCTGTTCTGTTACAAACATATGGATTGCACATGTCCTTCCTTGCCACAAGCGTAACACTGTGCCTGCTGGGAGGGGCAGCCTTGGCGTTTGTGCCATGAATAACACTGAGGGCATGACTTTATTCCGTTCACCCTTGTAGCTGCCTGTTTAGCAAGCTGCTTGTGTGGCGTGGAGAGTTGTTTACGTGGCATGGCGAGCGCAAGCTGCCGCTGCTGAAATGGATTGTCATAAACAAGGGAAGCAACCCAACATATTACTGGCTGCTCAAATTTATCGGCCGACGGGGCATCTGAATCGTACTGATCTAGTGTTTGCACTACGTGCTGAAATAATTGATCGGACTGTTTCTGTTCTCTGAGTTTGACATCAGTTACACTGTACAGAATCGCATCACACAACATAACATCTGAATATAAAGCGCCACAAGCACATCTGAATTTGCATTTCCCCGTCATACCCTGCAAATCTGTTACCCACTCGCAAAATGACTGAGATCTAAATAAGTGGCCATGGCACAGAAAAACAACTGAATCGCACAAAAGAGAAAAGACCACTGAAAATGACGGAATAGCAATTCGATTGTACTATGAGAGACATAAAGATTGCCTGGCCGAGTAATTTTAGAGTCCAAGAACAGAGTACTGCGCATGCCCAAGTTCATAAGTGGCAGTGTTCACAAATCTAGCGTTCTGAGGAGCTTCACCTTGGTGTTTCCATCGTCAAATAGCAGCAATGTAGTAGTTAGAATACAGTATATATCGAGATTCATTGCAATTTAACTCAGTGTATCATTTCGTTTTAGAATAATTATGGGAGCACGTAGTAACTGTAGAAATATAAGAACTTCATGTCGCCAGAATTACTACAACGAGGAGTGTTTCATATCTGTTTCATTGGCTAAGTGGGTGGACAGACAGTTTACGAATGTGAAGGACGAGCATTCGAATCTAACTGGAGTCAACTGTCTATTTTTTATTTAGACCTGTACAGGTAATATTTTAATCTTAATTCGGTGCACATTGTGCAGTTGTAGGCTTTTCTAGGTTCCACATTCTTTCAGACGATTCCATTTTATAATAGTCTAATCTTTATACAAACAGAAAAGTGGTTATAGTAAATACATTGGAAATGAATGTATTTCTTTTTAAATACTTTGGTCGCCAATTAGTGCCTCTATAGTTTTCAGCTAAGAGAAATGTATCAGCTATTGACATACGTCATGGGTCTGCTTCAAAATGGCTGATGTGAATGTTCGTCAGCGAATAATTGCTCTCTTTGAAAATGGTGTCAGTGGATCTGAGGCAAGACATCGTTATGGAGTTGACGCTTCCGCAGCAAGGAGATGGATGAGACGATTTTGAAATAATAGTGAGGTAACGAGACGCCCATTACCTGGAAGACCACGAGTCTCTACACGGAGAGAGTTCACGAAAGAACTTGCTCTCTTCTAGCGGTAGTGTACTGTAGGTCTCTGAAGGAACGAAAGAATGATTAGAAAGAATGATTAGAAAAAGACACAGGTCATGCCCATTTTCAAAAAGGGTCGTCGAACAGACGCACGAAACTATAGGCCTATATCTCTAACGTCAGTCTCCTGAAGAATTTTGGAACATTTTATGCTCGCTTGTCATGACGTTTCTGGAAACCGAAAATCTCTATACGAATCAGCATGGATTCCAAAAGCAACGACTGTGTGGAGCTCAGGCAGTTGATACCTGCACTCAGACTGATGCCATGTCCCTTGACTTCCGGCTAGATATACTGTATTTCCGCACAGCTGCCAAATGAGCGAAACACGACCGCACGAAATATCAGACTTCCTGTCAGAGTGGACTGAAGAGTTCCTAGCAAACAAAATATAGTATCTCATTCTTAAGGGGAAACGAAAATGAAATTTTTATCCGTATTCTGCCAATGCTATTTCACCCTTTGAATTTTGCAAAAGAACTATAAGTGGTAAAACAGTGAAATTTTTACTGACTATATATACATATATGCCTGCATTTACGAGTAAAATGAGCAAAATACCTCTCGAGGATTTGAAAAAAAAATTTCTTTTACTAATACAATTTCACTTTCTTAATACATTTATTATTATAGAACAGTGTGTTGGGTTGGTGGTTCTCAATTTACTTGTAATAACTTATAACCATCCTCAGTACACACTGAATAAGTTTCATATTTCTAACCCAAACAATTTAGAAAATAATGGTACCTGAAAGTCAAAAAATGTAGTTTCCAGAAAAATCAATTTAAAGTTCAGTATTGCAATTTATGTACAGTTATTGATGAGAATTACCGCTAACACTTTCCTGCACTACACTGAGTATCATACTAATCTTCTTTTCTTCTCTTGGTCCCTCTTCTTTTCTGTCTACCTTTGTTGTACATTTTAAATTAGCAGTTTCTGCTCTGCAGATTCTCTCTTTATCTATTTGCGCCAAGGATTTTGCGGTATTTCAACTAGATTTTATGTCCAACACTTCCAAAACATCCAGTTTTCTTCTTACAACAACTTTGAAACATAAAGTAGCATCATAAACACCAAATTTCAGCGTTGTAATCTGAACAACTACAGTTTTTAGTAACCGGGTCCAAATGAAATTTTGCTTTGTCCTATGAAGACATTTCTTCATCAAAGTATCTTTATACAGTCGTCTAAATATAGGTTTAATTTCATTCATTACTGCTGCAGGTAAAGAATGTTTGTGGTCATATGTTGCTCTTGTCCTGTACTTGCACCAAGTGTCAGGATAGTTCGGGCAAAGACAGGGCTGCGGCTTTTGATCTGCGGAAAACTTAGGGAAAAAAGATAACCCATACAGCTTTTTTCATGTTTTCTAAATTCACAATATTTCTTCTTATAGCCATGCCTAATAATGATAAAACAATAGAAGCAGGAAGTAACGTACGATAAAACAATAGAAGAGGGAAGTAACGTATAAGGAATAAAAGAAACCAGTGCATTGTCTCTGCTTGGGACAAAAAAGAAGGCATTTAAATGCCAAATTGCACAAAGCGTCCAGAAAACCATCACAAGTCGAAAAATTGTCATATTTATAAGAAACAAAAACAATTTTACGCAGGAAATGGGAGGCATTGTAAATATGCAAAAATTTAAAGATCGGTTTTTTGAGCCCGTTTGCCTTCCGTCTCCCCTTAACGAAGCAGAATCTTCAGATGCAAACGTAACTTTCTGATGTACGCCAAAGGAGTGTTATAGGACCATTACGTTTTACAATACATATTATAATTGAGCTAGATAATAACGTCGAAAGTTCCATAACTCATGTCGTTGATGATTCTGTTGTATAAAGGGGATTCGCAACACTAGAAAATTGTAGCTAAATGGAAAATTTGGAAAGAATGGACGCTTGGTGCAGGAGTTGGCAGTTGACCCCCAACAAAAAACGACTGTAATGTAGTCATTGCGCATAAATAAAGTCAAAAACCAGATATTTTATGATTAAACGGTTGGCGAACAATCACTGGAAGCCATCACATCCCTATAACATGTATGAGTATGACTACGGAGCGATTTAAAGTGGAACGGTCACTTAAAACTAATCACAGGTAAAATATATGAAACACTGAGGTTCATCGGAAGAATCCTCAGGAAGTTTAGTTCATCCGCGAAGAAGGCAGCTTAGAAAACTCTAGTTCGACCAGTACTCGGAATTCGTCCAGGTAGCATTAAAAAAAGAAATCCGGAAGATCCAAAGAAGAGCAGGTTCATTTAGTATATGCGAAAGCGTCATGGATATGCTCCGTCAACTCCAGTGACAGACCATTCTGCAGCGTGGTGTAGTTTACTGTTAAAAGTTCTGAGAGCGGATGTTGCAAGATGAGTCAGCATATTGGTTCCTCCTACGTACATTTTGCGAAAAGGCCACGAAGTTAAAATTACTAAGATTTCAGTTCAGCACACGGAGGCTTATCAGTGGCCGGTGTTCCCCCGAACCATTCGCGAATGAGACAAGAAAAGAGGGAAATGACAATGGTACACGAACTACCCTCAGTCACACACCGTACGGTGGCCTGCGGAGGATGGATGTAGACGTGAATGCAGATGCATCGCCGGAACGAAGCGTTCAGTAGCGAAATAAACGGGCAATCTGCCCTCGAAGCCAGTTGCATACACCGCCTAACAAAAAAATGTGAAGCACCCATAAGAAAAGGTCGGGTGTCAATTTAACTTCATAAACGTATACACCATCGACGGGTATGTAAATGTTAGAGTTGCGACTCTCTTATGTTTCTTCGTGTTTAGCGTTGTTACCAGGGCTTGTAGGATACATAGGGGGCGTGAACAGCGTCAGAAGTTTAGTGATCACTGTGAAAGACACGGAGATCCCAAGTACTCGTATGAGACAGCGTTAAAAGCACCTGACAAAGTTTCAAAGAGGTCTCCAGTTGGCCGGTTGGTCGAACCGTGTAATACCCAGATTCTTGTGGCATTCGGATGTGACAGGAGTCAATTTTGGACTCCTTGGGGACGTGAGGGCAGGCGTACTGGTTGTCAAGGTCCCTGGTGACCACAAGGTAGAATCGTCGTGCAGTACTCCAAGTACATCATATCCCCTTCACGACTGTGTTCAAATGGTTCAAATGGCTCTGAGCACTATGGGACTCAACTGCTGAGGTCATTAGTCCCCTAGAACTTAGAACTAGTTAAACCTAACTAAACTAAGGACATCACACACATCCATGCCCGAGGCAGGATTCGAACCTGCGACTGTAGCGGTCTCGCGGTTCCAGACTGCAGCGCCAGAACCGCGCGGCCACTTTGGCCGGCCACAACTGTGTCTGCCAATCGCGAACACGTAATGGACTCCCAGCAATACTTTGTGTTATCCTGCGTCATTGTGGCAGCGAGGCTAGTAAATTACCGTCCCATGCGTAGCCTGCTATTAACACTACAGGGTAGTCCATTGATAGTGACCGGGCCAAGGCCAAATACCTCACGAAACAAGCATCAAACCAAAAAACTACAAAGAACGAAACTCGTCTAGCTTCAAGGGGTAAACCAGGTGGCGCCATAGTTGTCCCGCTAGATGGCGCTGCCATAGGTCAAATGGATATCAACAGCGTTTTTTTTAAACTAGGAACCCCCAGTTTTTGTTACATATTCGTGTAGTAGGCCTACGCAAAGAAATATGAATGTTATAGTTGGACCACATTTTTCGCATTGTGATAGATGGCGCTGTAATAGTCACAAACGCACAAGTACGTGGTATCACGACACATTCCGCCAGTGCGGACGGTATTTGGTTCGTGATACATTACCCGTGTCAAAATGGACCGTTTACCAATTGCGGAAAAGGTCGATATCGTGTTCATGTATGGCTATTGTGATCAAAATGCCCAACGGGCGTGTGCTATGTATGCTGCTCGGCATCCTGGACAACATCATCCAAGTGTCCAGGCCGTTCGCCGGATAGTTACGTTATTTAAGGAAACAGGAAGTGTTCAGCCACATGTGAAACGTCTACCACGACCTGCAATAAATGATGATGCCCAAGTAGGTGTTTTAGGTGCTGTCGCGGCTAATTCGCACATCATTGCGGGAGAATCGGGAATCTCAAAAACGTCGGAGCTGAGAATGCTACATCAACATCGATTGCACCCGTACCATATTTCTATGCACCAAGAATTGCATGGCGACAACTTTGAACGTCGTGTACAGTTCTGCCACTGGGCAAAAGAGAAATTACGGGACGATGACAGATTTTTTTCACGCGTTCTATTTGGCGACGAAGCGTCATTCACCAACAGCGGTAACGTAAACCGGCATAATGTGCACTATTGGGCAACGAAAAATCCACGATGGCTGCGACAAGTGGAACATCAGCGACCTTGGCGCGTTAATGTATAGTGCGCCATTATGGGAGGAAGGATAACTGGCCCCCATTTTATCGATGGCAATCTAAATGGTGCAATGTATGCTGATTTCCTACGTAATGTTCTACCGATGTTTCAGTGCATGACAGAATGGCGATGTACTTCTAATATGACGGATGTCCGGCACATAGCTCGCGTGCGGTTGACGCGGTATTGAATAGCATATTTCATGACAAGTGGATTGGTCGTCGAAGCACCGTACGATGGCTCGCACGTTCACCGGATCTGACGTCTCCGGATTTCTTTCTGTGGGGAAAGTTGAAGGATATTTGCTATCGTGATCCACCGACAACGCCTGACAACATGCGTCAGCACATTGTCAATTCATGTGCGAACATTAGGGAAGGAGAACTACTCGCTGTTGAGAGGAATGTCGTTACACGTATTGCCAAACACATTGAGGTTGTAAGTAGGCTGTTTATGTTTTCTTTATGTAAGTTTGCTGTTTATGTTTTTTATTGGCAACGTTACATAGCACTCTATATGAAAATCACTGGCTGTGCTGTGTGCAGTATGTGGCTAGTTTGCATTGTTGTCTGCCATTGTTGTCATGAACTGCTATAGCTGGATGCGAACAGCGCGTAGCGCTGGTCAGTTGGAGGTGTGCCGCCAGCAGTGGTGGACGTGGGGAGAGAGATGGCGGAGTTTTGATAATCTGTAAGACTGAATGTCAATTATGAATATTAAGGTAAATACATTGTTTGTTCTCTATTAATATCTTTCATTTGCTAACTATCCCTATCAGTAGTTAGTACCTTCAGTAGTTTGAATCTTTTATTTAGCTGGCAGTAGTGGCGCTCGCTGTTTTGCAGTAGCTTGAGTAGCGAAGATTTTTGTGAGGTAAGTGATTTGTAAAAGGTATAGGTTAAAGTTAGTCAGGGCCATTGTTTTGTAGGGGTTATTGAAAGTCAGATTGCGTTGCGCTAAATAATATTGTGTGCCAGGTTAAGCATAGTCTTGTATAAATTGTTCTAAGGGGACGTTTCACATGTAAAATTGTTCAAAGGGGACGTTTCATATGTCGACCCTTAGCCTAGGATACCTCACTGGAATCTTCTGATTTTTTTCTTGTAGTTTGTGTATTTAGTGTAGCTTTTGTTTATAGCTAGCGCGTAATTGTAGAGAGAATCTCCTTTGTAGTTGCAGTCTTTCATTGTTGTACAGTAAAACAGTTGTGGCATGCATGTAGCTTTGCGCCAAGTATTTCGCTGCTGCAATTAACTAGATATTATTTTCAGTGCTATGTTAATGTGTTCTCTTATTTTTGCTCTTCAAATTGTGTTTTTGTGTGTTATCGTGTGAAATATTGTCTCAATAATGGCGTGTGAAAAACGTAACACTCGGCTCCAAAGTAAACTAAGAAATGACAGTGAAGACGAAAGCAGTGTGTTGGCCCCACCATGTAATGAGTTAACTAATGTTCAAAGTAGTAATTTGGTAACTGTGCATAGGGAAATGGAGCGGGCGTCAAACAATGGTGTAGCCAGTCAAACAGGTAATGAACAGGGAAGCATTATCGATCGATCGGTCGGCAACAGCTCGCCTCAGGAATCCGAAATGATAGGACACAATTTTGCAAATACTGTAGATTCAGGTTTTGCGTCCTCACCGTTTTCTCAAATGAGTCAAGACACATTTTCTGCTTGTCAAAATGTGAATGTTGCCGGTGAAAATCCACTGCCAAAAAGCATAGAGAAACAGATTCCAGACACTAATACATTATTATTGCAATTAATGCAACAAATGGAACAAAATCAGAGACAAATGGGACAAAATCTTCAAAAGTTAGACACAATGGAACAAAATCTTCAAAAGTTAGACACAATGGAACAACACCAGAGACAAACACAGCAACAGTTAGACGCAGTGGAACAAAATCTTAAAAAGTTAGACACAGTGGAACAAAATCTTCAAAAGTTAGACACAATGGAACAAAATCAGAGACAAACACAGCAAAAGCTTCAAAAGTTAGACACCACACTTGAACAAACACGTGAAGATTTAACTACTGAATTACATAACATTGAATCGAAATGTCAGAAAGTCTGTAATGATGTAAAAACACAAATTTGTGAGCATTTCCAACCTATTTTTTCGCGGCATGAAAATACATTACAGAATCACGAAGCAGCCATAAAAGAACTGCAAACTATTGTTCATGAAAATCATGAGACCTTGCAAGCTAAAATTGACTCAGTTGCATCTACCGATTCGGTTACGCAACTTGCAAAAACTCAGGAAAACTTAAAGGACACAGTAGAAAGACACATGGGGGAAATTAGTTCATTATCAGAGAAAGTAGCCGAACTTTCGGATCAGGTCACTAACTTATCTACAAAGGTAGATGATGATCTGAATGACACAAGACCCGTAGCCTTCACTGACACAGAAGAGTATGAACAAATAAGAAAATTCAAACAAAATCAGAATCAAATTAATACGCAATACAAAAGAGAAATGCGGGAAGTACAAGATCAGCTGACACAGGTAATACAAGAATTACGTATTTCAGAGGACACTCGCGCCCCAATAAGGGAAGAGGGACATAGAAATACGGAACAGCCACAAAATAATAACACAGGGCATTTCGGTAATTATGAAAGAAATTGGCAAGGTACACCGAATTTTGAGATGGAACCGCCGACACGACGTAGCAATGACCGACATGCTACTCGCCGACACGATGATTTTGACTATAAGCTGTTCATTACTACACGTAAATTCAAAACATTTAAGAATTCTGGCAACGACATTCATCCACAAGCATGGCTCCATCAATTCTCTCATTGTTTCCCTCCCAACTGGTCATTGGAGCACAGGTTAGAATTTATGTGTGGCTACTTAGAGAATGAACCAGCTGTAAGAATGCGATCGGTCATTCACGATTGTCACAGTGAAGGAGAATTTTACCACGCCTTCCTCTCAGCATATTGGTCACAAGCTACACAAGATCGCGTAAAACATAGCATCATGATGATGAAACACTTTGAACAATCTGAATTTTCCAGTCTTGTCAAATATTTTGAAGACATGTTGCACAAGAATCAGTACCTGTCAAACCCATACAGCCCCTCAGAACTCATCCGCATTTGCTTAATCAAACTGCCTGAACATTTACGACATATTATTTTGGCAGGACGTTGCAAAGACGACATTGAAGCTTTTCAGGGACTGTTACAAGAACTGGAAATTGACACAGACAGTCGCGGGATGCGAAAACAGGAAAACAATCACTATAGGTCACATCCGTCACAATTCCGTGACGACAGAAACAATAAATGGCCACGACAAACCTATTCTTACAACGTAAATCGTGACCAAAACAGACACCACCCATATGACAACCACTGGCAGAGTAATAGTTACAGGGAA
This sequence comes from Schistocerca cancellata, assembly GCF_023864275.1. Classification (NCBI taxonomy): domain Eukaryota; kingdom Metazoa; phylum Arthropoda; class Insecta; order Orthoptera; family Acrididae; genus Schistocerca; species Schistocerca cancellata. Next base: position 832,373,715 of record NC_064628.1, on the reverse strand, counting down.
AGATCACCTTTCCGCGGTAATGACTATCACAGAGACAATCAGAGAAACAGACAATATGGGAACCAATATAACTATTATCAAGGGAGACAGAATAACTTTAGACGCAACGGTCCAGCACGCAGTTACGACTCAGGCAGAAATTCTCCACCACGTGACCGACAAACAAGAAACTATGTAAACTACCGACATGACGACAGACGATATGATCGTAACGACAGACCTGAATTGCATCAGAACTGGCGAGATTTAAACAGAGCAGAGCACTCTCGTCACGATGAATTTGTAGAAGTTAGGTCTCCAAATCCCAATAACGACGCGCGCCAACAAAGAGACAATAGGCAATGACTCACTCCGCTGGCAGCGACAATATGTACTTATGAAACTGACGACGGAGCTGCCGTAGCTAGTAATTACGTAAAAATGGAAGACATTAGGGACATCTTACTCCAGGAACACGACGTAAAACATAACAACATTGCATATCCTGTGATTCACATTACTGTAAATGACGTAAAATTTACGGCAGTACTTGACTCTGGCAGTCCCATTTCAGTAATTAGTGAAACAGCTTTTAGCAAATGCAACAAATCGAACGATTGCCCCACACTTCCGTTACGTAAGATTAAATTACAAGGTGCAATCTTTGGAAAAAGTGTAGATGTACGCCAACAAACCAATTTAGAATTCGTTTGCCAAAGCCACAGCTTCTCTATGAACTTTCTTATTGTTCCATTATTGTCGACGGAAATTATACTGGGAGTAGACTTTTTGAATGAATACAAAGCAATTTTAAGCTTTCACGATGCTGAAATAAGTTTAGAGAAAGAAGGTAAGTCAATAGCTTTGAAATTTGAAGACTGGCTCTCAAACCATGATGAGGAAATTAATCGGCTTTACCTTCTGTTAGATAACAGTTCGGAATTTTCTACGGAACTAGACACTAACAATCACTCTGCAAGTACTGACAGGGATGACATCGACGGCATATTTGAAATTAATGAGTTAATTCAGAATAAAATTCAAACAATTGAGAATTGTAATGACACTGATAGGCAGGACCTTTTTGAGATTTTACAAGCACATTCCACAGTTTTTACTCACAAAACAGGAACAATCAAGGGATTTCAATACCAATTTCGTGTTCGTGAGCATACTAAATTTTGTGTTAGACCATACGTAATTCCAGCACATTATAGGGACCGTGTTAGAACAGAAATACAATCTATGCTTGATGAGGGCATTATTGAGCCTGCAGCAAGCTCATACAACAATCCGTTACATGTTGTTGAGAAGAAAAATGGATCGATCAGACTTGTCTTAGATTCGAGACAAATCAATACTATCATTATTCCTGAAACAGACAGGCCGCAGACGATGGAAGAACTTCTTCAAAATTTTAATGGTGTAAAAGTGTTGTCTTCCATTGATCTCAGATCCAGCTTTTATCAGATCGAACTTCATCCAGAATGCAGAAAATACACAGCTTTCCTTTGTTTCGGCGTTTGTTATCAGTTTCGGAAACTTCCTTTTGGTTTGAACATTTCTTCCGCAGCATTCATTCGCGGGTTAAATTCCATATTACCTGAGTTCTTAAAACGTCACATCACCTTATATGTGGACGATATTCTAATAGCAGAAGCTTCATGGGAACAACATAACCGCATCCTCAACAGTTTGTTACGTATTTTTGCAGAATCTGGAATTACAGTTAACTTGGAAAAGTCTGAATTCGGTAGGACAAAGGTGAAGTTTTTGGGACATATTATTTCTTCTGAAGGCATTCAGCCGGATCCTGAAAAGTTAGAAGCAATCAGAGCCATTCCAGTTCCATCTACAAAAAAACAAGTACGTAGTTTTCTAGGTCTCGTAAATTTTTACCGTCGTTTTCTGAATATGCAAATTCTAGTTACACCAAAACTTTGTTCCCTAACTGGAAAAAATACTATTTGGAACTGGGACGAACAAGCACAGTTGGAATTCAATTCTTTGAAAGAAGCGTTACTTCACGCGCCAATACTAGCTCATCCAGATCTGTCACAAGATTTCTGCCTTAGCACTGATTCTTCCAAAGTTGGTCTTGGTGCCCATTTATTTCAAGAAGCCATAGAAGATGACATTACTGTTCAGAAAACCATTGCTTTTGCTAGCCGAGTGCTAACAAAATCTGAAAAAAATTATTCCGTTACTGAATTAGAAGCTTTAGCTATCGTTTGGGCATTTAACAAATTCCGTTTCTTTCTTTCTGGTAAGCACGTAAAAGTATACAGTGATCATCGTGCATTACAATTTCTTATGTCTTCAAAATTAAATCATGACAGGCTAAAACGTTGGGCATTGTTTCTGCAAGAATTCCGCTTCACAATAGTCTACATTCCCGGCAAGGAGAACATTGTTGCGGACGCGCTGTCACGCGCACCGGCTGAGCTTGAGAAAAGTAACACAGAAGGCAACCTCGAGAAAAATTTCAGTATTCTTTACATTCAGAAAATCGCCTTTGAAAACTTCATCACCACATCTTTAAAGGACATTGCTCATGAACAAGATAAAGATCCGATTTGGAAAGACATCAAAAGTAAATGGCATGAAAAGACACACACTCAGATTCGGCATTATTACCTGGTTAGAAACAACATACTCTTCAAACGCTGCACTGTTGATGACAAGCTATGGGTACTTTGCATTCCAGACGATTTTGTTAATAAGCTCATTTGGTACATTCATTTCAGCTACGCACATTTTGGCCCACGAAAATGTTATCATATTCTTCGAACGACTTGTTATTTTAACAATATGGAAAAGCGAATTCGAAGAGTCTTGTCTATTTGTAAACTTTGTCAAAAGGCGAAACCATCTACTATCTCACATCGTGCTCCGTTGTTTCCTATTATTCCTTCCAAATTAAAAGAATTTGCTGCTGTTGATCTCTTGGGACCCCTTGTCACAACATCGAATGGATTTTCGTACGTTCTAGTCGCTGTTGAACTTACTTCAAAATTTGTTTCTTTCACTCCGTTACGTAAAGCCACTGGACGGTCTGTATCCAACGCCTTTGTTAAAAATTTCTTACGTGAAGTGGGACACGTTAGTAAAGTCATTTCAGATAACGGACCGCAATTCAGATCTGCTGTTTGGTTACGCATGCTTCGGAATCATAAAATCAAACCTGTTTTTATTTCATTGTATTCACCACATTGTAACCCGTCTGAACGGATTATGAAAGAAATCAATAAGCTTTGCAGACTTTATTGTCACAGAAAGCATCAGCATTGGGACAGATATTTACACTTATTTCAAAATGTGCTGAATGAAATGCCTCATGATTCCACTGCTTTACCACCTACTCTTGTACTGAAGAATGTAGAACCTCCGAACAGAATCAGAGAGCTTGTACCTTTCCCGAATACACGTAAACTTCGACACAAAGACATAATTGATTTGGCTCTTAAAAATATAAAATCTGCAGCAGACAAAAGGAGAAAACTACACGGTAAAGCAAATGCAAAGAAATTATATATTGGTCAGAAAGTTCTCATTAAAGCTCATTCATTGTCACATAAGAAGAAACACTTGAGTCACAAATTCTTTCTAGTTTACAATGGACCTTACAGAATCCGACGTATACCACATGATAATTGCGTTGAAGTTGAAACTCTGCGTACTAGGAAGAGTAAAGGTTTACACCACATTTCTCATGTAAAACGATTTATTGACAGATAATCTGCTTTTTAACTTTGTCTTTGCAATTTTCACTTCACACCACTTGTACAATTTGTCACACTGAGAAACTGGTAACATGCAACTATGTTTTAAAGCTAACTAACCATCCAGTCAAGAACATAGGTAACTTAGACAAGTAATTGCGAATGCATTATTATTGCGAACAGACGACACATTCCTCCTTGTTAGTTGCACGATTACATAACGAATATACGGCTTACATACTTAGAACATATACCAGCACTGCTAATGAAATTTTCATGCAACATTTTGGTTTGCTTGAGAGTGGATTCAGGATTTGAGGTGCTTTCTGTGAAATGCCAGATGACACAGTGGTTAGTTTATGTGACAGCTACACGATTTTATCACGACGCTGCTAATGCGTGACAATTTACAATGTTGCTTTTGCGGTGTATCTGTTTTATATCTGCACAGTTTTTTCTGAATTCTTCTATAAAGTGAGACATGTTTTAGTGGTGACTTTTGTGCTATTGCTACAAGGAGACAGCCTTTTCCGTAGGACAACAATACGTTACAGCACAGTACTTTCCTCATCACGGCAATAAGCGTAATAACTAAGTTATCTATACGCAAAGCATTTCACTTTTGTGTATCATGAGGTAAGTACATTGACTTCTACAGAACTTAGCTTTCGGAGGACAATAACTACGACACTTCCCAGAGATTATCTTACAGCAAGACGCATATTTAGCGCTACTGGACACGTATTTGAGTGATTAATTTTGTACTTAAAACATTTATTTTTAAAGATTTTTGAATTACAAAGAAAGTTTTTCGTGATACATTTCATTCCATTGCTGTAATCTGTAACACCTGAGGATACAATTACAAAACCTCAGGGGGGTACACGCCTACTTTGTGTACCATGTGTTTGGCAAGCACAAGGAGCCCTAGCTAATATGGTATTTGCTTATACAATTTAACACATCGGTACCATATTTCTCTAACACATAAATTACACAGCTATCTGATCATTTAACAGAGAAACAAACATCTTTTTACTACGTCAGTGACACATGTTTACGCAATTACAGAGTTGGATTACTTCACACTTAAGAAATTGTACTTTGTCTGTACTTTGTGAACTGTTCATATTTTTTCGGAACCATTGTGATATTATGAGAGCTTTGAATGATGTATTTGGTATGAGATCATGATTTTTAAAGTACGTTTGAGGTAGATGACACTACTGAAATGAGCAGTGAATTTTCTTTAGGTTTTGAAACAATTGCAGAAAGCTACGACGTTTTTGAGATTTGACTGAGGTGTTATGATGTTATTATTACGACGACGATGTGTATTATGCTGTTGAGGTATGTTTATGTCAATAAGATGATGCTACCATATATGAGGAATGTGTTTACGTGTTTATATGTATATGAATAATGAATAGAAGTTAGGGACTCTTGACTTGTGAAAAAGGATGTTGGAAACCAAGAATCGTACTTTGAGAGTTATGAAATGTGTGTGTAAATGCGTGAAAGTATCACAATGCAAGCGAAAATATTTTGGACACTGTCATATCAATAGCATTTTGTTCCTACAGATTTGCAACGGTAATTCTTGACCTGTGAAATTTTGTATATGAGACTGTCACTGTAGCGAAAACTGCTGTCGTAAATATTTCCGGAAGAAAGTTAAGTGACCACCTGCACATAATGCGACGTGGGCACCCAGGTGTGTCAGACACCTGGAGAACAAGCCTTTTCAGACGCTCAGGTAGAAAAGAAAGCCATTAGGGTGTGCCAGAGGCACAGGTGGAAGAAAAGGACAAAGGGAGGCCATTAAACTCGCTGTTGACATACCTTTGTAGAGGGCATCGCTAATGCGACACGCTCGTTACTTGAAAACATATGATTTTTGTAATGCGTTGTGGGCACACAGCTGTGTCAAACACCTGGAGAATAAGCCATTAGGATGTGCCTTTCATCGCTAATGCGACACCCTCGTTACTTAAAAATTTATGATATTTACTGAAATGCCTAACAAAATGACAAGAAATATTTTTACATCTGCACACCTGATTATGACAAGAGTCTTTGTACGAGAGTTGAGAGCCATTAACTTATGAAATGAAATGTCACATGACTACTGAATGACATTTTTATGCTTTGGTTTGTGTAATTGCTTATTTCATTTGATATCTGGTTTCCAGCTGTGTTGCAGCATTGCTTTTATAAAATGAGATGCATTTGCTAATGTGAACTCTTTCTGTCAACAGATCTATTAAATGATAATTTTGTAATCCACATTCTTTAAAAAAAGGAGCACTTGGAAAGGAAAGAACAATAAGAAGTAACTCGTAACAGTAACACTTAATTTTCTTTTCAGGTACATGGTAATATTTTTTTACAATCAGTTGTTATGGTGCACCACTTTAATTACATAGACATTAAGATGTGAATATGCATTTCCCTTGTCTGCATTGTTGTTTCCTGTAATATTTTTTCTGCTTGAGCTATGTCATGTTTAGGTATAAGTTGCTGCTGTTTGTCAGGCATAGTGTTACTGAATTTGACTTTGTGTTACTCTTCTACGCTAGTTTTTCTTGTTTCCTGCATTGCCTTATATTAGTTGTAATATTGCACTTGCTTTGCTAATTTATGCTGCTTGCTTTGCCATTTCTATATTTTGTCATTGATGTTTGTGTTAATTATTTTTTTTTGCTGCATTGCCTCGTCCCTTGGTATATATATCTGAGCTCAGTAGATTTAAGTTAGCTTAAGAGGGGGTAGACTATATAAGAAACTGACTATGGAGAATAGGTAAAGAATGCATTGCGAAGAAACATTTGGGCCCCAATGAGTATTGTACAATCAGAAATAATTACTTTGAAAGAAATATGAATAGAATACAGGAAGGAGGTATAGGTAGGATTATCTTGGAAATAAATAATGAGGTAAGAAATATGTGAACACATAAATACAGAAAGCATGCTTGGATAGGATTTTTTTGGTGGAAGCAAAGGTTGAAATAAGACGAACGATCTATGGAATGAAGGGAGATCTCCAAGCAAAATACTGCAGTAAACCAAACCCTGTCCTTTCCTCTTTGCTGCCTTTTCCAAATATGTAATTGTGTGTTGTCCTTTCCTTTTGGTGTTATCCCACTATGTGTTTGTGTACCCTTGTGTATTTGTGTTTTTTTTCCTGTCTTTATGTGTTTAGCTGATGAGAGCTATGTTGTAGAATTTTTCTAATATTCTGTTATTTTCTTTGTAAAGATGCTTAGACATTATTTATTCTGTGTTGTTTTCATGCTCATGTGTGAAGTTGACGTTTCAAAAGTGATTCTGATCTTTTATTTTTGTACTCATGTCATCATTCCTGTAACACTGATGTATATGTTTATTTCTATTCTTTTGTAAAGCCCCTATTACTACAAATATTATTTGTATTGTTATGTTTTTAATGATGTATTTTGTATCTTTGTAATTGTATTCTTATGTTATATAATTGTAATTGACACCCGTTCATCATATTATTAACTTGTAAGCATTCATTTCACTGCACACATTTCTGTTGGTCATAGTATATGGACAATATGTGAGAAGTTGGGACTGTTAGTGTTTGCACGTGTGTTACTAATTCAGCAAGGGACTGGATAACAGCATTGCTGGTTCTAAGGACAATTCCAAAGAACTTTGTGAGTGCACAAGTGGTGGTTCATGGACTTGCTATATTGTCCGCAAGACTCTTCGATGGTGATTGTGCACCTGCACAGTCACAACAGATGGCTGCTGGCCATCTCTACAAGGACTGCAGTGGGTCTACACCTTTGCTGACTCACCAATACCATTATTTCTACAAGGGCTGCAGTGGGTCTACACCTCTGGTGGCCCCCCAATACCGTAATCTCTACCAGGACTACAGTGGGTCTGTTCTGTGATGACCTACCTACCAATATTCATCAACTTCGACTGACTCTGCTGTGGGTTTGCTCCATTGTGGCCCATTACCTGTCAGCATGTCAAGAGTCAGCACTGTCTTTCCGTTGGAAGGACAACACTACTTCTTCAAGACTGCATGGAAATCCAATACTTCTGTGTGCAATTTTTTTACTAATGAGACTTTGTGAAAAAAAAACTGTAATTACTATTGTGATGAACAATCTGGACTGTCTTTATGGACTGTGAGAAAATTTTAGCTTTTGACCAACATTGTATAAATAAGTGTGTGCATTTGATATCTTTGTTATTGTAATTATGAAAAATTTTATCAAATCTTTATTGGCCACTGCCCAAAAATATTTTGTAAAATTTTTTGTGGGGAGCATGGGGGCTATGTAAGTAGGCTGTTTATGTTTTCTTTATGTAAGTTTGCTGTTTATGTTTTTTATTGGCAACGTTACATAGCACTCTATATGAAAATCACTGGCTGTGCTGTGTGCAGTATGTGGCTAGTTTGCATTGTTGTCTGCCATTGTTGTCATGAACTGCTATAGCTGGATGCGAACAGCGCGTAGCGCTGGTCAGTTGGAGGTGTGCCGCCAGCAGTGGTGGACGTGGGGAGAGAGATGGCGGAGTTTTGATAATCTGTAAGACTGAATGTCAATTATGAATATTAAGGTAAATACATTGTTTGTTCTCTATTAATATCTTTCATTTGCTAACTATCCCTATCAGTAGTTAGTACCTTCAGTAGTTTGAATCTTTTATTTAGCTGGCAGTAGTGGCGCTCGCTGTTTTGCAGTAGCTTGAGTAGCGAAGATTTTTGTGAGGTAAGTGATTTGTAAAAGGTATAGGTTAAAGTTAGTCAGGGCCATTGTTTTGTAGGGGTTATTGAAAGCCAGATTGCGTTGCGCTAAATAATATTGTGTGCCAGGTTAAGCATAGTCTTGTATAAATTGTTCTAAGGGGACGTTTCACATGTAAAATTGTTCAAAGGGGACGTTTCAAGGTTGACGGACCACATTTTGAGCATTTATTGCATTAATGTGGTATTTACAGGTAATCACGCTGTAACAGCATGCGTTCTCGTAAATGATAAGTTCACAAAGGTACATGTATCACATTGGAACAACCAAAATAAAATGTTCAAACGTAGGTACGTCCTGTGTTTTAATTTAAAAAACCTACCTGTTACCAACTTTTCGTCTAAAATTGTGAGCCATATATTTGTGACTATACAGCGGCATCTATCACAAAGCGAAAAAAGTGGTCCAACTAAAACATTCATATTTCTTTACGTACTGCACGAATATGTAATAAAAAATGGGGGTTCCTGTTTTAAAAAACGCAGTTGATATCCGTCTGACCTATGGCAGCGCCATCTAGCGGGTCAACCATAGCGCCATCTGGTTTCCCCCTTCAAGCTAGACAAGTTTCGTTCTTTGTAGTTTTTTCGTTTGACGCTTATTTCGTGAGATATTTTGCCCGGTCACGATCAATGGACCACCCTCTGTATCACAGACGGCTGCCTTCGGAGTGGTGCATGACAGCTGATAAATGGCGTCGGATTTTGATCGCCGATAAATCATGGTTATGCACTACCACGGATCACCATCGTCGGTGTATATCGCGGTGACTTGGCGACAGGTCCCACTATTCTAAATTTTTGGAGAGGCGCAGCCGTGTTACTCCTGTTGCCCTGGCGTGTGGAGCCATCGGGTGTGACATCATGTGACGCCTGGTAGTGATTGAGGGAACTCCGACGACAGAAGGTGCGTCAAAGACGTCCTGCGTCCTCTTGTGTTACATATCATGCGACAATTTTATGGTGCCATCTTTCAACACACAGTCACCGTCCTGAAATGGCACGTCTTCTCTGAACCGTCTGCGTAATGTTGAGGTATTCCAGTGGCCACCAAGTTCCCCGGTATAACAGGTGTGGGACCATCTCCGACGTCAACCCCGTCCCAGTGCCAGTACCGAAGATATCAAGGAGCAGTTACAACATTTGTGGGCCAACCTGCCTCACGAGAGGGTACAACGGCTTTATGGCACTCTACCCAACCGAATCCGAGCGTGCATCCAGGCCAGAGGCGTTGCAACGTCATAGTGATAGTTCATGTAGCTCCATTGTGGACAGAGAACAGCGGCTGGTCAAATACTTAACGAAGAAATTCGCCAAAGAGCCGTGCAATTGAGATTTTATTTTCGCTACCAGTTTCGGCAATTCATTATCCCTTCTTCAGGCCACATATGCACCTCTAAAAAGTAATTGATTTTGACATACTGGGGCCATAAGCTGCAGTCTCACAATTCGCAATTTTTCACAAACACAACTTTTATTGATGTAAGTTCGCAAGGTTGATGACTGAAGAACAAACGAAAGGTAACAATAACGATGCCAGTAAAAGTCACCTAATTGAGGCAAACAAAAGTTCACTTCTGATTTTCCACAAAGGGGTTCGTGGTAACACACACACACACACACACACACACACACACACACACACTAGTAACAGTCCAATTCACAGACGAAGACGTAATCTTCAACGGTCAGAGTACACGAGGTCGGCATCCAGCGTGAACTGAACTTCGGGGTTTTTTTTTTTTTTTTCCTTTATTGTGTTTCAATTCCCCACCGGGGCGGGCTGGCAGCAGCATAGGCGCTGCTCTTCAGCCGAAAGACAGTACAAAACAATAGAAGACATTAAAAACAGCAAAGGAGAGACTAAGGTGAACATATATATATAAAAAAGGGGGGAACAGCATGGAAGACAAAACAAAACAAAACGGGGTGACTGTAAAATGGGATAATAAAAAACTGTTTAAAAGTAGCACATATAAAAAGCCACACACGGCGACGGTTAAAAGAACACAAGGCACAGTATCACTGGAGCTAAAAGTAGCGACGCATGGCATAGCACACAACGTAACACTGACGGCGAACCTCAAGGCAGGACACAATTAAAATCACATCTCTTGACGCACACAAGAAACAGCACTAAACACAACACTGATGTGGCACACTGACGATGAGCAATACAGAGGATCCGCCAGGCGCTAGGAGATGAGGGAGACCTGAAGAAGGGAGGGAGTGGAAGAGATGGGGGAGGTGAGCAGGGGGCGTACGGGAGAGGGCCAGGTAGGGGGGGAAGGAGCGAGGCAGGTATGGTGTGCAGGGTCTCAGGGGAGGGGGGACGGAGGGAAATCCGCTCTGGGAGAAGAAAGAAAGAGGAAAGGGTGCCCTGGGGTGGGGGGGGGGAACAAGGCCAGGTTATAGTTGGAAGGAAGGGTAGATGTCACGGCGAAGTTCGTCATCTGGGAGGGGGAGGCGTTGGAAGTTGCCCTGATGAAGGAGATGGAGGGTGTGGAGGTGGAGAGAGGGAGGGATACAGCGATAGAGGTGCGGCAACGGGCGGGGGGTGGAGAGGAAGGAGGAAACCAGAGGGTGGGGGGGATCAAGTCTGCGAGCAATGTAAAGGATGCGGAGATGTTGGAGGAACAGGAGGAGGTGGGGGAAGGGGATCAGTTCATACAGGAGCCGTGTGGGGGAAGGAAGGCGGATACGGAAGGCAAGGCGGAGCGCATGGCGTTCAAGGACTTGGAGGGCCTTGTAAAAGCGGGTGGGTGCGGAAATCCAGGCAACGCTGGCATAACAGAGGATAGGACGGATGAGGGATTTGTAGGTGTGGAGGATGGTAGAAGGATGCAATCCCCAGGTCCGGCCAGACAGGAGTTTCAGAAGGCGGAGGCGGGAATGGGCTTTCTGCTGGATGGTCAGGAGATGAGGGGTCCAGGTGAGGTGTCGGTCAAGGGTGAGGCCAAGGTATTTCAGGGTGGGGGTGAGTTGGATAGGACGACCATAAAGGGTGAGGTAGAAATCATGGAGGCGAAAGGAGCGAGTGGTGCGGCCTATGATGATTGCCTGGGTTTTGGAGGGGTTGAGACGGAGGAACCACTGGTTACACCAAGTGGTGAACTGGTTAAGGTGGGTTTGGAGGGTACGTTGAGACCGTTGAAGGGTAGGATAGAGAGCAAGGAAGGCGGTGTCATCAGCATACTGGAGAAGGTGTACTGGTGGGGGTGGCTTGGGCATATCAGCTGTATACAAGAGATAAAGGAGAGGGGAGAGGACTGAACCCTGGGGGACGCCAGCCGTGGGATAAAAGATACGGGAATTGGTGTTGTGGAGGGTGACATAGGAAGGACGGTGCGAGAGGAAGGAAGCGACCAGACGGACAAAATTGATAGGCAGGGCGTAGGTTTGGAGTTTAAAGAGGAGACCGGGATGCCATACACGGTCATAGGCATTTTGGAGGTCAAGGGAAACAAAAATGGCGGAGCGGCGGGAGTTGAGCTGGAGGGACAGAAGGTGAACAAGGTTGAGGAGTTGGTCGTCAGCAGAGAAGGAGGGTCGGAAGCCACACTGGGTAAGGGGGAGGAGGTGGTGTTGAGAAAGGTGCTGATGGATACGGCGGGAGAGGATGGATTCAAGGACCTTACTGAAGACGGAGGTGAGGCAGATGGGGCGATAGGAAGAGGCGGCAGAAGGGGGTTTGTTGGGTTTGAGGAATAAGAGGATGCGGGAGGTCTTCCACAGGTCAGGGTAGAAGCCAGTAGAGAGGACGACATTATAGAGTTGGGCGAGGACAGTCAGGAAGGAATAGGGGCTTTCGCGAAGGTGCCGGTAGGTGACACAGTCGTGACCAGGGGCTGTGTTGCGTTTGGACCGGAGGATAAGTTTAATGTCTTGTGCCGTGATGGGAGTGTTTATGTTGGAGGGGGGCAACTGCCCCAAGTACTGGAGACTAGGAGCAAGTGGAGCGACCGAGGTATCGGCACGTTCCATGACGGCGGGGAAAAGAGAATAATCAAAGTGGGGATCATCGGGGATGGAGAAGACCTCGGAAAGGTGGGAAGCGAAGTGGTTGGCCTTACTGAGGTTGTCAGGAAGGGGGCGATCGTTATGGAGAAGGGGGTAGCTGGGAGCAGAAAGGGAACCAGTAAGGCGATGGAAGGCGGACCAGTACTTGGAGGAGTTGATAGGGAGGGTGGCGTTGAGTCGTGTGCAGGTCTGGCGCCAGTCTCGGCGTTTCGTTGCTGTAATAAGGTTCCGTACGTGTCGCTGTATTTGCCGGTGGCGTTGGAGTGTATCCCTGTCACGAGTGCGCAGGAAGGAGCGATAGAGGCGGCGGGATTCACGGAGGAGGAGGACAGCCCGCGGAGGGAGAGTGGGACGGTGGGGGTGGATGGTCTTTGTAGGAACATGGGCCTCCACGGCGTCAGTAATTACCTTCTGAAGGAAGGAAGAGGCGTGGATGATGTCGTCGGGATGGCGATAGGTAAGAGGGTGGCTTTCGACCTGGGTGGAGATGAAATCCCGGTAGGCATCCCAGTGGGCACGGCGATAGTCATGGACGACCTTGGGAGGGGGTGCAGGGTGCGGAGCCGGAGGGGGGCGGTGAGCAGACTTTACGGTGAGAAGGACAGGAAGGTGATCGCTACCTGTGGGGTCAAGGATGGCGACAGTGATACGCCCAAGTAGGTTGGCGGAGGCAATGACAACATCGGGGGTGGTGTTACTTTCGGGTCGGGTGTGCTGGGGAAGAGGAACAAGGTCACCTTGGATCGTGGAGAGGAACTGATGCCACTGCCGAAGGGCAGCAGGAGTGCGGCTATGAATGTTGAGGTCGGCGGCAATCACATAGGTGGAGAAGGTGCGGTCAATGTGTGAGATGAAGTCATAAGGAAGAGGAGCAGTGGGGCGGACATAGATTGTGGCACAGGTAATGGTGAGGGAGGGGAAGAAGACGCTAAGGATAAGGTGTTCAGTAGGGTCATTGAGGAGAGGCTGTGGCCGGACGGGGATATGCTTAAGGTGGCCAATCGCGACTCCACCCTGCGCACGAGGACCAGGAGCGTCAGTGCGGTGGAGGTTATAGGGGGAGGTGCGGATAGAGTGGCGAGGCTGGAGAAAGGTTTCGTTCAAGAGGAAGGTGTCGACCTGGTGGTGGGAGAGGGTGTGCATGAGGAGGTATTTGTTGGAGCGGAAGGAGCGAATGTTCTGGAAGAGGATGCGAGGCTCATGCCGCGCCATGACGGGAAGGAGGGGGGGAAGAGAGGGAAGGGAAGAGACTTAAACTAGGGTGTCGAGGCGGGTGAAGGTGAAGTGGGCTTGGTTGTGGGAGTAAGTGGCGAAGGTGTTCAGGTGGAAAACGGAGCGAGCAGCAAGGGATATTTGGTGGAAGGTGTGGGGGCGCTGAAAAGGGTGAATGTTTTGGAGGACAACGGTAATAAACCGGATGACGTCCTCGGCCGTGGGGGGTGGACGGAGGGAATTGTTGGGATGGACAGGGGGATCAACGGGACGAACGGGGACTGTAAGTTCAGGGGTGGCTGGAGGGGGTTTAGCTTTACACTTGTGGGAGTAAGTGGGATGGGGGCCATTGCAGGTATTACAGGAAGGAGGAGCATCGAGGTTGGGGCAGTTCTTAAGAAAGTGGGAGGCCTTGCAATGGGGACAGGTGGGGGGGTTTTTGCAGTTGGGAGTCAGGTGGTCGTTGTACATCAGGCACCACTGGCAACGGTAGGATTGGGGAGGGGATTTGGAGGATTCAACAGGGTGGCGACGGTGGTATATCAGGGCACCCTGGGTGAGGAGATGGTCTATGGACGGGGCAGACTCAGAGAATACCCGCATGAGGTAGGTGGGACCAGAGGCATTGTGGATACGGCGGGCCGAGCGGATTTCCAAGTCCGGGTGGGAGTTCAGTTCTACCAACACCTCATCCTCCGTGATCACCGGGCTGAGCTTGGTGATCACAGCGGTGTAGGTGGGGGGGCGACGGGGAGGTTGGGGCTGACGAGGAGTGGAAGCGGAAAGGAAGGGTGTCAGAGAGGCGTGGGGGCCAAACATAACTCGTGGGAGTTTTTGCAGGAGGTCTGTGTGAAAGGATGGGGACGGGGACTTGATAAGGACTGAGTCCCTGCGGGGAATGAGTTGGGAGATGGGAGCACCAGGCAAGTACTTTCGTATTTCCTTGGTGAGGGTACGAGCGTCGAGGAACTTAGGATCGGGAGTTGACAGGACAAAGGTGTGGAGGGTGGGGGCCAAGGGATGGTTGGCAGGAGGAGGGGTGGTGTCCATGGTGATGGCAGGGGGAGGGGGAGGTGGTGTTGATTTTTTGTGGGAAGTGGCGGGAGCAGAGTCGGGAAGGACGCGCTTTTGGGGTTTTTTGGAGACAGGAGGCTGGGAGGAGGGGAGAGGAATGGGGAGGAGAGGGAGGTGGCGGGTGGCAGATCCCTGTGGCGTAGTGGAGGCACCGGGAGAAGCAGCTGGTTCAGTGGTGGCGATGGTGGCTCGGCGCGACGTGATGCGTGCAGGAGACGCAGAAGACGAAGCGACGGGGTCGGCTAGAGACGGGAAGCCAACCACCTGAGGGGCGGCAGCAGAGGCGGCAACAGAGGCGTACGTGAGGGCGGGGGTAGTAATGGGAGCTGTTGAGGGTGTAGAGGCTGGAGGAAGGGTGTAGAGGTGCGGGTATACAGCAGGGGAGGAGATAGGGGGATGGGTAAGTGGGGGAAGGGAAGGGGAGGTGAAAGGAGGGAGGCCAGGGGCGGCACTCCAGGAGGTGACTGTGGGAGAGGGGGAGGGGGAGGTGTAGATGACGGTAGAGGTGGGAGCACTCATTGCAGACGAACGGCGATGGACAGACGGACGTGCAGCAGGCAGCGGCGGCGGCGGCGGCGGCGGCGACGGACAGACGGACGTGCAGCAGGCGGCGGCGGCAGCGGCGGCGGCGGCAGTGACGACGACGGCGATGGACAGCGAGCCGGCAGGGAGGCAGGCAGGCAGGCAGGCAGGCAGGCAGACGGACGGACGGACGGACGGACAGCGGTAGCAGCAAGCAGCGGGCGGGCAGACCAACAGACAGACAGACAACACAATCTTCGAAAACGGTGATTCCACCCTGAGAGTCGCCCAGGCTTTGCAATCTGACCGCTTTCGAAGGAGGGGATCCAACCCTCTAGATGAACTTCGGGGCTGGTTCAAGCCCCTAAATAGCTGTATCCAGCCAATCAGGTTTTGGCGTAGTGATACTTCCTGCAGGCCGTGGCTCGAGCTCCCCCTGCAGGAAGTAGTGCTCGGAATGTCTGTTTCCATTATCATGTATGTAAATAGCCGGTGTTTACCATGGTGCTTTTGGTACGCCTTGGGCATAGACAACCTCGTCCTCTGTGGTGTAATATGGGTTACCGGCCCTCAGTTACTACCTTGGCTCCGGTATAACATCTTCGAAGGAAGCACTTGAGCTATTAAGTCCACGACATCCAGAAACATACGGCCCCAGTATGCCAATATCGATTATTTGTGAGAGGTGCATATGAGGCCTGAAGATGGCATAACGAATTGCCGAAATTAGCAGCGAAAATAAAATAAAATAAAATAAACCTTTATAATTGCACGGCTGTTTGGCAGATTTCATTGTTAAATAGTGATAAGTTGGCTCATACTATCAAGTTCTTTCTAAATCTAACTCGCTTTTGTAATTGTTGAAATAACATCACGTACTATCACAACCTGTGAAGATTTATAGGGACTCCTCCACCCCTTCTGGGTGCTTCCCTTCTTTGTCAGGTAGAACTGTTTGAATAATCTGTATTTGTATAGGAATAGGACAATATGAAAACTTTATTAAAATAGTTGTTACATAAAGTTAATTCTCTGGTATTGCTAATGGATGTCTCCACAATTATTTTTAAAAAAATGATCTTACCTGTTTTGTCATTTTTCTATTTACGATGTTATTCTTCGAACTTATTTCAGCATTTTTCTGGGTTGATTGTATTTTGTATTTGTGAGTTAAGATTTTTCCTGATGATCCAATAAGTATTTTGGTGCTAACTCTCCTGAGATGAAATTATTCAGAGAGCAGATAACTACAGTGTCCCAGGTAGAACGTGTAAACTCAAATCGAAGATTAGTCGATGACGGGAAATACCGTAAGTAACCTACGTTCCGAATGCCTGTAAAGTGAGTCCTACTTACTAGAAATGAACACAACCAGATCAGTCTGACACAATACACAATCCTCTGATTAAAGAACAGATCCGGAAAAGCGACTTAACAAAATTGTATTCACCAATCGGTGTAACGAAGACTTCATAGATACCAAATGCCAATTCGCCCGCCGAGCCAGGTACATACTTCCTGTAGACCGCCATCGTACATCCACGGGGCCAAAGAGGTACGCGACCGCTGCAATGAACTTGTGACGGCACACAAGTCGGCTTGACACCACACTTCGTGAACGGTCGGCTCCGTGCAAGACACACGGGAAATCGATATGTAATTGAAATGGTATCCACTAAAGGTCTTAAATTTCTCTTGTGCTATCGATAGCTCACACGCATTTAATCGAACGGCCAAGAATTATTAAACTCGTCTAAAATAGTTACTCGCTCCCCACCGAAGATGGGTGCTATCACTCGTAAGACCTGCAGTGTTACGTGCTGTGACGTACGCGCCACAGCCTGTCTTTCTCGTGGCCTGGTGAAGCGTCAGCCGATATTGGAACTGCGTGACACACTAATAATATCGCTGCCAATCTCCGAGTCTGTCGGCGTACCGCTGCAGCGGCATGATGCGAAATCTGCCATGAAATGGAAACATGTACGAGTCGCTGCAAAAGGCTGATTAAAATTCGGTTCACAGGAACAAAGATGGCGTCGCGCAGGCTGGTAATGACATTCAAATAAAGTTGTTAGTGTGTATAGTTGCAGTGGAGCGTTCTGAACCTGGAATTGCACACGAATACTCTCTCTCTGGACGAGTGAGATGAGCTCTGGTTAACATACGCACTTTACCATGTACGAGGGTCGTTTGAAAAGTCCGTGCAAAATCCGAGAGGTGGAACCACCGGCGCGTATGGAGGTCATGTTTAGTTAGCAGCATCTTTGGAAAGAACGCGCACCGAGTTGGTCTATTTCTTTGTGTTTGGCATTCGTATGAATCAAGGAAGTCGAGTGACTGTCAAAAAAATGGGCGAAAAAGAATTTCGTGTGGTGATTAAACATTACTTTATGAAAGGCAAAACGCCTCAGGAGACTAAAGATACGCTTGATAAACTTATGGTGACTCTGCACCTTCGATTAGAACAGTTTATAAGTGGTTTCAAAATTTTCGGAGTGGTCATATAGGCACAAGTGATGCTGAACGTTCTGGACGCCCTGTGGTGGATACGACTCCAGAAATTATTGATGAAATCCATGACGTGGTGATGGATGGCAGAACAGTTAAGGTGCGTGAGATTTCTAGCGCTGTGGGCATCTCGAATGAATGGGTACATAATATTTTGCACAAACATTAGGACATGAGAAAGCTATCCGCAAGATGGGTTTACCCAAAATACGTAAGTAGTTTTTATTTTTGCACGGACTTGTCAAATACCCCTCGTATTTATTAGTGGATTTATTCTTTTAACCAGGCTTTGTTGATATTTCATCCTCACACTCTTTAGTGCGTACCTGTTACAGCATCTGCTGGACACTGTGTTTCAGTTAGGGTATTTGCTCTGCGACTTACAAAATAATAAATGAAATAAATACTTCTTTAGATAGATAAACATAAGAAGCGTTACACTTTATGCCGAGTTATGAATATAGTTTATTTAGCTGGTTGGTTGGTTGGTTTGGGGAAGGAGACCAGACAGCGTGGTCATCGGTCTCATCGGATTAGGGAAGGATTGGGAAGGAAGTCGGCCGTGCCCTTTCAGAGGAACCATCCCGGCATTTGCCTGGACTGATTTAGGGAAATCACGGAAAACCTAAATCAGGATGGCCGGACGCGGGATTGAACCGTCGTCCTCCCGAATGCGAGTCCAGTGTCTAATCACTGCGCCACCCCACTCGGTGTTTATTTAGCTATTTTCTCTATATACACAAACGATCTGATGGCTATGGCAATCAGGAATCTGTGACTATTTATTTCTGACGCCGTAGTGTACCGGGAAATGTCATCGTTGAGTAACTGCAGCAGCATGCAGACTGTTGTTTGACGCAGTTACATCGATTAAATAACTAGACGTAATGCTGCAAAGGGACGTGAGATGGAACGAGCACGTAAATAAATCGCCGACGTCTGCTTTTTGGAAGATTTATAGGAATTTCCAGCTCAGAATATCTTTGTAGCCCATTTTTGAGTATTGCTCGAGGTTTCTGGACCCTCATTCAAAAGGCGGTAGGTTCAATCCATACGCATCACGGAAATGCTCCGTGAGTTGAAACGGGAATCCCTGACGGGGGGCCGACCTGAGTGGCCATGCGGTTCTAGGCGCTACAGTCTGGAACCGCGCGTCCACTACGGTCGCAGGTTCGAATCCTGCCTCGGGCATGGATGTGTGTGATGTCCTTAGGTTAGTTAGGTTTAAGTAGTTCTAAGTTCTAGGGGACTGATGACCTAAGAAGTTAAGTCCCATAGTGCTCAGAGCCATTTGAACCTGACGGGGGAGGGGGGGGGGGGGGGGGGCGGGGGATAGTCGCAAAAGGCACTTTACAATTTCTGCGTCATCTAACTCGGCTTGTAATTAACTTAGAGAAGATAGGTAACTTTTTGTGATGCATTGACTCGAAAGGACTTTTTTATGTATGGTAATTAAGCTGAGGCTGGGTCGCTGGCGTCGCCTTCCGAATTCCTGGCTCACTAGCTCGATCTGTCGTGTGATGTCCCTCTGGTTTGAGGCCACTAAGGTCTTTGCTCGAGGTTGTTGATGGGGGACGGGGCGCGTTGTGGCGTGTGGAGTTGTCGAGTGGTAACGGAGCGAAGAGGACAGTGTCCGAGACCCGCCCGGCCAGTAAAGCGAGCACTTGCGCAAGCGTCTTGGGCACACAGTCCCGCGAGTGGTTTCTGGGCACATTTGTGGGCCGATTTGAATCCGTGGCTGAACTGGAGTTCCGTCTTCGTGCGTAGCCTGGCCAGCCAGGTGTTAATGGCTGGTGGCCGTGGCCACGTCGTTGCTCCGCAGCACTTGCACTGTGGATTCCGCACGATCTGTTGAATTGTCGGTTCCATCGGAGGATATTAAAATAGTGTGCGGGATCGTTCATGCAAAGACATATACCCGCTTGCTGAGTGGAGACCGTTCGTTTATGTTGAGATGATTGGTTTGATGTCAAACCACAGGTCTGTTATTAAGTTGTTTTGTGTTGGCAGAAGAGCCAACACGGTGTTACTAGTGGAGCCTGAAATGCACGCGTTTTAGCTCACGCCGGCTGGAGTGAGGAGGGAAGGACTATACTGACGTGAGGTCTCGAACGTGACAAGGAATTAGAATTCAGAAAGTGGACGTAATTAGTTTGATACTTAACTTTAATCCATTAATGATGAACGTCGCTCTTGACGGTACATGATTCACAATATTATCTGTTCAGAATACATTCTTGAAGAATATGGCGCCTTGCTAGGTCGTAGCAAATGACGTAGCTGAAGGCTATGCTAAACTGTCGTCTCGGCAAATGAGAGCGTATGTAGACAGTGAACCATCGCTAGCAAAGTCGGATGTACAACTGGGGCGGGTGCTAGGGAGTCTCTCTAGACTAGACCTGCCGTGTGGCGTCGCTCGGTCTGCAATCACTGATAGGGGCGACACGCGGGTCCGACGTATACTAACGGACGGCGGCCGATTTAAAGGCTACCACCTAGCAAGTGTGTTGTCTGGCGGTGACACCACAAGTTGTAAGTAGGCTGTTTCGGTTTTTATGTTGGTAACGTAACGTAGCGCTCTGTATGATGATCACTGGCTGTGCTGTGTGCAGTCTGTGGCTGGTTGGCATTGTTGGAATATTCGCTATTGTAGTGTTGGGCAGTTGGATATGAACAGCGCGTAGCATTGCGCAGTTGGAGGTGAGCCGCCTGCAGTGGTGGATGTGGGAAGAGAGATGGCAGAGTTTTGAGAGCGGATGATCTGGACGTGTGTCCGTCAGAAAAGCGAAATTTGTAAGGTTCAAATGGCTCTGAGCATTATGGGACTTAACATCTATGGTCTCAGTCCCCTAGAGCTTAGAGCTACTTACACCTAACTAACCTAAGGACATCACACAACACCCAGTCATCACGAGGCAGAGAAAATCCCTGACCCCGCCGGGAATCGAACCCGGGCGCGGGAAGCGAGAACGCTACCGCACGACCACGAGCTGCGGACGAAATTTGTAAGACTGGATGTCATGAACTGATATATATATATATATATATATATATATATATATATATATATATATATATATATATATATATATCATGACTTTTGAACACTATTAAGGTAAATACATTGTTTGTTCTCTATCAAAATCTTTCACTTGCTAACTATGCCTATCAGTAGTTAGTGCCTTCAGTAGTTAGAATCCTTTATTTAGCTGGCAGTATTGGCGCTCGCTTGCAGTAGTTCGAGTAACGAACATTTTTGTGAGGTAAGTGATTCATGAAAGAAGGTATAGGTTATTGTTAGTCACGGCCATTCTTTTGTAGGGATTATTGAACGTCAGACTGTGCTGTGCTAAAAAAAAAATTAAAAAAAATTGTGTGTCAGTTTAGTGACGATCAGAATAAGTAAAGAGAGAAATGTCTGAGTACGTTCAGTTTTGCTCAGCTGTTTGAAAATCAAATAACGTAAGGGGTTAACCATTACAGTAATTGATAATTTTTTCTAAGGGGATGTTTCAAAGTGTCTCAGTGCAGCGTCGTTGCCATAGTTCGTGTAGCTTTCCACAGACACGCTCCGGTCGGCTAAATTGTGAGTGGCGTGCGGTTTCCATTTTGTTGCACCGTTGCTGTTACTGCAAGCTCTTTGGCCTTGCTCTTTTGGCGAGTGTTCACTATTGGTTAAAGACATCGTCTTATAGTGAGAAGAGGTGCTGTTGCCCGGGGAACGATCAAGGTGAATTCTGGGGAAGCATCTGGGCAGGAGACGCTACAGATTAACTAAGGACTTTCTGTGGTGGGTCTTGTGCACCATCAATAGGCGAGGAACAATGTCAGTGTTGTCTGTGTCTGATGCCCCGTCCTAGCACGGAGTGCAGCCCACATCAGAGTTGCTGTTATTCTGTGTCTGGCTTGAGGCTAATAGCAAGCCGTAGGACGTTCATTCACTCCCCCCCCCCCCCCCCCCCCCTCTCTCGCTATCTCTCTGGTGTGTGTGTGTATGTGTGTGTGTGTGTGTTCATTGTTATAAGAGTTCTATAGCAACGTTTTAGATTCCTATGGCGGAACGTGATTAATGATTTCACGCATATGTGCTGCTCGTGGAAGATTTGATATTCTTGTTCAGACTTGTCTTTCCGACGCCACGGCTATAAAAGCGTTTGGTTGCGCCATTAGCGGCAGTGCCTGTGAAAGAATTACACATCCTACGTATCCTCGTAAAATATACCATCAAGTGTCTTTGCCACATTCAGTGAGGGCAAAGAATTTTTTTGTAATTTGATAAAGCGCAATTAGTGTGGCATTTTGATGCCGTTTTCCAGTGTTGTGTTAAGTTAAATTAAAAGTACGAGTGTAAGAAATTCTCTTGCGCCCAAAGGGGCTGCCCCCTAATTCTAACTTACACTACTGGCCACTAAAGTTGCTACACCAAGAAGAAATGCAGATGATAAACGGGTATTCATTGGACAAATATATTATACTAGAACCGACATGTGATTACATTTTCAGGCAATTTGGATGCATAGATCCTGAGAAATCAGTACCCAGAACAACCACCTCTGGCCGTAATAACGGCTTTTATACGCCTGGGCATTGAGTCAAACAGAGCTTGGATGGCGTGTACAGGTACAGCTCCCCATGCAGCTTCAACACGATACCACAGTTCATCAAGAGTAGTGACTGGCGTATTGTGACGAGCCAGTTGCTCGGCCACCATTGACCAGACGTTCTCAATTGGTGTAAGATCTGGAGAATGTGCTGGCCAGGGCAGCAGTCGAACGTTTTCTGTATCCAGAAAGGCCCGTACAGGACCTGCAACATGCGGTCGTGCATTATCCTGCTGAAATGTAGGGTTTCGCAGGGATCGAATGAAGGGTAGAGCCACGGGTCCTAACACATCTGAAATGTAACGTCCACTGTTCAAAGTGCCGTCAATGAGAACAAGAGGTGACCGAGACGTGTAACCAATGGCACCCCATACCATCACGCCGGGTGATACGCCAGTATGGCGATGACGAATACACGCTTCCAATGTGCGTTCACCAAGATGTCGCCAAACACGGATGCGACCATCATGATGGTGTAAACAGAACCTGGATTCATCCGAAAAAATGACGTTTTGCCATTCGTGCAGCGTCAAGGGTAACCGCAGCCATGGTCTCCGAGCTGATAGTCCATGCTGCTGCGAACGTCGTCGAACTGTTCGTGCAGATGGTTGTTGTCCTGCAAACGTCCCCGTCTCTTGATTCAGGGATCGAGACGAAGCTGTACGATCCGTTACAGCCATGCGGATAAGATGCCTGTCATCTCGACCGCTAGTGATACGAGGACTTTGTGATCCAGCACGGCGTTCCGTATTACCCTCCTGAACCCACCGATTACATATTCTGGTAACAGTCATTGGATCTCGACCAACGCGAGCCGCAATGTCGCGATACGATAAACCGCAATTGCGATCAGCTACAATCCGACCTTTATCAAAGTCGGAAACGTAATGGTACGCATTTCTCCTCCTTACACGAGGCATCACAACAACGTTTCACCAGGCAGCGCCGGTCAACTGCTGTTTGTGTATGAGAAATTGGCTGGAAACTTTCCTCGTGTCAGCACTTTGTAGGTGCTCTGAAAATCTAATCATTTGCATATCACAGCATCTTCTTCCTGTCGGTTAAATTTCGCGTCTGTAGCACGTCATCTTCGTGGTGTAGCAATTTTAATGGCCAGTAGTGTAGATGTGATTGCACCACGCTGCTTTAGGATAGCGTACTGATTAGTCACCTACCATAAGCGGTGCCTATGCAGATTTAGCGTTGTTAACCTGGCTTACTTCAAAATGTAATTATCTTAAGGCCTGCTAAACTATTTAAGCTCTGTTGCGCGAAAAATAATTAGTTTGGTCTGATGATTTGGCTTATAGAGAGGATAGGGAGTAGTGGTGTACCGTTAAAGCGGTGCATTGGGCTCTAGTACTTGTTAGTTGTATTGTCCTATGGTGATTGGTGACCAGAGGTTCATTAGCTGTTAGATGTGGTGTAAATACTTATTGTGGAGTAGTTCTCGTCGACGAGAATAAGTTGGTTAAGATTAAATCCACTTTTCCTTGAGTGTTTTAAGGTGGAAACCTTTGAAAACAAAAGTCAAGCATTGATATTATTTATTAAATTGCATATGTATTATCACACGATTAATCTTTCGAGTAATGAAGGCATGCGTGTTCGCTTTTTCATTAAATTAAGAGCTGTTTCATAATTTCGGTTAGCTGAAACTGTAATTAATCAAGGCCTACCTGTTTTTATTGCCCTGTTATTGAGATCTGATATCTTACTGAATCTGTGTTGTAATTAACTGAAATTCTTATTGCCAAAGGTATAGCTGTTTCAGAGGTATTTAAGTCAATGAGGCAGTAATAGAAAATGGCACATGATGGTATATGGGCCCTTAACTTTCGCCTTGCATCCCATTGTCCATAATTTTGAGTATCAGTAATGAACAAATTTTGCCTTTCCAGGTGAAGAACAACGAAACTGAAAATGACTTTTTCCGTTGTTACAGCGTGGTGGAAGGGGCACCATAAACAGTTCGAAAAATGGAGTCTGCACAGGAAAAGGAACAGGCTTGGTTTGCTGAAAAGAAGTCAGAGGCTTGAGTTCAGAGAAATTCCAGAACGCGAAACGGGAGACCACCACCCTCTCGGCCATCTATAAGAAAATGGCACAGGAATTTCATGGAATGTGGATCTGAAGCATCGTGTAGGCAGACCAAGGAGAATTAACGAAGAGATGGAGAGATTTAGAAGTGTTTTCCAGCGTTCACTACAGAAGTCCGTTGGTAAGGCATCAGATCAACTGCGAATCCCTCGTATGGCAATGCACAGGGTACTTTGAAAGCGTCTTCATTAGTGTTGCTGTTGGAATACCCTGGTGTTGCACTCATATGACCACCTGCTTCCCAAAGCAATTACGAGAATAGTAAGTAGCGTTTCACACGTGAGCACAAGGATTATTCCCATGTAGGAAAAAAACATTATTTAATACCTAGAATAGACTAGTTTCGAGTGCCGAATGGTTGAACTATTAATCTGATACCAAAACGACTGACACAGAAACAAAAATTCTCAAAGTTGCACACAGCATCCCACAGTCAAGGCAGTTTTTTCGACTATCTCGGAACTGATATAAAGAGTTAACGTACGTTATCTTCTTCGAGGACAGAACCAATCAAATCGATGTGGTACTGAACGAGTACACGTTCCGTTCGCGCTTGTCTCCTGCATAAGGCGGCTTATCCGCCTACTGCGCCGGCAGAGCGCAGAAAAACTTTATTTTCATAAGCGCCAGTTGTTTGCACCGACGACGGGTAGCATCACTAGGCCAGACACGGCGGATGTGGGGAAGACAAATTAGCCGCTGCTGAATGGTCTTCCGTGGGAACGGACCCTCCGTCGAGACTCCAGAGGAACGGCTACAGTACTAGGTCACTTCCGAAAATTATACTCTAGACAGGAACAACTGCCATTCTCAATTCCAGGAACCATTTCGTTTTCGTTTTTAATTGCACCATTGGCAAACATCAAATTCCAGGAACCATTTCGTTTTCGTTTTTAATTGCACTATTGGCAAACTTCGTACCAATGAGTGCATACTAAAGATGTGTAAAGATGAGGAAAAAAACACACCTAATCGTGCCAAAGCCAACAGAAGTTCACACACACACACACACACACACACACACACACATACAAAGACTAAGAACTAAACACTCGTGTTGATGTTTTATGTTCGTTGGTGTTGCCATCTACTGATGTTATTGCCAACTATCGAACGTCACTGTCAACCATTTAATGTTATTGCCAGCTGTTGAATGTTTTTTTGTGATAGTTGCGATTTGTTTGTATGTAAATATAATGAACGTGTTTAGGTGATATTTGTCATATGATCACGAAAACACATTCTATAGTTGCTAATAACATTTGACAGTAGGCAATA
Organism: Schistocerca cancellata; assembly: GCF_023864275.1. NCBI lineage: Eukaryota > Metazoa > Arthropoda > Insecta > Orthoptera > Acrididae > Schistocerca > Schistocerca cancellata. The sequence continues at coordinate 832,347,908 of NC_064628.1, read as the reverse complement.
ACATTCAGTAGCTGGCAACACCAACAAAAGCGAAACATCAAAACAGCTGTTCAGTTCCTAGTATTGTGAAGTGTGGAAACAAAACTTTCAAATGGCAGTTAGAAGAGGAATGAAAGAGCGATAACAAAGGAACGACACGCAATATACAGGCCAACATCCAGGGAATCTGAAAGTATACATTTAAATTCTTGCTGCATCACAGAAAAGGGAAAAGTGCCGGTACTGTGTATAACCTATGTATACAACGTCCTAAATGTAAACTAAATAATATAAACAAAAATACGTACAAAAATATGTACACATTTCAGGTCACTGAAGATGTCTTGCATAGAGTAAAGGCGACACCCGCATGGCACAAAAATTTCGTTTCAGTCAGTTGTAATTAGACGGTCCCAAAATAAATATTATGAACGCAGCGTGATATTAAGTGCAACTGAGGTCGACAGGACTACAAAAACTGAAGCTGTTAGGTGATACCGTTATTTATAGACTTAACACCGTCGAGGTAGTTAGGCAATTGTAGGGGGGCAAGTTGGAAGTTGTTCAGCCTTCCAGTGAAAGAAAGTGTTTCAACATCCAAATTCTTATAATTTTTCGACCTGGTTTCCTCTATTATCAGTGTATACTAAAAAACATTTTGTTGTCGTTTCATTTTCTCCGGAGTATCATTTAGTAGCTTTAGTCTTTTGCTTGTTTTCCTCTTCCCATAACTTCTGCCACCTTTCTTTTTTCAGTTTCAGACTTCTTTCTGTTATTTGTTTGGGTCTGAACGTATGAGTCAGTCTATAGGGTGACTTTTCTAAATGGGAGGAACCTGCAGGATGACATCTCAGCTGTGCAGACTACTTTTTCGAGAACAACTATCTATTAATGGCGAAGTTCGGCTTTGATAGGAGGAGATTTCTTATTATACACTCCTGGAAATGGAAAAAAAGAACACATTGACACCGGTGTGTCAGACCCACCATACTTGCTCCGGACACTGCGAGAGGGCTGTACAAGCAATGATCACACGCACGGCACAGCGGACACACCAGGAACCGCGGTGTTGGCCGTCGAATGGCGCTAGCTGCGCAGCATTTGTGCACCGCCGCCGTCAGTGTCAGCCAGTTTGCCGTGGCATACGGAGCTCCATCGCAGTCTTTAACACTGGTAGCATGCCGCGACAGCGTGGACGTGAACCGTATGTGCAGTTGACGGACTTTGAGCGAGGGCGTATAGTGGGCATGCGGGAGGCCGGGTGGACGTACCGCCGAATTGCTCAACACGTGGGGCGTGAGGTCTCCACAGTACATCGGTGTTGTCGCCAGTGGTCGGCGGAAGGTGCACGTGCCCGTCGACCTGGGACCGGACCGCAGCGACGCACGGATGCACGCCAAGACCGTAGGATCCTACGCAGTGCCGTAGGGGACCGCACCTCCACTTCCCAGCAAATTAGGGACACTGTTGCTCCTGGGGTATCGGCGAGGACCATTCGCAACCGTCTCCATGAAGCTGGGCTACGGTCCCGCACACCGTTAGACCGTCTTCCGCTCACGCCCCAACATCGTGCAGCCCGCCTCCAGTGGTGTCGCGACAGGCGTGAATGGAGGGACGAATGGAGACGTGTCGTCTTCAGCGATGAGAGTCGCTTCTGCCTTGGTGCCAATGATGGTCGTATGCGTGTTTGGCGCCGTGTAGGTGAGCGCCACAATCGGGACTGCATACGACCGAGGCACACAGGGCCAACACCCAGCATCATGGTGTGGGGAGCGATCTCCTACACTGGCCGTACACCACTGGTGATCGTCGAGGGGACACTGAATAGTGCACGGTACATCCAAACCGTCATCGAACCCATCGTTCTACCATTCCTAGACCGGCAAGGGAACTTGCTGTTCCAACAGGACAATGGACGTCCGCATGTATCCCGTGCCACCCAACGTGCTCTAGAAGGTGTAAGTCAACTACCCTGGCCAGCAAGATCTCCGGATCTGTCCCCCATTGAGCATGTTTGGGACTGGATGAAGCTTCGTCTCACGCGGTCTGCACGTCCAGCACGAACGCTGGTCCAACTGAGGCGCCAGGTGGAAATGGCATGGCAAGCCGTTCCACAGGACTACATCCAGCATCTCTACGATCGTCTCCATGGGAGAATAGCAGCCTGCATTGCTGCGAAAGGTGGATATACACTGTACTAGTGCCGACATTGTGCATGCTCTGTTGCCTGTGTCTATGTGCCTGTGGTTCTGTCAGTGTGATCATTTGATGTATCTGACCCCAGGAATGTGTCAATAAAGTTTCCCCTTCCTGGGACAATGAATTCACGGTGTTCTTATTTCAATTTCCAGGAGTGTACGTTATAGATTTATAGACTGTGTAGGTTTCACACAATTCATGTGCTTTGATAATTTTTTCATAATGTGTGACCACAGTCATAATATATTTCTTTAAAGTCAGTACCGCCCTTAGGCTGTTTTTTTATTTACAGTGTTACATTTACACGATCATGATTTCGGCTTTAAAGTGCCATTATCAAGTGTTTTAATGTTATATAGTGCCTAAGATCCCACACTATCATATTTAAAATACACTATTAGACACATTGTCTAAGGGTCAGTATTGACCCTTAGACAATGTGTACCCATGAGCTGTAAACTCCCCCCGTATACCAAGGAGTAGATGCCTGTCTTTCTGGGGCAACAGAACTTCCGGCAACGCCCATCATGCCATGCTGCAGCTGGGTGGCACCTGTGGGGAGAGCCCCTGACTGGAGTGGGTGGCATCAGGGTGGATGATCCGCAATGAAGCGGACTAAGTCATCTCTTTCTGGTGACCACACGGCGCCAGCAGTCTCTAAGAAGGGCAAGATCAAGAAGAACGCTGACGTATATAACCCTAAATCGTTTCCCTTCCTCGCTACACCACGGGAGTAACGTAGGGCTACAGAAAGAATAAAGCCATATTCGCCTCGGTATTTAGTCTGCAGCAGAGTGGACGGGGACTCCTTTCTACCTATGAAGCCTCAATTTTTGTTGAACATCTTGAAGATAAGTTTGGGGAAATAGCGCTGTCCAAGATGAGAAGTGGTGAGGTCTTGATTCAGACAGTATCCCCAGCCCACTCCTGGGCGTTACTTACTCGTGACGAGCTGGGTGATATTCCTGTTTCTGTCAATCCCCATAAAAGGCTCTACATGGTCCTGAGGATTATTTTCCATCGTGACTTCCTCTTGCATTCTGACGATGATCTCCGCGCCAATCTAGAACGGCGGGGAGTTCATTTCATCCAGTGCGTTTATAGGGAACCCAAAGACAACAGGATTGCTACTGGTGCCTTCATCTTGGCCTTTGAGGGTGATTCATTGCCTGAAAAGGTCAAGGTGATGGTTTACCGCTGTGACGTTAAACCATACGTCCCTCCCCCTATGAAGAGCTTTAAGTGCTGGAAATTCGGGCACATATCTTCCCGCTGCACTTCCAACGCCACATGTCGAGACTGCGGACGTCCACTGCATCCAGATACTACCTGTGCGTCTCCTCCCATTGTATCAACTGCGGAGAGCAGCACTCCCCCTGCTCGCCAGACTGCACAGTACTCCAAAAAGAGTAGAAAATCATCGATTACAAGACCCTGGACTGGTTGACTTACCAAGAGGCTAAAAGTAAATTTGAATGATTACACCCCATTCGGTTGACGATGACATATGCTGCAGCTACATTACCATCGCCATCACAAGAACCAGTTGTACCACACACTGTACCACGAAGAGTGAGCCCTCCGGGCCTCCAGAATACACCTGTCACCTTGGTGGTAGGGGGAAAATCTCCTTCCATTGCTCCCAAAGTACCTACTTCGGGAGCAAGGCCCCCCCAAACGCAGGGAACATCAGTCCCCACCGCCCAGCCAGAGAAGCAACAACCTCCTCCGGCTCCTCTCATGCAGAAGGTTTCCCTTGGGAGCCTCTCTCCCAAAGTCTCCACTAATGCCACGGCGGACACTCGCCAGTGGCTAAAGGAGCCAAAAGCTGCTGGACGAACAGCTTCACAGTCTTTCTCCGTCTCTGAAGCTACCTCAGAGAAGTCCTCCCAGCAAGCCCCTAAGGAGAAGCGAGAGGACAAGCAAACAATGAAGTCTTCAAAGAAAAATTGACCCTCCAGTGGCCCCAACACCACCACTCCCTACCAATCTTCACCTTTGGATGAGGTGCAGATCTCAGTGTCCACTGAGGATTTGGACCTCACCGATGGCTCATCCACAATAGGAATGGATACAAGTAATCAGTGGCAACAGGTGACCCTGAGGTGTAACCTGCGTCCTTGCATGCTTCATGCCTTCCCAGACACACAATAACGTCATCCTCCGGTGGAACTGCTGCGTTTTTTTCCACAACCTGGCTGAGCTATGGCAACTGTTAAACTTTACACCTGCTTTTCGCATTGCCCACCAGGAAACCTGGTTCCCAGCAATGTGGACCCCTGCCCTTCGTGGCTATAGGGGATATTACAAGAGCCGTAGTGACTATAATAGAGTGTCAGGTGGAGTTTGTGGCTACGTCCTGAACTCAGCATGCATGAACCTGTGCCCCTTCAAACCACTCATGAAGCTATGTCTGTCAGGATAAGGGCGACGCAGGAAATAACTGTCTACAATGTATATCTTCCTCCAGATGGTACAGTACCCCTGAACACATTGGCTGCACTGATTCATCAAGTTCCTAAGCCTTTCCTACTTTTGGGAGATTTTAACGCCCATAACCCCTTGTGGGGTGGCACTGTGCTTACTGGCCGAGGTAGACGTGTCGAAACTTTCCTGTCTCAACTCGACCTCTGCCTCTTAAATACTGGCACCCCCATACATTTCAGTACAGCTCATGGCACTTACAAGGCAATTGATTTATCCCTATGCACCACAGAACTTCTCCCATCTGTCCACTGGAGAGCCCATGATGACTTGTGTGGTAGTGACCACTTTCCCATCATCCAGTCACACACCCCAGCGCCATTCCCCCAGACGTCTACCAAGATGGGCTTAAACAAGGCAGGCTGGTAAGATTTCACCTCTGCTGTCACCGTTGAATCTCCCCCACATGGTAGCATCGATGTGGTCGTTGAGCAGGTCACTAGACAGATCGTTTCTGCGGCGGAAAATACGATCCCTTGTTCTTTAGGGTTCCCCCAGCGAAAGTCAGTATCTTGGTGGTCGCCGGAAATCGTTGAGGCAATTAATGAGCGTCGGGGAGCTCTACAGCGACATAAGCGGCACCCTTCCCTAGAGCACCTAATAGCTTTTAAACGGCTCGGTGCCCACGTTCGCCAGCTTATAAAAACACGGCAACGGGAGTGTTGGGACAGGTACATCTAGACCTTCCTAAGTCTGGACGAAGATCAGACATGTTTGTGGGTACCACGCCCCTTCAGGTATTACTAGCATTAACATCAATGGCATGTTATCTACAGACGCAAACTCAATTGCCGAGCACATTGCTGACCACTATGCACGAGCCTCCACGTTAGAGAATTATCCCCAGTAGTTCACTCCCTCAAATGGCCAATGGAAAGGAAAGCCCTCTCATTCACTGAACTTCACAGTGAACCCTATAACGCTCCATTTACAGAGTGGGGGCTCCTCTGCGTCCTTGCACATTGCCCTGACACAGCTCCTGGGCTAGATCGGATCCACAATCAGATTCAAACATCTCTCGTCCGACTACAAGCGACATCTCCTCATCATCTTCAACCAGATCTGCTGCGATGGCGTCTTTCCATCGCAATGGCAGGAAACCACCACCATGCCACTGTTTTAACCCGGTAAAAACCCGCCTGATGTAGATAACTATCGGCCCATCAGCCTCACCAACGTTCTTTGTAAGTTTCCTGAACATATCGTAAGTTAGGGTTGTGTTGGGTCCTGGAGTCACATGGCCTGTTGGCTCCTTGCCAGGGTGGTTTCCGCCAGGGTCGCTCTGCCATTGGTAATCTAGTTTCCCTCGAATCTGGCATCCGAACTGCCTTTTCCAGATGCCAACACCTGTTCGCCATCTTTTTTTAATGTACGAAAAGCTTACGATACGACCTGGCGACATCATATCCCTGCCACATTATGAGTGGGGTCTCCGGGGCCTGCTCCCGATTTTTATCCAAAATTCCTATCTCTCCATACTTTCCGTGTCCAAGTTGGTGCCTCCCATAGTTCCCCCCAAATTCAGGAGAATGTGGCCCCACAGGGCTCTGTATTGAGCGTATCTCTATTTTTTAGTAATCATTAACGGTGCAGCAGCAGCTGTCGGTCCGTCGGTCTCACTTTCTCTGTATGCAGACGAGTTCTGCATTTGTACTGCTCCTCCAGCACTGGTGTTGCAGAGCGGCGCCTACAGAGGGCCAACCACAAGGCGCAGTCATCGGCTCTAGCCCACGGCTTCCAGTTTTCAGCTACGAAGTCATGTTATGCACTTCTGTCGGCGTCGTACCGAAACCAGAACTTTACCTTAATGACGATCCACTCACTGTAGTGGTGTCTACAGAGCCCTTGTTCAATCACGCCTTGACTACTAGGGAACCCGGTTTATGGTTCGGCGGCGCCCTCAGCGTTGCGTTTACTCGATCCAGTGCACCACTGAGGCCACCGACTGGCAACAGGAGCTTTTAGGACGAGTCCAGTGACCAGCGTCCTGGTGGAGGCCGGAGTCCCTCCATTGAAGGTTAGGCGTGCACAACTTCTCGCCAGTTACGTTGCACACATTCATAGTTCTCTTGAGCATCCGAATTACTGTCTCCTTTTCCCATCCACAGCAATTCATCTCTCGCATCACAGGCCCAGGTCAGGGCTTAAGATTGTGGTTCGCGTCCGATCTCTTCTGTCTGAAGTAGAGTCCTTGCCTTTACTACCTATTATACTCGAGGTCCATTCACGTACATCTCCTTGGTGTACACCTAGGCCGAAGCTTCACCTGGACCTTTCAAGTGGTCCTAAGGTCTCAGTTAACCCCGCACCTTCCTGTTGTCACTTCCACTCAATTCTTGACTGTACCAGGACCATGAAGTGGTTTACACTGACGGCTCGATGGCTGATGGTCACGTTGGCTTCGCGTATGTCCATGGAGGACATATTGAACAGCACTCTTTGCGAGATGGCTGCAGTGTTTTCACTGCCGAGCTGGCGAACATTTCTCTTGCTCTTGAGCGTTTCCGCTAATGCCCTGGCGAGTCGTTTCTTCTCTTTACTGACTCCTTGAGCAGCCTACAAGCTATCGACTAGTGCTATCCCCGCCATCCTTTGGTAGCGACCATCCAGGAGTCCATATATTCCCAGGAACAGTCCAGTCGTTTCGTGGCGTTTGTGTCGACCCCAGGCCACGTCGGAATCCCAGGAGATGAACTTGCCGACATGCTACATGGAAACCGCTTCTGGAGATCGGCATCCCTGTAACTGACCTGTCATCATTATTACGCCACAAGGTTTTTCAGCTTTGGGAGACGGAACGGCACACTCTCAGTACATACAACAAACTTCATGCCATGGTGGAGACTACGAATGCGTGGAAGACCTCCATGCCAGCCTCTCGCAGGGACTCTGTGGTTCTCTCCCGACTCCACATTGGCCATACATGGCTACCACCTCCGTCGCGAGGACCCACCGTGGTGTCACTGTGTCTCACATATGACTGTCGTCCACATCTTGCTGGACTGCCCACTTAGCCGCTCTGCGGTGGACTTTCAACGTTCCCAGCACCCACCTTCGATGTTTGGCGACAGTGCCTCAACAGCAGAGTAAGTATTACGTTTTATTCGTGAAGGGGTTTTTTATCGTACCATCTAAGGGTGGGCATTTAGCCTTCTTTCTGATGTCGCCACCCTCCCTACAGTTTAAGTCTGTCGCACTTTCTTTGCATTTGTTTCTGTTGGTGATCGTTTTTCCCTACAGGTGTTGATCTCGCCTTGTCTTTTTGGGGTGGACATTTTAATGTGTTGGAGAGTGGCTGGCTCTTCCTCTTTTATTATTGCGATCGTCCAGCCCAGACGATATGCTCTGTGGTTTTAATACCTTCTTCCACTTTTCCCTTTGGTGTATGTTTTCCCCGTTTTTTTGTTCGTTCCATTCTTCTGTTTAGGTGTGGTGTTTGGTGTTTTTGTACCTTAAGCCTTGCTTGCGTCAGGAAAAAAAACTGATGACCCTGTAGTTTGGTCCTTTTATACCCCAAACCAACAAACCAATCAACGAGGCTACAAATTGCAAAAATATAAACATAACTTCACTGCTGCGGGAGATTGTAGCAGAGAAAGGATTGCACAATGAATCATGTTTGGAATACTCAGGGTTTGGCATAAGCCTAGGATGGTCTCTGGAAATTGATAGTGAGGAAACATTACAGTGAATCCGGAAAACCACCTCCGTCACGAGGACCCACCTCGGTGTCACTATGGCTCACATATGACTGTCGTGGGCGTAATTAACTGAGGTGGCACTGAAGGTTCTCTCATCAACTGGCAGTGAAAATAACATGAACTACAAAGGCGTCTGCTAGTAACAATTCATAGTATAAGAATTCCATCTCACAGAGAGATGTCAAAGAAAGCTTTACAAAAATTGCATTAGCCACAAGTTTCTATTAAAGCGTTATATCGTGCCTGTGGGGAGGTAGACAAAGAGAACCAACCTTTCAATTCACCTAGTCTCCATCCAAGCCACACAAAAGAATCTCACAAATTATCTTTGAGTAAAATCTGCACTTGTTTCCGTTTGAAAGAGGTTAGTTATACTTGATAGAGGTGAGGACGGTGAAATATTGAATGAATACACTCGGCTATATAGCTAGATCGTGCATAACCAATCATACAATCCACAAGTCCCTATTGCAAACAAAATGGCAACCGTTACGAAAAATAATACTAAATAGAACTCGCGAAAGCCGTGGACATAAAGAAGCCCGTTAGCACTGACAGTAAAAATTATCTCAAGCAGTGCGTCTTACTCAAAAAATATGGTTAAATGCCACCAAAGATCAAGAGGCTGTCAAGATTAAATTCTTCCTTCTAAGACACTAAAACAGACCACTCTCGCCCAATAGCGTGCTTCGCATTCGCGCTCTGTGCTTCCTCTCCTTGTTTACGCAGAGAAATCTCAAAGGTACTACTGTCGGCCTCCTGTGTGTCTACTCAAGAGCATTGTAACACCGCATGCTAGGCTCGACTATCGGTCGAGATGCCATTTCCCACTAAAAGAGCGAGCAGAACAATTGTAACGCAGTAATGCAAACAGACTAACTGCAACATTTCATCACGATACTGTCCTGGTCAGAAAACTTGTCAATAATATTACGAAGAACAATGCTTGCCGGCCGCGGTGGTCTAGCGGTTCTAGGCGCGCAGTCCGAAACCGCGCGACTGCTACGGTCGCAGGTTTGAATCCTGCCTCGGGCATGGATGTGTGTGATGTCCTTAGGTTAGTTAGGTTTAAGTAGTTCTAAGTTCTAGGGGACTGATGACCACAGATGTTAAGTCCCATAGTGCTCAGAGCCATTTGAACCATTTGAACAATGCTTTCTTATCGCCTGTTAAAAAATTCATGATCAGCAGCTCTGAATACTTTGATCAAAAGTGAATAGAACACACAAGAACTCGACTTCCAGTTTGGACAGTCTGAACTTCATTCTGCATGAAAGTATAACATAATTTTTTGTATTATTCTGTTGATCGCAAAGTTTTTTGAACGGAATTATCGGTTTCCGTTAGACAACAATCATCTTCAGAAGCTTTCATTGTGCTGCACAGGAGCAAGTCATAACCATGCAAACATTATGTCAGACTCGTATTATTTTTATAAGGTTATCACTTTTTGCTGTGCAGCAGAATGAGATTTTCTGAAGATGACTGCCGTGTAGCCGAGAGCGGTGCTTTCTTTTTTTAAAAAAAACGCTTTGCGATACACATAATAAAAAGAAATATTATGTACGTCATATGATCGGTCTCCAAACTGTCATTTTATGGCAAATCCTATGCGAAGTGCAATATTGTATAGTCATCCGTTTCACGTATACGTAACAAAGTCCAGTTCAATATGACAACAGTAACTTATTAAAGTGGAAATAATCAACTTGGTCAGTTCAAGTGAGTAAACTTTCAATCGTAAGCAATAAGACAAGCCACAAGGTAATTTCCATACTTTCGCATAAACAATATATCAATTCGTTTCGTATTGACTGCAACACCTGAGTAGGAATCGTTTAAAGGATTTTCCATAGGGCTCGTCCCTTGCTCTGTGCCGGCCGCAGTGGCCGAACGGTTCCAGAAGCTTCAGTCCGGAACCGTGAGTGCTACGGTCGCAGGTTCGAATCCCGCCTAGGGCATGGATGTGTGTGATGTCCTTAGGTTAGTTAGGTTTAAATAGTTCTAAGTTCTAGGAGACTGATGACCTCAGGTGTTAAGTCGCAAACTGCTCAGAGCCATTTGAACCATTTGAACATTGTACTATATCCTTCAAAATTCAAATTTTGCATTACGAAGAAAGTAAGGGTAGACCAGCTTCACCGGTTTGGTATGTCCTACTGTTGCTTGAACTGCACACAACCCTCAAAACAATGGCAAGTGTCCTCGTGGTCGACTTAATAAGATACAAAAAATGGCTCTGAGCACTATGGGATTTAACATCTGTGGTCATCAGTCCCCTAGAACTTAGAACTACTTAAAACTAACTAACCTAAGGACAGCACACACATGCATGTCCGAGGCAGGATTCGAACCTGCGACCGTAGCGGTCACGCGGTTCCAGACTGAAGCGCCTAGAACCGCACGGCCACACCGGCCGGCGGTCGACTTAATAAGAGATGGAAGGATATCATTAACAGACACTCAGATATTGTTTGTTCCTTCTCGGAGGATAGAGACGGCGGAATTTCAATGACCAAAGAAGCACACGACATAGAAGGGGGAAGACTTTAGGATAAAACAGAAATATAAGTTTATTCGAGGAGACCTTCCAGGGCATCGGGAACATAGATCATTGGTAGGAAGTGGCAGCAAAACCAGAAGATCTACAGGCAACGAGTGGACTAGTTCGATGATTCCAAGCTGTTGTCTTGAAAGAACTGGACCCAGCAGCAGAGGAAGAATAGATGCGTTTTACGTGATTTAGGTTAGTTCCAGGTCTTTTTGAGTGTTGATGAAACTACGCCTCCACGATTTGCTACGATTTGCTGCTACCAGCCTGCTCTGCGCTAGTGCCACTTCCTATCGAGGTGCCTCGACGTATTTTTTACTCTGCCTTATTGAGCAAGCAACCGGTTTTCACAAACAGAGATATTGACACATCAGTTATCTTTACTCGGCTGACGAGGCGGTTGTTGACTGAAGCAATTGGTTACAGAGGGTACGTGTTTGACTTCAGCAAATGTCATCTTAAGCTCAAGGTTCCCCGACGTAGAGCCAGATTTTTCTTGTTTGTGTCATTCTGTGCGAATTCCTCAGAACTTGGTGCACAAACGAGCACTCTCTACCACCCTGAAGGCCACACCAACTAGTCAACATTTACTAGTAGGACAAAAGTAAAAAATGCAATCGAAAAAAGAGAAAACTGGGAAGCTATGTTGCGAGCAAATATGAAGGCCACACCAACACTAATCAAAATGTACTAGTAGGACAAAAGCGAAAAATGCAATCGAAAAAAGAGGAAACTGGGAAGCTATGTTGTGAGCAAATATGAAAGACGCTTACCTAGATGAGCACTGAAAAATGACTGCCTTGCTTTCCGCATGGACTGGAGCTGTCCTAGCTGCATATAAAAAGATTACTTCTTGCTTCTAATAGCCATATGAATCGAAGATAATGATTGAGAGAAGTGGCATAGTGGTTAAGTCGCATTTGGGAAGAGCGGGGTACAAATCCCTGCCCAGCCTTCCACATTATAGGGTTTCCATTGTTTTCCTGAAATTCTAATGCAAAATGCCGGGCAGGTGCCCTCGTGAAGGATAAGACCGATTACCTATCCCATTCTTGCCCAATACGAGCTTGTTCTCCTTGTATAATGACCTCTTTTTTTTATTTTTCCTCCAGCATTTGTATTCCATTTAGCCATCTATAACACATTTACACTGTATACTTAAATATACGAAAATAATGCATAAATTTATACACTCCTGGAAATTGAAATAAGAACACCGTGAATTCATTGTCCCAGGAAGGGGAAACTTTATTCACACATTCCTGGGGTCAGATACATCACATGATCACACTGACAGAACCACAGGCACATAGACACAGGCAACAGAGCATGCACAATGTCGGCACTAGTACAGTGTATATCCACCTTTCGCAGCAATGCAGGCTGCTATTCTCCCATGGAGACGATCGTAGAGATGCTGGATGTAGTCCTGTGGAACGGCTTGCCATGCCATTTCTACCTGGCGCCTCAGTTGGACCAGCGTTCGTGCTGGACGTGCAGACCGCGTGAGACGACGCTTCATCCAGTCCCAAACATGCTCAATGGGGGACAGATCCGGAGATCTTGCTGGCCAGGGTAGTTGACTTACACCTTCTAGAGCACGTTGGGTGGCACGGGATACATGCGGACGTGCATTGTCCTGTTGGAACAGCAAGTTCCCTTGCCGGTCTAGGAATGGTAGAACGATGGGTTCGATGACGGTTTGGATGTACCGTGCACTATTCAGTGTCCCCTCGACGATCACCAGTGGTGTACGGCCAGTGTACGAGATCGCTCTCCACACCATGATGCCGGGTGTTGGCCCTGTGTGCCTCCGTCGTATGCAGTCCTGATTGTGGCGCTCACCTGCACGGCGCCAAACACGCATACGACCATCATTGGCACCAAGGCAGAAGCGACTCTCATCGCTGAAGACGACACGTCTCCATTCGTCCCTCCATTCACGGCTGTCGCGACACCACTGGAGGCGGGCTGCACGATGTTGGGGCGTGAGCGGAAGACGGCCTAACGGTGTGCGGGACCGTAGCCCAGCTTCATGGAGACGGTTGCGAATGGTCCTCGCCGATACCCCAGGAGCAACAGTGTCCCTAATTTGCTGGGAAGTGGCGGTGCGGTCCCCTACGGCACTGCGTAGTATCCTACGGTCTTGGCGTGCATCCGTGCGTCGCTGCGGTCCGGTCCCAGGTCGACGGGCACGTGCACCTTCCGCCGACCACTGGCGACAACATCGATGTACTGTGGAGACCTCACGCCCCACGTGTTGAGCAATTCGGCGGTACGTCCACCCGGCCTCCCGTGTGCCCACTATACGCCCTCGCTCAAAGTCCGTCAACTGCACATACGGTTCACGTCCACGCTGTCGCGGCATGCTACCAGTGTTAAAGACTGCGATGGAGCTCCGTATGCCACGGCAAACTGGCTGACACTGACGGCGGCGGTGCACAAATGCTGCGCAGCTAGCGCCATTCGACGGCCAACACCGCGGTTCCTGGTGTGTCCGCTGTGCCGTGCCTGTGATCATTGCGTGTACAGCCCTCTCGCAGTGTCCGGAGCAAGTATGGTGGGTCTGACACACCGGTGTCAATGTGTTCTTTTTTCCATTTCCAGGAGTGTATTTACATATCCACGGCGTCCCTGCGAGGATGAGCTATACTGAATGATATTACAGGAACGATTGAGACAGAAGACATTTAATGTACACTTACTTATTTTAAATGTTATTCTGTTGACTGTCAGGTTAACACATGTGCAAATGTACAATAGTTAGTAAGTTGTCTGCTTATACGTGTGCTTGGGACATTGATAAGTGCAGAAAGTCGCCATGTGAAGGTACTAGGACTAAGCTTCACTATTACGACAACGTGTGGCCGTTCCTGTACAGGTTGTCGAACTACACGCTCAAAACAATATGGGAACTTGGAAGAATTCCTATTTCACGCAGTGTGATGAAAACTCTGGTAAACACTGTATGATCAGGAATTCGACGTGTCGGGGAGCGCCGACGGTAGACAGCAGCAGGAGTAATGCCATCGCAGAAGCCGTAAACATACACCACATCTGCATATTCTTCATTAGTGTAGGCGTGTGGCATTTTAGCCAGCACGCGTATAAACACAGTACACCGATGCTTCTCTTTGATCCGCTCTCAATGCTTCGTACTACTTCATTCGCAACACACCGTGGACAACAGCAAGTTCAACGGGCTAGTTTAATGGTAAAAAGACATCCCGAACAAAGAGACTGAATGCAGTGTAGTAGATCGGGCAAAAATAAAACGTCTCAGAGGTCTGGTGGGCGCTTCTAGTCCAATAACAAACGTACATTAAATGTGAACCCGAAAACCATTCGGAATCGGGAATATGTCCTCATGGAGTTTCTTGCTTCAAATGATCCTTCCTGTCATTTTCCACAATAATCTTTTAACAAATACTATTACGAGTTGTGGCGTGCGTACTGTAAGACCTTCGGTACACACACCATCAGATTATTTGACTTGTCGCTCTAACGAAGTAGGCGAGTGTCAGCAATATGTCTCGTGGTCTTATCGTGGCGTGTTTATCTTCTGCCATTAGGTCAGACGATAGAAATGCCACTTGTAGACTTAGAATAGCAGATTGACGGTGAGCAACTTTAAACAGAACTTGATTAATTTTCACACACATTTATTAAAATAATAAAAAGCATAGACATTACGTAACTTGATTCTGGATGCTGTTTACAATTGACAATCTGGAGTTCCTTTGGTCTTGGTACGTTAATCTTATTCTCACATATCTCTGATGCTTGACAAAGTGTCTATTCATTTATCTTCATGGCTATGTACAGGAATATGGTAATCTTATTAGGCGCAGACTGAAACTTGACTATAGACTGGTACAGACTAATGCAGACTGGTACAGACTGGTGCAGACTAATGCAGACTGATGCAGACTGACTAATTGGAGGTCTGTACACTCGTTATAATACCTCATGCGTTCAGATATCACTGCGCGAGTGTGATCCGCGAGGAGAAAAGGTTCTACATTAGCAGCAATCTCATTGGCTGCGTTACATATTAATACACGGATTGGCGGAAGCAGAATTTGGTCCGTCTCTAAGGCAGCACCTTCTCATAGTGCGGAGACGGACGAGCGCTGCGCGTCCGCTGTTGTGCTTAGCGGGGCGCGCTCTAGTGGGAAAGTTGTGTACGCGCTGACTACGCAGAACTATGTACACAACACAAGTAAATCAGACATTTTTGAATTATCACCTCACACTCTTTCGTAAATTTACCAGAAACATTAGATTAAAAAAAATAACATTAATCAAAACCTACAGCTTTTTCCCTCTATTTTAATAATCACAAGACAAAAGTCTTCAGTATACAAAAAAAGAAGTTTTTTCGCGGAGGTGCTATCCCATATTAAACAATGTCTTCAAAACCTCTGATTTTCAGAGTCAGATTCGTTGTAATGAAACAAGATACGTTTTACATCAGCTCCCTGCTCAAAACCACACTCACGTGCGGAAGAACCATGAATGTTCATTAGATGTAGATGTAGAGGAGAAGAGGCGTGGTTCAAGCAGAGTCGAACGATGGTAGAAGTTGCCGGCCTGTGTGGCCGAGCCGTTCTAGGCGTTTCAGTCTGCAACCGAGTGACTGCTACGGTCGCAGGTTCGAATCCTGCCTCGGGCATGGATGTGTGTGATGTCCTTAGGTTATTTAGGTTTAAGTAGTTCTAAGTTCTAGGGGACTGATGACCTCAGATGTTAAGTCCCATAGTGCTCAGTGCCATTTAAACCATCTGATGGTGGGAGTTATTGACCGGTCCAAATGTTCCCTCATAAATCATGGCCTTGTAAGAATTTCAGGTTATAGCATCGTATAATATTCATCTTTCGTTTGTCGCGACACGTTCCATATCGCTTGCTATTGATGTTTTCCGTGGCTCTTGGCCTCACGTAAGTACTCTGCTTATGGAAATGAAAATACCGTGTGGCTAGGGCCTCCCGTCGGGTAGACCATTCGCCTGGTGCAAGTCTTTCGAGTTGACGCCACTTCGGCGACTTGTGCGTCGATGGGAATGAAATGATGATGGTAAGGGCAACACAAAACCCAGTCCCTGAGCGGAGAAAATCTCCGACCCAGCCGGGAATCGAACCCAGGCCGTTAGGCGTGACATTCCATCGCACTGACCACTCAGCTACAGGGGGCGGATGTACCCTGCTTATGACCCACTGCAAATGGAGTGTCTGCCCCATCTGTTTACTGGCAACATTTCCCAGTTCCTCATTCATATACTCTGAGGTGACAAAAGCCATGGGATAGCGATGTGCTCTTATACAGATTGTGGTAATATCACGTACACAAGCTATAAAAGGGCAGTGTATTGGCGGAGCTGTCATTTGTACTCAGGTGATTCATATGAAAAAGTTTCAAAGGTGATTATGGCCACAGACTTTGAACGTGGAATCGTAGTTGGAGCTTGGGGCAAGGGACATTCCATTTCGTAAATCGTTCGGGAATTCAGTATTCCGAGATCTACAGTGTCAATAGTGTGCCAGGAATACCAAATTTCGGACATTGCCTCTCACCACAGACAACGCAGTGGCCAACGGCTTTCACTTAATAACCGACTGCGTAGAGGATGAGATTAGTGTTTAACGTCCCGTGACAACGAGGTCATTAGAAACGGAGCAGAAGCTCGGATTAGGGAAGGATTGAGAAGGAAATCGGCAGTACCCTTTCAAAGGAACCATCCCGGCATTTGCCTGAAACGATTTAGGGAAATCACGGCCGGAGACGGGTTTGAAACGTCGTCCTCCCGAATGCGAATCCAGTGTGCTAATCACTGGGCCACCCCGTCCGGTGTTTGCGTAGAGCTGCCATTGTTAACAGACAAGCGAAATTGCGTGAAATAACGGGAAAATCATTTTCCGATGTACTACGAACGTATCCATTAGTACTGTGAGGCAAATTTTGGCGTTAATGGGCCATGGCAGCAGACGACCGACGCAGGTGCCTTTTCGAACATCACGACAACTCCTGCAGCGCCTCCCCTGGGCTCCTGATGGCCCCTAGACGACTGGAAAGCCGTGGCCTGGTCAGATTTTCCCGATTTCAGTTGGTGAGGGCTGATGGTAGGGTTAGAGCGTGGCGCAGACCCAACGTAGCCATGGACCCAAGTTGTCAACAAGGCAATGTGCAAGCTGGTGGTGGCTTCATAATGGTGCGGCCTGTGTTTTCATGGAATAGACTGAGTCCTCTGGTCCAACTGAATCTGTCACTGACGGGAAATGTTTAAGTTAGACTATCTGGAGACCAGTTGCAGCCATTCATGGACTTCGTGTTCCCAAACAAGGGTGAAATTTTTACGGATGACAGTGCGCCATGTCACCGGGCCACAGTTGTTTCGCGATTGGTTTGAAGATCATTCCGAAATACTCGAGCGGATAATTTGGCCACCCAGATCATCCGGCATGAATCACATCCAACAATTATGAGCTATAATCGAGATGTCAGTTCGTGCACAACATCCTGTTCTGGCAACAATTTTGGAATTATGGCGGCGATAGAGGCAGCATGGCTCAATATTTCTGCGGCGGACTTCAACGAATCGTTGAGTCACTGCGACATCAAGTTGACTCACTACAAAAGAAGATCCGACACGATATTTGGAGGTATCCCACGCCTTTTGTCACCTTAGTGTATAACGGTTGGTTGATTTATTGTATCTGAATATTTTTAAGGACTCTCTGGGAGTCGGGCACGATTAATATATTTAAGAAGGAATTTGAAACACAAACTGGAATGCTTCCAAAATTTCCAGTCTCTCCGCCGAAAAAACTGGAGCGCGTTTGGGCAGTTTGAAGGCTTTACTGATCTGTACCTGAGAGCGTAGAAAATCCTCATGGGAACTTTGAATCAATCTGTAGATATACAGATATAACCAGGGAATTGACTTCAACGAAGCTATGGAGCATAAAACGTGATCCATCTGAAAAGGCCATCTGTCGACAGTAACTGGCCGTCGAGTTGCGGCACTGGCGTGCAAATTCCAGGCTTAGTCGCCGATGAACAGCAGTCAAAAAATGGTTCAAATGGCTCTGAGCACTATGGGACTTAACATCTGAGGTCATCAGTCCCCTAGAACTTAGAACTACTTAAACCTAACTAACCTAAGGACATCACACACATCCATGCCCGAGGCAGGACTCGAACCTGCGACCGTAGCGGTCTAACAGCAGTCAGGATGGGTGCATGAACCTGCAGTGGAGGCCTACGTGCAGCAACGTCTGCTAAACTGTTGTTGCAGAGACACCGTTCGTAGCCCCTTGGTACATCTGGGCCGTCAGTTGCTCAACAGTTGCACATCTACTCGCCCTTACACATCTCCACAACAGTCAAATGTGTGTGTGTGATTTCCTAAGGGACCAAACTGTTGAGGCCATCGGTCCCTAGACTTACACACTACTTAAACTTATTCTAGGAACGACACACACACCCGTGCCCCAGGAAGGACTCGAACCTCAGGCGGGAGGAGTCGCGCAGTCCGTGACATGGCACCTCAAACCGCGCGGCCACTCGGCGCGGCCGTCCACAACAGTCGTTCATCCCCGTCATCTATAGCCTGTGGTGCACCACAGTTGCTTCGCAGACGATTTTGGATAGCGCCGTTTTGTCATCCACGGTATACTTTAACCACGGCGAACAGTTTACAGACTTAGTCGTTTCGGAAATGCGTCCATCCTCAGCCCGAAAGCCAATGATCATGCCCTTTTCGTTTTTCCGCATTACCACAACGAATGCACTATTTTCCACGTCCCCCGAAACGCTTTATGTGCCGTCCACTGCTAGTGCTGCTACCTGTCGTCTGTGGAGGTTATTGAACGTTCACGTCGAATATACACTACTGGCCATTACAATTGCTACACCACGAAGATGACGTGCTACAGAAGCGAAATTTAACCGACAGGAAGAAGATGCTGTGATATGCAAATGATTAGCTTTTCAGAGCATTCACACAAGGTTGGCGCCGGTGGCGACACCTACAACGTGCTGACATGAGGAAAGTTTCCAACCGATTCCCCATACACAAACAGCACTTGACCCGCGGTGCCTGGTGAAATATTGTTGTGATGCCTCGTGTAAGGAGGCGAAATGCGTACCATCACGTTTCCGACTTTGATAAAGGTTGGATTGCAGCCTATCGCGAATGCGGTTTATCGTATCGCGATATTGCTGCTCGCGGTGGTCGAGATCCAATGTCTGTTAGCAAAGTATCGAATCGGTGGGTGCAGGTGGGTAATACGAAACGCCGTGCTGGATCCCAACGGACTCGTATCACTAGCAGTCGAGATGACAGGCATCTTATCCGCATGGCTGTAACGGATCGTGCAGCCACGTCTCGATCCCTGAGTCAACAGATGGGGACGTTTGCAAGACAACAACCATCTGCACGAACAGTTCGACGACGTTTGCAGCAGCATGGACTATCAGCTCGGAGACCGTGGCTGCGGTTACCCCTGACGCTGCATCACAGACAAGAGCGCCTGCGATGGTGTACTCAATGACGAACCTGGGTGCACGAATGGCAACGTCATTTTGTCGGATGAATCCAGGCTCCATCATCATGGTCGCATCCGTGTCTGGCGACATCGCGGTGAACGCACATTGGAAGCGTGTATTCGTTATCGCCATACTGGCGTATCACCCGGTGTGATGGTATGGGGTGCCATTGATTACACATCTCGGTCACCTCTTATTCGCATTGACGGCAATTTCGACAGTGGTCGTTACATTTCAGATGTGTTACGACTCGTGGCTCTACCCTTCACTCGATCCCTGCGAAACCCTACATTTCAGAAGGACAATGCACGACCACATGTTGCAGGTCCTGTACGGGCCTTTCTGGTTACAGAAAATGTTCGACTACTGCCCTGGCCAGCACATTCTCCAGATCTCACACCAATTGAAATGGTCTGGTCAATGGTGGCCGAGCAACTGGCTCGTCACAATACGCCAGTCACTACTCTTGATGAACTGTGGTATCGTGTTGAAGCTGCATGGGCAGCTGTAGCTGTACACGCCATCCAAGCTCTGTTTGACTCAATGCCCAGGCGTATGAAAGCCGTTATTACGGCCAGAGGTGGTTGTTCTGGGTACTGATTCCTAGGATCTATGCACCCAAATTGGATGAAAATGTAATCACATGTCAGTTCTAATATAATGTATTTGTCCAATGAATACCCGTTTATCATCGGCATTTCTTCTTGGTGTAGCAATTTTAATGGCTAGTAGTGTAGGATTCGGTCACATTAATGTGACTGGACCGTGTATAACAGACAACATTCAAGGCTTTGTTCATATATACATAAGCTTGTTACACACATGCGAATTTTTCACTCTCAGAGAGCATTTACAAGTAATATGTGTCGTGTAAACTGCACCGAGAGTCAACTCGTTGGCAGTGTCCGAGAGTGGGGCAGGATCTCGGACAGTCGCGCTCTGCGAGCTTAGACCTCTCGTGTAGGCGGCACCCTCCATCTCTCAAGAGCTGCTCGCCAAAGCTCTCAGACAAGAAAAACCATACCGATGTCATCGGGTGAGCTGAGAGTACTTGGAGAGTGCTGAGCGGCCATATAGCGTCCCAGATTCGTGCAGTATTTCACAGCTTGTGCACTAACGCATCTTGGTAATATATTTTGCCGTACTTCACATATTAAATAAAAGTACCGGTGAAACTGCGTGTTGTGAACCATAATATTTGACCGTGGCCTGTTTCTGAGCGAAGACATC
Organism: Schistocerca cancellata; assembly: GCF_023864275.1. Taxonomy (NCBI): domain Eukaryota; kingdom Metazoa; phylum Arthropoda; class Insecta; order Orthoptera; family Acrididae; genus Schistocerca; species Schistocerca cancellata. Next base: position 832,327,216 of record NC_064628.1, on the reverse strand, counting down.
GCCCATGAATAGCACGAGCAGTTACCTTATATTGAAAGTTGTAGACTTAAACAATGCTACGTAGAAAATAATACACAAAAACATCATGGACGTATTATATTGAATTAACAAATAAAAATAAAAAATTGTCACCAAAAAGACTCGATGCGACGCTGATCCGCAAATATTAAGACTAGCTCGCTGCCATCTGTGACAATCACTACTACAACTAATGGTTCTGTAACTGAAGTAGATAGTTCGTGTGATTTAGTGTGGGTGGAGGTCATTCTTGGCGACCGGAATAAAATAATAATTGGATCCTTTTACCGACCTCCCACATCAGATCATAGAATTGCTGAAAGCTTCAAATAAAACTTGAGTCTAATTTCAAATACGTCCCCGACGCATACAATCATAGTTAGTTGATGGTGAGTTCACTTAATGTTGGCGAAAATACATGTTTAAATCCGGTGGGTTGGTTGATTCGGGGCGTGGACCAAAGGATGTGGTCATCGCTCCATTGGATTAGGGAAGGATGGGGAAGCAAGTCGGCCGTGCCCTTTCAAAGGAACCATCCTTGCATTTGCCTGAAGCGATTTAAGGAAATCACAGAAAATCTAAATCAGGATGACCGGACACGGGTTTGAACCGTCGTCCTCCCGAATCCGAGTCCAGTGTGCTAACCATTCAGCCACCTCGCTCGGTTTTTATTTCTGGAGATACGCATAACACATCAACCGAAATTGTGCTAAACGCAGTCTCCGAAAATTATTTCGAGCAGTTAGTTCACGAGCCCCCCCAATGAACCATGGACCTTGCCGTTGGTGGGGAGGCTTGCATGCCTCAGTGATACAGATGGCCGTACCGTAGGTGCAACCACAACGGAGGGGTATCTGTTGAGGGGGCAGACAAACGTGTGGTTCCTGAAGAGGGGCAGCAGCCTTTTCAGTAGTTGCAGGGGCAACAGTCTGGATGATTGACTGATCTGGCCTTGTAACAATAACCAAAACGGCCTTGCTGTGCTGGTACTGCGAACGGCTGAAAGCAAGGGGAAACTACAGCCGTAATTTTTGCCGAGGGCATGCAGCTTTACTGTATGGTTGAATGATGATGGCGTCCTCTTGGGTAAAATATTCCAGAGGTAAAATAGTCCCCCATTCGGATCTCCGGGCGGTGACTACTCAAGAGGACGTTGTTATCAGGAGAACGAAAACTGGCGTTCTACGGATCGGAGCGTGGAATGTCAGATCCCTTAATCGAGCAGGTAGGTTAGAAAATTTAAAAATGGAAATGGATAGGTTAAAGTTAGATATAGTGGGAATTAGTGAAGTTCGGTGGCAGGAGGAACAAGACTTTTGGTCAGGGCAATACAGGGTTATAAATACAAAATCAAATAGGGGTAATGCAGGAGTAGGTTTAATAATGAATAAAAAAAATAGGCGTGCGGGTAAGCTACTACAAACAGCATAGTGAACGCATTATTGTGGCCAAGATAGACACGAAGCCCACGCCTACTACAGTAGTACAAGTTTATATGCCAACTAGCTCTGCAGAGGATGAAGAAATAGATGAAATGTATGATGAGATAAAAGAAATTGTTCAGATAGTGAAGGGAGACGAAAATTTAATAGTCATGGGTGACTGGAATTCGAGTGTAGGAAAAGGGAGAGAAGGAAACATAGTAGGTGAATATGGATTAGGGGTAAGAAAGGAAAGAGGAAGCCGACTGGTAGAATTTTGCACACAGCATAACTTAATCATAGCTAACACTTGGTTCAAGAATCATAAAAGAAGGTTGTATACATGGAAGAATCCTGGAGATACTAAAAGGTATCAGATAGATTATATAATGGTAAGACAGAGATTTGGGACACAGGTTTTAAATTGTAAGACATTTCCAGGGGCAGATGTGGACTCTGACCACAATCTATTGGTTATGAACTGCAGATTAAAATTGAAGAAACTGCAAAAAGGTGGGAATTTAAGGAGATGGGACCTGGATAGACTGAAGGAACCAAAGGTTGTACAGGGTTTCAGGGAGAGCATAAGGGAACAATTGACAGCAGTGGGGGAAAGAAGTACAGTAGAAGAAGACTGGGTAACTCTGAGGGATGAAGTAGTGAAGGCAGCAGAGGATCAAGTAGGTAAAAAGACGAGGGCTGGTAGAAATCCTTGGGTAACAGAAGAAATATTGAATTTAATTGATGAAAGGAGAAAATATAAAAATGCAGTAAATGAAGCAGGCAAAAAGGAATACAAACGTCTCAAAAATGAGATCGACAGGAAATGCAAAATGGCTAAGCAGGCATGGCTAGAGGACAAATGTAAGAATGTAAAGGCTTATCTCACTAGGGGTAAGATAGATACTGCCTACAGGAAATTTAAAGAGACGTTTGGAGAAAAGAGAACCAGTTGTATGAATATCAAGAGCTCAGATGGAAACCCAGTTCTAACCAAAGAAGGGAAAGCAGAAAGATGGAAGGAGTATATAGAGGGTCTATACAAAGGCGATGTACTTGAGGACAATGTGTCGAAACAAGGACCAGGAGTAGACAACATTCCATTAGAACTACTGACAGCTTTGGGAGAGCCAGTCCTGACAAAACTCTACCATTTGGTGAGCAAGATGTATGAGACAGGCGAAATACCCTCAGACTTCAAGAAGAATATAATAATTCCAATCCCAAAGAAAGCAGGTGTTGACAGATGTGAAAATTACCGAACTATCAGTTTAATAAGTCACGGTTGCAAAATACTAACGCGAATTCTTTACAGACGAATGGAAAAACTAGTAGAAGCCGACCCCGGGGAAGATCAGTTTGGATTCCGTAGAAATATCGGAACACGTGAGGCAATACTGACCCTACGACTTATCTTAGAAGCTACATTAAGGAAAGGCAAACCTACGTTTCTAGCATTTGTAGACTCAGAGAAAGCTTTTGACAATGTTGACTGGAATACTCTCTTTCAAATTCTGAAGGTGGAAGGGGTAAAATACACGAAGCGAAAGGCTATTTACAATTTGTACAGAAACCAGATGGCAGTTGTAAGAGTCGAGGGGCATGAAAGGGAAGCAGTGGTTGGGAAGGGAGTGAGACAGGGTTGTAGCCTCTCCCCAATGTTATTCAATCTGTATATTGAGCAAGCAGTAAAGGAAACAAAAGAAAAATTCGCAGTAGGTGTTAAAATCCATGGAGAAGAAATAATAACTTTGAGGTTCGCCGATGACATTGTAATACTATCAGAGACAGCAAAGGACTTGGAAGAGCAGTTGAACGGAATGGACACTCTCTTGAAAGGAGGATATAAGATGAACATAAACAAAAGCAAAACGAGGATAATGGAATGTAGTCGAATTAAGTCAGGCGATGCTGAGGGTATTAGATTAGGAAATGAGACACTTAAAGTAGTAAAGGAGTTTTGCTATTTGGGGAGCAAAATAACTGATGATGGTCGAAGTAGAGAAGATATAAAATGTGGACTGGCAATGGCAAGGAAAGTGTTTCTGAATAAGAGAAATTTGTTAACATCGAGTATAGATTTAAGTGTCAGGAAGTCGTATTTGAAAGTATTTGTATGGAGTGTAGCCATGTATGGAAGTGAAACATGGACGATAAATAGTTTGGACAGGAAGAGAATAGAAGCTTTCGAAATGTGGTGCTACAGAAGAATGCTGAAGATTAGATGGGTAGACCATATAACTAATGAGGAGGTATTGAATAGAATTGGGGAGAAGAGGAGTCTGTGGCACAACTTGACGAAAAGAAGAGACCGGTTGGTAGGACATGTTCTGAGGCATCAAGGGATCACAAATTTAGCATTCGAGGGCAGCGTGGAGGGTAAAAATCGTACAGGGAGACCAAGAGATGAATACACTAAGCAGATTCAGAAGGATGTAGGTTGCAGTAGGTACTGGGAGATGAAGAAACTTGCACAGGATAGACTAGCATGGAGAGCTGCATCAAACCAGTCTCAGGACTGAAGACCACAACAACAACAACAGTTCACGAGCCCACTCAAGTAGTAAACGGTTGTGAAAACATACTTGACCTCTTAGCAACAGATAATCCTGAGCTACACTCCTGGAAATGGAAAAAAGAACACATTGACACCGGTGTGTCAGACCCACCATACTTGCTCCGGACGCTGCGAGAGGGCTGTACAAGCAATGATCACACGCACGGCACAGCGGGCACACCAGGAACCGCGGTGTTGGCCGTCGAATGGCGCTAGCTGCGCAGCATTTGTGCACCGCCGCCGTCAGTGTCAGCCAGTTTGCCGTGGCATACGGAGCTCCATCGCAGTCTTTAACACTGGTAGCATGCCGCGACAGCGTGGACATGAACCGTATGTGCAGTTGACGGACTTTGAGCGAGGGCGTATAGTGGGCATGCGGGAGGCCGGGTGGACGTACCGCCGAATTGCTCAACACGTGGGGCGTGAGGTCTCCACAGTACATCGATGTTGTCGCCAGTGGTCGGCGGAAGGTGCACGTGCCCGTCGACCTGGGACCGGACCGCAGCGACGCAGGGATGCACTCCAAGACCGTAGGATCCTACGCAGTGCCGTAGGGGACCGCACCGCCACTTCCCAGCAAATTAGGGACACTGTTGCACCTGGGGTATCGGCGAGGACCATTCGCAACCGTCTCCATGAAGCTGGGCTACGGTTCCGCACACCGTTAGGCCGTCTTCCGCTCACGCCCCAACATCGTGCAGCCCGCCTCCAGTGGTGTCGCGACAGGCGTGAATGGAGGGACGAATGGAGACGTGTCGTCTTCAGCGATGAGAGTCGCTTCTGCCTTGGTGCCAATGATGGTCGTATGCGTGTTTGGCGCCGTGCAGGTGAGCGCCACAATCAGGACTGCATACGACCGAGGCACACAGGGCCAACACCCGGCATCGTGGTGTGGGGAGCGATCTCCTACACTGGCCGTACACCACTGGTGATCGTCGAGGGGACACTGAATAGTGCACGGTACATCCAAACCGTCATCGAACCCATCGTTCTACCATTCCTAGACCGGCAAGGGAACTTGCTGTTCCAACAGGACAATGCACGTCCGCATGTATCCCGTGCCACCCAACGTGCTCTAGAAGGTGTAAGTCAACTACCCTGACCAGCAAGATCTCCGGATCTGTCCCCCATTAAGCATGTTTGGGACTGGATGAAGCGTCGTCTCACGCGGTCTGCACGTCCAGCACGAACGCTGGTCCAACTGAGGCGCCAGGTGGAAATGGCATTGCAAGCCGTTCCACAGGACTACATCCAGCATCTCTACGATCGTCTCCATCGGAGAATAGCAGCCTGCATTGCTGCGAAAGGTGGATGTACACTGTACTAGTGCCGACATTGTGCATGCTCTGTTGCCTGTGTCTATGTGCCTGTGGTTCTGTCAGTGTGATCATGTGATGTATCTGACCCCAGGAATGTGTCAATAAAGTTTCCCCTTCCTGGGACAATGAATTCACGGTGTTCTTATTTCAATTTCCAGGAGTGTATATAGACGATTTAGGAGACAATCTGAGCAACCTTCTTATGTTGTTTTCAGATGTTGCTTTACGTTTATCGTCTATAAAGTCATAAGAAGATCAAAAAAATTTAAAACGATTTAGAAAACATGTCTATATGTGCAAAAATTGACAATTGACCGTAAATAATGAAAAGTGTAAGGTCATTCACATCAGCGGTAAAAGGAATTCGTCAAATTTTTTTTATACGATAAATCACTCAAATCTAAAGGCCGTAAACTCGACTAAATATCTAGGACTTACAATTACGAACAACTTCAATTGGAAATAACACATTGCAAATGTTATGGGTAAGGCAAACCAAAGACTGCGGTTTATTGACAGAATACTTAGAAGATGCAATACCTCTACTAAAGAGACTGCCTACACTACTCTTGTCGGTCCTCTTTTGAGTCCTGTGCGCGGTGTGGGATCCTTGTCAGGTAGTAGTAACGGAATACATCGATGAAGTTCAGAGAAGGGCAGTACGTTTAGTATTATCGAGAAATAGGGGAGAGAGAGTCACTAACACGATACAGGATTTGGGGTGGACATAATTAAAACAAAGGTGTTTTTCGTTGAGGTGGAATCTTCTCACGAAATTTGAATAAACAAGTTTGTAGTCCGAATGGGAAAATGCTTTGTTGACGGCGACCTACATAGGGACCTACAACAAAATAAGTGAGAGAAGAGTTCGCACGGAAAGGTGTTCATTTTTTCCGCGCGCTGTTTGACATTGGAATAATAGAGAATTATTGTGAAGGTGGTTCTATGAACGGTCTGCCAGGGGCTTATGTGTGATTTGCAAACCATCCATATAGATGTAGATGTAAACGTGTACAGGGACTGTCGGTACGTTGGGACAATTTGTGCAATGGATACGCACTGTGAATGGATGTCAGCGATGTGACGGCAAAAAGAAATGATGAAAATAGCTGCGAGGAAGTGGACTCAGGACGAAGTTGTGCGTCTAATTAACTTTTACCAGGAAAGGCCGGAGTTATGGAGTGTGCAGTTACTGGGTCACAGGAACTGAGATAAGAAGCAAACTTTGTTGGCTGAAATGGTAACAGTTTTTTACACCTCTACAGAAGAGCTTTACCAGAATATCAAGAATTCAAGGAATCATGCAAAGTAGTTTCATAGCATAGAACACGGTGAATGACGTGAATGACGTGAAGCTATGTTTGAAAGTAATCGTTTTGGAACTCGGAAATCTGCCATTTTACTTCAAGTAACACAGCTGTATCTATTATTATACAGGAGTGGTATTTACTTATTATATTATTATATTGAGTGTTGAAGAACAGACCTTCAGGAATTTACGAGTGGTTCTTTAAGTCAATACAAGTAAAAACATTCAAATAAACGTATGCTCGGATATCCGTCATTTATCAGATGTCTGGCTATTTGGCTTTTGAACTTAGTGGTCGTCAAAATGACAGTGGTGTGATGTTAGTTATTTCATCGTAATTTTTGCTTTCTGAAATATGAAAAAGAAAAAACGCAAATGATGCTAGAAATATTAGTATCACAAGCAGTATGTTTTAACATTAACGGATTTACGCATGACGATATCTACATTGGTAATTTTGAGTACAATTTCTTCTATCTCAATCGCTGTCATTCTCGTCAAGTATTGATATTGTTGTGGACTTTGTACACAAGCTCCGCAATGAAATTCTTGCATGTTCCATGATAATCCTGCTGCCCAATGCTATCTCTTATGCATCACGCACAACGGTCGTTTATGTTGTTTTTCTTTTCGCCATTAAAAGTATTAAAAGCGCAGCTGCAGCCCGACGGCCTCCCGTCGCAATCACTTCCATCGCGCACAGAACAACGACAGAAAAATTTCACGGGCAGTTACCTCTCAGCTGTCACAGACACTCCCGCCCTGCTGTGTGTAAAAGCTTCCGACGTCTGCTATCACGAGACTCTCAGACAATCACAGAAAGTAGTCGCAAGGAAATTTATGACAGTAACTAACAGCGAAAATTCGGCCCCTGGTGTAAACAATTGTGCGAGTACTATCTGAGAGTGCCGAACTGTCTATACTCTGTTGTATATCCCAGCCCACAGCTGATCTACCAGATAGACTGTGCACTGACGATGCTGCGATCCACAGGAAAGTGAGGAAGAACATTCAGAAGGATTTAGAAAACATTTCTATTTGGCATAATGAAGAGCAGCTCACTTTAAATATGCATAAATGTAGATACTGGCGTAATAAAGAGAAGGAACAGTATAGTTTCTGATTGCAAGACTAGTGGCTAACATCTGCAGCACATCAAATCGCATAACCATTTTGGGGCGTGACTTATTGATACATAACCAACACGGATTCAGAAAATATCGTTCTTGTGCAACGCAGCTGGCTCTTTATTCCCATGAAGTAGTGAGTGCTGTCGACAAGGGATCTCATATCGATTCCATATTCCTTGATTTCCAGAAGGCTTTTGATACCGTTCCTCACAAGCGACTATTAATCAAATTGCGTGCATATGGAGTATCGTCTCAGTTGTGTGACTGGATTCGTGATTTCCTCTCAGAGAGGTCACAGTTCGTAGTGATAGACGGTAAATCATTGAGTAGAACAGAACTGATATCTGGCGTTCCGCAAGGTAGTGTCATAGGCCATCTGCTGTTCCTGATTTACATAAATGATCTAGGTGACAATCTGAGCAGCCCCTTTAGATCGTTTGCAGATGACACAGTAATTTATCGTCTAGTAAAATCATCAGATGATCAATTCAATTACAAAATGATCTAGAGAGAATTTCTGTATGGTGCGAAAAGTGGCAACTGGCACTAAACAAAGAAAAGTGCGAGGTCATCCACATGGGAAATCCGATAAATTTTGGGTATACGATAAATCGCACAAATCTAAAGGCTGTCAATTCGACTAAATACTTAGGAATTAGAATTACGAGCAACTTAAATTGGAAAGACCACATAGATAATATTGTGGGGAAAGCGAAACAAAGATTGCGCTTTGTTGACAGAACACTTAGAAGATGCGACAAACCCACTAAAGAGACAGCCTCCAGTACATACTGACATGCTCTCCTGGAATATTGCTGCGCGGTGTGGGATCTTTACCAGGTAGGATTGACGGAGGACATCGAAAAAGTGCAAATAAGGGCAGCTCGCTTCGTGTTATCGCGCAATAGGGGTGAGAGCGTCAATGATATGATACTCGAGTTGGGGTGGCAGTCACTGAAACAAAGGCGGTCTTCTTTGCGGCGAGATCTATTTACGAAATTTCAATCACCAGTTTTCTCTTCCGAATGCAAAAATGTTTTGTTGACACCCACCTACAAAGGGAGAAATGATCATCATAATAAAATAAGAGAAATCAGAGCTTGAACGGAAAGATTTAGGGGTTCCTTTTTCCCACGCGCCATTCGAGAATGGAATGGTAGAGAAGTAGTATGAAAATGGTTCAATGAACCCTCTGCCAGGCACTTGAATTGTGAATTGCAGAGTAACCATGTAGATGTAGATGTAAGAAGCAATTTGAAATGGAACAACGAAGTAAAATCAGTATTAGGGAAGGCGAATGGAAGAATTAGATTTGTTGCAAAGATCTGACAAATTACAGTGCATCTCTAATGGAAACTGCATTCAAAACACAAGCGCGACCAATTCTAGGACTAGAGTAGTCTTCCACCGTTTAGTGTCATTATCAAGTGGAGATGACAACAGACATCAGATGAATTCGGAGACGCGCTTCTAGGATCGGGACAGAAAGGTGTAGACCACAGTAATGTCTAACAGACATGTTTGGGATGCTTAAATAGGAATCGTTAGAAGAAATACGACGCTGTTCCGGCGAAACACTGCTGTATAAATTTACTGAACCGTCCGCTCCCTGTAGCTGAGTCGTCAGCGCAACATAATGTCAATCCCAAGGGCCCGGGTTCGATTCCCAGCTAGGTCGGAGATTTTCTTCGCTCAGGGACGGGGTATTGTGTTGTTCTAATCATCATCATTTCATCCCCATCGACGCGCAAGTCACCGAAGTGGCGTCAAATCGAAAGACTTGCACCTGACGAACGGTCTACCCGATGGGAGGCTCTTGTCAAATGGTTCAATTGGCACTATGGAACTTAACATCTGAGGTCATCAGTCCCCTAGAACTTAGAACTACTTAAACCTGACTAACCTAAGGACATCACACACATCCATGCCCGACGCAGGATTCGAACCTGCGACCGTAGCGGTCGCGCAGTTCGAGACTGAAGCGCCTAGAACCGCTCGGCCACCTTGACCGGCAGGCCCTAGTCACACGACATTTATTTATTGAATATCTTTACAAGTAAGACTGTGCAACCATTCTGCTGTCACCATTGTACACTAGGGTGCAAAACTTAGGTACGAAAGAAACTTTCGCATGACGTATCATGCCAAGTAAGACGTAGATCATATAGCGAAGGAACTGCTACAGTATAATACTGAAGGTAACTAAAAGAAGCACGCAACGAGACGAACAAAAATGACATTTTTATTCGAACACAGTAATAACACTGAAGTGACCGCGATTTTTGATGGTCCCCTGGGCATTACAAGAGGCAGGACGTTCCCAACAGGGTGTGTCATCACCACTAACGACAATGCGTGGTCTGCAACGTGCTGCTATGCTGGTCACAGGTTTGGTAAGCAGTTCGTGCGATTAGGGCGTTCCAGTTCTCCATCAGTGAAGTTGACAACTGTTGGATGGTTGTTGGAGCATGAAGACGTGCTGCAATATGTCTCCGCAACGCATCCCACACGTGCTCGATGGGACTGAAGTCGGGGGAGCGGACAGACCAGTCCATTCAACGAATATCCTCTCGTCCCAAGAGCTCCTCCGCCGGCACGGGCGCGATAGCAAATTGTCATCCCTAAAAATGAAGTCAACCCTTAAAAGACGCACATTCTAAAGGAGCACGTTGACTCAATAAAGTTGACCGGTTAACTGTACCGTGTTCACAGATTTGAAGCTCGATACTTGTATGTACCCCTGTTGCAAGCCAACCTTGTATAAGCCAGTAAAACATGTAAAATTTTCAAAGTCGCAGAGCAGAGCTATCTCACTACACACCAGGTGACCGCAACGAAAACATTTCGCTGCTGAGACTGAGTCAGGACAAAACACAACATCAACGTTTCTGGAGAGCCAGGCAGCAGACTTCAGCAAAATGTAGTGGGTCATAGGGTCCAAACAGGGTCACGTCATCTTCGTTATGTGACGAGAGAAAGGCTAAGGTGAATGCAACAAACAAGCACAGCTGAAGGAAAATCGCTGATACCTTCGTAACAGCAAGCCCTGCGACTGGTGATTATGGTGATTGTCGATCATGATAGTTTTGGTTGTCCGGATGACACAGCGTGGGGGAAGCATAGTGTTGCATGGTTGAGTACTGACTTCCAATTCATTAAACACGATACACTCACCGATCAGCGTCATTGTGACACTGTGCTCCTTCCCCATATCCATCTCTTCATGGGTGCATTTTGACCTGATTTAATTCTTATGGATGACAATGCGTGACACTATCGAAGAGCGCAGATGGAGGGGCTCTTGAGATGAGAGGATATTCGGCCAATGGACTGTCCTGTCTGTTCCCCAGATTAAATACCATCGAGGACGTGTGGCATATGTTGGGGAAACGAATTGCAACGGGTCCACTTGCACCAACGAGTATCCAGCAGTTGCCAGCTACGCTGATGCAGGAGTGAAACACCCTGGCACAAGAAGTCCTTACCAACCTTGTGGTCAATATGGGAGCGCGTTTCAGAGCACACATTGCTGTCTGTGTTTATCGCACACTCTGTTAGGAAGCATGTCCCGTCTTTTTTAATGTCCAGGGGACCGTCGTAAATCACTGTAATGAAAGCTAGGTTAAACGTCAATGAAATTTTCCGTCGCCCGACCGGGATTCGACCTCGGACCTTTCTGTTTCCAAGCACAAGCTTTTTCTACTGGACCACTAGAACTGGCACTGTTAAATAAGACTGTCGTAGCTGTCGGTGCAGACATTTCCTCTTTGAACGTATAGAAAAATAAATGCTACACAATACAGAAGAAGATACTCTGACAAGCCAAAACATTGACCAGTGCCCACCGCGAAGTTTGATGCCGTCTAGTGGTCTTGTGGGCGCGTTACGCGGTAACAAAAGTATGTAAGCGGAGCACAGAAGACATGGCTCCAAATGTGGAAGGCTACAGAGATAAGCGACTCTGACAAAGCGCACATTATTATTAGGTAGAGACTAGGAACGAGTATCTCGAAAACGGCGAAGCTGGTCGAATGGTCACGTGCTTCCGTCGTGAGCGTCCACTGAAAGAGATAGTACAGTGAAACTACCACTAGACACTAAATGGTTGGACGTTCAGTACTATTCACAGAGCATGGAGATTGGAGACTTTTCTGCTGTAAAGTAGGATAAATGCTGATATGTGGCACCTCTGCTGAAAGAACACAGTGCTGGTGCACGCACAAGCGTTCGGAGCACACCGTTCATTGTACATTGTTGAACACGGAACTCAGCAGCAGACCCAACGACATCGTCAACTGCGTTAGCAAAGAGCACAGAACTACCGGGATTCGACCATCGATTAATGGAAACGTGTTGGCACTTTGGGTGAGTCAGATTTGGACTACACTAGGTCGCTGGACAACTACACAAACGTCGTCACCGAGGTGAACGGCGGCTCGGAACGTGCAGCTCGCCACAGACGCAGGCTCATGGGAACAGTATTATGCTATAGGAGATATTCTTCTGCGCTTGCATGGGTCCTGCAGTAATAAACTCTGACAGTTGCGAACCACCTGCATCCCTTCATGCTTGATGTCTTCAAAAAAATGGTTCAAATGGCTCTGAGCACTATGGGACTTAACTTCTGAGGTCATCAGTTCCCTAGAACTTAGAACTACTTAAACCTAACTAATCTAAGGACATCACACACATCCATGCCCGAGGCAGGATTCGAACCTGCGACCGTAGCGGTCGCGCGTTTCCAGACTGCACCGCCTAGAACCGCTCGGCTTGATGTCTTCCCCGGTGGCGATGTCAGCATTCAGCAGTATAATTGTCTGTTTCTCGGAACCAACACCGGTGTACAGTGGTTTGAGGAGCATTATAGTGAAGTCACACTGCTGCCTCGGAGACCAAATTCGCCTGATATAAATCCCATGGAACCCATGTGGGTCGCTTTCGGGCACCATCACCACGTACGCAAATCAGCGGCCCGTTATTTATGCGAATTACTTAATCTGTAAGGAGACGTCTAATGCCACATACCTCGGCAGTCCTACCAGCAAACTGTCGGATCTCTGCTACGCAGAATCAGTGATTTATTTCGTTCCAAAGACGGACAAACAAGCTATTAAGCAGGTGGTCATAACGTTTTGGCTCGTCAGTGTATGAGTGTCATTCCGAAACTAATGGCTCTAATTTCTTCTTATTTTTTGTTGTTGCCTTTGAATGTCCGAGCAGATTATTTTGTTGCAGCACTATTTCGTTAATCTTCTAAATAATTTCCTGCAGCGGGGAACCATTCCAAAGTGGCGTCTAATATCGAGGCGGCGTATAAAACAAAGCTGTGTCTTTTCACTCCTCACTTTTGAACAAATTTGCACCAATCGAAAATCGTTTGTTGAAGTTGTATGGAGATGGTACAACATGCTTGAGCGTAGTGAGGTGGTGGTTACAGCGCTTCAGTAGTGGTGAACAGGTTGTGCATGCCAAACGACGCCCCAGTCCACCCTGCTAATGTGACGTTCCTCACGATGAATAGGTTACCACCAAAGAATTGTGTGCACAGCTGAATGTTGGCAGTAATGCTTCAGAGGCCGCATCCTCTGTTATTGCAAAGTTTGCGAGAGATAGGTGTCAGGCGCCATTACGGTAAGGCTCCAGTCAAACTCATTTGCCATTGACGTGTACTCAGCATCACCTTTCGAGGTACAAGTTCCCCACTACGGTCCAGGTGTATATATAGGAATTGTGAACGTGGAAAAGGAAGGTAAGCTGATATTGTGGAGTTATTCAGACACTGCCCCACCCCCAACTATTTTCAGTACATGAACAGATTGACGAAGTAGTTATGGCCAGTCCTCTTAGACCTGCTGTGGCCAGTTTGTTTACGGAGAACTTTGAACAACAGGCGTTGCGGACCGTCAGTAAAAGACAAGCCAGATAGTACCGCTATGTCGATGATACTTTCGTAGCATGGACACACGGTGCAGATGAGTTGCATGCCTTCCTGGTACATCTCAAGAGTATCAATCCGAAAATACAATTTACTATGGTGACGGAGAATGATGGCCAACTGAATTTCTTGGGTGTGTCTGTTATCAAACGAAGGAACGGGACGTTGGGACGTATGGCATACAGTAAAGCCACCAGTACTAACCATTACTTGCACACAGATTCTAACCACCACTCTAGAAAAAAAGAGGGGTGATTAAAACCATGGTAGAGGGGGCGCAAAAAATTTGTGGACCGACTTATTTAAAAGCTGAACTTGAACACCTACGGTCAACATTCAAGAAGAATGGCTATTCTGCCGAAGAGATAGATCGACCACTAGGGAGAGAATCAGGATCGATGAAGAACGACGCCCGACTTATGAGAAAGTTTTCCTTCCGTTCATCAATACAATTACAGATGGAATGGGGAAAGCTTGAGCAAGTATGGTACGAAAACTAGCTTCAGACCCACCAGGAAAATGAAAGAATAGATATACGAGATCCTTTAGCTATATCGGGTTTATATAAAATTCCTTGTAGTGGACTGGTTATATTGGTACCACAAAAAGACGTGTTAACGCCCGTCTGGTTGAACACAGGAAGAATTGCCACCTGGGACACTCGGATAAATCGGCACGTGGTGTCACCACTACCGGCCAGAATCCTAAAGGTAGTCCACGGAGTGGCGACAAGCGAATTCTCCAACAGAGAAGAAGTTCAGGTTAAGCCAAGCATAGTCTTCTGCGATACGCAGGATTTCTTTCTTTCAGATGTCTTGTGGAGCCTAAAGCAACTCTCAGTTCGGAACGCTAAGAGTCCATACTGACCACGCTGGAAGCCAGAATTTACAGTCAGACCAGAGAAAAAGATCGTCTTCCATTCGCAACAAGATAACACCTGGCCACACGACAGTTTTGCAACCACGGAACATACCACCAAACTTTGTTCGACTTCTCTAACACATACGAGGTGCGATCGTGATTCCGCACCTTCAGACTTCCATCTTTTTCCGCTTATGAAAGGCAGACTATGTAGCCAACATTTTCCGAACACAGAAGCTATAAGACAGGACGCAGTCTCAGTTGTTCAAGGTTTCTAGGAATGCGGTATGCAGGCTCATGTTCATCGTGGGGAAAGCTCAGAACGACTTGTGGAGGCTACATGGAGAAATGACAGTATCCAGCTGAAATCTTGCTGTATTTATCAGTGTTACTGTGCTTTACGCAGGGGGGAGCTAATAAAAGTGGCCCCGACGAGTGGCTGACTTCGAGGCGTTACATTGCAGACATTTTTAAATCATAGTCAATAAAATTCTTCTTGGTTTGAGGCAACACTGTCATCTGTAAAATTCCGACGTTTCGGCAACTGCTACAAGCAATACACCCTGAGAAGGCGCCTTGCACCAGTCGCCGAAAAGTCGGAATTTTACAGATGACAATGCGGCCTCAAACCCAGAATAATTTTATTGACTGTGACAATGGCCGCGGAAGCCTACGTTTACATTTTGAAATCATCTGTGGCAGCATAAACGCAGAAGAGAAACACCTGCAATTGCTTTCAACAGGATGGAGCAAGTGCCCATACAGTCCGCTGAACCTTGGTGCACATTTCCACAATCGTCAGGCCTGATAGAGTTGTTAGCATAGGCCAGTCTAGTCGCGGCCCTAGCTGGTCACCCAGGTTACCTGATCTGTCAGTGTGCGATTACGTTGTGTGGGAAGCCCTCAAGTATAAGGTGTATAGCAACAACCCTTGTAGGCTTCAAGAAATTTAACTAAATATTTCGTATGAGATTGCAGCTATTCCAGCAGTCCAGCTTCGATCCATGTTCAGCAACTCGCTCACCAGGGCACAAAAGTGCCGAGAGATGAGTGGTTATCACTTTCAACATCTGCTATAGTCAGGTTAGTACTGTGTTTCCTTTCGTCTGCTGTGTTTATTTGTACCTTGGAACCATGTTCTCCGGGCCACTTTTATTTGGCCCACCCTGTATCTCTGGTTTAGTTTCCACAAAAATAAGTTGGAGTCATTATTTTCGGAAAGGCCCTCATATTTTCTAAATTTTTCAACAGCTCATGCGTTCGTATAAATAAATTATTGTCACACTTAAGGTACTTCCGTTTTTCATATTGTGTATTTATTTGAAAATACTGGCACCTTAGAACACCGACAGTCACTAGCCACGTCTATTCGTATTTCTATGCAACTAACGTGAAACGTGACATGTGCAATAAAAGCTGTATCCCTGTCAGTACGGGAAACGAGAAGTAGAGTTGACAGCTGCAGTTTCCTCACTCGTATGTGAAATGAAGTATTGATTTTAACAAGTAGTGACCTACTATATTAATAATACAGTGCTACAATTACCGCAATTACTGGAAATTCCCTGTATTTACGCGCCCACTATTGTTTTAATATACGCTCAAAATTTGAAATCTTGTGTTCGTAGTCCTCTCTGTATGTATTTTTTACAATTTCTGAGTTATCTGTCCTGCTAATAAATCCTTTTTTGCTATACTGTACATCATTCAGAACACCGTTCACGCACGACTACAAAGCAACGTTTTAGTTTTTTAGGGTGCATGTCGTTTTCAGATGATTCTTCACTAAAAAAAAAAAGAAAAAGAAAAGAAAGGACATCTGCCTTTGTATAAAGTTCCGTTTTTCGCAAAACAGATTTTAAGGTTTTACTATTTTTAATAATACCGTTGTTGTTGTCGTCTTCAGTCCTGAGACTGGTTTGATACAGCTCTCCATGCTACTCTATCCTGTGCAAGCTTCTTCATCTCCCAGTACCTACTGCAGCCTACATCTTTCTGAATCTGCTTAGTGTATTCATATCTTGGTCTCCCTCGACGATTTTTACCCTCCCGCTGCCCTCCAATCCTAAATTGGTGATCCCTCGATGTCTCAGAACATGTCCTACCAACCGATCACTTCTTCTAGTCAAGTTGTGCCACAAGCTCCTCTTCTCCCCAATTCTATTCAATACCTCCTCATTAGTTATTTATCTTCCACGTTTCAATTCCATACATGGCTACACTCCACACAAATACTTTCAGAAATGATTTCCTGACATTTAAATCTATACTCGATGTTAACAAATTTTTCTTCTTCAGAAATGCTTTCCTTGCCGTTGCCAGTCTTCATTTTATATCCTCTCTACTTCGACCATCATCAGTTATTTTGCTCCCAAATAGCAAAACTCCTTTACTACTTTAACTGTCTCATTTCCTAATCTAATTCCCTCAGCATCACCCGACGTAATTCGACTACTTTCCATTATCCTCGTTTTGCTTTTGTTGATGTTCATCTTATATCCTCCTTTCAAGACACTGTCCATTCCGTTCAACTGCTCTTCCAAGCCCTATGCTCTCTCTGACAGAATTACAATGTATCGGCGAACCTCAAAGTTTTTACTTCTTCTCCATAGATTTTAATACCTACTCCGAATTTTTCTTTTGTTTCCTTTATTGCTTGCTCAATATACAGATTGAATAACATCGGGGATAGGCTACAACCCTGTCTCACTCCATTCCCAACCACTGCTTCCCTTTCATACCCCTCGACTCTAACAACTGCCATCTGATTTCTGTACAAATTGCAAATAGCCTTCCGCTCCCTGTATTTTACCCCTGCCACCTTCAGAATTTGAAAGAGAGTATTCCAGTCAACACTGTCAAAAGCTTTCTCTGAGTCTACAAATGCTAGAAACGTAGGTTTGCCTTTCCTCAATCTTTCTTCTAAGATAAGTCGTAGGGTCAGTATTGCCTCATGTGTTCCAACATTTCTACGGAATCCTAACTGATCTTCTCCGAGGTCGCCTTCCATCAGTTTTTCCATTCGTCCGTAAATAATTCGCGTTAGTATTTTGCAGCTGTGACTTATTAAACTGATTGTTCGGTAATTTTCACATCCGTCAACATCTGTTTTCTTTGGGATTGGAATTGGAATTATTATATTCTTCTTGAAGTCTGAGGGTATTTCTTCTGTCTCATACATCTTGCTCACCAGATGGTAGAGTTTTGTCAGGACTGGCTCTCCCAGGGCTGTCAGTAGTTCTAATGGAATGTTGTCTACTCCGGCGGCTTTGTTTCGACTCAGGTCTTTCAGTGCTCTGTCAAACTCTTCACGCAGTGTCATGTCTCCCATTTCATCTACATCCTCTTCCATTTCCATAATATTGTCCTCAAGTACATCGCCCCTGTATAGACCCTCTATATACTCTTTCCACCTTTCTGCTTTCCCTTCTTTGCTTAGAACTGGGTTTCCATCAAAGCTCTTGATATTCATGCAAGTGGTTCTCCTTTCTCCAAAGGTCTCTTTAATTTTCCTGTAGGCAGTATCTATCTTACCCCTCGTGAGATAAGCCTCTACATCCTTACATTTGTCCTCTAGCCATGTCTGCTTAGCCATTTTGCACTTCCTGTCGACCTCATTTTTGAGACGTTTGTATTCCTTTTTGCCTGCTTAATTTACTGCATTTTTATATTTTCTCCTTTCATCAATTAAATTCAATATTTCTTCTGTTACCCAAGGGTTTCTACTAGCCCTCGTCTTTTTACTTATTTGATCCTCTGCTGTCTTCACTATTTCATCCCTCAAAGCTACCCATTCTTCTTCTACTGTATTTCTTTCCCCCATTCCTGTCAATTGTTCCCTTATGCTCTCCCTGAAACTCTGTACAACCTCTGGTTCTTTCAGTTCATCCAGGTCCCATCTCCTTAAATTCCCACCTTGTGGGAATGATACCGTAGGAATACTGAAATGAAATGGTCTTGTGGCACTATTTGCCGGAAAACCCGTCTTGGATTAGAAATACTAGAACAATATGAAGAAAAAGAAGAGGATATGCCAGAAAACATTTGCTGTTATGAAAACTGTCATAGTGAGCCACATAATATAAACGTTTCAGTTGTTTCAAAATCTTCGTCAGTTTTCTTTACAGTCGTACTGATAATATAGTGTGTCTCGAAACAATGTACTGACGCTTTGACCGCCATTAACGTTCTGACATTTTTGTTTTTTAAGGTATAACTAGTGGAACCGAACGGCAGGAGAACATCTTAGCTTTGAAAAGCAAAAGTTTGTACTTATATGTTACTGGAAAATCGAAAGCGACACGGAAGTGCAGAGGCGGTTCAGAAGGGAGTTCGATAAACCGCCACCAGCGCACAGGACAATTGCTTGCATCAGAGATAAATTTGCAGCAGATGCAACAGTTCTGAACGTCAACAAGAAACGTTCTAGACGACCACAGACAACCACCAGCCCGAGAAAAAAAAGAGCAGGTCCTCATTCCATCCCCACAGAAATCTCTACGACAAAAGTTTCGGGATATTGTTGTTGTTGTTGTGGTCTTCAGTCCTGAGACTGGTTTGATGCAACTCTTCATGCTACTCTGTCCTGTGCAAGCTTCTTCATCTCCCAGTACTTACTACAACCTACATCCTTCTGAATCTGCTTAGTGTATTCATCTCTTGGTCTCCTTCTACGATTTTTACCCCCCACGCTGCCCTCCAATGCTAAATTTGTGATCCCTTGATGCCTCAGAACATGTCCTACCAACCGGTCCCTTCTTCTTTACAAGTTGTGCAACAAACTTCTCTTCTCCCCAATTCTATTCAATACCTCCTCATTAGTTATGTGATCTACCCATCCAATCTTCAGCATTCTTCTGCAGCACCACATTTCGAAAGCTTCTATTCTCTTCTTGTCTAAACTATTTATCGTCTACGTTTCACTTCCATACATGGCTACACCCCATACAAATACTTTCAGAAACGACTTCCTGACACTTAAATCTATACTCGATGTTAACAAATTTTTCTTCTTCAGAAACGCTTTCCTTGCCATTGCCAGTCTATATTTTATATCCTCTCTACTTCGACCATCATCAATTATTTTGCTCCCCAAATAGCAAAACTCCTTTATTACTTTAAATGTCTCATTTCCTAATCTAATTTCCTCAGCATCACCCGACTTAATTCTACTACATTCCATTATCCTAGTTTTGCTTTTGTTGATGTTCATCTTATATCCTCCTTTCAAGACACTGTCCATTCCATTCAACTGCTCTTTCAGAATGTTTGCTCTCTCTGACAGAATTACAACGTCATCGGCGAACCTCAAAGTTTTTATTTCTTCTCCGTGGATTTTAAGAGCTATCCCGAATTTGTCTTTTGTTTCCTTTACTGCTTGCTCAATATACGACTTGAATAACATCGGGGAGAGGCTACAACCTTGTCTCGCTCCCTACCCAACCACTGCTTCCCTTTCATGTCCCTCGACTCTTATAACTGCCATCTGGTTTCTGTACAAATTGTAAATAGCCTTTCGCTCCCTGTATTTTACCCCTGCCACATTTAGAATTTGAAAGAGAGTATTCCAGTCAACATTGTCAAAAGCTTTCTCTAAGTCTGCAAATGCTAGAAACGTGGGTTTGCCTTTCCGTAATCTATTTTCTAAGATAAGTGTTTCGGGAGATACACGTCTCTCTAAAATAATAGCGTTCATCGCATCTTGAAGCAGATACACATCTCAAAAAATAACGTTCATCGCTTCTTGAAACGTCTACGCTGGAATTGCTACATATCAGCACTAACCCATGCTGTCAATGAAAATGATCCGGATCGGAGAGTTCAATTTTGTGAATGACACCTGGCAAAATGTGCAGCAGATGCAGAGTTTCCATACAAAATTGCCTGGGTCGCCGAGGTCACCTTTAAATTAAATGACACAATTAATCGTCACAATTGTACCTCCTATTGTCCTGTAAATCCCCACGTTACAGTTGAATAACAATTAAGTTTAGCAAGGCTAAGAGTATGGTGTGAAACATAAGCACTGGGCATCCTGGGGTGATTTTTTTTTTTTTTAATGGAACTTTCGCTAGTCACCGGTACCTAACCTTGCTGCAAGAGCCGTCCGTCTACAAATTGAGGAGAAATTTGGTAATGACGAGATTTACTTTCAGCAAGATGGAGCATCTCGCCACTACCTTCGCAGTGTAAGAACTCACCTCGATGCAGCTTTTCCAAACACGTGGATTGGACGAAAGGGTAGTACTGAATATCCTGTGCGTTCCCCAGAACTCACGCCAATAGACTTCTTTTTATGGGGATTCCTCGAGGACAGAGTTTATCGCACAAAACACAGGACAATTGACGCCTTGAAATTGGAAATTGAATGACAATGTCACGAAATTGCAAGAGAACTGTATCGTTACGTTTGCGAATCCATTGGTTCGCGTTCTTTCTCTGCACAATGACGTCATCAATTTGAACATTTTCGAACATGATTCTTGAAATACATTTTTCTTCCGTAATTGAAGCCTTTAATCTTGTCTCTGTGTCCATAAATAAAGTTTTTATATCCATTCAAAGTGTTTGTTTTTGAGATACCCTGTAGTAATCCAACATTTCACTCTCGGATGAAGATCACACTTCATGAATATTTTATCTGAGATGTCGGCCCCAATAGCTGAGTGGTCAGCCGGCACGGTAGCTCAGCGTGTTCGGTCAGAGGGTTAGCTGCCCTCTGTAATAAAAAAAACTGAGTTAATGGATCAACAACGAATTGAAACGGGTGTCTTTCGATGTCCGCCCAGAGCAGGTACAACGAACGAAAATGAACAAAATGAGATTAGAAAAAAAAAGTGGTCAGCGTCCTACGTGCCCAGGTTCGATTCCCGGCTGGGTCGGAGATTTTCTCCGCTCAGGGATTGGGTGCCGTGTTACCTTCATCATCACTTCATCCCCATCCGGCGCGCAGGTCGCCCTATGTGGCGTCGAATGCAATAAGACCTGCACCAAGGCGGCCGGACCTGCCACACAAGGGGCCTCCCAGTCAATGACGCCAAACGCTCATTTCCATTTCCATTTTCTGAGATGGTGGCTATCTAAGTTTTTCATTAGGAGCTAAATGCGGATGGACATTACAACTGATGACATGCTTCTGAATTTAGTTTTCTTCCGATGCCAAAGGCTTAATATCAGTCGGTAAATGTTAGTGTAAAGCCTAGTGTGATCCCTTTACTTAAGAGTCTAAACATTACTTCGTAGTTCTTTGTTACGAAATTCGCACCACCAACAGAAGAGGAATGATATAATGAAAATTTAATAAATTTCACCAAGTATTTTTACTGAACCTACGTATAACGATCTTCATCAATAAATTCATAACATTTGTACACAAATAAAGAATATCAAACAGAAGACCACTCTCATTTACCAGGTAACGATATCCTCTTAAGCCTCAGGCTATGATTCAACGACTTTATCTCGAAGTAAATGTTTACAAAATTTTCGTATATTTAAAACAGCTAAACTGTGGGTCGATATGTTACTTCTACTTACATATTTTTCCGTGAAAGCGATCTTTGCGTAAGACTTCAATTATAACCAAGTCCGTATCATCTATAGTCTATGGCTAGCACCAATGAAATTGTGAGAGTTAGCTTCCTCATTGTCTCTTCGACGAGATAGGTGCTGCACTCTGCAGTGCGTACAGCATTGTAAATCACGTATTCTGCTTTGGAAGTAATGTTAATTAGTTGGTCGTGTTGGTAAGTGTGCAGCTTAAATTTATTGAATACATATGACTAAGATGATGGGAAATGATTTGGTGTTCATGAAAAAAAAAAAAAAGGGTGAAGAGGGAGGGGTATCAAAAGTAACACATATACACTCCTGGAAATTGAAATAAGAACACCGTGAATTCATTGTCCCAGGAAGGGGAAACTTTATTGACACATTCCTGGGGTCAGATACATCACATGATCACACTGACAGAACCACAGGCACATAGACACAGGCAACAGAGCATGCACAATGTCGGCACTAGTACAGTGTATATCCACCTTTCGCAGCAATGCAGGCTGCTATTCTCCCATGGAGACGATCGTAGAGATGCTGGATGTAGTCCTGTGGAACGGCTTGCCATGCCATTTCCACCTGGCGCCTCAGTTGGACCAGCGTTCGTGCTGGACGTGCAGACCGCGTGAGACGACGCTTCATCCAGTCCCAAACATGCTCAATGGGGGACAGATCCGGAGATCTTGCTGGCCAGGGTAGTTGACTTACACCTTCTAGAGCACGTTGGGTGGCACGGGATACATGCGGATGTGCATTGTCCTGTTGGAACAGCAAGTTCCCTTGCCGGTCTAGGAATGGTAGAACGATGGGTTCGATGACGGTTTGGATGTACCGTGCACTATTCAGTGTCCCCTCGACGATCACCAGTGGTGTACGGCCAGTGTAGGAGATCGCTCCCCACACCACGATGCCGGGTGTTGGCCCTGTGTGCCTCGGTCGTATGCAGTCCTGATTGTGGCGCTCACCTGCACGGCACCAAACACGCATACGACCATCATTGGCACCAAGGCAGAAGCGACTCTCATCGCTGAAGACGACACGTCTCCATTCGTCCCTCCATTCACGCCTGTCGCGACACCACTGGAGGCGGGCTGCACGATGTTGGGGCGTGAGCGGAAGACGGCCTAACGGTGTGCGGGACCGTAGCCCAGCTTCATGGAGACGGTTGCGAATGGTCCTCGCCGATACCCCAGGAGCAACAGTGTCCCTAATTTGCTGGAAAGTGGCGGTGCGGTCCCCTACGGCACTGCGTAGGATCCTACGGTCTTGGCGTGCATCCGTGCGTCGCTGCGTTCCGGTCCCAGGTCGCCGGGCACGTGCACCTTCCGCCGACCACTGGCGACAACATCGATGTACTGTGGAGACCTCACGCCCCACGTGTTGAGCAATTCGGCGGTACGTCCACCCGGCCTCCCGCATGCCCACTATACGCCCTCGCTCAAAGTCCGTCAACTGCACATACGGTTCACGTCCACGCTGTCGCGGCATGCTACCAGTGTTAAAGACTGCGATGGAGCTCCGTATGCCACGGCAAACTGGCTGACACTGACGGCGGCGGTGCACAAATGCTGCGCAGCTAGCGCCATTGACGGCCAACACCGCGGTTCCTGGTGTGTCCGCTGTGCCGTGCGTGTGATCATTGCTTGTACAGCCCTCTCGCAGTGTCCGGAGCAAGTATGGTGGGTCTGACACACCGGTGTCAATGTGTTCTTTTTTCCATTTCCAGGAGTGTAGTTATGAACCTTGGTATATCGACTGGAAGACGAAACACAAAACTTTGTGTTCTGATTGTGACAAGTTTTACCAACTAGGCTGACTGAACATGAAAGAAGCTGGAGGTTGCAAAATTCTGACGCCACATTTGCTGAGCATGTACAGAGTGAGGATCACAACTACCAGCCACAGACATATGTCCTACACGCAGCAAGCAAAGGCCAAAATCTCAAGCTGCTGGAAGCCCTGGAAATTAACACACCTCTAGCTCACAGTCCAGACCTAATCTTAAATGACCAGACACAGCTTAATACTTCCCCTCTCCTAAACTGCACATAATACTCTGTTTTTCATTACTTGTCACACTGCCTGTTCCTTCATAGTCCCCCTTTCTCCTGTATTCATTGAGTTCTTTCATTTTACTGAAATTGTTATGTAATCCATACAGTCTGTAGTTAGAATTGTTAAATCTTTCTCTTAATTAGTATTTGTATTACTTTCCATGTTTAATACCTCTGAAGTTGTTCGTAAATCCCTTGCTTCATTTATTTAATACAAACTGTTACATAGGCACAGTTGTCTCTACAGTGTTAGTGATTTTCCTGTTTGCTCCCTTTATTTTTATTTATTGTTCAACCTTTTACTTTTTACATCGCATTACCCCACACTGTCAAAGATGCTATTTACAGTGCATTTTTACTTCAACCTAGACGTGTAACTTCTTTTTCCAATGTCGCTTACAGACATTGTAACTTCTTTGGCGAGAACAGTCAGTAAACGTCTGAAGATGGCCTTGTAAGGTGAAAATCAATACTGCAGAACAAAAAAAAAAACTATCGCTTTTCATTTATTAAATCGGAATGTACTGATTCCATAGTTTTGCTATTAGACCGTTGCCTGTTATTCCAATTGTTTAACTGCCTCTCATACGCACGATATTTATTGCACAATAATGTGTACTGCGCTACAATATTAACTGTCTGAGGTCGGCATTGACGGTTGCGAAGTGTATTGAAAAAAATGCAGAGCTTTAAAAATGTTGACGGTCCTTCATTACACTGTATGGTGTAAAAGCGGCCCCTAGACAGTCAATATCATTTCACAATAATATTGTGCAGTATTACTGAAGTTATCCCTATACTGACCAGTAAATATGTAAAATAAAATTTGGCAATATTTATAATGAAGGTATGAAGTTCCTGGTTGATTAGGAAATGCCAGATAACACGTTCTCCATCACAGCAGAGGAAACTGAAGAACATGGTGTCATGACGGGAAGAAGTAGCAGTTCTCAGAGTTAACAATAAGTTCAGATAAGCCGTCCAGTGAGCATGAGTGTTTATTTTTCTCGCCACAGTTGTCGCAGTACGCACACAGGACCATGTAACCTTTGACAGCGTATTTGTTTTATTTCGTTTGCAGCAGTAGTCCCAGCAGACAAATACAGGGTGATTTAAAGGAAAGAACAGACTTGAGTTGTTTATTACCAGCAAACGATGAGAGATATAAACACAATGAGCATAACACTCGACAGAGACAGGTTGAAAGCTTTGTGGCCGCACAGACACTGTACCCTACACTTACTATGATCATCATGCGGTGCTGGAAAGAAATCGAAACGGTAGTCCATTTCATCCCACACACGAATCAACAAGTCCCTGTTTATTGCATCGAGAGTTTCAATAGTTCGATTTCTCAGCTCTTGAAGAATAACTGTCATAGGTTGGACGAAGAATCTGTCATTCATGTACCCCAACAGAAAAAAAAAATTACAAGGTGTGAGGTCTGGTGACCTGGGAGGCCAAGATCTTGTCCACCTCTTCAAGAGCAACGTTGTGGGATGGTGTTGTTACGATAACGCCGCGCCTCAAACTGAGGCGCAGCGCCGTCATGCAGTGATATGGAATCATTCGAGTCTTCGTGAAGCTGAGGAAACAACCAATTTTGCAGCATGTCTAGATATAACATTCCTGTCACAGTTTCCTCAAAAAAAGAAGTGTATGTTAACTTTGTGGACAGAAACGGCACAAAACACGTTAAGTTTCGATCAGGCTCTTTGATGTTCGACGACGACGCCAGGATTTTGTGACTCCCTAATTCTTGTATTATGAAGGTTTACCTTACTCAATAAATGAAACGTCGATTCGTCTCAAAAGACAAGTCATTCAGGAATAGTGTCCTTTGCCATATCCTGGAAAACTGAAACGTCCGTTTCGTACCTTCTGTTACGGTCGCCAGGGCGCACTTGTTGCAGTAACTAACTACAACTTGTAAGGCTTCATATGCAGGCGTTGTTTCAGAATACGCCACACCGTTATTCAGAAAGCTGAAGTTCCTGGCCTTTCCGTATTGTGGACATCCGAGAATACACTTGAGACATACGAGGATAGGCTTGATACTTTCATCAAACGTGCTGGCTGACCAGTGTTCTTCCCATTGCATATGCAACAGTAGTGGGACAACCTATGTGTCACCTCACGTTGCATTGTTGCCATATTTATGCAATATGGCGTACCCAAGATGGAGGTGACAGACGTGGCAACGTCGCAATACAACATGACGGTAAATTCAAAGTTTGGCGAGAAAATAGGTCCATTGGGCTCCCTCAACTAACCTAACCCCACCCTTCCGCTCCCCCTCCCCTATCACCGAAATAATGTATGTATAATGCTCTGCAAACACATTCACTAATTCTAAACTGTTGAAATAACGCATTGCACAGCCTGCAGACATGTTGACAAAATAATGAACCAGGCATGAAAATTACTCTTAAATTACAGAAATAATTCACGTACAACACTCAGCAAACACGTTCACTAATTATAAACAGTCGAAATAATCCATTCTACACCCCACAGAAATGTTCACAAAATAATGCAACACACACGTTCACTACACATAAAATTGGGAAAATAATGCATGTACAACGCTCTGCAAGCACGCCCACAACGCAGAAACAGCCGAAATAATGCAATCCACAAACATTCATCGCACTTAGAAACGCTTTCAAACCATCGTCAACCGTGAGATATCAGTGAACTGTCCCTACAGTGGCCCCAAGTTGCACACGCCAGGGCGGCGTGAGAATGTCTGTTCATCATGCGAGATGCCTCCAGCCATGTAAGAGTTCACCTAATCACTGTTGCTGGCGCGATGATGCATAGCTTTCGTACCTGCGGTCCAGCGAATACCTAATTGCCAAGCGACTCACCATTGCAAGCGCAGCTAAAAGGATGTCAGCGTTATACTGATGTCTCATGTCTATGTAACTAACAGCCAAGTCTCGTTCTTGACATGCTATAGGTTCCTGATGCTCCTAACGGCAGAGCCCGTCTATCACATATCAGATCCTCACAGAAATCATAAAGTGTCACAAAAATAACTAATGGTCGCTTTTGTTGCTGTTGCAGGAGTTTTTGTAGTGTCTCAGCTTGTCTGCATGGAAATTCTTGCCCTTACAGGAGCTGCTTACGAAAATAGCTAAGAATAACACCAAATGCATTCTTCCTGGTGGTGTTAATGAGACATTCCGTGCCATCGTTCCTGGAAATCGTGACGCTCTGCTTTCAAAAAACGTCTCCAAAATGATAAACGTCCTCACTGCTATGTAGGGGCTCCTACATCCCAGCACAAATGATGTCTTGTCAATGAATGGAGCATTCTGACTGGCTCTTACTGAATTTTCCCACCAAAATACTGCTGCTGCCGGTGCGAAAGCACTGCCCGCCGCTTTTTTCTGTAGACGAGACTTTCAGCAACAAAACTATTTTGTACAGATCCCATAGTGCACTGACAGTTAAGCCTTGCAAAAGTCGTCTACACATCTTCAAACACAGAAAGACATTTGCTCAATTACACTGCTCTGCCTCTGAGGACGGAAGCTTGAATATTACAGCATCAAACAGATCTCCATGTACCATATCGATGTAGTACACATACAATTCGTATCCTGCGCCATATAAAGTCGCCCCTTCTGCATCATGCATATACGTATCGATCGCCAGACACATATATACCACAAAAACAGACAGCGTAAGCACATGCAACATATATACAGGGTTATTACAAATGATTGAAGCGATTACACAGCTCTACAATAACTTTATTATTTGAGATATTTTCAAAATGCTTTGCACACACATACAAAAACTCAAAAGGTTTTTTTAGGCATTCACAAATGTTCGATATGTGCCCCTTTAGTGATTCGGCAGACATCAAGCCGATAATCAAGTTCCTCCCACACTCGGCGCAGCATGTCCCCATCAATGAGTTCGAAAGCATCGTTGATGCGAGCTCGCAGTTCTGGCACGTTTCTTGGTACAGTAGGTTTAAACACTGAATCTTTCACATAACCCCACAGAAAGAAATCGCATGGGGTTAAGTCGGGAGAGCGTGGAGGCCATGACATGAATTGCTGATCATGATCTCCACCACGACCGATCCATCGGTTTTCCAATCTCCTGTTTAAGAAATGCCGAACATCATGATGGAAGTCCGGTGGAGCACCATCCTGTTGAAAGATGAAGTCGGCGCTGTCGGTCTCCAGTTGTGGCATGAGCCAATTTTCCGTGGGCTACGCGTGAAACTTGCCCGCACGCATTCAACCGTTTCTTCGCTCACTGCAGGCTGACCCGTTGATTTCCCCTTACAGAGCCATCCAGAAGCTTTAAACTGCGCATACCATCGCCGAATGGAGTTAGCAGTTGGTGGATCTTTGTTGAACTTCGTCCTGAAGTGTCGTTGCACTGTTATGACTGACTGATGTGAGTGCATTTCAAGCACGACATACGCTTTCTCGGCTCCTGTCGCCATTTTGTCTCACTGCGCTCTCGAGCGCTCTGACGGCAGAAACCCGAAGTGCGGCTTCAGCCGAACAAAACTTTATGAGTTTTTCTACGTATCTGTAGTGCGTCGTGACCATATGTCAATGAATGGAGCTACAGTGAATTTATGAAATCGCTTCAATCATTTGTAATAGCCCTGTACTTCTCGCAACACTAAATATTTCCAGCGAGGTCATGCGGTTCTCCACGGCAGCTGACACTCACAAGTCGTCCGCCTCCCCTCACACACACTTGCCCAACGCATGACCAGAGAGCCCTCAGCAAACCGAAGGCACTCTCTGAACTGTTGTACAAAGTCGGGGTCGGTCCCCCTCGGCACAAAGGCGTTACTGTTGCTGACCTCAACCTACTTGCTTGCTTTCTACACCCATCTCCAGACTCTGGGACTACAAGAACATACATAATTTCACAAGGTTTGCCTGTATATCATACCATTTTCGAGGTACTTCTCGATATCAATCACATAGCAATATCGCTTGCATAGCAGTATCGCTTGCGTAGTATAATTCTGAAGATATAGACTGGAAATTATTTCTCTAGAAACCTGAAACTTTAGCGATGTGGAGGACGATGTAAACCATTGAGTAACTCGAAATTTTTCTCGTCTCCAAAGACCTTTATTTGAAAACTCGAAAAAAATTGAGGAAAATGATATTTCCACTTGCGAATACCGATGTCGGTGTGATATAACAGATTCCAAATCATCCTTATAATTTACAAAGTCATCTACTGCGTTTCTCATGTCTAGAGAACCAGCAAACGTGTCTTCCACCCGTCTTTCACCTGCTAGATGCGTACAACACACACCACAATCGATGTTAACCAAATAAAGATGGGAAACGTGCAGAAACAGTCAACTGGACTATTTAGATGGGATGCAAAAATGGTTCAGCGCAAACACATGTCCATATTGAATCTTCTCAAATTTCCACGTGATCACGAAGACTATCCAACACATACATAGTCGTCATGCGGCCGTCTAGAGGACGACATTGTTCGGTCAGGTACATTCCTGCATCCCAACAGGTCTGTCCATTCGCACAGCTCTTACCGTAACCGGATACGTGAATCATTCCCGCCACAAACCACTGCCGCCGAGCACCACACACCCCAAGAAAGAATCGTTCTTGGAAACTGGCTGCATATATATTTTATCACTGGACGTACAATTAAATACATAACGATCACAATCTTAATTGGACAAGATTCGACAATGAGTGAAGTATCGTTAAAACACCCTGCTGATGGCTGTGACTCTGGAAATAGAAATAGCTGTACCGTTCTTATGACTTGACATACTTTTCCCTTTGCTATCACAGTAGTTCACGTCAAATTCTTACCTTCCTTACGACAGGACATAGTCATTTTCTTTGCAAATGTCGGAACACACACACACGTGCACAGACACACACACACACACACACACACACACACACACACACACACACACACTTTATAAGCCTGATGTTCAAGGTGAAATTAACATGCATCCCCTACTCCTTAGTATAATACTTCGCCAATAACTGGTTGCTGGTGATACGAAACAATACTGACCGAAAATCAGCGGTGGGTGGACAAGCCTCATACTTTTTTTTTTTTTGCGAGTGGTACGACAGGGTCTTAGAAAGAGAACCGTAACCGTCTTACGACCCGTCAGATATTGAGAAAACGATCGCAACAAATATCTTACTATCTTGGTTGTACTGGTACTCAAAAGTATCGCTATCGATATCTATGTCCAAAACTATACAAACATTATCTACGAATGAAGTAGTTTTTCCAGATAAATATAGTAACAATGACTATAGACGATGATCCACGGAGTGTACATTATCAGTACAGTGCGGTTACACATCGCCGACGGGTTAATGCTTGAACATAAATCACCAAATTTAGAAAGTGGTTTGGCTAAGCAGCATGGTATGAAGTCGGTATTTGCAACTCCCTCATGCCGCCGCTAGATATTTCTCCAGTATTTGTAATGCATTCTGTCTCGATGCCATGTCAGTGGTTCGGTGATATATCGACTGGATTATAGGCGTTGGTTGATTGAGAAGAATCACAAACAGTAGATGGTGTGCTGATTGAGGTCATAAGAAATGTACACTAGCTTTTCAGATCTCTTGTACTACACTTTCTGGTAGAAATGATGTCTGTGATTTGGAATCAAGTCTTTACATTCAACCACATACCTGCATTGGATCCTATGGAGAAGTTTTTTAATAATTACAGCCACTAGTGAATCATATTTCTGACACTCTCAAATCTCGAAATGAGTCACCTTTTTCGAACCTATCTGCTACAGTAAAATTTTAGATAGTCCCTATGCATCTTGTAACTGCCCCTCAGAATCTGCACTGCCACCCTTCAGCTTTGCACATGTGATTGTTCCAATTTAAGTCGGAACTGAGCAGAAGTCGGAAAGAGCTATATCTACCACATTCTGCAACCAATGTAGAAACAGGCTAAACTGAGTTAGTGCAACAGGACCATGTTTCGACCATTCGATTTAAATGCGAACATGTTGTTGTAACTCCACTAACAATGTATGATGTGCAAGGTCAGCACCAAAGGAAACCCACTCCTGTAACATGAGGTAGCATAAAGAAAGTAGAAACAGTTATGGTGTTGTTTCTTATCGAAAAAATTAGGAAGACTCAAAATCATACAGGACCTGCAGCCTAAAGACGATCTACGTTTATCAGCGTCCATTCACATCTATCACCCCAACACTCTATCATCGTTATTCTGTACCATCCATCAGAGCAAAATTATGAACTATAAAAGCTCTGCTAACTTCATCCGACAGAACTCGGCAAGAATTTTACCACATCTCTCTCTTCCCATATATCGAAAACAAATACCATGTACATGCCGGCATCAAGTGCATTTGGCGATCCTATTAAATATACAGGTATTGATCCATTGGAGCAGGTGGCCTGCGAACGAAGTCGCTTCCACAGACCAGTGTAAAGTATCAACGCCTGTACTGTAGGAGAATGACCATATCCCACAGAATATACCACAAGTCGCAAGAGAGGCTCCCTGTGACGTTGTTTGAAACATTGTTTTTTCTGCTGTAACAGGCTTTGTACACTGCCATACATTTTGTTTCTCCCGACACGACTTTGAGGCCTGAGTCAGGTTATAAACTGACATTAACAACTTCTGATCCATCGCCTCTCACAGACAACCAGACGTTGCTGCTGCTGCTACCATATAAAACACACACACACACACACAGCATGATTTTAAGTAAAGGACAGTCACCACATAAGGATACTGGAAGAGTTTTGCGGTGTTCTGGAGCGTTTCCAAACTGCTGTCCAAAGGTGATTGATGACCTCTACTTTTAAACTAATCTGTCACAGTGATGGGATAACTGATGACTTTGTGTTCCATTTCGATTGATTCTTCATACTGCAGTCATGTACGTGATCGCTGTTTCGGTGCTAGCCACCCCCAGAAGATGTTACCCCTCCACCAAGACTATTTCTCCATCTCAAACAAGCGATGTCAGTCATCCAGTGCGTTGCAATCAGCAGCATGCGACAGCATGCTTCCCAATTTCAGTATCATCGCTAAACCCCCCCCCCCCTCTACTTTGCGAGTGCCATTGTGAATGTAGATAGATGACTGTGCAGTACGTCCATTCATTCCTAATTCTCGAACATACACATCGCCAGAAAGTGATCTACATATTTCTAAAATCTCAAGCATAGTGGGTAATTTACAGTCTGTATGTATGTGGATGGGAGTCACAGGACATTCTCGCAGTCTTAAGATAGAGTCTGAAAATTCCCTCGCACTGCCTTTGAACAACCTGCCCTGCAGCACCGTTACCAATTCAATCTGCAGCTGACCAGTAGAAGACCGCTACATTCCGCGCCTCATGAATGAATAGAGCTTGCCGAGTCCAAGTGCACAAGATTTCCCCAGGTGCGCCAATGTCGAGCAGGTTAGCACGCCTTACCGGTGTATAGTAGTGGATTTGAAAGTGTTGTGATGTAATAGTTGGCGGTTAAAAAGAACAAGAACTGGGTGGTTTTTATACATGATGGAGCTCCAGGCAGATGATGTTAGAAGCATTTTATGTAAATCAACTACGCTATCGATTCTAAAGTATTGTTCTACTGTCTGGTATCATTACCAGAAGTGTACTGGCGAGAGAGAACATTAACACATGCACTCCTATTCGTCATATGGAATGCAGCGCTGTTAATATTCCAATGTAAAAAATATATTTCCAACGCATGACATACACCCTTCTTGCAGGTTTCTCTACGATAAACTATTGTAACAAACTGTAAAATGAAAAAACTACTTCCTTAAAACATGGTTTCTTTGTGATACATGGACAATATAGCTTTCCAGAGATGTATAGCGTTCCCTGTTCACATCCGATCACGTTTCAAAAATTATACTGTACTCGCATCAGTCCTATGTAAAATGATCGTTAATAACAGAGAATACCTCTTACAAGGAAATAGATAACTGCATATCAGCGGCGTCCGACATGTGAAATTACGCATCAAGCCGCCACTAACTCTATAAACAGGACATTTGTCAAGCAGATATACACACAGGGATTGCAGTGCCTCACAAACACCTATAGCTAACTTAGAATCATCTTAGTTATGAAACTGAT
This sequence comes from Schistocerca cancellata, assembly GCF_023864275.1. NCBI lineage: Eukaryota > Metazoa > Arthropoda > Insecta > Orthoptera > Acrididae > Schistocerca > Schistocerca cancellata. Next base: position 832,293,907 of record NC_064628.1, on the reverse strand, counting down.
GTCTCGATTTTATATGCACGACGTTACGCGGGAATGGAGCACATCGCATAAATCTTCGTTCGTTTAGAGCAATGTGTCAAAACAGGATGGTCAAGTTTCATCACACATGAGATGGAAGTCCTCTGATGTCCGAGAAGTTTGCTGTTAACGATCGCAAAAAGACAGTGGTCCAAGTCACACACAGAGCACGTGGCTGTATGCAAGTCAAACACGACTGATGCTTCCTGACAGAACAGCGGAAAAAAATGGTCAAATGACCTGCAGCAACGTCTCCCCCCATCTCTAGAATGCATCATCAGCCTGCCATTAATTCGTCCCTCGTTACAGCTCCATCTCAACCGATCACGCCATCCATTCTCTGTTATCCTTCAATGCAGATGCATGTAAATTTAGAGGCAGATGGTTCTCTGTTTTCCTGGAAAGCGTCAAATACAGTAGTCAACTCGCGTGTATCACTGTTACCTCTATAGACATATAGTAGAAAGCTGCCTCGGCGGAAAAAAGTAACTGTTTCCCTGGTTCCCTCGCTTGCATGTCGAAGAATTGTTCTGTGCCAACCAGCAGACACACAAGTACTTCCTCAACTTCCCCGCAATTTAGTGTATTTTCCCTCAATTTATACATATTTTCCATCATTTTTCGTAATTCTATCGATTTTATGTCACTTCTACCCATGCCATCATGACATCACTTTTCGTCCCATGTTCTAAAATTGCTTTTAAATCTAGTACAGCTGCAACCTCGCGCAAATGCACTATTTTTCTGATCTGGCGGTATAGTACAGCACTCTTTGCGCTTGCTCTGTTTTCTGTATTTTTATGTACGTGGATGTATTGCGAATGGCTCGCAGGAGCCGCAGTAGAACCAAGTTAGCGTTTTCGAGTGTGGATCTGCTGCGCATTATATCTGGAGCAATGTTGGTATGCGGATCCAGAATATGCCACGACCGGGATAGGGTTTGAAGGTGGATCCTGGACGTAGCAAAAAAACCTTGCAAGAAGGATGTATGTCATGCACCGAGAATATATTTCTTACATTGGAATATTAACAGCGTGGCATTCCACATGGCTAATAGGTCGAAAACTGAAGCGATCTAACATTATAGCCTGTTTTAAGTGCAGAACTGTGTAGCCTTAGCAGTGCAAGTGTTATTGTTCTCTCTTACCAATACCCTCCTAGTTATGATCCCAGACAGTAGAATTATAGATCTGATTGTGTACTTTATTTACATAAAATACTTCCAACTGCATCTGTCCGGAACTCTATCATGCATAAAAACCACTCGTTTCTTGTTCTTCCTAACCATCTGCTATTACATCTCAACACATTCAAATCTACTACTATACACTGATAAGGCGTGCTGACCTCCTCAACATGGGCACATGTGGAGAGATCTTGCACACTTGGATGGGTGCGGACCCGGCACGCTCCATTCATTCAAGAGATGCAGAACATAGTGGTCTACTCCTGGTCAGCTGCAGATTAAATTGGTAACAGTACTACAGGGCAGGTTGATCTAAGACAGTGCGAGGGGATCTATCAGTCCCCAACTTAATCCTAAGACTGCAAGAATGCCCTGTGACTCCCATCCGCATAGAGACTGATTGTAAATTACACACTACGCTCGAGGTGTCAGAAATAAGTAGATCACTGTGTGGTCTACTTTGGTGATGTGTATCTTCGAGAATTAACAATGAATGGATGTACTGCACAGTCATCTATCTACCTTCACAATGATACTCGCAAAGTAGAGGAGGGGCGGTTTAGCGATGATACTGAAATTGGGAAGCATGCTGTCACATCATTGGCTGGTGTTGAAATTACTGTATATTGCTAAAATTGTTCGCACTATATACTGTTATGCTTATTACACACATCAAAAAAAGTTTTGCGTCACCCCTGTTCCTAGAACTCCTGAAGATAGATGTTGACTGTGGATAGCGTATCACAGACACAGTCCTTTGACTGTTCACAGATGTCACTAGACCCGTCCAAAGATGTAAACAGCCATAGATGAGCGGCGCCTATTAGACGGAGGGGGGCCAACAGCCAATCAGTTCCAGTCATTCCACCAGGAAGGAGGTACACGGCTCCTGTTGCCTGTAGTTCAACCATGCCTAGACAGTCAATATCGCGGTTCGACCACATCTCCATTTTTACTTTGTGCCAGGAAGGGCTCACAACAAGGAAAGTGTCTAGGCATCTCTGAGTGAACCAAAGCGGTGTTGTTCGGACATGGAGGAGATACAGAGAGACAGGAACTGTCGATGACATGCCTCGCTCGGGCCGCCCAAGGGCTACTACTGCAGTGGATGACCGCTACCTACGGATTATGGCTCGGAGGAACCCTGACAGCAACGCCACCATACTGAATAATGGTTTTTGTGCAGCCACAGGACGTCGTGTTACGGCTCAAACTAAGCACAATAGGCTGCATGATGCGCTAATTCACTCCCGACGTCCATGGCGAGGTCAGTCTTTGCAACCACAACACCATGCAGCGTGGTACAGATGGGCACAACAACATGCCGAATGGACCGCTCAGGATTGGCATCATATTCTCTTCACTGATGGGTGTTACATATGTCTTCCACCAGACAATCGTCGAGACGTGTTTGGAGGCAACCTGGTCAGGCTGAATGCCTTAGATACATTGTCCAGTGAGTACAGCAATGTGGAGGTTCCCTGCTGTTATGGGGTGGCATTATTTGGGACCGACGCACGCCACTGGTGGTGATCATGGAAGGCTCCATAATGGCTGTACGACACGTGGATGCCATCCTCCGACCGATAGTGCAACCGTATCGGCATCATATTGGCGAGGCATTCGTCTTCTTGGACGACAAGTTGCGCCCCCAACCTGTACATCTTGTGAATGACTTCCTTCAGGATAATGACACTGCTTGACTAGAGTGAGCATGTTCTCCAGACATGAACCCTATCGAATATGCTTGGGATATATTGAAAATGGCTGTTTATGGACGACATGACCCACCAACCAGTCTGAGGGATCTGCGCCGAATCGCCGTTGAGGAGTGGGACAATCTTGACCAACAGTACTTTGATCAACTTGTGGATAGTATGCCATGACGAATACAGGTATGCATCTTCATACTACTGGGTATTGGAGGTACCGGTGTGTACAGAATCTGGACCACCACCTCTGAAGGTCTCGATGAATGGTGGTACAACATGCATTGTGGGATTTTCATGAGCAAGAAGAAGGGTGGAAATGATGTTTATGATGATCTCTGTTCCAATTTTCTGTAAAAGATTCGAAAACGCTCGGAACTGAGATGATACAAAACTTTTTTTGATGTGTGTATTACAGTACATCAATGGTGTCTTTTCCATCACATCCTTCCACTGGTACGCTGTTGATTGCCACATAATGACTGACTCACATCACTTGTTTGAGATGGAGAAATAGTCTTGGTGGAGGGGCAACACACTCTGGGGGCGGCTAGCATCGAAACAGTGATCACGTACGTGACTACAATATGAGGAATCAATCGAAATGGAACATAGAGTCATAAGCTATCCCGTCACTGTGACAGATGAGTTTAAATGTAGAGGTCGTTTGGAAACGGTCCACAACACCACAAAACTCCTCCATTTTCTGTATGTTATGACTGTCTTTTATTTAAAATCATTGAGTGTATCTGTATATATGTGTGTGTGTGTGTGAGAGAGAGAGAGAGAGAGAGAGAGAGTGAGAGAGAGAGTGTGTGTTTCAGTAGCAGCAATAGCAACATGATTTACACTGTGCAACGTCTGGTTTTCTGTGAGAGGCAATGGATCAGAATGTGTTAATATCAGTTTATAACCTGACAAAGGCCTCAAAGTAGTGTCGGAAAAAGCAACATGTGTGGCAGTGTAAAAGCGTGTTACAGGAGAAAACAAAAAAAAAAAATGTTTCAAACAATGACGCAGGGGCCCTCTCTTCACTGATGGGTGTTACATATGTCTTCCACCAGACAATCGTCGGAGACGTGTTTGGAGGCAACCTGATCAGGCTGAATGCCTTAGATACATTGTCCAGCGAGTACAGCAATGTGTACGGGCACTGACATTTTACACTGGCCTGTGCAAGCGACTTCGATAACTGGCCGTGTGCTCCAATTGATCATTATCTGTATATTTAATAGGATCGCCACATGCGCTTGATACCGGCTAGTAGATGGTATTTGTTTTCGATATGTGGGAAGAGAGAGATGTGGTAAAATTCTTGTCAAGTTGTCGGATTAGGTTAGCAGAGTTTTTATAGTTCTTAATTTTTCTTTGATGGATGGTACAGAATAACGATGATAGAATGTTGGGATGATAGACGTGAATGGACCCTGAGGGATGCAGATCTGCTTTGGACTGGAGTACCTGTATGATTTTGAGTCTTCCAAATTTTCCTGATAAGAAATAGCACCATAACTGTTTGTTCTGTCTTTATGCTACCTCATGTTGTAGGAGTGGGTTTCCTTTGGCACTGACCTTACACGTCATTCACCATTGGTGGAGCTACAATAACATGTTCACATTCAAATCGAATGGTCGAAACATGGTACTGTTACACTAACACTGTTTAGCCTGGGATGCGGAATGTGGTAGATATAGCTCTTTCCGACTTCTGCTCAGTTCCGACTTAAAATTGGAACAATCACATGTGCAAAGCTCCAGGGTGGCTGTGCAGAGTCTGAGCGGCAGTTGCAAGACGCATAGGGACTATCTAAAATTTTTCTGTAGCAGATAGGTTCGAGAAAGGTGACTCATTTCGAGATTTGAGAGTGCCAGAAATATGATTCACTAGTGGCTGTAATCATTAAAAGCCCTCTCCATAGGATCCAACGCAGGAATGTGGTTGAATGTAAAGACTTGATTCCAAGTCACAGACATCATTTCTACCAGAAAGTGAACACACATCCGCACCGAAACCTAGGTCAACATTCGGTTTCTATTTGCAATTGAGGCGGATTCTTTATAATCATTAAATACTGAAGAAACTACAAAAAGGTGGTAATTTAAGGAGATGGGACCTGGATAAATTGACTAAACCAGAGGTTGTACAGAGTTTCAGGGAGAGCATAAGGGAACAATTGACAAGAATGGGGGAAATAAATACAGTAGAAGAAGAATGGGTAGCTTTGAGGGATGAAGTAGTGAAGGCAGCAGAGGATCAAGTAGGTAAAAAGACGAGGGCTAGTAGAAATCCTTGGGTAACAGAAGAAATATTGAATTTAATTGATAAAAAGAGAAAGTATAAAAATGCAGTAAATGACGCAGGCAAAAAGGAATACAAACGTCTCAAAAATGAGGTCGACAGGAAGTGCAAAATGGCTAAGCAGGGATGGCTAGAGGACACATGTAAGGATGTTGAGGCTTATCTCACAAGGGGTAAGATAGATACTGCCTACAGGAAAATTAAAGAGACCTTTGGAGAAAAGAGAACCACTTGTATGAATATCAAGAGCTCATATGGAAACCCAGTTCTAAGCAAAGAAGGGAAAGCAGAATGGTGGAAGGAGTATATAGAGGGTCTATACAAGGGCGATGTACTTGATGACAATATTATGGAAATGAAAGAGGATGTAGATGAAAAGGAAATGGGAGATATGATACTGCGTGAAGAGTTTGACAGAGCACTGAAAGACCTGAGCCGAAACAAGGCCCCGGGAGTAGACAACATTCCATTAGAACTACTGACAGCCTTGGGAGAACCAGTCCTGACAAAACTCTACCATCTGGTCAGCAAGATGTATGAGACCGGCGAAATACCCTCAGACTTCAAGAAGAATATAATAATTCCAATCCCAAAGAAAGCAGGTGTTGACAGATATGAAAATTACCGAACTATCAGTTTAATAAGTCACAGCTGCAAAATGCTAACACGAATTCTTTACAGACGAATGGAAAAACTAGTAGAAGCCGACCTCGGGGAAGATCAGTTTGGGTTCCATAGAAATATCGGAACACGTGAGGCAAGACTGACCCTACGACTTATCTTAGAAGCTAGATTAAGGAAAGGCAAACCTACGTTTCTAGCATTTGTAGACTTAGAGAAAGCTTTTGGCAATGTTGACTGGAATACTCTCTTTCAAATTCTGAAGGTGGCAGGGGTAAAATGCTGGGAGCGAAAAGCTATTTACAATTTGTACAGAATCCAGATAGCAGTTATAAGAGTCGAGGGACATGAAAGGGAAGCAGTGGTTGGGAAGGGAGTGAGACAGGGTTGTAGCCTGTCCTCGATGTTATTCAATCTCTATATTGAGCAAGCAGTGAAGGAATCAAAAGAAAAATTCGGAGTAGGTATTAAAATCCATGGAGAAGAAATAAAACCTTTGAGGTTCGCCGATGACTTTGTAATTCTGTCAGAGACAGCAAAGGACTTGGAAGAGCAGCTGAACGGAATGGACAGTGTCTTGAAAGGAGGGTATAAGATAAACATCAACAAAAGCAAAACGAGGATAATGGAATGTAGTCGAATTAAGTAGGGTGATGCTGAGGAAATTAGATTAGGAAATGAGACACTTAAAGTAGTAAAGGAGTTTTGCTATTTGGGGAGCAAAATAACTGATGATGATCGAAGTAGAGAGGATATAAAATGTAGTCTGGCAATGGCAAGGAAAGCATTTCTGAAGAAGATAAATTTGTTAACATCGAGTATGGATTTAAGTGTCAGGAAGTCGTTTCTGAAAGTATTTGTATGGAGTGTAGCCATGTATGGAAGTGAAACATGGACGATAAATACTTTGGACAAGAAAAGAATAGAAGCTTTTGAAATGTGGTGCTACAGAAGAATGCTGAAGATTAGATGGGTAGTTCACATAACTAATGAGAAAGTACTGAATAGGATTGGGTAGAAGAGAATTTTGTGGCACAACTTGATTAGAAGAAGGGGTCGGTTGGTAGGTTCTGAGGCATCAAGGGATCACCAATTTGGTATTGGAGGGCAGCGTGGAGGGTAAAAATCGTAGAGGGAGACCAAGAGATGAATACTCCGAACAGATAGAGAACGATGTAGGTTGCAGTAGGTACTGGGAGATGAAGAAGCTTGCACAGGATAGAGTAGCATGGAGAGCTACATCAAACCAGTCTCAGGACTGAAGACCACAACAGCAAACTAGAGAAATATCTAGCGGCAGCATGAAGGAGTTGCGAATACCGGCTTCATACCATGTTGCTTAACCAAACCACTTTCTAAATTTTGTGATTTAATTACAAGCTTTAACCCGTCGGCGACGTGTAACCGCACTGTTCTGATAATGTGTACTCCGGGGATCACCATCTACATTCAGTGTCACTATATTTATCTGGAAAAACTACTTATATCGTTAGCGATACTTTTGAGCACCTGTACAACCAAGACAGTAACATGGTTGTTGCGATCGTTTTCTCAACATCTGGCGGATCGTAAGACGGTTACGTTTCTCTTTCTAAGACCCTGTCGTACCACTCGCAAGAAAAACGTATGAGACTTGTCCACCCATCGCTGATTTTCGGTCAGTATTGTTTCGTATCACCAGCAACCAGTTATTGGCGAAGTATTATACTAAGTAGTAGGGGACGTGTGTTAGTTTCATCTTGAACTTCAGGCTTATAAAGTAAGTGTGTGCATGTGTGTGTGTGGTGCGCGCGTGTGTGTGTGTGTTCCGACACGTGCAAAGAAAATGACTGTGTCCTGTCGTAAGGAAGGTAAGGATTTGACGTAGAATACTGTGATAGCAAACGGATAAGTATGTCAAGTCGTAAGAATGGTACAGATATTTCCAGAGCCACAGCCGTCTGCAAGGTGTTTTAACGATACTTCGCTCATTGTCGAATCTTGTCCAATTAAGACTGTGATCGTTATGCATTTAATTGTACGTCCAGTGATAAAATATATATGCAGCCAGTTTCCTAGGACGATTCTATCTTGGGGAGTGTGGCGCACAACGGCGGTGGTGGCTTGTGGTGGTGGTGATTCACGTTTCCGGCTAACAGCAGGAGATGTCTGAATGGATAGTGTTGGGATGCAGGAATGTACCTGACCTAACCATGTCGTCCTCTAGACGACCGAATAACGAACTAATACTCAGTATGTGTTGGACAGTCTTCGTGATCACGTGGAAATTTGAGAAGATTCAATCCCATTTTTGCATCCCATGTAAATAGTCCAGTTGACTGTTTCTGCACGTTTCCCATCTTTATTTGGTTGAGAGAACATCGATTGTGGTGTGTGTTGTGTGCATCTCGCAGGTGGAAGACGGGCTGAACACACACTTGCTGGTTCCCTAGACATGAGAAACACCTTAGTTGACTTTGTAAATTATAAGTATGATTTTTAATCTGTTATATCACACCGACATCTGTATTTGCAAGTGGAAATATCAATTTCCAAAATTTTTTTTTCGAGGTTTCACGTAAAGGATTTCACAGACAAGAAAAGTTTCGAGTTACTCAATGGTTTACAGCATCCTCCACATCGCTAAATTTTGGGTTTCTAGAGAAATAAATTCCAGTCTATATCTTCAGAACTATACTGCATAAGCAATACTGCTATGCAAACGATATTGCTATGTGATTGATATCGAGAAGTATCTTGAAAATTGTATGATATTCTGACAAATCATCTGAAATTGTATATGTTCTTGTAGTCCTAGAGTCTGGAGATGGGTGTAGAAAGCAAGCAAGCATACAGGTTGGCATCAGAAACAGTAATGCCTTTGCACAACAGTCCAGAGAATGACTTCCGTCCACTATGGTCTTGCGCTGAGTCAGTGTGTGTGTGTGGGAGTGGATGACTTGTGAATGTCAGCTGTGGTGGATGACCACCTGACCTCGCAGGAAATATCTATTGCTGCGAGGAGTATACATGGTGCATGTGCTTATGCTGTCTGTCTTCGTGGTATATGTATAAGTGTCAATAGGTATATGCATGATGCAAAAGGGGCGACTTTGTATGCTGCAGGATACAAATTTTATGTTTACTGCATCGATATGATACGTGGAGATCAGTTTGACACTTTAATATTCAAGCTTCCCTCCTCAGTGGCAGAGCACTGTGATTGAGCAACTGTCTTCTCCATATTTGACGATATGTGGCCCACTTTTGTAGGGAGTTACTGTCAGTGCAATATCAGATCTGTACAAAATAGTTTTGCTGCTGAAAATTTTATCTGCTGAAAAGAATGTTGGACAGTACTTCCGTAGCAGCTTCAGTTTGGCAGGTAAATTCAGTAAGAGCCAATCAGAATGCTCCATTCATTCACAAGACATCCTTTGTGCTGGGATGTAGGAGCCTTTGCATAGCAGTGAGGACATTTACCATTTCAGAGATGTTTGTTGAAAGCAGAACGTCACGATTTCCAGGAAGGGTAGTATAGGATGTCTCGTTAGCACCATCAGGAAGAATGCTTTCGGTGTTATTCTGAGCTATTTTCGTAAGCAGCTCCTGTTAGAGCAAGAATTTCCATCCAGAGAAGCTGAGACATCACGAAAGCTCCTACAACAGCAACCATAGCGACCGTTAACTATTTCTGCAACACTTTATGATTTCTGTGAGGAGCTGATATGTGATGGATGGGCTCTGCCATTAGGAGCATCAGGAACAAAGTATTTGGTGTATTTCTGGACTATTGCAGAAGATTACTATAGCGCATCCAGAATGAGACTTTCTCTTATTTACATAGACATGTGTTGTCAGTATAACATTGAGAACCTTTTAGGTGCACTTGCGATGGTTAGTCACTCGGTAGTTAGGTCTTCGTTGGACTGCAGCTGCAAAGGCTATGCATCATTGTGCCAGCAACGGTGATTAGAGAAATATGTGTGTGGCTGGAGGCCATCTCAGAGGCTGAACTGACATTGTCGTGCTGGCCTTGTGTGGTTGCCTTGGGGCCTGTGTAGGGAACAGTTTGTTGATACATCGTGGTTGATGATGGTTCTAAAGCATTTTTACGAATGTTGGAACTTAAATAGTGGCAACTATTTCTTTACAACCGATACAAAAGAGTTACATGTTTGGACCTGTTCCTGTGTATCAAAGTAGTCACCAGTGTTGTGTAGAACCTGTTGCCAGTGATGTGGAAGGCATAGTATATCATTAGCAGAGCCTGTTCTGTTGGTGGAACTGGAGCTTTCTACTGCCTGTTGAATCTCTGGAAGAGTTCTGAAGTGAATGCCACGAAGTGGTTCCTTCATGTTCGGAATTTAACCAAAGTCACAAGGACTTAAGTCCGGGGAGAATGGTGGATGGTACAGTACTTCCCAGTCCCATCGACCAAACAGAGCAGCCACAGCTTGCGCTACATGCACCCACGCATTGTCATGCAAAATGATAGGTGGGTTGTGCAGAAAGTGTCGCCGCTTCTTTCACAAAGCTGGTCACAGGTCATGCTCCAAAAACAAACAGTAATACTGTGCATTGACAGTCTGCTGTGGAGGAATGTAATGTGTTAGGGTAACACCATCACAGCCATACACGAGAATCACCATAACTTTCACCATACTGGGGCTCTGATGCACTGTCGACTTTTGCAGCGACCCATAATGACGGCATTCGTTGGATTGGTGTTTCAGTTTTGGCTTGTACAATGTGGCCCATGTCTCATCCAATGTTAAGCCTCTCCTCATATAGCTCCAAGTGCTTCTTAGCAGCATCGTAACCCATCTATTTCTGCATTTCCGTCAAGCCATGCAGAACCCATCGTGATGCAATTTTTCGCATGCCCAGGCGTTCCTTCAGGATACAGTCATATGCATTAATCTAGTCCCATGGGCGAGTTCACGAATCGTGTGACGCTGATTATTATCCACTAATGCGGCAACAGCATTCACTTCTTCTTCATAGATTCTAGGACGACCTGCCCAGTGCGTGTCTGCCACAGTTTGCTGACCTTTGTAGAAGGCTTTTACCCAAAGTGCCACTGTTCTGTATGGCACTGCCGCTTCCCCACATACTTCTTCAAGACCTTGATGACACTTTTGCACTGTATGACCTCTGGCACATTCAGTCTTGATCCAACTCCGTTGTTCCTCTTTTGAAACCATATTGACACCATTACGTTAGACCACTTGCTCGCAAGTGATTGTGTTTCCCTCGATTGTGCGCACGTTGGTGATGTGGGACACGGGAGTCCATTTGCATGGAGGTAAGTTAAGTATGTCAACTATGTCTGCTATCAGCGGCAATACGAGGTGCATTCAAGTTCTAAGGCCTCCGATTTTTTTTTCTCCGGACTGGAAAGAGATAGAAACATGCGCATTGTTTTAAAATGAGGCCGCGTTCATTGTCAATACGTCCCAGAGATCGTAGCACCGTATGGCAGATGGAATTTTACCGCCAGCGGCGGGAATGAGAACTGTTTTAAATACTTAAAATGGCGACGTTTTCCTTACTTGAACAGCGTGCAATCATTCGTTTTCTGAATTTGCGTGGTGTGAAACCAATTGAAATTCATCGACAGTTGAAGGAGACATGTGGTGATGGAGTTATGGATGTGTCGAAAGTGTGTTCGTGGGTGCGACAGTTTAATGAAGGCAGAACATCGTGTGACAACAAACCGAAACAACCTCGACTCGCACAAGCCGGTCTGACGACATGATCAAGAAAGTGGAGAGAATTGTGTTGGGGGATCGCCGAATGACTGTTGAACCTATCGCCTCTAGAGTTGGCATTTCTGTGGGTTCTGTGCACACAATCCTGCATGACGACCTGAAAATGCGAAAAGTGTCATCCAGGTGGGTGCCACGAATGCTGACGGACGACCACATGGCTGCCCGTGTGGCATGTTGCCAAGCAATGTTGACGCACAACTACAGCATGAATGGGACTTTCTTTTCGTCGGTTGTGACAATGGATGAGACGTGGATGCCATTTTTAAATCCAGAAACAAAGCGCCAGTCAGCTCAATGGAAGCACACAGATTCACCGCCACCAAAAAAATTTCGGGTAACCGCCAGTGCTGAAAAAATGATGGTTTCCATGTTCTGGGACAGCGAGGGCGTAATCCTTACCCATTGCGTTCCAAAGCGCACTACGGTAACAGGTGCATCCTACGAAAATGTTTTGAAGAACAAATTCCTTCCTGCACTGCAACAAAAACGTCCGGGAAGGGCTACGCGTCTGCTGTTTCACCGAGACAACGCACCCGCACATCGAGCTGACGTTACGCAACAGTTTGTTCGTTATAACAACTTTGAAGTGATTCCTCATGCTCCCTACTGACCTGACCTGGCTCCTAGTGACTTTTGGCTTTTTCCAACAATGAAAGACACTCTGCGTGGCCGCACATTCACCAGCCGTGTTGCTATTGCCTCAGCGAATTTCCAGTGGTCAAAACAGACTCCTAAAGAAGCCTTCGCCGCTGCCATGGAATCATGGCGTCAGCGTTGTGAAAAATGTGTACGTCTGCAGTGCGATTACGTCGAGAAGTAACGCCAGTTTCATTGATTTCGGGTGATTAGTTAATTAGAAAAAAAAATCGGAGGCCTTAGAACTTGAATACACCTCGTAGTAGATTCTATGGCATAGTGTCTCCTCAGCAGTGTTGCCCCTACTTAAGTTCCAATCTATGTACCTGCTATGAGCGTTTGTGCACTGCATTTTTTCGGCTGTTTCTGCATTGTGAGCGTGTTTGCAGAGAGTTATACATGCATTATTTCCCCAATTTTACGTGTGATCAACGTGTCTGTTGCATTATTTTGTGAACATGTCTGTGGACTGTGCAATGGATTATTTCGACAGTTTATAATTAGAGAGCATGTTTGCAGTGCCTTATATATGAATTATTTGGGAAATTTACGTGTAGCTTTAGTGTCTGTTGCATTATATTGTGAACATGTCTGTAGGCTGCGCAGTGCATTATTTCGACAGTTTACAATTATTGATCGTGTTCGCAGAGCGTTTTACATGCATTATTTTGACAATTTGAGTTGGTTCCGCGTCTGTACATCAGTGTACTGTATTATTTCGGTGATTTACGAGTAGTTTGCAGGTCAGGGCGAGTGTTTTGTATCAATGTAATAAATAAGCTACATGAGATCTGTCTGTAAATAAATTGTTCCAAAATAGATACAGTACTCACTTCCCTCTCTCCAGGAGCTGGACGGAGACTGAGGTCTTTTCTCGCCATTTTTCCTCAGACTGCCATGGGATGACAGTGCCCTCTGGTGGCAATACTCTGTACTAAGTCAGTTGGACTCTGGTGAACACACTGGGTGGCGCAACTGCCTGTGACAACTCAACTTGTTTAAATAAACACTGCTTGCAAAATAAAGACTTACATCCCTCCCATCCAGCACCCCAGCACAGGCTGAGTTCTTTTCCCATCAGTTCCAAGGAAGAGCTGGCGGTCGAATGACAGGTTATTGGAGGTAGCCCAAGTACCTATTTTCACGCCATTTTCTTAGGTTAGTGTAGGTAGCCCAAGTGCCCTTTTTTCCCCACCAAATGATGGTGGGGGGCTAGGTTAGTGGAGGTAGCCCAATTGACCGATTTTCCCGCTAAAATTTGAACTTCCTGCCATGATGTCATTGCGACATTGCCACATCTATCGCCGCCATCTTGAATCCGTCATCTTGAATAAATTTAACAACAATACAATGTGGGATGAGACATAGGTTGTCCCACTACTAGCAACCAGCTTTCAAGAATTTTCTATGTTGGTCATAAATCTGCTTGTACAGAGGCTTGCTGACTCAACTGCAGAATGAAGAATCCACTTGGACAATGTACTCACTTTGCACAAATTCCAATACACAAAGTGATTTCTCTTGTGGCGTAGTCAGCATGTTGCTACAAAGAAACAACAACGCAGCTGTTACAAAGCTTTGAACATTCCTCTATCCATTGGCATGTGCAATGTGTTTCTATGGTTCAAATGGCTCTGAGCACTATGAGACTAACATCTATGGTCATAAGTCCCCTGGAACTTAGAACTACTTAAACCTAACTAACCTAAGGACATCACACAACACCCAGTCATCACGAGGCAGAGAAAATCCCTGACCCCGCCGGGAATCTGAGTTTCTATCTTCTATAGTTTGTCGGTAATAAAGAATTGAAAACTTTTCTTTCTTTTTTGAATTACACAGTGCACAGAAAACGGCCCATGTACACGGTCAGCTATAGTGATCACATGTTTAATTTGTAATTAGTTGTTGTCGTGGTTTTCGAATCTGTGTTGTCACGAAAGAGCCCTGGTTCACTGAAATATTGACAAAAAGCTTCTCAAAATTGTTTCGCCTGTTCTGTATAACTTCTGCTCGTGTTCTGCAGGAGAAGCAACTCAGTCACAATACGCCGTCCAGTGCTGACATTTTCGCTATGAAGGCAGAGTTCTTCCATCTGACGCACTATGGCATAAATATTGCTCAATGATACTGTGCTGTTCGAGGACTCCCACTCTTGTGCAATAATCGATGCAACGTAATTGTGCCAGTAATACTGAGCGTGTGAGTGCCGCTTTAGGTCTATATTTCTTTGAGTTAAGCTGCAAATTCGTGCTCTATTGTGCTGCACAGTTAGTAAAAATTACATCTAGTCAGTGGCAGCTGCTGCGTAAAAACATAAGAGCATGTGAACACCCGAACTTTGCCGATTTATTGCTTATTTTTCTTTGAACACTGTTAAACGTAATGTAGATGTGGTAATCTGAAATATACAGCACTAAATCTACCGCGCTGTGTTACATTTTGCTCCTCTAGACACCATGAAACTTGGCGTCAGGGTCGCGAGCACACCTTCACTTGTGCACTTTTTAAGGAGCTTCTGCTCGTGTGCAAATGGCGTGACGTAATTGCCTTACGGACCAAATGCATACGGATTTGATAAAAACAATGTGCACAGTTCGCGGCGTGCACTGCTACTCTTACAGCTCAACTACAAGTTTACCTCAATGCCACCAGGTGGTAGCACACTTTCATCCACAATCGTTTGGCATAAATCCCGCTTGGCGGTAGCACATTCCACAGATATGCGAATTCACTCACTATACAGGGTGTTACAAAAAGGTACGGCCAAACTTTCAGGAAACATTCCTCACACACAAATAAAGAAAAGATGTTATGTGGACATGTGTCTGGAACGCTTAATTTCCATGTTAGAGCTCATTTTAGTTTCGTCAGTATGTACTGTACTTCCTCGATTCACCGCCAGTTGGCCCAATTGAAAAAAGGTAATGTTGACTTCGGTGCTTGTGTTGACATGCGACTCATTGCTCTACAGTACTAGCATCAAGCACATCTTGATTGGGCCCCATGTTCTTCCGCCTACGCTCAATGAAGCAGGTTATCATGATTTCATACGGGATACTCTACCTGTGCTGCTAGAACATGTGCCTTTACAAGTACGACACAACATGTGGTTCATGTACGATGGAGCTTCTGCACATTTCAGTCGAAGTGTTCGTACGCTTCTCAACAACAAATTCGGTGGCCAGTGGATTGGTAGAGGCGGACCAATTCCATGGCCTCTACGCTCTCCTGACCTCAACCCTCTTGACTTTCATTTATGGGGGAATTTGAAAACTCTTGTGTACGCAACCCCGGTACCAAATGTAAAGACACTTCGTGCTCTTATTGTGGACGGCTGTGATACAATACGCCATTCTCCAGGGCTGCATCAGCGCATCAGGGATTCCATGCGACGGAGGGTGGATGCATGTATCCTCGCTAACGGAGGACATTTTGAACATTTCCTGTAACAAAGTGTTTGAAGCCACGCTGGTACGTTCTGTTGCTGTGTGTTTCCATTCCATGATTAATGTGATTTGAAGAGAAGTAATAAAAAGAGCTCTAATATGGAAAGTAAGCGTTTCCGGACACATGTCCACATAACATATTTTCTTTCTTTGTGTTTGAGGAATGTTTCCTGAACGTTTGGCCGTACCTTTTTGTAACACCCTGTATTATAAAACTAGATCGGATATCAGTACATGTTATAGTTATACTGATAGAGAAACCTGTTTTCTGGGATTCTGAGTGAGGTATAGTACATTAAGTTTTGGATTTTATCTTACAGTAATCCATTTGAGGCGCTGATAACCATAAAGCACATCACAGTCGATTGTGAGATTGCATCATTTATTCGTGCTTTTGACATGTGCTGATCTTATGGTGGATCATATTTACCTGTACTGTAGGCCCACTTTGGACGTGTATCTGAACATTCACGAAATGCTGTCTCACTGGTTCCTCTAATATTCACTTAAATATGGGGCATCGGAGTGCTTTGGCCCTAATGGCTCTTAGCGCCTCATTTGTATTCTAGTCAAGTGATTTTGTTGGTAGATAGCACTACTTGAGTTTAATTATTTCCGCAAACGGCAGTTTGTGTTTGGAACTGCTTGTCTACTGTGTAGTGGAGTGTCAACATGTCTGTTGAACCTGCATTAAGTGCTAACAGAAAAGAAAATTGGCAGGAAAAGTTAGCTGCAACGAAACTAGAGCATTCCAGACCAGACTCGTTGTCTGGGAAAGTGACGGAATCAAATAAGCACGACTACAAGCGAACATTTAACAAAGAAGTGTTAACAAGCGTTAGTTGTTGTGTAGGTGCAACGTAAGAATGCCAATTTTCAGCCCAGAAGCTAATTCGTTATCTAATACATGAATTAGGGATCTTGTACATTTGTACAAAAATAAAATAAAAGAGCAGGAAACTCCCGCTTACTCAAAAATGCGAAACGTAGAGTAGCGAAAGCTTAAACGCTATCTCATTCTCGGCTTCAAATGTGCTTAATTATGTTCAAAACAACGAAATTTCACAAAAACAAGTCTTCATTTTTTCAGACAAGTCATTCGTTTTATTATTATTATTATTATTACTGACAGCGGCTAAAGTTGTATAAATACTCGCATGCTGATAAGCATAACTGTTATACAGCAGACACTCTTAATTTCGGACTCTCCTATTTATCTGAATTCAAAAATTTGTGAACACCCAGAATGTACACATACCTACGAGCCGCCACTGCATCTAGTGTAATTGTCGACAGGTCAGTGGGGTTCGCAAAACATTCTAGTTTGTGTGTTTTGCATTGAAAAAGTCGCATTCCCCTGAAATCGGCTTGCATTCTGCTTCGTCGTAGGGTGTTCTATGTAGATACGTATGCAGCAAAATTAAAATAGTTCCCTGCTCTGTCTCATTGACATATTTTGCAGACGAAACAACTCGATGGAGCATGAACACAACTTTGCATGAGTTGTATGCAAATATTGACATGTCGCTGCTGAACACTGTTCACGTGCGCAGTGCGTCTGAATTATTTATAATGCCACTGCGCAAACTGGAATCGAATACTTAATAGAGCAGGGAGTAGCTACTGGAATCAGCAAGTTTTAGTAAGGACATGAAAGGCGAGTAGTGCGAAATAACGTTTTGTTTTACAGTTGCACAGGTGACGGTTTGCGGAAAAGAAAAAGTGAATTACCTCAGTATTTTTTTTTTTTCCTGCTTTAGTCGGTGTCGCATTACTCAAACCTTTCTTGTTATTTTCCTGCTTCGGCTACACAGAGCTGTGACGCGAGAGTTATTAGAGGCACTCTTTCAGTTACCTGTGAGCCGGAAAGGGCAGAAGGGACAGCAGAGTGGAGAACAGGAGCAGCTGTCAGCCGGCGGACAAAAAGGGTCACCGCTAAGCCCTTAAAAGCCTTGTCAACTGTCTCGTAATATACGGAGCAGAGTTAGAGGGGGTGGGGGGGAGTAGCGGCGGCGGTGGCGGCGGGTTTCTGGTGACGTCACAGACAGACAAAAAGAAGCTGTGACAAGTGGAAAGTACCGTAGGTCGCGATACATCTGTCGCTATTTGGCTGTGCGTGAAGGTACATGGCGACATGGATGAACATCAGTATAAATTGAGACAAGAATAAACAAACGGCACTCCGTCATTTTTTTTTTTTTCGTTTCGTCGCATATTCATCTACTAAAGGGGTACACAACTGAGCTTTACCTGGGGGTAAAACGAAATTTTCTGAGAGGTAAAAACAAAAGGGTTCAATTTATTGTGTTTCTGTTATGAAACTAAATTATTTTTAAAAGATCATTACTATCATCACAATGTCCTAACACCGTACTGCCGAGTCCATTAGTTACTAATAATTATATTAACTTTGTTCAAATACCAGTGTTAGCATGGGACACGATGTTCTGGAGGTTATGGCATGTGAAACGAATGTATGAAAGTTTCTCTCGTGTAGTCCACCTACAACACACATACATTGTACCATGCAACTGTGAGAGTAAAATTAAGACAAAAATAACATATATGCTTAAATATCTCATGGAAATTTCATTATTCACTTCCCAGCAGTAAATGAACTAATTGACAGCACGACGCAACGGTAACTGTGTAACAACGCTACATTGCTCTAAGACCCACACATTTATTCTCATTATATTATTAATGGAGTATTCCGTTACTTCTTGATAGGACAATTCAATATTTAATGTTAAGTAACAAGTACACTGTTTTTGTTCCACTGACTTTTGTTTATTTGAAACTAATTTTTGTCTCATTGGTCCATCTTCAGGAATCAAATGACTAACGCCTGAAACATGACGTAACGAAACATTATAAGCAAAGATACAATCCACTTGTATAGAGAGTTATCCTTTAAAATTGTTTCTTAATATTGAAGTTATACTTCACGCTATGGTCAATGTTAAGCACAGTAAATAATTATACGGCACAATAATTGAGGTTAAATGGTTATAAGGTTAAATGGTCATAATAATAAAACTTGTGAGGTCTTGACATTACCTGCGAAAATGTTAAATTATTTATTTTGCAATGGTAAAAAGCATATTTGTTGCACAACATAAATGAAGAGCGCTCAGTTTATCATTTTCTCAGCCAATGCCCTCACAAATTTTAGCGTTATAACCATTTAACCTGTAATATTGTTTAGTTTAACTGTTTACAGTGCTTAATATTGTCCATTGAGAAAAGTGTAATTTCAGTGTTAAGAAAAAAGTTTGGTGTACAATACTCTATGCAAGTGGACGTTATCTTCGCTTATAATGTTTGGTTGCATAAGTAGTAGTGTCCTTTCAGACGCTAATCAGCTGTTTCCTGAAGATGGCCTAATGAGCCGAAAACTAGTTCGAAATAAACAAAAATCAGTAGGAATTGTAGGTAGCACAGAGAAGTGCTTCTTCATTCAATAAGAAAAGGTCTTTAGAAATTAACAGTGCCATCACTCTCATTGATTAATTAGTTTGTGGTTTAATAAAACTCCAATAAAAGTTACAGATCATTCACCTTTAGTCATTTTAGAAATAAAAGTGTTCAAGTAAAGTTCTTTTTCATTCTAAAGTTTGGTTCGGTGCTGATGTTGATGATTGTGGGAAAGGGCGGAGAAGGGACGGGTGTGGGGACCGACTGAGTGTGCACTCAGGAGTAATAACACTTCAAAGGTGGGGAACTCTTCAACCACTTGTACAGAAGTATTTTTCCCAATAGTTTTTTCAGACCGTTATTCCGTTTCATTATGAAGAAAGTAATTTTCGCCAGGATGACGTTTTCCATTAGAAGTAAGTCCTTGTTGAAAATTTAACGGTGCCTTGTGCATGCACACAGCAGAGGGACAGTTTCAGCAGTTACAAGACGTCTGCTTCTGACAACCTAGCGGGTCTCAGCAGTCTTCACAAAGGTTAGTTGTAGAACGGAGCACCTCCAAACATCATTCAAAGTTTGTAAACTAGTAATCTAACTTACGCTATGGACAACACACACACACATACACACACACACACACACACACGCACACACCCATGCTGGAGGGAGGACTCGAACCCCTGACAGGGAGAGCCGCGCGGACCATGACAAGACGCCTCATACCGCGTGGCTACTCCGCGCGGCCAAACGCCATTCAAAGCTACGGTCAGGCACAGTTTGCTGGTTTCATCTTGTAAGGAAAGTGGATCTTTTGCAGTTACTACAGTCAGCCTATAGGCCGCATGAACCCACTGCTTAGGCGCCATGATGCAATAGTTTACCTGAGTGCCAAAGGCCTCAGGCATTCAACGAAAGGCTGAGAGCTTTTAAGGGCAAAACAATCTACAATCTTTGTTATCGTTCGCTGAAACGATTAGATACATCGGAATTACGATGGTAATTCGAAAATTCCGCCCTCTGGACCATAGTTCCCCCTGCGCCGCCGCTAACGTAAACGATGTCCCACTGCCGCTTACCACTATTAGGTATTAAACTCTCTTTCGTTCGCCTTCATTATAGTGATTGATTTCTATGTTCATCCGTTTTCCATTATTTCTTCTGTGTCGTTTTTCCTTATGGACCGAATGCTGTTTTAAGATCCCTTGACCACTGTTAAAGGCAGACTGAGTTTAACGTCCAGTCGACATCGAAGCCATTCGAGAGAAGCTCAAGCTCGGATTTCGTAAGGGATTCATTTTTCAAATGAATCATCCCGGCATTTGCCTGGAGCGATTTAGGGAAATCATGGAAAATCTAAATCTGGATGCCCAGACGCTAGTTGGAACTGTCGTGCTCCCAAATGCGAGTCCAGTGCACCACCTCGCTCGGGTTGACCACTGATATTCGGTGCAGAAGCACTTTTCCCCTTTACTTCAGCAATTTCTAGTTTATAAAATTTGTGGTACTTCTTGTAAATGTATTCTGTTTTTGCGTACAACAGCATACACTGAGGTAAAAAAAGTTTAGAGATAGTTATATGCACATATAAAGATGGCGGTAGTATCACATACACAAAGTACAGGGTGTTTATAAACGAATATCGGGGTTTTAACGCTTTAGAGTATTTATTATATTAAGCTTACAGTTATAAATTATGTCAAATGAAACAGCAGCTCAAACAGTTTTACCAAGAATCTTATAAATGTTCGTGTAAGCACCATTTGTCACAAGGCACACATCAAGTCTATAGCCGAGTTCTTCCTAAACGTTGATAAGTGTGTCTTCAGTGATTGTAGCAACAGTAGCTGCAATGCGATTTCTTAATTAAGGGAGGTCTGCTGGTAGCGGCGGCACGTACACACGATCCTTGTGAAGCCCCAAAGGAAAAAGTCGCATGGCGTTAGGTCAGATGAATGTGGAGGCCACGCAAAGCAAGCCCTGTCATTGGGCCCCTTGCAGCCTATCCAGTGCTTGGGTACAGTGAAGTTCAACCAATTGCATACTTCAATATGCCAGTGAGGTGGCGCACCATCTTGCTGGAAAATGAAATTCTATGGCTCATCTTTCTCCAACTGAGTGAATAGCCATTGCTTTAATGTATCAAGGTAAGAAGTGCCACTTACAGTAGGTTCGCCAAAAAAGAAAGGCCCATAAACTTTCTGCCGGGATACGGCACAAAAAACAGTCACTTTCGGGGAATCTCGTTGCATTTGTACCACCTTGTGAGGATTTTCTTAGCCCCAGATGCGCACATTGTGTTAACATGTCCACTAAGGTGAAAGGTCGATTCATCACTTAAGACAACATGATCCAGAAAATCTTGATCGTCATGAAACAACATTTCATTTGCGAAGTTGGCACGTAATCCAAGGTCTGCCGGCTTTAGAGCCTGTGATAACTGTAAACGGTAAGGATGTAGTTGTACACGTTTTCTTAAAACTTTCCAAACAGTTGACACGGGAAATTGTAATTCACGACTAGCCTTCCAGACTGATTTCTTTGGGTTACGAATGAACGACTCTTTCACTTGCTCGACAGTCTCTTCACTAACTCTTGGTCGTCCTGCGCTCTTCCATTTACAAAGGCAGCCGGTATCTTCAAATTGATGATACCATCTCCAAATGTTACTATCACTTGGAGGATGACAACCGAACTTCAGCCAGAACGCACGTTGCACAGTAACTACAGATTCGGTCTTTGCAAACTGCAAAACACAAAACGCTTTCTGTTCACTAGTCGCCATCTTCGCTACTACTGCTGTCTAGCGGATTGCGGCGGAAACATTGCGAACTGCGCATGCGCACTGGTGCCAAACACAACTGTTTGAGTTCCTCTTTCATTTGACATATCATTTGTAACTGTAAGTTTAAAGTAATAAATATTATAAAGCGTTAAAACCCCGATATTCATTTATAAACACCCTGTACAAAAGGGGAGTGCATTGGTGGAGCTGTCATTTGTGCTCAGGTGATCCATGTGAATAGGTTTCCAACTTGATTATGGCCACACGACGGGAATTAACAGACTCTGAGCGCGGAATGGTGGTTAGAGCTAGATGCATGGGACATTCCATTTCGGAAATCGGTCGGGAATTCAATATTCCGAGATCCACAGCGTCAAGAGTGTGCAGAGAATACCAAATTTCAGGCAGCAGCTCTCACCACGGGCAACGCAGTGGCCGATGGTCTTCACTTAACGATCGAGAGCAGCAGACTTTGCGTAAAGTTGCCAGTGCTAACAGACATGCGTGAAACAAAAGCAGAGATCAACGTAGGCCGTACGACGGACGTATCCGTTGGGACAGTGTGGCGAAATTTGGCGTTAATGGGCTATGACAGCAGACGACCACCGGAAATGACCTTGCTAACAGCACGGTAATGCCTGCAAAAAATTCCCTGGGCCCGTGACCATATCGGTTGGGCCATAGATGACGAAAATCGTGACCTGGTCAGATGAATACGATGTTAGTTGGCAATATCTGATGGCAGGGTTCGAGTGTGTCACAGACCCAACCAAGCCATGAACTGAAATTGTCTACAAGGCAGTGTGCAAGTTGGTGGTGGCTACATAATGATGTGGGCTTCACATGCAATTTACTGAGTTCTCTCCTTCAACTGAACCGATCGTTGATCGAAAATGGTCATGTTCGGCTACTTGGAATTCATTTAGAGCCGTTCATGAGCTTCAGTTTTCAAAACAATTTTTTATGGACGACAATGCGCCATGTCGGCGAGCCACAATTGTTTGCGATTGGCTTGAAGAACTTTCTGAACAACTCGAGCGCATGATTTGGTCAGCCTGATCGCCGGATATGAATCCCATCGAACATTTATGGGACATAATCGAAAAGCCAGTTCGTGCACAAAATCCTGCACCGGCAGCACTTTCGCGATTATGGACAGCTATAGACGCAGCCTGGCTCAAATTTCTGCACTGACTTCCAACGACTTGAATCCATGCCCCACCAAGTTTCTGTACTACGCTGGGAAAATGGGAGTCCGACACAACATTACGAGATATCCCACGACTTTTGTCACTGCAGTCTGTGAGTCTCGCCTACCCGTATTATCAAATTCTGAAGGTGGCAGGGGTAAAATACAGGGAGCGAAAGGCTATTTACAATTTGTACAGAAACCAGATGGCAGTTATAAGAGTCGAGGGACATGAAAGGGAAGCAGTGGTTGGGAAGGGAGTGAGACAGGGTTGTAGCCTCTCCCCGATGTTGTTTAATCTGTATATTTAGCAAGCAGTAAAGGAAACAAAAGAAAAATTCGGAGAGGGTATTAAAACCCATGGAGAAGAAATAAAAACTTTAAGGTTCACCTATGACATTGTTATTCTGTCAGAGACAGCAAAGGACTTGGAAGAGCAGTTGAACGGAATGGACAGTGTCTTGAAAGGAGGATATAAGATGAACATCAACAAAAGCAAAACGAGGATAATGGAATGTATTCGAATTAAGTAGGGTGATGCTGAGGAAATTAGATTAGGAAATGAGACACTTAAAGTAGTAAAGGAGTTTTGCTATTTGGGGAGCAAAATAACTGATGATGGTCGAAGTACAGAGGATATAAAATGTAGACTGGCAATGGCAAGGAAAGCGTTTCTGAAGTAGGGAAATTTATTAACATCGAGTATAGATTTAAGTGTCAGGAAGTCGATTCTGAAAGTATTTGTTTGGAGTGTAGCCATGTATGGAAATGAAACATGGACGATGAATAGTTTAGACAAGAATAAAGTAGAAGCTTTCGAAATGTGGTGCTACAGAAGAATGCCGAAGATTAGATGGGTAGATCACGTAACTAATGAGGAGTTACTGAACAGAATTGGGGAGAAGATAAATTTGTGGCTCAGCTTGACTAGAAGAAGGGATCGGTTGGTAGGACATGTACTAAACCATCAAGGGATCACCAATTTAGTATTGGAGCGAAGCGTGGAGGGTAAAAATCGTAGAGGGAGACCAAGAGATGAATACACTAAGCAGATTCAGAAGGATGTAGGCTGCAGTACGTACTGGAAGATGAAGAAGCTTGCACAGGATAGAGTAGCATGGAGAGCTGCATCAAACCAGTCTCTGGACTGAAGACCACAACAACAACAACCCGTATTATACCACAATAGAAAGTGGGTGAAAATTTTTTTAATCTTGTTACTTATTTTTGTAACATTAAAACGGTGTACGCAATAAATGAAACAGATTAACCTGCATGTGGTCTGGCCGTGGCAATAAACTTGGATATTAACATAAAATGCTGTGTCGTCGGAACAACACACAGCCAGCGCAAAAGCACCACAGGCGCAAAGATGCGAGCTGTCGCCACTGCCATAGAAATTCACACCACCAGCGCCACGGGCGGCGGTTAGGATGAAGATATCGACTTCGCCTCGGCCAAATGCCGGCCGAGTACAATCCGCCAATGACCGGACGACAACGGAAAGAAGCCTACTCGGAAGACAGAAGAGCAGCTCTCGCCCACTTGGTTACAGATCATCGTCCAAGGCTTACTTGGACAAGGAACGTCGTTAGTGAACTCGTGGTAGTGAACAGGCAGTTGTTAACTGCATTTGCTATGTACTGTGAAGTTGACCTACGATCATTTGCACTTAGTCATTAATTGCCTTTTATGTGTTATATCACATGCAGTGTTGCATACTTAATCGTTCAACAGGTCACAAAGATAAGTAAACCTTTTTAACTCATTTGTGTGACTTTGTTAATAATTTGGTGGAGTGTTGTAGACACCTTCGTACTCCTATCCTGTTACCTGATCCTGGGGCACAGATGTGTAGCAGTGGCAGAGAGAAATTGTCCTAGTGGTGTACTGCATCAGAAGCCATTTCAAAACCCACAAGCTCAGCCTACCGTAAAGCCGGGTTTCCACTAGCAAGTCGCTTGCAGAAGTTATTACTGCAAGTTATTGCTAGCCGCTTGCAGCTGTGTTTACACAGCAGCGCAAGAATTAAGCAAGATTCTTCCGCAAGAAACTTGCGTCAACAACTTGCTAATACTGTTTACATATGCTTTCAGTACAACTACGAGTATCAGCCGAAGTGTAAAATGACAAGTAGGCGGGTGAGATATGCTGCAACTCTTGTAATTGTAATGCAAAACGTGAAAAAGAAAAAGAGAAGTATTTAGGTTAGAGAGTAGATAATGAGAAGATCGCAAAATGGTGCCTGTAATAACCTTTTGCAAGAACTGAGTATCGAGAGCATGGATACTTTTGAAAACTTTTGCAGAATGTCCTCAAATGATCTGGAGTATTTGTTGATGTTAATAGCGCCCGTCATATCAAAACGAGACACAAACTTCCGTACTGCTATTTCAGCAAAAGAACGTTTGCTAGTCACTCTATGATTTATAGCTACCAGTGAGCTACGAATAAAATAGGCATTTCATTTATTTATGTGAAACATCCAACCAAAAAAAGTTTGAATTTTGAAATCTTTTCTTTGTAGGAGACTCATACAAGTCCCTAATGTACTTGTTTCACATTCCCGTCAGCACGATTTCTTTGATCGTACGCGGTGTATGTAGAGCCATTTTTAACGTCTTGAAAAGGGAAAATTATTTGAAGGTCTGTGAAAACACAACAATGAAATTAAATTTTTATTGAAATAAACTGCATTTTACGGAATGATATGCTTATAAAAATGTTTTTTTTTCTAATGCTCATAAAATGGAAAGTGACAGGCTAATTAAATAGAACATGTAATAATTACACATCGTCTTTTTCTAGACTCCTAAAACAACAAGCGAGTGGATGCAGGTGGCAAAAGGGTTGTGTCTTCAAGTTATGCTACTTTCTATGTACTTCTTTCACAGATGTGTCGAATATCGACGAGATTTCATTCAATGCGCTCATCTTCTTCACTCTATCCTTAAAGTCTCGGTTATGCACGTTCCACATTTCTGGGTAGCTCTCCACGGCTTCAATAAAATGTTCTGTATCCTGCTTCATCCATTCCCATTTCTCCTCCATTTCTGAAATTTGTTTGCATATAATACGTAAGATGGTTGCATAAAATTAAGTCACCACATTAAGTAGAATGTTAAATATGAGTGTTACGCAGACGACATACCTACTATAACTTGCGCTTCCTACTTGAAGAAAATAGAAATAAATCCTAAAAGCTGCAAGTTACTTGCAGATACTTCTTGCGTGGTGTTCACACTGGAAGCGGAAAACGTGCAGCAAGTCACTTCCGCAATAAATTGCTACGGTCGCAAGTCGACTTCGGGATAAGTTTACACTAGCAAATCGCGCGGCAACTTCTTCCTCGCAAGTAAATTGCTGCAATAACTTGCTAGTGTAAACAGAGCATAACTACAGTGGCTACTCGGCCTCCGTAGCAGTAGCGACGAGGCCTTTACAAAATTGGCGAGGAGGGTGTACAAAATTTAAAAAAGCTGTAATAAGCTATCCAACTAGTTAGATGCTGAGACCTCTTCCTTAATATTATTATAACGACACATTATCCAATCTAACTCAGGCATGTACAAGCATAGACGATCTCTAACTTGGACTAATACCTGAGTTAGATTGGAATGTGTGTCGTTATAATTACCTTCAGTCTGCACGATAAACGCACTTATGATAGCTGCACTGTGAGTTGAAAACTAGATCTGCAGTGCAATAAAAAAGATAGGTCACATTACGACCAATGCTGACCTTCTTTCTGTGGTTGATTACATGCCGTCGTGGGGGACAATCATTCTCATGGAATCGAACATGATGTGGTTTCGCATAATTACTGACCGAATTAAAAAATTTAAAATTCTGTCGCAATCTACTCATTAAGACATAAAATCTTATGTTAAAGATTTAACACAATTAGACAAACATCACAGCCAGAAACTGTGTATACATCTCGAGGCAGTGTAACTCAGTGTGCAAATACCCAGATTGTATTCTTCAATGTTTCGAGAATGACAGCCCTTAGTGACTTGCAACAAACTATATACTTCACTTCAAACCTTTACGGAACTTTTTATCTCTGAAACAGCCCACAAAATTATGAAAGTAAAATAAAATTTATCACTATATTTTGGCTGTTCAAGCATTGCAACTGCTGTATAGGTATGGCGATCTAATTTGTTGCTTCTTTACCACTAACCTATCAGCAATGTATTTTGCAGGCATGCCTCACACATACCACTGAATGCACCTGAAAAATTCTACAATTGTACGACACATAAATGAGGAGATATGGCTTTATAAGCATTGAGATGCGTGAAACACTAGCTTCTGCTTAAATCGGAACGTTGGTTACTCAGATTATACTTACCCATTGTTTTATAATTAGAAAACTTTTGCGACTATCAACTAACTTCAAGCATAATTCCAAACCTTTTGCAAAACTTTTTTCGCTTGCAAACTTATCGTCAAATATTTAAAACATTTATTTATTTATTTAGCGTATGGCTCATAACATCACAGTAAAAATTACAGAAACCACACGATTTAAAAAAATCACATATGTATAAACAAAGCAATAAATAACAGTTTGTATATAAGGACACCACCAATGGTAAATTTACACTCACAGAAGAGCAATCACAAACAAACGTCCAGCTTAGGTAATATATAGTCGATTGCCTCTTGGGTCGCCATTAGGAAATCTTGTGGGTCACTCTCATATGCCCTTAGTGGGCATTCCTGCACGATGTGTATGACCGTCTGTCTCTCAGCGCCACAGTCGCAAGCGACCGAAGGAAGTTTACCCCATCTGTGTAAGGAGTCGGCGCATCTCCCACAATTGGTTCTGATGCGATTAAGAGTTGGCCAAACTTTGCGAGGGCAATAAATCCTTTTGGTTTACTAAAGATGCATGGCATATTAACTCATTTGTAAGGTAATCAGAAATGTTATAGATGAGAGTTTCATTCTTTAAAGAAGCATGGTGCACTGGTACTGACTAATGACTTTGACAGAAATTTTGTATAAACTTTTTGGTGAGATATTAGTGAAGGTAAATAACCATTCCTTTTTTCATGCTGTAAATGATTACTTAGTATGTTTACAATATGCAGCGTTCTAGGTGACGTATCATCAAATAGGTTACAAGAAAGGACGGGGAAGAGGGGGGGGGATGTGACCATGCCGTGGCACATGGTCCACTTCTCTCGAATTACGAGTAGTACAGAGAGGGGCCGCTGACGTCAACACCCCCATCCCCCGCCCCCCATCCGACGGAAGGATCACCATCAGTTTCATACCACACGACAGGTTCATGGTTCAGTCTAATATCTTGTCGTGGAAAGATATGGTGAAACTTTATGCCCTTAAATCTTTTTGCCAGTCAAATATGAATGATGAAAACAATATTTATCGACAAGGTCCAATCCAGATACCCGTGGGAACAGTGTCATTGCAGTAGGTCATCAGCTATACGGTCTGGTACTAACTGCAGCAATTATAAGTGATTATTTCACTGTCAGTGGTGAGGTTGAACGGAACACCAGGTTCAGTCGACTAGGGTCAACCTGAACTAAACTTAAATAAACAAGTGCATTAATATTTTTTTAGTTGTATGTTCTAGTTGGTACTTCCTGTCACCGTACTCATTAAAAACATGTCTTTCATGCAACGGAACTCTTTTTTTTTTCTTTATTTTGGTGTATCTCTAGTTCCTGTCTCTGTTCTAGCGTGTCTAGAGTGTAATGACATCTAGCAGCTGCGGAAGTATGTAAATTTGCAATTGTATTAAAAATAAATTAATTAATGTAAAATAACATAGCTGAGTAACGTTGGTGTAGTATATAGTTGTATGTGAATAAGCAATGACATTTAAATATGAAATACATGTTTGCGAGTTTTCTGTGACTTGTTTAATACTTAATATGTGAACAGTCTTAGAATTTTAAACAAACAGATACCAAAATTCGTCGTCAAGGAATGAAGGAATGCTGACATATTAAGCACAGTGTGTGAGAAAGCGCACCAGCAAATTAATACTGGATATTTGGATTAAAGAGTAATTTTACGTTGCGAGTTGCGTAGCTGTACGGTATAAACGGTTGCTTCACAGACTATAAACGCTGAAGGGACTGATTTGTATGTAAAATTTGTCATGGGAATGTTAATACAATGTCTGTCTTAAGTGCTTTATGTTGTGCTCTTTAGCAGGGGTCTCCAAACATTTTAGCCGAAGGGCCACACTGACTCTTTCAGTATGTCCCAAGGGCGAGGACCTAGCTATAGTCTAAGTATTCTTGAGGCCTAATAACCTAGTACTGCTCAGAACTCGACGCAGTTCAGAAGTTTTCGTGACACACCTTTGCCGCCAGTCTTTACCAGCTGACGCCGAGTGGTACCGCAGAAGTCATTACGCATTATTGTTTGACCTTGAGCTGTGACCTTAATTTCATTTCATATGCAGTGTGAGCAAGAAGTCTCCGTACCCACTAGTATCGAAGATAATTTATATATTTCTTTTAGCACAACTACTTACGTATTAAGTGACCAATATATCAGCAAGAAAACTTAGACTGTACATGAGTCTAGCAACCGCGGTCAGCCGGCACGGTAGCTCAGCGTATTCGGTCAGAGAGCTGGTTGGCTTCTGTAATAAAAAAAACTGAGCGGAAGGATGAACAAAACGAACTTTAACGGATGTCATGTGACGTCCGCAACGACCAAACACAACGACCAAAAAAAAAAAAAAAATATCGTCTTCGAGTAGGAATCAAAACGTTCTCGGTCCCCTTTTCGAAATCTCCCCCCCCCCCCCCCGCTTAAATTTTGATTAATAATCATCATTGGCGGCCGATGACTTCCCGATAAGAAATCGGTCATTCTGCCAACTGCCTCATCAAAGAGGGGGAGGAGCGAACACAGGTTCAGGGCACTCTCTTGTCCTAGGGGTGGGAAAATGCCCCTAAAGACGGAAGGCAATGGAAACCACTGCATTAAAGACACATAATGTATATCCACAGGACATGTGACCCGTTATTGAAAGAGTACCATGATGATCTTTCCATAGGCAAAAGATTCCGGAATAGCCCCCCATTCGAATCTCTGGGAAGGGACTGCCACGGGGGAGGTGACCAGGAGAAAAAGACTGAATGGCCAAAGAAAGGATAACGTTCTGCGAGTCGGGGCGTGGAATGCCAAAAGCTTGAAAGTGGTGGGAAAGCAAGAACATCTGAAAGGGGAAATACAAAGGCTCAATCTAGATACAGTAGAGGTCAGTGAAGTGAAATGGAAAGAAGACGAAGATTTCTGGTCAGGTAAGTATAGGGTAATGTCAACAGCATCAGAAAATTCGTTATGCATAGGAACGTAGGACAGAGAGTGTGTTACTGGTGAACAGTTCAGTGATAGGGTTGTTCTTATCAGAATCGACAGGAAACCGACATCGACAACGATAGTTCGCATATACAACTTGACATCGCAAGCTAAAGGTGAAGATACAGAGAATGTATGTGAGGATACTGACAGGGTAATACAGTACGTAAATGGAGATGAAAATCCAATACTCATGGGGGACTGGAATGCAGTTGCTGGAGAAGGAGTAGAAGAAAATGTTACAGGAGCAGATGGGCTTGGGTTCTTTTTAAAGATTCTATCTACGGAAAAACGGTCGACTAACGAAAGCTGAACTTTTCCTCTTGACCAACCTTAAGGGTCTTTTTTCAGCACGCTCTGAAGCAAATGCTCTGTGCTGTTAGGTTAAGTTTTTTAACTCTCGGTTTCACTTTGGAGATGTTTCCAACTTTTCGATATCAGTTTTTAGCTTGGTTCACGTTCTGTGCTTGTTTTCGTGTGATTCTTGATTATAAATATGTCACCCCCTTGTAGTGCACTCCTGGAATATGTTTACTGCCGGCAAATGCTTGAACCAACCTCGGAGCCTGAGAAGGCCCTGGAAGAAGGGCTAATCACAACTACACTACGCATACACTCCACAAGCCACTGTACAATGCGTGGCGGACAAAACTTCGTACTAACATTCGCGTGTTGAGTGAGAGGGAGAAAACTGACTGTCCATATGCCTCTGTACCCTTCCAAATCTTTCCTGTCTCATTCTAGCGATGTCTACAAGAGATATACGACGGTGGCAGCACAATTATTTCGCAATCTTGCTCGAATACAGTTTTTCTAAATTACCCAACAGGGTCCCGAGAGAACTACGTCGCCTTTCGTCTAAAGATCCCCATTTAAGTTCTCTGAACATCACTGTTACATTTTTGTATGGGCTGCTGTGGCCTGATACGATTCTAGCGCCACGTCTGTGAATACATCCCATGCCGGCTGTCTCGACTATTTGATAAGGATTCCAAACGCTGGAACAACTCTCTAGACCTGACCGCAATGGTACTTTGTGTGCAGTTTCCCAGGACTCTTCCAACAAATCTCATTCTTCGACGCAATTCTCACTGAGGTGATATGACATGCGATACGACACGATGACATTTATCTGTGTATCCTCACAGGAGCAAAATGACAAGCAGCAAAAGGCGCGTACTTAGTCGAAACTGTAAAGAGGTATGGCTCTCCTTCCCACATTAAAAACAATTTACATATATTAGCTACAATTGGTATACAGCATTGTATGACCTAAAATGCACCAAACGTAAACTGGCCAACGACTACATATCTATGGGCAATAGCGGAAAGAAAATCAGTTCATTATCTAGTTGCGATATCAGACTATAAAATGAAAAAAAAAAATCTGTTTTTTTTTTCGGTTACTTTCCTCAAGATCGAATGAAAAGTTTCGCATAGAGAAGAATATGTGCTAATCCCGAAACAGTAGTTTTCAGTTTTTTACGTGAAAAGTGTTAGATACTAGCTACAGAGACGGAATAGAATTGCTTCGTCTACTTGATTTTGAATTGGAAAACAGTCTTGGTTGCAAAGTTATTTAAACTCAATAACGCTTTTCGCCCTTTTAGGGCACCATCATGTTAAAAGAAGAAAACAATCCATGGAGAACAAATAGAGGGAGGGGAATGGTCCTGTCTTGTTGGACTAAGTGAATAAATGAACTACAACATATATCAAAACTTACGCAAAAGTAACTGGATAAAAACCCACCAGTCGTAGAGTCATAAAGAATGAGGGATACACCTAATTAAAAGAAGGAAATTACGATAATAAGCGACCCCATGTGTGAAGGAGACGGGTGAAATTTCACCTACATAATACAGTTATTTTGAGGCCATCACATGACTTGAAATTTCCCTATCCATGTCGTACGATACAGTTGCACGGAGCAACCAACACTCCGTGTTACGCCAGAAGGTACGTCAGAGAACCGAGTCGGTGATGTTTCTTCACTGCCATCTCAGTGCGAACCAGTTAAATCGCTTGAACTGCATTTCTACGCGTGCCACCAATACAGGTTGCTTCTCCATCGTATCGCGTATCATATCGCCTCAG
Organism: Schistocerca cancellata; assembly: GCF_023864275.1. Taxonomy (NCBI): domain Eukaryota; kingdom Metazoa; phylum Arthropoda; class Insecta; order Orthoptera; family Acrididae; genus Schistocerca; species Schistocerca cancellata. Next base: position 832,261,392 of record NC_064628.1, on the reverse strand, counting down.
TGAGGACCGTGCTTCGATTCGCCTTCCCTACTACCATCTTTGATCATTCGTCGCATTTCATGTCACTTCTTAGTTTCGCCTAAAAATACTTAAACGACGCAACGTGCTCCAGATATTTGTCAGCAACCTAGTAATCGGTTACTATACTCGTAGCGCTCTTTCACTTTGTTCTGGCACCAGTTGAAACTTTCCCTTTGAATGTAAAGCAAGACTGTGCTGGTAAACTTCTACGTTATTTGATACCGAAACAGCAGAGTAAAACTGAACGTACTGAGACAGTTTTCTCTTTACTTATTCTGATCATTTCTAAACTGACACACAATATTTTAGCGCAACGCAATCTGACTTTTAATAATCCCTACAAAAGAATAGCCGTGACTAACAATAACCTATACCCTTCATGAATCACTTACCTCAGAAAAATCTTCGTTACGCGTACTACTGCAATACAGCGAGCGCCAATACTACCAGCTACATGAAAGATTATAGCTACTGAAGGCACTAACTACTGATGGGCATATAGTTAGCAAATGAAAGATTTTGATAGAGAACAAACAATGTATTTACCTTAATAGTGTTCAATAGTCTTAATATATATATATATATATATATATATATATATATATATATATATATATATATATATATATATATATATATATATACACTCCTGGAAATTAAAATAAGAACACCGTGAATTCATTGTCCCAGGAAGGGGAAACTTTATTGACACATTCCTGGGGTCAGATACATCACATGATCACACTGACAGAACCACAGGCACATAGACACAGGCAACAGAGCATGCACAATGTCGGCACTAGTACAGTGTATATCCACCTTTCGCAGCAATGCAGGCTGCTATTCTCCCATGGAGACGATCGTAGAGATGCTGGATGTAGTCCTGTGGAACGGCTTGCCATGCCATTTCCACCTGGCGCCTCAGTTGGACCAGCGTTCGTGCTGGACGTGCAGACCGCGTGAGACGACGCTTCATCCAATCCCAAACATGCTCAATGGGGGACAGATCCGGAGATCTTGCTGGCCAGGGTAGTTGACTTACACCTTCTAGAGCACGTTGGGTGACACGGGATACATGCGGACGTGCATTGTCCTGTTGGAACAGCAAGTTCCCTTGCCGGTCTAGGAATGGTAGAACGATGGGTTCGATGACGGTTTGGATGTACCGTGCACTATTCAGTGTCCCCTCGACGATCACCAGTGGTGTACGGCCAGTGTAGGAGATCGCTCCCCACACCATGATGCCGGGTGTTGGCCCTGTGTGCCTCGGTCGTATGCAGTCCTGATTGTGGCGCTCACCTGCACGGCGCCAAACACGCATACGACCATCATTGACACCAAGGCAGAAGCGACTCTCATCGCTGAAGACGACACGTCTCCATTCGTCCCTCCATTCACGCCTGTCGCGACACCACTGGAGGCGGGCTGCACGATGTTGGGGCGGGAGCGGAAGACGGCCTAACGGTGTGCGGGACCGTAGCCCAGCTTCATGGAGACGGTTGCGAATGGTCCTCGCCGATACCCAAGGAGAAACAGTGTCCCTAATTTGCTGGGAAGTGGCGGTGCGGGCCCGTACGGCACTGCGTAGGATCCTACGGTCTTGGCGTGCATCCGTGCGTCACTGCGGTCCGGTCCCAGGTCGACGGGCACGTGCACCTTCCGCCGACCACTGGCGACAACATCGATGTACTGTGGAGACCTCACGCCCCACGTGTTGAGCAATTCGGCGGTACGTCCACCCGGCCTCCCGCATGCCCACTATACGCCCTCGCTCAAAGTCCGTCAACTGCGCATACGGTTCACGTCCACGCTGTCGCGGCATGCTACCAGTGTTAAAGACTGCGATGGAGCTCCGTATGCCACGGCAAACTGGCTGACACTGACGGCGGCGGTGCACAAATGCTGCGCAGCTAGCGCCATTCGACGGCCAACACCGCGGTTCCTGGTGTGTCCGCTGTGCCGTGCGTGTGATCATTGCTTGTACAGCCCTCTCGCAGTGTCCGGAGCAAGTATGGTGGGTCTGACACACCGGTGTCAATGTGTTCTTTTTTCCATTTCCAGGAGTATATATATATATATATATATATATAAATTCTTGACATCTATTTTGACAACTTACCTTTTTCTGGCGGACACAGGTCCAGATCGTGCTCTCATATTAACATGTCAAAACTCTGGCATCTCTCTCCCCACATCCGCCACTGCTGGCGGCTCACCTCCGACTGCCCAAAGCTACGCGCTGTTCACATGCAACTGCCCAACGCTACCCTAGCGAATAATCCAACAATGAGTCCAACCAGCCACAGACTGCACACAGCGCAGTCAGCGATTTTAATATAGAGCGAGCGCTACAAGGCGTCACCAACATAAAAAACTAAACAGCCTACTTACACAGTTTGCATTTATCTACATTCAAAGAGAGCTGTTATTTGCACCAAGCGAAAATTCTTCATTCGCTTACGGTCATCTAACGATGATGCGTTCCTGTAGAAAACAGAAGCGCCAGCGAATAGTCTTACAGTATCACTGACTTTGCCCGCCTGGCTAGCCGCACAGTCTAACGCGCTGCTTCTCGAGCGGGAAGGAGTGGGTTTACACTTGTCTGGTAAGAAACGTACCCCTGAGGGGCGGGGGGGGGGGGGGGGGTTGGAGCGGGGGAGGGGGGGGTGGAGGTGGGGCAACTGGGGGCCGAACCGCACAATAACCCTGGGTTCGGTGTGGGGCGGCGGTGGGTTGGGTGGACTGCTGTCGGCTATTGGGTTGTGAACCACTGAGGGCTACGGCGGGACGAAGCCTCTCCATCGTTTCTAGGTCCCCGATTTAATACATAAATACATCACTGACCTTGTCACATAAGCCGTTTATTCAACTGTTTCAAAAATTTCCTTTAGAGACTGCTAATTGTTTTACATCTACATCTACATGGATACTCTGCAAATCACATTTAAGTGCCTGACAGAGGGCTCATCGATCCACAACTCTCTATTATTCCAATCTCTTATAGCGCGCGGAAAGAACGATCACCTATATCTTTTTCTGTGTGAGCGCTGATTTCCCTCATTTTATCGTGATGATCGTTTCTCCCTATATAGGTCGGTATCAACAAAATATTTTCGCATTCGGAGGAGAAAGTTGGTGATTGGAACATGAGAAGATACCGTCGCAAAGAAAAACGCCTTTCTTTTAATGATGTCCAGCCCAAATCCTGTATCATTTCTGTGACACTCTCTCCCACATTTCACGATAATACAAAACCTGCTGCCCTTCTTTGAACTTTTTCGATGTACTCCATCAGCCCTATCTGGTAAGGATCGCACACTACACAGGGGCTTAGGAGATCCGGAAATGTACCATTTTGAAATACATGAAATGTATTCGTAGTTGCGAATACGAACAACCACCAGCTGTAAATGGAATGAGGACGGTGAAAATTTACGCCGGACTGGAACTCGAACCCGACTTTCCCACATTACACGAGAGGCGCGCTTCGGCTATATGTGCACGACTCATTGCCAGACTCAGACTTCCATACGCCGTTGTTCCTGTATCACAACTCTTACTCTTGCAGACATTTTGCAATTCCCGAACGTGGGAAGACATTTTAATTGAAAATCGCTGCCCGGTATTGTTAAGAAGAACGATGCAATGTTTTTCTGAACATGCACGTGTGTCCGAAGAAACAGGGACTACGGCGACAACAGCTGTTATGAAATACATGGAATGTATGAGGAGTCGCGAATACCAACAACCGTCGCCTGCTACGCATCCATGTCGGAAGGAACATTGCATCGTTCTGCTTGACGACAATGGCACTGTAATAGCTAATTCATCCACCGACACAAGGCAGCGACTTTGAGTGCATTATTGGTGTAAGAGTAGAGGTTGTGATGCGGAAACGACGACATATGGGAGTTTGGGTCTGGCCGTGAGTCGCGCACGAATGTGGTTAAGGAGACCGCTAGCGTAAAGCGGGAGATCCGGGTTCGAGTCCCAGTCTGGCTCAAATTTTCACTATCGTCATTCTTTCATACCGCTGGCGGTTGTACGTATTTCATAGCGGCTGAGGCCAGCACAGTGCCTGTTCCTTCGGACATGTCCAAATGGAAATGGAAATGCCGTGTGGCTAGGGCCTCCCGTCGGCTAGACCGTTCGCTTGGTGCGAGTCTTTCGAGTTGACGCCACTTTGGCGACTTGCGTGTCGATAGGGATGAAATGATGATGATAACGACAACACAACAAGCAGTCCCTGAGCGGAGAGAATCTCCGACCCAGCCGGGAATCGAGCCCGGGCCGTTGGGTGTGACAATCCGTCGCGCTGACCACTCAGCTACCAGGGGCGGGCATGTCAAAATGACCACTGCATCGCTCTTCGTAACAACACTTGCACTGCACTATCGGACCGTTTCGAAGTTTAAAAAAAAATGGTTCAAATGGCTCTGAGCACTATGGGACTTAACATCTGAGGTCATCAGTCCCCTAGAACTTAGAACTACTTAAACCTAACTAACCTAAGGACATCACACACATCCATGCCCGAGGCAGGATTCGAACCTGCGACCGTAGCAGTCGCGCGGTTCCGGACTGAAGCGCCTAGAACCGCTCGGCCACAGCGGCCGGCGAAGTTTTAATATGCGATCATTGTCAACTTCACTCTTCCTAGTTCGCACTCAAATCTAGGTGAAGGTGCAGTCGTCTCTCACTAATAATCACATCATATACCATTTTCGTCAGACAACAATGGCTGCGAGAAACTGGTACGTCCGTAATTAGAATGGTTGACTGTGGTGCTGCACGGATGCACCGCACTCTCGGGTTTGAGGAGGCCGTCCTTCAAAATGTTCAAATATGTGAGAGTTCCTAAGGGACCAAACTGCTTAGTTTATCGGTCCCTAGACTTACTCACTACTTAAACTAACGTACGTTAAGAACAACACACACACTCAGGCCCGAGAGAGGACTCGAGCCTCCGGCGGGAGCAGCCGCGCAATTCTTGACATGGCGCCTCAAACAGCGCGGCCACTCAACGGGGCGTCCTTCGTGACGTAGGAGAATAATCTTAGATTACAGATGTAAGAAAGAACTCAATGTCTCCGCTTTGAGCGTAATGTGAAGGGGCAGACTTGAAATTAATCGTCTCGTCTCGCTAAAATCACGGACATCCTCTGTCCGGAGATGAGGGAGACTAAGCAGCAGCGCTGCTATTCCTCCTTTATCAGCTCTGTTGTCATATGTGGCCTGTCGTTGGGATGGACCTCTGGCTACCCCGCTGTGTTTAAACTAGCGAAGTAGTTGATGGCTGCTAGATCTTCTGGGCAGGCTGACGCCTGCCGGAGCGCCACTCTTCCTTCACCGACTTCTCTGTGGCCAGGGAGATGTGGTCCCAGTCCGAAGGGGTGAAGATGGGGCGGCTGTTCAGCAATATGAGCTCCTTCCTCGTCACCGCCTCACGCAACATGCAACGCATGTGCCTAAGGTCGCACAGTTCGTGAGGTAGTGGTGGTTTCGCATGCGCCGGCGTGAAGGGGTAGGGGTTGTCCCCGTGAGGGTACGTCCCGTCCTTCAGCGACGCCACGATCTTCTTCAGGAAGGGCTGCACACTGGGGGCGGGAGGGGCAGCCCTTCGTCGGTTTCCGCTTCTTCAGCTTGCGAAGAAGCGGTCGGCATCTCTTCCTCGGATGATTCTTCCACGTCTGTCTCCAGGGGAGAAGACAGCGCAGGCGTCCCGGCGTCGACTTCCATGCGAGACGCCGCCTGTATTGCTGCAGGAGGCGAGTCGGTGGACGTCTAGGTGGCGGCGTCTACCCCCACTGGCCGCCTCACAGGGGCGGCGGGAGCAGGGACCGGCGGCGCCTTCTTGACAAGCCGCAGCTCCTCCCGCACCTGTTGAAGCTGTCGGTGGACAGCCACGAGTTCATCCTTCATTGCGCCCCTTTCGGCCGCAAAGGCTGCTTGTAAGTCGGCCAGCGCTTGGCCAGTGGCCGCTTCGACGCGGCACGAAGCGCGCCCCTCGCCGGAGCGGGGAGGCAGTGCGGCCGACTTGGCGGCAGGCACCTCGGAACTTGGTGTGGTGTGCTGCCGATGGTAGCTACAGCTACACGAGTTGGCGGCAGTTTGCGCATCTGCTGGCTGCTCCGCGTGGTTTGAGGCAGTTGCGGGTGTCGTGTGCCGCCGCGCACTTCAAACACGCGGCTGCGTTCCGGCAGACACCCGCCACGTGCCCCAACTGCTGGCACTTGTAGCACTGGACACGTTCCAGTGATCGCTGCTTGCGCTTCGGCTTCTGCTCCCCAAAGCATTGCTGAAGAGATCCAGCGCGGCTGCCAACTTGTTGCCCTTGCGTCCTGCCATGACTTGTGGATGGAACAAAGGCGTGCGCGACGCGACGGTAACGGTGTGAGACGCAGCGAGTCGAGCAGCGGAGTGCGTGCGCGCGTGGTGCGTGAAATTAATCCGATCTTCAAACGTTATTTTACATCCTCTCGGTCCAGTTCCCAACATGAGTTCTGTATCACAACTTTTATCTACCAAGTCCCATCTGCATCTCCTAGAAGCCTGTAATAGGAACTGTAAATCATCCTGTATGTACTGAGAACATCTGAAGATCCTATTAAACTTCCTTGGATCACATATGATGAGACTTTTGTTTTAGTTAGTCATTCGCCGTCCAGCATAACGACTCGGTTCTATTAATCAAAAATACATCTACCCGATCGTAGAACTGTGTTTCAACAAATAACTGGCGATGTGGTAGATTGCAAATGTCTTTCGGAAATCTAGGGCGAAAAAAAAAAGTTTTTTCTACTGTCTGCAAGACTTTGTGTACGAGTAATGCAAATTCTGTTTTACACGAATGATTTTTCTTGAATCCGTTCTAATTGCGAGGGAGAAACTTGTTTTTCTCAAGGAAAGTCAATACGTTTGAATCCCGAATATTTTCTCAAATCCTGCAACAGAGGGCGTTCCTTTGGATATTCTATAAATAGAAATGACATGTGCTCTTTTACGGTCAGGTGAAACTCTCCGCTACGCGAGAAATTCTCGATAAATGAACTAGGAATGGGTTAATTGTGTAGCGAATTCAGCGAAATAGCTACATCCCCAATAAATACCATCAAAAAAGTTCCTAACACTTAAATTTATATTAGATGTTTAAGACTTCTTCTTTTTAAGAAATGCTTTTCTTGCTATTGTCAGTCTGCTTTTTATACACCGTCTATCGGCTGTCATCATTTACTCTGATACCAAAATTGCAAAACTCACTTACTACTTTCGGTGTCTCATTTTCTAATCTAATTCTCCCACCAATCGACTACATTCCATTATCGTTTTGCTTTTATACTCTGTTTTCGAGACTCTATTCATTCCATTCAATTGCTCTTCGAAATTCTTTGCCGTCTCTGACATAATTACAATGTCACCGGCAAACCTCTAAGGTAGCGTCAAATTTTAGAGGTAATTGAAACTGTAATTTGGCTGTTTGTTACAATAAGTGACGAGAGAAAACTTTTATTCCTCATGAAGCCCAAATGTCCTTCATATGAATTCGTCTGCATTGCAGACCTCGTCTCTGAACTCAAAAGTATTTGAGCATTCATCCCGTCGACATCTGACAATGCCTTTCGGGTGCACTGTGACTAAGACATCTGTCGATATCATACATCGACGTCGGATGATTCGATCTGGCGAACAAAGAAAGAGCAACTTGGACCGCACTACTGACAAGAGCGCGCAAGAGCTGCATGCGCCAAAGTAAACTTGCTAGTGCTTGCCCCGGATATACAGAAGTTCATTCTTTCCCTGTAGGAATGTCACGAGTTAAATATAGGAACGATTTCAGTTTAGCGCCAGGAGCCGTTTGTACACACGATCCACACAATATACAGACGGTGAAAATATTTTTGCGTGAAACTGGTATCAAGTCGGCCTTTTGTACGGGTGACGTGTTTGCCAGGCTAAATGGGCGCTGAGTGGGCCTGAGCCCTCTCGCCGCTGGACCCTGGCCGAGGTCGGGCGCGCCACACACGGTGCCAGAAATAGCAGGTTCGGCACCAAAACACCTTCCAGGCGCCGGCGCCCGAAGGATCTGGCCAGTGTAGGTGGTAGGAGCTTACTTTCCCTTCAAAACTAGCTTCTTGTTACATTTAATCGAGGTGATAAATAACTGGTAGTCATTTGTTCGATATGTGGGAGCCTTGATCATTTCCCTTCTGCGCTGCTGCTTGCCATTAGCCGGCACTAATCCAGCTTTGTACACTACTGGCCACTAAAATTGCTACACCAAGAAGAAATGCAGATGATAAACGGGTATTCATTGGACAAATATATTATACTAGAACTGACATGTCATAACATTTTCACGCAATTTGGGTGCATAGATCCTGAGAAATCAGTACCCAGAACAACCACCTCTGGCCGCAGTAACGGCCTTGATACGCCTGGGCATTGAGTCAAACAGAGCTTGGATGGCGTGTACAGGTACAGCTGCCCATGCAGCTTCAACACGATACCACAGTTTATCAAGAGTAGTGACTGCTGTATTGCGACGAGCCAGTTGCTCGGCCACCATTGACCAGACGTTTTCAATTGGTGAGAGATATGGAGAATGTGCTGCCCGATGCAGCAGTCGAACAGTTTCTGTACCCAGGAAGGCCCGTACAGGACCTGCAACATGCGGTCGTGCATTATCCTGCTGAAATTAGGGTTTCGCAGGGATCGAATGAAGGGTAGAGCCACGGGTCGTAACACGTCTGAAATGTAATTTCCACTGTTCAAAGTGCCGTCAATGCGAACAGGAGGTGACCGAGACGTGTAACCAATTGCACCCCATACCATCACTCCGGGTGATACGCCAGTATGGCGATGACGAATACACGCTTCCAATGTGCGTGCACCGCGATGTCGCCAAACACGGATGCGACCATCATCATGCTGTAAACAGAACCTGGATTCATCCGAACAAATAACGTTTTGCCATTCCTGCACCCAGGTTCGTAGTTGAATACATCATCGCAGGCGCTCCTGTGTGTGATGCAGAGTCAAGGGTAACCGCAGCCATGGTCTCCGAACTGGTAGTCCATGCTGCTGCAAACGTCGCCAAACTGTTCGTGCAGATGGTTGTTGTCTTGCAAACGTCCCCATCTGTTGACTCAGGGATCGAGACGTGGCGGCACGATCCGTTACAGCCATGCGCATAAGATGCCTGTCATCTCGACTGCTAGTAAAACGAGGACGTTGGGATCCGGCACGGCGTTCCGTATTACCCTACTGAACCCACCGATTGCATATTATGTTAACAGTCATTGGATCTCGACCAACGCGAGCAGCAATGTCGCGTTACGATAAACAGCAGCCACAATAGGCTACAATCAGACCTTTAATAAAGTCGGAAACGTGATGGTACGCATTTCTCCTCCTTACACGAGGCATCACCACAACGTTTCACCAGGCAACGCTGGTCATCTGCTGTTTGTGTACGAGAAATCGGTTGGAAACTTTCCTCGTGTCAGCACGTTGTAGGTGTCGCCACCGGCGCCCACCTTGTGTGAATGCTCTGAAAAGCTCGTCATTTGCATATCACAACAACTTCTTCCTGTCGGTTAAATTTCGCGTCTGTAGCACGTCATCTTCGTGGTGTAGCAATTTTAATGACCAGTCGTGTAATAATCTGACATTTGTGAATTGTACAAAATCTAGAAAGAATGATCTGATTGAAAGAAAACACAAAAAATGGGTGTAATAGTGACCAGCAATGATGTATTCAGTCTGATCGTCCACTGGAACCATATATGTGTGGACCAAATCGTTAGCCAAAGACGTCAGTCCAGAACGGCCAAATCGCTGTCACAGGGGGCCTGAGTGATGAGTCGCATGGGTAGAGCCACTGTCCCATTTGTTTTCCTGCCGGTGGCGACAGGCCAGGCGAAGGCTATTGGTCTGCTTTCCACGTGCTTCGTTTATCCTGTCGCCAACAGCCTTGCCGCAGCGGTAGCAGCGATTCCCGTCAGACCACCGAAGTTAAGCACTGTCAGGCTTGCCTAGCGCTGATGGCAAGTGGGGTGCACTGAGCGCCTGTGAAACCAACTGAGGAGCAGCGGCACCGGTCACGAAAACTGATAATGGCGGGGAGAGCGGTACGCTCACCATATGCCCCTCCGCAACCGCTTCCAGTGACGTAGGGATGGGTCGAACTCGTTCATTCCTGTGAACTACTTCATTAATTTCAGTCTTTGCCGTGAAGCGTTCAAATGAAGTAGTTCATTCATGAAGTACGGAAGCCTGGCGAAGTTGCCCAGTTCGCCGCTCAGACGCGGCTACGCTCGCTTCGCCTCGCTCGTACAATAAAGCTTCGTAATACTTCATACTTTTACCAACAGATGGCTGAACTATGCAGTAAAGTGCACGTAACGTTTTACGCTCTTACAGCGTCTGAGTTAAATAGAGGATGGTGGAAGGGGACAAAGGAAAGATAAACAGAGAAACCTGTCACATATAAAGAAGGTATTACAATTTAGTCTTGCTCGACATTTTCTCATGAAGCGCCCAAAAAAGTCTATCTGGCAAATGAAACATTATTTGTTGTATTCATGGACTGAAAACAAGGGCTACCAAAGAATACAGTCCAATTTTATGTTCCTTTTAAAATTTAATCCAAAATACAGGGCTATTACAAATGATTGAAGCGATTTCATAAATTCACTGTAGCTGCATTCATTGACATATGGTCACGACACACTACAGATACGTAGAAAAACTCATAAAGTTTTGTTCGGCTGAAGCCGCACTTCAGGTTTCTGCCGCCAGAGCGCTCGAGAGCGCAGTGAGACAAAATGGCGACAGGAGCCGAGAAGCGTATGTCGTGCTTGAAATGCACTCACATCAAGCAGTCATAACAGTGTTTAAACCTCCTCTACCAAGAAACGTGCCAGAACTGCGAGCTCGCATCAACGATGCTTTCGAACTCATTGATGGGGACATGCTGCGCCGAGTGTGGGGGGAACTTGATTATCGGCTTGATGTCTGCCGAATCACTAAAGGGGCACATATCGAACATTTGTGAATGCCTAAAAAAACTTTTTGAGTTTTTGTATGTGTGTGCAAAGCATTGTGAAACTATCTCAAATAATAAAGTTATTGTAGAGCTGTGAAATCGCTTCAATCATTTGTAATAACCCTGTAGAATGAGTATGTTTACCAATGTCACGAAGTCTATATACCTACGTTAAGTAATTATTCAGAAATTTTTCTGTAGATTTTATTTTTGTTTGGGAATAATAACCCTCCAGATTCAAAACGTTAACTGTCACCTTTAGTCATTGGTTCCGATTTCAGTTAAAATCCCTCTTTCAGTGTTATTAACAAACCTTTTATTTTCATGTTGTCTGTGCGTGCTCACACAGCGAGCCTCTTCGTTTGTATCTTTAATATTAATTTGTTTGCAAGCGCTGCCAACTGTAGGCTACCCGTAGACGCGAAGTTTAACTGCACAAATAGTCACGGGTAATGATGGCAGCACTGCAGGAAGCAACTGAACTGACGCTGCTTTCCCCTCGCCCCTCACCACCCCTACCCATCGTAAACCTATCGTTCCCCACAAACACCGCGCGATTCGTCGACAGGCAGTAGATGGCTCTGAGCACTATGGAACTCAACACCGTAGGTCATAAGTCCCCTAGAACTTAGAACTACTTAAACCGAACTAACCTAAGGACATCACACACACTCATGCCCGAGGCAGGATTCGAACCTGCGACCGTAGCAGTCCCGCGGTTCCGGACTGCAGCGCCAGAGCCGCTAGACCACCGCGGCCGGCACAGGCAGTAGAGGGAGGACTGAAGTGAAGGGAAGATGAGTGACGTAGCGCCGATGTAGTGGGAGAGGGAGAGGAGAAGAGAGTGGGTGAACTAGAAAAAAGTGTGGAGTGTGCTATCTGTGAAGAGTTTGAAGTACCAGTTCATTGAAATTGAGTGGTTAGTTCACACTTCACTGGAGTGAAGCGTTTATTTGAACGACTCATTCACGAGCTCCCCATGACTACAGTGACGCCTATCGGCTGAGGATGGCACTGCGGTCAGTCGCTGTCATTGGGCCTTCCAAGGTAATCACATCTGGTGCTGGGACCTTGTAACAATGACGAATGCAACCTGGCAACGTTCATTCTCCTTGGTGCGTCGACACACCGAAACGCCCATCGTGATGTTTAGTTTTAGCTTAACCTGTCGCTCGCGCTGATCGCTTTGTGTTACTCCGTGCTCGTCTCTGCACAGTGTTCGGACTCGCTGCTCCCCCGTAGATTGACTCTCACGTCGAGTTTCGTTCCCTCCTCCCGGATTCAGCTTCCCCACGACTATAGTCGATCCACTCGACTAGTATAGTGTAATATTTTTGCCGACAGTGATCCTTCGCAGCATTGTCATGCCTGTGTCGATACAACAAACTGACATTTACTTATTGTGCGTATAAAGAATTGTAGGAAGAGTACATTTGGAGCTGTATAGGGTGTGGACTTTAGTAACAGGGCTGCCACTTCTGATTTCATTAATGGCCGTAGAAGCGTAGAGTAGAACCCTGTTTCAACTCTATACTAGGGTTCATCAGTCATGGTGGCTGCCGAGTGGTAGTGTACCAGTCTCTCGCAACCGTTAACTAATGTTTTCAATTTTTGGGAAATTTGGAGAATGTGATATCAGAGCTACAGTCGAACACTCTCTGTATCGAGGTAGAGTAGTACAACATGATCAACATGCAATCTTGCATTGTGTTTTTGAAAGATAACGCTGGTACGTTATTTCTATTTTGAACTGCGATTTCCTAAACCATTAATATAATGGGAGTGAAAGGACTTGACCCACACAGTGACCATTTGATTTCAACACATTTTTTTGCATCATAGATAAATCATTAAGAGAATTACAATCATAAATCAAATAATAATTTCTTTAAGAAACGCCATTCAGGCAAACTTCACAAACTGCTTGTTATATAAAAAATGGTTCAAATGGCTCTGAGCACTATGAGACTTAACATCTGAGGTCACCAGTCCGCTAGAACTTAGAACTACTTAAACCTAACTAACCTAAGGACATCATACACATCCATGCCCGAGGCAGGATTCGAACCTGCGAGCGTAGCAGTCGCGCGGTTTCGGACTGAAGCGCCTAGAACTGCTCAGCCACACCGGCCGGCTGTTATATAAAACTACAAATGAATTAATCTCTTTAAAAACATTTCAAAACCCGCCACTCAGACCAATTTTACAAACTGCTTGTTATATGAAACCACAAGCGAATTAATCTCTTTGCAAACATTTAAAAAAACCACCACTCGGGCCAAGTAAATCATTTAAAATAAACTTTACATCAAATAACCATGAAATCAATTATTATTTCCACATAGATTGAAAACCGCCCCTCCCGGGCGAGATATTACCAAAAAACTTTACAAGGTTATAGACAGTTTGATTAATAATAACCAGTTATTTCCCCATTTTAGAAAACGGTTTCAATTAAGACACATTCTTCTAGAAATCCCTCAAAATTCTGAAGGCAAATATTTAAAACATTTAATCCGGGCAACCTTGCAGAGCCTCCACAAGTTTTAGAAAACTGCAGCTTGTACAATAACTGAGGCCCGAGATTGTGAGGCCGCGACTTGGCGACGAACGGTGGAGGCGGTTGAGTACTTCTCTTCGAATAAAGATGTGGACTCCGTTCGTACTTCCACCAAGTTCAGAACACCGAAATCGGACCCAACAGGACACGCGAGCTCAGGCGAAGTCCACCGCCCGTACGCCCGCTAGTAATTTAAAAGGGGAGGCTCTGCACTTCGGTGGCCCACTGCTTCCGAGCTCTGAAACATAAATCAGAAACGACAGCAGGGAACCAAACAACCCTTCCTTCACCTTAATACTCAGACTTATACAAAAAACTACTTCGATAAAATTGACAATAAAAAAACTGATTTCATTCCTTTAAGCAGAACCACGTACACAAATGATGCAAACGGAACTGACTCATTAAAACCCAAGCATCACATGGAGCACCTTATGTGGGCCTGTAAGGTACCACACGGCAATCTTTAGACACGGAATGCAGATCGTTCGGTAAGGCTGCGCACACGTATCAATGTTTTAGACACTTGCCAGCTGAAGTAAGAACAACACTATTAAGGAGCGAAGCACACACTTAACAAGAGGCATGAAATATCACATCACAGTCCTTGCAACGCTTTGCTGCCTCAAGAGCAGTCATCATTATATTTCACTAATCGTTGGTAGGACTTGAATTACTTAACTTGATGCCAGCTGCTGGATCGATGTGGCGAAGACACCAGACGTTGCTTAGTCCGATAGTAACAGCGTGTTCCTTCACGGAAGCGAGCACATGCACAGCTTCACGAGGTTGCCAAGAAGCCATAGCGCCGGCCCGCTGCTACTGACCCCAGAACGATCAAGCGCCAACTGCCGCCCGTACTCAGGCACACCGTGCTCGCTGTCGTCTCTCCAACGTCTCGCTAATACGCGCATTTCCGTGTGCCGTGCCCAGCTTCGTTCCCCCTTTCCACTCCGTACTGCCCGCTATGTCCTGAGCCGGCCCAGGCTCCAAAGACAAACTTCTGCCAGAGGGAATCGATAGTGCCTAACCAAAGACAGCCCTGGCACCAGTCCCGCCACGGTTCAAACGCCATTGAGTCCTGGGACACAGACACTAGCATTAAAACATCATAAATGATGCGGCTTCTGTCCAAAGAACCGGCTTTGCCAACTATAGGTGATGGTGTTATGTCCCCTAATATCATGACGTCAGGTGCTGAGCCCTTGTGGCGACGACGAATGCAATCTGCACCGTTCGTTTCTCCTCGGAGCCTCCATATACTGACAAACCCATTTTGTTGCTCAACACACTTCTAGGATTCGCCTGGAAACGTGACCTGCTGCCGCTCCTGCATCCAATGTTATCTTCAGTCTCACGACTCTCGTCAAGCCTGTCTCTGCAGCCGCATCAAGGAATCGCCCCCCCCCCCCCCCCCTGCCCATAACCCATCGATTTCATATTCACATGACAGTCGTGGAATCCTAACCAACATAAGCAGCAATATCGCCAGAAAGATAAACAGCACCCTCACTAGGCCATAATGCTGCCATAGTCGAATTCCGGCACAACCTGGTGTGACTTTCTCCTCCTTACACGAGGCATACCACGATCATCTCAAAAACAACAACTATTCAGAAGCAATTCCCCCATGAGACGTGTTGTGGGTTGGCAGGAGAGCCAACACCGGTCTGAGAGGAAGCCGAAAGGCATGCGTTTTAGCTCACGCAGGCTGGCGTGAGGTCTGGAACAGGACAAGGAAACTAGACTCTCGCAAAAAAGGACGTAGCTGTTGGAAAACTTAACTTTAACCCATAAATGGTGAACATCGCTCTTGACTGTACATGTTTTACAGCATCAATAGTAACTGGTAATGGCGCCTTGTTAGGTCGTAGCAAATGACGTAGCTGAAGGCTATGCTAACTATCGTCTCGGCAAATGAGAGCGTGATTTGTCAGTGAACCATCGTTAGCAAAGTCGGTTGTACCACTGAGTCGAGTGCTAGGCAGTGTCTCTAGACCTGCCGTGTGGCGGCGCTCGGTCTGCAATCACTGATAGTGGCGACATGCGGGTCCGACGTATACTAACGGACCGCGGCCGATTTAAAGGCTACCACCTAGCAAGTGTGGTGTCTGGCGGTGACACCACAAGACGCACGCTCGCCATGTAATGATTCCTTATCTAAAGAATGTAGATGTAGGGCAATCACAGCATTTGGACGCCCAGACACAGGTACAAAGAAAGTTGATCGACTAAAGAATGAAGTACAAAAATATTCAGAAATAAAGGACTATCATTCACATCTGAATGAAATAAACAGGAAGTGCAGGGAAGCCAAGATGAAATAGTTGCACGAAAAATGTGAAGAAATCCTAGAAGAAATGGCTGTCGGGAAGGACTGATTCAGTATACACAAAAGTACGACATTTGAAATGAAGAATGGTTGACGACATATGGAAGTTCAGCGTCTAGCCACTAAGCGTGTTAGGATAGCCTAATGACAATATTGCACCAAAAGTTGGACCATTACGGAATACAGGGAGTAGCTCACAATTGGTTCACCTCTTACTTTAGCAACAGGCAGCAAAAGGTCGTTATTCACAGTGCTGAGAATGGCTGTGATGTGGGGTCTGAGTGGGGTACCGTCAGGGGGGGGGGGGGGGGCACCAGCAGGGGGATCGATCAGTACTGGGGCCATTCCTGTTACTTGTTTATATAAATGACACACCTTCTAGTATTACCGGTAACTCTAAAATATTTCCCGTTTGGTGATGACACTAGCTTGATAGTAAAGGATGTTGTGTGCAACACTGGATCGGTTTCAAATAGCGTAGTTCATGACATAAGCTCAGGGCTTGTAGAAAATAAACTAACGCTTGTAATTTCATGTACTGACACGTTCCATGGTCTTGGAGAATTCCTCCTCGATTTGGTCCTAAAAATCGCTAGCGATAATCCAGAAATACGAGATTGAGTCACGGTCCAGCACAAAATGTTCACAATATACAGCTGCGAATACATTTCATGCATGTAGAAAATTCTAAAAAAACCTCAGATAAAATTAAAAAACAAGGGCATCAACATTAAGAGTGCAATGGGAATTCCCCTGCTACGCGCTTAGAAGAGAGGCGTTAGGTGGAAACAGTACACTGAAGGGCTCTCCGAGTGGAAGGACTTGTCTAACGGCACGATTGACGACGAAAAGAGAATCAATATAACGGATATACGAGATTTAGAATTAGAGCCAAGAGTTTCGTAGACCTTTGGAAGAGATGCATCCACTACGGTAGAAATAATACACGTTGTTGTTGTGGTTTTCAGTCTAGGGACTGGTTTGATGCAGCTCCCCATGCAACTCTATCCTGTGCAAGCTTCTTCATCTCCCAGTACCTACTGCAACCTACATCCTTCTGAATCTGCTTAATGTATTCATCTCTTGGTCTCCCTCTACGATTTTTATCCTCCACGCTGCCATCCAACACTAAATTGGTGATCCCTTGATGCCTCAGGACATGTCCTACCAACCGATCCCTTCATCTAGTCAAGTTGTGCCATAAACTTATCTTCTCTCCATTTCTATTCAGTTGCTCATCATTAGTTGTATGGTCTACCAATCTAATCTTCAGCATTCTTCTGTAGCACCACATTTAGAAAGCTTCTACTTTCTTCTTGTCTATACTATTTATCATCCATGTTTCACTTTCATACATGGCTACACTCCCTACAAATACTTTCAGAAACGACTTCCTGACACTTAAATCTATACTCGATGTTAACAAATTTCTCTTCTTCAGAAACGCTTTCCTTGCCATTGCCAGTCTACATTTTATATCCTCTCTACTTTGACCATCATCAGTTATTTTGCTCTCCAAATAGCAAAACTCATCTACTACTTTAAGTATCTCATTTCCAAATCTAATTCCCCCAGCATCACTCTATTTAATTCGACTACATTCCATTATCCTCGTTTTGTTTTTGTTTATGTTCTTCTTATATCCTCCTTTCAAGACATTGTCCATTACGTTCAACTGCGCTTCCAGGTCCTTTGCCGTCTCTGAGAGAATTACAATGTCATCGGCGAACCTCAGTTTTTATTTCTTCTCCATGGATTTTAATTCCTACTCCGAATTTTTCTTTTGTTTCTTTTACTGGTTGTTCAGTATACAGATTGAATAACATGGGAGATAGGCTACAACCCTATCTCACTCCCTTCCCAACCACTGCTTCCCTTTCATACCTCTCGACTCTTATAACTAACATCTGGGTTCTGTACAAATTGTAAATAGCCTTTCGCTCCCTATATTTTACCCCTGCCACCTTCAGACTTTGAAAGAGAGTATTCCAGTCAACATTGTCAAAAGCTTTCTCTAAGTGTACAAATGCTAGAAACGTAGGTTGGTCTTTCCTTAATCTATCTTCTAAGATAAGTTGTAGGGTGAGTATTGCCTCACAAAAGAAACTGAAATTTCTGAAATCAGTGAGGGAAGTGGCAACCAAGGAAATATTCTCGGTGGTGTGTAGAATCTATGAGTCTGGAGTGATAACATCAGACTTTCGTAAAAATACCATCCACACAGACCCGAAAGCAGCAAGGACAGATGCACGGGGTGGAAAAAAATATGAAAACATCAAAAACACGACACGTTACCATGGCTAATACGGTGTAGGAAACCCACTGAAATTCAAAACAGCTTCCAGTTGCCTCATAATCAATGAATACTGGTCCTGTATGATTTCCAAGTACTATTCTTGCTGCAAAATAGTGCCAGCTTCAGATAACTATGATGGAGGTGGATAGCGATCGCGCACAATTCTCTCCAAAGTAGACTACAAATTAGACTAGTAGACTACAATATTGCAATCTGGTCACTAACGGCCAGAGTAGATGCGACAACTCATCCTCCTGCTAACAAAACCACTCCTGCACGATGCGAGCTGTGTGAACAGGCATCTTGTCGTCTTGCAACACAGCTTTACATTGTGGCGTGGGATGGAGCTGATCACCCAAAATTGTCACATAATCCTTGGCAGTAATATTGCCTTGCAGAGTAATGACGGTGCCCATAGAATACCACGATATGGCTGCCCGAAACATCACTGCACCTACGCCATGTTTCACTCTCGGGTCATAATCTCGGCCAGTAGTTGGAAACAGGGTGAAACGAGATTCATCTGACCAAATGACATTTTCCACTGCTCCATAGTCCAAGTTTTATAGCTTCAGCGTCACGTTTTCGTGTTACAGACATTTGCATCACTGACGAGTGGTTTTGAAATTCTAGCTCGCCTTGTAATTCCCTGCTTCTGAAGCTTCCTTCGTGTTTTATTGGTGTTGGCAGAGTTCGCGTTGGCGGCTTTCATTTCTGCTGTGACTGTCGCAGCTGCGGTACTCTTATTTTTCGTCAGAATCCTCCTCAATGACTGTCTGTGACGATCAGCCAGCACACAGTTTCGTCCGCTTTGTGACTTGGTGGATGATATTTTTCTGCTTTTTGTGTTTGCAATATAAAGCTTCGATACTGTGCCCCTTCAAACGCCAAACTCTTCAGTTACCTTGGTTACGGGAGCACCACCCAAAGAGCACCACCAACTTGGCCACGTTCGAATTCAAACAGCTCCGATATAACGCACTCACTGCTACACAGAATACTGTTCTGGCCACGACTGACGGATGCAACGTGTTGAAAACATTTCACAGCTGCCGTTCGTGGTCGAATACAAGAGCGCCGCGTGCAGGTGTGGTTAGCATCAGAACCAGTTACGAATTTGTTTTTCAAGCTTAGCTAACCCATTTCGAGAATTTATTCTTGTTGTAAAGTGCAAATACACTACTGGCCATTAAAATTGCTACACCACGAAGATGACGTGCTACAAACGCGAAATTTAACCGACAGGAAGAAGATGCTGTGATATGCAAATGATTAGCTTTTCAGAGCATTCACACAAGGTTGGCGCCGGTGGCAACACCTACAACGTGCTGACATGACGAAAGTTGCCAACCGATTTCTCATACACAAACAGCAGTTGACCGGCGTTGCCTGGTGAAACGTTGTTGTGATGCCTCGTGTAAGGAGGAGAAATGCGTACCATCACGCTTCCGACTTTGATAAAGCTCGGAGTGTAGCCTATCGCGATTGTGGTTTATCGCATCGCGACATTGCTGCTCGCGTTGGTCGAGATCCAATGATTGTTAGCAGAATATAGAATCGGTGGGTTCAGGAGGGTAATACGGAACGCCGTGCTGGATCCCAACGGCCTCGTATCACTAGCACTCGAGATGACAGGCATCTTATCCGCACGGCTGTAACGGATCGTGCCGCCACGTCTCGATCCCTGAGTCAACAGATGGGGACGTCTGCAAGACAACAACCATATGCACGAACAGTTCGACGACGTTTTTAGCACCATGGACTATCAGCTCGGACCCATGGCTGCGGTTACCCTTGACGCTGCATCACAGACAGGAGCGCCTGCCATGGTGAACTCAACGAAGAACCTGGGTGCACCAATGGCAAAACGTCATTTTTTCGGATGAATCCAGGTTCTGTTTACAGCATCATGATGGTCGCATCCGTGTCTGGCGACATCGCGGTGAACGCACATTGGAAGCGTGTATTCGTCATGTCACCTCTTGTTCGCACTGACGGCACTTTGACCAGTGGACGTTACATTTCAGATGTGTTACGACCCGTGGCTCTACCCTTCATTCGATCCCTGCGAAACTCTACATTTCAGCAGGATAATGAATGACCGCATGTTGCAGGTCCTGTACGAGCCTATCTGGATACAGAAAATGTTCGACTGCTGCCCTTGCCAGCACATTCTCCAGATCTCTCACCAATTGAAAACGTCTGGTCAATTGTGGCCGAGCAACTGGCTCGTCACAATACGCCAGTCACTACTCTTGATGAACTGTGGTATCGTGTTGAAGCTGTATGGGCAGCTGTACCTGTACACGCTGAAACACGTATGTAACAAAGCAGCGATGGTGAGGCACGTTAAAATCTTTGACCAGAGAGCCTATAATCGTGGTGAGTCTGCGCTTGACCGCGCGAGTGTTGCAAGCAGTTCGGTTGTAGTCGTCATGTAGAGCAGTACAGTAGTAGCCGTCGTGCAGTACGCTAGTAGTCGTCATGCAGAGCGGTCGGTCAGTAGTAGCAGCCCAGTGCGGTTGTGTGATGTAGTCTGTCGGCAATACTGGTCAAGACGCTGAATGAGGTATATTGTTAATTAAGGTAATCATCAGATAATGTAAAGTTTATTTATTGTAATTAATTTCCAACAAGTGCCCCAATAATAATTTTGATTTCAAAAGCAATTTTACAAAAAAAATTATTTAATTGAATTAACGATTTCATTCCACTTCCCTTAAAGAAAAGTTTCAGTTAAATTTCAAAAAAAAGGAATATTATTATTTGCGATGCAGTTCCTCCAAGCTGTGCGCAAGAATAAGAGCAGAAATTTGACTAGCAGTTACAATGAGGTAAGAATTTAATTCTGATTTGCACAGGGCCAAAGACCGATATTTCGGTTTAATTGAATTTTCATTATCACTGAGATTTCATTAGTACTGAATTGTTTTTCATTATTTTTGCGGGAGCTTACAGCAGAGTCAGATTGCGAATTTCACATTTTTGTTGCCTTTGTCAGTACATTTCATTGCAGGGAGGTTATTCTTGGGTCCCATTTATTATTATATTTTTTATTTAAATATTTCTGTGGGGACAATATTGCTTCTTGGCTCCATTTCTATATAATATTGTTTTGTAAATTTTTGTGGGGAGGTTACACTTGGCGACACCCAGTCCAGGATCGTATTTCGTTGAGAATCTTCTGAAAAGTAGTCAGAAATCTGCTCTTATTTGCTTAGGTATAATTAGGATTTGGCGCTACGCTTTTACTAATATTGTAACTTTCTTTCTACAGGTCAACGGCAATTCGTTGCTCTGTTGTATTTGTGTGTTGCTTTTGCATTTGTGCTTATTGTTTTGTGAATATTTGTGACTATTGTAAAAACGCCGCGAAAGACTATGAATAGTGTATCGCGAGGTATTATGAATGAATTTACCGACTTAAACAACGTGACCGATAGTAATTGTGACACGCAGTGTAATGATGACAATCCTGCGTTCACTGACAGTCAATGCGTTCCAACCATTAATGATGACTTTTGTCTTAATGATGAACGAACGAACTCAATTGTCTCGTCTGTTAACTTGACGACAATTGATGACGCGGAGCGGCCTATTGTAATGAGCGCTGCCCAGCTTAACACACCCGATTTGGAAAATTCAAGTAACGTTCAGACGAATTCTTCTAATGAAAATGAACAGGATACACAAAGTACGACGGATCCATTTTATTCCGAAATAGTGACCGACCGTGTACATTCGACTGGCAAACCTTTTTGTAAGTCTCAGAATAACCTAATGGTTATAGAAAACGAGACAATTCCAGATCCACCACTAAACAGCACAGAGAATATAAACGCTAATTTTGACTTGGTACGAATTATGACAAGTTTGCTACAACAGCAAAGTGAGAAAATAGACAACAATTTCAAACAACAGAGTGAAGATTTCAAACAACAATTTAGTGAACAGGACAAAAAAATTAATAAAATAAATGAAAAATTAGACGACAATTCCAGACAGTTAAATGAAAAATTAGACGACAATTCCAGACAGCTTAGTGAACAAATTAGAGCCGTTGCCGCGCAGTGCCATGACACTAAGGAACAGTTGCGCGTGGAAATTGAGGCTTGTTCACGAAAAAATAGTGAAGAAATTAAGTCTGTTGCGCAAGAATTAAGGGAAATGCAAACAGCCGCAACAGAAACACTCAGAGACGAAATTAGCGGAGTCGCTAAACAATGCTCTGAAAAAGCTACACAATTACGCGACGAGTTTAAAGCAATGACAGCAGAACTTTCGCGCACAATGGATGAAAAGATCGACGCGAAATTCGAACATCAAAATACTCAGATTGACGAACGCTTTAATCACCACATAGAAAACAGTAATACACGTTTCCGCAAATTTATTCAAGATCAAAATAAAGTCAAACGTCAAGTCATGGAAACAATCACTGCACAAAGACAAGAAGACAAACGCAAAATGTTCGCGAAAGCAAAGACGTATGTAGACAACAATATTGCCTCAGTGTCCGACGAAATTAATTCCATCAAACAGTCGAACACAGAATTACGTGACGAAATTTCCAATCTTAAATCAAAAACAGATACACACACAGTAGATATTCAAACAGTGACAGACAGATTCGAACAATTAGAACTAACACAGGATTGCGATGTCATCAAAGCTGATGTTAAAAAACTGAGCGAAACTACACGAAGTTGCAACAACAGATTAATGCGTCCGATTCTAAAACCGATGAACAGGCAAAAATACTGACTGAAAAATATGATGAATTAGCCAGTCGTATTGATGCTATTGAAAGTAATAATGATAATAAATCAGACGACACTGCACCGGTTTCATTTAACCAAACACCTGAATTTCAAAATTTACAGCAGACAATTAATGAGATCGACTCGTCTAACAACACGTTGCGTAGAAAACTGTCGAGTTTACAGCAAGAAGTAACAGAGATAAAAAATATTTCAGCTAATAACACAGCACAGCAGACGCCACTTAGCGAACATTTGTCAGATTCACGCAGTACATATAATTTGGGTAATCTACAAAGAGTACGCGATTTAAAATCTGAAAAGCTACGCAACTTGAAATCCGAACTGACACAGAAAAACAGATTCTCGCACAAACCTGAACGTGTTCACAAATTCAGAGACGATAACGTTGATTACGAGCAGTTTTTATCCGTAAGAAAAACTAAGGAATTTAATAATGACAGGGCACAGATACACGATTTGAACTGGATACGACAATTTGCTCTTGAATTTTTACCAACATTTCGTGTAATGCAAAAACTTGAATTAGTATGGATACAGCAATTTATTTCTGAATTTTTACCGGCATTGCCTGTAAGGCAAAAGCTGAAAAGTATTTGCAGTGCGTAATAGACCTCAGGGGATTCATTACGCTTTAATGAATATGTGCCGTAGCGTGCATAGGGCCCCGAGCTGTAGTAGTGCTGTTTCATCTTTAGTTTTCTGCACTGCTGCCTTCTCTTCTACTATCCTTTATATCTATCAAAACCGCTCTTTAACTATTGCTCTATTTAGAATTAAGAAGAATGAATAATGAAAACCCGATGTGACAAATTTTTACCGAAAGTGACAACTTTTATTAGGCACTCCAGAATTACCGCCGTAATTTTAATAACAGGAAAATTTTAATCATCAGTACGTGTAAAATTATCAGCAACAGTAAACACATTTTTGTAACAATAGACGTTTTTCACCGTAACAGCATGAAAGTCAGCCGCTTAGCATACGTAACCAACAATGCAGTCTACAAGGTCAACCAAGCTTTAATGTTTCGCCGCGTGCACGTATAGTCCCAGCTACAACAAATAGTAACGTACGGCAGCAAGGAAACAACTACGTACAAAGAAGGCAGTATTTCAATTCCCATCGCAATACACCGTATAGAAATGACTATTACGACAGACGTAAAAATAATGAGAACAATTTTCAGCGTACATTTAATAACAGTCGATCTTTTCAGCAGCAAGAACTTTAGCAACAACATATTATCATGAATGAACCAGACAATAGGTGTCATACATAGCGTAATACGTCAGGAAGAAATAACAGAATAGTTCAAATAGTCAAAATTCCACAGCGTCCTCCTGAAAATAATAACACGTCAGATAGAATTTAACCAGATACAGTACAGGTTGCATCTTTCAGTTACGCAAGCAATACTTTTGAATCACAGAATATTATTCATGAGAATGTTATTTGAAACATGCTTTGTTGAATGCTCCACTTTTATCGCACCCAGATCTTACCAGAAATTTTTCCATTGCCACCGACAGTTCTAACACCGCTTTAGGCGTACACATTTTCCAGGAAATTGAAGAAGATGGTTCGACAGTAATTAAAAACATCGCATTTGCAAGCCGCATTTTGTCACCCGCTGAACGAAATTATTCCGTTACAGAATTGGAAACATTATGTGTTGTATGGGCTTTTACGAGATTTCGGCACTTTCTTTATGGCAGACATACAACCGTGTACACAGACCACAGAGCGATACAATTTTTACTTTCGGCCAAATTCACTCACGACAGATTAAGCAGATGGAAACTTTATTTACAGGAATTTAATTTCACAATAGTTCACATTCCCGGTACGCAAAATGTTATAGCAGACGCACTATCGCGTTCTCTCGGCAACATTCAGCAAGACGTAGCAACCAACTTCTGCAAAACAAATTTCAGTGTCATGTACATTCAGCAAGTAGCATTGGAAAATTTTATTTCATCATCATTACAGGACATAGCACAAGAATAAAATAAAGACAATGTGTGGAAAGAAATTAAACACCTTTGGCAAGATAGGAATAATGTTACGATTAGGAACCACTACACTGTACGCAATGACATTCTGTTTCGCCGCTCTCATCCTGACAGCAACAATTGGTTATTATGCATTCCTGACGAACTTGTTAACAAACTAATCTGGTACACTCATTTAAGCTACGCACATTACGGAGCACGAAAATGTTTTCTTATACTGAGACAGAACTGTTATTTTAACAACATGGAGAAACGTATACGACGAGTTTTAGCGTCTTGTAAAATTTGCCAGAAAGCTAAATCAGACACCACTTCACATATTCCTCCTTTATATCCCATTGTACTTGTTAACTTAAGACATATGGCCGCAGTAGATATTTTTGGTCGGATTCCGAGAACTAACAGAGGTTTTTGCTACATCTTTGTCGCTGTTGAGCTCACTTCAAAATTTGTTACTTTCACTCCGTTACGCAAAGCTACTGCTAAAACTGTTTCGAAAGCATTCGTAAAACATTTTCTATTTCATGTAGGGCATGTGATGAAAGTAATTTCTGACAATGGATCTCAATTTCGTAGTAGCATATGGACACGCATGTTACGAGCCAGAAACATTTCTCCGATCTATATATCCAAGTACCACGCTTCTTCGAACCCCTGTGAACGGTTAATGAAAGAAATTGGTAAGCTGTGCCGAATATACTGCCGCAAAAGACATATTGATTGGGATACATACATACTCTCATTCCAAGATGTAATTAATTCCATTCCAAATGAATCCACTATGCTATCTCCGTCTGTTATACTGAAAAACGTTGAACCACCAAACAAAATTAAAGAATTTGTAAATTTTCCTACATCTCGTCGCTTACGACACCACGAAATAATTGACATTGCGCTGAACAACATCAAACGTGCCGCAGAGCGCCGGAGAAGACAGCAAAAACAGGTTTGTACACGCCGAGACTTTCACGTTGGACAGAAAATATTAGTACGTACACACTATTTATCCAGCAAATTAAAAGGTAAGTGCAATAAATTTGAACTTCTATACGCAGGTCCATATCGGATTCGCAGCATCCCTCACCCCAATGTTGTACACGTCGAAACTTTGAGAACCAGAAAATCGAAAGGCAATCACCATATCTCAAACATTAAACCGTTTATTGAATGAAGACACTTTATGATTCAACACACTATGATGTCATTTACTAATGCAATTATTTCACCTGACTAATTACTGATGATTATCGTATTTTTCTTGGCAAGTGCCCGGCAAGGTAAGGTTAGCAGGTCGCTTTTCTTGTCGTTACACATCAGACCGTGCACATTTTCCATTTTTTTTAATGTACGATTGTATTCCAGTTTTGTCTATATGCACTGTGAAATAGTTAAGATATAACACACACCAGTCGACTTTGACATTTTTTTTTTGGCCTTATGACATCTCAACATCGTGACTGTTACATTTTTTGCTGCTGCATTGTGATATTCTCTGTACATTTTGGCTTTGAACACTGTCAATGTCTTTGACATATTACGTTGTCTGTAATGTTATGCTGTATGGTTAATTGTGTCACCATAAACCGGTCATTATTTAGTGGGTAAATGATTTAAATGCAAGACGTTAATTTCTGTTCATCAATTTCAGAAAGAAATAATGGGTGTAAGAAATAAATTCAACAGAAATGGGAATTTCACCTGCGGAATAAACGATAGAAGATGCAATAACTTTATGAGGAAGAGTAAATGGATCAGGATTAACAAGCATTAACAAGAATATACTATACTCATCGTAGAATACCAGTCTTAACTAATTTTTTCTTTCAGAATACAAGGTGATTGATGCAGGCTGTCGGACAGAACTACACATCTTAGTTTTAGTGATGAAATATGCTAGAGATAAGGAATAGTTGTATAATGAGTAATGAAGTGATATTTTTGCAGATGATAATGAATACTGATGAATAATGATGAAGAATATGCTATTATGAATAATGAAATTTTTCTTTACAGGTGATGATATTAATGAAGTTATGATAATATGGATAATGAAGTGATTGATAATGAAGTTTTTTCTTTACAGATGAGGATAATGTTGAAGTTATGTATTTATGCTACGTAGTTATTTAAGTATTTGTTGTAGTTTGTTTTGACAGCAGGTGTTATATTGCATAGTAGGATGACGGAAAGTTTTGGAAAGGACAGCTATGGAACACATGTTTATACACATTTCACTACTTGTTAATTCGAAGTTCACTACTTTTCAGCATAGTGTGCGTTTCTTCTTTCAAGTCAATAATCCATTTTGTATTTTTTCCAGGAGAAGTTTTTCATGATACATACTAAACCTGTTACTTATTATACCTGTTCTAGTACTTGAATTTTTTTTTAACCCATTTGTGTTTATCATTTATAAATGTGATCACATATAGTGCCTTGTTTCATAACCTTGCTACAGCTGACTCATGACGAATGACGTTACACATTTTTGATTTACAGGAACAACTACACATTTTTGATTTACAGGAACAACCCAGTACCAATTTTTTTTCCTTTTTTCTCTTCTTGCTTTCTCTTATAATTACCAAAAGCAATGCTTTGCTAGCACAAAAAACAAAAACAAAAAATATGTATTGCCAGTCCCGAATAATGACTTAAGAGATTTCTGAGTACTACTGATTATTAATGCTATGACTGTAATTAGCTGATTTTTAATAATGACTTCGTAATGATCTGAATGTCACTCAATGAATTGTTATTACTTCTTAATGATCTGATTAATACTGAATGAGGAACAATGTTTTATACTATTCGATACTTGATGGCCACTGAGTGCCAATAATTAATGTCACTCAATGAATTATGTTATTAATTATGCCATTAATTAGCTCTTGTTTTCAATGTTGATACTTTGTAACTGGAAAAGAATATGATTCTTACTATATTGAAATGACAAATGATTAACTATGCTTTATAATTGGGAAAGAATGTGATTGTTTAATAATGCTTTGTAATTAGGAGAAGGCTAATGATTATTACTATTGGAATGACCAATGATTAATTAAGGCTAATGATTATTACTATTGGAATGACCAATGATTAATTAACTATGCCATACTTTGTAACTGGAAAAGAATGCGATTATTTAATAATGCTTTGTAACTAGGAAAAGAAGGTTACTGATTCTATGTAAAACAATTAATGAACATTTTTCTGTAATATTACATACTTGGTACAGAAATGTTCAATCACTGGGCTATGAATGCCGCACACTACTAATGAAGACTGTAATTGTCAATATTATGTGACTTAATGTCCTTCACCTCATGAGCTAACTACCCTGAATTACTGTAATGTCCATTTGTCCTGTCTATCCTAGTGATCATGGAGCACTATCTTTGGTTTTGCACTAATTCTACGTTGGTGTGCCTTGTAAGAGCGTGGTGTTGACACGACATGCTGTCCACCACCGTGAGCGATGAAGACGTTATTATGGTCCCACTGTTTGGTGTACCTAATATACTGCCAAAATGAGAAACATGAAATGTTACTACGAGAGTTCAGTGTCTTGGCTACACTGGTAAATTCTGATGGGAAAGGAACTTCAAATTGTGTCACTTGGTGTTGTACTTCTGTGGAAAGATATGGACTTTCAGAATAGCTGTGTGCAATCTAAAGTGCTACAACCATGATGTGATCCTTCCCTTTCCTATCCTAATTCTTGTCACATAGTGAAAATCATTTTTTTGCTAACATTATTTATGTTCATGGGTTATACATTTTTTTTTTTTTTGATTCGCTGAACTCCACTGCGAGTACACTTATGTCACTTGTCGATATGATTTTTGCCATTATGTTTATTTATTGCAAAAATGCCTAAGACATTTTTTCGATTTGTTCTCAAGTACAGTATATGCACTCTTGTCTTTTATATTGTATATACATTTTTTATTTATTATTTTATTTTAATGATTTGTTCTGAACTACAGTGCATGTGCACTTATGTTGTGTGTTAAAATGTTTTCTACTGAACTTCAGTGCCTGTGCATTTTCAATATGATTTGTACTCATTCTGTATATTCAATACTTCAGTACGTATGCACTTATGTCATTTGTTACTAATTGTATATACATTTCGTAAATTGCTAATATGTTCTCAACTCCAGTGCGAGTACACTCATGTCACTTATCAACACCATTTTCTGCCATTCTGTTTATTTGTTCTGAAAATGCTAAAGAATTTTTTCAGTGCGTGTGCACTTTGCTATCTGTCAAATAATTTGTATATACAGTTTTCTGATTTACTACTATGTTTTGTATTCACATCCTGTCTTTGTCTGATATATTTTGTACTCGGTGCATGTGCACAACATTTAATTTATGTACTAAATTTGAATATTCTGTAAATTGTAAAAATTTCTTGCGATGGCAAGTCCAAATGACTCACCATCGCTGCCAAATTTTTGCCCCCCCAGTGGAGGGTTATGAAACACGTATGTAACATAGCAGCGATGGTGAGGCACGTTAAAATCTTTGACCAGAGAGCCTATAATCGTGGTGAGTCTGCGCTTGACCGCGCGAGTGTTGCAAGCAGTTCGGTTGTAGTCGTCATGTAGAGCAGTACAGTAGTAGCCGTCGTGCAGTACGCTAGTAGTCGTCATGCAGAGCGGTCGGTCAGTAGTAGCAGCCCAGTGCGGTTGTGTGATGTAGTCTGTCGGCAATACTGGTCAAGACGCTGAATGAGGTATATTGTTAATTAAGGTAATCATCAGATAATGTAAAGTTTATTTATTGTAATTAATTTCCAACAAGTGCCCCAATAATAATTTTGATTTCAAAAGCAATTTTACAAAAAAAATTATTTAATTGAATTAACGATTTCATTCCACTTCCCTTAAAGAAAAGTTTCAGTTAAATTTCAAAAAAAAGGAATATTATTATTTGCGATGCAGTTCCTCCAAGCTGTGCGCAAGAATAAGAGCAGAAATTTGACTAGCAGTTACAATGAGGTAAGAATTTAATTCTGATTTGCACAGGGCCAAAGACCGATATTTCGGTTTAATTGAATTTTCATTATCACTGAGATTTCATTAGTACTGAATTGTTTTTCATTATTTTTGCGGGAGCTTACAGCAGAGTCAGATTGCGAATTTCACATTTTTGTTGCCTTTGTCAGTACATTTCATTGCAGGGAGGTTATTCTTGGGTCCCATTTATTATTATATTTTTTATTTAAATATTTCTGTGGGGACAATATTGCTTCTTGGCTCCATTTCTATATTATATTGTCTTGTAAATATTTGTGGGGAGGTTACAACGCCATCCAAGCTCTGTTTGACTCAATGCCCAGGCGTATCAAGGCCATTATTACGGCCAGAAGTGGTTGTTCTGGGTACTGATTTCTCAGGATCTATGCATCGAAATTGCGTGAAAATGTAATCACATGTCAGTTCTAGTATAATATATTTGTCCAATGAATACCCTTTTATCATCTGCATTTCTTCTTGGTGTAGCAATTTTAACGGCCAGTAGTGTATTATGAGAGATGTCTGCATTGTATTTTTTGTGTCTATTGCAATGTAGTCGACTTTTTGAAGTTAAACTACAATCGGGAAACAGGAAAAAATAGATCTTGAGATTTTTTACGTGCTAATCTTAGAAATGGTATTTTTGTCTCACTACTTATGGGTACTGTGCCTCTTCCATTACGCAGAATGTCAGATACATTCAAGTCGTCACTCACACTGTCTATTTTTGAAATCAGAGTATGTTACAAACATTTATGATAGTACTGTTTCACAAAAAATGGTCCAAATGGCTCTGAGCACTATGGGACTTAACAGCTGTGGTCATCAGTCCCCTAGAACTTGGAACTACTTAAACCTAACTAACCTAAGGACATCACACACATCCATGCCCGAGGCAGGATTCGAACCTGCGACCGTAGCAGTCGCGCGTTTCCGGACTGCGCGCCTAGAGTTTCACAAAGAGTTTGGATACAGAGGTGCTATATTTTCAGTGGACTACATTATTTATTCATTCCCCCCCCCCCCTCCCATTAACCATAGACCTTACCGATGGTGGGGAGGCTTGCGTGCCTCAGCGATACAGATAGACGCACCGTAGGTGCAACCACAACGGAGGGGTATCTGTTGAGAGGCCAGACAAACGTATGGTTCCTGAAAAGGGGCAGCAGCTTTTTCAGTAGTTGCAGGGGCAACAGTCTGGATGATTGACTGATCTGGCCTTGTAACATTAACCAAAACGGCCTTGCTGTGCTGGTACTGCGAACAGCTGAAAGCAAGGGGAAACTACGGCCGTAATTTTTCCCGACAGCATGCAGCTTCACTGTATGGATAAATGATGATGGCGTCCTCTTGGGTAAAATATTCCGGAGGTAAAATAGTCCCCCATTCGGATCTCTGGGCGGGGACTACTCAGGAGGACGTCGTTATCAGGAGAAAGAAAACTGGCGTTCTACGGATCGGAGCGTGGAATGTCAGATCCCTTAATCGGGCAGATAGATTAGAAAATTTAAAAAGGGAAATGGATAGCTTAAAGCTAGATATAGTGGAAATTAGTGAAGTTCGGTGGCAGGAGGAACAAGACTTTTGGCCTGGTGAATACAGGGTTATAAATACAAAATCAAATAGGGGTAATGCAGGAGTAGATTTAATAATGAATAAAAAAATTGGAGTTCGGGTAAGCTACTACAAACAGCATAGTGCCAACTAGCTCTGCAGATGACGAAGATATTGAAGAAATGTATGATGAGGTAAAAGAAATTATTCAGATAGTGAAGGGAGACGAAAATTTAATAGTTATCGGTGACTGCAATTCGATAGTAGGAAAAGGGAGAGAAGGAAACGTAGTAGGTGAATATGGATTGGGGGGAAGAAATGGAAGAGGAAGCCGCCTGGTAGAATTTTGCACAGAGCACAATTAATCATAGCTAACACTTAGTTCAAGAATCATAAAAGAAGGTTGCATACATGGAAGAATCCTGGAGATACTTACAGGTTTCAGATAGATTATATAATGGTAAGACAGAGATTTAGGAACCAGGTTTTAAAGTGTAAGACATTTCCTGGGGCAGATGTGGACTCTGACCACAATCTATTGGTTATGAACTGTAGATTAAAATTGAAGAAATTGTAAAAAGGTAGAAATTTAAGGAGATGCGACCTGGATAAAGTGATTAAACCAGAGGTTGTAGAGGGTTTCAGGGAGAGCATAAGGGAACAATTGACAGGAATGGGGGAAGGAAATACAGCAGAAGAAGAATGGGTAGCTTTGAGGGATGAAATAGTGAAGGCAGCAGAGGATCAAATAGGTAAAAAGACGAGGGCTAGTAGAAAACCTTGGGTAACAGAAGAAATAATGAATTTAATTGATGAAAGAAGAAAATACAAAAATGCAGTAAATGAAGCAGGCACAAACGAATACAAACGTCTCAAAAATGAGATCGACAGGAAGTGCAAAATGGTTAAGCAGGCATGGCTAGAGGACAAATGTAAGGATGTAGAGGCTTATCTCACTAGGGTTAAGATAGATACTGCCTACAGGATAATTAGAGAGATCTTTGGAGAAAAGAGAACCACCTGTATGAATATCAAGAGCTTAGATGGAAACCCAATTCAAAGCAAAGAAGGGAAAGCAGAAAGGTGGAAGGACTATATATAGAGGGACTATACAAGGGCGATGTACTTGAGGACAATGTTATAGAAAGGGAAGAGAATGTAGATGAAGATGAAATGGGAGATGCGATACTGCGTGAAGAGTTTGACAGAGCACTGAAAGACCTGAGTCGAAACAAGGCCCCAGGAGTAGACAACATTCCATTAGAACTACTGACGGCCTTGGGAGAGCTAGTCCTAACAAAACTCTACCATCTGGTGAGCAAAATGTATGAGACAGGCGAAATACCCTCAGACTTCAAGAAGAATATAATGATTCC
The DNA here is from genome assembly GCF_023864275.1 of Schistocerca cancellata. Classification (NCBI taxonomy): domain Eukaryota; kingdom Metazoa; phylum Arthropoda; class Insecta; order Orthoptera; family Acrididae; genus Schistocerca; species Schistocerca cancellata. Next base: position 832,228,383 of record NC_064628.1, on the reverse strand, counting down.
AATCCCAAAGAAAGCAGGTGTTGACAGATGTGAAAATTACCGAACAATCAGTTTAATAAGTCACGGCTGCAAAATACTAACGCGAATTCTTTGCAGACGAATGGAAAAACTGGTAGAAGCCGACCTCGGGGAAGATCAGTTTGGATTCGGTAGAACTATGGGAACACGTGGGGCAATACTGACCCTACGACTTATCATAGAAGCAAGACTAAGAAAAGACAAACCTATGTTTGTAGCATTTGTAGACTTGGAGAAAGCTTTTGATAATGTTGACTGGAATCCTATCTTTCAAATTCTGAAGGTGGCAGGGGTAAAATACAGGGAGCGAATGGCTATTTACAATTTGTACAGAAACCAGACGGCAGTTATAAGTGTCGAGGGATATGAAAGGGAGGCAGTCTTTGGGAAAGGAGTGAGACAGGGTTGTAGCCTATCCCCGATGTTATTCAATCTGTATATTGAGCAAGCAGTAAAGGAAGCAAAAGAAAAATTCGGAATAGGAATTAAGCTCCATGGAGAAGAAAAAAAACTTTGAGGTTCGCCCATGACATTGTAATTCTGTCAGAGACAGCAAAGGACCTGGAAGAGCAGCTGAACGGAATGGACAGTGTCTTGAAAGGAAGATATAAGATGAACATCAACAAAAGCAAAACGAGGATCATGGGATGTAGTCGAATTAAATCGGGTCAGAGAATTATATTAGGAAATGAGACGCTTAAAGTAGTAAATGAGTTTTGCTATTTGGGGAGCAAAATAACTGATGATCGTCGAAGTAGAGAGGATATAAAATGTAGACTGGCAATGGCAAGGAAAGCGTTTCTGAAGAAGAGAAATTTGTTAACATCGAGTATAGATTTAAGTGTCAGGAAGTCGTTTCTGAAAGTATTCGTATGGAGTATAGCCATGTATGGAAGTGAAACATGGACGATAAACAGTTTGGACAATAAGAGAATAGAAGCTTACAAAATATGGTGCTACAGAAGAATGCTGAAGATTAGATGGGTAGATCACATAACTAATGAGGAGGTATTGAATAGGATAGGGGAGAAGAGGAGTTTGTGGTACAACTTGACTAGAAGAAGGGATCGGTTGGTAGGGCACGTTCTGAGGCACCAAGGGATCACCAATTTGGTGTTGGAGGGCAGCGTGCCGGGTAAAAATCGTAGAGGGAGACCATGAGGTGAATACACTAAGCAGATTCAGAAGGATGTAGGCTGCAGTATGTACTAGGAGATGAAGGAGCTTGCACAGGATAGAGTAGCATGGAGAGCTGCACCAAACCAGTCTCAGGACTGAAGACCACAACAACAGCAACAACATTATTTATAAAAAGATGTAATACTGAGTACTCATTTTAAATTATCTACAAAAGTATATACTCGATTTTGTTGCAGATGTCCAGCAGAGCTTCTGAAGAAATGAACATATTATGTAATTTACTGTAGTTGTCAGTCCGGATGGCTGACAACGGAGATGTGAACAGTGTGCCCTCCCACACCACATTCCGATGATGTCGTTGGTAGGAAGTGTCACCGCCGCCAGCCGGCATTGCACGGCCCTCTGAAACTGATTGGTAAAGTAATTAACTTTGAATGAAACTTCTTAGCAGATTAAAACTATGTGCCGGGGAGAAACTCGAACTCGGGACCTTTGCCTTTCGAGGGCAAGTGTTCTACCAACTGAGCTACCCAAGCACCATTCACGACCCGTCCTCACAGCTTTAATTCCGCGAGTACCTCGTCTTCTACCTTCCAGACTGCACAGAAGCTCTCTTCCAAAAGTTGCAGAACTCGCACTCCTGGAAGAAAGCATAATGCAGAGACATGGCTTTGCCGCTGCAGAGTGAAAATTTCATTCTGGAAACATCCCCCAGACTGTGGCAAAGCCATGTCTCTGCAATATCCTTTCTTGCAGGAGTGCTAGTTCTGCAAGTTTTGAAGGAGAGCTTCTGTGAAGTTTGGAGGGAAGGAGACGAGCTATTGGTGGAATTAAAGCTGTGAAGACGGGTCGTGAGTCGTGCTTGGGTAGCCCGGTTGCTAGAGCACTTGCACGTGAAAGACAAAGGTCCCGAGTTCGAGTCTCGGGCTGGCATACAGTTTTAATCTGCCGGGAAGTATCGTATCAGCGCACACTCCGCTGCAGAGTGAAAATTTCATCCTGAAACGTTTGAGTGAATTTACATGAGACATCGATATAATCTGCCTTACAAAAAAACTGAACCACTCCGAAGGGGATAAGATAACGAAAGAAAACTTCACTGTTTGAGAGGGTATGTGATGTTATTTCAGTCATAACAATATCGAATGAAATGTACGAAGAACTTTACACTATGAGGTCATTTATCAGTACGCCGTTGCAACCGCTCTGTCCTGGATCAATGCACTGATTTGGTTGGGAAAAGTGTCATAAAGGTTTTGTATCCTCTCCTGAGGCAGGCTGGCTGACAGCTGGTGTGACGGGTCCTTGATATCCTGGGTACTTGCTCTGGGACGAAGCTGACGTCCGAGCTGGTCCCACTCATTTCTATTAGGGACAGGTCTGGCGATCTTGCTAATCACATACCCCAACAGCAGGCAGACAGTTCATAGAGACACGTGCCATGTGTGGACGAGCTTTATCCTGTTGAAAAATGGCACCACACTACAGTCGCATGAGAGGTAGCATATGAGGAGGCGGGTTGTCTGTGACGTACTCTTGTGCGGTCAGACTTCCCTCAGTCACTACCAGCCGTGATCCGAAGTCATACCCGATGGCTCACCAAGCCATGGCGCTGGTATTAGCACCTCTGTGCCTCTCCAAAACACTGAAAAAATGGGACCTTTCCCCAGGTCGTCGCTGTATTCGCCGCCGATGATCACTGGGATAGTGCACAACCGTGACTGATTGCTAAACGCATTGTCACGCCATTCATCCGCAGTCCATGGTTCCCAGTCACAGCGCCACCGCTAACATCGCCATTACTGTTGTGGTGTTAACAGTAGTCTACACGTGGGACAGTAATTTCATGTCCGCCTGTTGCTCTTTGAACAACGGTGCGGTATGATACAAAATGATGCAGGGAGTCCGCTACTTGTTCTCAGAGGGCAGGTCCAGATGTCAAGGGGTTGTGATGTGCTTGCTGCGCAATACAGCATCCTCCATTCTGACGGTCATATGTGGTCGACAACGAGTATGTCTGCCTCACACACGGATGCAGTCCAACATCAGGCCACTGCCACATCCGAAAGCCCCACCAATCTGGATGTTGTGCGATTAAACCAGCCAGCCAAATGGTGACTCACAATGAGACCCCCTTCAGACTCTGTCGGGTGCTTATAACGCTGCCTCCCACGAATATGCAGGATCTCTGTGCGTTTCACAGTGATCACTGAACACTGCACACAGTTGACACCGGTAGATATGTTAGAGGCTTTCTGGCGTCATTTATTGGTGTGCGGACATCATCGATGACGTCATGAGATTTCCTCAACCCCCTATGCCCACCGCTACCCTTACCCATATCCCCCAACCCCTACCACCATTCTCACACCTACCCCTTCCCTTCCATCCTCTATAAAATGTTGGGAAACTCAAATTGTGATTGAAACTCAAAACTTGGCAAGAAATTAAAAAAATAGCCCAATTTCGCTAGTGTGTTTCCTACTAAAGTAGGGTTATTTCCGTTAGTATAAACTGAGGGGAAATGCAAGATGGCGCATTGTCATGCTGGCTGACTTGGAATACTGACCCTAGCTCTATGACGTCATAATCCGCTGGCACAGCCTTAGTATGACTTCAGAATCCACGATAACTGGCCTGGAATATAAGATAGTGATCGAACAAGGCGTACTGGTGCAGCTTTGTGATGTATTAATTCAAAACTTGCAGTACTGTCACTGGCTCAATGTCACAATGCAGCACGATCTGTTGGGCTATTTATAATAGTGTAGAATCCTGTCATACTGGCCCAGATTTGAGATATTGGGACAGGTGCTGTGATTGCAGAATACAAGTTCTGGAACATTGGCACTATGACTTCAGAAACAAGGCACGTTGTGCAGGTCCACTCCTATTTACTTACCAACTTATCATGTTTCCCCACCCTACTAATAGCTCAAAAGTGTATGGTCCCTGCATACTTTTTCTCTTAACTTCAAGTTTGGATCTCTCCACTAGCATCTTTATTTAAACAAGCATTAAGAGGGATAGGGCCTTCTGGACACACCATTTTCTCCCCCCCCCCCACCTGCTGCTGTTCTTACTCCTCTAAGACCAGACTGTATGCTGTGTAGAAGAAACATTTATATCTTTATTTAAACAAATACATTCCAGGTAGGGCTCCTAATTCTGCGGTCACAAAGTTCAGGATCACCAGGCCAGTCGAGAAAAATGGAGTATAGATGTCCCAATTCCCAGTGCTGGTATACTGTTGTGACAGTACTGCAGCTACAGTGCACATGACTTTGAATTAAAATGATAGGAAGCACGAACAATGCAGGAACCACACTTGTACTTTAATCTGAATGACGGAGTCAAAATTCACTAAGTTGAAAATAACCTATGACAATCGGCATGGAAGCCGAAAAATCTACAGAAGCACATTCGTCCTTTCTCTGAAGCAAAAAGAAAAAATAAATAGGTTGAGGCACTAGCTTGTACTATGCACTACAAAAAGAGGTGTGGGGAATGAATGATGGCTATTTACTGACAGTAACTTAACCAAGAATGACAGCCATTTTTTCCTTTACTGCTATTCCAGCCCCCTGTGCCCCATACGGGCAGCTGGTGTGAGCTGTTAGCGCTGCAGGCAACCTGCTCTTTAGCCAATGAACAATAAAAAAAGGAAAGTAGATAAAATAAATAAGAAACAGATGGCAGAGATATATACACCAAATTCAAAATTTTTTAAAGGTGAAAAATAGAATGGAAGTTTTGAGATATACAATGGATGACTTTTTGGACTAATAGTTAAAAAACAATAATAATAAAAGGTAAAATGAAACACCATCAGCACACATTTAAAACATGTTACCGAAAAATTGATATGTGAAAGAAGCACTTTCCTGTCGCTAGAAACTGGAAGAAACAGGCATGGGATAGGGACTCAATTGTTGAAGGGGAAAAGGTGGCTAGTGAAGAGGATAGGTTGTGGTGGTACAAGAATGTAGTGATGCATTGCACTGATGGGATAGGAGGGGCTGTAGGGACAGAAGAGGGCTGGGGTAGAGGAGGGAATTGGTGACACTAATCATTGTTGGGAAAAGTGGCATGGGGAAACAAAGGCAGAAGGGGAAAAAGGGATAAGGAAATGTGGGGAGTGGAGGGAGAGGAAGTGCTGATAAGGTGGATTGGGTGGGGTGGACCTAGAGCTGTTAGGATGGGTAAGTGTCAGTGTGGAGTTCATGATCTGGATGGTTGGATGGTTGAAGTTCCGTTGGGAGAGAATTTGGAGGGTGTGTTAATGGAGTTTCAGTAGATGCGTTGGTAAAACTGTGGCTGCGTATGAGAATTGGAAAGTAGAGGGGAAACAACAGAATTATTGGAGTTTAGTGTGTGGATGGTATAGCTTGTTCAGAAGTATTCATTGTGAGTGAGGAGAGGCAGGAATATGATGAATTAGTAAAGGATCCTTGTGGCAAAAGGTAAATGGATGCAGAAAGCGAGGGGGAATGCATAGCGTTCAGGGATTTGAAGGGACTTATAGAACTTGGGAGGGATAGATATCCATGCAACATTTACATAGCAAAGGACAGGAAGGATCAGGTATTTGTACATCTGAAGGAGAGTGTAGGGGTGTAGTCCTCATGTTCGGCCAGTTAATAGTTTTAGTAGTTTAGTCTATTGTGGGCTTTCTGTTGGATGGTTAGTAGGTGGGCTTCCACATTAGTGGCCAGTCAAAGATTAATCCAAGGTATTTTAGTGTGTAGTTAGATGAATGGGACAGTCATAAATGGTGAGTTAGAAGTCATGGAGACGGAAGGTGCAGGTAGCGCGTTCTATAATTATTGCCTGGTTTTTGGAGGGAATAATCTTAAGGAGCTATTGGTTACACCAGGAGGTAAACTGGTTTAGGTGGATTTGGAGGAATCATTGGGATTTCTGGAGCATAGGACAGAGGGCAGGGAAAGTGGTGTCATCTGCATGCTGAAGGAGGTGGGTGGGAGAGATGGTTTGAGCATATCAGCAGTGCATAAGGGGTAAAGTAGAGGAGAGAGAATGGAACCTGAAGGTACTCCTGCAGTAGGACGGAAAGTACAGGATCTGGTGTTGTTAAAAATGAAATAAGATGTGTGACTGGTGAGAAAGGATGTAATAAGGTGGATATAGTTGATTGGAAATACGTAAGTCTGGGGTTTGAAAAGGAGACTGGAATGCGACACACAGTCATTTGCTTTCTCTAGGTCAAGGGAGGCGAAGATAGCGGATTTACGGTTGTTGAGCTTCTGTGATAGGAGATGGGTGAGGTTCAGGAGTTGATCATCAACAGACAAGGAGGGACTGAAACCATATTGAGTAATAGGAAGCAGATGGTGTTGGTGCACATTTTGGTGAGTGTGTTGGGAAAGGATGGATTCAAAGACGTTCTTATACAGAGGGGTGAGGCAGGCATGGCTGTACTAGGACGTATCAGTGGGCATTTTATTCAGTTTGAGGAAAAGTGGGATTTTGTAGGTTTCCCGCAAGTTAGGATAGTAGCCTGTGGAGAGGATAGTGGTATACAAGGTTGCAAGGGTGATGAGAAAGGTGAGAGGGCATTCTTTGAGGTGTTGATATGTAAAATGGTCGTGATCAGGGGATCTGTTACTTTTCCTGTAAAGTACTTGCCTTATGACCTATGCTCTGATTGGTGTGCTTCATTCTGTTTCTGGTATATTGTTAAGTACGGGAAACTGGAAGCCAGGGGCGCAACTAAGCAGTCTGTGTGTTCATCGACGCAGTGAATTGGAAGTGTCAGAGTGAGGATTGTCAGGGATGGGGAAGATACCAGAGAGATATGACACCTGGCTTTGCTCAGGTCGTCAGGTAAGGGAAGGTTGTTGTGAAGGACTGGGTAGTGCTTCCTATTACTCAGTATGGTTTCTGTCCCTCTTTGTCTGTTGGTGATCAACTCCTGAGCCTGGCCCATCTCCTAGCCCAGAAGCTCAACAAGTAAGTTGGTGAAATGCTTTCCAGCAGTTAAAGGAGTTAACTGGGAGTGTTGAATCTGGTGAATGTTTGTGCCAGTCCCAGCATTTTCTGGCACTGAGTAAATTTCTAATGTATCACTTATTTGCCAGTGGCGTGTGAGTGCATCCTGGTCATGAGTCCATAGGAAAGAGCTATATAAATGACTGGATTCATAAAGGAGTAGAACAGCTTGTGGTGGGAGAATGGGACAATGAGGATATATTGCTTTAGTAGAGAGGTATGGGGAGGAACAGCATCCGAAAACGTCTGCTGCAGGAAGGCTCTCGCAAGGGGCATATCACTGGGTTGCTGGAATGTGAAGGGTGCCTTTCTATTTGAGTATCTATGGATTTCCGATAAGCATTCCAACTAGCACCGGAGTACTTGTGGACCACTTTCGAAGGATGGGGTGCATGAGGACTAGGTAGTGCGTAGGATATGGTGAGGAGGACAGGTAAATGGTCACTTCCAATTCAGTCAAGGACTTCTGCAATGAAGCGTTCATGGAGGTTGGGAGATGTGAGGAAGTGTTGTTTCGAGGACAGGCGTGCTGTAGCAGTATTTGATAATGAAACACACTTATACTTATTTTTGAGTCGAATCATACCCATCAAAAATATCGAAAATACATATGACAAGAAAGTATGATATTTTCCATGATAATAACGCTCAATACCTAGACGAAAGCTAAACTACGTTCACAACAGAATGCAGCGCCAACTGATGGCGGATGACTATAGTATAGCCAGTGAGGCAGAGTAGACTGTTACCTCCATCTGGTGAGGGGAATATGAACTTTGTAAAAATACATCATGATTCACACTTATTCTTAAAAATGACATGCCAATAAATTCTGCTACATGTCTCTTTATTACAGTTTATTACAGTTATTTTCTTTGAATTTCAAACATCTATTCACCACTTCATCAGACATCTATCTTCCTGACAGCTGAATGTGTCACAGACTCTTCCCACCGCTGCAAGAATGTGATAGGAAGGTACTTGATGATATACTTGAAGGAAGTTTGAGAAGCTGTATCAGAAAACATAACTCTTAGATCTTTCAGGATAAAATATTCATCTCATGTAAAATGTGCTAAGTCTCTTGGATGTAGCAGCAACTGGGCTGTAAAGTCTCTCTCTGACATTGCAGTTTTATGAACTACAAAATCTCTCCCTAATACCTGATCATTTAATTCTCATGGGATATAGGTGCCACAGAATAAAACATAATACAACTTGTAAAAATATTATTTATTGTATACAAATTTTATACATTGTTAATATATGTTTTGTAGTTTGTGATCTGTGGAAAATAAATAACCATTTAAAAGAAACACTTTCATTCTCTTTTTTCTATATCAATCCTATTCACCATCACCCTGCAGTGCTTTCCAAATAACTGTTTTCATATGCTTTAAATTGAGCATGTATTTCACACAAACCAATTGGAGCACTAAGAGACTTAGGAATGCCAGCTGTAAACTCCGTTTGAATGGAATTTCTGTTTATAGGACTTAGGTATAGCACACATAAACACACCTATCACACATTTAACTCCTCTTTCTCACTGTGTAATTCATGTTCCAATAAATACCGGACAATATCATCAAATAGCAGTTTAACGTATTTTCATCATGGACTGAGTATCTCCCTGGTGATCTATATTGCATCATATGGGACACACAGTTTCGCGACACTTGGACACTTTAGATTTATACATGTTGACAATGAATGAGTTGTTGCCACTGAAGATATTTATATGTTGAGTGAATGGTTTGTAATCAGCTGTCATTCAATCCTCAACATATTTCAGCTTGCCACTCAATATCACTGAACCGTTACTTTGTACCCCACAGAATAGTCTCTGCTTCCACTATAACTTAGAAGTCTGTGTTAGGTGCTAAACCAATATTAACACACTTTGATCTGTTAGCGGTCAGTTGATAAATACTATTGAACAATAGCACTTTGTGACGACTTAGGTGAGGTATCGTGTGCTGCATCAGAGGGCTTGGCTGCATGCTGACATAGTGGTGCTGGTGATGGATATAGGGGAAACTCGAAGTCTCAAAATGGTTCCCCATACTGACTTGAGTTCCACTCCAGAGTGTCTGAAAGTACGTCAGAGGGGTTGTCTGCATGCTGACTTGATTTCTCCTGTTGCTGCTGCTGCTCTGATGTATCAGGCATTGCATCATTCATGCGTTGGAGCTGTTGAGCTGGGGGAGGAATGGACGGAAACAAAGAAAAACACATACATACATACATACATACACATACACACATGATGAGTAATAAAAAATGGTAGATAGAGAGAGAGAAATGGTTTAACACTTGCAACCAAGTGTGCAGGTCAGTTTTTTCTGCCTGTATGTGGTAGATCACAAGTGATACTTCATGATAATGATTATAATCATGATCAATCTCTCAATATGGAGTATGGAGCACTGTTTGTGAATGTCTTTGGTGGTTAGTAAACCTGAAGGTTTGGTGGGGGGGCGGGGTACATGACAACAGTGTCATGGGAATTAGGACAACTATTTTGGACTGTACCCATATCCCTAGGGCAGCCATCTTGGATTCTGATGTCACTGAGCACGTCATGGATTCTAAACTTAGAAGTGTCAACGTTAGTACCTGTAGGGTGGCATCATAGAAATACTGTTACCCTCCATTGTGGTTTATTGTGCTGGAAAGTCACATGTTAATAAAACGCCAAAAATTTATAGCAGAGTCTTCTATAGAAGTTTTTTTTGAAAAATTAGAAATGTTTCTTATGAAGTTTGGATTTTGAGAAATTCACAAAAATCAAATGATTCAAATGGCTTTAAGCACTATGGGACTTAACATCTGAGGTCATCAATCCCATAGACTTAGAACTACTTAAATCTAACTAACCTAAGGACATCACACACATCCATGCCTGAGGCAGGATTCGAACCTGCAACTGTAGCAGCAGCGCGGTTCCGGACTGAAGCGCCTAGAACCGCTCGGCCACAACAGGCGGCGAGGAATTTACATGAAGCAGGAAATTGATCAGTGCAGACTGCATAACACTTTGCCCCATACCAACAAAATATACTCCAACTGTAGTAAAATGCTTCCAGAAATGCAGCTTCCATCATCAACACCATCATCATCGAGAACAACAACAACAGCACTCTCGGTGCCACACAAGCATTCCATACTTTACAGTTCCAATTGGCTCTCTGTGAGTTTCATCAGTGCAATGGTGGTCTTATATCGGGGTGGTCAAGTTGATCAATATATCACTGATGGGTGGTAAGCCTGGACGCTACAGGTGAGTAGTGAACAGAAATTTGCTGGAAATGTTTGACGTCCTATGTTCTTGTGATATATGTTAGGAATCACCTAAAAAGGTAGTAGTCAAACCAGACATTAGATTATACTGGATTTTAACGTGGTGTCCACACTAATATCAAATTTGTATCACACCAAGGCGTTCCTACTACGAAATTCGGTGTTAATTAAAAAATTATACTACCACCCACCAGAGTGTGAGAGTCGCTGTGGTAAAGTTGGTTGAGAATACTACAGTTGCTTTGGAACCTATTTCAGCCTGAGTTTACTAGGGAGCCTATTGTTTGAACCTACTGAGTCTAACACTATTACTACTATTACTACTACTACTACTGCTGCTTCTATTACTTCCACTGTTACTACTACTATAACCATTAGTATGCTACCATACCAACTGAGTCAAAGTGAACCACACATCTATAAGAACATTTTCCTGTACAAGCACCCTTACAATTAATCAGAAATGAGGTTGTGTTGTGCGTTTTCTAGTATGTGTTTTGTGTGATATTAATTAAGTACTTCGATGCTGACTTACTCCAATATACTCTTGATGAATCGTAAATATGCTTACAGCACATTGTGTAAAAGATTTTATATCACTACTAGGTGGTCCCTTTTCCTACTCCACTTGCATATGAAGCAATGAGAGAACGAATATGTGCCTTTGACAAGTATGAAACCTGTGCAACACCTGCTCTGCAATATGGATCACTATGGACAGACTACAGACATATCTTACTTGAACTTCGATTATTTTGTCAAGTATTTGTTGAAACACAAAGTTAGTGTCCCTGACTTCTGGTTAGTATTAAATACAGGATGACATTTATTGAACTACATGAAATAAAATAGTCATAACTTCTGAATGGTTTGCGTTAGGACCTTCAAATTGCACGGTTGGGCGCGGGATATGACGGAAATTAGTATGTGAATATAATTTGGTTTAGCGACGAAGCCGTCTTTCATTTACATGGGTTCGTCAATAAGCAAAATTGGCGCATGTGGATAACTGAGAATCCGCATTTCGCGACCGATAAGTCTGCACACCATAAAGTTACCCATTAAGGGTGAAAAATGTCCAGGCATGGAATAATCCATGCTATATTCTTTGACGGCATAGTGACTACCAAACGGTATGTGAAGGTTTTGGAAGATGATTTCATCCCCGTTACCCAAAGTGACCCTGATTTAGACAAGATGTGGTTCATCCAAGACGGACCTCGACCCTATCGAACGAGGATTGTTTGATGTCCTGGAGGAGCACTTTGGGCACCGCATTCTTGGTCTGGGGAAGCCAGAGGCAACTGGCATCGGCCACAGTTGGCCGCCATATTCTCCGGATCTGAACACATCCAAATCCTTGTGGGGCTGTATTAAACACAAGGCGTACAGAAATACTCCCAAAACCATTAGTGAGCTGAAAACAGCCATTCATGAGGTCATCGACAGCGTCCATGTTCGTGTCATGCAGAATTTCGCTATTCGTCTGCGTCACATCGTTGCCAATGATGGCAGGCATATCAAACATGTCATAACCTAAATGCGAATATCTGTAGTGGCATTTATATGTTAAGTAAAGTGTGTGGATGCCACTATTTTTACGTTTTTCGTCATGTAGTTCAGTAATTGTCACCCTGTACAAAGTTTAGCGACTGGTTACTGTTTCATGTGTTGATATGTTGCGTATAGGAAGGGAATGGACCACCATAAGGAGAATGAACGTCCATCTCCTGATTTTCTCGACATGCATTGTTTATAGATAATTTAAATTTCTATCCTATTCTATCCTACAACACACACACACACACACACACATCGGTAATGACATGATCTGTAAAGGAAGACACTAGTACAATCGATCCGAGAGTGTGTGACAAACGAATATCGAACTAAATCGTAGCAATTCTGCTACGATTATAACATGCATGTATAGTCCAGAGGAAAGTGTAGCGGTATAAGGCAAAATTCACTTCTTTCGGAACAATTTTCTTCGATTTAAGCACAAGTTGAGTGATCTGGGTTAGCTGTGTGCTGGATGAGCGAAAGAGGTTTTGTTACGAGCTGTGCACTGTGTTATTGCTTCTTGTGTCAATGTTACTGGTCAGTTTGTAATCGTGGCAGATGTGAGGTAGCATTACTTCTGTGCAGCTGTCGATTCCGCATATTTAATATCTAATTGTTATCACGAAAAGATCGCCTTCCCACCTCCAAATTGTTTCGATGTCTTCCTTACTGTTGTGAGCAGGGGCGTTGTTGTGTACTAAAGGCAGTAGCACAGGAGACGCTAGTATGATTAATTATAGTCTGTAATTTTTAAATTTCATCTGCGTGAATCGCACTTCATACTGAGCTTGTCGTCTTTTTTTTAATATAGTTTGAAGCATATATGTATGTATGTAACGCTCTTGGGCCCAAATTTCCCTGTCATTTTAACTTAGGCCACATTGTGTTGTGGTTCTAGCCCCATCACAAACATTATACAAGTGGTATAGGAATGATGTGAACATAAAGTAATTTCGCAACCGTAATTGGACGTGAATTTCGTAAACAGTTGACCTTTTTCACCTCCAGAAACTTATGAATGGTTTAAGTCAGACAGAGTCGATGTTGTATCTGACGCGAAAAGTCATCCTCTTACAGTCTGAGACCATTGTGTTTGGAGCTCAGTAGTCACATTGACATCCTCAAGCTGGACAAATGGTTTGCAGCCTTGACACTGTCTCTCACACTCGTATTTCAGTGCCATATTCAATGTTGTCAGTACAATATTCGTTGTAGGAAACATAAGACCACACATTGTACTTGAAAAAAAAAATTTTTTTGTAGAATATTTGCTGTTTTTAACTTGTTGATTACAGTTCCGGTGCGTTATAACATGAGAAAAATATGGAATGTTTATGTGGGAATTATGAATGAATCGAACAGTTCGCAACAAATAACATGTTGTTCTTAACGGCGGTAAGGCTCACTCTGTTCGTTTACGACCCTGTACAGCGTAACGTTTCATCTACAACGATATCAAATTTCCGTCACACCAACGGCCATCTACTGTCAAAATCAGTGTCCGAGGAACATGTGAAATTATCGCGTTATTCCCAGCTAGAGACTTCCATGCTGCTTCTGCTAAGCTGTCAGGTGCTGTTCAGTATTGTAAATGCTGCCATCTGTGGCTGGTGTGTAGTGTGAGTAGCGAGATGTCCATGTCCCAGGCAGGGGCGCACTCAGCGGCGAGTTGCGTAAATCATAGTGTCTTTGCGAAGATGCTCCACTTTCTCCTGTGATTTCCCACTAGGCCTCTGGCTCTCGAGGTATAGCGTTCATACTCCCTTCACAAGATGCAGGTAATCCGTGCTACATCGCTGGCGACCCTACAGTCATCCGCCGTGAGTTAGTGCTGCACTCTGCCGCGCGGAGTGACCGCGGGGTTTGAGGCGCAATGCAAGGATTGCGCGGCCCCTCCTGCCGGAGATTCGAGTCCTCCCTCGGGCATGGTTGTGTGTGTTGTTCTTTTTTTTTTTCTTTTTTTTTTATTTCCAAACCTGTAACAGGCAGGCCAGCAGCAGCATGCTACGCCGCTCTTTGGCCTCAGAGAACACACAAGATACAAATGAAGACATCGAGAGAAAAAAAAACATGGTTGACATAGAAACGAAGACAAACACTTTTTAAAATACATGGAGCCGTTCACGGGCGTAGAGTCCAAGACAAAATTTGTTCAGACACTTGGACAGAGACGAATATTGTCACACGTGAACGTAGGTGCACAAAAACGAATAACACTGAACCACTGAAGCACAAAACGACGACACACACAGGACACGAGGCGATGATCTCCGGCGCGCGAATGTTCACTAACCGTGTACGAGTCCGGGGACCTGCCAAGAGAGGAGGAGGGTGTGTTGTTCTTAGCATAAGTTAGTTTAAGTAGTCTGTAACTCTAGGGCCCGATGACCTCAGCAGTTTCATCCCTTAAGAATTCACACACATTTGAACATTAGTGCTGCACTCTGTGTGACGGTTTGTCTTTAAATGTCGTGTAAAAGTATGATATTGACCACTACTCTAGTAGAAAATATCTTACCTTCCACTCATACGTATCTTCCACGTTTGATGGATATGATTCAACTTTCAAATAAGTACAAGCAAGTTTCGTTCTCAAATGTTGCTGCTACATGCCTAGTACATTTCAGTTCACACGTCTCATGGTTCTGTGAAGGTTGGTTATGTTACTGTCGGTAAATAGCCCCATCCATTACCTACACAATATCCTGCGTCCCTGCTTCCATAGGAAACACACTAGGTCAGTTAGGCCAATTTTTGAATTTCCTGCCAAAATTCGAATTTCCCCCATCCCCCCTCTTTATACATAGCACCATAGACTTTTGTCAAGGGAGGAATGGGTGGTAAACTGGGGGGAGGGGGGAGTGGTGGTGGGAATGTGGAAGAGGAAATCCAATGACTCATCGATTATGTCATTGGTGACGTCAGCAAGTCAGAAATTCATGCCAGAACTTCCCTTACATATATACTCAAGCCTCTTACATAATTCACCACACCCTGTAACAACTCTAAACAAGAAAAACAATGATCTTCTCTGGTGACCTTTCTACCAGCCATAGAGAATTGCAATTATAATCACTTACACACTCGCCAATGATCTGTATGTGTACAAAGTTACATTGAAATTTCATCACGTCTTCCAGATGCTTCACTTTTTTTCAGGTATTGTACACTACTGGCCATTAAAATTGCTACACCAAGAAGAAATGCAACTGATGAACGGGTATTCATTGTACAAATGTATTATACTAGAACTGAAATGTGATTACATTTTCACGCAGTTTCGGTGCATAGATCCTGAGAAATCAGTACCCAGAGCAACAACCTCTGGCCGTAATAACGGCCTTGATACGCCTGGGCATTGGGTCAAACAGAGCTTGGATGGCGTGTATAAGGTACAACTGCCCATGCAGCTTCAACACGATACCACAGTTCATCAAGAGTAGTGACTGGCGTATTGTGACGAGTCAGTTGCCCGGCCACCATTGACCCGACGTTTTCAATTGGCGAGAGATATGGAGAATGTGCTGGGCAGGGCAGCATTCGAACATTTTTTGTATCCAGAAAGGCCCGTACAGGACCTGCAACATGCGGTCGTGCATTATCCTGCTGAAATGTAGGGTTTCACAGGGATCGAATGTAGGGTAGAGCCACGGGTCGTAACACATCTGAAATGTAACGTCCATTGTTCAAAGTGCCGTCAATGTGAACAAGAGGTGACCGAGACGTGTGACCAATGTCACCCCACGCCATCACGCCGGGTGAGACACCAGTATGGCGATGACGAATACACGCATCCAATGTGCGTTCACCACGACGTCGCCATACACGGATGCGACCATCATGCTGCTGTAAACAGAACCTGGATTCATCCGAAAAAATGACGTTTTGCCATTCGTGCACCCAGGTTCGTCGTTGAGTACACCATCGCAGGCGCTCCTGTCTGTGATGCAGCGTCAAGGGTAACCGCAGCCATGGTCTCCGAGCTGATAGTCCATGGTGCTGCAAAGGTCGTCGAACTCTTCGTGCAGACGGTTGTTCTCTTGCAAACGTCCCCATCTGTTGACTCAGGGATCGAGACGTGGTTGCACGATACGTTACAGCCATGCGCATAAGATGCCTGTCATCTCGACTGCTAGTGATACGAGGCCGTTGGGATCCAGCACGGCGTTCCGTATTACCCTCCTGAACCCACCGATTCCATATTCTGCTAACAGTCATTGTATCTCGACCAACACGAGCAGCAATGTCGCGATACGATAACCTTCAATCGCGATAGGCTAGAATCCGACCTTTATCGAAGTTGGAAACGTGATGGTACGCATTTCTCCTCCTTACACGAGGCATCACAACAACGTTTCACCAGGCAACGCCGGTCAAGTGCTGTTTGTGTATGAGGAATCGGTTGGAAACTTTCCTCCTGTCAGCACGTTGTAGGTGTCGCCACCGGCGCCAACCTTATGTGAATGTTCTGAAAAGCTAATCATTTGCATATCACAGCATCTTCTTCCTGTCGGTAAAATTTCGCGTCTGTGGCACGTCATCTTCGTGGTGTAGCAATTTTAATGGCCAGTAGTGTATATTGTGGTACTTTTGTAACACCGTCCTTACATCAGGACACAAATCTGAAACGATTTTATTCTTTTTGTGTGAAGCTGTACGACATTATACTGTTTCAGTTAGTAGTACCTACTCACAGACTTGTGATAGGACAGTATCTTCTCGCAGATAATGAAATTACTTAGTCTGCTTTTCTTGAATATGATGGAGCTCATCGGAAACTCAATTTCATTTCACTGGATTGTTGATCCACTTTATTCAGTACAGCTAACTACGTCAAACATTCTTGGTCAATCTTAACGAATGGAAAGGATTGCCACGAATTCTTTCTTCAATTCAACAAAGTCTAAAGTGGATTTGGAATATCTGTTAGGGTTACAAACGCAGGAATAGGAATGTTCTCTCCATAGATTTTTTTGGCATCGTCGGTAGATTACAAATGGTCTTCTGTCCACAGGAGAGAAGACTATGCTCGACAGTAACGTGACAGGGAGACTGTTCATTTTGAGTGCGCTAGACAGAATAGTAATCACTGTTCTGAAACATTTTCGTTAAGGTGATTACGATGACATTGTCGCTGACAAACTGCCTATTGGCTTCTGTCTCGGGTTCTTCGGCCGACGTTCATCTAATGATTTTTCTGACGTTTCGCCAGCACGAGTGACTGGCATTGTCAAAGCTTCACCCTCCATTGCCGGTGGTGAACTGGAGCCGAGCTCGCGGCCGCAGACTATATGTACCTGGCGCGCCAACGTCCGAGGGTTTCTCCGCGGTTATTTCCGGTGCGGTTCTCCTCTTGCTACCTGCGACGGTCGTTCGCTGCAGTACGGGAAGCCAGGATCCGTTTACCTTAGAGCTTTCCTCTTTCTTGTTCAAACTGTTCGCGTGTTTTTGTATTTCTACAGCTTCTCTGAACATGCGCGTGTGATAGTGCTTCTCTACAGCCAGAACTTCCGTATCAGCGAATTTTATTACGTGGTCGGTCTCATTCAGTTGTGCTCTGCCACTGCCGATTTCTCAACCTGCCCCAACCTGCAATGTCGCTTATGCTCTTTGATCCTGGTGTTAATGGATCGTCCAGTCATTCCGACATAAACGTTTCCGCATGTGCATGGTATACGGTATATTCCCGACATTGCAAGTGGGTCTCTTTTCTCCTTCGCCGATCTAAGACACTCTTTGATCTTCCTTGTCGGTTTGAAAATCGTCTTTACGCCATGTTTGCGCAATATACGACCGATTCTGTCCGTCACTCTGGGAATGTATGGCATAAAGGCCCTACCCGACACTTCTTTTTCTGGTTCCTTACTTCGCCGAGTGTTTGGCTCTGTTACACTTCTAATATAATTTGTGGAGTACCCATTGCTCCTCAGGACAGTTTCCAGGTGTTGCATTTCTCGTTTGAGGTGTTGCGGCTCACATATTCGTCCTGCTCTCGTTACGAGCGTACTGATCATGCCTCTTTTCTTTCTCGGGTGGTGGTTTGACAGTTTGTGCAGGTATCGGTCCGTGTGTGTCGGTTTTCGATACACGCTGTGTCCCAGGTTTTCGCCGTCCCTTGTGACCAGCACATCTAGAAATGGCAGTTTCTTGTCCTTTTCTACTTCCATGGTAAATGTTATGTTGGCATGGAGGCTGTTCAGGTGTCTTAGGAAGTCACCGAGCTGTTCTTCACCATGGCTCCACACCACGAAAGTATCATCGACGTACCTGTACCACACCTTAGGTTTGCAAGTCGCCGAGTCCAGTGCATGTGTTTCGAATTGTTCCATGAAGAAGTTGGCCACCACTGGACTGAGAGGACTACCCATGGCGACGCCTTCCAGCTGTTCGTAGAAATCGCCATTCCACGTGAAATAGCTCCGAAATTTCGAAAATGAAGGAAGCATATAAGTATACACTAGATTTGGTAAATAAGTTAACAACTGAAGTACAAACCTTGCAATCAGCACATACGATCGTGAAAGACGATGTGCAAACATTAATAAAACATGTGATACAATCAGAAGTAGAGCATAAAGAATAGAGCATAAAGAACTGATTGACCAGCACTTGGGAGAACTTTGAAAACCAAACTAAGACAAACAAAAGAAAAGCTCAACTCTGAAATACCACAATTGCAACATAATATTACAAGGTACTCTCAGATTTAGAAAAGAAAATGACAGGTACAAAAAGTATTGATAACCAACATGTACAAATATCTTTGGAAACATACACAGCTTTCCCACTACATATGAATTCATCTATGAGAGCAATGCGGGGATTACAGCTCAGTTCCTCCAGTATCTAGCATTATGGTGAAAGAAATTTGAATTAAACATAGGCGATTCTAGATGTTTACCATGGATAAACATACAATCCACACGATGAAATCTGTAAAAGAATTGCCTAGAGTATGGAAAGAGAAGCAGAAAGTAGAATTTATTATATCCCACATCCAAGGTGATTCAGCTTTGTGATCAACAGAGACTGCCGAGAGCTGTTATATGTATGTGAACAATACTTTCAGATCTAGTTCTGTTGAATGAGTTTGATGTTAATATCCACTTGAGAAACAAATAAGCTGTAGGTACTAGTATATAACCCATTCTTTTTGCAACAGCTTACCAATGTACTGGAATATGCTTCATATAAATCAGGAGATTTAGAGGATCACCTATGACAATTTGAAATCCTGCTAAATTTTGTTTTACCTGATGTTCTCTGTCATGTATATTGTGAAAACATTTCGTTCATTTTATGTTCATAGTGTAAGAAGAAATTATGCTTTAAGAATTTATTTACATATTATCATTATTATAATGATTTTGTATATAATAATGGGCTATTTATTATTTTCAATTACCAAAATACACATTTGTGAAACACTAAACTAAAAAAATGTAAAACATAAAATAACAATTTAAAATGTAAAAGAAATATAAGTGCATAAATAACTAGACTAATTATGAATGTTTAGATATTTTAATTAGGCATGTTGAAAATACTCTGGCAGCACGTTGTGGTATTTTGCAAAATTTAAAATATTTCAAAATTCGGTTATACAGTTTACAAGAGCATTGATTACATATCAACTTGTAAGTGAGAAACATTTTTTATATATCATCGTTTCAAAGATATTTCCTACAAACCTAGTACACCAAATCACCTTTTGGGGTATTTTACCCCTTAAAATTGAAATTTCACACAAATAAAAAAATATGTATTGCTATGTTTCGCCCCCTCTACACAATTGCAAAGTTTCATCAGATAGTTTATTGACACTTGGGGATGTTCTGCTGTTAAATTTAACATTAATGACAAATTCTTAAAATAAATATGAATATTTAGAACATTAATAAATTATGGGTTCTTCATTTTACATCAAATATAAGTGAAAGGAAGCCTGTTATGGAAACAATTAAAAGATTATTATATATGTATACCTACTACTTATGATGCACCATGAGTCATCTCATTTACTATCAGAACTAGAGATAGATGATCGATTATAAAGGAGTTAAAACTTTATGAGTATGTCATTCCTTGACACTTGGTTTGTGAAATTTGAAGCCTTTTTGAGAGATAGGAACCAGTGCTCATGATTTGATGATAACGTAAGAACATGCACTCCAGTCCTAAGAAAATTTTCAGATCTAAAGAAAGATGTTTTATTTTAAATGTAAGCGTAATAAAAAGAGATTATTGTAAGGTCAGGCCAGAGTCCGAATACAAGTCCTGAGGATCAACTGATCCAAGATTTGAAATGGAATGATATGTAAATAAAGAAGATGTGTATGTACTGACATTGAAAACCTCATAACATATGTGAGGATGTAACTACTTTAATGTAAAAAAACTTAATCGTTTGCAAAGTGCAGTGAACCTTAAATGCGTGCTAACATGAACTTTAAATAAAGTGTGTTAATAGCATGGTAGGTGAAATCCATTTGTGCAGACAGTGGCTGTTAATGAACAGCTGTTTGTGACAAAATATGTACGATATTGAACATTAGCCAGTACCGTTTACAAACAGCGGTGATACATCAATACAAGCATGAGAAAAACTGCGAGAAAAGGGTAGTGAAGATTTTTGGAGATAGTAGGTAGTTATCCATCCTATCATGCGTCTATATATGCACGAAGTGACATACAGAGATGTGCGTAGAAGTTAAATGTGGAGACAGTTCTGCTATAGGTAAAACCCAAGAGTCTTTTACTTTTTTACCTGGGCGTGAACTGCTGCGTAACAGCAATGCAAACACTGTGTGAACGATTAAAAACATACAGCGCTCGATCGTGGAAAAAAAAATTATGGGACAGAGTGTAGTATACAATTAGTCAGCTGTGGTGGGACACTGAAGATGGTGGCTACAGAGTAACGGTGTGTGAACAAAACAAACTAGTGATCGAATAAATCTATGACTAACTGTTTACGCAGTGTCAGAGTTACCATGAAGAAAACCATGACATGGACTGAGGACAGTTACGAATTGACACGAAAGTTAAAAGAACTCGTAACGGCAGAAACTCGCTCTGTGCTTAACAATAACAGTTAATCATGAATGTGTAAATTCATTCCACAGCCATAATATCTGTCATTAACAAAATGTTAATATTGCTATGTAAATATTATTTCACTTTCACATCCAGATGAGTTGTCATGTCAAACAGAACATCGTCGTGCATGAGAACCTCTGCATGACTTCGACTGGCACCATGTCAGCCAAACAGGTGCAAGCCTGATGGTCCTGACATCGATACCCGACGCTGAGTTCCCGCCAGGCGAATCTCAACGACTCGAAAGACTGGTTCCAGACCGCATATCTCGACCTCTTCTCGATGCCACCGAACCATCGGCAGACAGTGATAAGAAATTTTGACGTAGCCTCACTAAAACTGTTTGTAATAAACATTGTGAAAATCACATACGTGTATATGATCACATATGTGTATATGATCCAAGATCAGTCATTCAATGACAATGAAAAGCGATAATTGTACATGTAACTTCAATAATATTTTTAAAAAGTTTACTATTCATGTATCAACGAGCATTTGTAAACATTTTGTGTATCGATGTAATACAGTTTAAAATCTGAACTCTGTATAATGAACAGAGATAAAATTGGTTCTCAAAAAAAAACATTGGCAGAAATGTGTTTTTTATAAAAGAAATAATAATAAATACTTGAAAGATTTGTGCAAGTGATAAGAAAATGCTAAATTTTATGTAATTACGATTCTGTAATTGAAATATAAAAATGCGAAAGTCAGATAGTATAGTCTGTTTGCTCTGTCCTGGCTTTGCCTTAGGTTAACTATTACCTAGCTCAAATGAGACAGCATTAATAAAATAATTTCTTTCGAGGAAGTGAATAACAAGTGATGCTCAATAACGGCGTTAAAATGAAGAAATGCTGCATATAAAAGTAGCCTCCCATGCAGACAAAATGCCATACAACCTTGATGTAAAAAGCGAGAAATGTATGTCTATCTTGTTTAATGGTTATATGTTTATGAATACTAATATGTGAAGGAATATATTAAAACAGGAACTACGATGAAAAAGGCTATTAATCGAAGTAAAATGAATACACTACTAGAGGAGTGCTAGTCGCAAGTACAGGGTGACACACGGGAGACAGACGGTTTTTAATGAAACAATACTCAGCCAACTTTAAAATTGGTGCATGTTTATTAACACAAAATCAAAGTTCATTATTTGCCATTTTAGTTAACAAAGTTATTTGTGAAAAATAATGTCGTCAAGGTAATGTCCATCATTTCGAATGCAGGACTCAAGTCTCTTCTCAAAATCCTCCACCATACGGACTAAAATCTCTGCAGGGATGGCAGCAATTTCTTGAATGATTGCATTCTTCAACTCGTCCAAAATAGGTGGTTTGTGGTTATAGACACAGTTCTTAAGGTAGCCCCACAGACATACCGACAGGTCGGGTGGCGTGGGAGGCCAAGGAACATTGCCAAAACGTGAGATAATCCGGCCAGGAAACATTGAAGTGTTTGCGGTGTGCGATGTTGCCCCATCCTGCTGGAACCAAACGCGTTTTAAAGGGATTCGTCGTCTTCTTAGTTCTGGTTTCAAGCATTCGAATGTAACAAACCGAATTAACAGTAACTGCGCCCCATTCTCTTCAAAAAAATAAAGTCCAATAATGCCAACAGAGCCAAGAGCACACCAGTCTGTTACTTTTCTGAGTGTAGAGGACGCTGGTGGATAAGGTGTGGATGCTCTGGAGCCCAGTAAGGTAGGTTTTGCTTATTCACGGTCCCATTTAAATGAAAATGAGCTTCATCGCTCATCAATAAAGTTTCATTTTCATTCGATCCCAAAATCACTTGCATTCTGTAAGCGAAGTCTTCTCGTACAGCAAAATCAGTTTCCTTAAGTTGTTGGACAATGAGCATTTTGTAGGGATGGAATTTTAATTCTTGATGCAAAATTCGTCTAACCGATTCACGATTGATTCGTAACTCACTAGCATGACGTCTAGCTGACCGGCCTGGGCTTCTGACTGCCGCTTGGCTTACCCTTTCACCATTTTCTGGTGCCGTTACTCTGCGGCTCAGGCCAGCTGCAGTTGATAGATAAAATAAAAATAATATGCGATTTTGTGGTGTGTTTTGATACGCCAACATGTAACAGACAGAAACCCGTGTAACCACTCAAAGAGACAATATGTAATACCTTTTGTCTTCTTCGTTAGAAGAACGATACAGAACACTTTTTCTCTGGACCTCTGTTTGCACCGCTTCATCAGTATCAAAGTGAAGCCCACGAAGATGTTCTTAAGTTTTGAAACAGATGAATATCAGAAGCGCCCCAATTGAGGTTAGAATCACCGTTTTCTTCACAAACAACCCAACATCACACATTACTGATGCGACGCAATCATCACCCTATATAGCTTTCCTTCTTCTATGATTTCAATTGGAGGCACATTTTGTGCGGTAAGAAACTGGATTACAGCACGCTCTTTCTCACACACCGACATATTCGTATTTACGTTACACACTGCAATGTTGCACTGCTACAGTTCGTATCCCTCTAGTGGCGGAGGGTACAAATTGCGTCAGCGAAGCGGGAAATCGGACTGGCTGATATGCATCACTTGCAGTACCTCAACCAAAAACAGAGCAGAATAAAAAAAATGGGAGACATTACTTTTCAGCACGCCTTCGTATTTTTCAAGTTTAAAATAATAGTTGACCATACAGTTGACATATACGTAACTCGTAGAACAGTTCATGATGGGATGGAGCCTCCATGACGTACAGTCACGATAAACAAACTTCCAAAGAAATGGACTCTACTGCATAATATGCGTAAAACAAAGCATAGCACTATAGACATAGAGATGCCGAATGAAACGCGTATGACTATACAATGGGCAATGCTTGAAGCCTTCCATTGTTGTAACGGAATATTATTGAGATACAAGACCCAAAGGTACTCAGATGCCAAAAGGGCATCAAATTCGCAGAGTGACAGCCTTTTCAGGCCCTCGAGTAGTGGTTGTGCTCCTCTCCCTGTTGGACTTCCTCTACGGAGAGTGATCCATTAACTTTGTCCGCCAACATGTCCATTTGTAACCTACAGACTTTTTATGGACAGACACTGCATGTGACGAAGCCAACTAAACTGCCATTTCAGTACCAGGAAACAAAGAGAGAGGAAGTCAAATAAAATTAATCCGAAAAATCAGATAAGAGATTCATGTTGTTGGCGAAATGACGAGTTTATTGGTACCAAGTCGGAGTTACCAACAGCGTTAATTAAAAAGGCGTCTCAATTTAATCGCTTATTTGAAGTACCAAAACCAATTTTCTCTGGCCAGCGAACAACACTGTAATCATGCTTGCATGGCAGGGGGCAAACATTTTTCCAGATTACGGTTTTATTAACATTAATTTCACTCATGACGAATTTTCTTAACGTTGGAGACGTCACTTTAAAACTTGGCCAGAGAGGAAGTTGGTGCATAGGGACACTACCGGTAATTGTCCCCGCATTCAAAAATCTGGTGCCCAAACGTCCTGTAACCCAAATAACAAAAGGCCGAGCCGCCCTGCCGGTCTGGCACCCCAGGAACAGTTAGCACCCCCTGCCCTGGCTATGTTGACAACGACCACCGTTTCGCGTCCCGTGATGTGGCGCCCAACATAATAAAAGCACGGAGAACCCATCTCCGGGCCTCTCAGTGGTATGCAATCTTTTGAAGATGTTACACGCGTCGCTGCGTGAGTAGCTGCAACGTGTAAACTAACACGGTCATCTGTCCATCACCAGTTAAGCAGCAGCGTGAGCGGACCAAATAGCTGTCGAGTAACGTGTCAGGTGGTCGGGAGCTCGCTGGAACGACGGCAACTGTTCTCGTCCAATCACGCCGACGGATCGCTCGCATTCAGCTGCGCGAATCCGTCGGCAGTAAAGCAGTAAGCTTCAACGAGTCCCTATTTCTTCTACCGTATCTCCATTCCCATGTCTTGCATTTCCCATTTCCGAGGTACAGTTTTCGCCATTAGCTCTAGCTCTCTAGGCACTGGTTTTCGATTTCATTGTTTTTATTGAAGTCCTTGGTGTGTTTGTCATGTGTAAAACTTGGCCTAGAGCAGAAAGACATCATGCCAACTGTGAGTGGAAAAATGAAACAGTGTGAAGGAGCTACCTCAATTTATGTTCCTTTTGCTGTACAGTAGAGGTGTTGATCAGGACGCCCATGCTCAACGCCCCCAATCGTTTAATCGTTTGTTATAGCTGTCTGCATATTAAGTATGAAACTGATACGCCAAGTCAGACTTTGTTATTTTCCGAGGGTGGCACTAAAAGTTTTTAGCAAATCAAACACGATTACATGTTTCTCATGCAGGGACATTTAAAACTGTTGATATTCATCATCAATGATAAAATCGGCTACAGCTGTGAAAATTATTTATTTCAAAAAAGGAAAACACAACCCCGTTTCAGGATCTCTGTCCCATCTTCAGGTACATCTGTAAAATTGTATATCAATAATAACACCATTCCACATCATAAACATAAGAAAAGCTAAACAGAACTAACAGAAATTCTTCGAAATGTCACACATGCCTGCAGGTACACAAATTATATAATCTCCTTTTTTATGCGTTTCCGTCTTCGAAAGACCGCCTGTCTGTTTTCATGCGGATCCACGTGTGGCACGCCCTTATGCCCAGAGGGTTGAAAGTTTTACACACACATCAAAAAAAGTTTTGCATCACCCCAGTTCCCAGAATTCCCGAAGAGGGACGTTGACTGCGAATGTTGTATCACAGACACTGTTTGACTGTTCAAAGATGTCACCAAACCCGCCAAAAGATGTAAACAACCATGCATGAGCAGTGCCTGTTAGACGGAGGTGGTCCGACAGCCGATCAGTTCCAGTCATTCCAGCAGGAAGGAGGTAAGCGGCTCGTGTTGTCTGCAGTTCAACCATGCCTAGACGGTCGATACCGCGGTTCGATTGCGTCCGCATTGTGCCAGGAAAGGCTCTCAACAAGGGAAGTGTCCAGGCGTCTCGGAGTGAACGAAAGCGATGTTGTTTGGAGATGTAGGAGATACAGAGAGACAGGAACTGTTGATGACATGCCTCGCTCTGGCCGCCCAAGGGCTACTACTGCAGTGGAAAACCGCTGCCTACGGATTATGGCTCGGAGGAACCCTGACAGCAACGCCACCATGTTGAATAATGCTCCTCGTGCAGCCACGGGACATCGTGTTACGACTAAAATTGTGCGCAATAGACTGCATGATACGCAACTTCACTCCCGACGCACATGACGAGGTCCATCTCTGCAACCACGGGCACCACGCAGCGCGTTACAGGTGGCCCCAACAACATTCCAAATGGACCGCTCAGGATTGGCATCAGCCCGCATCTCGTGGTCGTGCGGTAGCGTTCTCGCTTCCCACGCCCGTGTTCCCGGGTTCGATTCCCGGCGGGGTCCGGGATTTTCTCTGCCTCGTGATGGCTGGGTGTTGTGTGCTGTCCTTAGGTTAGTTAGGTTTAAGTAGTTCTAAGTTCTAGGGGACTGATGACCATAGATGTTAAGTCCCATGGTGCTCAGAGCCATTTGAACCATTTGATTGGCATCACGTTCTCTTCACAGATAAGTGTCGCATATGCCTTCAACAAGACAATCGTCAGAGACGTGTTTGGAGGCAACCCGGTCAGACTGAACGCCTTAGACACACTGTCCAGCGAGTGCAGCAAGGTGGTGGTTCCCTGCTGTTTTGGGGTGGCATTATGTGGGGCCTACGTACGCCGCGGGTGGTCATTGAAGGCGCCGTAACGGCTGTACGATACGTGAATGCCATCCTCCGACCGATGGTGCAACCATATCATCAGCATATCGGCGAGGCATTCGTCTTCATGGACGACAATTCGCGCCCCCGTAATGCACATCTTGTGCATGACTTCCTTCAGGATAACGACATTCAGGCATTAATTCTACGAAACATGCCTGGGATAGATTGAAAATGGCTGTTTATGGGTGACGTGACTCACCAACCACTCTGAGGGATCTATGCCGAATCGCCGTTGAGGAGTGGGACAATCTGGATCAACAATGCCTTCATAAACTTGTGGATAGTATGCCACGACGAATACAGGCATACATCAGTGCAAGAGGACGTGCTAGTGTGAATCAGAGGTACAGGTGAGTACAGCAGTGAGTACAGCAGTCTGGACCACCACATCTGAAGGTCTCGCTGTATGGTGGTACAACTTGCAATGTGTGGTTTTCATGAGCAGTAAGAAGGGCGGAAATGATGTTTATGTTGATCTGTATTCCAATTTTCTGTAAATGGTTCCGCATGGCTCGGAACTGAGGTGATGCAAACTTTTTTTTTGAGGTGTGTAATAGGGATTTAAGAAGTCGGACCATTAATTATATTTGATTCAACGGTGGTTTCCGCTCTTTTAACTGAGGATCTTCGTCATTTTATGTCGGTCCTTCTCTGCCGGAGGATTTCTGGCAGGACTAGGATTTAAGAGGATATCCTGTTTCATGTCATGGACCAGGGATGCACTATTTTAATCTCAGTTATAATTTATGGACTCACATATTAACATACGCACAGGGGTTATTCTAAGAATTTCTGCTGGTTCTGTTTAGCTTTTCTTGTATATACAGTATATACAGGTATTAGTATTGACGTATAGTTTTGCAGATAGACCTGAAGATGGCACACAAGTCGTGAAACCAGGTTGTGCTTTCCTTTTTAGAAATAAATAATTTTTACATCTGTAGCGGATTTTAGCACTGATGACAAACAAGATTAGCTTTAAGGAATGGCTCCACGCATTTTGTTTTTAATTTTTGGAAAAAAAAATGGATATCACAAGGTGCTAGGTCAGTGCTGTATGTTGTAGGACCCATGCTGCTGAACTTTAGGGCATTCAGAAACTCAGTTTTTCGGTTTGCTGTACACGGCGATGCGCTGAGTTCTCAGTACTAAAAGACAAGGAGCACTTCGTAAAATAACTGGAGAGATCAATAAGTGACGTACGAAGAAATGACCCATAAGAATAGTGCGGTGAAATTTGGGGTTAATGTGCTATGACAGCAGACGATCGGCGCGAGCGCCTTCCCTAACAGCGAATCCAACGCAGCGCCTCTGCTGGGCCCGAGACCATGTCGGTTGGACACTAGACGACTGGAGAACCGCGGCCTGGTCAGATTAGTAGCGATTTCAGTTGGTAAGAGACGCAGACCCCACGTAGCCATGGTTCCAATCTGTCAACAAGGTCCTGTGCAAGCTGATGGTGACTCGATAAAGGTGTATTTACATGGAATGGACTGGGTGCTCTGGCCCAACTGAACCGACCATTGACTGGAAACGGTAATTGCCAGCTACCTGGAGACCATTTGCAGCCATTCATGGACTTCATGTTTCCAAACAACCATGGAGTTTTTGTGGATGACAATGTACCGTGTCACAGAGCCACAATTGCTGGCGATTTGTTTGAAGAACATTGTGGACAATTAGACCGAATGATCTGGCCACCCAGACCGCTCGACGTGAATCCCAATGAACATTTATGGGGCACAGTCGAGAGTTCAGGCCGTGCACAAAAACCTGCACGGGCAACATTTTTGCAGTTATGGAAGGCTAGAGAGACAGATTGCTCAGTATTTCCGCAGGTGACTTCCAACGTCTTGTTGACTCCATGCCGCGTTGCGTTTCTGCATTACTCCAGTGTAAAAAGGTCCGACGCGTTATTATGAGGTATCCCATGACTTTTGTCACCTCATTGTGTACAGGGTGTTCGCAAATTCACGCTACAAATTTATAGGACTTGTAAATGGGGCTGTGTACGTAATATTTTCAACAGAAAACCACGTCCAGAAACGCATCGTTTGAAAACATTTTTGCTAGGTAGGTTTTCAGTAGGACAGTATTGCGCAGGGTGCTTACATCTGATTGGATGATGTCATTTGACGTCTTCCTACCTCTCTCATATGGTTCGAGTCTCATTCACTTGTCTGTGAGTGTTAGAAATGGCATGGAGTGTTGAGGTAGTGTGGATGTAGTTGTTGGCCATCCACAACGCACCAGACGATGCTGGTGATAACATCCATTGTCATGCACAGTTGCTCATGTACTCGTTGACGAGTTCTCCTCAACATGATGCAACATGGTCTCTTCCAGCTCGGGTGAGCAGCGTCTCCTTGGAGCACCACAGACACGACTGCTGAAGATGAAGATACCACATTCTCGAAGCGATGGATTCGGATAGTGTTCATAACTATCTTGATAATGGAGACGATCAGCTCTTCCGTTACCGTGAGCTTCGCCATACAGAATCTCATGCCATTGTATTTTGCAAACGTGTACTCAACCATGTTGTTCTAACACTCACCGACACATAAGGGGCCTCGAACCTGGTGAGAGAAGAAGGATAGACGTCAAATGACATCAGCTAATCAGACGTAAGCACCTCCACCATGACTGCTATGTTGCAAACCTACGTAGCAAACACGTTTTCAAAAGGCTGTAGCCCGGAAACGGCACGCTTCCGGACACTGGTTCCTATTCAGTATACTGTATTCTATACTTCCTCTGTACAAGTTCTAGAAGCTTTTTACGTAAATTTCCGAACACGCTGTATAAAAGGAAATGTTCTGACAGACTGACTGACTTATCATCTTCCAGTCCAAACCGCCAAGACTACAATCCTGTAATTCGGAGGGGGTGGGGGTGGGGGGGTGGGGGGGGGCTATCTTACATTGCAGACAGCTTGTAAAACGGGATTTTTCGCAATTTCACCCCTAAGTGGATGAAGCACACAATGATAGGTCTTTTTCGAGAATATGTCGCTATTAATTTTTAAGCAACAACGACGGAAACTGGCATTTAGCTTTTTGGTCAGAAACGAGGAAATGCAGATTTCAGCTTTTTTAGAAATTTGGACCCTATGGCGGTGAAATAGAAGGTGAAATTTTTTTGAACACAAATCGTTATTAAAGAACTACTACATCTATGAAAACTGGTATTTGACCTCTCAGTTCGAAATTAAAAATGCATGTTTGAGTGTTTTTGAAACTGAGCCCTTAAGAGGATGAAATAGTTGGTGGGTGTTTTTTTTAATTAATCATTATTAAAGAGCTGCTAAAGGACTTTTAAAGCTGCGCCTATGATAACTGATATTTGACTTCTCGGTTCAGATTAAAAATAAGAGTATCATTGTTTTTGGAAATTCAGTCTCGAAGAGGGTGAAATAGGGGAGGAAGGCTTAACGGATATACACTCCTGGAAATGGAAAAAAGAACACATTGACACCGGTGTGTCAGACCCACCATACTTGCTCCGGACACTGCGAGAGGGCTGTACAAGCAATGATCACACGCACGGCACAGAGGACACACCAGGAACCGCGGTGTTGGCCGTCGAATGGCGCTAGCTGCGCAGCATTTGTGCACCGCCGCCGTCAGTGTCAGCCAGTTTGCCGTGGCATACGGAGCTCCATCGCAGTCTTTAACACTGGTAGCATGCCGCGACAGCGTGGACGTGAACCGTATGTGCAGTTGACTGACTTTGAGCGAGGGCGTATAGTGGGCATGCGGGAGGCCGGGTGGACGTACCGCCGAATTGCTCAACACGTGCGGCGTGAGGTCTCCACAGTACATCGATGTTGTCGCCAGTGGTCGGCGGAAGGTGCACGTGCCCGTGACCTGGGACCGGACCGCAGCGACGCACGGATGCACGCCAAGATCGTAGGATCCTACGCAGTGCCGTAGGGGACCGCACCGCCACTTCCCAGCAAATTAGGGACACTGTTGCTCCTGGGGTATCGGCGAGGACCATTCGCAACCGTCTCCATGAAGCTGGGCTACGGTCCCGCACACCGTTAGGCCGTCTTCCGCTCACGCCCCAACATCGTGCAGCCCGCCTCCAGTGGTGTCGCGACAGGCGTGAATGGAGGGACGAATGGAGACGTGTCGTCTTCAGCGATGAGAGTCGCTTCTGCCTTGGTGCCAATGATGGTCGTATGCGTGTTTGGCGCCGTGCAGGTGAGCGCCACAATCAGGACTGCATACGACCGAGGCACACAGGGCCAACACCCGGCATCATGGTGTGGGGAGCGATCTCCTACACTGGCCGTACACCACTGGTGATCGTCGAGGGGACACTGAATAGTGCACGGTACATCCAAACCGTCATCGAACCCATCGTTCTACCATTCCTAGACCGGCAAGGGAACTTGCTGTTCCAACAGGACAATGCACGTCCGCATGTATCCCGTGCCACCCAACGTGCTCTAGAAGGTGTAAGTCAACTACCCTGGCCAGCAAGATCTCCGGATCTGTCCCCCATTGAGCATGTTTGGGACTGGATGAAGCGTCGTCTCACGCGGTCTGCACGTCCAGCACGAACGCTGGTCCAACTGAGGCGCCAGGTGGAAATGGCATGGCAAGCCGTTCCACAGGACTACATCCAGCATCTCTACGATCGTCTCCATGGGAGAATAGCAGCCTGCATTGCTGCGAAAGGTGGATATACACTGTACTAGTGCGGACATTGTGCATGCTCTGTTGCCTGTGTCTATGTGCCTGTGGTTCTGTCAGTGTGATCTTGTGATGTATCTGACCCCAGGAATGTGTCAATAAAGTTTCCCCTTCCTGGGACAATGAATTCACGGTGTTTTTATTTCAATTTCCAGGAGTGTATTTAATTATGAATGAATTTTTAAAAATAAATGTATGAAAATTCATTCGGCTCTTCAGTTAGTAATAAACAATACACGCTTTTCGATGTTTTTGGAAATTCAACCGATAAGGGGATGAAACAGAGTATGAAAATTTTTATGAAATTATTTTGTGATATTAAAATATAGAAGGTATTGATCTTATACTGCACGCATTGTATAACAAGGAATTTTTCGAAATTTAACCCCTACGACGGGGAAACAGGGAGTGAAAGACTTTTTCCAAAAATGTCGCTATTAAAGTAATTTTGAAGCTAGAGCATTGAAAATTGGTATTTGGTTTCTTATTGAAATACAAAAACAAGTGTCTCAGCACTTTTGGAAATTCAACCCCCCCCCCCATGAACCACGGACCTTGCCGTTGGTGGGGAGGCTTGCGTGCCTCAGCGATACAGATGGCCGTACCGTAGGTGCAACCACTACGGGGGGGTATCTGTTGAGAGGCCAGACAAACGTGTGGTTCCTGAAGAGGGGCAGCAGCCTTTTCAGTAGTTGCAGGGGCAACAGTCTGAATGATTGACCGATCTGGCCTTGTAACACTAACCAAAACGGCCCTGCTGTGCTGGTACTGCGAACGGCTGAAAGCAAGGGGAAACTACAGCCGTAATTTTTCCCGAAGGCATGCAGCTTTACTGTATGGTTAAATGATGATGGCGTCCTCTTGGGTAAAATATTCCGGAGGTAAAATAGTCCCCCATTCGGATCTCCGGGCGGGGACTACTCAAGAGGACGTCGTTATCAGGAGAAAGAAAAATGGCGTTCTACAGATCGGAGTGTCGAATGTCAGATCTCTTAATCGGACAGGTAGGTTAGAAAATTTAAAAAGGGAAATGGATAGGTTAAAGTTAGATATAGTGGGAATTAGTGAAGTTCGGTGGCAGGAGGAACAAGACTTCTGGTCAGGTGACTACAGGGTTATAAACACAAAATCAAATAGGGGTAATGCAGGAGTGGGTTTAATAATGAATAAAAAAAATAGGAGTGCAGGTAAGTTACTACAAACAGCATGATGAAAGCATTAATGTGGCCAAGATAGACACGAAGCCCATGCCTACTACAGTAGTACAAGTGTATATGCCTACTAGCTCTGCAAAAGATGAAGAAATTGATGAAATGTATGATGAGATGAAAGAAATTATTCAGGTAGTGAAGGGAGACGAAAATTTAATAGTCATGGCTGACTGGAATTCGAGAGTGGGAAAAGGGAGAGAAGGCAACATAGTAGGTGAATATGGACTGGGGGAGAGAAATGAAAGAGGAAGCCCTCTGGTAGAATTTTGCACGGAGCATAACTTAATGATAGCTAACACTTGGTTCAAGAATCATAAAAGAAGGTTGTATACATGGAAGAATCCTTGAGATACTAGTAGGTATCAGATAGATTATATAATGGTAAAACAGAGATTTACGAACCAGGTTTTAAATTGTAAGACATTTCCAGGGGCAGATGTGGACTCTGACCACAATCTATTAGTAGTGAACTGTAGATTAAAACTGAAGAAACCGCAAAAAGGTGGGAATTTAAGGAGATGGGACCTTCATAAACTGACTAAACCAGAGGTTGTACAGAGTTTCAGGGAGATCAAAGGGGACAATTGACAGGAATGGGGGAAAGAAACACAGTAGAAGAAGAAAGGGTAACTCTGAGGGATGAAGTAATGAAGGCAGCACAGGATCAAGTAGGTAAAAAGACGAGGGCTAGTAAAAATCCTTGGGTAACAGAATAAATACTGAATTTAATTTATGAAAGAAGAAAATATAAAAATGCAGTAAACAAAATAGGCAAAAAGGAATACAAACGTCTCAAAAATGAGATCGACAGGAAGCGCAAAATGGCTAAGCAGGGATGGCTAGAGGACAAATGTAAGGATGTAGAGGCTTATCTCACTAGGGGCAAGACAGATACCGCCTACAGGAAAATTAGAGAGACCTTTGGAGAAAAGAGAGCCACTTGTATGAATATCAAGAGCTCAGATGGAAACCCAGTTCTAAGCAAAGAAGGGAAAGCAGAAAGGTGGAAGGAGTATATAGAGGGTCTATGCAAGGGCGATGTACTTGAGGACAATATTATAGAAATGGAAGAGGATGTAGATGAAGTTGAAATGGGAGATACGATACTGCGTGAAGAGTTTGACAGAGAACTGAAAGACCTGCGTCGAAACAAGGCCCCGGGAGTAGACAACATACCATTAGAACTACTGACGGCCTTGGGAGAGCCAGTCTTGACAAAACTCTACCATCTGGTGAGCAAGATGTATGAGACAGGTGAAATACCCTCAGACTTCAAGAAGAATATAATAATTCCAATCCCAAAGAAAGCAGGTGTTGATAGATGTGAAAATTACCGAACTATCAGTTTAATAAGCCACAGCTGCAAAATACTAAGCGTATTCTTTACAGACGAATGGAAAAACTGGTAGAAGCCGACCTCGGCGAAGATCAGTTTGGATTCCGTAGAAATGTTGGAACACGTGAGGCAATACTGACCTTACATCTTAGAAAATGATTAAGGAAAGGCAAACGTGGTGTATGACGACAGAAATAACAATTGGACAACTGAATACGCATAACAGTCGACTTGTTATGCAGGAGCTCCGTAAAGAGGTGGAGGAGAGGAGACTAGATGTGCTCTGCCTACAGGAGCCGTACTCCCAAGCTGGGAAAATAGCCTTTGCTGCTACAACATGGCAGATTGTCAGCAGAGATGAGGATCCTAGAGCAGCAATAATAATAACAAATAAACTCCTAAGGGTAACTACCCTCTCACAATTCGCAACTCGTCACTGCAACGTCGTGGAGCTCCAGTCACCAATGGGAGTAATTATACTCATAAACATGTATTTTCAATATGGAGATGAAATAGAACGACACTTGGAACATCTGGCAAGAGTCACCACGGCGTTGCGAGGACGAAAAATAATAATAACAGCTGACATCAATGCAAAATCCCCCCTATGGTACAGCGGCACCAGAGATGCGAATGGAGACAAAGTAGAGGACTTTCTAATGGCTTCACAGCTCGTGGTGGCAAACAAGCCGGGCAATCCTCCTACCTACACAGCAGGAGGAGGACAAGGCACGAACATAGACGTTACCTTAACATCACATAACGCAACCAATTTAATAAAGAACTGGAGAGTTATAGGCAATGCCACCACGAGCGACCACAACCTAATAACCTTCACCTTGAGTGAAAGAGAGTGCCGCTAGACCATGGGATGGGAGGTGCAGTATAATTATAATAGAGCGGATTGGGAACTTTTAGCGAGGGAGTGCGACATTCCTGCATTACCAGAAGGTGACGTACACGAAGACTTCGACATAGACAAAAGAGCTGAGGAACTGGTGGGTGCAGTACATAGAGCGGTGAGGGCCGCCGTACCAACCAGGAGGAAGGCCGTGGCGGCCTCGCCAGCACCATGGTCGCCTGAATTAGAGGAGTTACGTCAATCTGTTAGAAGGCTAAGGAGAAACTACCAGCGCAGTGTCGTCTGGCTGGAAAGACAAAGATGGCAGTTGCAATACAGGGAGGCTAAGCAAGGTTTTCAGAAAGCATTACGTGAAGTGAGACTACGTAGCTGGGAAAGCTATGTGCTGAACCAGTTGGCTGTAGATCCGTGGGGTCTCCCTTATAAATTGGTACGGGAAAAATCCGCTCTCCTCTGGAGTTATCAACTGTCAGGCGAGGGGATGGGATGACGGAGTCTTGGCAGGAAATTGCTGAGGTCCTTCTCCAGTCCCTGCTGCCTGACGACAATGCGGACGTGGAAACTGAAAACCAAAAGCAACTGCGGGACGCATATTTAACGGAATACAACAACAACACGGCAGTCTACCCATTCTCGGAAGAGGAGGTGGCTGCACAAATAAAATCCCTGAAAAGAGGAAAAGCTCCAGGACCAGACGGCATTGTGGCTGAGGTGGTGCAATTTCTGGCACCCCAGTTGGTCGCGCCGCTAACTCGCCTTTTCAACGAGTGTCTCCAACAAAGAAGGTTTCCCAAGAAGTGGAAAACTGCGAATGTGATTATAATTAAAAAAGGACCAGAGAAAGATCCAACTGACGTCAAATCTTATAGGCCAATCTGTTTATTGGACCTATTTGGAAAGCTCTTGGAGAAACTGCTGGCTGACAGATTGACGGCTCACCGGATGCTGTGGGGGATGAGCAGCAGGCAGTTTGGCTTCAGGCCGGGACGGTCGGCATCTGATGCCATCGCTCTGGCGGCTGAGGTCTGCGGCTCGACCCCGCATAAGTATGTCGTTGGCATCATGGTGGATATCAGTGGCGCCTTCGACGACCTGTGGTGGCCTTCGCTCTTCTCCTGCTTACGGGAGAAAGAGTGTCCAGGGCCGCTATATGGGTGTCTGAGGAGCTATTGTAAGGATAGGGAGGTTTGGCTATCATCCCCTAGCGGGAGAATTGGAAAAACAATCAGTAAGGGATGTCCCCAAGGCTCTGTACTGGGGCCCCTGTTTTGGGACATGCATATGGAACCCTTGTTAGACGAACTGCAACAAAGTGAAGAAGTGCTAGAGGTGATAGCCTACGCAGATGACCTCCTCCTGCTGGTCGGCGGTCGTAGCCGAGAGGACATAGAGCCAAAAATCGAAAGGGCCATTGAAAGACTGCACCAATGGCGCCTTAAAACGAAAATGAAAATTTCTCCTACTAAGTCTACCTATCTATTACTAAAAGGTCAGCTCATTAGAAATCCTACAGTGAGAATCGATGGCTCACCAGTTCTTCGGCGACGTGAGGCGCGATATCTGGGAGTCATAATTGACGAGAGATGGAACTTCAGAAGGCACATAGAAGCCGTAACACAGAAAGCTTTACAAATATTAAACAATCTCATTTCCATTGGACATAAACGTTTTCATCTCCCCCCTCATCTCATTAAACTTTATCACAACAGCATCCTCACATCAGTAGTGGGTTACGGCTCGGGAGTCTGGGCGCACAGGCTCACGCGGGTCGTGCCCGCCATGACAGTGAGAAGAGTCCAGAGAAACATGATACTAAGATCAGTGGGGGCCTATAGGACGTCACCGGGGGGAGCTCTGTTAGTTATAATGGGGCTCTGCCCACTAGACATCAAAATTAGACAACAAGCGGCATGGTATTGGGCGAAAAAAGGAAATTGGGAAAAAATAATAGATATCATGGGTGTGAGAGTAGAGGATAAAAGGGAGATAAGAAACAGAGGAGAGGAACTGTGGCAGAGGAACTGGGAGGAAGATGAAACGGGGAGAAGAACATTCGAGTTCTTACCTGATGTTAAAGAACGCGGTACCATGAAGTATTTCGAACCCACACGAGGACTCATCCACTTTCTCACTGGTCATGGACCCTATCCGACATACTTATGTCGGTTTGGGAAAAGGGCAACCCCCGAGTGTGACTGTGGCGCGGCGGAAGGAACTCCCGAACATGTGGTTTTCGAGTGCCCTCTCTTCAATGACGTGGCGGAAACTTACAGAGACAGACTTCCACATAACGAGACATACGACCTTCTAAGGTAGGAAGACACTTTTCATACCTTGAATGCTCTGGCAGAAGAGGTATCACGAAAAGTTTTAATAGAGTACCTAAGGGACCTAGGGTAAATACAAAATACCAAATTCTTGACCAACCAACCGATTAAGACTTGATCTCAATCCCATACCGCCTGTGCGTGGAATGGCCGACTTCTGTTAGTTGGAAACCGCCACGTGCGGGATTAGGGGGATGGGATCAAGCAAACCGATTATGACAAAGCACCAAATAAGACGTAGGTTAAGTTAGTAGAGTAGGATTAGATTAGAATACTAACATAGGAAGCTGCAGCGATTACTAACCTTGGCCGGCCCAGTGCCAGGGGCACGCTCCTCGGGGTTAGCTCGGGGAGCCTGGCCATTCCAAGTAGGTTTATACTCACTGGCACACCTGTGACGCTGCAGTTAGTAGTCATTCTAGATTAGAAATAGGTAAATTAAACTGCTCATTGCTACCGTAGGAAATTAACACTAGCTTAGGAACTTAAAGTAGTATTTCATAAATAGAAATCATAGGTAAACTAAAGTATTATTGTTACTGTAGGAATTTAACATTACTTCAA
Source organism: Schistocerca cancellata (assembly GCF_023864275.1). Taxonomy (NCBI): domain Eukaryota; kingdom Metazoa; phylum Arthropoda; class Insecta; order Orthoptera; family Acrididae; genus Schistocerca; species Schistocerca cancellata. The sequence goes on along the minus strand of NC_064628.1, from coordinate 832,190,454 downwards.
GAACTTAAAAAGTAGCTCACTAACACTAATTGTAATATTAGCTGCAAAAAATATAAATAAATTTATGTAATAATTATGGCCCACTAATCATGTTAGGAGGTGGGCTACACATGTATAATTAATATTGTTGTTAATAAAGATTTTTTTTAAAAAGAAGAAAAGAAAAAAAAACGTACGTTTCTGTCATTTGCAGACTTAGAGAAAGCTTTTGACAATATTGACTGGAATACTCCCTTTCATATTCTGAAGGTGGCAGGGGTAAAATACAGGGAGCGAAAGGCTATTTGGAATTTGTACAGAAACCAGATAGCAGTTATGAGAGTCGAGGGACATGAAAGGGAAGCAGTGGTTGGGAAGGGAGTGAGACAGGGCTGTAGCCTCTCCCCGATGTTATTCAATCTGTATATTGAGCAAGCAGTAAAGGAAACAAAAGAAAAATTTGGAGTAGGTATTAAAATCCATGGAGAAGAAATAAAAACTTTGAGGTTCGCCGATGATATTCTAATTCTGTCAGAGACAGCAAAGGACTTGGAAGAGCAGTTGAACGAAATGGATAGTGTCTTGAAAGGAGGATATAAGATGAACATCAACAAAAGCAAAACGAGAATAATGGAATGTAGTCAAATTAAGTCTGGTGATGCTGAGGGAATTAGATTAAGAAATGAGACACATTAAGTAGTTAAGGAGTTTCTATCTGGGGAGCAAAATAACTGATGATGGTCGAAGTAGAGAAGATATAAAATGTAGACTGGCAATGGCAAGGAAAGCGTTTCTGAAGAAGAGAAATTTGCTAACATCGAGTATAGATTTAATTGTCAGGAATTCGTTTCTGAAAGTATTTGTATGGAGTGTAGCCATGTATCGAAGTGAAACATGGACGATAAATAGTTTAGACAAGAAGAGAATAGAAGCTTTCGAAATGTGGTGCTACGGAAGAATGCTGAAGATTAGATGGGTAGATCACATAACTAATGAGGAGGTATTGAATAGAATTGGGAAGAAGAGGAGTTTGTGGCACAACGTGACAAGAAGAAGGGACCGGTTGGTAGGACCTGTTCTGAGGCATCAGGGGATCACAAATTTAGCATTGGAGGGCAGCGTGGAGGGTAAAAATCGTAGAGGGAGACCAAGAGATGAATACACTAAGCAGATTCAGAAGGGTGTAGGTTGCAGTAAGTACTGGGAGATGAAGAAGCTTGCACAGGATAGAGTAGCAGGGAGAGCTGCATCAAACCCAGTCTCAGGACTGAAGACCACAACAACAATAACAACAAGCCGGTGAAATAGTGCATAAGAAGGGATTTTTTTAATATAAATCATTATTAGAGTATTACTAAAGCATTTTTAGAGTTACATCTATGGAAACCGGCATTTGACTTTTTGTTAAGAAATTTAAAAAAGTGATTCAGTGTATCTGGAAATTCAGCCTCGAAGAAATATGGATGAAAATTTTTATGAAAATATTTTGTTATATTAAAACACTTCTAACGCTAACTCTATTAAAACTCGTATTGATTTCAAAAGAAATATGTGTTCGGGAATGAAAGTTTCTAGGGAAATATCACCACAGGAAATCAAAAGGTAGAATTAACAAAGCCCTCCGACTGCAGTTGTGAGAGTCACGTTTTGGTCAGAAGTACATTGGCAAAATACTAGGCTTCTATTGCCTCAATTAGCGCAGAAAGTTTAGACTACGTTGCAGTTTATGAAAAACATAAAAATTCGAAAAACAAAAAAAAAAAAAAACAATCTTTGCAGACCATACAGTCTACGCGACCGTAGCAGCGGGCACTAAGCTAGTAAGAACATAAAATAAACTTTTTTTTTAAGTAAGAAAGTCAGCTCTATTGCAGGAGAAAAATACATATATTTCGGCCGCTATTTGCTACGTAGGGGAAAATACACAATGAATAAGATTGACGGACTCTATGTAATCCTTTATAAAGGTTGTCTGATGCGTCTGTATGTGTGTATGTATTTCCGGTAGCAAATAAACGTCGGTGTTCTGAAATGTTGTTTCCCAGCAGTTTACCATGCAAAATTGATAAAGAGTATACGTTATTAAGATTGCTTTCGCCATTAATAAACTTTATCATTGATACTTCCTTAATTCTGATTCTTCAATTTGACTGTACCATGGATGATATCGCATTGTGACTGTTCGGTACTGGGCCAAGCGGATTCAATTTGTGCTTACGTTTCGTCTAGTGCGAACACACCGCCATTTCAAAGTGACGTCGCTTGACTTCCGGTTGATGTTTAGTGTTAATCGACCCTAAGCGTGTTGGTCAAAGATCCACAAACTTTGCTTTTCGCCAACTACAACAATGCGGCAACGAAGTGACAAAATAATGCAAAAGAAAATACTTTTAAATTCTGTGCTCATATCAGGCTATTACAACAAGGGTCCCAGATTTCTAGAGTAGAACAAGACGGGCTTTTTCAAGGCTAGTACAAAAAATGATGACATCAAAAATGGCTCTGAGCACTATGGGACTCAACTGCTGTGGTCATAAGGCCCCTAGAACTTAGAACTACTTAAACCTAACTAACCTAAGGACATCACACACATCCATGCCCGAGGCAGGATTCGAACCTGCGATCGTAGCGGTCGTGCGGTTCCAGACTGTAGCGCCTTTAACCGCTCGGCCACTACGGCCGGCTGATGACACCAAAAATCTCCTGTGATTCAGACATTGAGAGGATGATCATAAAATTGATTCTTCTTTATTTTACTTTGTTCTACTCATACATTGCATTGTCGCGCGAAAGAACACCATGATATGTAGTAGAAATAAATTAGGTACTATAGTAGTACGTGTAATTCGTAAAATCGATTGTTGTTAACAATGCAGAAGCTTCTCGAACAAGTCTCTGTGTGTCCGTCTTTTTAGCGATGGTTGCGGGACGCGACTGTTCGATAGAGGATGTAAAATTAAACACCTTTCAGCCGTCAATTTTCAACCTTATTTTATTAGGCAACCAGTTTCAGCGTTTTACTACGCAATCTTCAGGCCCCTGACGGACGTGTAGGAATAATCTACCTCGCTTGTGACCAAAACGGGGGCCAGCAATACTGGTGTTAGTAGATATTTGCTACTGTGACCACTTCAACTGTAACCTGCCGACTCGGCAGGTTGCTGTTTGTCAGAAATCTTTTGCTGTTTATTTCCCAATATGTCGCTATTTCCAAGGTTCCACTCACAAGACTTACTCCCATAAAACTCGCTGCAGCCATGAAACTCGACAGCAGTCAGCTTTGGGTGAAACGAGCTTCTCTGAGACCACAGCAACCTGCAGGCACGCGAAGTTCCATGCTCAGAAACCCGAGTTCTGTATCCAGCTAGTATAGAGATCAGTGTGCAGTCTCTGTATTTGCAAGGAAGGCTGCTTCCTTGGTTGAATGGTTGAAACAAACGGAAGGCTGGTGTCTTGGATCACAGACGGTACAGACTGCACATGTTGAGACCAACTGCTTGATCAGCTGAATGGTGGCGGCATCGATTTGCAAGCGACTTCTGGAATATTTAGCAGTTTATTTTTATGTTGACTGAATTATTTTCAGTAAGGGATACTTTATTACACTGATGAAGCCTTGAGCAGCGTTTGGTTGCACATTGAGATATGCGGAAGAAAGTAACATTTCGTTACACAGGTAAAGCTGTTTTAAAACACAAAAATATTTACAAATAGTTGTCGAGATTAAGTCAGCCAATTTACAAGCCGAAACTCAGGACTCATATCGTTGCCACACTGGTGTGAATGGCCTTTTATTTGAGAGCATTTATTTGTGTCAAAATATGAGGAAATGAATATTAAATGCAAGGTCGTTCCTTTCTACTGTTTTCTGTTCGTCTTCATGACTCGTTCTTCTGTATACTCAGGACTGCTTATATTTTTCCCACTGATAAAGTACGAAGGAATGTTTGGACCCTGCCGGCCGCGGTGGTCTAGCGGTTCTAGGCGCTTAGTCCGGAACCGCGCGACTGCTACGGTCGCAGGTTCGAATCCTGCCTCGGGCATGGATGTGTGTGATGTCCTTAGGTTAGTTAGGTTTAAGTAGTTCTAAGTTCTAGGGGACTGATGACCACAGATGTTAAGTCCCATAGTGCTCAGAGCCATTTGAACCATTTTTTTGTTTGGACCCTTGCTTTGAAAAGGGAGAATTTTAAGCGATTCTAGCACACAAAGCATATTTCAGAATCCTTGCGCAGCTATTTCCTCGAGCTGAAAATTAGGGTGTATGTTGATGCTCGGATCTAAAACCAAATTTTGACATAACAGACTGTTCTAACTCACTGCAACAAATATCTCTATAACTAATGTTTCCTAGTAATAGCAGAAGGTTCATTCATCTGTAGATCTCTTTTACAAATGTAGAGGCCACGTCTTAATGTTGCATACGAGTATATATATATATATATATATATATATATATATATATATATATATATATATATAATGCTCATTATCTTGATAGAGTTTCGGTATCTGTGCTAGATTAAGCAACAGCCATAGAACATAATTGCATATTTGTGTAAATATTGGACGTTGTGGACGTAATGGATGCCATTGAGAAATCTGTTCTGAGCAGACCCAACTACTTCCGTCCGACCGTACTTCTGAGTTCTCTGCTTGCTCTAAGGTGAGATGTAGGAACTGTAACTCGGGAAATATTAGTTCACTTTAATACATTAATGAATAAAAAATTTACCAAACGGTGGCATACTTCTTTGCCACAGGAGTACTGGATAATTCACAGCTGCCATCGACTAGCAAAGAATCGCTTGATACACTAATTAACAAACTGTTCTCTTGATGAACAATGTACAACATTTACTACTGTAGAAGTTCATTAGAAACTTAAACAACTCGTTTGTCTTACACTATGATGCTGACTCCTTCATAAGAGGTCTCTAATTGCGCAAAGTTCTTGCATGCTAGAAACTATATTGACCTCTGCATGAGGGCACCGCTATGTTGCGAGGGAGGCATCGTCTTGTGGAGTGCCTTCCATTGGCTGTCACGGATTGCCGCGAGCCGTCACTAACGTCTGTGCCATCAATTCGCGTTTGCCGACTTTGGTGAGGCAAGCGATATCTGGACTATACCACAGAATCGCTAAAAAAAAATAAACGCCTCTTGGCATCCTGATATTTCTCTTTCTACTCCTATGAAAGCAATGTACTCAATGCCTAAATGACTATAAGAGTTGACCAAGAACCAGCAAATCACTGCGTAACTGCATTTCTGTTGTCTGTAAGAAGAAAGAATTGTCGATACAGTGTTTCGAACTGTTTTTTACTCTTTCACCACGCCAAATGTAAAAACAATAACCATATTGGGAATTTCGGATAAATTAGGCTAAAAGTACTACCATATGAGAGGTACCAATAAAACAGTTCGTTCAGTTGTTAAAATCAGTGCTTTACTTCAGATATAAACGAGAAAAGCTGTAGCTGCCGGCTCCACTTCGTATAGTCCTTAGGCAGGTGTTACACTACCAAGTTTCTTTGTCCAATATCTTTGTCAAATATCTTTGTCAAAGAAATTTGATGGTGTAATAGGGAACTTTGTCAAATGTCGTCAAATATTTGATCAAATCTAGGGCCTCGCTGTAGATTTGATCAAAGAAGTCGCTTGTCTTCTGTTCACTGCAATGTGACATGTTACCACGTGGAGCGCTAGCATTGCTGCAGCGTTCTGTCATCTGTAGTGTTTTTATGAACATTGCCTGTAAATATAACTGGTGTGTACTGACAACTACAAAATTAATAGAGATTTATAAAGCTGAAGAGGCGCTTTACAACGTGAGGCACCCTGAATACAAAAATAGATTAAAAAGATTGGAGACCTAACCTAACCTAATCTGACTCTCTGCTGTAGCAAAGAATCGAAGATTTCTTAAGTGAATATTGTGCTTTGTGATATGAGGATACACTTCACTGAGCACATACAGAAATGCATGCTCATCCATTCTTAAGTAAATGATGTACGACTTGACTAAGCTCACGTAACAAGTTTTGTTGAATGCTTTTATCGTGTCGTCAGAAAACCCACGGCTTCACCCAGGTACGTTTCCTTTTTTTCCCCCCATTTCTCTTGCACATGTGCACACAGTGCAATTGTGGTACATGCAAGTGCTGCGGTTAATAACAAGTTGTTGTTGCCAGCCATCTTGAACTTTGACGAAAAATATGATGACAGTGTAATACCCCTTCTAGCGCTACGTCAAAGATCTCTGTCAAATATATATGACGGAATATTTGATCACATCTTTGATCAAATCTTTGACAAAGAAATTTGATAGTTTAATGCCAACCTTAATGACAGAAGCCCAGCTTTCCGCCCTCCACCATGTGACTTAGTCATTTATTTCAAACTTTAGCATGCCAGAGATATGGGCGTGTGCGGTCTATGTGAACCTGTGAATACTGTTGGTACCCCCAAACGGTTGGATAAATATTCTTTGCTGTGCTACAGGTCACGTGACAAGACGTCTAGAGCTTTCAGTAACAGGCTTGAATATAACAAGTTGGCAGCAGGTAGTCTCGCCTGGATCTCCGACGAGGCCGACCACAGGTTGCAGCATTCAGTATGCACCAGTTGATGGCAAGGTTGGTAATCGTCCTAATCCATATTAAATTACGCATTTTTTGACAGAGTTCAGCTCTCTACGTTAAGTCGCAGTGAAATTTAACTGTAATTTACGGCTTTAACTTCTTAGCGGGTGTACTTCAACTGTGCTGTCTTCTCGATTAACTGTCTGCTTCTGGCGATGTTGAGCTTCAGAATAGTAAAGTGTGGTTTAAAGTTATCGTTCACACTCATGTCCGAGTTCTTTTTAAGTGATGCTGTTCATGGTATCTGTTGTGATTATGTTGTTACGAGATGCGTAAATTTCTTAAATTTTAGGTGACAGAACGCACCTCTTCAACAACCATACAACCCCCCCCCCCCCTTGCACCGACAAAAATCACAGGTTTCCATTTTTTAAAACTTACCATGGAAATCATTTTTTACGAAAGACTATACTGAAATATAGGTAATTAAAACATAATTTTCTATAAGCACAACCATGAAACCAAAAGATTTAATATACACAACAGGTGCTACCGTCTGTCTTCTTAGCAGTGTCACTCTGCTGCAGTGTTCTGCTCGATATATGTCGATACAAATCTGAAGACTGACTATGACTTGATGCAACGTTAAACAGTTGCATTGTAGTTGCTAGGTGAACTTATCTTGGGTATACTACACACAAACACACGCACACAAAGTAGCTTGACCCGCGCACCAGTCTATTTGCATCACGTTGGTCACCCGTTGTTACGATCACTGGTGCGGGCGCAGCGGCAAATTATAGTTACGTTATGCGTATCATAACTGTAGCTTTAAATAAAAGACATACGATGCGGCAAAGTAAATAGGAACGGTGTAAATGTAGAAAGGTAACGTTCCGCGTCAAGAACTAATCTTTTGTTTTCATAGGCATGTATTCAAGAAAACTTAAAGTGAAATGACAATATTCCGACCCTTGCGGTCAGTGGTTCACATTAATGGGACACGCACGTGTTTACCGACCTTCAGTTCGCAGGTATATGTCAGCTAGCAGTCAAGCTCATTGCAGAAAGGTGTCGCATCCGTCGTAGACCAGACACGCAGGTGAATCCGTTGCGCAACATCTCGGTTTCAATTAGTCGAGGCATACTCTCATTCACATCAAATTTTCTGTGGGGGTATTAGAACAGATACTCATGTTGATCAGAAACTTACTGAATCTGCTTCCAGGCTTGTATAAATGTGTTCCACGCGAGGAGGGAATTTTTGGATCTAGTCAGTCTGTTTTATTCTAAGACCTGCATATTTGACCTAGTGCAACTTAGTCTGGGCTTTGTCTTTACGTCAGGACTGCGCGCTTGGCGTGATTTGAAGCGACTCCCTCAAAACAGCTTGAATTGGTGAATTCCTCTGATTAGGTGCCCAAATGCATGTTGCCCTAACAGTGAGCTCAGGTCTTAATGTGCACACAAGCACCTTGCACACGGTCATTTAGAAGTAGTAATAAATGAGAATCAACAACAGCTTGCTTTCTATGTCGACGATATTTTAAAATCGTTAATTAGCTTCGTTTAACGGTTGCTATTAATGCCGAAATCAACTGGGTGTGGGCAAGTGTTCCTGAGAACATTGTGGAAGGCATAAATGTACATCGTGAAGCAGATGTTTTTGCTTGCCTATTGTAAGGCCTGAAAATAAGAGCTGGATGTTTCAAACGCGTTGAAATGAAATGACGGTGTGGCATTGTTGGCCGGGAGGGTCCATTCGGGGGAGTTAGGCCACCGTATTGCAAGTCCCTTTTAGGTGACACCACTGCGGCGACTTGGGAGTCAATGTTGATTAAGGATACACAACACCCATTTCCCTGCCGGGAATCGAACCCGGGCTCCCTGTTGTCGGTAATGCTACCGCTACGCTACGGAGGCGGACACAGACAAGGGAGTGAAATTAAAGTACCTCACAAGGGAACCTCTCCATCGCACCCCCCTCAGATTTAGTTACAAGTTGGCACAGTGGATAGGCCTTGAAAAACTGAACACAGATCAATCGAGAAAACAGGAAGAAGTTGTGTGGAACTATGAAAAAATAAGCAAAATATACAAACAGAGTAGTCCATCTAGGATAATGTGAGCTCAGCAGCGCCGTGGTCACGTGGTTAGCGTGAGCAGCTGCGGAACGAGAGGTCGTTGGTTCACGTCTTCCCTCGAGTGAAAAGTTTAATTTTTTATTTTCAGTTTATGTGACAAACTTTTATGTTTTGATCACTTTTTTGAGAGTGATTATCACATCCACAAGAAAACCTAAATCGGACAAGCTAGAAGAATCTTTTTACCCATTCGCCAAGTGTACAAGTTAGGTGTGTCGACAACATATTCCTGTCATGTGACGCACATGCTGTCACCAGTGTCGTATAGAATATATCAGACGTGTTTTCTTGTGGAGCAATCGGTTGACCTGTGACCTTGCGATCAAATGTTTTCGGTTCCCATTGGAGAGGCACGTCCTTTCGTCTACTAATAGCACGTCTTTGCGGTGCGGTCGCAAAACACAGACACTAAACTTATTACAGTGAACAGAGACGTCAATGAACGAACGGACAGATCATAATTTTGCGAAAATAAAATTTTACTCGAGGGAAGACCTGAACCAAGGACCTCTCGTTCCAGAGGTGCTCACGCTAACCACGGGACCACGGCGCTGTTGTACTTACATTATCTTGACGTTTCCTATCTTGCCCATGGACTACTCAGTTTGTATATTTTGCTTATTTTTTCATAGTTCCACACAACTTCTTCCTGTTTTCTCCATTGATCTGTGTTCAGTTTTTCAAGGCCTATCCACTGTGCCAACTTATAACTAAATCTGAGGGGGGTGCGATGGGGAGGATCCCTTGTAAGTAGTCAGCGATTTGCCTTAAAAAGATGCAGTGCGACCAGTCTTGTAAGTTACGTAAATATATTTACATAATTTTTTTAAATCGTAAAGTCATGGTTACAACATCATGTGAACTATTTTTTCTTCATGTCAGGTTGGAGAAATAAATGAGAGCTTTATTACATACCGCTGAGGCAGCCGAGATTAATGCGACCAGCGCCCAGGACACGTGTAGCAGCACACCCGTTTCGGCACCCATTTCGGATTTCTTCTGGACGATGCGATGAGCTCGGTGGATCTCGACGACAGTCACACGGACGAAACCGAAGCGGCACACACTGGAATGTTCAAACACTCACTACCCGTGAACGTCAACGACGTTCGCTCGAGTCAACACGAAGAACGAGTGCTACTCGTGTTCAGCCCAGCACAGCCTGTGCGCTTCGCTCGTTCAGGAAGCTCTAAAGGCTAGTGCGCATGAGTCCCTATTGTGACTTAAAGCTCTTTGGTCTGGTAATAATACACATTCAGTGGTGCTGAAGACAAGTCGGGCACTGTACCGGTCGGAAAGGGTGCACTTTCGCGAGATCTAAACACAGACTCTGCTAGCCTGCGTGGCCCCGGGTTGTTTTTCCTGTCCAGTGTTGTTTGCCTGTTCCAGACGAAGGTTGTCGTCAGCGACTGTCTGTCCACACGCTACAACTCACGGCCCCACCGCAGGAGCACTCTCACAGCACGGTTATTTTTGCTGCAGAGATAAAATGTCTCTCGCTTCCCTCGCAGTGTGGACTGACGGATACCGCACGTAAATACAAGCCCTCTTCTAATATCAACTTGCGCTGGGCTGTTCTAAAAGCTTTCCAGTAACGTCCGAATTACTAGAAAAATGCAGGTAGTCCAAGACTAATAATCTCCCTAATGTGGACTAAGAACAGCTCTGCTTACTGTCTTTGCCTGCCCAATAGTATTTGGTACAGATATTTTATATTCACACCAGTCTGTCAACAAGCAATACAGTATACATTTTTATAAGCGTCAAAGCAATAATACAATGTAAAGATTATCACTTTAACTCAATACAAGCACTACAAGAGAACGATTTGAAAAGCGTTGCAGTCACTAATCTGACTGATTTACTTCAAGGTAAATAGCACCTCTGGAACGGGAATTATTATGCGGTTACATCTCTGATACTTCTACTCATTGCGGACAATTGCCAAGCACTTATTTCTTCTATTCCCCCATTAAATGATCCAATATTACTATTTTTTTGTTTTCCCTATTAGCAACGTGGTACGCTACTTTACTTGATTGATATGTGGACTAACGCTGCGGTGCATACAGAGATGAACTTTACGGCTAAGACCTGAGGTGTGTTCGTAGGTGGCGACTGGCGGAATTTGTTTTTGGCGCGTACGGGAGTCCTGCGACGAAACAGCGTCCTTCGCGACTGGCGAGCGGCAACTGACGCCCGGAGCGTCGCCAGCACATCGCGACCGAGCGCAGTCTGCGCATGCGTCGGCAGCAACAGGTGCCGGCGCGTCTCCCACCTAGGCGCGCCATTTTTAGCAGTCCAGCCGCGAGGCTGACGGCGCGATAGCACGCTGCCCGATTGCTGTTTGTTTACAGCCCCATCCATCCCATTCCATCAGCGCACGGACGCGCTTACGACGCGCCGTCAACGTGAAGCGAGACATTCGCCTCCACGTCGTAGCTCGCGGGTCCGAGTTCACCTTCTGAACACAGAAATGTATGTACGTGTACACTGAAACGCACGCCATGTTAGCTATGCGGTGAAAGGCAAAGTATTTCGGACGTTTCACGGCAAATAGTTGTAAGTACACCCCTCTATTAGTCAATATCCATTAGAGGTTCTCCTTTTGTTCAAATACACTGTAACCTCCCCACAGATAAAAATATAATTATAAAATTCATTCACATTCAGCGTAACACAGTTAAAAATACCTCCCAACAGTAAAAATAGTTATATAATTCACTTTCAGCGTAACCTCCCAATAAAAAAAATTCCGTAACCTACCAATAATACAATGTGACTAACCTCCGAATAAAAAATGTGACTCATATATAACCTTTCAATAACTGACTGCGAATTTAAACCGCTAAATTTTGGACGCCAGCAGCGCTGCGTCATGGCCCTGAAAGATCATACTGAACAAATTGAAAAATCTTAACTCAGTGAAGTCGCCGGATAACGCGCATATATCTGCTCCTATAATAAATTTTTCTGACACAGCCCAGTGCAATGCTGGCTGATAGATTTGTCATGTATAAAAAGAAACAACTTATTTTGCTTTACAATAATAGCCCACTGCTTGAATACTGCTCAGCAGTGTGGGATCCGTACCAGATAGGGTTGATAGAAGAGATAGAGATCCAACGGAGAGCAGCGCACTTCGTTACAGGATCATTTAGTAATCGCGAAAGCGTTACGGAGATGATAGATAAACTCCAGTGGAAGACTATGCAGGAGAGACGCTCAGTAGCTCGGTACGGGCTTTTGTGTGTTTTGGGGTTTATGGGCGCTCAACAGCGAGGTCATCAGCGCCCTGACACACATTAAAAGGAACGAATGTGGAGAGACCTAATAAAACTGAAAAACACATTCAAAGAAAGCAGGATAAGAGGGAAAACACTACATAAGAAAGTAAAACCTAAGGGAAGGGAAAACATAGCAACAAGAATGACACAGGAAAGTGTCATTGGCTGGCCACTTACATAAAAGATGGGCGAGCTTGTCACACAGTGAGCAAATTAAAATCCTCTCCCTAAAATCTTTGTAAAAACATTTGACAAGGCACAGAACTTTAAAACTTTAACCACATTCGTCCGAGTGTTGCCTAAAAGAGTTGGCAGGTCCGCTGGCAAATCAGCCGAGGCCCGCTGGTCAGAAAATAAAACGCAATCCAGTAAAATGTGGCTCACAGTGACCTGGACGCCGCAAGCACCACACAATGGAGGGTCTTCACGCCGGAGCAGGAAGCCATGCGTCATAGGGCTGTGGCCTATTCGAAGCCGAGTGAGGAGAACCTCGTCCCGTCGATGGGGCTGAAAGGAAGTACACCACACACGCGTTGTGGGCTTGACTAGACGGAGCTTATTGTCAGTCACTTCCAGCCACTCATCCTCCCACCGACACATGACTCGGGAGCTCAACAGCGAGGTGAGTGCGTGCAACGGGATAGCACACTGAGATACGTGTGGATCAAGACACGCCTCCTTGGCTGCGAGATCTGCCCTTTCATTCCCAGCAATGCCGACATGCCCCGGAACCCAGCAGAAAGCTACAACCTTCCCCAGTCGCTGTAGTCGGAGGAGGGCATCCTGGATGGTCTGGACTACTTTATCCGCCGGATACAAATGGTGCAATGATTGAAGGGCACTGAGTGAATCGGAACAGACAAGAAATTTAAGAGAGGAAGAAAGTCTCATCGGCTCCAGTGACGGGCTTTTGTTGAAGCTTCGAGAACATACCTTCACCGAGGAGTCAAGCAGTATATTGCTCCCTCCTACGTATACCACGCGAAGATACCATTAGGATAAAATCAGAGAGATTAGAGCCCACACAGTGGCATACCGACAATCCTTCTTTTCACGAACAATACGAGACTAGAATATAAGTGAGAACCAATAGAGGTACTCAAGGTACCCTCCGCCACACACCGTCAGGTGGCTTGCGGAGTATGGATGTAGATGAAGATCACCATGGATTGGATTAATTAGTAAATTCTTTAGATTGAGATGAATGATTGTCAAAAGTTAATTTTTATGAGAAAGATTATTATTAAGAGGTTTTTTAAAAACATTTACATGGGGCTTGATATAACAATAGTACATATGCGCGAGGCTGCTTTTACCTTATACTACAACGCTCAGGCACCGCCATCGCTCCCCACGACCCGGCCAGCCAACTCGATACACCAGAGTGCTCGCTACTACTTACTCTTACTGCTACACAGTTCCTATTGCATTCAACACTGCTCTCTGGTCGGAGATTCTCTTATAGCTTACATATCGCAGGCAGCGCGTAAGCAATCCATCGAAATTACATCTGCTCGAGCGCGCTAGCAAAGAATTCCTTAGTCATGGACCTCTTACATAATCCTCCACTGGAGGGGGACAAAAATTTGGCAGCGATGGTAAGTCAATTGGACTTGCCATGAGCAACAAATTTTTGTATAATCTATTTAGTTTACTAAGTCTACAGTCACAGAGTATATACATATATATTGAAAAATGTTGAACCACCTAACAAAATTAAAGAATTAGTATCTTTTCCTACATCTCGTCGACTACGCCACCATGAAATAATTGCCATTGCGCTCAACAACATCACACGTGCCTCAGAGCGCCGGAGAAGACAGCAAAAACAGGTTTGTACGTGCCGTGACTTTCACATTGGACAGAAAATATTAGTACGCACACATTATTTATCCAACAAAGGAAAAAGTAGATGCAATAAATTAGAGCTTCTATACGCAGGTCCATATAGAATTCGCAGCGTTCCTCACCCAAATGTAGTACACATCGAAACTTTGAGAACCAGAAAAACCAAGGGCAATCACCATATTTCCAATATTAAACCCTTTGGCTCTGAGCACTATCCAGATATTTATATGACCACTTACTGATGATGATTATATTTTTACTTGGCAAGTACCCAGAAAAGTAAGGTTAGTAGGTCGCTTTTCTTGTCGCTATATATCAGACCGTGCACATTTTTCCCATTTTTTGTGCATGTATCGAAAGTAAAATTTTTATCTGCAGGCACTATGAAATCTTTAAGACGTAACAAACACCATTTAATTTTAACAGTTTTTGCCTTCCGATATCTCAATATCTTGACTATTCTACATTTTTTGCTACTACATTACGATACTGTGTGTACATTGTTGCACTTGAAAACTGTCTATGGTTTTGACCTAATACGTTTTCTGTCATGCTATGCTGTGTGCTTAGCTTATCACTGGAAACAAGTTTTCATATAATGGGTACATGATTTAAATGTAGGATATTAATCCATATTCATCATTTTCAGAAAGCAATACCATGTAAAAGAACTAAATTAAACAACTACAGTGGTTAACTATGAAATGGAAATTTTACCATCAGAATGAAAGAAAGAAGATGCAATACTTTGCCATGAAAAGTAAATGGCTCAGAATTAACATACATTAACAAGAATATACTATACACACTTTATGATAGCAGTCTTAACTAATTATTTTTCTTTCAGAATACGAGGCGATTATTGCAGGCTGTCTGACAGAACTACACATGTTATTTTAGTGATGAAATGTGCTAGAAGTAAGAAACTCTATACAATATGAAATAATGAATGATAATGAATAGTTGTATGAAGTAAATGGTAATATGAATAATGAAGTGTCTATTTTTTTGCAGATATATTAAATGATGATGAATAGTTATACCATGAAGTTATGGTAATATGAATAACGAAGTTTTTCTTTGCAGATGATGATAATGATGAAGTTTATGTATTTTGTATTAGTTAAGAGATGTTGTGTAGTTATTTAAGTATTTGTTGCAGTTATGATGAAGTTATGGTAATATGAATAATGAAGTTTTTCTTTGCAGATGATGATAATGATGAAGTTCATATATTTACTGTTAGTTAAGAAATACTATGTAGTTATTTAAGTATTTGTTGCAGTTCCTTTTGACCGTATGTCTTATGTTGCATAGTATAATGACTGAATGTTTTGGGAAAGACAGCTAGAGTACATACATATTACATACACGTTTCATTAACTGTTAATTCGAAGTTTAATGCTTTTCAGCATAATATACATTTTTTTCTTCCAGCTCAATAATCCACTCTATATTTTTCCCAGCACTTAGTTATGAAACCTGTTCTTATACTTGCATCTTTTTTACCCAGTTGCGTATCATTCATGAATGTGATCACATTACTCTACTTGTTTCATAACCTTGCTACAGCTGACTTATTACGAATGATGTTATTAATCCTTATTTGCAGCAATACGTCAAAAGCAAATATTTTCATGCCCCAGCAATTGACTATCGATCCCAATGACATCTCCTTCGGTCAGAATGGTGGACAGCTTGATATGTCAACACCACATTCTTGTAGAATCCATATTCTTACATCAACATAGAATTAGTGCAAAAAACAAATATAGTGCTCCGTGATCATGAGGATGGACAGGACATACGGATATTGCAGTAATTTCTGGTAATTAGGTCAGAAGGTGAAGGACATTAAGTCTTATGCTAGTCATCATTCAGAATTACACTAGTGTATCAACCAATTTGAATAATTATTGTCTCGTCATGACTGGGTGTTGTGTGATGTCCTTAGGTTAGTTAGGTTTAAGTAGTTCTAAGTTCTAGGGGACTGATGACCACAGATGTTAAGTCTCATAGTGCTCAGAGCCATTTGAACCATTTTGAATAATTATTGGCACTCATTGGCTAGTTACTAAACTTTTATGTAGTATGTATGGAGTATTACAGAACATTATTCATAAGTCAACTCATTGCAGTAATTATTGGCATAGCATTTATGCATGTCATCTTACTACAGTAATTATTGGCATTCAGTGGCCAGTTACTTAACATTTATGTAGTATGTATCGATTATTACAGAACATTATTCATAAGTCATCTTATTACAGTAATTATTGACATGACATTTATGCAGTATTAAAAAACATCATTCGTAAGTCATCTCATTGCAGTAATTATTGGCATTCATTGTCCAGTTACTAAACATTTATGCAGTAATACAAAACATTATTCAGTATAATTCAGAAGTCATCATTCAAAACACGAGTTACTGCATGTAGCATCAAGCTGTTAGTGTTTATATATGATATCATGCAAGTGACATAAGACATATTTAAAATGTAAGACATTGTAACTATTACACAAGGTCTGTAGTCCAATAATACATAGACATAAGCGAATCAATACATCAGAAAAATTTGCATTATATTTAGGATTAGAAATATATCTTAAACTGGTAGCATTATTTAGTTGGGACTGATAATAATAAATTTTTTGTGCTAGCAATGCATTGCATTGGGACCGATAGTCAATTGCTGGGACATGAAAATATTTGCTTTTGACTTATTGCTGCAAATAAGGATTAATAACATCATTCGTAATAAGTCAGCTGTAGCAAGGTTATGAAACAAGTAGAGTAATGTGATCACATTCATGAATGATACGCAACTGGGTAAAAAAGATGCAAGTATAAGAACAGGTTTCATAACTAAGTGCTGGAAAAAATATGGAGTGGATTATTGAGCTGGATGAAAAAAAATGTATATTATGCTGAAAAGCAGTAAACTTCGAATTAACAGTTAATGAAACGTGTATGTAATATGTATGTACTCTAGCTGTCTTTCCCAAAACATTCAGTCATTATACTATGCAACATAAGACATACGGTCAAAAGGAACTGCAACAAATACTTAAATAACTACATAGTATTTCTTAACTAACAGTTAATATATGAACTTCATCATTATCATCATCTGCAAAGAAAAACTTCATTATTAATATTACCATAACTTCATCATAACTGCAACAAATACTTAAATAACTACACAACATCTCTTAACTAATACAAAATATATAAACTTCATCATTATCATCATCTGCAAAGAAAAACTTCATTATTCATATTACCATAACTTCATCATAACTGCAACAAATACTTAAATAACTACACAACATCTCTTAACTAATACAAAATACATAAACTTCATCATTATCATCATCTGCAAAGAAAAACTTCGTTATTCATATTACCATAACTTCATGGTATAACTATTCATCATCATTTAATATATTTGCAAAAAAATAGACACTTCATTATTCATATTACCATTTACTTCATACAACTATTCATTATCATTTATTATTTCATATAGTATAGAGTTTCTTACTTCTAGTACATTTCATCACTAAAATAACATGTGTAGTTCTGTCAGACAGCCTGCAATAATCGCCTCGTATTCTGAAAGAAAAATAATTAGTTAAGACTGCTATCATAAAGTGTGTATAGTATATTCTTGTTAATGTATGTTAATTCTGAGCCATTTACTTTTCATGGCAAAGTATTGCATCTTCTTTCTTTCATTCTGATGGTAAAATTTCCATTCATAGTAAACCACTGTAGTTGTTTAATTTAGTTCTTTTAGATGGTATTGTTTTCTGAAAATGATAAATATGGATTAATATCCTACATTTAAATCATGTACCCATTATATGAAAACTTGTTTCCAGTGATATAACTAAGCACACAGCATAGCATGACAGAAAACGTATTAGGTCAAAACCATAGACAATTTTCAAGTGCAACAATGTACACACAGTATCATAACGCAGTAGCAAAAAATGTAGAATAGTCAAGATATTGAGATATCAGAAGGCAAAAACTGTTAAAGTTAAATGGTGTTTGTTACGTCTTAAAGATTTCATAGTGCCTGCAGATAAAAATTTTACTTTCGATAGGAAAACAATCATACATGCACAAAAAAAGGGAAAAATGTGCACAGTCTGATATATAACGGCAAGAAAAGCGACCTGCTAACCTTACCTTTCTGGGTACTTGCCAAGTAAAAATATAATCATCATCAGTAAGTGGTCATATAAATATCTGGAAATGGTATTACAATGTGATAAATCATAAAGTGTGTTCATTCAATAAAGGGTTTAATAGCCGGCCGGACCGAACGAGGTGGCGCAGTGGTTAGACACTGGACTCGCATTCGGGAGGACGACGGTTCAATCCCGCGTCCGGCCGTCCTGATTTAGGTTTTCCGTGATTTCCCTAAATCACTCCAGGTAAATGCCGGGATGGTTCCTCTGAAAGGGCACGGCCGACTTCCTACCCCATCCTTCCCTAATTCGATGAGACCGATGACCACGCTGTCTGGTCTCCTTCCCCAAACAACCAACCAACCAACCAATAGCCGGCCGGAGTGGCCGAGCGGTTCTAGGCGCTTCAGTCTGGAACCGCGCGACCGCTACGGTCACAGGTTCGAATCCTGCCTCGGGCATGGATGTATGTGATGTCCTTAGGTTAGTTAGGTTTAAGTAGTTCTAAGTTCTAGCGGCCTGATGACCTTAGATGTTAAGTCTCAAAGTGCTCAGAGCCAAAGGGTTTAATATTGGAAATATGGTGATTGCCCTTGGTTTTTCTGGTTCTCAAAGATTCGATGTGTACTACATTGGGGTGAGGAACGCTGCGAATTCTATATGGACCTGCGTATAGAAGCTCTAATTTACTGCATCTACTTTTTCCTTTGTTGGATAAATAATGTGTGCGTACTAATATTTTCTGTCCAATGTGAAAGTCACGGCATGTACAAACCTGTTTTTGCTGTCTTCTCCGGCGCTCTGAGGCACGTGTGATGTTGTTGAGCGCAATGGCAATTATTTCATGGTGGCGTAGTCGACGAGATGTAGGAAAAGATACTTATTCTTTAATTTTGTTAGGTGGTTCAACATTTTTGAATATAACAGTCGGAGATAGCATAGTAGATTCATTTGGTATGGAGTTAATTACATCCTGGAATGAGAGTATGTGTGTGTCCCAATCAATGTCTTTTATGGCATTATGTTCTACATAGATTACCAATTTCTTTCATCAGTCGTTCAGAAGGGTTCGAAGAAGCGTGATACCTGGATATATAGATCGTAGAAATGTTTCTTGCTCGTAACATACGTGTCCATATCGCAGATCGAAATTGTGTTCCATTGCCGGAAATTAGTTTCAATACATGCCCTACATGAAATAACAAATGTTTTACAAATGCATTCGAAATAGATTTAGCAGTAGCTTTGCGTAACGGGGTGAACGTAACAAATTTCGAAGTGAGTTCAACTGCGACATAGATGTAACAAAATCCTCTATTAGTTCTCGGAATCGGACCAAAAATATCTACAGCGGCGATGTGTCTCAATTTAACGGGTATAATGGGATGTAACGGAGGAATATGTGAAGTCGTGTCTGATTTAGCTTTCTGGCAGATTTTGCATCTAAAACTCGTCGAATACGTTTCTCCATGTTGGCAAAATAACACTTCTGTCTCAGTATAAGAAAACATTTTCTGGCTCCGTAATGTGCGTAACTTAAATAAGTATACCAAATTAATTTGTTAACAAGTTCGTCAGGAATACATAATAACCAGTTGTTGCTGTCAGGGTGAGAGCGGCGAAACAGAATGTTATTGCGTACAGTGTAATTGTTTCTCATGGTAACGTTATTCTTATCTTGCCAAAGGTGTTTAATTTCTTTCCATGCGTTGTCTTTGCTCTGCTCTTGTGCTATGTCTCGTAACGACAACGAAATGAAATTTTCAAATGCAACTTGTTGAATATACCTGAGGCTAAAATTTGCTTGGCAGAAGTTGGTGGCGATGCCTCTTCTGATTGTTGCTGAGAGAACCGGATAATGCGTCTGCTACAATATTTTGTGTACCGGGTATGTGAACAACTGTAAAATTAAATTCCTGTAAATAAAGTTTCCATCTGCTTAATCTGTCATGTGTAAATTTAGTGTAATCTGTCATGTGTAAATTTAGTGGAAAGTAAAAACTGTATAGCTCTATGATGTGTGTAAACGGTAGTATGTCTTCCATAAAGAAAATGCCTGGTAAATGCTCATACAACACATAATGTTTCAAGTTCTGTAACAGAAGAATTGCGTTCGGCAGATGACAGAATGCGACTTGTAAAAGCGATGTTTTTAATTACTGTAGTACCGTCTTCTTCTATTTCCTGAAAAATGTGTACGCCTAAAGCTGTGTTAGAATCGTCGGTGGCAATGGAAAAATTTGTGGTAGGATCTGGGTGTGATAAAAGAGGTGTGTTCAGCAAAGCTTGTTTCAAATTAACAAATTCAGACTGCGCTTGGCTACCCCAGGACCAAATAGCGTTTTTACCCGTCGATTAGCATAATCTAGGGGTGTCTAAAGCAAATGAATAAATTTACGGATAAAGTTAATTAATCCCAGAAAGCTGCGTAGTTGTTTCTTCGTCGTTGGAACAGTAATGTCACGTAAAGCTTGAAGCTTTTCCGGGATCAGGCGCAATGCCTTCTGCTGAAATTACATGTCCAAGAAATTTTATGGAAGTTTTGCCAAAGTGCGATTTGCTAAGATTAACTGTGACGCCTTGTGCACGAAAAGTTTGCAACAGTTGTTCAAGAATCAAATTATGTTCAGACCAGTTAGCTTCTGCGATAAGGATGTCATCTACATAAGTTGTGATAGTGTCTTTATGTTCTGTCGGAAGTATCGTATTCAAACCGCGAATAAACGCTGCTGAAGAAATTGTTAAACCGAACGGTAATTTGCAAAATTGATAACAAATACCAAAACAGAGAAATGCTGTGTACTTTCTGCAGCTCGGATGGAGCTGAATTTGCCAAAATCCCGATTCAAATCTAATGTGGAATAAACGGCAGTACCACGAAATTTCTGTAAAAGTTCTTCTAGTGTCTGTGGGTGATCTGTTTCATTAATAATAATATTGTTGACATGACGCGAATCAAGTACGAGGCCAAGTGGGCCATCCTTTTTCTTAACCATATGGAGCGGGTTTATGTACGGAGTAACTGCCGGTTCAATAATTCCTTGGTCTAGCATGGCTTGTAATTCTTTCTTAACTTGTTCTCTGTGAATATAAGGAATAGGATAATGTTTGGCTTTAAATGTGTCATGTTGTTTAACTTGAAATTCATACATGAAACCGAACATAGTACCAGGGATTTTGTCAAAAATTGGAGCTTGCTGTAAAAGAGTTTTGCGTAGTTGAGTACGTTCGTTATCTGTCTTTGCGTTGCTCTGTTTTAGTTTATCAGAAATCATTTGTATAACGTCATAGTCGGCTTCGTCTGATGTATTGTAGTTGTGAACATACATATCTGTGAACAATGTGGAATGACAGTCTGTGTTACGTGATGCAGAAATGACCTCTGTCCGATTAATTGTTTGTTCTTCTGCAGATAAAGAGTGCTGAAATTCTAATGCCAGTTGTACATTTTCATCCTTTAACATTAAATAGGAATTTTGAAAGTCAATAATTGCGTCGTGTTGTACCAAAAAATTCGAACCTAAAATAACGTCTGTTGTCAATAAGGGAACAATCCAAAAATTTGAGTGGGACGTATGACCTGCAATACAAAATGATAAATGTGTCTGTAATTTTACATCTACTCCTTTACCAGACACTGTTCCTTTTACTTGAGTTTTGCCTAATGGTAACGTAGGATAAGTATTCTCTTTGTTACATTCGTTGAAAGTTCCTTCATTTATAACTGACATAGGTGGTCCAGAATCGATTACTGCTGAAAATGTGGATGATCCAATCTTTACTTCAATGACAGGGTGGGAATTGGTTTTTTGTATAACTGGTTTTTCATCTAAAAGTGTGTCTCGGATGTCGTCAAAGGTAATAACATTTTCGTGAACAGGATTCTGTTTGTCAATAGTATTGCATACGTTGCTGGAAGATGCAACCTGTACTGTATCTCGTCAAATTCTTTCTGACGTGCTGTTATTTGCGGGAGGATGCTGTGGCATTTCAACTATTTGTACTGTTCTTTTATTTCGTCCTGACGTATTTGGCTCGGGATGATATCGACTGTCTAGTTCATTCACGATAATCTGTTGTTGTGGATGATTCTGCTGCTGATAAGACCTACGGTTATTAAATGTACGCTGAAAACTGTGCTCATTACTTTTACGTCTGTCATGGTAGTCATTACTATACGGCGCGTTGTGATAGGAGTTGAAATGATGCGTCTTCTGTACGTTATTTCCTTGTTGCTGTGCGTTACTATTTGGTGGAGCCGACGCTATACGTATAGGCGGCGAAACATTAAAGCTTGGCTGACCTTGCACATTACATTGTTGGTTAGGTATGCTAACCGGCCGGTTTTGTTGCTGTTGTGGGGAAAAGCCTCTATTGTTGTTAAAATGTGTTTGCTGTTGCTGATAATTTTGGTGATGCTGATAATTAAAATTTTGTCTGTTGTTAAAATTCTGGTGGTTCTCATTCCTGGATCGTCTATCACCTTTGCTATTAAAATAGCTTGGCTTGTCGTAATTACTGTACGCATGTTGGTCTTGGTTGTGTTGTGAAAAATTTTTGTTTATGAAGGAATAATCTGATTGCTGAACTTCCAAAATCTGTAGCAGATCTCTAAATGATGAAATATTTTCTTTCTGCTGTCCTGTTAAAAGATACTCTTAACGATCTTTGTAATTTTGAAATACATAATTGGATAAGCGCTGATTCACTGTATGGCTCACATAAGTATTGGTTTTGTTGTAGCATGTGCTCAAAAAATTGCGTGACAGTGGGAAAATTTGAGTTCTCACAATTCGGTAAGCTAATTAATTGATCCTTGATTCCGCGCTGTGTCGTCTTCGAGCAATACGCTGACAGAAGAGCATTCTGAAATTCTTCCACGGAGTAGCATTGTCTCGCAATCGGTGTCATACGAGTTGCCAGTTCGCCTTCCAAAAGCTGCAAATAAATTCAAGTTTGTGTGTTACGGGCCAAGTTGGTGGAAAAGCAAAGCTAAATTGTTGTATCCAATCCAAAGGGTGAATCTGTGTTTTGTCATTTTTAAATACCTTAAATTTCCTAACAGATAGAAAGTGCTTGTAATCAAAATTATTGTCTCTGTATGTCAGAGCAGGTTCACAATAGCATGAGAATCTATTTGCCTGTGTCTGTTAGGATTCTGTCACGTACTCTCTGTAAATTACCTAAGTTGCACTGCCTGTGTGAGTGTGGCATATGTTCGGAATGTGGCGTATGCTGTGTCGTGTTAGAGTCTGAGACTTTTTCACTTCCGTCACTTCTTGCTGTAAAGATGACAATTTTCTACGTAATGAATTATTAGACGAACCTATCTCACTGACTGTCTACTGTATGTTTTGGAATTCTGGTGTTTGAGTAAACGAAACTGGTGACGTATCGTCTGATTTGGTGTCATTGTTATTTTCGATAACGTCAATACGACTGGCCAATTCATCAAATTTTTCAGTCAGTGCTTTTACCTGATCGTCGTTTTTAGTATCACAAGCATTAATTTGTTTCTGCATTTTACGTGTGGTTTTGTTTAATTTCTTACCGTCTGCTTAATGGCATCAGGATCCCGTATTAATTCTAATTGTTCAAGTCTGTTGGTCACTGTCTGAAAGTCTACTCTGTGTGTGTCTGTTTTTGTTTTAAGATCGGAGATTTCATTATGCAATTCAGTGTTCAACTTTTTGATAGTGTAATGTCTCTTGCAGCGGTCTCTCCGCGATATTTTCAGAAATTTTATAAATTATATAACTCAGTACATATCTCGAAATATCTCTTCTTATCTTACCGATTATCAATCAAAGTAGTTTCAAGCCCAATTATTCCTTGGAGCGTCCATTTACTCCATGGAATAGCTGCTCTGCTATCTATGTTTTCTCTTAGGAAAAGAATGAGGGACTTCTTGCTGATTAGTCGTGAAAGAAGGAGGATGTATATGTATGTATTGTTGAGCTAGTCGCCATCTTGATGAGATTCTGTATGAGAAGGAATTAAATACATGAACTAAAGTAAGTGTGTTCGCGTATTATTTAACTGATTATTATTGACAGTGTCTGCTTACTACGCTGTGTTGCACGGGATCAGTGGGGAACGTCTGATTTACACTGGACGAACCTGCCATTTTGTATGCTCAAGATATCCAGTTATTTCAAATAAATAGGCTAACACGGTCTTACCAGCAGATCTCCGGTCTTCCCCATGTGATCACCGAAAGTTGATAATTATTACAAATGTTTCCAGGAGATCGACTGACAATTTTCGTCGCACCGAGACTTCGAAATTGCTTCACTGCCTTATGGAATTTAAGTTAAGCTCAATTTAATCAGGATAGAACAGTATTGAACTGTATGAATGTGATAAGCCTGCTTTGTGAATGAAAATTCCCTTAACATACGCATGTTTTTACTATCCTGATCAGTGAAGCTAAATCAGGCCGGTGTGAGAGAGGTTTTTAAATTTTATATTCCACAAAAAAATATTAAATTTGGCTTCACTGTGACAGGAGACATTTTTGAGCATTACTTAAACATTGTGTGAATTTTATGTTGCATGTGCACGGGAGAAAAGAAGACGAGGCCTGTTCCAGAAGTCACAATTTCGCCACAACCTACGAGAACGTCGTTCAGGCCAGACAATATACAATTAAATTTTTGTAGATAGAAATTTAGAATAACTATTTAAATGTCTATCGGTTTGAATCAGATTGATTAAGTGAATGTTGAGTTGAACTTTAGACAGGAAGTGTTTATTATAAGTGAGTATTATGCAAAGTTTAGGTCAGTGACATTATTAACTCAAATGCGAGTGACTTTATATATTTGTTGTTCTGTGTATTAATGGTTCTTACTAGGGAGGCTTATAAAATGGCAATGCAACAGCAGAGCGAATCACAACAGCCCTCAGCTGTTTCTGAGGTTAGTGAAACATTAGACGCTAGCTTAACTGAAGTAGTGCCTAGCGGCAGCATTAGTGAGGCCCCACAACAAAGCTTAAGTGTTTCGATGTCATCTGAGCAGGACGAAATAAACCCATTGACTGTAATCATGCAGCAGTTAACACTGTTACCCAAAAATGTAACAGACTTAACTAAAGCGCAAATAGAGACCAAAAGGGAATTGAATGAACAATTAGCAGCCAATCAAGTGAAAGTCCAGGAGCAATTAGAAGCTAATCAAGCGGAATTAAGAGTTTTCAGAAACTTGATGATAAATTAAATAAAACTGCGGAAGAATTGAAAATTCAGAATGAAAAGACAGAATTAAAATTAGCTGCTCGAATTGAACAAGTCACTCAGCAGTGTAATGAAAATGCGAAGAAGTTACGCCTAGAGCTAACCGATTATGTTGCTACTAAGCTTGATACTATTAAAGAGCAGGTCGAGTCAATCCCACAGATAGTTCAAGCACAAGAACAGATGCAATGTTCTATCGCGGTAATTCCGGTATTAGTTGAAGTTCAAGATGAATTAAAGCAACAAGTAAATGAAATGTCAGCAGATATGCAGGATTTGAGACAATCAGAAGACAAGATCCCGAACGACATCCAAAATTTGGATAAATCCATAAATAACATAAAGGAGAGACAAGACGAGGTTGATTATAAGGTAAACATTCTCGCGGGAAAATTCTCGCAGTTAAGTTTGGAAAGGCAAAGCATTTCTTCAGACAATATTGAACATACGGTCAGAGCAGCTATACAATCTACGACCGAGAGTTCTGAAGAAAATTTATTTAATAAAGTTTTTCGAGAAGCCAGAGAAACACTAGGCGAAGAACTTAAACAATGGAAACAAAACATTGAGAGATTGAACATACGGTCAGAGCAGCTATACAATCTACGACCGAGAGTTCTGAAGAAAATTTATTTAATAAAGTTTTTCGAGAAGCCAGAGAAACACTAGGCGAAGAACTTAAACAATGGAAACAAAACATTGAGAGATCTTTAAATCTATAACCGATCAAGTACAGACAGGGACATAAATGCACACGTTCGTTTTTGCAGTCAACATCAATCACAACACTATGAGGGTAGTCATCAATCACAACACTATGAGGGTAGTCATAATGACTGTAATTGTAAAAGCAATACTGAGAAGAAAATGCTGAAACAACGTCAATTCCAAATCTACAACCCAGACAAGAAAAATGTTCATCCCGTAGTGTTTATAAGAAGTTTTAGGGGAGTATTGCCGAAAAATTGGAGTGAGTGGCAAAAGGTTAGTTTCGTGACCGGTTATATTCAGCGGTCAGGAGCTATATGGGCATCTGATATGATATCAACTTGGAACACATATGAAGATTTTGAACGAGCATTTTTATCCAAATACTGGTCTGAAGGAGTACAAGAACGTTTAAGGCAGGAGGTATTATACACGGAACCTTTTTCCTTTTCACGTGGGTCTTTAAAGAAATACTTTGAGAAATATATAAACAAATCGCGGTATTGGGATAAGCCTATGCCTCTACAAGACGTGATTGGCATATTAAAATCACGACCTTGCAACGGTCTCTCCGCGATATTTTCAGAAATTTTATAAATTATATAACTCAGTACATATCTCGAAATATCTCTTCTTATCTTACCGATTATCAATGCAAAGTAGTTTCAAGCCCAATTATTCCTTGGAGCGTCCATTTACTCCATGGAATAGCTGCTCTGCTATCTATGTTTTCTCTTAGGAAAAGAATGAGGGACTTCTTGCCGATTAGTCGTGAAAGAAGGAGGATGTATATGTATGTATTGTTGAGCTAGTCGCCATCTTGATGAGATTCTGTATGAGAAGGAATTTAATACATGAACTAAACTAAAGTAAGTGTGTTCGCGTATTATTTAACTGATTATTATTGACAGTGTCTGCTTACTACGCTGTGTTGCACGGGATCAGTGGGGAACGACTGATTTACACTGGACGAACCTGCTGTTTTGTATGCTCAAGATATCCAGTTATTTCAAATAAATAGGCTAACACGGTCTTACCAGCAGATCACCGGTCTTCCCCATGTGATCACGGAAAGTTAATAATTATTACAAATGTTTCCAGGAGATCGACTGACAATTTTCGTCGCACCGAGACTTCGAAATTGCTTCACTGCCTTATGGAATTTAAGTTAAGCTCAATTTAGTCAGGATAGAACAGTATTGAACTGTGTGAATGTGATAAGCCTGCTTTGTGAATGAAAATTCCCTTAGCATACGCATGTTTTTACTATCCTCATCAGTGAAGCTAAATCAGGCCGGTGTGAGAGAGGTTTTAAAATTTTAGATTCCACAAAAAAATATTAAAATAGTATTGATTTCGTCTGATACTGTAGCAATGTTGTTGTCTACGTATGTTTTTGCTTTCGTAAACAACTTACGCTTATCTTCCTGTCTCTGAGCAGTAATTGTTTCCATGACTTGTTTCTTTACTTTATTCTGTTCCTGTATAAATTTACGGTAACGCGTTTCACTGTTTTGTAGGTGGTGATTAAAACGTTCGTCAATTTGGTTGTTTTGTTGTTCAAATTTCTTGTCGACTTTCGCATCCAGTGTGCGTGAAAGTTCTGCTGACATTAATTTAAACTCGCCGCGTAAATGTGTAGCGTTTTCAGAACATTGTTTAGCGACTTTACTAATTTCATCTCTAAGTAATTTCGTTGTGGCTGCACGTGTATTACTTAATTCTTGTGTAACAGATCTAATTTCTTCACTACTGCTCCTAGCACAAGCTTTAATTTCCCCACGTAATTGTCCTTTAGTATCATAACATTGCACGGTAACGGCTGTAATCTGTTCACTAAGTTGTTTGTTCTGTTCATTAAGTTGTTTGAAATTGTTGTTTATCATTCGACTGTTTCAGATTTTCATTAAGTTGTTTGTTCGATTCATTAAGGTTGTCGTGTTTATCATTCAACTATTTGAAATTTTCATTAAGTTGTTTGTTCGATTCATTAAGTTATTTGAAATGGTTGTATTTTTTTCATTGATTTGTAGTAATAATGCCGTATCTTGATCCAAGCCAAAATTAGCGACTCTATTTTCTGTGCTGTGTGATGGTGTATCTGAATGTGCCACGTTTTTTGTCTGTTTCACGAAAAGGTTTGCCAATTGGATGTGCACTGTTGGTCACTACACCAGAATCAAATAAATCTGACGTATTTTGACTACATTGTTCATCTTCGTTAGAAACATTTATCTGTTTACTGTGTAAATTTTGGGGACCAGGTGTATCAAACTGGGCAGCGTTCATTGTAACGGTACGTGCGCGTCGTCAATTATCGTTAAATTTAGTGTGGGCACAATTGAATTTGTTTGCTCATCATTTGGATTAGAGTCATTACTGGTGGTCGGCACGCACTGATTATCTATAATTGAAGGATTATCATGATGACACTGAGTGTCGCTAGTATTATCAGTCAAATTATTCGAGTCGGCTTTTTCACTCACTGCACATCGCGATGTACTGTTAGCAGTTTTATGTGGCATTTTCACAAATCAAAGTTAAGCACAAAATCAAGCAAAGACAATGCAAAAATGGAACAAACACAATAACAACAAAGAGCAATAAATTGTCGATGATCTGTGAATGAAGGAGTCACAAATTAGTAAATGCGTTGCGCCAGATACAAACTACAGTTAATATTATGTAAATAAGAGCAGATATATAACTGACTAATTCTTAGAAATTCACAAAAATACGATCCTGGCCGGTTGTCGACAAGTGTAACCTCCCCACAGATAAAAATATAATTACATAATTCATTCACATTCAGCGTGACACAGTTAAAAATACCTCCCAACAGTAATGATAATTATATTATTCACTTTCAGCGTAACCTCCCAATAAAAAAATTCCGTAACCTATCAATAATACAATGTGACTAACCTCCTAATAAAAATTTGACTCATGTATAACTTTTCAGTAATTGACTGTGAATTTAAACTGGTATACTTGGACGTCAGCAGTGCTGCGTCATGGCCGTGAAAGATCATTCTGAATAAATTGAAAAATCTTATCTCAATGAAGTTGCCGGATAACGCGCATATATCTGCTCCTATAATAATTTTTTTGGCACAGCCCAGTGCAATGCTGGCCGAGAGATTTGTCATGTATAGAAAAGAAACAACTGATTTTGCTTTACAATAATCGGGATGACCATGGTTTGGAGAAATTAGTAAATTCTTTAGATTGAGATGAATGATTGTCAAAAGTTAATTTTTATGAGAAAGATTATTGTTAAGAGATTTTTTAAAAACATTTACATGGGCTTGATATAACAATAGTACATATGCGCGAGGCTGCTTTTACCTTATACTACAACGCTCAGTCACCGCCATCGTTCCCCGCGACCGGGCCAGCCAACTCGATACACCAGACTGCTCGCTACTACTGCCACACAGTTCCTACTGCATAAAAACACTGCTCTCTAGTCTGAGATTCTCTTATAGCTTACATATCGCAGGCAGCGCGTGAGTAATCCATCGAAATTACATCTGCTCGAGTGCGCTAGCAAAAAATTCCTTAGTCATGGACCTCTTAAAACACTGACGGAAAACAAATCGCAAAACCGAGAAGTAGTCGTTGTGCGACATAAAGTAAAGACGGTAGGCGTGTTTCCATGTCTGAAAGGTGACGTGCTTAAATGGCTCTGCCGGCCGAGGTGGCCGAGCGGTTCTAGGCGCGTCTGTCCGGAACCGCGCGACCGCTACGGTCACAGGTTCGAATCCTGCCTCGGGCATGGATGTGTGTGATGTCCTTAGGTTAGTTAGGTTTAAGTAGTTCTAGGTCTAGGGGACTGATGACCTCAGATGTAAAGTCCCACCAAGTCATTTGATAAAAAAAAAAATGTTTCAAATGGCTCTGAGCACTATGGGATTTAAAAGCTGAGTTCATCAGTCCCCTAGACTTAGAACTACTTAAACCTAACTAACCTAAGGACATCACACACATCCATGCCCAAGGCAGGATTCGAACCTGCGACCGTAGCAGCAGCGTGGTTCCCGACTGAAACGCCCAGAACCGCTCGGCCACAGCGGCCGGCAGGCGACGTGCATTCATATTTCACGCCACTATGAGGATGCTAATCAGATTTGTTTTAGGGGGAGATGGAAGGCAATTTTTATCCCTTTCTCTGCCATTGCTATTTTACCCTTTGAATAGGTACACTTTTCAAAAGAACTATAAGTGATTAAACAATGAAATTTTTACTGCATATATGTAACATATGTGCCTCAATTTACAAGTAAAATGAACATAATACCTCTTATGATTTTGAAGAAAAAAATTTATTCTTTCGCTGGTAAAATTTAACTTTTTTTGTACATTAATTATTATAAAACATTTTCTGATTGTTTGGTGGTTCTCAATTTACTTGTAATAACTTATTACGACCTACAGTACAAATTGACAAAATTTCATGTTTCTAACTCCATTGTTCACCAAATAATGGTACCTGAAAGAAAAAATGTAGTTTTGAGAAAAATCCATTTAAAGTTTAATGTTGCAATTCTAGTATAGTTATTGATGAGAATTACTTACCACTAATATTTTCCTGCGCCATACTTAGCATCATCTGAATCCTACTGGTCTTCTTTTCTTCTCTTTTCTTTTCTGTCTGGCTTCTTTTGTGCATTTTAAATTAACAATATCTGCTTTCCGGATTCTCTGTTTATCTATTTGCACCAAGGATTTTGCAGTATTTTCACTAGATTTTATGCCCAATAATTCCGAAACATCCAGTTTTCTAATTACACTATGATTGAAGCAAAAAATAGCATCATAAACACCAAATTTGAGGGTTGTAAGCTGAACAAATACAGTTCTCGGTAACCGGTTGCAAATGAAAGAATTCACACATTCATTTAAGTTTTGGATTTTTCTATGAAGACATTTCTTCAACAAGGTATCTTTACAAAGGTCTCTAAATATTGGTTTAATTTCATTCATTACTGATGCAGGTAAAGAATGTTTGTGGTCATATCTGGCACTTCTCCTGTACTTGCACCAAGTGTCAGGATCATTCGTGCAAAGACCATGCACTGGATTTTCATTTGTGGAAAAAGATAGCCCATATAGCTTTCTTCATGTTTTCTCAATTCCCTACATTTCTTCTTATGGCCAAGCGATAATAATTCTGTAATCTATCTATTTCAACATTTGTCAGACGACCTTTACCACGTATCTTCTTACCACCTTCCAATACTGTTTTTTACTTTTCTTTCAATAATCTTCTCAACCTGGTCCCCATTTATTGTGTCTCACTGTTTAGAGGCACAAAACGCGTGGGTGTTTCCAGCTCGTTACAATGCAAATAAGTAGGAGGCCGAGTTGATAGGAGCCAGGTTGCAGTAATACGCGGTACGGCACACTGTTAGAGAAAAGGATTGTTATTCAAGAAAACATAGTACAATGAAATTACTTATGTTCAGTAGTTTGTAGGACTGCAGCTGCGGCTATGAATTGACAATCTCGCAGCATGGAATACCATGAACTAATACGACATATTCTCAGGGACTAAGCCTGATGGGCCCTCCTCAGAGAATCACTGCAAACATTACAGAACTGGCTGAGGGCCGATTATGAAAGTGGCTCTGCCTAGGTTGACATATAGCTAAGAGGTGGATGAGGCACACTCCAGTTCCGTCGAGCTGCACAGCCCGCCAGAGTGCGCTGTGCTCGGCAGACGACGGGCTGCCAACCTTGTGTTGGACCAGCGTTTAGTAGTACCTGCGGCAATGATACTACACCATTCTCTTCTGGACATGCCCAGTGCACTCTAATTTAGAAATTGTGACATTAGGACCACAGGGTTGTTCTGCACATATCCGGTCATAAGCGTTGCTGTCACCATCTCCAGATTGCACAGAGCGTCAGGAAGACCATCATATCTCACGAAAAAATTGTCGTAGTTGTATAAAACAAAAACTGTTACACGCTTCCGTCTCCCCTTAAATACAGGTTGCAGCTGTCATGAACGTTATTTACCTTTGAGGCCGGACAAAGACGCCATCAACATCTCACTGAGTTTGAACGAGGTCGTGTAAACAGGACTGCGATAAACTGGATGCTCCTTCTGCGATATTGTAGAAAGACTTGGCAGGAATGTAGCCACTGCACGTGAGTGCTGGCAGCGGTGGTCACGGGAATGTACGGTCGCAAAAGGTCTCAGCTCCGGACGGTCACGTGGCATTATCGAGAGGGTAGACCGTCGTGTTCGGCATATTGCTCTGCCGCATCGTACTGCATCTGCAGCAACAATTTGAGCAGCAGTTGGCACTAGAGATGGGCAAAGTCGTTCGTCCTTGGGAACTAGTTCACTGGTGATCGCTCTTTTTTGGAAACCGTTCATTTTTACTCGTTCACCGTTCATTGTGATCGGTATATGGTTCTTATGAGAAACTGAAAATTAGTAGCATAGGTGACTAAAGATAGAAGACGCCAAGAGGGGGCACTTGCCTCCTACCTCGAGTACAGAGTTTTTATTCATAACAGGATTCTCACAAACTTATAATTTTCGTGATTCTGCAAAACATCTCGCTAAGCCAACTGTTGCGTTATGTGGCTCATCGCAGTGAAGTAATATAAGGTGGCGCACGAGAAACCGGCTCTGAATACAGCTCGCCAATTACACACGATTTGTTGACCGCTACGAGCAGAATAGATAAACTAGTAATAATTAGGCAGCAAAGAAATAACAGATAAGCTAATGCAAACAACTTCGAAACAATGGATGACGATTGGTAAGCGACAATGAGCAGTCTAGTACTCGGGGCCGATTTTTCGTGCGCCATCCTGTACCACTGAAATAATGTCGTAGGAGTTATCGTATTGTTTACAAAATGTGACACCATACACTCGATTACAAAGCGTGGGCGCCGGCCGATGTGGCCGAGCTGTTCTAGGCGCTTCACTCTGGAAACGCGCGACCGCTACGGTCGCAGGTTCGAATCCTGCCTCGGGCATGGATGTGTGTGATGTCCTTAGGTTAGTTGGGTTTAAGTAGTTCTAAGTTCTAGGAGACTGATGACCTCAGATGTCAAGTCTCATAGTGCTCAGAGCCATTTGAACCATTTGAAACGCGGGTTTCATTGGGTTGTAAGTAAGTCTGCCTTCCATAACAATGAACATGCTCTTTTACCTTGGATAAAAAAAAGAAGGAAAATGGCCACTCGTGTGTACCGTGTCGACGTCCTTTGCATGTGTAATAATAAAAAATCATGCCTTTTTACAAGTGTTTTTTCTGCTGTTTATCGAAATAGTGAAGTAAGCTGATACGCCGTTTTGTTACCTGAAAATATGTATGTATTACATACCACGTAATTTTTTTGCAATTTACGTAATTATAAAATACATTTTAATTACCGGCCGTGTTCGCTGAATAGAATACGAAAAGAACCAGAAGTTCAGAGTTCAAAACAGATTTGAAACAGATGCAGAATGGGCGTGCGAAGCGAACGAAACGAACAACAACAACACGATGCTGAACTATGAGCAGTCGGCAGTGGAACTGCGACGAGTGGCCCCGCGAAGGAGGACGAGTCCGGCCGAGCGAGACTGAGACAGACGAGAACTGGACCGAAGCTAATAACGAGACCGGGCGAGGTGCCGTTCGGGAACGAGACCGACCGTTTCCCCTTCCCGGGAACTACAAATAGAAAGCCGCGACCGAAGTGAACTATGAAAGACCGTTCCTTAGAATTCGTTCCTGGCTCGTTCCTTTCAGCTTGGTGAACCATTCCTTTGGACCCGTTAGTTCGCGAACGACCCATCTCTAGTTGGGACCACAGCGACACAACGAACTGTTACAAATCGGT
Organism: Schistocerca cancellata; assembly: GCF_023864275.1. Lineage (NCBI taxonomy): Eukaryota > Metazoa > Arthropoda > Insecta > Orthoptera > Acrididae > Schistocerca > Schistocerca cancellata. Next base: position 832,156,611 of record NC_064628.1, on the reverse strand, counting down.
TATTTCAAGGACAGCTCCGAGCCAGACGGGCTGTAGCGTGCATTCCACTGACGCCACACCGCCACCAATTGCGACATCCGTGGTGTCAAGCGAGAGTTCATTGGTGGGCGGGGTGGTGTTCTGTTCTGTCATCTGATGAAAGCTGGTTCTGCCTCGGTGCCAGTGATCGCCATGTGTTGGTTAGAAGGAGGCCATTTGAGGACTTGCACCCAACCTACCTGAGTGCTACACTGGACTTACATCTGGAGTTAAGGTCAGGGGTGCAATTTCGATGACGGTAGGAGGTGTCTCGTGGTTCTCGGACACACTGTGACTGCAAATTTTTTCGTCAATCTGATGATTCGACCAGCTGTGCTGTCATTCATGAATAGTATCCATGGGGGTGTTTTCTAACAAGATAACGCTCGCCCACATACCGCTGTTGTAACCCAACATGCTCTAAACAGTGTCGACATGTTGCCTTGACCTGCTCGATCACCAGACATGCCTCCAGTCGCATACGGCACATCATCGGACGACAACTCCAGCCTCATCCACACTGTCCTGTATTCACCGACCAAGGGCAACAGGCGTGGAACTCCATCCCACAAACTGACATCCAGTTCCTGAACAACACAATGCACGCACGTTTGCGTGTTTGCATTCAATTTTCTGGTGGTTACACTGATTATTAATGTACAAGCATTTCAGATTTGCAAAGGCTTATCTCGTGCTTACATTAACCTGTGATCTTGCAATATTTATCACTTAAATATGATACCCAAACAAACGTATTCCCGAAATTTCATTGCTCTACATTAATCATTTCTTGGTCATTTTTCCCCATTCACTGTAGCTACTTCTGTCTCTCTAGCTGCATGTGGTGTGTGTTGGGTTTGCGAAGATATATTTCTAGTGGAGGTGTGGAGCCAACTGTATAAATCATGAACTGCTCAAAATTTTTCAAATGATATTTTCCTCAGAATTGCGATTTCTTGGAATTTACTCTAAAGCAATGTTACAAACACTGCTTACTGTATTCATGCCTAGGTTTTCGTCAGCAGTTTTCATCTCCATCACCAAACTGTCGAATCCTTGATGCCTCAGGATGTGTCCTGTCAACTGATCCCATCTTTTGTGAAGTTGTGCCTATAAATTTCTTTTTTCCCTAATTCGATTCTGCACCTCCTCATATGTTAGTCAATCTGCCCGTACCATATTCACCACTCTTTTACAGCAGCAGATTTCTCTTGTCTTTCTCTTCTCTTCTCTTGTCTGTGCATCGCCCAAGGTTCACTTCCATACAAGGCTACGCTCCAGATGAGAACTGGCCAACATTACGTTGTGATGTTTATGAACTTATACACATTTCGATTTTAGAGTACGTACTAGTTCTGGAGCTATGGCTCGCGCTATAGCCAAAGACTTGCAGTAACGCAGATTATGATCTGCAAACTTGAATCTTAGCGACACTTCGTCAGTTTCATAAGAGAACAAGAAACATTCACACATGTTGTTGAACTAAGCACTCAAATAGCTCTAGTGGCTTGTCTGTGTAGCTCAGAATATTACTCTTGGATTACCATTTTATAAAAGTCTTGTAAATTCCTGGACCGGGCAAATAGGACGTTGAGCTGGATGCTCCACTGTACATTCATCACATCAAGTCGGAAGTAACGAGGTACATTAGCAGCGAAAAGCGAAAATTGTCTTACAAATAAATCGAAGTCCATCTTCAGTCGTGCAATGCCTTGAAATTTATTTGAGGACTCACGATGAAATGTTTCAGTTACTTAAACGTATTCTGATCGAGAAATGACTGCCTTGAGTCATGTCATGAACTTGAAGCTAATATTTCCACAGGATTAATTTTCGTTTGATAGCATCAGTCTTGTCTGCCACAACTTACAGAATCCAGCTTACGGAACCCAAATCATTTGTCATGTCAACAATAAAAGTTTTGCAACGACGCTACTTACACTTAACTCAGTTTTATTCCCTAATGTCCGCCTTCAGCACAGCCACCATTCACTGTTGTTGATCATAAAACAAGCGCATCGTATCGTCTTTGTGGCTGATGTTGTAATGATGTTCCAGTAAATATTTTTCCAGCTCATAACAGTGTTACGCCCTTTGCTTGATCTTTAAACGATACAACAAATAAGGCAATTGCCACTGGACATTGAATGAGTGGCTTCTGCACTTTTTCTTTTTTGGACAAGTCCATAGACACCACAGTACTCCCAGGTGGAGAGGTCGCCGGTCTATGCGTTCGTGCAATGACCTGCAGACCGCCACTTGAGTAAGATGTCGTCATGGGACCAGGGCTTCTCGTGGAGCTTGTGGCGCCCAACTGACGATAGACAATAAATTTGTCGTCATGGGACCAGGGCTTCCAGTGGAGCTTATGGCGCCCAACCGGCGACATACACTCACATTTCTTAGTGTCTTATTTAGTTGTAAGGTAGCAGCTTTATTAGTGTAATAGATTAGATCTTTTGTTAATGATTACTGTTGGAAATCTCAACGTACCACAAATACATTTAAAAAATTTCATGGCTGGTTTCCGGATATAATACCCATATTTAACAGAAGCAGTACTGTCAGCAAACTGCTTGGCGTCTGACAAGGCGACTTCCAGCTCCAGTGGCATCCAGCTGTAGAGCCCGTGCAGAATGAATACCGTGGCCGGTAGACGCTCAGTCAGCTGGGAATACTTGGCGAGAGCGGTAGTGGTGGGGGTTACAGGCATATACTGTAGGGGAAATGATGCCAAGCGCTGGAGGGGAGGTGCCATTCTAAACTGAAGCCTACACCCACCTTCTTGCAAATGTTAAGTGGAGCCCTCCACACATACGCTTGGGTGATGACCGTTCTAAAAGATCTGTCACCTTTGCTTTGGTTACTATCTAAAAATAATCCCGCAGAAATTGCAGCGATTTATTCTACCTTGGCTAGTGAATCATTTATAACTTTCAGAGAAGCGCCATGAGTGGTGAATTTTGAGTAAAACCCACAAATTTCTCTTGTCACCACATTAAAATTTGCTTCTTTTGCCAAAACTCAGCGGATCTTGTACAGTGTCACCTCACTAACATGTTGTGCAGACGCAACTACGAGAGAATTCTGAAACAATGGTTTGTTAAGTATATTAAGTAAGGAACTGAGGAAAAGTAAGGACAGTAGCTTATGAAAAATCCTGTCCTTGGTATAAAAAAAGTGTGTAATGTCTTCACTTACGTTGTTCCAAAACCTATAGCATTTCTCGTTTCGCCAGCTATCGATGGCCCCTAAAAATCACATAGATTCATCGTAAAGGTCTGCAGGGGCGGAATAATACTGTAGATAATGAATTTTCTCGTAATAATCATATTGCAAAATACTCTCCTCCTTGCACACTGTCATTTGACAAAATCTCATTTGAATAACTTAAACCGTTTATGAAGTATGAGGAATATTGTGGATGTTTCATTCTGTGTTTTTCGCTGGTGCGGCGCGATCGCAAATACGTATACAACATCAGATCAATTATATCTAGATTGGTGACAGACAGAGACCTCCACCAAAGTCTTAAGAAAAATTCTCTATGTTAACTAAATTTAATATGTAGTAATAATATGAAATGTAGTAATAATGTGTAATCTGCACCAACGGCAAAATCATAGCAACTGCGATTTTTCATTGCAGACTGTTTCGAATTTCGCGCAATGAAGAAGAGAAATTTGTTAACATCGAGTATAGATTTGTCAGGAAGTCGTTTCTGAAAGTATTTGTATGGACTGTAGCCACGTATGGAAGTGAAACGTGGACGATAAATAGTTTAGACAAGGAGAGAATAGAAGCTTTCGAAATGTGGTGCTACAGAAGAATGCCGAAGATTAGATGGGTAGACCACGTAATTAATGAGGAGGTATTGAATAGAATTGGAAAGAAGAGAAATTTGTGGCACAACTTGACTAGAAGAAGGGATCGGTTGGTAGGGCATATTCTGAGGCATCAACGGATCACCAATGTGGTATTGGTAGAGGGAGACCAAGAGATGAATACACTAAACAGATTCAGAAGGATGTAGGTTGCAGTAGGTACTGGGAGATGAAGAAGTTTGCACAGGATAGAGTAGCATGGAGAGCTGCATCAAACCAGTCTCTGGACTGAAGACACAACAACAACATCACAATAACTATTACTGTTAACGAAATGATGGGTACATCATCATGAACCTGACACATAAAGCCAAAACAACGCAAAAATGAATCTTTTTACTGAATACTTTCTGTAAATTCGTTTGAGAAAGCTTGCAGGGCTTGTGCCTCGATTCTGTCACCGCCAACCAGCCGAAAGGTGGCAAACACTGTTGGTCTTCCCTTCAGACAAACGAATGAACTCGCGCAGCACTTTGGACGAAAACTGGTCACTGCACATCTGCCATCATATCCTGCGTGTACTCTAGCCTTCGTTCATTGTCTTCTTCAACCGCGCCCCTAACCCCACTCGCCGCTGCGCTTGGAGCATTATGTAGGAGCGTGTTGCCGGAGTGCTCACGGAATGCTGTTTGGCTAGGCCTGATATAGACAAAGACCTCCAGAAAACATTAAATTTATTTTACATCTTAACAATTTCTTGCTATTGCCAGTATGCATTTTGTATCCTCTCTACTCCAACCATTGTCAGTTTTTGCTGCCCTAATAGCAAAACTAAGCTACAACTTCCAATTCCTCATTTCCTAATCTAATTCCAGGGCATTGTTGATTTAATAGAACTATATTCCATTATTGTAGTTTTACTTTTGTTGATGTTGATCTTATAATCTATTCTCAAGACACTATCCATTCAGTCCAACTGCTCTTACGAACCCTTTACTATCTCTGTCAGTATTATAAAGTCACTGGTAAACATCAAAGTTTCTCCCTGAATTTTAATTCCCTTTGCAAATTTCACTTTGGTCTCCTTTATTAGTTTCTCAATAAACTGGATAACGCTGGGGATAAACTACAACTCTCTGCAACTGACTTCTCAACCAGCGCTTCCCTTCCAAATCCCTTCATTCTTATGACTGCAGTCGTACTTGTTCAACTTGTAAATAAGTTCTGCCCCATGTATTTTATCCTTGCTAACTTCAAAATTTCACGGGGTGTACTCCGATGGACATTGTCAAAAACTTTCTCTAAGTCTGGAAATGCTGTAAAAGTAATCTTACCTTCCTTCGACTTTTCTTGTAAGGTAGAACTTAGGATCAATATCACCTCCCGTTTTCCTACATTTCTCAGGAACTCCAACTGATCTCTGATGTTGGCATCTGTCGGTTTTTCCATTCTTTTGTAAATAAGTTGTCTAAAATTTTGCTGCCATGACTTATTAGACTGATGGTTTGATAGAATTTACGCCTGTCGGCACCTTCCTTTTTTAGAATTTGAATTATTACATTCTTCCTGAAGCCTGAGAGCATTTCACCTGCCTCATAAATATTGTATTCCAGACAGAATAATTTTGTCATGGTTGTCTCTCCCAACGATCTTAGTAATTCTGAGGGAATCTCGTCTACTCCAGGGTTCTTGTTTCCAATTAGACCTTACGGAGCTCTCTCAAATTCTTCTCACTGTACCATATCTTCATTCATAAACAAGTGTTCGCGATGATTAAATCATGTTCTGTGCAAAATTGTACCAGGTGGGTTTCCCTTTCATTCCTTTTCTCCAGGCCACGTTCCAAGACTCTACTGGAATGGCGAACGTTACCTGCCGTCAGTGAAGTACGAAGGAAGAGGAGTTGATTGTATTACGGTGTGGGGGTGTTTTCAGTGGCTAGGGTTGGTTGGTTGGTTGTTTTGGGGAAGACCAGACAGCGAGGTCATCGGTCTCATCGGATTAGGGAAGGACAGGGAAGGAAGTCGGCCGTGCCCTTTGAAAGGAACCATCCCGGCATTTGCCTGGAGCGATTTAGGGAAATCACGGAAAACCTAAATCAGGATGGCCGGACGCGGGATTGAACCGTCGTCCTCCCGAATGCGAGTCCAGTGTCGAACCACTGCGCCACCTCGCCCGGTGGCTAGGGTGTGGCCCCACTATTGTGCTTAGGAATACGCTAAATAAGGAAGAATACGAACACATTGTACAGCTTTGTGTACTACATACAGTAGAGAATCAGTTCGGAGAGGATGATTATATCAGCATGACAATGTTGGATGTTAGCTTGGTGCCTGTGTTCTCCGCGTTCTTATTTTCTTATTAACTATTAGGCAATACCCCTCATCTGTGTTCACAATCCAGTGCTCACCTGACGAGAACTCCACTTCTTCCTGCCACCACACTGCAGTAATTCAGACTATACCTAAAGACAATCTATACAGCTCCCTTCTTAAATTCTCAATCGGTAACATCTGTATCAGAATAAATAACCTGACGTTCCGCATTCTGACCCATAGAATGCCAGTTTTGTTATCCTTGATGACGACATCCTCTGGAGTAGTCTCAGGCCGAAGATTCAAATGGGGGACTTTTTAACTTTCGGAATATTTACCTAAGGGAATGCCATCAACATTACGTCATACAGGAGAGCTGCATGCCATTAAAAAGTAAATAATAGCTATAGTCTCTTCTTCCTCTCAGCTGATCACAGCAGCAGCCCAGCAAGACCATGTTGGTTGGTGTTACAAGGCCTGATCACTCAACCGTCTGCAGTGTTGCCCCTGCGGCTACTGAAAAGGCTGTGCCCTATTCAGAAACCCCAAGTTTTTCAGCCCTCTTCATAGATATTCCTTCGCTGTGATAGCATCTACAGTACAGCTATCTATATCACTGACAAGGAATCCCTTGAGTGCGAGGTTGCCAAGTACAATCTTTAGTAAGGCTCGTTTGAAAGTGTTTTGTTAACAATTATGACAGGACAAACGTTAGCTCCTTATGACTCACCGTGTTCATCCATCAGGTGGGGGACAGAAAATGAGTGTCCGCGAGGTGCAGAGATGGACCGTACGAAATGTATGTATTATACTTCGCAAACTAGGCATCGTCGACATTCAAGAGATGCTCAAACCTGCACGATGAACACCGAATGAAAAACGGAGTGCCACAGTGATAACAAAGGTTCCCACCATCAAGATCGAAGGCGAACTCCTTGGCTGTTACAGACAGTACAGGACATTAAGCTACAAATCCACTCTGCATATACGGTGAGTTCAAAAAGTCTCTCCGCAGTGCCGTATGATTGTTAGCCTGCCTGGGTTACTTCCCATCAAGTGGACTCGCCCAACATTCCACTGTTTCGTTTATCTCAGCCAGCGTCAGTAGTATCGTTGGTGTGTGTCGTTACGTGTTGACGTGAACGTTTAAGTTTAGTTCCTTTGTTCGTTTGTTTCGTTTTTGTCACTGTTAAAATGCTAACCATTGAAGAACGTGTGTTTTTAGTCGAACAAGTGTTCAAAGCTGGCGGTAAATACACAGTTTCAGTTCGTCAAACATTTAATTCAGTTTTCCCGGAGACAACACTCCCACATAGCGATACTGTGTGAGATTTGATTAACAATTTTCGAAGTACGGGTTCAGTGACATGCACCGAGAAGTGGTCGTCCTAGCATTTTGTCTGAGGATAAACTACTCGATATTTCCGATAAAATGTCCATGAGTTCGAACAAGTCAGTAAGAAAACTCGTCCAGGAAATCGGTTAGTGTCGGAACGGCCTACACAGCTGTAAGGAAAAAATTAGAACTTTTCCCATACAAAGTGACAGTCGTGCAAGAACTGAAAAATACTGATCATGGCAAGAGACTGCATTATTGTCAATGGTTCAAAAATTTTGAAAGGGGTATTCTTCATGAAACATTTTTCGTTGATGAGACATGGTTTCTTTATCCGGGTACATGAACTCGCAAAAATCTCGTACGTGGAGTACTGCAAATCCATTGTGTATTCATGAGAGACCACTTCATTCTGTGAAAATAGGAGTTTGGATTGCAATTTATAGACGTCGGATTGTGGGTCCCATAAATGTTCAAATGTGTGTGAATTACACTCCCGGAAATTGAAATAAGAACACCGTGAATTCATTGTCCCAGGAAGGGGAAACTTTATTGACACATTCCTGGGGCAGATACATCACATGATCACACTGACAGAACCACAGGCACATAGACACAGGCAACAGAGCATGCACAATGTCGGCACTAGTACAGTGTATATCCACCTTTCGCAGCAATGCAGGCTGCTATTCTCCCATGGAGACGATCGTAGAGATGCTGGATGTAGTCCTGTGGAACGGCTTGCCATGCCATTTCCACCTGGCGCCTCAGTTGGACCAGCGTTCGTGCTGGACGTGCAGACCGCGTGAGACGACGCTTCATCCAGTCCCAAACATGCTCAATGGGCGACAGATCCGGAGATCTTGCTGGCCAGAGCACGTTGGGTGGCACGGGATACATGCGGACGTGCATTGTCCTGTTGGAACAGCAAGTTCCCTTGCCGGTCTAGGAATGGTAGAACGATGGGTTCGATGACGGTTTGGATGTACCGTGCACTATTCAGTGTCCCCTCGACGATCACCAGTGGTGTACGGCCAGTGTAGGAGATCGCTCCCCACACCACGATGCCGGGTGTTGGCCCTGTGTGCCTCGGTCGTATGCAGTCCTGATTGTGGCGCTCACCTGCACGGCGCCAAACACGCATACGACCATCATTGGCACCAAGGCAGAAGCGACTCTCATCGCTGAAGACGACACGTCTCCATTCGTCCCTCCATTCACGCCTGTCGCGACACCACTGGAGGCGGGCTGCACGATGTTGGGGCGTGAGCGGAAGACGGCCTAACGGTGTGCGGGACCGTAGCCTAGCTTCATGGAGACGGTTGCGAATGGTCCTCGCCGATACCCCAGGAGCAACAGTGTCCCTAATTTGCTGGGAAGTGGCGGTGCGGTCCCCTACGGCACTGCGTAGGATCCTACGGTCTTGGCGTGCATCCGTGCGTCGCTGCGGTCCGGTCCCAGGTCGACGGGCACGTGCACCTTCCGCCGACCACTGGCGACAACATCGATGTACTGTGGAGACCTCACGCCCCACGTGTTGAGCAATTCGGCGGTACGTCCACCCGGCCTCCCGCATGCCCACTATACGCATTCGCTGAAAGTCCGTCAACTGCACATACGGTTCACGTCAACGCTGTCGCGGCATGCTACCAGTGTTAGAGACTGCGATGGAGCTCCGTATGCCACGGCAAACTGGCTGACACTGACGGCGGCGGTGCACAAATGCTGCGCAGCTAGCGCCATTCGACGGCCAACACCGCGGTTCCTGGTGTGTCCGCTGTGCCGTGCGTGTGATCATTGCTTGTACAGCCCTCTCGCAGTGTCCGGAGCAAGTATGGTGGGTCTGACACACCGGTGTCAATGTGTTCTTTTTTACATTTCCAGGAGTGTATTATGGGTCTTAACTGCTAAGGTCGTCAGTCCCTAAGCTTACACACTACCGAATCTAAATTATCCTAAGGACAAACACACACACCCATGCCCAACGGAAGATTCGAACCTTCGCCGGGACCAGCCGCACAGTCCACGACGGCTAATCCCGCGCGGCATGTGAGTCCCATATTTTTCAACGAAGCAATAAACGCACAACGATACTGCAGTGATATTCTGTACCCATTCATAGGAGAACTTGTAGTAAGTGAAATACTGAACGGTTATTTTCAACAATATGGTGCAACCGCGCTACAGCTCGCGTTTCAATGTCAGTGCTTGCTGATGTTTTTGGTGATCGCATAATTTCACAGGGACTTTGACCTCTACGATCGCCTGGCCTAACCCCACCTGACATTTTCTTCTGGGTGCCGCGAAAGCAACTGTCTATAAAAACCGTCCAAAATCCGTAAAAACTGCAGTATCCACTTTCATTGCTTCTGTTACAGAAGAAATGTTACAGCTCATGTTTGGAAACATGATTAGACGAATTGAATTTATATCACCAACAGTGGGGGGGAGACACTTTCAACATTTAATGTAAAAATTTGTAAGTAAAAATGGATATTCAATAAATTAATAACTTGTACTTCACTGAGTTTCATTTCGGTAAATTCACTGCGGCATACGGCACGCTCGGCTAACAATGACACGGCACTGCGGAGAGACTTTTTGAACACCCCGTAGAATCACACTGGTGTATCGGGCTGATGAGAACTGATGGAATGTGCTGGCATGCAACAAAATGTGAAACAGTCTGTCGTGGAGCTTTTCATGAAACTGGCTATCCTTTAAGGCGTTAACTGCAGATAGTGCGATGTTTTACAGGCACGGAAAAAACAAACTTCCAGAGGCTGAATTTGTCGAGTGCTCCCAGGTGGTATCAACGGCAATGTCACATAATTTTCAGCAGGGTCAGTTTGCTCTACAGAAGTATGACTTTTTATACTCAGATCACCAAAAATCAAGCAAAAGCAAGTCATTCTGACCAGTTATTGGGCAGATGCAGTACGCATACCATAACTGTAGTTATCTTACGCCGATTTCCACACTGACGTAAATATTCCCTACTGCCCTTGTAAGATCAAGCACAAGAGAAAGAATCGTAGGGGGTAGAGCATCTCCAGCTTCTCGCAGCACAATAAATAACCTTCCAGCTAATTTACCATCGAGATTAATAGTTGACATAATTGTATTTACTGAACGATGGAATTAGTTATCTCATCTACAAATTTCGGGCCGATTCCACACGTTGCTACGCGTCGTCAAGTTGGAGTTTTCTTTGAAATTTCGTTATTTTACGTCTTCCAGTCCTGTAGCACAGTTTGAACTTATGCAGCCATCCACTGCTTCCCCTGACTTCACTGTACTCTGCGTGGCGCGCAATTTGATGTGCATGATGTCGTAGGTCACTATCATGCACGCCGTGAAAATTCTATCGAGCATACTTGAAACGCGCGAACAACAGTTCCTGTAACAAATGCGCCTTGTCTAACCTTGAATATCTGTAGCTTTTCTTTTGCGCTAGAAAGTCATACTGTGCCGCGCGGGATTAGCGGAGCGGTTTAAGGCGCTACAGTCATGGACTGTGCGGCTGGGCCCCGGCGGAGGTTCGAGTCCTCTCTCAGGCATGGGTGTGTGTGTTTGTCCTTAGGATAGTTTAGGTTGGATTCCGTAGAAATACTGGAACACGTGAGGCAATACTGACCTTACGACTTATCTTAGAAGAAAGATTAAGGAAAGGCAAACCTACGTTTCTAGCATTTGTAGACTTAGAGAAAGCTTTTGACAATGTTGACTGGAATACTCTCTTTCAAATTCTAAAGGTGGCAGGGGTAAAATACAGGGAGCGAAAGGCTATTTACAATTTGTACAGAAACCAGATGGCAGTTATAAGAGTCGAGGGACATGAAAGGGAAGCAGTGGTTGGGAAGGGAGTAAGACAGGGTTGTAGCCTCTCCCCGATGTTATTCAATCTGTATATTGAGCAAGCAGTAAAGGAAACAAAAGAAAAATTCGGAGTAGGTCTTAATATCCATGGAGAAGAAATAAAAACTTTGAGGTTCGCCGATGACATTGTAATTCTGTCAGAGACAGCAAAGGACTTGGAAGAGCAGTTGAACGGAATGGATGGTGTCTTGAAGGGAGGATATAAGATGAACATCAACAAAATCAAAACGAGGATAATGGAATGTAGTCGAATTAAGTCGGGTGATGTTGAGGGTATTAGATTAGGAAATGAGACACTTAAAGTAGTAAAGGAGTTTTGCTATTTGGGCAGCAAAATAACTGATGATGGTCGAAGTAGAGAGGATATAAAATGTAGACTGGCAATGGCAAGGAAAGCGTTTATGAAGAAGAGAAATCTGTTAACATCGAGTATAGATTTAAGTGTCAGGAAGTCATTTCTGAAAGTATTTGTATGGAGTGTAGCCATGTATGGAAGTGAAACATGGACTGTAAATAGTTTGGACAAGAAGAGAATAGAAGCTTTCGAAATGTGGTGCTACAGAAGAATGCTGAAGATTAGATGGGTAGATCACATAACTAATGAGGAAGTATTGAATAGGATTGGGGAGAAGAGAAGTTTGTGGCACAATTTGACCAGAAGAAGGGATCGGTTGGTAGGACATTTTCTGAGGCATCAAGGGATCACCAATTTAGTATTGGAGGGCAGCGTGGAGGATAAAAATCGTAGGGGGAGACCAAGAGATGAATACACTAAACAGATTCAGAAGGATGTAGGTTGCAGTAGGTACTGGGAGATGAAGAAGCTTGCACAGGATAGAGTAGCATGGAGAGCTGCATCAAACCAGTCTCAGGACTGAAGACCACAACAACAACAGTGTGTAAGCTTAGGGACTGATGACCTAAGCAGTTAAGTCCCATAAGATTTCACACACTTTTGAACAAAGTCATACTGCTGCGGAATTATTCAATTTTTTTTTTGTGCTGCAGATGATCTTCCATGCACCTAATTACGTTTAGTACTCGTTCCTTGGAGGACAACGATTGTCCTTAATTGCGTTTCACTGGAGATGAAATTTCTAGCTCCTTGTCAGAGAAGGATGATGAATTACACGGCACGACACCTGTTTTAATATCACTTTCCCTTGTAAAGCACGTATCGTCATCATTGTACTTCTCATGTACAATTTCCGCACAGTCCATCGTGTACGACACTACGCATTCCACTGACTTATCTTGCAAAAACGGTAAGGTTTCATTTGCCACTTCTTTCTCATTCTTTGAAATTCCTTGGGCTCCCTGCAGACGAAACGTCAACTTCGGCATCTATTGTTATAGATATATTGCAATGCTTGCTTTGTTTATCGTTGCCATTGCTCTGCTTTGTATCAAAACCACTAGCACTGTAGCACTGTTGTGCGTTACTCGTCTAGGAGCTGCAGTCATGGACTGTGCGGCTGGTACCGGCGGAGGTTCGAGTCCTCCCTCGGGCATGGATGTGTGTGTTTGTCGTTACGATAATTTAAGTTAGATAGTGTGTAAGCATAGGGACTGATGACCTTAGCAGTTAAGTCCCATAAGATTTCACACACATTTGAACATTTTTTTTTTTTAGTTAATCGTCAACGAAGCAGTTCAACTATGCTCCGTAACCTCATACTGTGATCCCCATTCGATACCTCCAGTCCCGCCCCCTGTTGCCATTAACAGTCGATATTGTGGTTGCATGATACATAATATGTGGGACGTCGAATGCTGTAAATTGGCGCCGTCCGGGGTGGCCGATAGGTTCTAGGCGCTGCAGTCTGGAACCGCGTGACCGCTACGTTCGCAGATTCGAATCCTGCCTCGGGCATGGATGTGTGTGATGTCCCTAGGTTAGTTAGGTTTAAGTTCTAAGGGACTGATGACCTCAGCAGTTAAGTCCCATAGTGCTCAGAGCCATTTGAACCATTTTGATGGTAGCAATACAGACTTTATTCCTGAAGTGTTTTCTAAAATATACTGGCAACTACAATGGGCTCATGTCGAAAAAAACGCTCAAAAACACGTTACAGATCGATTTCTTGCAGTGTAAAGATGAGGTAGCCGCTCTAGGTCACATTCAGACTGGAAACGTAGACAACACAAAACTTAAAAATTTATCCCTTATTTCCTTAATCCTTCACCAAAGTAGAGACAGACTCCTGGCTCAGCAGACGCTTGTCTCAATTAGGATGGCACTTACACTTGGGCTATATAGGCTGCAAAGTGGTGGCTCACGCCACAAAATGTATAATGAAAACAGTGCTTTTATTTTAATATCGCGGTTCAGGCCTTCTTATAATCTTAGAAGAGGTACGTATAGTTATGTCGTATGGGCTTATTTGGCTTAATTTTTCCATGAACAGCTGATGTGAATTAACCATTTCACTACCAACTTTCTTTCGGAGTCAAAGACATTAATGTCTGGTTATTTTTATTAGTAAGAATACGAAAAAAAATATTTCCCGCCCTTTCGTTTTCTAACACAGGGAGGTTTCAACTCACATTACAGATGCTCAATTGAGTACCGTTTGTGACGTCTGTACATGTGTGCAGTTCATTGACACGAATTGTCCGGAACGCGCGACTGCAGCCCGCTGCACATAGGCGTCTGCACATAGGCATCACACTGAATAATTAGTGAGATGCCAATGTGCAGACGCGAACTAATTCTATTCGATAACACAGAGCCAATAATTTGTCTACGCGTTCCACCTACGGCACAATCTGTAGTTATAAGAATTCTGCAGGCTACGAGAGGCGTTCAGTAAGTAATGCAGTACTTTCTTTTTTCTCGGCCAATTTCGGTTGAAAAAACGAGGAATCTGTTGTGGAACATGTTGGAATATTCAGTTTCATGTATACTACTGTCCATTAAAATTGCTACACCAACAAGAAATGCAGATGATAAACGGGTATTCATTGGACAAGTATATTATACTAGAACTGAGATGTGATTACATTTTCACGCAGTTTGGGTACATAGATCCTGAGAAATCAGTACCCAGAACAACCACCTCTGGCCGTAATAACGCCTGGGCATTGAGTCAAACAGAGCTTGGATGGCGTGTACAGGTACAGCTGCCCATGCAGCTTCAACACGATACCACAGTTCATGACTGGCGTATTGAGACGAGCCAGTTGCTCGGCCACCATTGACCAGACTTTTCAATTGGCGAGAGATCTGGAGAATGTGCTGGCCAGGGCAACAATCGAACATTTTCTGTATCCAGGAAGGCCCGTACAGGACCTGCAACATCTGGTCGTGCATTATCCTGCTGAACTGTAGGGTTTCGCAGGGATGGAATGAAGGGTAGAGCCACGGTTCGTAACACATCTGAAATGTAACGTCCACTGTTCAAAGTGCCGTCAATGCGCATAAGAGGTGACCGAGACGTGTAACCAATGGCACCCCATACCACCACGCCGCGTGATACGCCAGTATGGCGATGACGAATACACGCTTCCAATGTGCGTTCACCGCGATGTCGCCAAACACGGATACGACCATCATGATGCTGTAAACAGAACATGGATTCATCCGAAAAAAATGACGCTTTGCCATTCGTGCACCCAGGTTCGTCGTTGAGTACACCATCGCAGGCGCTCCTGTCTGTGAGGCAGCGTCAACGGTAACCGCAGCCATGGTCTCCGAGCTGATAGTCAATGCTGTTGCAAACGTCGTCTAACTGTTCGTGCAGTTGGCTATTGTCTTGCAAACGTCCCCATCTGTTGACTCAGGGAGCGAGACGTGGCTGCACGATCCGTTACAGCCATGCGGGTAAGATGCCTGTCATCTCGACTGCTAGTGATACGAGGCCGTTGGGATCGAGCACGGCGTTCCGTATTACTCTCCTGAACCCACCGATTCCATATTCTGCTAACAGTCATTGGATCTCGACCAACGGGAGCAGCAATGTCGTGATACGATAAACCGCAATCGCGATAGGCTACAATCCGACCTTTATTAAAGTCGGAAACGTAATGGTACGCATTTCTCCTCCTTACACGAGGCATCACAACAACGTTTCACCAGACAAGGCCGGTCAACTGCTGTTTGTGTATGAGAAATGGGTTAGAAACTTTCCTCATGTCAGCACGTTGTAGGTGTCGCCACCGGCGCCAACCTTGTGTGAATGCTCTGGAAAGCTAATTATTTGCATATCACAGCATCTTCTTCCTGTCGGTTAAATTTCGCGTCTGTAGCACGTCATCTTCGTGGTGTAGCAATTTTAATGGCCAGTAGTGTAGTTCCTCTGGGTGGGGGCATCATACGTAGCATTCCAAAACGGCGTCTGTAACGGAGGTACGTTCCAAGCAGAGAGCTCTCAGTGACTTTCTTTTGGCGGAAAGCCAGAGCGCCGCAGCATAGGCGCTTACAGAATATCTATGGAGACCTGGCAGTGAACAAAAGCACGGTGAGTCATCATGCAAGGCGTCTGTCATCATCGCAACAAGGTTGCGCAAACCACTCCGATCTTCCGCGTGCCGGCTGCCCGCACAAAGTTGTGCCTCGTCCATTGTTAGAACGTGTGGACACTCTCTTTCGAGGTGATCGACGGATCCCACCAAACACCTCACTGCTCAATTGGACGTCTCTGTCGGTAGTGCTGACACACTCGTCCACCAGTTGAGATACTGTTCTTCCTCATCTGCCCAACAGCCCGCATTTCGCACCTTCCGACTTCCAACTGTTTTTCCCAATGAAGGATGCACTCTGCAGCAAGCAGTACGTGGATGAAGGGTAGGTTACTGATACAGCAAGATGTTGGCTTCGACATCGACCAGTAGAGTAATACCTCTCAGGCATGCTGGCCCTCCGAGTGAGGTGGCGTAAGATCGTCGCGTTGAATGGAGATAGTACTGAGAAATAGCGTTTCATAGCCAAGAGAATAGGGAATAACACGGTGTGTTGGAGTCATGAATAAAACCAAAATGCTTTCTGAAAACAAAATTTGTTGAATTACTAAGTGAATGCCCCTCGTATTCGCAGTCTTCCCTTTACCAGCGGGACACTGCAATAACATGCAGCAAGTTCCTACTGGTTCCTTGATAACTTGTAATGGAACACATACTTTCCGATGGTAGTGAAAAGATTAAACCATTATTCAAATGCCGCGCTCTGTCACGTCAAATTCTTTGTGTCGCCCAGTCAGACGCTTGGGACTTCAGTCGGCAATTTCGTAGAGACTTTTGAAAGAATGGCGGCCGCAATTTTTGTAATTTGATGAGGGTTCCACTTCGCGAAAAGAATATGTCTTCCTTATCTCGTTTAATACAAACCAGGGACTGTGAAACTGTCGCAAGACAAGGATTATTGAACTCTCGGATTGGTAAAAAACTATTTTCAGATAACTTTATTAACTAAGGAGTTATTGTGCAACATTCAAGACGTCTTAAGATCGGTAGCGTTTGATAGATTACATCACAGTAAGGTCTCACGATCACTTTGAGCGTTCTGGCAAGAAATTTTCGCTTCGCTCAATTATATCTTCAGACAACTAAATATTGAAGATGTTATAACTAGTTTCTTGTTAGTATGTACTTCGGGAGAAACCAGTTAGGCAATAAGTTTATTTGAAATCTTGATTTTAAGGCTAATTGATTAGGAAAGCACTGTATTTGAGATAAATAAAAGTAAAATTTCCCTGATGGCCAAATTCCTACTTATATGTATCATTTGCTCAACAAGCATGGGTTACGATACACGAAATGTATTCGCAGTTCCGTATATGGCCAGCCATCAGCTGTATAATGGACTGACGACAATCCAAATTTGTGCCGGACCACGACTCGAACCCGGAGTCTCGCTTACCACGAGCTGTCACCTTACCACTAGACCATCCCGATACGATGCAAACTTTCATACGTCGCCGTTGATGCATCACAGCCTACGCTGGTACATGTATATTCCCATACAGGGAGAGAACATTTACGATATTGCAGAGCCTGTGTTGTTCAGACAAGGAACATGGCATTTCTCAACAATATAGGCACTGCAATATCGTTTTTATCCGCC
Organism: Schistocerca cancellata; assembly: GCF_023864275.1. Lineage (NCBI taxonomy): Eukaryota > Metazoa > Arthropoda > Insecta > Orthoptera > Acrididae > Schistocerca > Schistocerca cancellata. Next base: position 832,139,178 of record NC_064628.1, on the reverse strand, counting down.
GTCACTGCGCAAGCGATTTTCAAGTAAAATATCTCCTCTGTACGATGTACGAGTGCAGGTTGTAGACACGAAGTTGACGACATATTGAAGTTTGCGTCTGGCCATGAAACGTGCTCGAGTAGCCTAATGGTAAGGCGACGGGTCGCGATGAGCAGGAAATCCGGGATTGAGGCCCGGTCTAGTTCAAATTTTCATTGTTGTCATTCCATTATTCAGCTGATGGTTGTCCATATTCGCAACTGCGAATACATTTAGTGTATTTCATAACGGCTGTAATCACCGCATGCATGCATGCATGTGGTTAAAGTTGAAATACTGATTTTTGCTTGGACATGATCTTTTTTTAAAAAAAAAAGATATTTAAAAAGCTTTTGACTCTGTTGACAGAGAAACCCTAAATAAAGAAGACGGTGAATTTGCAGTTAAAACTCAGTTGGCAAACCTAATCCGAGGACCTCTGAAACACAATCTTAAAAAGTAAAAGCTATGGTTGAGATATCTTGAACCTTTCAAATAAATGGAGGTGTCAGGCCAGGTGATGGTTTATCTCCACTTCTTTTCTACTTGTCATGGAGAAAATCGTAACAATTTCGAATGAGACGCTGAAAGAATCCATAATATCACCATTTGTCCTACGGAGTAGGAATAAAGGTATCGCGATAAACTGATCACCATTTGCGGAGGATCAAGCAAATCAACGCTAGGAAAGCCCCTGTGCCTGATGGCATTCAAAACCGTGTCCTCCAGGAGTTCACGGATAGAGCCGTAGAATACCTTGCACACATAACGAATGCCATCCTAAAACACCAACACTTCCCTGACTTTTGGAGGGCAGCCAAGGTCCTGATATTCAGGAAGCCAGAGAAAGATCACTCCCTCCCACAACATTACCGACCCGTCAGTCTGTTGTGCTCACTCAGCAAGATTGTTGACAGGGTAATATTAAAACTCATCACTAAGCACTGCATCGCCAGTGACACCTGAGACCGGAGAAATTCGGCTTTAGGAATCACCACTCACCAACACAACTCCTCCGCGTTGTCGAACATATAACACACGCCTACAACATGAACAAAGCCACAGGGCCCGTGTTCCTGGACATCGAAAAAGTTTTCGACCGTCTTTTGCACAACAGCCTTATACGCAAACTAAGTGAAGCTGGTTTCCCGGACGGACTCACTCCTCTCATACACTCATACCTCACGAACAGGTGTTCCAACACTGACGTGCAGAGAAACAATCGACAGAACACGATATCCAAGCTGGAGTACACCAGGGAAGCATCCTAGGGCCCATCTTGTTTAACCTGTACATTAACGACTTCCCAGCAACACAAAACGCGACGTTAGCCATCTACGCGGATGACACAGCCATCATTCCACAAGACTGGAAACCATCGAACATTAATACACGAATACAGACGGCACTCAGAACTGCCGAGCCTTGGTTGGAACGATGGCGTATTAAACGCCGACAAGTGCGAAGGAGTTCTGTTTACACGCAAACCGAAACTACTACGCAAATATCAACACTGTAGACAGATAACACTACATACACTCCCAATACGTTTCCTAGGGAAAGGTATCCCGGTGTCTGGCTGGGCCGGAAACTTACAGGGGGGGACCACATCGAATATGTGGCCAACAGAGCGCACTCGAGGCTCGAACAACTCTACCCAATGCTCAACAGGGAAAGCACACTGAATAGGACGGAGTCGAGATCCATATACATAACACTGATTACACCTCCGATGAAGTACGCAGCTCCCGTCTGGGGATATGCAGCTCCTACACGCCTGCGCCGCCTGCAGATCATACAGTACAAAGTGCTACACATCACTAGCAACGTTCCACGCTACAAACGCACCGTGGATCTTCACAATGAACACCGCCTTGAAACCGTCAAGGAAGTATTCAAAAACACGCCATACGACTTTACAGGAACTCGAGACATTCGAACAATACATTCATCCTTACTCTGGGAAACTACCATCACAACCATAGGTGGAAGCACAAGCGGCCAAAGAGACTACTAGCTAGGGCATAACCACCTATGGAAAGCTAACATACACCAACAAGCGACAAACGTAGGCAAGCCCCTGCATATCAGCAACGTTGACTGGAAATTACCAGTTGCTATTAAAGCCGACCAACAGGCCACAACAGGGAAACCGACGAGCTCGCCTACTGACGCACCAACAAATCGCCAACATCATCCTACACTGTGCAGCTGATATATGACCTATCGGACACAAAACGATGATGAACCTAACTGTTACAGGTTTGCTGACGCTGACCGAGAGATCAACACCGGAACCAGCGGCAGCCGACGAGTAACAGCACCGCACAACATCAAAGGTATCGACATGCCTGGTACCCACTACTAACAAAGCCTACCCTTGCATGACCTGTCGCAGGCAGCAAAACACCCGCTACTACTCTTACAACCCGACTTAACTGTCGCAGAGGTTTTTTTTCCTTGGCTCATGCCTTCGCACTTTTTTTCCTCTGCCCTTCGTTCGACTTTCGACCCAATCTACCTCCAGATGAGCGCGTATTAATGGTTTACCTTAACCAGACGTACGTAAACGTCGCAGTACCCACATCCTGCGACACCTCACTTTAGTGAAAACTAACCATTATGCAGAGATGGCAGTAGACCTTTTGAGCTGGCCATCATGCCGGGGTGGGCGTGGAGGGGCTCCACCTCTATTTAAAAAAAGCGGACGATTTTGCCGTACTTTCTGAAAGTCTGATAGATGTAACAATGCAAGCCAATCTTCTGGAAGAGACAGCCAACATGACAGGCTTAAGAATCTCTGCAGAGAAAACAAGATTGATAACGAATAGTGCTCGAAAATATTTAATAACAGATACTGGGCAAATGGAAAAAGTAAAAAAAAATTCAAATATTTGGAGGAGACTATCGAAAAAACGGATTAGAAAAAAAGGCTTTAGAGGAAACGATACACAAGATCAGGAAAGCTTCTGCTGTAACGGAGAATACCTGCAACAAAAAGTACTTGTCTAAGAAATTTAAAACAAAGTACTACAAGACAGTAGTGAGCTCTGAATGCCCGTATGTTAACGGATGCACTTTATTAAATTATAAGCCCGATGAAGTGGAAATTTTAGAATGAAGAATTAGACGGAAAATATTAGGCCCTCACAAAAGTCCAGCATTTTGGAAATTAAGAAGTAACTATGAAATTTATCTGAAAATAGCAAGAATATCAACAACTATAATGAACTGGAGATAACTAATATTTTGACATGTTTATACAACGGATGACAATAGACCCACCAAGTAGATCTTCAAATATCTGGAGGAAAAGAAATTAACAACCAGCTGGATTCAAGACGTTACGAAAGACTTAAAAAGGAGTAACATGAGAAGAAGAGGACGATGAGGATGAAGTATCCGAAAGAGGAAATTTTTAGGGAAAGGTTTCAAAACGAAGAATTCCAATGTAGTAGGGAAAAGAAACTGGTACAAAGTGGCCTGAATACAGTAAATAGAAACATATACAAACAATGCCTCTCACGCACCAGGGACCTTACCGTTGGTGGGGAGGCTTGAGTGCCTCAACGATACAGAGAGCTGTACCGTAGGTGCAACCACAACAGAGGGGTATCTGTTGAGAGGCCAGACAAACTTGTGGTTCCTGAAGAGGGGCAGCAGCCTTTTCAGTAGTTGCAGTGGCAACAGTTTGGATGATTGACTGATCTGGCCTTGTAACACTAACCAAAACGGCCTTGCTGTGCTGGTACTGCGAACAGCTGAAAGCCAGGAGAAAACTACAGCAGTAATTCTTCCCGAGGGCAAGCAGCTTTACTGTATGGTTAAATGATGATGGCGTCCCCTTGGGTAAAATATTCCAAAGGTAAAATAGTCCCCCATTTGGATCTCCAGGCGGGGACTACTCAGGAGGACGTTGTTATCACGAGAAACAAAACTGGCGTTCTACGGATCGGAGTGTGGAATGTCATATCCCTTATTTGGGCACGTAGGTTAGAAAATTTAAAACGGGAAATGGATAGGTTAAAGTTAGATATAGCGGGAATTAGTGAAGTTTTGTGGCAAGGGGAACAAGACTTCTGGTCAGGTGAATACAGGGTTATAAATACATAATCAAATAGGGGTAACGGAGGAGTAGGTCTAATAATGAATAAAAAATAGGAATGCGGGTAAGCTACAACAAACAGCATAGTGAACGCATTATTGTGGCCAAGCACACGCCTACCACAGTAGTACAAATTTATATGCCAACTAGCTCCGCAGATGACGAAGAGATTAATGAAATGTATGATGAGATAATAGAAATTATTCAGATAGGGAAGAGACGCGAAAATTTAATAGTCATGGGTGACTGGGTGACTGGAATTCGATAGCAGGGAAAGGACGAGAAGGAAACGTAGTAGGTGAATATGGAATGGGGATAGGGAATGAAAGAGGATGCCGCCTGGTTCAAGAATCATAAAAGAAGTTGTATACATGGAAGAAGCCTGGAGATACAGACAGGTTTCAGATATATTATATAATGGTAAGGCAGAGATTTAGAAACCAGGTTTTAAATTGCAAGACATTTCCAGGGGTAGATGTGGACTCTGACCACAATCTATTGGTTATGAACTGTAGATTAAAACTAAAGAAACGGCAAAAAGGTGGGAATTTAAGGAGATGGGACCTGGATAAACTGACTAAACCAGAGGTTGTAGAGAGCTTCAGGATCAGCATTAGGGAACGACTGACAAGAATGGGGGAAAGAAATACAGTAGAAGAAGAATGGGTAGCTTTGAGAGACGAAATGGTGAAGGTAGCAGATGATCAAGTAGGTAAAAAGACGAGGGCTCATAGAAATCCTTGGGTAACAGAAAAGATATTGAATTTAATTGATGAAAGGAGAAAATACAAAAATGCAGTAAATGAAGCAGACAAAAAGGAATGCAAACGTCTCAAAAATGAGATCGACAGAAAGTGCAAAATGGCTAAGCAGGGATGGCTAGAGGACAAATGTAAGGATGTAGAGGGGCATATCACTAGGGGTAAGATAGATACTGCCTACAGGAAAATTAAAGAGACCTTCTGAGAAAATAGAACCACTTGCATGAATATCAGATGAAAACCCAGTTCTAAGCAAAGAAGGGAAGGCAGAAAGGTGGAAGGAGTATATAGAGGGTCTGTACAAGGACAATATTATAGACATGGAAGAGAATGTAGATGAAGATGAAATAGGAGATATGATACTGCGTGAAGAGTTTTAGAGAGCACTGAAAGACCTAAGTCGAAACAAGGTCATGGGAGCAGACAGCATTTCATTAGAATTACTGACAGCCTTGGGAGAGCCAGCCTAACAAAACTCTACCATCTAGTAAGCAAGATGTATGAGACAGGCGAAATACCCTCAGAATTCAAGAAGAATATAACAATTCCAACCCCAAAGAAAACAGGGGTTGACAGATGTGAAAATTACCGAACTATCGGTTTAATAAGCCACGTCTGCAAAATACTGACACAAATTCTTAACAGACGAATGGAAAAACTGGTAGAAGCCGACCTCGGGGAAGATCAGTTTGGATTTCGTAGAAATGTTGGAACACGTGAGGCAATACTGACCCTACGACTTATCTTAGAAAATAGATTAAGGAAAGGCACACCTACGTTTCTAGCATTTGTAGACTTAGAGAAAGCTTTTGACAATGTTGACTGGAATGCTCTCTTTCAAATTCTAAAGGTGCCAGGGGTAAAATACATGGAGCGTAAGGCCATTTACAATTTGTACAGAAATCAGATGGCAGTTATAAAAGTCGAGGAACATGAAAGGGAAACAGTGGTTGGGTAGGGAGTGAGACAGGGTTGTAGCCTATCCCCGATGTTATTCAATCTGTATATAGAGCAAGCAGTAAAGGAAACAAGAGAAAAATTTGGAGTAGGGATTAAAATCCATGGAGAAGAAATTAAAACTTTGAAGTTCGCCGATGACATTGTAATTCTGTCACAGACAGCAAAGGACCTGGAAGAGCAACTAACCGGAATGGACAGTGTCTTGAAAGGAGGATATAAAATGAACACCAAAAAAAGAAGAACGAGGATAATGGAATGTAGTCGGATTAAGTCGGGTGATGCTGAGGGTATTATATTAGGAAATGAGACGCTTAAAGTAGTAAATGAGTTTTGCTATTTGAGGAGCAAAATAACTAATGATGGTCGAAGTAGAGAGGATATAAAATGTAGACTGGCAATGGCAAGGAAAGTGTTTCTGAAGAAGAGAAATTTGTTAATATCAAGTATAGATTTAAGTGTCAGGAAGTCTTTTCTGAAACTATTTGTATCGAGTGTAGCCATGTATGGAAGTGAAACGTGGACGATAAATAGCTTAGACAAAAAGAGAATAGAAGCTTTTGAAATGTGGTGCTACAGAAGGATGCTGAAGATTAGATGGGTAGGTCACATAACTAATGAGGAGGTACTGAATAGAATTAGGGAGAAGAGAAATTTGTTGCACAACTTGAGTAGAAGAAGTGATCGATTGGTAGGACATATTCTGAGGCATCAAGGGATCACCAATTTAGTATTGGAGGGCAGCGTGGAGGGTAAAAATCTTAGAAGGAGACCAAGAGATGAATACACTAAGCAGATTCAGAAGGATGTAGGTTGCAGTAGGTATTGGGAGTTGAAGAAGCTTGCACGGGAGAGAGTAGCATGGAGATGTGCATCAAACCAGTCTCTGGACTGAAGACCACAACAACAACAACAGAAACAATGATGAAATACTGCAAAAAAAGGAAAGAGCAACAAAGGATTCAGGGCTGAAATTGGAACATGGTCCCAAGAAGGGCTTAATGCAAGAAGAAGAAGAAGAAAGTCTTTCGTAGTAATGTTGATCAATTTAGTTGACTATCTTAATTATTTCAATTCATACTAATTTTGTTAATGTCACCAGTTCACTAAATCGTAAATTGTACTAAAATTTCGTACAGTTAGGCAACATTTTTAGAAATATTGGAAGACTGTGGACGCAAGAAAAAAGAAAATTATGTAAGAAACGTTACTTGCTGCTCTGATTTCTAAAATTAGTCTGAAATGCTATTTTCGCTCATAAGTTATCTCAAAGCTTCTCGTGTTCATGAACCGTAGGTTCATTCTAGTGGTGTTCCGGTCCTAAACACAGCCATGGATGGTCCCAACGTGAAAGCGCTTCTTCATTTTTAGCGTGACCTTCATGAATCTGAAAAAAAAAATCTGTCATCATCTCCGCATATAAACTTTGAGGTGACAGAAGTCATGGGATGCCGCCTAATATTGTGTCGGACCTCCTTTTGCCGACATAGTGCAGCAAATGGGCTCAACACGTCTTTGGAAGCCCTGTGCAGAAATGTTGAGTCATGTTGCCCGTACAGCCGGTATAGAAGCAGGATTTTGTGCACGAACTGATCTCTACGATTATGTCCCATAAATGTACGATAGGATCCAATTCGGGCGATCTGCGTGACCTAGTCATCCTCTGGAACTGTCCAGAATGTTCTTCAAACCAATCGTGAACAATTATGGTCCGGTGACAGCGCATTGCTATCCATAAAAATTCCATAGTTGTTCAGTGACATGAAGTCCACGAATGACTGCTGATGGTCTCCAAGTAGCCGAACATAACCATTTCCAGCAGGTGATCGGTTCAACTGAAACAGAGGACCCAGTCCATTCCATGCAGGCACACCCTGCATCATTATGAAGCCACCACCAGCTTGAACAGTGTCTTGTTGACAACTTGGGTCCATGGTTTCGTGGAGTTCTTACTAACTCAAATCGGAACTCATCTGAACAGACCAGGGTCCCACACAGCTCATTAACGCCAAATTTCGTTGTCACGCAGTGATGCTTCTTTGTCAGCACTGACAACTCTATGCAAACGCCGCTGCTCTCGGTCGTTAAGTCAAGGCCGTCGGCCACTGTGTTGTCCATGGTGAGACGTTATTCCCGAAATTTGATATTTTCGGAACACTCTTGAAACTGTAGATCTAGAAATACTGAATTCAGTAACGATTTCAGAAATGGAATGTCCCGTGCGTCTAGCTCCATCTGCTATTCCGCGTTCAAAGTCTGTTAATTCCCGTCAGTCACGTCGGAAAGCTTTTCAAATGACTCACATGAGAACAAATGGCAGCTCTACGCTACGCTACGCTAATTCACGGAGCTTCAAGCTCCAGTGAGTTGTAGGGTGAGCGGATCACGCCTTTCCTACTTCTTCCTTGGGGTGTTAAGTGTTGCCTTCTATTTGGAATCGTCCGCACAGTTACGTTGCTGCTAGAAGGCCTTCTTGCTTATGTTGTGGCGTTCCTTTACACCAGCAACAAGTCTGGCCACCTTGTGGTCGGGCGCCAGTGCCCCTGGTTGCCCAGGTTGCGGACGAGTTCGTTCTCCGACATCCGCGCGGCCGCATAAAAACGATGCGCCGCTTGCCGGAATCGGTGAGTAAGCAGCGGGACTCCCGCTATTCTGTTGAGTTCTCCGGTGCTGAAATCTCGTAGCAGGTAAAGCGCTAGCCTAACGCCTTATTCTGGACCGTCTGCGATGGACGAGTCGGCCGCGTTGCCCCACACCACAGAAGCGTACTCTAACACTGGCCTGATTAGTGTCAGGTACAGAGTTATGCCACAGTGTGGGGACAGGGTCGTCGCTGGGTTGAGTAGTGGGTATAACAAGCGCAATCTGCCAAGCGCTTTACTCCTTACTTCCCTGATGTGCGCCTTCCACGTCAGGCGAAATGGCAGCTCTGCAAACGCACTGTCCTTTTATACCCTGTGTACGCGACACTACCGCCATCTGTATATGTGTGTATCGCTGTACCATGTATTGTAAGTTGGGGATATGACACAGTTCGTGGAAACCTTGCCTATAGATGGAAAATGTTTCAACTATCTCTCTAAGGAAATCTCTCATCTGTCAGAAGCGAAATTGTAGCAAGGCATCTTTGTTGGATCTTCTAACAATACCACCACTTGCAAAGTAGGTTAGAAATCAGATTGATAATGTTGCTCACGCAGCATATGTTCGCTTTAACGGGCAACAACAAAGTTATTGACTGTGGATGGTATCGGCAGACTGGAAATAATGAAGTCACTGTAAAAAAGTCATTAATTTTGGCACTTATCTTGAATGGATTCCCTCGTAGATTTCGTCGAAGTTGTTATGGCTCATCTTGTTGATTCTAGGGTGATTCCACTTTGACTGCTAGAAGGTCCAAATCTGTATTTTAGCAATATTTGAAGAGCTAACAAATGCGTTTTTCAGGAAATTCTTAATGATCAAACAATCCCAGATCAGAACAATGGCATGGTAGAAATAATTTTTGACTTGATGTTCACAATCCATATTAATATTAAACTTCTTGTAAATTCACATGTACTTCTTCTTAATTGTCACATCATCAAGAAAACAGTTTTGTATCAATCTTCATACATTTAATTTCCACTTTAACCAAACACAAGACTTGACTGTTCTTTTACAAAGCGAAATAACAACTTAATTTCTGCAAAGTGAAACAAAGACTGTTCTGTGCGCATTCGCGCCAAAACGGTTACAGGTAAGTCAAAGATTATGACAGTGTCACAGAAATGAATACACACAAGAACCATATCACTGTAATATATCGATACATCGGAGTACCGATACATTAATAAAACCAAATGTGAATATTGTCACAAAAATATGTCTGTTACTTCGCAGAAAAGTAGTACGATATTACTGGTATCGAGAACTGGGGTTGGAGTGCCGTAATGGTCACGTAAATAGAGAACCATTACAATCTGACATTCAAAGCATTATTTCTGATTTCTACTTCGAATAGGAACTGACTGCGAGGAGGCGGATCAGATAACATTCACGTTGGCCGTCACTAAGCTGCAGCCAATGTCGCAATAAAATTAGGCCTTATGAATAGCCTCAGAATTCAGTTTTCAAACAGTCGCACTGTACTGTGACTGTCGTCACCAGTAGCAAAAGTTAAGTTCTCAGCTTATCAAGGCGGCGAAACAACTACAGAGGGATAGGACTAAATCGAAGTCTCCACATTTATCTAACACAAAACAGATACATATCCAAGTTTCTAAGTCCATTAGAAGAGTGCAGGTTTACATGGTGTCCTCCAGGAAGAAAACACTCGCAGATCACTGTAAATAATGCGCAGTTTTAACCTCCTTCCCCCTGAAATTGAAGTCAAATTATTATGACTGAATAATAAGTAGTTACTTGAATGGAAACTTTTGGGCGAGAGTTGTCGCTTCTCCAGTGTTTTTTGCACAACTATCTCCCAAACTTCCAGATAGAAATTTTGTTACTATTTTGACTCCTTAAGTCTATAAAACAATATGATTAGAAATTACAGTTCATAAACATACTCTGTCTGACTCTCGCCGTCGAACTTAGAACCGGGAATGAAACCTCTTGTGGCTCTACAGAATTCTAGCGATCGTCGACTCTAAAAATTCTTATACTAATCGGAGGCACAATCATACGCCATGGGGAAGCCGTGTTGGCTACTATGACGTACTCACTTTGCAGCGTGGGACTCAGTGTATAAGTTGTGTATCAATTTCAATAAAGTCCAAAATTTAATCTCTTAAAATTGAGCATAAACTATTGTGATGCAGACGCTATTGATATCCCAGGATACAAAGTTCCCAACGAGTTACGACGCACCAAATAATGTTCCGAGCCACAAACAAGGGAGAAGCAAAAATAACCAAAGATTTGGACGTACCTTTTCCATTCATGAAATTATATATTTCCATTAATGATTTTCGTAGCGACATTCCAATATATATCATCCTCTTGTATGAGATGAAATGTTATCATAATTAATCAAATCACGTTCGGTATTCAAAATGGCAGCTTACAACAATGCCACTAATTACAATTCCACCGCGATCCTATTCTCCGCAATTCTGTCAGAAGTAATAAGTCCATCGTACACGTAATGCTACATACTATATCCATAGAATCTTTATATCAAGAGTCAGAGATAATCCGTCTCTGTCGTAAGGAGTCTTCAGCTATATAAATCACGTGATTAGTCAGAGAAAATTACTACACAGGCAAAAAAACAATTCACTGTAGTGGGGCCACGTGGCCCTCCAAACAATCGATGAGCGGAAGGATGTTAGTTACGCTCTATTTCCGTGGACGCGAGTGGCGCAATAAAGCAGTGAGTGTGATGTCTGGTGGTCCTGACGTTTCTTCGGCGGATTCTCTCACGTGGAAAACTCTAATTCCATGCTTATCCAGCATAGAAAATTGTTTGATTTTTTGTCGCAAATATGGCGTACTACCCGACGACAAAAGGAGGGACTTTATGGACTGTGGTGGTGCGAAGTGTGTAAAACTTCGTAAGAGGAGTTTCGATGCTGAAATACCGTTTCAATTTCATTGAGGACAGTGCAGAAAACGAACGAGTTTCAGGAAGAATACGTGGTTCGACTCTCCCAAATTATCCAACCAGACCAGCGCAATTCTTCTATCTTGCTGGATCTACATGTTGCAAGCAACAGAATCAGATACTGAGTTATCTGCTAATACCGCGTGCGACTATTTCGAGTTTTGCAGAGAAGTCTGTTAGGTGGTAGTGACAAGCGACAGTGTTCCAATTGGTGGAGCGTGTAAAGTTGTGGAAGTGGGCGAATCTCATATAGCTAGAAGGAAGAACCAGAGAGGACGACCTTCAAAGAGTGAAATCGATCATATTTGGGTATTCGGTGGACTAGAAAGAGAGTCCCGGAAGTGTTTCGTTGTGAGAGTATTGTCCCAAGACAAGGTCACTTAAGTGGGTCTGATAAAGCACTTCATGCTGCCCAGTACTAAAGTCTTTACAGATGGGTTTCAGTTCTACAAGACTCTGAAAAGTGAAGGATGCGACCATGAGTTCGTGAACCACTCTGTAGAGTTCGTGTCTTTGGATGATGCACGTGTGTGCACACAGAATATCGAGTGGCTATGGAAATTTGTGAAGCCTTCCATTAAAAGAGAAGGGCGTCCAGGACAAAGAGACGAACTGTATTTGTTTCAGTATCTTTATTTCCACAACTTGCGTTTGCAGAGAAAAGTTAACGCATGTGACACACTGCCGATATTCTTGCGTGATGTTGGCAGAGTTTACCCAGGCTATGGCAAAAAGAGAATTGTCCCTGTAGCGTACACATCACATTGACTTTCACATTACGACTACACCGACAACGAGTAAGGTAAGTCGTCTCCTTTGTAATTACAAGTATTTTTTTAACGCTCTTCTTTTGACGTCGCCCTAGGGACCACCATAAACATACTCATAACGCCCGAGACGAGAGTCGCGTGATCCATTTACAATCGCACATTCGATACGTGCTGTTTGAACCCTGCGACTTCGATAGGCAATCATTCTTGGAAATTTTTGTGGTCACACGTCTGCCAAGTAGGCAACCCTGCACACAAGGTCGTACTGCGAAAGTGCTCAGTGCTCCTTGGACACAGCACTTGGATTTTGGTTTGTGGCGGTAATAGGATGTCAAACAATGGAATGACGGTTTAAGGGTCGCTGGGATATTAGTATTTGGAGAGATCGTTAATGGCCACTACACCGAGACCTACGAGTACGACGCATGATTCACCAGAGGAAAAGTTGTGTCAGATTCTTTAGGGAAAGAGTTGTTGTTGTTGTGGTCAGTCCAGAGACTGGTTTGATGCAGCCCCCCATGCTACTCTATCCTGTGCAAGTTTCTTCATCTCCCAGTACCTACTGCAACCTGCATCCTTCTGAATCTGTTAAGTGTATTCATCTCTTGGTTTCCCTCTAAGATTTTTACCCCCCATGCTGCCCTCCAATACTAAATTGGTGATCCCTTGATGCCTCAGAACATGCCCTACCAACCGATCCACTCTTCTAGTCAAGTTTTGCCACAAACTCCTCTTCTCCCCAATTCTACTCAATACCTCCTCATTAGTTATGTTATCTACCCATCTAATCTTCAGCATTCTTCTGTAGCACCACATTTCGAATACTTCTATTCTCTTCTTGCCCAAACCATTTATCGTCCATGTTTCTCTTCCATACATGGCTACACTCCATACAATACTTTCAGGAACGACTTCCTGACACTTAAATCTATACTCGATGTTAACAAATTTCTCTTCTTCAGAAACGCTTTCCTTGCCATTGCCAGTCTACATTTTATGTCCTCTCTATTTCGACCATCATCAGTTATTTTAATCCCCAAATAGCTAAACTCCTTTACTACTTTAAGTGTCTCATTTCCTAATCTAATTCCCTCAGCATCATCTGATTTAATTCGACTACATTCCATTATCCAGGTTTTGCTTTTATTGATGTTCATCTAATATCCTCCTTTCAAGACACTGTCCATTCTGTTCAACTGCTCTTCCAAGTCCTTTGCTGAGGGAGAGAAAGTCAATATAAGCCGATAAAAATAAATGTTCATCAACCTGAAAAAAGTCAGTCCATAAGTTTAAGTAAACGCTGTCAGTAATACAATAAGAATCAGCTTAATGTTTGAAGACAGAATAGAAGGAGTGACCCATGAGGCAACTCTTGAGTTTCGATTTGAAAGCGCGTGGATTACTGCTAAGATTTTTGAATTCGAGTGGCAGCTTATTGAAAATGGATGCAGCAGTATACTGCACACCTTTATGCACAATACTTAAGGAAGTCCGATCCAAATGGAGGTTTGATTTCTGCCGAGTATTAACCGAGTCAAAGCTGCTTATTCTTGGGAATAAACTAATATTGGTAACAGGAAACGATAATAAGGAATATACATTTTGAGAGGCCAATGTCAAAAAACCCAGACTCGTGAACAGAGGTCGACAAGAGGTTCGTGAACTCACACCACTTATCTCCCGAACCGCCCATTTACTGAGCCAAAAATATCCTTCTAGAATGGGAAGAGTTACCCCAAAACATACTACCATACGACATAAGTGAATGAAAATAAGCAAAGTTGACTAATTTATGTGTCGAAGTATCACTCACTTTTGATACCGTTGGAATAGTAAAAATGGCAGTATTAAGTCTTTGAACAAGATCCTAAACATGAGCTTTCCACGACAGCTTACTATCTATCTGAACACTTAGAAATTTGAAGTGTTCAGTTTCACTAATCATATGCCCGTTTTGTGATATTAAAACGTCAGGTTTTGTTGAATTGTGTGTTAGAAACTGTAAAGACTGAGTCTTACTGTGATTTAACATTAGTTTATTTTCTACAAACCATGAACTGAGTCATGTACTGCACTATTTGAAACCGAGTCAATGTTGCACACAGCATCCTTTACTACCAAGCTAGTGTCATCAACAAACAGAAATATGTTAGAGTTACCCATAATACTAGAGGGCATATCATTTATATAAATAAGGAACAGGAGTGGCCCCAACACTGATCCCTGGGGAACCCCGCACTTGACAGTACCCCACTCAGATACCACATCACAGCCGTTATCAACATTGTGAATAATGACCTTTTGCTGCCTGTTGCTAAAGTAAGAGGTGAACCAATTGTTAGCTACTCCCCTTACTCCGTAATGGTCCAACTTCTGGAGCAATATTGTGAGATAAACACAGTCAAATGCCTTTGTTAAATCAAAAAATACGCCAAGCGTTCGAAACTTTTTGTTCAGCCCATCCAGTACCTCACAGAGAAGAGATAATGTAGCATTTTCAGTTGTCAAACGACTTCTAAAGCCGAACTTTACATTTGATAGCAAATCGTGTGATATAAAACGATCAATAAACCTTACATACACAGCCTTTTCGATAACTTTTGCAAACACTGATGGCATAGAAATAGATCTAAAATTATCTACATTATCCCTTTCTCCCTTTTTATAAGGCGGCTTTACTACTGAGTACTTTAATAGCTCCGGAAACTGACCATTCCTAAAGGAAAAATTACAAATATGGCTAAATACAGGGCTAACATGTGCAGCACAGTACTTTAATATTCTGCTAGAAACTCCATCATAACCATGAGTGTCCTTAGTCTTCAGTGATTTAATTATTGACTCAATCTCCCTCTTGTTTGTATCACAGAGGAGTATTTCAGACGTCAATCTCGGAAAGGCATTTGCTAAGAAATTTATATGATTTCCTATAAAAACTCATTTTTATTTAATTCACCAGCAATGCTCAGAAAATGATTGTTAAATACTGTACATATATCTGATTTATCAGAAACAGAAATATTATTACTGCGAACTGACTTTATATCATCGACCTTGTGCTGCTGACCAGACACTTCCTTCACAACTGACCATATAGCATTAATTTTATCCTGTGAATTAGCTATTCTATTTGCATACCACATACTTGTTGCCTTGCTAATAACATTTTAAGCACCTCACAATACTGTTTGTAATGGGCTACTGTAGCTTGATTGTGACTACTTCTAACATTTTGATATAATTCCCACTTTGTTCTACATGATACCCTTATCCCACTAGTCAGCCAACCGGGCTGTCCATTAGTGCTAGTACCCTGTTTAGAATGTTCTAATGGAAAGCAACTCTCAAAGAGCATGAGAAATGTGTTATGGAAAGCATTCTATTTGTCATCTATATTATCGGCACTACAAACATCTTGCCACTCTTGTTCCTTGACAAGTTTTAAAAAACTCTCTATTGCTGTTGAATTAACTTTCCTACATAGTTTGTAATTAAATATGACATTGGTTTGAGTACAAAAATCTTTTAGTGTTAAAATTTGTGCATCATGGTCTAAAAGGCCATTCACCCTTTTACTAACAGAATGCCCATCTAGTAATGAAGAATGAATAAAAATATTGTCTGTAACTGTGCTACTGTTCCTCTGCACCCTAGTTGGAAAAAACACAGTTTGCATCAGATCAGACGAATTTAGGAGATATACCAACATCTTTTTCTTGCACAATCATATACAAAATTAATATTGAAGTCACCACATATAACTACTTTCTAGCACTTCCTACAAAGTGAATCAAAAACCCTCTCTAGCTTAAGCAAAAATGCTCTGAAGTTGGAGTTAGGAGACCTATAAAAAACAGCAATTAGAAGTTTGTTGTTGTTGTTGTGGTCTACAGTCCTGAGACTGGTTTGATGCAGCTCTCCATGCTACTCTATCCTGTGCAAGCTTCTTCATCTCCCAATACCTACTGCAACCTACATCCTTCTGAATCTGCTTAGTGTAATCATCTCTTGGTCTCCCTCTACGATTTTTACCCTGACACTTAAATCTATACTCGATGTTAACAAATTTCCCTTCTTCAGAAATGCTTTCCTTGCCATTGCCAATCTACATTTTATATCCTCTCTACTTCGACCATCATCAGTTATTTTGCTCCCCAAATAGCAAAATTCCTTTACTACTTTAAGTGTCTCATTTCCTAATCTAATTTCCTCAGCATCACCTGACTTAATTCGACTACATTCCATTATCCTCGTTTTGCTTTTGTTGATGCTCATCTTATACCCTCCTTTCAAGACACTATCCATTCCATTCAACTGCTCTTCCAAGTCCTTTGCTGTCTCTGACAGAATTACCTCAAAGTTTTTATTTCTTCTCCATGGACTTTAATACCTACTCCGAATTTTTCTTTTGTTTCCTTCACTGCTTGCTCAATATACAGATTGAATAACATCGGGGATAGGCTACAACCCTGTCTCACTCCCTTCCCAACCACTGCTTCCCTTTCATGTCCCTCGACTCTTATAACTGCCATCTGGTTTCTGTACAAATTGTAAATAGCCTTTCGCTCCCTGGATTTTACCCCTGCCACCTTCAGAATTTGAAAGACCGTATTCCAGTCAACATTGTCAAAAGCTTTCTCTAAGTCTAAAAATGCTAGAAACGTAGGTTTGCCTTTCCTTAATCTAGCTTCTAAGATATGTCGTAGGGTCAGTATTGCCTCACGTGTTCCAACATTTCTACGGAATCCAAACTGATCTTCTCCGAGATCGGCTTCTACTAGTTTTTCCATTCGTCTGTAAAGAATCCGCGTTAGTATTTTGCAGCCATGACTTATTAAACTGATAGTTCGGTAATTTTCACAATTGGCTGAGCGTTTCTAGGCGCTACAGTCTGGAACCGCGTGACCGCTACGGTCGCAGGTTCGAATCCTGCCTCAGGCATGGATGTGTGTGTTAGTTAGTTAGGTTAGTTAGTTAGGTTAGTTAGGTTTAAGTAGTTCTAAGTTCTAGGGGACTGATGACCTTAGATGTAAAGTCCCATAGTGCTCAGAGCCATTTGAACCGATTTTCACATTTGCCAACACCTGCTTTCTTAAGGGACTGGAATTATTATATTCTTCTTGAAGTCTGAGGGTATTTCGCCTGTTTCATACATCTTGCTCGCCAGATGGTAGAGTTTCGTCAGAACTGGCACTCCCAAGGCTGTCAGTAGTTCTAATGGAATGTTGTCTACTCCCGGGGCCTTGTTTCGACTCAGGTCTTTCAGTGCTCTGTCAGACTCTTCACGCCGTAACGTATCTCCCATTTCATCTTCATCTACATCCTCTTCCATTTCCATAATATTGTCCTAAAGTACATCGCCCTTATATAGACCCTCTATATACTCCTTACACCTTTCTGCTTTCCCTTCTTTGCTTAGAACTGGGTTACCATCTGAGCTCTTGATGTTCATGCAAGTGGTTCTCTTATCTCCAAAGGTCTCTTTAATTTCCCTGTAGGCAATATGTATCTTACCCCTAGTGCGATAAGCCTCTACATCCTTACATTTGTCCTCTAGCCATGCCTGCTTAGCCATTTTGCACTTCCTGTCGATCTCATTTTAAGACGTTTGTATTCCTTTTTGCCTGCTTCATTTACTGCATTTTTATATTTTCTCCTTTCATCAATTAAATTCAGTATTTCTTCTGTCACCCAAGGATTTCTACTAGCCCTCGTCTTTTTACCTACTTGATCCTCTGCTGCCTTCACTACTTCTTCCCCCAAAGCTACCCATTCTTCTTTTACTGTATTTCTTTCCCCCATTCCTGTCAGTTGTTCCCTTATGCTCTCCCCGAAACTCTTTACAACATCTGGTTTAGTCAGTTTATCCAGGTCCAATCTCCTTAAATTCCCACCTTTTTGCAGTTTCTTCAGTTTTAATCTACGGGTCATAACCAATAGATTGTGGTCAGAATCCACATCTGCCCCTGGAAATGTCTTACAATTTAGAACCTGGTTCCTAAATCTCTGTCTTACCATTATATAATATATCTGAAACCTGTCAGTATATCCAGGCTTCTTCCATGTATACAACCTTCTTTCATGATTCTTGAACCAAGTGTTAGCTATGATTAAGTTGTGCTCGGTGCAAAATTCTACCAGGCGGCTTCCTCTTTCATTTCTTAGCCCCAATCCATATTCACCTACTACGTTTCCTTCTCTCCCATTTCCTACTTCCGAATTCCAGTCACCCATGACTATTAAATTTTCGTCTCCCTTCACAATCTGAATAATTTCTATTATTTCATCATATATTTATTCAATTTCTTCGTCATCTTCAGAGCTAGTTGGCATATAAACTTGTACTACTGTAGTAGGAGTGGGCTTCGTGTCTATCTTGGCTGCAATAATGCGTTCACTATGCTGTTTGTAGTAGCTTACCCGCATTCCTGTTTTCCTATTCATTATTAAACCTACTCTTCCATTACCCCTATTTGATTTTGTATTTATAACCCTGTAGTCACCTGACCAGAAGTCTTGTTCCTCCTTCCACCGAACTTCACTAATTCCCACTATATTTAACTGTAACCTATCCATTTCCCTTTTTAATTTTTCTAACCTACCTGCCCGATTAAGGGATCTGACATTCCACGCTCCGATCCGTAGAACGCCAGTTTTCTTTCTCCTGATAACGACATCCTCTTGGGTAGTCCCCGATCGGAGATCCGAATGGGGGACTATTTTACTTCCAGAATATTTTAACCAAGAGGACGCCATCATCATTTAACCATACAGTAAAGCCGCATGCCCTCGGGAAAAATTACAGCCGTAGTTTCCCCTTGCTTTCAGCCGTTCGCAGTACCAGCACAGCAAGGCTGTTTTGGTTAGTGTTACAAGGCCAAATCAATCAATCATCCAGACTGTTGCCCCTGCAACTACTGAAAAGGCTGCTGCCCCTCTTTAGGAACCACACGTTTGTCTGGCCTCTCAACAGATACCCCTCCGTTGTGGTTGCACCTACGGTACGGCTATCTGTATCACTGAGGCACGCAAGCCTCCCCACCAACGGCAAGGTCCATGGTTCATGGGGGGGAATTAGAAGTTTAGTTTCACTAAATTCAACTAATGCTGCCCAACTTTCAAATATCTGTTCAGTGCAGTGTCGTGATACGTCTATGGACACAAATGAAATAATGTTTTTCACATAGAGAGCCACTCCCCCACCCCTCAAGGAACTCCTGGAGAAACAGCCAGCTAATCTGTAGCCTGGTAAAGGAAACCTCTGAATTGTCAAATTATTTAAGTGGTGCTCTGATATACCAATAATTTCAGAGTTAACATCTATTAGCAGTTCCTTAACTTTATCTGCAATACTTTTTATATTTTGATGAAATATGCTAATTCCTTCTCTACTTGCAAACATTACATCCTCTGGAGGTGAGCCCGTAGTTAGAGGGATTTCCTTTAAGCAGGTATACCTATCAGCTGCCTTCAGTCTAAAAACCAACTACTACACGAATTTTTCCATGAGTGACACCACTACCACCACAACCACTACCCACTACACTGTCACCTATAAGCTTAGCCAGCCTCCCCTTCCCATACCTATTGAGGTGCAGGCCATGTCTAGTGAAACCCCATCTACTGATAGACCCAACTGGCACCACTGAGATGTGATCCATACCCTCCGCCATCAGTGCCCTCCCCAGCCCCACATTAACGCGCCTAACAGCTGCATTAAGGTGAGGCCGATCATGACGGTGAAACAGTAGCACGAAATGCACATTAATGCCACTTTGAGTAGCTATCTTAACCACGTCACCACTGACATCATATTCCCCGTCCCTATTGAGACTGTTCCCCGCTCCACCCACTATCACTACCTGATTCTCCTTCATAAAATTCTGACATAACTCCCCTACGCTTTCAGTCACCTGAGCCAACCCTGCACTAGGCTTCACATTGCTGGTGACCTGGTACTCACTCCCAACACTTCCTGCAACTGCTGGCCCACACCTCTACTGTGAGAACTACCTAGCAGCAGAACCTTCTTTCTGCTAGACTTTGCAACTAACCTAGGCCTCCTAATTGCTGAGGACTGCTGCAAGTTACATACATCTACAGCTATTCGAGGCGCCTCTCCACTCAACTCTGACAGTTGGTCGTATCTATTGCATGTATGCAAAGTAAAACTGTCTGAATACCTCCTCTTCCTAGCTGCCTTCTTGCCCTCTGCCAGTTCCCATTCCCCACCACCCTTCACCCTCCTCAACCTATCTAGTTCCTCCTTAGCGCATTGTAACTGCACCTGAAGGGCACAGATCTTACGCTCCTGCTCGTCTATTAACTTGTTTCTACTACAGATTCTACATTCCCAGGAGAGGATCTCTCTAAAATGACCACTGGCTTCCCCACTGTATTCCTCCCAATGAACATACTTTGAACAAATCCCACACCGTAATCCACTACTCACAAACCTACGACAGAGCCCACACTTTTCACTCATGGTAAAATTTTAGAGTTACTGAAAAAAAACTATACGTCTACGTTACCAAAGTTCAGTTACACCAGTAGAACTATTTAAGAACTAACAATAATGGTCTCGAAATTCTCTGCCTACTAAGGAAGCTGCTACTTGTATTAATATTACTACAACACAGCCGATACCAATACCAGCAAAACTTCACAAAATTATTAGCTAAAACCAAAAAATTAAAACGACCATTGTAACACTAAGCGAAGTTAAAACACTGCATGAAAATTTTACTGAAATATTTCACTAGAAAGAATAATAAACGCCAGTTGAAAACTAAAGCACGAAATTTACTAAACGACTCAATACACTGAAAACTCTACAGCGAGCAAACGATTACAAAAGTTTATTAAGTCGTTATTTCACCACAAACGGCACGCAACACCACTGAAATCTATTAAATTTAATAACTGTATTACAGAGCACAAATAAGTTTGTCAGTTCTTAGCTTATAACCGCTACAGCTGCAGTGCACACCGCAAAATGTAAACACACTACTGAGGCGCGAGGCTTATACGAACGACGAAAGCACACTCACAAATAATAGACCACTCGAGTCAATAACACAGGAAGAAAGACTGAGATTAATGAAAATCCACTAATAAGTTACTTTTACGGCAAATATTAACACAAATAAACTTTAAAATAAGTAAATGAAGTCTAAAATTTATAAAATATTAACGAGCTATGTCAACAGCAGTGCAGCACACGTGACGTCACACCAAAGATATTTTTGTTTAAAGTCATTGAAACATTTCAAGCCACTAGTAAGAGTGCGGGCTTTCAAAACAACTACGCACCCTCCGACTCAACGTTGCAATATTAAAAGTTTTGGCTGGTTTCGTTGTCTAGGGGCTGGGATACGTAGTTGCCGCATTACAGGCCAAATATTTCTGAGTCTACAGTACACGATAAGAGTACACACATTAATCGAGTGGTCGAAGGTATCTGTCGCTCGGCAATTGAGAATTATGAATTTAGCATATAAATTTATAAATGAAAGACTGCAATTAAATAAAATCTGCAGGTACTATCTTAAAGACTTTAAATGATGAGTACGATAGTAGAAGTACTTTTGAGAATGCGGTATATTTCTGCAAAACACTTATTGGTGCGATGGTCCAGCAATTAAGTAAAATATAAGTTGAATAACAGGTGGTGGTGGTGGTTAGTGTTTAACGTCCCGTCGTCAACGAGGTCATTAGAGACGGGGCGCAAGCTCGGGTTAGGGAAGGATTGGTAAGGAAATCGGCCGTGCCCTTTCAAAGGAACCATCCCGGCATTTGCTGAATAACAGGGAAACAATAGATTCCTACTGCACGTAATTAGTTATGAACGACAACATAGCTCGCAAGATATTCACTTCTAAACGCATACTGCGTCTTCACTGCAGAAACCACGGAAATCTCACACGTTCACAAGTCGGCACTCCGAAGTATTTCCGTCTCCCGCGATCGCGCGCAAACCGCTCCACACTCTCCCAGTCTTTCCTGCGACCGTACGTCGCGCCTTCACGTCCAGCACCCCACGTGGCACGTAACCTGTGCTGTACTCTCCAGCACTGCCAGAACCACCTTGTGTCCTCTCCGGAAACGATCGCTGTGATTGGCTAGAGCGCTCCCGCCCTGTCTTCACGCCAACACACACTCACAAACATAATGAAACATATTCGAAATACTTTACATTTAAATACTTGAAATTAAATAAATATTCCTACGGCTGGACCATAAACACGCTCTAATACACATTATTAAATACATAAAAAACTAAATAAACATATATCAAAAGAAAAGAAGCAAAATGTAGGCCAGGAGCCTAATGTCTCTGTGCTTTCTAACTCACAGTAAATAATTAACCAATTTCTTCTTGAATAGTATATATCGGACATAAACAAAGTCATAGGTGAATAAATATATTTATAAGCATGCTGCTACCGTTTTTTCCTGTAACTGTGGAGTACTTATGTTCTGACGAGATCGATAGTAATCGACCACTTTGACTTCCAATAACTCATGTACTATTGAAGTTACATGCCTGTAATTTATACCAATTCAGGTTTATACTAATAGCTTTCTAAAGGCACGTAGATCGACGAAATCGGATGAACCGTTTAGATTTTGGAAATTCGTTGCTGGGTGTTACTTGTATAATTTATCGTCAAATACTAAACTTTAATAAATACAGGGTGTTACAAAAAGGTACGGCCAAACTTTCAGGAAACATTCCTCACACACAAAGAAAGAAAATATGTTATGTGGACATGTGTCCGGAAACGCTTACTTTCCATGTTAGAGCTCGTTTTATTACTTCTCTTCAAATAACATTTTCATGGAATGGAAACACACAGCAACAGAACGTACCAGCGTGACTTCAAACACTTTGTTACAGGAAATGTTCAAAATGTCCTCCGTTAGCGAGGATACATGCATCCACCCTCCGTCGCATGGAATCCCTGATGCGCTGATGCAGCCCTGGAGAATGGAGTATTGTATCACAGCCGTCCACAATACGAGCACGAAGAGTCTCTACATTTGGTACCGGGGTTGCGTAGACAAGAGCTTTCAAATGCCCCCATAAATTAAAGTCAAGAGAGCTGAGGTCAGGAGGGCATGGAGGCCATGGAATTGGTCCGCCTCTTCCAATCCATCGGTCACCGAATCTGTTGTTGAGAAGCGTACGAACACTTCGACTCAAATGTGCAGGAGCTCCATCGTGCATGAACCACATGTTGTGTCGTACTTGTAAAGGCACATGTTCTAGCAGCACAGGTAGAGTATCCCGTATGAAATCATGATAATGTGCTCCATTGAGCGTAGGTGGAAGAACATGGGGCCCAATCAAGACATCACCAACAATGCCTGCCAAACGTTCACAGAAAATCTGTGTTAATGACGTGATTGCACAATTGCGTGCTGATTCTCGTCAGCCCACACATGTTGACTGTGAAAATTTACAGTTTGATCACGTTGGAATGAAGCCTCATCTGTAAAGAGAACATTTTCACTGAAATGAGGATTGTCACATTGTTGGATGAACCATTCGCAGAAGTGTACCCGTGGAGGCCAATCAGCTGCTGATAGTGCCTGCACACGCTGTACACGGTACGGAAACAACTGGTTCTCCCGTAGCACTCTCCATACAGTGACGTGGTCAACGTTACCTTGTACAGCAACAACTTCTCTGACGCCGACATTAGGGTTATCGTCAACTGCACGAGGAATTGCCTCGTCCATTGCAGGTGTCCTCGTCGTTCTAGGTCTTCCCCAGTCGCGAGTCATAGGCTGGAACGTTCCGTGCTTCCTAAGACGCCGATCAATTGCTTCGAACGTCTTCCTGTCGGGACACCTTCGTTCTGGAAATCTGTCTCGATACAAACGTACCGCGCCACGGCTATTGCCCCGTGCTAATCCATACATCAAATAGGCATCTGCCAACTCCGCATTTGTAAACATTGCACTGACTGCAAAACCACGTCCGTGATGAACACTAACCAATTGATGCTACGTACTGATGTGCTTGATGCTAGTACTGTAGAGCAATGAGTCGCATGTCAACACAAGCACCGAAGTCAATATTACCTTCCTTCAATTGGGGCCAACTGGCGGTGAATCGAGGAAGTACAGTACATACTGACGAAACTAAAATGAGCTCTAACATGGAAATTAAGCGTTTCCGGACACATGTCTACTTAACATTTTTTCTTTATTTGTGTGTGGAATGTTTCCTGAAAGTTTGTCTGTACCTTTTTGTAACACCCTGTATATTGAAAATCTGATTACACCATCAGAATCGTCGTGCAAATAATAGTAATGTACATGTTTCTTTTTGAGGTATCATGATTCAGCTGGCTACTATTAATTTCTATACGAACTGTGAAATGTCCGCCATGATGGTTTCACAAAGTCCGCCATCTTTGGCACTCCCGGCGTGTCTCCTTCACTGACACACCGTCACTATGGGCCGCAGCCACGCGGCCGATGGACCACGCGGTCCGGCCATTGTGCGGCATCACGTGGTTGCTAGAGTCGCGGCTTGCAAAACGGTCCGAACGGTGGCCGCCAACCCTTAACTTAGAATATTTCCAGGGCGCCGCAACTCGCCCGTTACCTCACAAAGAGTTTTGCCACTTTTGGTTCAAATGGCTCTGAGCATTATGGGACTTAACATCTGTGGTCATCAGTCCCCTAGAACTTAGAACTACTTAAACCTAACTAACCTAAGAACATCACACACATCCATGCCCGAGGCAGGATTCGAACCTGCGACCGTAGCAGTCGCGCGGTTCCGGACTGAAGCGCCTAGAACCGCGACACCACCGCGGCCGGCTGTCACTTTTCTTTTGCGTGGTGCAGCGTTCTTCCGTAAGTTTAGTAAGCGCAATAGATACACACAACAGAACGTTTAGTCATCAATAACATATTCTCTTTCACTATTTACAACAGTTTGCCAACGTTGAAGTAACTTTTCGATTCCGCGACTGTAGAAATCAAGTGGTTTTGGGGCGAACAACTCGTCGAGCTATATTCATAGCGCACTTCCATCCGGGAAGGAAGTTCCCCCCAGGCTGTTCGATAGAGAGTGGGAAAGGTGGAAACTGAGGGCACCAGATCAGGTAAAGAAGATGGGTACAGAATGACTTCCCAACCCAAATTCTATGTACCGGTTTTTGTCAGTCTGACAGAATGCGGGCAGGTGTTATTGTGGAGTACAATCACTTTACGCAGTCTGATGACAGTACATGCTTAACAAGTGAAAGTGATAATGAAACAGGCGTTGAGCCATTAGTTCGTCATCCTTGTGGACAAGGAACCACAAATCCGGTCTCCAGTGAAACGTAGTAAAGAACAGTCGTTATCCAAAGAGTGGGTACTAGGCATGATGACACATGGAAGATCATCCGCAGCAAAATAAAAAATAATTACGAACGGATTTCGAATAAGTCCGCAGCAATATCACGCTGTAGTGCATAATAAAAACTACGGTTATTCAAGGATGAACAAGGCGCACTTCTTACACTAACTGATCTTCGAGCGATTCAAGGATGCTCGATACAATTTACAGGATGTGCATGATAGTGACCGACACGTGATGCACATCCAACTGCACATGACGTAGGTTACAGTGATTTCAAGGAAAGCAGTGGATGCTTGCATAACTTCAAACAGTGCTTCGGAATTGGAAGATGGAAGATTGCGAAATTACAAACAAAGCGTTAACTTAATTATGCACAACAAATTACGGAATCAGCCCGAAAACTCATAGATGAGATTGTAAGTAGGCTGTTTAGCTTTTTATGTTGGTAACGCCGCATAGCGCTCTGCATGAAAATCACTGACTGTGCTGTGTGCAGTCTGAGGCTGGTTTGCATTGTTGGAATATTTGCTATTGTAGTGTTGGGCAGTTGGAAGTGAACAGTGCGTAGCGTTGCGCAGTTGGAGGTGAGCCGCCAGCAGTGGTGGATGTGGGAAGAGAGATGACAGAGTTTTGAGAGCGGACGATCTGGACGTGTGTCCGTCAGAAAAACGAAATTTGTAAGACTGGATGTCCTGAACTGATATATATATTATGACTTTTGAACACTATTAAGGTAAATACATTGTTTGTTCTCAATCAAAATCTTTCATTTGCTAACTATGCCTATCAGTAGTTAGTGCCTTCAGTAGTTAGAATCTTTTATTCAGCTGGCAGTATTGGCGCACTCTGTATTGCAGTATTTTGAGTAACAAAGATTTTTGTGAGGTAAGTGATTCATGAAAGGTATAGGTTATTGTTAGTCAGGGCCATTCTTTTGTAGGGATTATTGAAAGTCGGATTGCGTTGCGCTAAAAAAATATTGTGTCAGTTTAGTGATGATCAGAATAAGTAAAGAGAGAAATGTCTGAGTACATTCAGTTTTGCTCAACTGTTTGAAAATCAAATGACATAAGAGATTTATCAACACTGTAATTCATAAATTTTTCTAAGGGGACGTTTCATATGTCGACCCTTAGCCCAGGATACCTCACTGGAATCTTCTGATTCTATCTTGTAGTTTGTGTGTAATTAGTGTAGTTATTGTTTATTACTAGCACTTAGTTGTAGAGAGAATCTCCTTTGTAGTAATTGTTTTTCTATGTTGTACTGTAAAACAGTTGTGGCATTCATGTAGATTTGCACCAAGTATTTCGCAGCTGCGACTGCAATTTATTAGATATTATTTTCACTGCTATGTTAATGTGTTTCCTTATTTTTCTCTTCAAATTGTGCTTTTCTGTGTTATCGTGTGAAATATTGTGACAATAATGACGTGTGAAAAATGTAATACTACGCTCCAAAGTAAACTGAGAAATGACAGTGAAGACGAGAGTAGTGTGTTAGCGCCACTGTGTAATGAATTAACTAATGTTCAACATAGTAATTTGGTAACTGTGCATAGGGGAATGGATCAGGCAATAAATAATCGTGTAGACAGTGAAACAGCTAGTGAAGAGGGTAGTACCGTAGGTCGGTCGGTCGGCAACAGCTCGCCACAGGGATGTGAAATGACAGGACACAATTTTGCAAATACCGTAGATTCAGGTTTTGCGTCATTACCCGTTTCTCAATCAAGTCAAGGCACATTTTCCGCTTTTCAAAATGCGAATGTTGACGGTGCAAATACACTGCCGAAAAGTACAAAGGAACATGTTTCAGACACCAGTGCATTGTTATTACAATTAATGCAACAAATGGGACAACAGCTACAAAAGTTAGACACAATGGAACAATATCAGAGACAAACACAGCAACAGCTTCAAAAGCTAGACTCAATGGAACAAACGCTTGAACAAACACGTGAAGGTTTAAAGTGCTGAGTTACTTAAAATCGAATCGAAATGTCAAAAAGTCTGTAATGACGTAAAAACACAAATTTGTGAGCATTTCCAACCTATTTTTTTCGCATCATGAAAATGCATTACAGAATCACGAAGCAGCCATAAAGGAACTGCAAACTATTGTTCATTGAAATCACGACACCTTGCAAGCTAAAATTGACTCTGTTGCATCTACCGATTCGGTTACGGAATTTGCAAAACTCAGAAAAACTTAAAGGACACAGTCGATACGTTTTCAACACAAATGGACACTCTGAAACCTGGTTCAGAAAAACACACTGAGGAAATCAGTTCATTATCGGAGAAAGTAGCCTTACATTCGGATCAGTTCACTAACTTATTTACAAAGGTAGATGATGATCTGAATGACACAAGACCCGTAGCCTTCACTGACACAGAAGAGTACGAACCAATTAAGAAATTTAAACAAAATCAATATCAAATTAATACGCAACACAAAAGAGAAATCCGAAAAAGTACAAGATCAGTTGGCAAAAGTAATACAAGAATTGCATATTTCAGAGGACACTCGCGCTCCAACACGGGAAGAAGGACTTAGAAATACGGAAAAGCCACACAATAATAACACAGGGCATTTCGGAAATTATGAAAGAAATTGGCAAGGTACACCGAATTTTGAGATGAAACCGCCGACACGACGTAACAATGACTGATATGCGACTCGCCGACACGATGATTTTGACTATAAGCTGTTCATTACCACATGTAAATTCAAAACGTTTAAGAACTCTGGCAACGACATTCATCCACAAGCGTGACTTCATCAATTCTCTCATTGTTTTCCTCCCAACTGGTAGCACAGATTAGAATTTATGTGTGGCTATTTACAGAATGAACCAGCTGTAAGAATGTGATTGGTCGTTCACGATTGTCACAGTGAAGGAGAATTTTATCATGCCTTCCTATCAGCATATTGGTCTCAAGCTACACAAGACCGAGTAAAACATAGCATCATAATGATGAAACATTTCGAACAATCTGAATTTTCCAGTCTTGTGAAATATTTTGAAGACATGTTGCATAAGAAACAGTATCTGTCAAACCCATACAGCTCCTCAGAACTCATCTGCATTTGCTTAATCAAATTGCCTGAACATTTACGACATATTATTTTGGCAGGACGTTGCAAATACGACATTGAAGCTTTGCAGGGACTGTTACAAGAATTGGAAATTGACACTGACAATCGCGGGACGCGAAAACGGGAACACAACAATTACAAGTCACATCCGTCACAATTCCGTGATGAAAGAAACAATAACTGGACATGAAAAGGCTATTCTTACAACGCAAATCGTGACCAAAACAGACACCACCCGTAAGACAACCGTTGGCAGAGTAGTAATAATTACAGGGAAAGATCACCTCCCCGTGGTAATGACTATGACAGAGACAATCAGGGAAACAGAGAATATGGGAACCAAAATAATTATTATCAAGGGTGACAGAATAACTTCAGACGCAATGGTCCACTGCGCAGTTACGATTCTGGGAGAAATTCTCCTCCACATGACTGACAAACAAGAAACTATGGAAACTACCTACATAACGACAGACCTGAATGTCATGAGAACTGGCGGGATTCAAACAGGGCAGGGCCCTCTCGATAAGGAGAATTTGTAGAAGTTGGATCTCCAAATCCCAATAACGACGCATGCCAACAAAGAGACAGACAATGACTCGCACCACAGGCAGCCATGTGCGCCGGCTGATTCAGAGAAAAATAACATAGACGCTAACCTTGAGAAAAATTTTAGCATTCCTTACCGACGTATACAACATGATAATTGCTTTGAAGTTGAAACTCTGCGCAGTAGGAAGAGTAAAGGATTTAACCACATGTAAAACCGTTTATTGAGAGATAATCTGCTTCTTAACTTAGTCTTTGCCATAAAATTTTTCACTTCACATTACTAGTAAGCTTTGTCAGACGTAGAAACTGTTGACATGCAACAACGTTTGAAGTTAACTATCCAGTCAAGAACCAAGAGAACTTATTTAAACAGTAATTACGAATGCATTGTTATAGTGAACAGACAACACAGTGTTGTTATTTGTACATTCTTGCTTGTTAGTTGCACGATTGCGTAACGAATATACGGCTTACATACTTAGAACATATACTGCTAATCAGATTTTAATGCAACATTTTGGTTTACTTGAAAAGACATTCTTTATTTGAAGTACTTTCTGTGAGATTAAAGATGACTTAGTATTTGATTTCTTTGCAGCTACACGATTATACCCCGAATCTACTGATGTGTGACATAATTTACATTGTTGCTCTTGCGGTGTATCAGTTTTATATCTGCACAGTTTTTCTATATTATTCTGGAAAGTAAAACATGTTTTAGTAGTTATTTTGTGGTATAGCTACAATGAGACAGCCTTTTCTGTAGCACAACAGGATGTTGCAGTACAGTACTTTCTTCATCATGGCAATAAGTGTAATAACTACAATATCTATAAGCAAAGCTTTTCACTTTTGTTTATGTAAGTACATTGACTTCTGCAGAACTTAGCTTATGGAGGACGATAACTATGACACTTCGACAGAATTATCTTACAGCAAGTCGCACAGTTTAGCGCTACAGGACACGCATTTGTACTTAAAACATTTATTTTTAAAGATTTTTGAATTACAAAGATACAAAGAAAGTTTTCTGTGATACATTTCATTCCATTGCTGTAATCTGCAACACCTGAGGGTATAATTACATTAATTCTCAGGGGGGGGGGGTACACGCTTACTTTGTGTACCGTGTGTGTGGCAAGCACAAGGAGCCCTAGCTATCATGGTATTTGCTCATACAACTTTACACATCGGTACCATATTTCTCTAACACATAATTACACAGCTATCTGATCATTTAACTGAGAGAAACAAACATTGTTTTTTTTACTACATCAGTGACACATTTTTATGCAATTACACAGTTGGATAACTTCACACTTATGAAATTGTATTTTGTCTGTATTTTGTGAACTCTTCATATTTTTTCAGAACCATTGTGATACTCTGAGAGCTTTAAATGTTGTATTTGGTAAGGGATCTTGATTTTTGAAGTACGTCTGAGGCAGATGACTTTATTGAAGGTTTTGAAATTATTGAAAGAAGCTGCAATGATTTTGAAATGTGATTGATCTGTTATGATGTTATTACTACGACGACGATGTGTATTACGCTGTTGAGGTATGTTTGTGATCAATAAGCTGATGCTATATGAGGAATCTGATTATGCTACATATTTATTATGATTAAATATTGAAGAAGTGTTGACAAATATGTACATGTGTAATAAGATAAGGAATAATGAGTAGTGGCTAGGGACTCTGATTTGTGAAAAAGGATGTTGGAAATCAAGAATCATACTTTAAGAGTTATGAAATGTGTGTACATGCATGAATGTATCATAACACTGCTATTCATAAGATTTCGTTTCAATGCATTTCTACTGTAATTTTTCGATCTGTGAAATTTTTTTATATGAGACTGTCACTGTAGAGGAAACTGCTGTCGTAAATTTTTGGGTAAGAAAGTTAAGCGACCTTGATGCAATGCATTGTGGGCGCCCAGCTGTGCCAATCGCCTGGCAAAAAAGCCATTAGGTGGAGAAAAAAGAGGCCATCAACCTCGCTATTGACATTCCTTTGTAGAAAGCATCGCAAATATGACACGCTATTACTTGGAAACATATGATTATACTGTGGAGCTCGTACTTTGTGCTACTTACTGAAATGCTTATGAATTGATGGGAAATATTCTTATATCTGCACACCTGATTATGACAAGGTCTTTCTATGAGAGAATTTCTACTGACTTATGAAATGCCACATGGCTATTGAATCTACATCTACATCTACATCCATACTCTGCAAGCCACCTGACGGTGTGTGACGGAGGGTACCTTGAGTACCTCTATCGGTTCTCCCTTCTATTCCAGTCTCGTATTGGTCATGGAAAGAAGGATTGTCGGTATGCCTCTGTGTGGGCTCCATATCTCTCTGATTTTATCCTCATGGTCTCTTCGCGAGATATACGTAGGAGGGAGCAATATACTGCTAGACTCATCGGTGAAGGTATGTTCTCAAAACTTCAACAAAAGCCTGTACCAAGCCACTGAATGATGTTTTTATGCTTTGCTTTGTACATAGTTGCTTATTTCATTTGATATCTGGTTCCCAGCTGTGTTGCAGCATTGGTTTTATAAAATAAAATTAAATGCATTTGCTAATGTGAACACTTTCTGTCAATAGATCTGTTAAATAATAATTTTATGATCCACATTCTTCAAAAAAGGTGCTCTTGGAAAGAAAAGAACAATAGAAAGGGACTAATAACAGTAACTGCATACATAATTTTCTTTTCAAGTACTTGGTAATTTTTTTTTTTTTTGTAGAATAAGTTGTTGTGGTGCACCACTTTAATGACATAGACATTAAGATGTGAATAGACATTTCCATTATCTGCATTGTTGTCTTTAGTGTACTATTTTTTCTGCTTGTGGGTTTGTCATGTTTAGATATAAGTTATTGCATTTGCTGCTGCTGTTTTCCAGGCATAGTTCTAATGAATTTTATATTGTATTAAGCCAGTCTTACTACTGATTTATTTTTCTTGTTGTTACACATTGGCTCATATTAGTTGTAACGTTGCATTTGCTTTGCTAATTTAGATATACTGCTGCTTGCTTTCCCAATTTGCATTTTTTTGCCATTGCTGTTTGTGTCAATTGTTGTGTGCTGCTGCATTGCCTCATCCCTTAGTTTATGCATCTGAGCTCAGTAGATTTAAGTTAGCTTAAGAGGGGGTAGGTTATATAAGAGAATGAGTTGTGATGAACTGGAAGAAATGCATTGAGAAGTCATATGAAAAAAGTTTTTTAAAAAAAGGGTACTATACAATGAAGAATAATTATTTTGAAAGAGGATATGAATAGAAAACAGAAAGCAGATACAGATACAGATAGGACTTTCTGGAATAATGATGAATGAAGGGAGATCTCCATGAAGTAAAGAAAGTTTTGTTTGCAAAATACTGCAGTAAAACAAACCCTGTCCTTTCCTTTTGTGTTATTCCGCTATGTGTTTGCGTACCCTTGTGTATTTGTGTTCTTCCTGTTTTTATGTGTTTATGTGATAAGACTTATGTTGTAGAATTTTTCTAATACTCAGCTACATTCACTATGATGAGGAATACCGTTATCATCAAATATAATTTGCATTTATAACATGTTATTTACTTTGTAAAGATGTTTGGACATTATTTATTCTGTTTTGTTTTAATGCTCATGTGTGAAGTTAATGTTTCGAAAGTTATTCTGATCTTTTATATATTTACTGTAAAACTGATGTATATGTTTATTTCTATTCTTTTGTAAAGCATGTACTACTACAAATGTTATCTGTATTGTTATGTTCTTTAATGATCTATTTTGTACCTTTGTAATTGTATTCTTATGTTGTAAATTTATAATTGTATAGACACCAGTTCTTCAAATTAAGTTTCATTTCACTGCACACGTTTTTGTTGGTCATAGTACATGCACAATATGTGATGAAAAAAAGGGGACTGTTAGCATTTGCACGTGTGTTGATAATTCAGCAAGGGACTGGTTAACAGCACTAATGGCTCTAAGGATATTCCAAAAAGTTTGTGAGTGCACAAGTGGTGGTTTATGGACTTGCTATGTTGTCTGCAAGACTCTTTGATGGTGATTGTGCAGCCACACAGTCGCAACAGATAGCTGCTGCCCATCTCTACAAGGACTACTGTGGGCCTGCTCTATGACGATCTACCCACCAATTTTCTTCAAAACTTTGACTGACTCTGCTGTGTGTTTGCTCTGTTGGGGCCCATTACCTCTCTGCATGTCAGGAGTTAGCACTGTCTTTCTGTTGGAAGAACAACACTACTTCTTCAAGACTGGATGGAAATCCACTACTTCTATGTGTATTTTCTTTTACTGCTCAGACTTTGAGAAAAAAACTACAATTACTACTGTGATGAATGATCAGGACTGTCTTTATGGACTGTGAGAAAATTTTAGCTTTTGACCAACATTGTATCGATAAGTGTGTGCATTTGATATATTTGTTAGCATCAATATAAAAAATTTTTAACAAATATGTATTGGCCAGTGCCCAAAACAATTTGTAAAATTTTTTGTGGGGAGCATGAGGCTATGTAAGTAGGCTGTTTAGGTTTTTATGTTGGCACCGCCACGTAGCGCTCTGTATGAAAATCACTGACTGCTGTGTGCAGTGTGTGGCTGGTTTGCATTGTTGGAATATTTGCTATTGTACTGTTGGGCAGTTGGATGTGAACAGTGCGTAGTGTTGTGCAGTTGGAGGTGAGCCCCCAACAGTGGTGGATGTGGGAAGAGAGATGACAGAGTTTTGAGAGCGGACGATCTGGACTTGTGTCTGTCAGAAAAACGAAATCTGTAAGACTGGATGTCATTAACTGATACATACTGTGACTTTTGAACACTATTAAGATAAATGCATTGTTTGTTCTCAATCAAAATCTTTCATTTGCTAACTACGCCTATCAGTAGTTAGTGCCTTCAGTAGTTAGAATCTTTTATTCAGCTGGCAGTATTGGCGCACGCTGTATTGCAGTATTTTGAGTAACAAAGATTTTTGTGAGGTAAGTGATTCATGAAAGGTGTAGGTTATTGTTAGTCAGGGTCATTCTTTTGTAGGGGTTATTGAAAGTCAGATTGCGTTGCGCTAAAAAAATATTGTGTCAGTTTAGTGATGATCAGAATAAGTAAAGAGAGAAATGTCTGAGTACATTCAGTTTTGCTCAGCTCTTTGAAAATCAAATGACATAAGAGGTTTATCAGCACTGTAATTCATAAATATTTCTAAGGGGATGTTTCAAGATAAACAAACTTCTTCCATCGTTCAGAAAGGAATTTGATTTCAATTCCGACCAATCGGGATTTGAAGAGGAAATGTATGTGAAAAGAACCCTGGAAATTAGAGGTAGAGAGAGAGAGTTGTATGAGGGCTATCCACAAAGTACATTACGTTTTGGAATTAAAAATAAATAAAGTATTGGAATTTTTTTATTATATACAGATGAAAGCCACACTTAAATACTACTTTTCTACATAGTTGCCATTTAAATTAAGGCACTTATCGTAGCGATGGACGAGCTTGGAAATTCCTTCGTGGCAAAATTCGGCCGCCTGCGCCTTCAACCACGTGGTTACCTCTTCTTGAAGCTGTGCGTCGTCATCAAAACGCTGCATAGCCAACCACTTCTTCATTGCTGGGAATAAGTGGAAGTCGCTCGGTGTCAGGTCGGCACTGTACGGCGGATGAGGAAACAACTCCCACTTAAAAGATTCGAGAACTTCACGAGTGGCAGTTGCCATGTGGGCCCGGGCGTTGTGAATCAGCAAGATCTTTGAGCCCAACTTTCCCCTGCGCTTGTTTTGTATTGCTCTTCTGAGGTTGTGCAGAGTTTGGCAATACCTTTGAGAGTTTGTTGTAGTGCCTCTTTCCAGGAAATCCACAAAAATCACACCTTTTCTGTCCCAAAAGACAGTCGCCATCACCTTCCTTGCCGACATTGTCTGGATGCATTTCTTGGGTTTTTGGGGGGAATTTGCGTGCCCCCACTGCATTGACTGCAATTTTGTCTAGCAGTTCACATGCTTAACCCATGTTTCGTCACCGGTAACGATGCGATCGAGTAATGAGTCGCCATCTTTCTCGTAAGCGTCCAAAATCGTTAACGCTGCAGTCATTCGCAGATTTTTTGTGAATCTCTGTCAACATTTTTGGTATCCATCTTGCGCAAAACTTGTGGTAACCAAGCTTTTAGGTAATGATTTCGTGCAACAGACTTCGTGAAATTTGTGGAAAACTCATAGAGTGTTCCGTTATTGTGAAATTACGGTTTTCACGGACCGCGGCATCGACTTTTTCGACAAGTTCGGCAGTCACTATGGTGGGTCTTCCACTTCGCTCTTCGTCGTGAACGTTAGTTTGGCCATTTTTAAATTTTATGACCCATTGACGCACTCCACCTTCAGTGATTATGTTGTCCCCATACACTTCACAAAGCTGCCGATAGATTTCTATCGGTGTACAGTTTTTTGCAGTCAGAAACCTTTTTACAGCACGCACTTCACACTTCGCGGCATTTTCAATTAACGCTGACATTTCAAACTGTCACAGTAACTCAACGGAGTACAGCACGAACCTCTCACTAGCACGACAGGATGCCGACTGACCGGCGGAAAGCCATGACACCAAGATGGCCGCGCTAGCCCCGCATCTAACGGACACAAAAGAAAACGTAATGTACTTTGTGGATAGCCCTCGTATCAAGATCAACTAACATCACTGTGTCTTCGCATTCGTATACAATTATTCCGACTGTTAACCTGGATGATAAATTGGCAGGAAAGTTATTTACTTTGCTGCGAGAAGTTGGAGCTGGCCGGTGTGGCCGAGTGGTTCTAGGCGCTACAGTCTGGAACCGCGCGACCGCTACGGTCGCAGGTTCGAATCCTGCCTCGGGCTTGGATGTGTGTGATGTCCTTAGGCTAGTTAGGTTTAAGTAGTTCTAAGTTCTAGGGGACTGATGACCTCAGAAGTTAAGTCCCATAGTGCTTAGAGCCATTTGAACCATTTTGAGAAGTTGGAGACGCTCTGCCCCCTACGATCCTTCCTTGTGTGCGTGATCTTGTAAGGGCAGTAGAGAATATTTGTGTCACAGCAAGCAACAGTTGGAAAATGGGCGTAAGAGAACTACTACCATGGTATGAGCACTGCTTTTGTCCAATACCTGGTCAAAATAACTTTTTTTGCTTGATTCCTGGTCTGAATATAAAAATCATATTCCTGTAGAGCAAACCATCCCTCCTGAAAAGTGCGTGACACTGGAACCACTAGACAAATTCAACCGCTGGATGTTTGTTTTTTCCGTGCCTATAAAACATATTATGGCACTATCTGCAGGTATGCCTTAAGGGACAGCCAGTTTCACGATAAGCTTCACGACTGTTTCACATTCAGTTGCACGCCGGCACATTCCATCAGTTCTCATCACACCCTCACATCAATATAATTCTACACTCCTGGAAATGGAAAAAAGAACACATTGACACCGGTGTGTCAGACCCATCATACTTGCTCCGGACACTGCGAGAGGGCTGTACAAGCAATGATCACACGCACGGCACAGCGGACACACCAGGAACCGCGGTGTTGGCCGTCGAATGGCGCTAGCTGCGCAGCATTTGTGCACCGCCGCCGTCAGTGTCAGCCAGTTTGCCGTGGCATACGGAGCTCCATCGCAGTCTTTAACACTGGTAGCATGCCGCGACAGCGTGGACGTGAACCGTATGTGCAGTTGACGGACTTTGAGCGAGGGCGTATAGTGGGCATGCGGGAGGCCGGGTGGACGTACCGCCGAATTGCTCAACACGTGGGGCGTGAGGTCTCCACAGTACATCGATGTTGTCGCCAGTGGTCGGCGGAAGGTGCACGTGCCCGTCGACCTGGGACCGGACCGCAGCGACGCACGGATGCACGCCAAGACCGTAGGATCCTACGCAGTGCCGTAGGGGACCGCACCGCCACTTCCCAGAAAATTAGAGACACTGTTGCTCCTGGGGTATCGGCGAGGACCATTCGCAACCGTCTCCATGAAGCTGGGCTACCGTCCCGCACACCGTTAGGCCGTCTTCCGCTCACGCCCCAACATCGTGCAGCCCGCCTCCAGTGGTGTCGCGACAGGCGTGAATGGAGGGACGAATGGAGACGTGTCGTCTTCAGCGATGAGAGTCGCTTCTGCCTTGGTGCCAATGATGGTCGTATGCGTGTTTGGCGCCGTGCAGGTGAGCGCCACAATCAGGACTGCATACGACCGAGGCACACAGGGCCAACACCCGGCATCATGGTGTGGGGAGCGATCTCCTACACTGGCCGTACACCACTGGTGATCGTCGAGGGGACACTGAATAGTGCACGGTACATCCAAACCGTCATCGAACCCATCGTTCTACCATTCCTAGACCGGCAAGGGAACTTGCTGTTCCAACAGGACAATGCACGTCCGCATGTATCCCGTGCCACCCAACGTGCTCTAGAAGGTGTAAGTCAACTACCCTGGCCAGCAAGATCTCCGGATCTGTCCCCCATTGAGCATGTTTGGGACTGGATGAAGCGTCGTCTCACGCGGTCTGCACGTCCAGCACGAACGCTGGTCCAACTGAGGCGCCAGGTGGAAATGGCATGGCAAGCCGTTCCACAGGACTACATCCAGCATCTCTACGATCGTCTCCATTGGAGAATAGCAGCCTGCATTGCTGCGAAAGGTGGATATACACTGTACTAGTGCCGACATTGTGCATGCTCTGTTGCCTGTGTCTATGTGCCTGCGGTTCTGTCAGTGTGATCATGTGATGTATCTGACCCCAGGAATGTGTGAATAAAGTTTCCCCTTCCTGGGACAATGAATTCACGGTGTTCTTATTTCAATTTCCAGGAGTGTATATGCATTCTTTAAGAGTGAATAATTAGCTGAACGTCCTGTACGGTTTGTAACACCCAAACAGTTCGCTCTTGAAGGTGGGAACTTTGGTGATCACTGTGGCGCACCGTTTTTCACTCGGTGTTCATGGTGTAGGTTAATGTTTTGATCATTTCTTGAACGTCGACGATGTCCATTTTGCGAAGTGTAATACATATACCCCACAGAAGGTTGATCTCTGCACCACCCAGACACTCAGTTTCTGTCACCATCTTGATGAGCATGGTGAGTCATTAGCAGCTAATATTTTTCCTGTCATAATTGTCAAGACGACACTTTCAAATGAGCCTTACTAAAGATTGAGCTTGAACCTCGCACTCAAGGGGTTCCTTGTTATTCGAACGCCTCTCAGCTGAGATGGGTAAACTAATCTGTATTAATCTAAAACAATGATGATGATATGCTTGGTATGGTGTTTTGCGACAAGCGTATTTCTGTGACCTTTTGGTATAATAGTGAATAACCGCTAAAATAAAAAAATAAAATAAAAAAGGACATCGTCTGAACAGGCCTTGAAGACCAAACGGGACCGACCGACCGCCGTATCATCCTCAGCTCTTAGGCATCAGCGGATGAGGATACAGAGGGACATGTGATCATCATATCACTCTCCCGGCCGTTGTTAGATTTCGCGACCAGTGTCGCTACTTCTCAATCAAGTAGCTCCTCAATTGGGCTAGCAAGGGCTTAGTACACCCCACTTGCCAACAGTAGTCGGCAACCCAGATGGTGAACCATCCAAGTGCTAGCCAAGCCCGGCAGCGCTTAGATTCGGTGATCTGATGGGAACCAGTCTTATCACAGCAGCAAGGCCGTTTGCCTCGTTCTGCTAACGACCTTGTCAAAGAGAGGAGAGGAGCGGACAGAGGTTCAGGGCACGTTCTTGCCCTCGGTGTGGGAGGCTGCCCCTAAAAGGAGGAAGAATCAGAAATGATCAACGACATGAGGATGCAAAGGCAATGAAAACCACTGCTTTAAAGACACATAACGTTTATCCATAGGATATGTGGCTTGTAACTGTAAAAGTGATGATTTCTACATCAGCGAAAGATTCCAGACTAGTCCACCATTCCGATATCCGGGAGGGGGCTGCCATGGGGGAGGTGACTATGAGGAAAAGACTGAATAACCAACATAGAGTGACGTACTAAGTGTCGAAGCGAGGAATTTCAGAAGTTTGAACTTGGTAGAGAAGCTAAAAAGTTTGAAAAGGGCAATTCAGAGGCTCAATCTACATATAGTCGAAGTCAATTAAATGAAATTGGAAGAAGATAAGGGTTCCCGGTCTGACTAATACAGCAGAAGAAAATGATATAATGGGAATAGGATTCATTATGAATAGGAAGGCTAGGACAGGGAATGAATTACTATGAGCAGTTCAGTGATCGGAATCGACAGTAAGCAAGCGCAAACCACAATAGTCCAGTTATACATGCCGACGTCAGAGGCAAAAGAAGAAGAGATAGAGAATGAATATGAGAATATTGAACGTGTTTTTTATTGTGGATTGGCAAGAGAGCCAACCCACTATGAGAGGAAGCCGAAAGGCACGCGTTTTAGCTCACGCAGGCTGGCGTGAGGTCTGGAACAGGTCAAGGAAATTATACTAGCAAAAAAAAAAAGGACGTAGTTGTGGAATACTTAACTTTAATCCATAAATGGTGAACATCGCTCTTGACGGTACATTATTCATAATCTCAATAGTAACTGGTAATGGCGCCTTGCTAGGTCGTAGCAAATGACGTAGCTGAAGGCTATGCTAAGTATCGTCTCGGCAAATGAGAGCGTATTTTTTCAGTGAACCATCGCTAGCAAAGTCGGCTGTACAACTGGGGCGAGTGCTAGGAAGTCTCTCTAGACCTGCCGTGTGGCGGCGCTCGGTCTGCAATCACTGATAGTGGCGACACGCGGGTCCGACGTATATTAACGGACCGCGGCCGATTTAAAGGCTACCACCTAGCAAGTGTGGTGTCTGGCGGTGACACCACATTTTTCAGTAAGTAAAACGAGATGAAAACATAATTATGGGTGACTGGGACGCTGCAGTGGGGGAAGGAAAAGATGAAAGAGTTATGCGAGCATACGGGTTCTGCGAAAAATCGTTTCACCGTTAATAGGAAAGACATTGTCAAGCACAGCAATTTTAGATGCCATAAACTTGGCTGGTACAGTCATTGGACTTTTTGAGGATGCCGTACACTTTAAAGGTAGGACTCGATTTCTTCTTTGAAAATTCTGCTGTTCGATGCTCTTCGACTTTTCTCCTATAAAACTTTGCGTAAAACTGGCCACTACCCAGATCTGCACTTTTTACAGCGACGAAACGAGTGTTTTTCGAAAAGTGTGAGAAATTACCATTTTCTCACATAGCTTTTACTTAGGAAAATTTAACTATATAGGAAGTTTTGGTACTCAATCGATGCAGACTTTAATGGTCTACAGTTTTGGTAACCGTGGCTTTTTCGATTAAAATCTTAGTTTCGGAGGAATTTGAAAAACAAATAAATAAAACAGAAAAAGTCCATACTTTCGGTAGGTTTCTTTTCATCACAGCTGAAGCTCTACTCAGAAACCAGGCAAACTCACATTATTCTTATCAGAGACCTACTTGGGTGTTTAAAACAGTTTCCAAAATTCCACTAATTTTTAGAAGGCAGAACTCGAATTTTTTTGGCCTAAAGTGTCAAAATGTTCTTTCCAAGTCTACATGTCTAAGTACAGGGTGATAATAGTTAAACTTTCAAAACGCTGTAGAAATAACACTACTGGTCAGAATGACGTAAAATTGCAACGGAATGTTATTGGAGAAGGGGGAAAACGTATGGCAGAAGAAAAAACTAGTGTGAAAATTGATCAACAGATGGTACTGTACGTGTCAGAATACGTAAATGAAAACACCTGTCATGCGCACGACCCATTGAAGTTGGTATAAACACACCAGGTACACGGCTTTTCCTCCTTTCGCATCTACGACGTTCGCCATGACTGTCTCAGTGCAGGATCGCGCTCTGCTTGTAGAGCTGTATTACAAGAATGATGACTGTGCACACGTCGCTCTGCAGAAGTTCCGGACACTGAGGGGTTTGGAAAAAGGCGTTGGTCCGATGACTGCCGTGGGTCTGGAGAAAATGATTCGGAAATTCGAGAAGATGGGTTCTTTTGGTGTGCAACCTGGTAGAGGGAAGAAACGAATTGATTCGACGTCTGTGACCGTGCGGTTCTAAGCGCGTCAGTTTGGAACCGCGTGACCGCTACGGTCGCAGGTTCGAATCCTGCCTCGGGCATGGATGTGTGTGATGTCCTTAGGTTAGTTAGGTTTAAGTAGTTCTAAGTTCTAGGGGACTGATGACCTCAGTAGTTAAGTCCCATAGTGCTCAGAGCCATTTGAACCATTTGATTCGACGTCAGTGGAAGCAATGTCCACAGCAATGCAGGAGGAGACGAGTGGTGATGTGCAAACTGCACGGATAATTGCCCGAACATTGGACATACCCATGAGCATGGTGCGTAAAATCCTAAGAAACATCCTTCTTTGTATCCATTCAAAATTACCGATGTACACAAATTTCTTCCTGTTGACCTGCCAGCAAGAGAGACCTCTGCTTTAGAATTCCTTGCTCGCATGGACGTGGAAAATGCTTGCATGGAAGATTTTGTGGACAGACGAAGCCCTCTTCCATCTACAGGATATGTCAGTACACATAATTGTCGAATATGGGCAACGGAAAATCCACACACAAATCAACCAGTACCACTGCATCCTGAAAAGGTCTATGTGGTGTGGGTTTACGGCATCATTTATCATAGGCCCATATTTTTTTCGAAGAGACAGATGCTTCCGGTCCTGTTACCTGTACCGTCAATGGTAAGGGCTATGAGTGTCTTTTGCGCAACCACGTCATTCTGGCTCTCCAACAGCGTAGATGTGTGAATGGGATCATTTTTAAGCACGATGGCGCACCTCTGCACATTGAAAATCCAGTTAAGCAGCTGCTGAAGCGCGATTTCGGAAATCTAGAATTATCAGCCGCCATTTCCTTATAGCCTGGCCGTCCCAATCGCGTGATCTTAATCCGTGTGACTTCTGGCTGTGGGGCTACCTGAAAGATATTGTGTTCAGTGTTCCGACTGCAAACTTAGCTGCACTGACGGCACGCATTGCGCAACACATTCTGAACGTGATCCCAGAAACACTTCGATCAGTTGTGGAACATGCTGTTTTTCGATTTCAACTTGTTGCAGAAAACGGTGGGCAGCATATTGAACATGTCTTGCGCCAGTCATGCGGAAATTAATAATGCGATTTGATTTTGATTGAAGCTTTTTATGCAGTTTTTGGTCTCAGAACAATTCAAAACCGATGTGAGTGATGCTTTTTGTGCGGTTTTTGGCCTCAGGAAAGTTAGAAACAGATTTTTCCCATCAGATGTTATAT
The DNA here is from genome assembly GCF_023864275.1 of Schistocerca cancellata. NCBI lineage: Eukaryota > Metazoa > Arthropoda > Insecta > Orthoptera > Acrididae > Schistocerca > Schistocerca cancellata. The sequence continues at coordinate 832,096,597 of NC_064628.1, read as the reverse complement.
GACCTTGTTGTGGTGGATGGGCTTTCGTAACTATGCAACAGTATCACACCTGTACACCCACGAACACTGAGTAGTACAGTTTATTTCACGTCAAACGTACACCTTAGGCACTGTTGCATGATTCATTCGCCATTTGTAGTCGACCACTATTAAAGTATGATGCTTACAGGGCCATTTATTGCTGCATTTTGTAACTATTTATTTTTTCTCTGCCAGCGGTTAATTTCTTCTACAGCAGTTTGAAAGTTTAAATTAAAGTTAATTTAACTTTAATCAAAGCTAAACTTTAATAATAATCAGCCTGTACATCAGCAACCGCGCGCACACACACACGTCAAAATGCTGCCTGAAACACTGTTGTAATATCTCGCAGGGCAAGCGCACAAAGAAATAGGCAGTTTCAGTTACTGCTAGCTACTGGAAAAATGCGGTTAATTGCATTTGTAGGCCTACACTCATTGTAAGCACAATGAACCCTCAAATTAAAAAAAATTCCGGTTTTAAATTGTTCTCAGCTTGTCGGGCGTTACATTGGTCTCTCCACTTCAAAAATACGATTTTTCACTTTATGGGTCTGATGCTTCACTCATGACTGAGCGTAAGTCTGACTTATTTTAGACTTACTAAGTAACTCTGCTAACAAACTTTTGAATGTATTGCAGTTGATGGTGCGAGTTTTGCAGACGTCCCAAAATTTTGTTATCAATATACAGATAAACAATAAGATCCAAAGTGGAATATGGATGCACAGTGCAGACCGAAATATCACGTGATTTCACAATCTAAAGTGTTGTTGGTCGTATCATAGTGTTACTTCTAATTATCTTTATTACTTTCCACCAATAGAAACAAGTTGTCAGCCAATGCTATGGTGTGTGTGTGTGTGTGTGTGTGTGTGTGTGTCATAACCTGACAATGTATATGTCATAACTCAACAGTGAGTGTCAACCACTGGATATTAAAGATGTATTTTAACACTAGTAGCGGACAGTGTGTATGTGCAATGGTGTCAGCTACTGGGAATCACAGCTGCTTATGGTATCAGCTAGTGGAAGGTGTCAGATACAGGTATTTCAGCTCCTATTACATTGAAACAAGTTGCCCCATGTTACAGTGAAACTGTAACAGCCCCATGTTGCCGCACTTTCCAGTGTAACCATTTTCCAATGTAACTACTTTCATTGCAAATGGTTTCCAGTTTAATCATTTTCCAGTACAACCATTTTCCATTCTAAACATTGTGGGCACCGTTGTTGTGGTGTTCAGTCCAGAGACTGGTTTGATGCAGCTCTCCATGCTACTCTATCCTGTGCAAGCTTCTTCATCTCCCAGTACCAACTGAATCCTCCTTCTGAATCTGTTTAGTTTATTCATCTCTTGGTCTCCCTCTACGATTGTTACCCCCCACACTGCCCTCCAATACTAAATTTGTGATCCCTTGATGCCACAGAATATGCCCTACCAATCGATCCCTTCTTATAGTCAAGTTGTGCCTCAAATTTCTCTTCTCTCCAATTCTATTCAATACCTCCTCATTAGTTATGTGATCTACCCATCTAATGTTCAGCATTCTTCTGTAGCACCACATTTCGAAAACTTCTATTCTCTTCTTGTCTAAACTATTCATCATCCACGTTTCACTTCCATGCATGGCTATACTCCATACAGATACTTTCAGAAACGACTTCCTTCTGTATCCTCTCCACTGCAACCATCATCAGTTATTTTGCTCCCCAAATAGCAAAACTCGTTTACTACTTTAAGTGTCTCATTTCCTAATCTAATTCCATCAGCATCACGCGAGTTGATTTGACTACATTCCATTATCCTTGTTTTGCTTTTGTTGATATTCATCTTATACCCTCCTTTCAAGATACTGTCCAATCCGTTCAGCTGCTCTTCCAAGTCCTTCGCTGTCTCTGAACCTCAAAGTTTTTATTTCTTGTCCATGGATTTTGATACCTACTCCGAACTTTTCTTTTGTTTCCTTACTGTTTGCTCATTATACAGATTGAATAACATCAGGGATAGGCTACAACCCTGTCTCACTCCCTTTCCAACCACTGCAACTCTTTCGTGCCCCTCGACTCTTATAACTGCCATCTGGTTTCTTTACTTATTGTAAATAGCCTTTCGCTCCCTGTGTTTTACCCCTGCCACCTTCAGAATTTGAAAGAGAATATTTCAGTCAGCATTTTCAAAAGCTTTCTCTAAGTCTACAAATACTAGAAACGTAGGTTTGCCATTCCTTAATCTATTTTCTAAGATCAGTCATAGGGTCAGTATTGCCTCACGTTCCAAGATTTCTACCGAATCCAAACTAATCTTCGCCCTTCTACCAATTTTTCCATTCGTCTATAAAGAATTCGTGTTAGTATTTTGCAGCTGTGGCTTATTAAACTGATAGTTCAGTAATTTCACACCTGTCAACATCTGCTTTCTTTGGGATTGGAATTATTATATTCTTCTTGAAGTCTGAGGGTATTTAGCCTGTCTCATACATCTTTTTCACTAGATGGTAGAGTTTTGTTGGGCCTGGCTCTCCCAAGGGTGTCGGTAATTCTAATGGAATGTTGTCTACTCCCGGTCCTTGTTTCGACTCAGGTCTTTCAGTGGTCTGTCAAACTCTTCACGCAGTATCATATCTCCTATTTCATCTTCATCTACATTCTCTTCCATTTCTAGAATATTGTCCTCAATACCACGCCCTTATGTAGACCCTCTATATACTCCTTCCACCTTTCTGCTTTCCCTTCTTTGCTTAGAACTGTGTTTCCATCTGAGCTGTTGATATTCATACAAGTGGTTCTCTTTTCTCCAAAGGTCTCTTTAATTTTCCTGTAGGCAGTATCTATCTTACCCCTAGTGATATGCACCTCTACATTCTTACATGTCTTCTAGCCATCCCTGCTCAGTCATCTTGCACTTCTTGTTGATCTCATTTTTGAGATGTTTGTATTCCTTTTTGCCTGCTTCACTTGCTGCATTTTTGTATTTTCTCCTTTCATCAATTCAATTCAGTATCTCTTTTGTTACCCAAAGATTTCTACTAGCCCTCATCTTTTTACCAACTTGATCTTCTGCTGCCTTCACTATTTCATTCCTCTAAGCTACCCATTCTTCTTCTACTGTATTTATTTCCCCCATTCCTGTCAATTGTTCCCTTATTCTCTCCCTGAAACTCTGTACAACCTCTAGTTCTTTCAGTTTATCCAGGTCCCATCTCCTTAAATTCCCACCTTTTTGCAGTTTCTTCAGTTTTAATCTACAGTTCATAACCAATAGATTGTGGTCAGAGTCCACATCTGCCCCTGGAAATGTCTTACAATTTAAAACCTGGTTCCTGAATCTCTGTCATACCATTATATAATCTATCAGAGACCTTTCAGTATTTTCATTCTTCTTCCATGTATTCAACCTTCTTTTATTATTCTTGAACCAAGTGTTAGCTATGATTAAGTTACGCTCTGTGCAAAATTCTACCAGGCAGCTTCCTCTTTCATTCCTTAATCCCATTCCATATTCACCTACTGCATTTCTTTCTCTTCCTTTTCCTACTATCGAGTTCCAGTCACCCATGACTATTAAATTTTCGTCTCCCTTCACTATCTGAATAATTTCTTTTATCTCATCATGTATTTCATCAATCTTTTCATCATCTGCAGAGCTAGTTGGCATATAAACTTGTACTACTGTGGTAGGCATGGGCTTCGTATCTATCTTGGCCACAATAATGTGTTCACTATGCTGTTTGTAGTAGCTTACCCACATTCCTATTTTCCTATTCTTTATTAAACCTACTCCTGCATTACCCCTACTTGATTCTGTATTTATAACCCTGTCTTGATCCTCCTGCCACCAAACTTCACTAATTCCCACTATATCTAATTTTAACCTATCCATTTCCCTTTTTAAATTTTCTAACCTACCTGCCCAATTAAGGGATCTGACATTCCACACTCCGATCCATAGAACACCAGCTTTCTTTCTCCTGACAACAACGTCCTCCTGAAGATCCAAATGGGGCACTATTTTACCTTCGGAATATTTTACCCAAGAGGACGCCATCATCATTTAACCATACAGTAAAACTGCATGCCCTCGGGAAAAATTATGGCTGTAGTTTCCCCTTGCTTTCAGCCGCTCGCAGTACCAGCACAGAAAGGCCGTTTTGATTAGTGTTACAGGCCAGATCAGTCAATCATCAAGACTGTTGCCCCTGCAACTACTGAAAAGGCTGCTGCCCCTCTTCAGGAACCACACTTTGTCTGGCCTCTCAACAGGTACCCCTCCGTTGTGGTTGCACCTACAGTACGGCCATCTGTATCGCTGAGACGCGCAAATCTCCCCACCAATGGCAAGGTCCATGGTTCATTGGGGAGGGGGGTGAAGGTACTATTGGGTGGTATAATGATGGTCATTTGACATGGTGATTGTCATTACCCGGCACATGCAATATAACGACCTCCATTACCCCCAGATACAGAAATTCTTTTCCGTCTTATTGCACCATTACACCTGGACATGTTTCATCTCTATCTTGTTTCATCACCATCTTGTGTAGTATGTAAACATTTTGTATTATGAAGCCTTCCTCACGCATTTCAAAAATATGTAGTTTAAGTATTATATTATTATAAACAAATCAGGACACCTTCTTCCTTCCTTCCTTCCTTCCTTCCTAAAATGGTATTTGGTCAGCTCATATGTCTGCAGATGTGTTGTGCAGTTTTACATTGCATAATTTTATTAAATTTTTATGTGATTTACTAGCTGATTATGGGAAATACAGTTCTGTAAATATTTTAGAGATTCTTGGTACCATAGTTCTGATAGGTAAATATTGCAGCCTTCCTCAAAAGTTGTTTTGTGTATAACATCAAGTATACTAGGATCATTTGTAATAAAAAGCAACGAGCATTAATTATTATATTCTTCTAGTGTAGAACATGATGCATTTTCCTCTTCCACCCTAAAATTGCAGTTGTTGAGGTGAAACATTGCTTTAAAACATGTAAAAACATCGGGTGATGACAGTTTGTTCTATGACCCATTAATAACATAGCGTCAAATTGAAATTACGATGCTGTTTATGTATTTTAGACATATATGTCTTTGTAACACTTGACAAACATCACAGAACAACTTGGATGTGGAGAACATTTAATTTGAGGGTCCATTATGTCTTACACCAATCATAGTAGAACAACCAAACATTGAATATTAAAAATTGCTGCTCAACCTTCAAGTTCACATGGTACAAACTTTTGAACGTGACTCAAAAAGAAAAAAATTCAGATACTTTTGAACATGGTCACAAGGCTGCTCTGTGACTACATTGTGGTTGACTGTTTCATTCTATTGGGCTCTAAAGTACTGTGATGTGACTGGCTGTTTTGTTTTAATGGCAACCAGCTTCCAAGAAATGAGGTGTGTCTTCTTGGAATGTGTATGACATGGATAAACGGGCATGGCTTATCACTTGATGTTGATGACATCACATACAGGGAAAGGAGGGGTGGTCTGTCAAGTGATACATAAAGATGTGTGGTTTGTCACCATGTTCGATTTTTTTAATTTCCCACTGCCGCCACTGCATCACCATAACAGCAGTGCTGTCTAGTGGCAGAAACCTGAACTATGCAGTGGCAGAAACCTGAACTATGCACTGGAGCCCCCAGGGATGTTATCTTTGGCTCTAATGCTCCACCTATGAATTGATGTAGTAAAGACAGAAATAAAAGAATGGTTTTGGGCTGAGATTAAAATTTTAGGTGAAATGATATCAGTATTAAGATACACTGATTACAATTCTTTCCTCATCACAAGTGAGGAAGAATTAAAGGATTTATTGAATGAAATGATTCAACATATGGATTGAGAATAAACCTAAGAAAGATGAAAATAATGAGGAGTTGCAGAAACGATATCACCAACAGTTGACATGGGCTGCTTTAGAGGGGTTGGATGTCCCAGATGGATTTGTTAGTCAAGCAACATCCAATGACTACTCTACATTCAAACTCACTGAGCTCTCCTGATTGCTCAGTCTGACGTTATTGCTTCCCTACTGACAACCCAACACTCGCCACCTCCTTTGATACTAGTGAGTCCACCTCTGATGACATCTAACAATTAATTCTTTATTACATAGGGGTGTCCAGGTGCTTTGGATCAGATAGAGCAGGAAGTTGTGGATGTCATACAAGGACTTCAGAGAACATAGGAAATATTCCTGTTGAAACTTATCAGGGATTATCAAGTAAGCACTTGTGCCAAATAGGCTTTCCAACTAATGCATTATACAGCATAATTTCCTCAATATTTTAAATGTGCATAAGCAATAAATTTAGCTGAGGCACGAGACCATATACTCCACAAACTACCTCATTCCTTTTTCTCAAGTGATTTAATAGGCAGAACACTAGAAAACTTCTTTGACACAGACTTTCATATCATTACATATTGTATGGGATGAATGAATGGCAGTTGTGATTTTGCAACAGAGAAACAATGAAAAATATAATTAAAATTGTGGATGAAGGGTCCACACACTAAGCTACAAGTGTATAGCAGGAGCCACTGTTGAAATTTTGGATGTTTGTGATTGTCTTTCACTCTTCTTCTAGTCAAAGGAAACGTCCACAGCTGCTAACTCATTGTCTGAATGACTTCTTGTAAGCACATAGTGGTGAGTCTATGATAGCCAGATGCATCAGTTACAATAACGCTAAACTAGTAAGAGTTTCCTTCAGGAACCAGTGTGTGGGCCAATGTTTCAAGATGTAAATATGAAAACATAGTAGATACCCTCACAACATAATGTGACAGTTCTCAATACCATAGCTTAGGCTGACAACTTGTTTCTATTGAAGTCAAATTTCTTATTATTTAAAAGATTAGATTACATTAAATAGGACATTAAAATGTGCCAAAGAGCCAGACTGATGAGATTCTCAGTGGTGTATAATATTTCATGAAATATCAATAAATAATACATATTTACCAAAAAGAAATATGCTAACATTCCTTCTACAGTTTCAAAGTGAAATGGTCCTCAAGTTTAATCTTGTGGTGAGCAGTGGTCATACCACTCTGGCTCAGGATCAAATGTGGAAGCATGTTGTGAAAACCTGTACAGTTCTTTCTGGTGAATGTTAGGGCATAATATGTCATATCATACCAAGTTTGCTCCTACGATTTTAAAACCATCACTACAGCTACCTAGTTGAAAGCATTTTTACAGTCTGTATTAGGTTACTGCATATCATGCTGGATGTTATACTGTCCATCGAGCATTAGTAGGTTACACAAAAACAAAATATTTTCAGACAAATGTTTTAGTGCTAGTTAATTGCTGCATACAGCAGGATACTTATGATTGTGATGAATCCTGCTTTAATAACTAACCTTCTTTGTAAGAATTTTGAGTAAATGTCTGTGTGCTAGCATTTGTTTTCTTATATGCACTTGCATTCACTATTATAGCATTTGTTGGGGTAGAGAAAGTGTCTCCCAAACAAATACAAGCAGAAGCAAATTGTATGTCCCTTTCTTCCCACGGTATTTCGGTTTGCACTGTGCATCCATATTCAACTTTGGATCTTATTGTTTATCTGTATATTGTTAACAAAATTTTGAGACATCTGGCAAACACGCACCATCAGCTGCAATAGATTGAAAAGTTAGTTGCTTAGTAAGTCTAAAATAAGTCAGACTTACCTCAGTTATGAGTGAAGTATCAGATCGAGAAAGTGAAAATGAAATTTCATGGAGAATTTATCATCTACAATCACTTTATAAATCTGAACAACAGATGGTTTGTCAAATACAACTGCTACAGATTTGGACAGCATAATTGTAGTCAGCTCTATCTCAGTTTTCAACACTGCTGTCCTGTGATATAAAGACAAGCACCATACCCATACTAAATGTTCTAGGAAAGGTCTTGTAGACTGTAAATACTTTAGGATTAAAGGTGACCACTCACCGAAAAGCAGAAGAGTTGAATCATCAATGGGCACACACTAAAGAGGGAATACTTTCCAGCTTTAGGACTTATCCTGTGACAAACTAGAGCAACCCGTACTAAAATACCCAAATTGCATGTGATAGTGACTACACATAATTTCGTAAGTCTCTTGTGCACCAGAAAAAATATTAATCACAACTTTAAAAGAGTACACTGGTAAATTTGGAACACTGTAGTGTGTAGACGATGTAAAGCTCATATCTCATACCAGGTAGTCATGTGACCATTCAATGCTGACGTAAGTCATGGCAGAGAAGTGGTGTGTGTGTGTGTGGTGTGTGTGTGTGTGTGTGTGTGTGTGTGTGTGTGTGTGTGTGTGTGTGTGTGTCAGAGAGAGAGAGAGAGAGACAGAGAGAGAGAGAGAGAGAGAGAGAGAGAGAGAGAGACCACACACCTTCAGCTGTATGTAACCAGTGCAGTAAGATGGGTTGATGTGGAGTCATGACGGAATGGCAGCAAGGAGCTATTGTGGTTTAAATCTGCCCATGACCACATTGGGAATGGAATTTCCCAATTTGTTGGCATATCAGTGCAGACTGTCCAATATGCCTACAAGGAATGGTGAATCACTAACAATCATGTAACATGGTGTAAAATGAGCATAACCGACAGGGATAAGTGGCAGACGTCATGCCCTGATAGCAAGAATCAGTTTCAAACTCGTAAGGAATTTCTGCGGACAATAAATCCATGTCCATCATAACCCATTTCTGAGTGAACATTGAAAAGAGAACTGCATGCAGTGGACATTTGATGTTGGGTTCCTCACAAAAGGTCATAGCTCACAAAGGCACAGGAAGCTGCACTCTTCAATGGTCAAATAACACATGTGAGAAGTTATGATGATCGTGGATGCAAGGAACTCAACAGCATGGTCATCAGCACCCTGATGAAAAGTCAGCATGTCGTTCTTGGGGGGAGGGGCAGGGAGGTAGGGGGAGTAGTTTATTATGTTATAAAGTCCACCTCCCCTTCCCAGCTTCAGAGATGAGACCCAACAGTTCATAAGAGGTCAGGACCCTGGTGTCAGTGTCAGTAAGTATGGTTGGCAGGTCTCCATCTCAACTGAGGACTACTCTTATGTATGTATACAAGACAAATGTAGCCAAAACATGCTAAACTGAAAGTGGCCCACCACAAAAGCCACAGAGTAATGGATCCTCCTGCCCACTTGAGACGTATATGTGCAATAGATCCACTGGGAAGACCTGAAAAATCACAATGCAGCAACTTGAGCATAGCTGACTGGAGGCATGCAGTGTGGTCCAATTACTCTCTTAAATTTATGAAAAGCCTCAAGTGTTTTGACAGTCCAGTGTGGCATGTAAACAACAGTGAGTGAAAGGTATAGTTCAGGCTGGAAGTGGTTTTTAGTACTACGACTGTCGTAAAGTAAGTATCACTCTCTGTTTTCTCTCATTCTATTGTGACTAAAGATGTTAACTTCTACAAGAATCTGCCACATTCACTATTAACTGTTTTGCAAGGATCAGATCCTATTGGAGACCTTGGTAGCCCAAGAGCATCTGGATTAAGTTGATATACTGCAGGACAGCCCACAATGTTGCACATACCAAGCTTGTTGATATTTTGCACAACTTGTGTCTCCCATTGTTCAGCTGGTAACAGGAACATGGTGGACAGCCTATTCTTGTTTGCATGGGGTATTTAGGCCTGCATCGATTGCCAATTGTTTCATCTCTTTTATCAATTCCTGGAGAAATAGCACTGCTAAGTGTACCCGTGGGTTGTTTGTAATGAAATTAGTTGCTGCTTCTTGATGATTGGATAACTGCAATGGGTACAACTCTTTGTAACATTCTCTACTGAATGCATTTGGATTGGCTGGTAATTGAGATCGTACTATGGGAATAGGTCACCCTCAGGTAGTTTCTGCATACCTTCTACATCGACAAACAAGGACAGCTTCCTTAAAGGATAGGTTGTTTCATGCATCATGGTCATGCAATGTTGCACCCTGGATTAGTCTGAGACCTATTGTTGCATGCCCCTTGCCACAGGGAATGCATATGAATGATGTCAGGGCTCATGCAAGGTAACTTGGCACCTGTGCAGAAGCGCCTGTGCGGCCAAAAAAAGAAAAGAAAAGAAAGCCACCCTGAGCAGTTTTCATTAGTTCTTAAGTGTCATATATCTTCTTACACAATGAACATACACTGCATTCAATATCGTTTCAGGAAACACATGATTTTGCCATTCATACTTTGTCACTTGTAGTCACTACTTAGCCCACACATGAAACTGAAATGTATTTGAACTTACACTTTTTATAATATGAATGTTGTATTCAGGGATATTATAAAACTGACTATTCTGGTACTTTCTCACAGGCCCATCGAATATGAACAACCACACATAAAACTGTTGACCTCAGAAGAAATCAATGTTAGTGGCGTTTGACCAATACAAAAAAAAGAAGAACACATCTGGCACTATTTAAATCTTTAAAAATGTAGGCTGATTGCTTTACCAAGTGGAGCACAATAGAACTTTTCACCACACGGAGTGCCTGATTTGGTTTAATTGCAAGGAAGGTGCAAAGTGTAAAATAACTGCGAGTAACTGTCTGGAGCAAACTAAGAGAAAGAAGTACATAAAACTAGTTGTAGGGAAATAGATGCCAGGCTGAGATTCACTGGAATAAGTCTAAGGAAATGTAATTCACACTTAAAAGAGATAGTTCAAAAAATCAGTTTGGGGTCCTCACCAGATATGTTAATGAAGGTACCATCATACGAAATAGGTTCCCAGGTATGAGAGTGGCTCAAGGACTTCTTAAGTAATAGAACACAATATGCTGTCCATGCTGGCAAAATGGTATTATCAGTACTGCCCCAGGGAAGTGTCACAGGACTGCTGTTATTTTCTGTATACATAAATGATCTGGCAGACAAGAAGCAGCAGTCTGCAGCTATTTGCTGATGATGCCGTGACGTATGAGAAGGTGTCGTCGTCGAGTGACTGTAGGAGGATACAACGTGATTTAGACAAAATTTCTATTTCATGTGATGAGTGGCAACTAGCTCTAAATGTAGAAAAATGTAAGTTAATCCAAGTCAGTAGGTAAAACATACAATTTTCAAATACTAGATTAGTACTATGCTGCTTGACACAGTCACATCGATTAAATATCTAGGAGTAACTTTGCAATGCAACATGACATAGAATGAGCACATAAGGATTGTAGTAGGTAAGGCAAATGATTCATTTTGGTTTATTGGGAGAACTTTTAGGAAAGTGTGGTTTATCTGTAAAAGAGTCCCACTAGTGTGACCCACTGTTGAGTACTGTTTGAGTGTTTGAGATCCGCACCAGGTGGGATTAAAGGAAGACAATGAGAAAATTTGCAGAACCAGCATATGAGTCTGATTGCAGAACAATTCTACTGCTATGAAGTTACATTTTACGTAAGGACCATGACGATAAGATTAGAGAGATTAGGGCTCATATAGAGGCATACAGACAGTCGTTGTTTCTCGCTCTATTTACAAGTGGAACAGAAAATGAAGTGACTAGTACTGGAACAGGGTACCCTTCACCTCGCAGCATACAGTCACTTGCTGGGTACAGGGTACCCTTTGTCACGCACCATACGGTCACGTGCTGAGTATGTATGTAGACGTAAATATAGATGGTTAACTGAATGAAGGAACAAATATTACAGATCAATCTCCTATTATTAATAACATCATTAGAGGTAAGTGCAAGCTGCAGTTGGGGGAGGAAATCGAATATGCCCTGTCCAAGTGGCCATCCCAGCATTAACCTTAAGTAATTTGGAGAAATCATGTAAAAATCTGAATGACAGATTTGAACTGTCCCCTCCTGAAAATTAGTTCAGTGTCCTGTTACTGTGCCACCTCACTCTTGTGCAGTATGGCCAGTCAGTCTGGGAATATTTAGGATTTTATGAGGTGTTTTATTTCAAACTTCGTTTTCCATTGAGTGTCTCAAGCACTGTCCCAGTATAACACCACCAATGTCTATGTGCCAAACCTGCCTGTCCTTCAGTATAGAAGCAATTCATTCTAGTAAAGGCTGCTGATAAGGGATGCCTTTGGCTGTTGAATAAACTGGTGTACCCACTGCACCTTGTTAACCAGTGGGGGACATGGGAAGTGAGTTAGGTGCATGGTTGCTGGATTGCTTTGGAAGATGGAGTGCAGTTGCTTTGCTCTCTTGACTTCCAGCCTGCACCCCAGGCCTCTGTCCCTACACCCCAGGATTGGCCACCAGTAACACAAACATAAAATGCCACTTCTCCTGTTCCTTATTTCTTTATTATCTTTGACCAGACTCCTAAATAGGCAGTCAACCTTTACCTCCACCCCCAGCATGAGCCCTTCCTGTACAATATACACCAAGAATATATCCCAAGTTCAATAAATTTGACTGTTGTTGGTATGCTTTAAGTGTCTTTGCAGGTGTAGATATTTACATTCATACTGTTCGCAACTATCTGTAGCGGTGCACTAACTTGTTGTGCTAGCTTTTTCACTGTAGCACAAAATGCTGAAAATGTAGATGGTTTTTGTACCTTACACATCCTTTTATGTTCACTGTATTGTATACCATCTTTAACTTTGTGAATCTCATCCTGCCCACAGTAAATCCGACAATCTGGACTCCAGATAGCATTCTGAATTGTGCATCTGAGATGCTTGACACGATCTGGCAGTTTGCCCTAGCGAAGTACTATTTTGGAGATTAACTTCAGGGTTACTGCTACCTGATACAACAATTTCCATTTGTAATGCACCTCCTGCTCTACGACTGCAAATGCATTCTTTTGACAACTGAGAGTTGTTCTGTTATATGAACTCATTTTTATTTGTCAGAGTTCTAGAGGGCTGAACTCCCAACACACTTGTTCAGTTAAGTGCTTTTGCATTTCCCATCAAGCACCCCAACTCTTCTGAGAGTTTTGAATACATACAGTAGTGCTTTCCATAGAAGTCCTGTGCAAAACTACAGAAATACAAATAAACTTGGACAGACAGAGCACACGTAATATGACAAAGATGTGGCAAATGTCACAGAGGTTGCACCACAAACCACCTACATCTATATCTGTTCACTGTAAGCCACCTTACAGTTTGTGGAAGGGGGATGCTTTGAGCACCAGTATCATCCTACTCTCCTTCCCCCTTTTTCTGTTTCATTTACAAATAATTCCCAGTGGTAACAGCTGTTGGTAAGCTGCTCGATTTTTTCTGATTTTCTAGTTATGCTCATTTTTCAAGATGTGTGTTCCCTGACTCTTGCAAAAATCAAACAACGGAAAATCCAGGATGGAATGTAACAATACTATGAAACGGAAAGTTGCTATTCACCATATAGTGGAGATGCTGAGTCACAGATAGGCACAACAAAAAGACTTGTCACAGATAAAGCTTTCAACCATTAAGGCCTTCATCAACGACAGAACACACACACACACACACACACACACACACACACACACACACACACACACACACACACACACACAGGCGCGTGCGCACGACTGCAGTCTCGGGCAACTGAGAAGCAAATGCAACAAGAATCAGTGTGAGGTTGTGGGACAAATATTTGGTACTTGAGTGGTCCTGATATATTGGTTGAAGATAGCTGAACATGCATTGATCCCAATCTATTGTATTAAGGAGTATAACCTATTAAAGTAGGCAGTGTGATGCAAACGTCCACTTCACTGTGTTAAAATAGCAAGGGAAGAAGATCTATAATTTTGAATGGTATGTGACTACATTACTGTCCCATATCCCCCATATTCTTCTGCAGAGAGTGAACATACAGGGTGTCCCATTTATCTTGACTACCCTAAATAACTGTTTGTCCAGTTGAAAATTATAAAATGTTTCAAGCAAATGTTCTTTAGCCGTCAGGGAGACAGCAATCGCAAGGATTGCCTTCATTGTAGCTTTGTTTTTTACAAAGATATGAACAGCGGTACGACTTTTTTAGATGGGACCCTGTATTTTTTATTTGTTAATTCCTTTCCTCTCCTAAAGACCCATTCAAAAACGTATCACAGTGTACTATTCACTGAAACACAATATATTAATTACATAACACAACATTGACACTCCCAACACTTAGTGCAGGTACTCAGGGTAATGGAACACATCCACATGCTGACGTTGACAGAAGACAAATGTAAACATAAGTAGAATGCACACCCATCATTTCGTAAACCATCGTCAGTTGAAGAGTTGTGTGAGTAGAATGTACACCAACGAAGAGAAGGTAGAAATGCTACTCATCTATGGGGAATGTAAGTTAGCAGAACAGTAATTGCAATACTGTTTTCTTATGTATTGGTACATTTAGTACAGTAGTTTAGGCCTTTTAAATACTGTTCTGTAGAGTAGGCATACAGTAAAGGCTACCCTTCCTACAAACTGCATCGACATAACGTTTCTTTTATTGTTGTTGTTGAAGGTAAGTGAAATGCTACGCAGGCAGCAGAACTGTACAGAGAGCAATATCCTGACAAGAACCCACCTTCCCAACAGATGTTTTCTCGTCTTGTTGCGGCGCTTCAGGAAACGAGAAGTTTCAACCCACAACAACGCAATCATCGCAGCACTTGCACAGACAAAGCTGCCAAAGTTACTGTTCTCGCTTCTGTTGCTATGAATCCACTTGTTAGCACATGGCAGCTTGAACACGAGATTGGCATTACTAAAGCCAGTGCACATCGTATTCTTAAACTTCACTGGTTCCATCCTTACCATGTACACCTACATCAAGAATTGCATGGGAATGGTTGGTTGGTTGGTTGGTTGGTTTGTGGGAGTAAAGGGACCAGACTGCTACGGTCATCAGTCCATTTTTCCAAAACTTAAAAACATCCACATAGAATAAAAACTAACAACGGAAAAGACGACAGACTACGCAGGACAAGAAAGACAGACAGAGACCAGACAAAAGGAATTAAAATCACACAGTGTGTGACAGTGGTTGGCCAACCATTGAGACAAAAAAAAGGAAAAGCCAACCACCGAGGAACATATTAAAAACTCAATCTAAAATCGTAGGCCAAAGGCCAGACTCAACATAAAAAAACATAACAAACACTCAGATTAAGTGATAAAAAACCCCTGGCCAAATAAAACGCAAAACTAAGCCTGCAGTGTCATTTGTTAAAAGGGCAGGGGGCGTGTCAGGCAGTGCGAACGACTGCCTGAGCACAGTTAAAAGTGGACACTCCAACAAAATATGGACCACCGTCAAAACGGATCCGCAGCGACATAAAGGTGGATCCTCATGTCGCAATAAGTGGCCATGCGTCATCCGTGTATGCCCGATGCACGGCCGGCAGAGGACAACAGACTCCTTGAGAGAGACCCACAAGGAAGAGCGCCACACGCCGGTATCCTCCTTCATGGCGCGAAGTTTGTTTGGTGAAGGCAGGGCACGCCATTCAGTGACCCAAAGTTCAAAAACTTTGCAGTGTAACACAGCTCACAAATCAGTCTCTGGGAGGCCAATGTCCAGAGTCAGTTCACTGGTGGCCTGTTTGGCCAGGCGGTCAACATGTTCATTGCCCGGGATGCCCACATGACCGGGGGTCCACACAAAGACCACAGAGCAGCCGCAACAGGCAAGAGTATGGAGGGACTCCTGGACAGCCATCACCAGACGAGAGCGAGGGAAACACTGGTCGATAGCTCGTAAACTGCTCAGGGAGTCGCTACAGATAACGAAGGACTCACCTGAGCAGGAGCAGATA
The DNA here is from genome assembly GCF_023864275.1 of Schistocerca cancellata. Classification (NCBI taxonomy): domain Eukaryota; kingdom Metazoa; phylum Arthropoda; class Insecta; order Orthoptera; family Acrididae; genus Schistocerca; species Schistocerca cancellata. The sequence goes on along the minus strand of NC_064628.1, from coordinate 832,080,809 downwards.
TACTCTAGGGCAGGAAAGATGGCGACCAGCTTAGCAGTGAAAATGCTGCAGCCAGCTGGCAAAGATCGTTGTTCGTAATGGTCCCCTAGAGTTAGAGCATAACCGACACGACCAGCAACCCCTGAACTTCAGTGTAAAACACGCCAGAGCCCTGATACATGGCTAGGATGGAATAAAAGCGACAGCGGAAGGCCTCCGGAGGGACTGAGTCCTTCAGGCCCTGTGCCAATTCGAGCCGAAGGCAAGGATGGGGCACACACCACAGGGGTGTACACAGAGGGGCCCGGAAAGGAGGTGGAAGAGGGAAAACCCCAAGCCCAGAGAGAAGCTCTCTGACGCGGACTGCGATCATACAACACGACCGGGGCTGACATTCTGGGAGATGGACGACTGACTGCGGGAACAGGAGACCATAATTAGGATGCCCGGGCAAGCTACAAACATGTGCAGCATAAGCGGCCAGTAAATGTTGGCGCCATAACTGCAGTGGAGGGACACCTGCCTCCACAAGTATGCTGTCCACAGGGCTTGTCCGGAAAGCACCAGTGGCAAGTTAGATCCCACTGTGAAGAACTGGGTCCAGCACACGCAATGCAGATGGGGATGCTGAACCATAAGCCAGGCTCCCATAGTCCAGATGGGACTGGATTAATGCCTGATATAGACGTAAGAGGGTAGAGCGGTCGGCGCCCCACCTGGTGTGACTCAAGCATTGCAGAGCATTAAGGTACTGCCAACACATCTGGTTAAGCTGCCGAATATGTGGGAGCCAAATCAACCAGGCATCAAAAACCACAGCCAAAAAGCGATGTCTCTCCACCACAGCAAGAAGTTCACTGGCAAGATAAAGCTGCGGCTCAGGGTGAACTGTTCGTCGCCGGCAGAAATGCATAATGCAGGTCTTGGCAGACGAAAACTGGAAGCCATGGGCGACAGCCCAAGACTGCGCCTTACAGATAGCGCCCTGCAGCTGACGTTCAGTAGCTGCAATGCCAATGGAGCTATAGTAGAGGCAGAAGTTGTCAGCATACAAGGACGCTGAGACAGATGTTCCCACTGCTGCAGCGAGCCCGTTAATTGCAATTAAAAACAGGCAGACACTTAAAACAGATCCCTGTGGCACCCCGTTCTCCTCAACTCGGGTGGAACTATGGGAGGCCGCGACTTGCATGCGGAAGATTCGATGCGACAGAAAATTTCGGATGAAAATCGGCAGTGGACCCCCAAGACCCCAACCATGAAGTGTAGAGAGGATGTGATGGCACCATGTCATATTGTACACCTTCCACATGTTGAAAAAGACAACGACGAGGTGCTGACGGCAGGCAAAGGACGTACGGATGGCTGACTCTAGACTCACCAGATTGTCGGCGGCAGAGCGGCCTTTATGGAACCCACCCTGAGATGGAGCTAGAAGGGTACCCAACTCAACCGCCGGCTCACCATGCGTTCAAGCAACTCACACAGAACGTTGGTGAAGCTAATGGGGCAGTAGCTGTCCACCTCCAATGGGTTCTTCCCAGGTTTCAAAACGGGGATAACTATACTTTCCCGCCAATGCGACGGAAACTCCCCCTCGACCCAAATACGGTTGTAAAGGTCGAGGAGGCGTCGCTAGCAGTCCACTTAGAGGTGTTTCAGCATCTGACAGTGGATGCGATCTGGCCCCGGGAGCTGTATCAGGGCAAGCGGCTAGGGCACTGCGGAATTCCCACTCAGTGAATGGGACATTGTACGATTCAGGATGGCGCGTGTGAAATGAAAGGCTCCGACGTTCCAGCCGCTCTTTAATGGAGCAGAAAGCCAGTGGGTAATTCACAGATGCGGAACTGAGAGCAAAATGGTCTGCTAAGCGGTTGGCAATTATGTTGGAGTTAGTACAAATTGCCCCATTCAGTGAGAGCGCAGGGACGCTGACAGGGGCCCGATAGCCATAGAGGCGTCTAATCTTTGCCCAGACCTGCGATGGAGAGACATGGAGGCCAATAGTGGAAACATACCATTCCCAGCACTCCTGCTTGTGTTGGCGAATGATGCAGCGGGCCCGCTCACAGAGCTGTTTAAAGGCGACGAGGTTTTCGAAAGATGGATGCCGCTTGTGACGCTGGAGCACCCACCTGCGATCTTTAATCGCCTCGGCGATTGCTGGCGACCACCAAGGCACAGTCCTCCGCCAAGGGGACCCAGAAGAACTGGGAATGGCAGATTCTGTGGCAGTAATGATGCCGATGGTGACTGAGTGAACCACCGCATCAATGGCTTCATGAGAAACAGGTTCAATAGTGGCAGTGGAGGAGAACAAGTCCCAGTCAGCCTTATTCATAGCCCACCTGCAAGGGCGCCCAGAAGAATGACACTGTGGCAGTGACAGAAAGATCGGAAAGTGGTCACTACCACACAGGTCGTCATGCACACTCCATTGGACATACAATAAGAGGCTAGGACTGCAGATCGAAAGGTTGATGGTGGAGTACGTGCCATGTGTCACACTGAAATGTGTGAAGGCACCATCGTTTAAAAGGGAGGGGTCGAGCCGAGCCAATACGTTCTCTACAGTGGCGCTTCGACCTGTTGCCACTGACCCACCCCACAGAGGGTGATGGGCATTGAAGTTGCCCAGTAACAGGAAAGGTGGCGGCAATTGAGCTATCAGCACTGCCAGGACATGCTGCAGGACATCGTCATCCGGTGGAAGATAGAGACTGCAGACAGTAACAACCGCGGGATTGTGAGAGAGAGAGTTAGCGCCATCTCCTCCCCCAGCGCTGTCGCAACCGTTTGGCTGCGCAGCCCGTCCGCCATCGCCACAGCCTGGGCCTTCAAACCGGCTGTCACCCCCTCCTCCTCTAGAAGCAGCAGCTCGCCGCCCACGCAAGGTATGCGTTCCGAGACGTATACCTCTCCCCGCAAATGATGATGATTACGATCACCCATCACCAGTCCATTCATCTATCGGGTGGACTCCTAGTTGTAGCAACAGTAATAATAGTAATTTCCTTATGGCTAACGGTAGTTCTCTCCCCCGTCCTATCGATAACGAATTCGATCAGAATAACGGCGTAATGACTCCCTTAGAATACTCAGCAGTTGCTAGAGCGTTTGAGGGGCGAATCTCTTTCACCAGAATTGAGAATCCATGCGGGAGGTATCGCGATCCTGTAAGGATTTTGGAGGCGTGCCTCCCCGTCTTGGAGACCGAGCTCCTCAAACTCTTAGAACATCCGGAATTTAACGCCTTTAAATGCAGTGCGGTATTATGCAGTGAACTGAGTCACCCCCCTAAACATCAAGGTGACGCGGAGACGGCTACTCTGCATTATATATGGGGTGAAAATGGTGTTATTTCTCGGAGCACATCGATTGCTGAGTTGTACCGAGAATCCACTTTCAGCGCTATTATGGCCCGATTTTCCGAGATGGATCCCTGCATGTGGAAAATGTTGGTGAAAGTTAACTACTGTGCAGTGTTTGTTCCTGCTCCATTAATTATGAGGCAAAAGTTTTTCAGGAAGTGTGTAACCAATCACTTTCAATAAAATGTAAGTGTAGTTTTGAAGTTAATTGTGGACCTTCGCAGTTACATTTACAGCATTCAGATCAAATAAAATCATCGAATTCAGTGTGTAGGCCAATAAGTGGACATTACAAATGATGGATTGTGCACCATCACTGAGTTAATTTCGATAATGAAATTGTTTACTCCATGGATTTTTCAAATATGTTATAAATAGCATGTTAATCGTATTAGACATGAAGTTTTGGTCAAACTATCTGTGTTAAAGATGAAAATGAATTATAGACAACCATTTTGTCATGGCCTAAGGGGGATCATTGCATATTAAACTAGCATCTTCATCTGCAAAGCTGATGGGAAAATATCACATCATAAATTTCTGAAGCCGACTTGATCCTAAATAAATGCCTTATGCCGGGATCATAAGAAAACATTTTCTCCCTCCTCTCCAGGGAGCACACATTCTTCTGTGGGTTCGTGCATGGTGCCCATGGGCCCCTGGGCTGTTGTTGCCCCTTCCTCCTCCCTGGGCTGCATTTCCTTCACAGTGCCCCTCTCTCCCTGTCCTTGCTTCTTCCCCTACACCTTTGCCTGTTCTCTCTGTGTTCTTACTTATGTTGATCTGGCTGTTCACCTTGATTCTTGTATTCCTTGTTTTATTTAAATTGCCCCTTAATTTTCATCGTTCCTTTTTGGCATTTTTGGTCCCTCTTTGGGAATTCGACCTTGAATTCTGAATTTTCTGTCTGTAGTGTGAAACATGTGGGAAAGAACTCCCTCCCTTGAGTCTGTAGTCTGAATTCCTCCCCACCCTTCCTTCTCCACTTCCTTCCTCGTCACAGCCCATCTCCGCTCCACAGGTCACCAGTATGTGCAGCCAGTCTGTGTGGTAGGGCTGTTATGTACACATCTGGCTGAGCCTCCTGACAACACAGGGATCACACTTCTGGCACCAGAGCTTTTGCCTCTACATGTATGCATAGAAGTGCTTGCTTGTCATTCTGGAGTGTCAAAACTCCCAGCAAAGGCCACTGTGTGCCTGGCTGGTGCCCATGGGGAGGGCACCTGATCAGAGGGTGGTATCAGGGCAGATGATTTCCATACGAAACATATCAAGCTCCAAAAATCTGGGCATTCTCCTGTGGCTGTCTCTTCAAGAGGTAAAAGATCATTGACCACTGCTTCATAACACTCTGTGGCATTCACTTCCCTGGCTACACCCTGGAGGGGGGCCAGGTTCACTGAGTTGTGGTGAAACACTTTCCCCACTACCTGATCTGTATTAGGATGGACAAGGATACATACACCACCACAAAGCCATTATCTTTTGAGGAAATACTGGAGACAAGATCGGCAAACTGGAATTTCTCAGTACAGTGCAGTTGAGTTCCCTGCAGATCAAAACTACTACTGCTGCTCAGTCTGCAGCTCTTCCTGCTTATGATAATCTTGGTGATGCCCCAGTGTCCAATACAACTTCGCAGTCTCTGAATATGGTACAGAAAGTCGTTTCTCATATGGACATTATCCTTCAGACTGATAAGGAACTCGGAGGCAATTTGGAATGACAGGGCGTTCATTTTGTGCAGGAAGGTCATAAGGACAAATGCACCAATAACCACCTTTCTTCTGGCATTTGAGGGAGATACCCTCCCAGAGCAGGTCAAAGTTGTGTGTTACTGGTGTGATATGAAGCCGTACATTCCCCATCCTTGAAGTCCTTTGCATGCTTGCATTCTGGGCAATCCCCCTATGTACAGCAGATAATCCATGTGGTGACTGAGGGCACCCACCTCAAGAGGGGAGCCTGTGTTCCACCAGCTACGCATGTTATCATGACCATCAGTCTGCATGCCCACCCAATTACCCAACTTACAAGAAAGAAAAGGAGATAAGAGTATAAGTTGCTGGATCGTTTCTTACACTGAGGCTTGATAGAAATTTTACCACCTTCATTCTGTGTCAGTGACATCAACTTTTGACTCTGTTATATCCTTTCCTCTCCTCCCTCTTCCTTAGCCCCACTTGTCATCCTCTCCTCTCTCTCCTCTCCCCAAACCCAGCTGAAGCAGTGGCCCTCTTTTTCAGCAACTGCTGGTAACGAGGCTCCCTCCCAGAACCCCTCCCCTGTGGCGTGTCTCAGGCAAGAGGCCTGCCGCCACGACCATGTGACACACAGTTTGTGTGCCTCAAAGTCCTCCCACTGTCTTTCAATTATGGATCTTGTAGAATGCTGCTCTACCTCAGTGCCCGGACATCCTCATCCTGAGGAGGAGGAGGAGGAGGAGGAGGAGGAGTCTCAGGACAAAAGCCTCCAGTGCTGCTGAGGGTGTTATCTTCCCACTCCCAATGTGAATCTGGCCTCTTACTTATGGATCTCACCCAGATGCCTTTGGTGATGGATGGTGACCCACTGATGTGATGGGCTCCACATCATTTGCTCCCATTTGGATACACACGTTATGCTTATTCAATGGAAATGTAATATGTACTACCGTCACTTCCTAGAGTTAATCCAGGGGGATCGCAGCTCTTTGGTGAGTTCATGCTTGGCTACCATAAGGCCCAAGCCTTACATGCTGCATGTATATCCTCTTGCCATACTTCTTCCCCTGCCTTTGGCAACATGTCTGGGATGTTTCTGGAAAAAATGTTCTGCATTTTTCGTGGCAGATATCAGAACAGTCTCTCCATTGTTTTTCGTTCTTTTTTTGTTTCCTCATTCCCCTTCTACTATCCTTCCTCCACTTTGGTGTTTGAGGATCTTCTTCCCTTCCTTCCTTCCTTCTTTTTTCCTCTCTCACTCCCTCACACACACACACACACACACACACACACACACACACACACACACACACACACACCTAAATACTTAAATACATACAAAATAACGGGTGATAAAAAGTTTCCATTAGAAGGACATACAGTCCAGCTTCAGAATGCCAATTGAGCAAACTCACCACGAGCATTGAAACAATCATCCCTCCAATGCACTAGGTTCAAGATACCTATTTTGTAAAAAATCATGTCCTGTAATGTAAGGTAGTTCATAACTGTTGCCACACATCCATATCCAACAGGAACTGTCAACACTTTGAGGCTCTGAAACTTCCTGGCAAATTAAAACTGTGTGCCGGACCGAGACTCTGACTCGGGACCTTTGGAGGAAGTAGTTGTGATACTATTTTGTATCTCCACAATGTGTCTAGAGAAACCTTTAGCAGTGCTTGTATCAGAATGGAGTGATGACCATGCTGTGGAGGAACATTATTAAATTTCTGTGAAATTGTGCAAAAGGCTGGATATTCCTGACGGACAGAAAAGTAATTTGGAGGTGCCAGATGTTCGGAGAAGACTGAAATGAAAATGAGGACAGGACTTTGTGGTTAAGCATTGTTGAAAGTATATGAGGTACTGCTGTACCTCCTCACAAAAGAGTACCTCCTCAGCAAACAGTCCCCCAGATACTACCATGATTTCAGAATTACATGGATAAAAGAAATGATAAAGTCACTATTTTGGTCATTTATTTATGTAGTCATAAATACCATATGCTCTTGGGATATTTTCATTGGTATTACATACATTTAATGTAAACTATGCAATCTGGTGTAAAATTACTACAGTTTTTTCTTGCTGTACCAAGGGCATGTCAGAATTCCTATTACAGGTGTGTAAGGGTTGTAGAAGAGACTTTGTACATTTCCAGACATGGGTTCATTAATGAAACCTGGTGGATAAAGTTTTCTCTGGAACCTCTCTGTAATAGGAATTGTGCAACACTCTGGATTTTTAGTGAGCAGATGGATGGCATGTGTTGAGTGTAGACTAACTGATGCTCAATAGTCAATTTCCTTTATATCTATTGCAGACATCATTCCACTTGATACAAGTGTTATAAATATTACTACACAGATAGAAATTTTATATTAATTTTGTGTGAGAGTTCATTTCTTGTCATGTTGCCAATTGCTCAATTGTTTCCTTTAGAAGCTTGTTGTTTGAAGTAAAGCTTATTTTGTTGCCAATGTAGTGAAGACACTAACCCATGTATCTGTCATAAAGCTCCCTATTTGCTCAGGATTATTTGTTGCTAGGTAGTCAATTATGCTTTCGCAACAATTTACACTTAAAGTGGGCATCTGAACTAATAATTATTGATGTAAATACTACTTTGAGAAACCTTTGGGTATAATCTCAGATGACATACCTACAGTCAACTTGCGACATGTATTTTAGCCAACATATGGAAGGTAGATTTAAGTTGGCACCATCTGTAATTGTGTGACTTGGGGTACCTATTTGTAATGAATCAACACTTCTTTGAGCTGTTCAGCATCTCATTCAGGTGCTTGGTAAAATGAGCTATGTAATTATTAATTTTCTGTGAGTTGTCAAACACAACCTATCCATACTAATTCACAAGAACTGTCTACATAAATTTCTCTACAAGGTAAATTACTACTGACAGTAATAAACATTCTATAACTGACTGTATTTAATCTATTCTTAATGAACACAGTTCATTCTTCAGTAAGAGTTTTTGCTGAAATTACTTGTGGTTTAGCCATGTTTGCATACCTAAAATAATTTGAGCCTCAGTGCTTTCTATTAGTGATTGGAGCTCTGAATCTTTCCTAACACAGCAGCAACAATTTACAATTACAATACAAACTGCATCTAAAACTACCTTCATCCTGTTTTTGCCCTGAACTCTTTTAAACTGTCACCCTTTCTATAGCTTACTGAGACCCTCTAATGTAAGAAGCCAGCCAGTCATCTCCTCACGGCCCCCACTATCCGAGTAGTCATCTTCTGTGTGTAGTGGTCCCCTGACATATTAAACATAACCCAGGAAACACACCACCATAAGGTGCAAGCCAGGGAGTCTGCAGACTGGGTGCAGGACTTTTGTAGCCCCTGATACAGAGCTGAATTGATGGTATGTTTCGAAGGACCATGGTTAATTCCGTCATGATGCTATTGATAGTGAGCTCCACATTCAAATAGCAAGACTGGCAATCTCTATCACATCAGCTAGCTGCCCAAAAGCAGACACACTCTGTGTGTCACTTTGGATCAGTTCAGTGTTAGTACCGACATAAGACACCATTTGTAATTGGCTGAAACCTCTGGTCATCACGGCATCCAGAAGCACCTGTTCCACATCCTGAACTTTCATATAGATTGGACCACAGATTTCTGCAACATTAGTTAGTGCTAGTGTTAAATTGTGCGCTCAAAGTCATTGCCAGATTTCTGCAGTCACATAAACGTTTTATTGAGTGGCTGCATCTTACAGGTGCAGTGAGAAGGGAGTCCAACTAAATGAACATGATGAATCCTTCTTATAGAAAAGAGCCTCCATGCTTAGGTGGAGATTCATTGGTAACACAGTTCTACATCCCCCCTGCAGGTCAGGGGGTTAGAATAGGCCCGAGGTATTCCTGCCTGTCGTAAGAGGTGACTAAAAGGAGTCCCTCCCCCTCAAGGGGGTAGTTAGCGCCTGCGTCCGGAGACGGACGGTTCCCCGACCTATATTTGCCGTCATTTTGGTTTTTCACTTCTTCTGGATTCTTCCTTCCTTTGGTTGGCTCCTTTCGTTGTTCTTCTCCGTCTCACTGTCTTACTTACTCTTTCCCTTGCCTTCTCCTTGCCTTCTTCTCCTTGCCTTCTCTGGTCTCCGCCTCAGCGTTAGAGACAGTCTGTCCTTTCTCTCCCTCTGTTCCTTCTTTTTCCTCTTCTTCCTTCCTCCCTGTGTGTGCCTGAAGGCCGACCCATGCGTTCGCATGCGTATCCAGTGATTGGGTAACGCGTAATTCCCTGCCCTGGGTAGACAAGTAAGGCACACAGGTATCCCCTGGTAAAGGCCAGGCCCAGGGAGGGGTGATTGCCTGAGCTGACACCTTCCGACCATGCCAATTGGTCCCTCCATCCGTTTCTCAGGAGGTGTGACCTGAGGTGTAAACATTCACCTAAGGTGGGAGTGCCCTCTGAGAGGGTCCCCACAAGGAAGGAGCGCGCCATCGGAGACGCTGGCAGTCATGGGGGATTTCTCTGCAATGGATTTCTCTTCTTGTTCTCTCTTGACTTCTGCCCAAAAACGGAAACTTGACCAGCCACCAGTGACAAAGGTACTACCGCCTGCCCCACAGTTCCTCGTAGTTTCTCGATCTGAGGACGGAAAGGATTTTTCCTCTGTCAACCCTTTCGTTATCCAGAAGGGTGTAGATGCCATAGCTGGATCTGTCAAGTCTTGTACCAGGTTGCATAACGGTACATTGTTACTAGAAACTGAGAGCACCTTTCAGGCACAAAAACTGCTTCAGGCCACACTCCTGTACACGTTCCCTGTCCGGGTGGAGGCTCACCGCACTTTGAATTCGTCTCGTGGTGTGGTATATACTAGCTCACTCGACGGATTGACAGATGAGGAGATTCTGTCTTTCCTCACTCAGCAGGGCGCGACGGCTGTCCATAGGGTCATGAAAAAGGTCACCAATGACCTTGTACTGACCCGGACACTTTTCTTGACCTTTGATAGTATTCAGTCGCCGTCGCGCATCAAAACGGGCTACGAGGTTATTTCTGTTCGCCCCTATGTCCCGACACCTACGTGCTGCTACCAGTGTCATTGTTTTAATCACACTCACCAGTCTTGTTCCAATGCGGCTTAATGTGTCACTTGTGGCAGGGATGCCCATGAGGGTGACTGTTCACCTCCGTCTCCTCGTTGTGTGAACTGTCAGGGTGACCATGCAGCATCCCCCCCCCCCCCCACTGCCCCATCTACAAGGAAGAACACTGTATACAGGAAATTCGGGTCAAAGAGAAAGTGTCCACCTCAGCTGCTCGCAAGCTATTTGCTAGTAGGAAGCCCACGCTGCTCCCAGCAGGGAAATACAGTACTGTCCTCGCCTCTCCTCGGACTACCAGGGAGGTGGCGACGCAGACATGCGATCTGACCTTCAGCACTACGGTCGTCCGTTCGGCCAGTGCTAAGATCGCCCGGTCGACGTCTCCTCTTCCTCCCGTCACCCCTCAGACACAAGCACCTTCATCAGCTTCTGCCAAAACGAAGACCCAGAAGTCAGATGCACGGGCCTTCAAGAAGGAACCATCCCGTGCAGACATCCTACGTACCTTGAACTCCCAGCCATCGACCAGTACTTCCACTAAATGACCTTCCAAGAAGGCTCATAGGAAGCACAGTTCTCCTTTTCCGCCACGGCGCATATCTTCTCCTGCGCCACCCAGCGGTTGCCGCCCCAGGCCGTCATCTGTTTTGCCTGGTCGCACCGCTGGTAGCTGAACATCTGGCCGTTCACTTGCAGAGCAAGCTCCCCCTCCTGGCCATCTTAACAAGATGGCCGATGAACCTATAGAACGAATGGACGATGACTGTCCGCCTACTGATAGCTGCAGCAGTGCTCGCTCGAAACCAGGCCCTCAGTGGCCTTCGAGGTGACCCTTTCTTTCATCTTCCTTTTCTTCTCACGATGGCACTTATTCACTGGAATATTCGCAGCATTCGCTCCAACCGAGAGGACTTAAAGTTGCTGCTCTGCTTGCACCGTCCACTCGTCGTAGCCCTCCAGGAAACGAAGCTACGCCCATGCGATCAAATTGCCTTGGCACACTACACCTCTGTGCGTTTTGACCTACCTCCTGTGGCAGGTATTCCGGCTGATGGAGGGATTATGTTGCTGGTCCAGGATGATACTTACTATGATCCCATCTAATTGCACACTGGCCTGCAGGCAGTTGCCATCCGAATTACTCTCCCCACTTTTACATTTTCCATTTGTACTGTTTACACTCCATCGTCATCTGCCGTTACCAGGGCAGACAAGATGCAAATTATTGCTCAGCTCCCTGCACCATTTTTGTTAACTGGAGACTTCAATGCCCACCATCCCCTTTGGGGCTCTCCAGCATCCTGCCCGAGGGGCTCCCTGTTAGCAGACCTTTTCAAACAGCTCAATCTTGTCTGCCTCAACACTGGCACCCCTACTTTTCTTTCGGACACATCTCACACCTATTCCCATTTAGACCTCTCTATATGTACTACCAAACTTGCTCACCGGTTTGAGTGGTATGCACTTTCTGATACATATTCGAGTGACCACTTCCCGTGTGTTATCCATCTCCTGCATCATACCCCCTCTCCGTGCTCAACTAGTTGGAACATATCCAAAGCAAACTGGGGGCTCTTCTCTTCAAGGGCGACCTTTCAGGATCAAACCTTCACAAGCTGCGATAGTCAGGTCGCACACCTCACGGAAGTCATTCTCACTGCTGCTGAATATTCCATCCCTCACACTACTTCTTCTCCACGTCGCGTACTGGTCCCCTGGTGGACTGCAGCATGTAGAGGCGCTTTACGTGCTCATCGACGTGCTTTACGCACCTTTAAACGCCACCCTACAATGGCGAATTGTATCAATTATAAACGATTACGTGCACAGTGTCGTCGTATTATTAAAGAAAGCAAGAAAGCCAGCTGGGCTGCTTTCACAAGCACCTTCAACAGTTTTACTCCTTCTTCTGTTGTCTGGGGTAGCCTGTGCCGGCTATCTGGCACTAAGGTCCACTCACCAGTTTCTGGCTTGACGGTCGCGAATGATGTCCTTGTGGCCCCTGAGGATGTCTCCAATGCCTTCGGCCGCTTTTTCACAGAGGTTTCGAGCTCCACTCATTACCACCCTGCCTTCCTCCCCCGAAAACAGGCAGAGGAGGCTAGGCCACCTAACTTCTGCTCCTCGAATTATGAAAGTTATAATGCTCCATTCACCATGCGGGAACTCGAAAATGCACTTGCCCGGTCATGGTCCTCCGCTCCAGGGCCAGATTCTATTCATATACAGATGGTGAAGAACCTTTCTCCTGCGGGTAAAGGTTTCCTTCTTCGTACTTATAATCGCATCTGGATTGAGGGACATGTTCCTGCATGCTGGCGCGAGTCTATTGTTGTACCGATTCCTAAGCCGGGGAAGGACAAGCACTTGCCTTCTAGTTATCGACCCATCTCGCTTACCAGCTGTGTCTGTAAGGTGATGGAGCGAATGGTTAACTCTTGTTTGGTTTGGCTCCTCGAATCTCGACGCCTACTTACCAACGTACAATGTGGATTTTTTAGGCGCCGCTATGCTGTTGACCATCTGGTTACCTTGTCGACCTCCATTATGAATAACTTCTTGCGGAAGCGCCCGACCTCGGCTGTGTTCTTTGATTTGGAGAAGGCTTACTACACCTGTTGGAGGGCGGGCATTCTCTGCACCATGCATACATGGGGCCTTCGCGGTTGCCTCCCTCTTTTTATTCGTTCCTTTTTAATGGATCGACAGTTCAGGGTACGTGTGGGTTCTGTCCTGTCAGACACCTTTCGCCAGGAGAATAGGGTGCCACAGGGCTCAGTTTTGAGCGTCACTCTCTTCGCCATAGCAATCAATCCAATAATAGATTGCCTCCCAGCTGATGTATCAGGGTCCCTTTTCTTGGACGATTTTACCATCTATTGCAGCACGTAGCGTACATGTTTCCTGGAGCGCTGACTTCAGCGTTCTCTTGACTGTCTTTACTCCTGTAGTGTCGCCAGTGGCTTCCGTTTTTCTGCCGAAAAGACTGTTTGTATTAACTACTGGCGCTACAAAGAGTTTCTCCCACCCTCCTTACGACTCGGTCCCGTTGCTCTCCCATTCGTGGAGACAACAAAATTTTTAGGTCTTACATTTGACAGGAAACTTAGCTGGTCTCCACATGTCATATTTGGCTGCCCGTTGTACCCGTTCTCTAAATGTCCTCCATGTTCCTAGTGGTATGTCGTGGGGAGCGGATCGAACCATCCTACTTCACCTATATCGGTCGATCGTCTGCTCCAAACTGGATTATGGGGGCTTCGTATACTTCTCGGCACGGCCGTCCATCTTACGCCGCCTCAACTCCATACAACATCGGGGTTTACGTCCTGCGATCAGAGCGTTTTATACTACTCCCGTTGAGAGTCTTCATGCTGAAGCCAGTGAATTGCCACTCACCTACCAGTGCGATACACTGCTTTGTCGTATGCCTGTCGGCTACTGTCAATGCCCGACCACCCGTCTTATCGTACCTTTTTTGACGACTCTCTCGACCATCAATATGGGTTGTATGTCTCTGCCCTGCTACCCCCTGGAGTTTGCTTTCGTCGCCTTGTTCAACACCTTGATTGTTCACTCCCTGCAACCTTTAGAGTCGGCGACAGCCACACGCCACTGTGGCTCCAGGCTCGGGTTCGCGTTCACCTTCACCTCAGCTCGCTCCCAAAGGAGGCTACTCCCGGTTCGGTATACCACTCCCGTTTTCTATAACTTCGTTCGAAGTTCATTAATATGACCTTCATTTACACAGATGGCTCTAAGACCAATGACGGGGTCGGGTGTTCTTTTATTGTCGGGGCACTAAGTTTCAAATACCGGCTCCATGGCCATTGTTTGGTCTTCACAGCTGAACTCTTTGCCCTCTACCAAACTGTTCTTTACATCTGCTGCCACCGACATTCTGCTTATGTCATCTGCTCCGATTCCCTGAGGGCCATCCAGAGCCTCAGTGATCCGTATCCGGTTCACCCTTTCGTGCGCCGGATCCAATGCTCTCTTCAGCAGCTGGTGGACGACGGTTCTCTGGTTAGCTTTATGTGGGTTCCTGGCCATGTCGGTATCCCTGGGAATGAAGCTGCAGATGCCGCGGCCAAGGCTGCAGTCCTCCAGCCTCGGACAGCCTCTTGTTGTGTCCCTTCATCAGATTGTAGCAGGGTCATTTGTCGGCGCATTTTATCGCTGTGGCATGCCGATTGGGCTGCACTTACGGACAACAAGCTTCGGGCCTTGAAACCTCTTCCCGCGGCTTGGACGTCCTCCTCCCGCCCTTCTCAGTGGGAGGAGGTCGTTTTGGCCCGGTTACGAATTGGACACTGCTGATTCAGCCATCGCCATCTGTTGACGGCTGCGCTGGCACTGTTCTGCCCATGTGGGCAGTTGGTGACGGTCCACCACATTTTAACGTCCTGTCCAAATTTTAATACTCTGCATCTTGATCTTGGCCTGTCATGTACTCTGGATGCCATTTTAGCAGATGACCCAGGAGCAGCTGCTCGCATTCTTTGTTTTATCAACTTGACAAACCTGTCTAAGGACATTTGATTATGCTGTTCCTTTTAATCCTATGGCTGTTACTACGTCTTATATAGTGTTGTCCCTTTTAGTTGCTGTTTTAACCTTGTGCCTCACGGTGCATTCCTAACTTAGTATGGGCGCTAATGACCATTGTAGTTGTGCGCCCTAAAAGGACAAAAAAAAAAAGGTGCAGTTCATGTAATAGCCAGTCCATAGTAACTCTGAAGGAGGTCTATTCCAGTTTCTGTTGATCTGCCTCAGCCAGACAGAGATCATCCATCTGATAACAACTTTCCTGTCATTTCTCTTTGTAGCTTCCTCAATCTAGCACACATCCTCTTTTGTACATGTCTACAACACTCAAGTTTCTTTACCAATGTATCACCATAAACATTGAACTCATTAATTTTATTGAAAGCTTTAGAGTCCCCATTGCCTAGGTACTTCATGTATATAACATTATAAATGGGAATCGACCACACTCCTCCATACCTCCTGTGTAACCATCATAATTCTTAGAACACTGATGTTCAATATGTCCTCCAGTGTTACCATGGCAGGTATGGCAGTACTTAGATAAGCACTCAACATCAACAACTTTTCCATTCTCTAGAGAAGTACCACTTGTCCTCGATGTTTTCATGTTCCATGAAATGCAACAACAATGTCCCTGGTTCCAATAATATTTACAGTTTCTTCTACTGCACATTTCATAGATGCTTTAGACACAACAGTCAAGGCACCTAAAAGTGTTTTATGTACTTGTTGTTCCTAGTGCGAGGAGGGGGAAGGTCCGTCAAACTACAAAACACATGATAGCCTTTTTCCCTTTTCGTATTGCACACATGCATACACCAACTTTAAAATCACATTGAATTACGCATAATGTTTGAAGTCATTTTCGAGATTTATTGCAGGATCTACACAGAAAAACTACTATTGATGCTAAACCCTTCCTGCTAGTTTGTTGTTCAGTTATTTCCAGACAGCCTATACCATCACATTGCTTACATTTCACCACTTCCTTTATCAAAGCAGATAAGGTGCCCACATCAACAACAACAAATCCACTACAAACAGTGTCACCGTTAACACAAAAATTTGAATCAGCAGTAGGATTGGCGGGAGATGATACGTACATTACTTTCAATAGCGTGGCTTCTTTTGCTTGTGAACTGGTTACCAGGGAATTTCCTTTTATTGAATTTCTTGATGCATGGCATAGTTTGCATTTATTGCACACTAAATGATATATAATTCCACAAATATATGTAGTACTTGGGCAACAAACATTCAGTAACACATGAACAAATTGCTTCAGCAAAACAAAAGTAAATACTAGCAAAGATAATCATTTATGGACACTAGAAACCTGCACTGTTACAACATATACAATGTATCATCACTGGAAACAGAAAGTTATCTGTTCTTTTCGAAATAATTTGTGCAACAGAAATAAAGTAGGCATGACTTCATACATGATTGTAACTTTGAAATTTGCTATATATTGGTAATTTTTCATTTTAAACCCTATATATATTGTATATATTGTGGAAAAATCGAAATTTTTTAAGTACCCTTTATCCTTAATGTGTTCACTTCAATTTTTTTAAAGCAGTGGCAATACGCAAATTGTTAACAGGAAATATTGAAAATGCATGGAGGTAGATTTCTGTAAAAGCTCCCGTCCTCCTCACCAAAATAGATGTTGCGACCATAATCCAGCATATTTGGACTTCCATGAAAGGCATTAAAATGTATTTATCAATCTATTTTTACCTCCCTCTATAAATCTTCTTTCACTTCAGTGACAGGTTTGCACTTGGTAGTGTTCGTTGTGACTTGTGACCCATTTCCGACAACTTCAGTTTCGGAGCAGCCCGTTTCCAAAACTTCATTTAGTTTACTGAATCACAACTTCTCATATTATGCCTTGTGCCTGTGGAAATTCTGGCCATTGTTTTTGCACTCTGTCTCTGGCATATGTTGGAATTTTTGATTTTTAATCCCGTTGTTTTGCACAAAACCAAACTTTAAGAACATGGTTTAAAATTCTTCAACTTTGGAGTAATTTTTGATTACACAAATGACCCATATATGTGCTTAACATTTCATGTGTCTAACACATGTGTATATTTTGCCCTATTTGGTTTAATGTCTCTGAAATAGATGTTTGAACTGTTTGAACCCAACCAAGGCATACATCCTGTGCCCTCTTTTGATTGTCATGAAAGTTCCATTATCTACAATTATTTGAGGTGCATTATCAATGTTAATCTGTATTTCAGTTAATGCTGCATTAATCTCATGCAGTAGAAACTCTTTATTTATTCCATTTGATACTTCATCGCAGTGAGTGAATTGCCGGTGGATTTCATCCTCTCCAGTTCACACTAACACTCACCCACAACCTCTACTGACCTTTGCCACGTGCTTTTGCACATTGATGCCGTAAGGGATATTAGATTTGAAGATGTACATGTACTTTTCACTTCATTAGGTACAGTGGTACTTTGTAACGACGACACCACTTCCTAGCCACTTTACCCTTGCACGTAGCTGATCTCCGTTATTTGTATGACTTCATTTTTGGACAACCATGTTGATAACATGCTTAAACAGTATCTTTCCTAGAATTTGGCCTTTGGTGCAACTAATGCTTCAATGTTCAGTTGACGTGTTTTATTACTTGGTCCCACTTCTGTAGATCTTTGGCCCTGGTAAAGAGCTCTTGATGTGATGATGAGTCATTCGTTCCCTGACTGGTATGTACTTCTCATGTAGTTGGGAGATTAGCCACTTGTGTTTCTTTTTTAGTGCCACGCAGGGATCACATGTAGGGTCCTTTGAGGTTGACATGTATGCTTGTGAAGCTGCATTGACCCCTGAAATAGTAACAAATTTTATAACTGACAAAAGGTTAATAAAAATATATTTTACGTTGGATAACTTGTTTATAAACATATTGTACAACATATTGATTCAAGGTAAAGTCAGGACATTTAGTTTTTAAAAGAGATTTACTATTCCATAAGAGTTTGAGCTCAGTGGCAAGGAGATCAAAAATGTTTACAGCAGCATACATAGCATCTCTCTGCAGCAGAGACAGTGTATGTAATTCTTTTGTTTAGTGCCACACGTGTGAATTTTTGAGTTCTGTCACCAAGGATCCAGTCTCCAGGAACACGATACATTAGAGAAAATCAGTGTTGAGAAGCAGTAGTCAGTTATCTCAGCTGGCTAAATTACTTGCAATGGGAGGTTGATGGACTCATTCTATATATTATTATTTTCACTGCTCAGTAGGGAGATGATAGTTTGATTAAGGAAGAGTTCCCCCAGGACATATTTCTATCACCTGATTATGTGCTGGTTATTCAGTGTCACTGAGTGTTTGTCTGGCTTTTCATGACTTCATGTAAATTGCATAAAATTTATTGTGTTTAGCTTGGCAGGAAGGGAGTTAACAAACCTGCTACAGAATTTTGGTGAAATGTCATTGGAGATTGTGTTAGACAGATATTCTGTTACAATGATGGTGTCATCTGTAAACATGGTACATTTCCACTGTGCACCATTGACTACTGCAGGCAGATCTTAGCATAAACCAGAGACACTGAAGGACTCAGAAGGACAGAAGGTGTTACTTTACCCAAACACTGTTACGGCTGTATTACTAAGTGACTAATCGGGTTCATGACAAACAGTGCCTGTTGCATGTAGCCTATGTAAGTGCTTTCTTTAATTTTCAATATTTCGTACAGATGTGGGGTGAATTTAAATTCCTGCCATGATTTAGTACATGTAAAATGTTCAAATGTGTTTGAAATCTTGTAGGACTTAACTGCTAAGGTCATCAGTCCCTAAGCTTACACACTACTTAACCTAAATTATCCTAAGGGCAAACACACACCCATGCCCGAGGGAGGACTCGAATCTCCGCCGGGACCAGCCGCACAGTGCATGACTGCAGCGCCTTAGACCGCTCGGCTAATCCCACGGGGCTTAGCACTTATAACAAAAGTTTAACCCTGTAGGACGAGTATTACAGTCTGAAACAGTGCATATATGTCTTGCAGCAGTGTAGCTCAAGTTGCACAAATTATACCCACTGCATATATCCCATGTTTCATAATGAGAGCACTATGTGATTTCCAAAAAACTTCAAACATAATTTCAAACCTCTCCTAAATGCTTAATGTCATAACATAGTTGTGCATTTCTAAAGCAGTCAGAAGTATGAAGTTGTTTTATACCTTGTAGTTTGAGTCTTTAAACATACTGAATATGATTTATGCGGAAGATATTTATTATGCATCATAATTTGAGCGTATTTTTATAATAATGTGGCTCATCACTTATGCTAGAAATTCTCTTATGCAGATGTAACAATAATATACACACTAAATGATTACAAAGTATTATTAAAAATTTCAGTTATAGGTTACTCTTCTAAATGTACTTCACAGTAAGTAATGGATACATGTGTTTGCTGAAATGTATTCTGCCATTGTCCTAATAATCTGAATATTAGTTGTCTGTTACACTGTTACATGCATTACAACTTGAAGAAGCAGTTCATGGACAGTATTTTCTTTTACAAAATGATTATCATATATGGAGGCTGTGGATCTGCATATAATCAAATGTGGCTACAATAACTGCTGGTCAAGAAGGAATAACTGCAGATGTGAATTTGTTAATGACATTGTAAATATGTGATTGTCATTACTTTTTAAATTTTATGCTAAAGTATGTTTTTTATGAATAAATAATTTAGAAACACACAGAGGAATTTATGGCAAGTTATATTCACTTTGTGTTAGGTAACCTGTGTGTACAGGGAATTACCATATTTTGCCACGGTTAAATTGTTACCTGCGCACATTTATATCATTACCACAATAGCAATATGTTTACCCAAAATTGTAGTATCTCTCAACTTTGATATTTCTATATGATGATTTTCTAAATAATGTAACACAATGTAGGAGGGGCATTCAATAAGTAATGCAACATATTTCTATTCTCGGCCAATGTCACTTCGAAAAATTCTGCATTTAACATCTTCAGATATGATAAAGCTATAGGGGCTGAAGTAGGAATATTCCACAAAGTTGCAATAAGTGGCAGCACTATTTGTGCCTTAAAAATGGCGTCTATATCAGAGGTGTATTGCAAGCAGGGACCTGTTGAGTTTTCAGTGCAAAAGCAGACCATCACAGATATTCATAGGCACTTGCAGAATATCTACAGATACCTGGTAGTGGAAAAAAGAAGTATGCCATTTGCACACAGTTGTGATTCTGCAATGTTGGAACATGCGAACACTCTGATTGTGATCTGGCAATCGCGAAGGATGGAACACCTTGCTGCTCAGCTGGACGTCTCTGTTGTTAGTGCAGACACACTCATCCACCAGTTAGGGTACTCAAAGGTGTGCCCCGCCAAACTGGAGACTGTAAAGACCAACGAATGACCACCTGTGCCAAACTGTCTGCACATTACAAGGGTTAAAGTGATAATTTTTGTCAAACATTGTCAGACGGTGAAACACTCTGAACTGAGAAACAAGACAGCAATCCACAGAGTGGCACCACATCACCTGCTCTGAAGAAAAAGTTCAAAGCTGCATCCTCAACCAGTGAAGTCATGGTGGTGGGCTTCTGGAATTTTGAAGTTGTTATTCTGTGTGATTACCTCCATCATGGTGTAGTGTTTTGCACTACCATCATGAAGTTGAAGAAACAACTTCAGCATGTACGTCACCACAAAAATGGAAATGAACTCTTCTTCTCCGTGACATTGCAAGACCTCACCAAATCTGCACACCTGAGAGGAGCACACATACTTCATTGGGACAAAGAGACAAAATCCAGATGGTGCGATGTCCAGACTGTTGGGTAGACAAGGAAGAACTGTCCATTCTGCACTCTGCAGAAAGCAGTGTGTGGATGATGGGGGCAGTTGTTGATGCAACAAGATGGTGCTGTCATCAATTAGTAGAATGGTGTCATGAGGCATACAAGCCCTCCCAGTAAGGTGGCGTAAGGCCATCAAATTGAACAGAAATTGTGCTGAAAACTCGGGTTTTGTATCAAAGATCATAGGAAATAATATGGTGTAATGGGATCCTGAATAAAGCCAACCTGCTTTCAGAAAAATTATTGCGTTACTTACTGAACACCCCTCATATAATTAAGTCAGCATTTTAGACAATCGAATGTTCCAGATTAGTAATATGGAATGTACTAACTTGTGTATTATGATTAGCTCAAACAATCTGAATAGCTACTTCAAGTGTAATAGATGTCAAGAAATTTCTTTTAACACTTAGTATTTAATATTATATCTCTCTGTAGTGACTACAGAGGCTTGTTAGATGTTACATTTCATTAATGTTTCTACGTTGCAAATATTACAGTTTAAAAAATTTAATATCAGCAAGGTACCAGGTACTTGGAAGGAATATCTAACAGCATATATCAGTGCATAAAGTGCTGTTACATTTTTGAATCATTTAATGTTTCACTTTTGTATATTTACCCATTGTTAATTGTGTTATGTCCAAAGAATGTACTTGTGATGTTAGAGAACATGGTATTGTGTCAACTTGTTAGCTCAGCATAAACATGTGAATCTCACATATTAAATTTGACATTACTTTGGTTTTAAATATGGTCAGGTACCACTTGCCATAAACAGAACAGTCATATGTGTCTCACTATCTTCTTTTTAGAAACGTCTGACATTGCTTCCACTTACGTGTGTCAGACGTATTCTGTTTTCTTTTCTGTCGGTCTCTCTTGACAAACTCTTGATCTTTTCGACCCCGATGGTATTAGGTTACGAGGCCAGAGGGTGTCTTTCATTTTCCTTATTTAATCTTCTCTCTGATGTGGGATGACCTGTTCAGGTATTGAAGAACAAGAACAAGAACAAGAGGAAGAGGAAGAGGAAGCAGTTGTGATACTACTTTGTATCTCCACAATGTGGCTGGAGAAACCTTTAGCCATGCTTGTATCAGAACAGTGATGACCACGCTGTGGAGGAGCATTATTAAATTTCTGTGAAGTTGTGCAAAAGGCTGGACATTCCTGATGCACACAAAAATAATTTGGAGGTGCCAGGTGTTTGGAGAAGACTGAAATGAAAATGAGGACAGGACTTTATAGTTGAGCATTGTTGAAAGTATATGAGGTACTGCTGTACTTCCTCACAAAAGAGTACCTCCTCAGTAAACAGTTTCCCAGATACTACCATATCTTCAGAATTACATGGATCAAAGAAATGATAAAGTCACTATTTTGGTCATTTATTTATGTAGTCATAAATACCATATGCTCTTGGGATATTTTCATTGGTGTTACATGCACTTAATGTAAACTATGCAATCTGTTGTAAAATTGCTACAGGGTTTTCTTGCTGTACCCAGGGCATGTCAGAATTCCTATTACAGGTGTGTAAGAGTTGAAGAAGGGACTTTGTACATTTCCAGACATGGGTTCAGTAATGAAACCTGGTGGATAAAATTTGCTCTGGAACCTCTCTGTAATAGGAATTGTGAAACACTCTGGATTTTTAGTGAGCAGATGGATGGCATGTGTCGAGTGTAGACTTACTGATGCTCAGTAGTCAGTTTCCTTTATATCTATTATGGACATCATTCCACTTGATACAAGTGTTATAAATATTACTACACAGATAGAAATTTTATATTAATTTTGTGTGTGAGTTCGTTTCTTGTCATGATGCCAATTGGTCAATTGGATTCCTTAGAAGCTTGTTGTTTGCAGTAAAGCTTATTTTGTTGCCAATGTAGTGAAGAAAGTTTTTGTAAGGGTTTTGTAAATTCTTGAAACTTTGTTTTGCAAGTAGTTCATTACCTGGCAGTGAAAAAAAAATGCTTGCACTTAGGAAGCTTTGCTTTAGTCTTACCTAATGGATATAAATATGCAATAATACAAATACATCATTATTCTGTGATGGCCATACGATTGTCAGTTTAGATATTTTTGTGGAAATGTTACCCCAGTTTGGAGTTGTCAGTTATCGACTTCCATGTTTCCCTTATAAATTCAGTATTACAGTGATGAAGAATGTGATTGAAACACAATAGGTAATAGTACAATGGTTTGTTCATAAATATGTTCAGAGTGCATGTGCTGTTAACAAGAAAGTATACATGTCCCCTTTATTCTATTACAACAAACTTTTTTGTTGTTCACAAGTTACTGCAATAATTTCTTTGTATTCACAATATCAACACCATTGTGACAATGGTATGTACACCAATTATAGTGATATTTCCATGTTCCTGTCATTCATATGTGAAAATTTAGTACCTTACCATCCAGATATTGTACAGGTACCAGTAAATTGCTAATTGTTTAGACTCTGATGCCCTGTTGTACACAAGAGTTAAACTTCTGACTGGTTTGCAAATAAGTTAATGAGCTAAATGTTCCACGTAAAGCATAAGTGCAATCATTTGCTAAACTTTTTCTTCCTTACATGCTTGAAGTTCATCAGAAGTCTGTAAGTGCACTCATCCTGAAATACTCAATAAATAAAGTGTGGGTATTTGCACACATGATCAGTTACACTGCCTTGGCAAGCACACTGTTTCCCACTGTACTACTTGCCAATACCTACTCGCTAAGATGTGTAGTCTTATGTTAAAAATGTCTTGTTGTGTTCAAGTCCATCAATAATTATCCAAAATATTTTTTGTAGTTCCTGGAAGGCATTAATTAGGCAACTTGCAACTGGTACCGGGTTCCTGGATATACAGCTGAATCTCCAGTAGCCCAGTGTAAGAGTTAACTTGAAGGTCAGTTACTCGAACAGCATTAGTTTAATAAGTGATGATGTCATTCATTGTTATGTAAGCAACTTCTGTGCCTAAAGTTAGTTTTGCAATACTGTCTGATTGTAAAGTGACTTTTTTAACATAATAAGCCTTGAGTTATGTGCATCTTCATTGGGGCTCTTGTCTATTTTTATTGCACTAGCCATTGGCTACAGATTTTTCTCCATCAGATGCATGTATCCGTGCACGTCCACTCTATGCACATTTCTTACTTAATGTGTCAGAATTTTGGGTACATGAACATTGATTAGTGTAGATCTTGTTTGCATACATGGTTGTTGGGTGATCATCAATCATTAACTCAATCCATTAATTTATGGCTAATGATAGAAGCAGTTCCTGGTTGTGGAAGGTTCTTCATTCTTCTGTATCTTTCCGTACGAGCTCTGATTTCTCTTATTTTATCTTGGTGGTCAATCCTCCCTATGTAAGTCGGTGTCAACAAAATATTTTCACATTCGGAGAAGGAAGTTGGTTACTGGAATTTCGTGAGAAGATTCTATCGCAACGAAAAACACCTATCTTTTAATGATGTCCATCCCAAATCTCATATCATTTCTGTGACACTCTCTCCCATATTTCACTATAATACAAAACTTGCTGCTTTGCTTTAAAGTTTTTCGATGTACTCAGTCAGTGCTATCTGGTGAGGATCCCACACCGTGCAACAGTATTCTAAAAGTGGGCGGACAAGCATAGTGTAGGCAGTCTTGTTAGTAGGTCTGTTACATTTTCTAAGTGTCTTGCCAATAAAACACAGTCTTTGGTTAGCCTTCCCCACATAATTTTCTGTGTGTTCCTTCCAATTTAAATTGTTCATAATTGTAATACCTAGGTATTTACTTGAATTTACAGCTTTTAGATTACACTGATTTATCATGTAACTGAAGTTTAATGAGTTCCTTCTAGCACTCATGTGGATAACCTCACACTTTTCATTATTCAGAGCCAACTGCCACTTTTCCAATCATTCTGATCCTCTTTTTCTAAATCGTTTTGCAGTTTGTCTTGATCTTCTGATGACTTTATTAGTCGATAAATGACAGCATCATCTGCCAACAACTGAAGACGGCCGCTCAGATTGTCTCCCAAATCGTTTATATAGATAAGGAACAGCAAAGGGCCTACAACACTATCTTGGGGAATGCCAGAAATCACTTCTGTTTTACTCTATGACTTTCCTACAATTACAATGAACTGTGACCTCTCTGACGGAAATCACAGATCCAGTCACATAACTGAGATGATATGCCATAATCACGCAATTTCACTACAAGCTGCTTGTGTGGTACCTACAGTGTCAAAAGCCTTATGGAAATCCAGAAATATGGAATCAATCTGTGTTTCACAAGAATGATGGTTTGGGGATTACAATATTCAGTCTTGTTATGACAGTCCTGTGTTCACTAATCCCTGAATCAGTTTTGATGCTCGTTATTAACTCAGGATTATTTGTTGCTAAGAGGTCAAGCGTGTTTTCACAACCGTTTACTATTCACGTGGGCTCATGAACTAATTGCTCGAGATAATTTTCAGAGAATGTGTTTAGCACAATTTCAGATGATATTTTATGCGTACCTCCAGAATTAAACATGTATTTTCACCACCATATCGAGGGTAAATTAAAGTCACCACCTACTATTATCGTATGATTCGGGTATGTGTTTAAAATCAAACTCAAGTTTTCTTTGAACCTTTCAGAAACTGTGCCATCTGAATTGGGAGGTCGGTAAAAGGATACAATTATTATTTTATTCCATTTGCCAACAATGACCTCTGCCCATACTAATTCACAGGATGTATCTACTTCAATTTCGTGACAAGTTAAACTACTTCTGACAGCAACAAACACGCCTCCGCCAACCATGTTTAGCCTATCCTTTCGGAACACCGTTAGGTTCTTCACAAAAATTTTGGCTGAGCTTATATCCAGCTTTAGCCAGCTTTCAGGGCCTATAACAATTTAAGCATCAGTGCTTTCTATTAGCGCTTGGAGCTCTGGTACTTTCCCAACACAGCTACGACAATTTACAACTGTTATACCAGTGGTTCCTGTATCTACATTTTTGCTGTGTTCAGCCTGCACCCTTTGTAACTGAAGTGCTTTTTGTGTTTTCCCGAGACCCTCTAACCTAAAAAACTGCCCAGTCGACGCCACACATACCCTGCTACCTGTGTGTCCCCCACCTGTATGTGGTGGGCACCTGACCTATTCAGCGGAACCCGAAACCCAACCACCCTTTGGCGCAAGTCGAGGAATCTGCAGCCTACACGGTCACAGAACCGTCTGAGCCTCTGATTCAGACCCTTCACTCGGCTCTGTACCAGAGGTCCGGAATTGGCCCTGACGGCTATGCTGCAAATGGTCAGCTCTGCTTTAATCTTGCAAGCAAGAATGGCAGCCTTTACCACTTCTGTTAGCTGCTCGAAACCAAAGAGAATCTCTTTTGATCCAAAGTGACACGCGTAATTGGTACCAATTTGAGCAACCACCTGCAGTTGGCTGCATGCTGTGCTCTTCATGGCATCCGGGAGTACCCTTTCCACACCTGGAGTGACTCCACCCGGTATGCACACGGAATGCACACTGGATTTCTTACCATTCTTGTCATCCAAGTCCCTAAGGGGGCCCTATAATGCACCTAACTTTGGAGCTCCCAACTACCAATAATCTCTGCCTCTGTGATTGCCCAGATCTTGGAGGCTGAGTGGTTTCCTCTGAAACAGGACAGGTGACAGCATCTGGCTCAGTGACAGTGTCAGCCACAGACAGAACCTGGAACCTGTTTGTCAGACAAACCGGAGAGGCATTATGTGTGGCCACCCGGGAAGTCTTTCACCATGTGCTTCGCCCCGGGGCAACCTCCCACTCGACAACAGGTGAGGGGTCAGCCTCAGTGCGAGCAGTAACTGGGTTGGCCACTGGTGAGGACTGATCAGAAGACTCTGATGTGCTGGACGTCCGTTGGGTCCCCACGGCCGGCCCACAACAGTGGTGCCCATCCACTGCAGCCTCAAGCTCTGTAACGGAAGCCATCACAGCCTGAAGCTGAGAGCAAAGTGTCACCAACTCGGCTCACATCCGCATACAACAATCACAGTCCCTGTCCATACAAAAGACCATGGAAGACTAAACTATGCAGATAAACAAACTGTCAGCACATGCTGTGCAATTCTACTATAGAACCTACCAAAAACACGAACTGAAGCTGAGAGCGAAGTGTCACCAACTCGGCTCACATCCGCACACAACAATCACAGTCCCTGTCCATACAAAAGACCATGGAAGACTAAACTATGCAGATAAACAAACTGTCAGCACATGCTGTGCAATTCTACTATAGAACCTGCCAAAAACACAAACTGTGCCTAGTAATACGCGTATGTTCAGAAACCTAACTCAGGTCAAACTAAGTAATTTGACCCTGATCTGGAACTTGTAATATGTCACAAAATCAGTTTACTTTCTGACGCAAATGAAAACACGAGAACTGTGGCTATTAGATGTTAAATTTACACGCAGAAACTCAAGAAATTAAACTATTAAAGTAGACAGATGATATAATAAAATTCGCTCCTGGTTAGGAACTCATAAATGACAAATGTGGTTACTTATCTGTTGCTGCATCTGTCGCAGTCAGCTACTGCTGCCTGAGTACTGCTATGACATGTTTGCGCACTTCCATTCTTTCATTGTTCCCCTCTATTACTGTGATTCAGTACGTTTACAATTGAAAAGAAGGCAAAGTGCTGGAGTGTTTCTCTAGAATGTTTCTAAATACTTGTAATGTGGCTATTTAGAGAGACTGCTATACCCATTCATTTTCCATGGTGGATTAAATGTACTAAGCTACCAGTAGGAATAAATTGAATCGGTTCCAGTGTAGAAATTTTTGCTTCAATCAGGATGATGAAGTATCGGTGCCTCATGCAACTGGTTTTTAATTAACTCAAATGCTTCTTGATATTCCTTATTCCATTTCCAGTGGAGATGTACTTGTGAAGATAAAAAAAATCGAGGATAAATACTGTGATAGAAATTGCACAAACTGAGAGATTTTCAGTTGTTTACATCATTTTTGTGCAGGAAAATTTCTCACTCGTTCCATTTTCATTGGATCAGGTTTGATTCCGTGCAAAGAAATTACATGCCCAAGGAAACTGTTTTGCGATTTGGCAAATTCTTATTTACCCATCCACTAAACGCTTAAATTACACGGCATAGAATGTATAAATGTTCTCCCTAAAGGTAGTACTAATTAGAATAACATTATGTAGGTGATAAGTGTATCAATAATTCTTCTCTTAGAACTTCTGTGAGTGCTGTCATAAAGGCCACTGATGATACTGACAGCCTGAAGGCCATCCTTTTAAACTTCTAACACCTTCCATTCCACAGAAAGGCTGTGTTCTTCCTGCTATACCTTCATCTTCCAGTTGGTCACATTGTACAGTAAACTGCATCATTTCTCCATGGGCATCAGTTAGTATATGCACACTGCCGTCCCTTTTTGTTACAGTGTGGATTGCATTAGAACTTTCACTATCTGAGTGTTAAATAATCTGATTCTTCTACACACCCTTAATTGCTTTATTAACTATGGCTTTCTAGGGCAAGGGTACTGGGTACAATTTACTATGGAATGGCTCATGATTCTTAACTTGAGTTTTACAAGCACATCATCTAATTGGACAAGATGTTCTTAAAATAGATCGACATAACACCCTTATATTTTTACCTGTTCCTTCTGTTTAGCTTCAGGCATGTCCCCTAATGTTTGAGTCATACTTTGAGTGCTGGTCAGAGCATTTTAATCATCATCATTCTCCTGGAGCCCAGCATCTTCCCCCGACTTACTTAAAGATGCAGTTCCCAAACTCATATTTACGAATGGAGTAACCTAATCGTCTCCCTTGATGAATCCTGAAACACTCTCCTCTTCATTTCTGTCTGACTAATGGAAGGAACAGAAGTGTGAAAGAATGCATTTACAAACCTATTCAGAATCAGTGAATTCTGAGAACCAAACTGATGTTAAGTCATCCAAAAATGAATACACTCTGCTCATACATACTCTCCTAAACTCTGAACTTTAACAGTGCCTGGCCTTTAGTGGGTTTACTTTGATTGTTTACAGCAATGTCAATACACAGATCATTAACAGTAAATATTGAAAATGCAAGGATGTAGATTTTCTGTAATAGCTCCCATCTTCCTCACACGAAAGACATTAAAATGTATTCATGATTCTATTTTTCCTCCCTCTATAAATCCTCTTTCACTTCAGTGAAGGTTTGCACTAGGTAGTGTTCATTGTAACTTCTGACCCATTTCTGACAATTTCAATTTCTGAGCAGCCTCCTTCGATAACTTCATTTAGTTTACTGAATAAAGACTTCACATATTGTGACTTCGACTTGTGGAATTTCTGGCCATTTGTTTTGCACTCTGTTTCTGGCATATGTTGGAAACTTTTATTTTTAATCCTGCTCTTTTTCACACAACAAATTTTTTTTTTTAAGAATGTGGTTAAAATTCTTCACAGTTGCAATAAATTTTGATTACACAAATGACCCATACATTTGCTTAACATTACATGTGGCTAATGCACGTGTCTACTTTGCCCTGTTTGGTTTAATGTTTGTGAAATAAATGTTTGAAAAGTTTGAACTGTTTTAACCCAAGCAAGGTGAACACCCTGTGCCCTTTTTTGATTCTCCTGAAAGTTCCATTATCTACATTTATTTGAGGTGCATTGTCAATGTTAGTCTCTATTTCATTCAATGCTGCATTAATCTTGTGCAGAAGAAGCTCTTTATTTATTCCTTTTGACCCTTTGTCACAGACTGTGGATTGCCAGTGGATTTCATATTCTCCAGTACACACTACCACTTGCCCACAACCTCTACTGACCTTTCTTGCCACACACGCTACTGCACATTGATGCTTGCTAGCCACTTTCCTCTTGCCCATAGCTGATCTCCATTATTTGTATGTCTTTGTTGTTGGACAACCATGTTGATAACATGCTTAGACAGCATCTTCCCTAGAATTTGGCATTAGGTTCAACTAATGCCTTAGGTGTTCAGTTGGCATGCTTTAATACTTGGTCTCACTTCTACAGATGTTTGGACCTGGTGAAGAGCTTTTGATGTGTTGGTTTTGTAGTACCATCCAGGGATCATGTGAAGAGTCGTCTAAGATTGATATGTGTGCATGTGAAGCTGCATTGTCAGCTGAAATACTTTTATTAATCTTTTGTCAGTTATGCAACTTGTTAGGTATATCTTCTGTTGGATAAGTTGTTTATAAACATATTGTACAACATAGTGATTAGAGGGACAATTATGGAATAGTAAATAACTATTCAAAACTGAACTAAATAAGAAAACAACATAAGGTTTTCAGCTCAGTGGGAAGGAGGTTGACAATTTTTTACAGCAGCATACATAGCATCTCTCTGCAGCAGAGACACTGCACATAATTGTTTTGTTTACTGCCACACTTGTGAATTGTTGAGTTCTGTCACCAAGTATCCAGTCTCTAGGAACAAGATTTTCTGTGGTGGATTAAACGTAATAAGTGGACCAGTGGGAAGCTGTTTCATAGCCTCTCACAGCCAAACACCACTGACTTTTGTAACAGGGCTACTCACCACTTTATCACCCTTAAGGAAAACGCAGTTGCAGTGAATGTTTGCAGATTATGTGGGTTGTTCTATTGTTGTATACAATCTTATTGGTGGATGTGGTCTGCCAGACTGCTGATTCGATTTGTAGATCAGTTAACAGCCCGTTGCAGCTTCTCGCTGTTTTCAACTTTTAGTAGACCTGTAGAACCATTAGCAAATAAGATATCTTTATATTCTTCTGTACTTACATGCATTATGTTCAGCTGCTTCGCCTTTTGGTCACTTTACCTAGAGTACCATCTGCTGATGACGCTGTAATACACAGAAAAGTATCATTGTTTAGGGACTCTAGGAGGAAATATGTTGACGTGGACTGAATTTCTGTTTATTGTGATGAATGGCAGCTTGTTTTACATGTAAAAAAATGTAAGTGAATGTGGATGAGTAGGAGAAACAAGCCATTAATGTTCAAATACAGTACTGTGATGCTTGACACAATCTACATCCACATGACTGATCTGGAGTTCAGAATAAACTGCCTGGCAGATTGTTTGTCTACCCATCTTCAAGCTATCTTTTCCATTCCACTCACGGACAGCATGAGCGAAAAATGAACACTTCAGTCACACCCTGTGAGCTCTAATTTATTTGGTGTTGGTGAAGATGATGATCATTTCTCACTATGTAGGTGGGTGGCAACAAAATATTTTCACACTCTAGGAGAAAGCTGGTGATTGAAGTTGTAGGGACTGACCCGACAGCCAATCCACTATGACTTGTAGCCGAATAGCATGCTTTTAACTCACACAGGCTGGCGTGAGGTCTGGAACAGATTAAAGGAGTTGATTCTAATAAATAAAGTACGGAGTTGATGTAATACTTAACTTTAATCCATAATTGGAGAACATCGCTCTTGTTGATACATTATATAATCTCAATATAAACTGGTCATGGCGCCTTGCTAGGTCGTAGTAAATGACGTAGCTGAAGGCTATGCTAACTATAGTCTCGGCAAATGAGAGCGTATTTGTCAGTGTAGCTTCGCTAGCAAAGTCGGCTGTACAACTGGGGACGAGTGCTAGGACGTCTCTCCAGACCTGCCATGTGGCGGCGCTCGGTCTGCAATCACTGACAGTGGCGACACACAGGTCCGACGTATACTATCGGACCGCAGCCGATTTAAAGGCTACCACCTAGCAAGTGTGGTGTCTGGCGGTGACACCACAGAAGTTTCATCAGAAGATCTGACTGCAATGAAAAAGGGCTTGGTTTTAATGATTGACACCCCAATTCGCGTATTATATCCATGACCCTGTCTCCCCTAATTTCACTATAATACTAATCGAACGGCCCTTGTTTGAACTGATTGTTGTCCTATGTCAATAATATCTGGCACAGATCTCACAAACCACAGCAATACTTCAGAAGATGGTGGACGTGCTTGATTATATGCAGTCTCTCTTGTAGACCTTTGGCACTCTCCAAGTGTTCTGCCAATAAATTGCAGTCATTGGTTTGGTTTCCTCACAGCGTAGTCTATATGATCATTCTGATTTAATTAATCTGTAATTGTAATTTCTAGGTATTAAGCTTAATTAACAGCCTTTATTTTGATGTATTGTGAAACCAAAATTTGGCGGGTATCCCCTCATACTCGTGTGGATGATCTCATTTCTCCTTATTGAGAGACAAATGCCACTCTTTGCACCATACAAATATCTTGTCTAAAACATTTTGCAATTCGTATTGATCATCTGACAACTTTACACGACGGTAAATGACGGCATCAACTGCTAACAATCTAAGAGGACTGCTCAGATTGTTTCCTAAATCATTTGTGTAGATCAGGAACAGCAGAGGGCCTATAACGCTCTGGTGGAGATCACCAGATATTACTTCCATTTTACTTCATGGCTTTCCATAAATTATTATAGTCTATGACCTTTCTCACAGGAAATCATGAATCCAGTGCACAACTAAGACGTGATGCAATTTTATTAGAAGTCATGTCTGAGGAATAGTGTTGAAAGCCTTCTGAAAATCTAAAAATATGGCATCATTTTGAGATCCCCCTGTCGATAGCACTCATTACTATATGGAACTAAAGTGCTAGTTGTATTGCGGTGCTCCATGAGAAAAATATTTTCCAAATCCATGCTGACTGTGTGTCAACAGATTGTTTTCCTGGAGGAAATTCATGATGAACACACACAGTTTATGTTCAAAAATCCTGCACCAAATCTGCATTATTGATATAGGTCTGTAACTGAGCAAATTACTCCCATTCCTTTTCTTTGTATTGGTGCAAATTTTGCAGCCTATTCTTCAGGTGTGGATCTTACGAAGAGCAAATGGCTGTGTATGATTGCTAATCATGGAGTTATTGTATCAGCATGCTCTGAAACGAACCTGAGTGCTATACAACCTGGACTGGAGGCCTTGCTTTTATTGAGTGATGTAAGATGCTTCTCAACATGGAGGACACCTATAACTAAGTTAGTAATGTTGGCAGTCATCCTTGTTTTGAATACTGGAATATTTACTTGATTTTTGAAATTGTGTCAGCAAAGAAAAATATGCATCGTAACTCAGCTTTTGTGGCACTTCATCAGTAACATCACCATTGTTATCGTGCAGTGAAGGTATTGATTGCATGTTGGCACTGTTGTACTTTACATACAACCAGAATCACTTTCAATTCTGCCAGATTTAAGGACAGTTTAATTATGGTAACTATTAAAAGCCTCTCTCACTGCAGTTTGCACTAAATTTCCAGTTTTTGTAAAACCTTTTTTGCCAGTTTTGGGATTTTACATTATTTTACATATGGCATGCATTTCCTCATAGCTCCTGTAATAGTGTTCTGACCTGTTTTGTGTACTATGAAGGTTCTCTTATCATTTTATTTGGTATATAGCCCACAACTGCCATCGATTCTATTTATTCGAATCCATAACATCTTGTCTAGGTCTACATAGTCAGATTAGAAGAAGTTGAGGCTGTCTCTTAAAAAGGGGTCAACCACAATTTTTATCTGCTTTTATATATGTATATAGCGTTTATATAGTGTTTATTTTTGTGTGCTTGGATCTTATGATATCTAGATTCACTACAATATATGTCTGGACACTAACCCATGTATCAGTCATAATGCTCCCTATTTGCTCAGGATTATTTGTTGGTAATTGGTCTATTATGCTTTTGAAACAATTTATGCTTAAAGTGGGACCCTGAGCTAATAATTATTGTTGAAATACTTATCTGAGAAAGCTTTTGGTACGATCTGAGATGACATCTTATACTTACAATCAATTTGTGATGTCTATTTTAGCCAACATATGGAGGGTAGATTGAAATCATCACCATCTGTAATTCTATGACTGGGGTACCAATTTGAAATGACTGAGCATGTCTTTGAGTGTTCAGCAACTCTTCCAGGTGGTTGGTAAAATGAGCTAGTCATTAATTTGTTCAAGTTGTCAAATATAACCTATCCATACTAACTCACAGGGACTATCTACATAAATAAGTAAAAGGGAATGGTGATGAATTCACATGACTTAAACAGAGGGGAAACATGATTAATTAAGGCTGTAATTGTATTGTCTCATAAGAAGGTAATGACAGAAGGTTGACGACATTTGAGAGGAGGAGCCATAATTCAGTTGTGTCGAGGTATTTTGTGGTTGACTGATGCTCAGAGCGCATCGAATGTCCCACCTTCACTGTGTTGAGTGTCTATCTTGTCTTTCTGTCCTCAGTTGACTTACTCTTCTGATAATTAATAATGTAATTGGATACATAGAGAGTCTACTATATAGAAGGTCTTAAAGTTTACAAACTCATGGAGCCAGTGGACCTTCCTTGTGGCAGAAATGTTGAAGGGGAAGGAAGAGGGGTCAAGGAAAAGAACTGGTGAGGTTTAGAAAAAAGGAGTAGAGATGGGAAAATTTGGAAGACTTCATGCATCCATAGCCCCTTGTTTTGGTTGACTTTTCCAGATTTACTACTTTTACTAAAATTCATCAGGCCATCTCTGTCACCCCTCTTCCTTCCCCTTCAACTCTTCTGCCAGGAGAGGGGCCACTGGCTCCCAAAACTTACAAACTGTAATACCCTCTATATGATTGTTCTCCTGCCAAAGGTTGCTGAGTAGACTTTTTATTTATTCAGTTGCATTATATTTTCAAAAACTGATTATTTTCTTCTAATAACTGCTGTGTTTTACTTCTTGTCATCATTTACTAGGTGAATTTGAAATTAAAACTACATTGATTAGGCCACAATTTGAGGGCTACTTTCTCTGAACAGGCTAAACTGTTCGAGCATAGTTCTTTCACTGCATTCTGAGGAATTTTGCCAGCTTCAGCCAATATTGGCTTTTTGTCCTGAAAGTGGATTCTTTGCTCATACAAGGATTCCTCACATGAGCCTCTAATTACATTAGCATCATCCACTCATCAGTGTCAGACAAGTGCTGCCATTCTGTTGAGTTAATGCAGGATCCCCAATCTGTGGGGACAGATCCTTCTTGGTAGACTCAGTAGAGAATTTGTCACTAGAGTATCGAGTACAGGTGCAAGAGACATGAGTAAAATAATAGACAGCTGACTGCACCTCTGGTTTGTTAATCATATGCGGTATGGCCTCCACGTATTTCCCTACCAAGTTTTTACAATTATCAGAGTTTGCAATGTAAGCTAATTTAACCATCTTCCCAGCATCATCTTCAACACTGATATGATGTGGACATCTGAATTAGTTGCATAATGTCACTGTTAACATGATGCTGTTAATGTTTTGAGAGAAAATGTGTTTGTCGCTACACGTAGCTATATATATGTCCAATGTGTATTATGTATTTTGCTGCTGTGAGAGCAACTGTGTTGGTTTCTTCCATGCATTTGACATTATCCACATATTTACTTCAGGTTTATACAGATTTTGTCATAATTAAAAGTGAATAGTGACTTGTGTGAAAATACACTCCTGGAAAAAGAATTAGGTAAACCCTTTCAGAGGTTTCCAATTCACTCAAGATTTGTTGAAACATTCACACTCAAGATTTATTGTTGCAACAGTGTGTATGGAGTACATGAAATGACTAAATTTACAGGTTGGTAGCCGAAGTGGTACTGAGGTCTCAGATATCGGCCCATGCTAAAATTTCCATTTTAGTATGTGGTGCAGCCTCCAAATGTGTCAATGCGGATACTGACTCTGGCATCCAGTCCATCATACAGACGGTGAATATTGTACAGGAATACACTATGCTACACGTGCCAGACCTGTTCTTGTAGTTTTGTAAGAGCTGTTGGGACAAGAAATGACTCGTGCCATTCGTCAACCATCATCTCCAGCTCGGGCTCCATTGGGGACAAGTGTGGAGAAAGTGCTGGCCCAAGAATTTTCTTCAGGTCTTGCAGAGCATGTTGAGTTCCATGGGCACTGTTTGGGCTAGCGTTATTCTGTTTGAACAACACATCATTTTCATGGTGCAAGAATGGCAAAAAAACTGGGCTAACAACATTCTGCCCATACTGATCAATGGTTCACATCCCTTTCATAAATGCAAAGATAAACGAGAGTTGTAGCTTATCGCAACCCCAAATGTAAGGACTGTGGTGGGACCAGTGTGCCTCGAATGAAATAAGTTTATGAGACATCGCTCACCAGGTCTGTCATACACGCAAATGAGCATCACTTGCTTGCAGGCAGAATCTGCTTTCATCATTGAAGTCTATCACACACCATGCTGTCTTCCAAATAATCCTCTGATAGCATCAACAGTGCAAGTCGATGCTGTGCCGTGGGTGGAAGATAGGCTAGCCCGACTGCTAATAACCAATTTTCAACAGTTCATGTTGGCACATATGGGCTCACAAGACCTCTTATCTGTGTGTGGTAGCTGTACGAACTGCCACTGTAGCCCTTACCATATGTCTGTCTATACAGTTGTCTGTGCGGTGTGTAGGTCCAGGATCTCTTTCATGTGAGTGACACACTGAGGGAGGTGGTGCAATGGTTAGCATACTGGACTTACATTTGGGAGATAATGGTTCAAACCTGCGTCCAGCTATCCTGATTTAGGTTTTCCATGATTCACTTCAGGCAAATGCTGGGATGGTTCCTTTGAAAGGGTATGGCTGATTTTCTTCCCCATTCTTGCATAATCCAGTGGGACCAATGACCTCATTGTTTTGTCCCTTCCCCCAAATCAACCAACCAAGCAATGGGTGTGACAATACTCACATGACCACTGATAAGAGTGTCATTAGACAGCTGACACAACATATCTAGTCAGTCTCCTCTCTATGACATGCAACACACAAAGGCTCTTTAGTCAGATGTGCTTGACAAGTAAACGTGCTGCACTTCATACAAACTTTTATCATGGAGTTGCCTTTTTTTCCTTCCACACACATGTAACACCCATTCTTCTTCATCTCTGATGGCTCTGGTGTGTCAATGACAGCTTCTGAAGGGAATTTCTTTCTTAGATTGGAAATCATCTCAATGAGGACTGATACCTGAATTCCTATTCTTCAAGTGTTCATTTGCCAATGAAAATTCTTCAGATAAATACATTGAATTATGACATTTCTTTTGGTTGCGAAAGTGAATACAAAATTTGGCAATTTGTCCCAGTTATGTTCAGCATAAGTGCAAAATGGCTAAGCAGGGATGGCTAGAGGACAAATGTAAGGATGTAGAGGTTTATCTCACTCGGGGTAAGATAGATACTACCTACAGGAAAATTAAAGAGACCTTTGGAGGAAAGAGAACCACTTGTATGAATATCAAGAGCTCAGATGGAAACCCAGTTCTAAGCAAAGTAGGGAAAGCAGAAGGGTGGATGGAGTATATAGAGGGTCTATACAAGGACAATGTACTTGAGGACAATATTATTGAAATGCAATAGCATGTAGATGAAGATGAAATGGGAGATAAGATACTGCGTGAGGAGTTTGACAGAGCACTGAAAGACCTGAGTCGAAACAAGGCCCTGGGAGTAGATAACATTCCATTAGAACTACTGACAGCCTTGGGAGAGCCAGTCCTGACAAAACTCTACTATCTGGTGGGCAAGATGTATAAGACAGCCGAAATACCCTCAGACTTCAAGAAGAATAAATAAATTCCAGTCCCAAAGAAATCAGGTGCTGGCAGATGTGAAAATTACCAAACAATCAGTTTAAAAAGTCACGGATGCAAAATACTAACGCAAATTCTTTACAGACTAATGGAAAAACTGGTAGAAGCCGACCTCAGGGAAGATCAGATTGGATTCCACAGAAATATTGGAACACATGAGGCAATACTGTCCCTACAACTTACCTTAGAAGAAAGATTAAGGAAAGGCAAATCTATGTTTCTAGCATTTGTAGACTTAGAGAAAGCTTTTGACAATGTTAATTGTAATACTCTCTTTCAAATTCTGAAGGTGGCAGGGGTAAAATACAGGGAGCGAAAGGCTATTTACAATTTGTACAGAAACCAGATGGCAGTTATAAGAGTCGAGGGACTTAAAAGGGAAGCAGTGATTGGGAATGGATTGAGACAGGGTTGTTGCCTCTTCCCGATGTTATTCATTCTGTATATTGAGCAAGCAGTGAAGGAAACAAAAGAAAAATTCGGAGTAGGTATTAAAATCCAAGGAGAAAAAATAAAAACTTTGAGGTTCACCGATGTTGTTGTAATTCTGTCAGGGACAGCAAAGGACTTGGAAGAGCAGTTGAACAGAATGGACAGTGGTTTGAAAGGAGGATATAAGATGAACATCAACAAAAGCAAAATGAGGATAATGGAATGTAGTGGAATCGGGTGATGCTGAGCAAATTAGGTTAGGAAATGAGACACTTAAAGTAGTAAAGGAATTTTGCTATTTGGGGAGCAAAATAACTGATGATGGTCGAAGTAGAGAGGATATAATATGTAGACTGGCAATGGCAAGGAAAGTGCTTCTGAAGAAGAGAAATTTGTTAACATCGAGTGTCAGGAAGTCATTTCTGAAAGTATTTGTATGGAGTGTAGCCATGTATGGAAGTGAAACATGGACGATAAATAGTTTGGACAAGAAGAGAATAGAAGCTTTCGAAATGTGGTGCTACAGAAGAATGCTGAAGATTAGATGGGTAGATCACATAACTAATGGGGAGGTAAGGAGTAGAATAGGGGAGAAGAGGAGTTTGTGGCACAATTTGACAAGAAAAAGGGACTGGTTGGTAGGACATGTTCCGAGGAATCAAGGGATCACAAATTTAGTATTGGAGGGTAGTGTAGAGGCTAAAAATCGTAGAGGGAGACCAAGAGATGAATACACTAAACAGATACTGAAGGATGTAGGTTGCAGTAGGTACTGGGAGATGAAGAAGCTTGCACAGGACAGAGTAGCATGGAGAGCTGCATCAAACCAGTCTCTGGACTGAAGACCACAACACAACACACATGTTCAGCATACTATAAACTAACACCATAGGCCAACTCCTAAATCTGGAAACAGCATAACCTATAATCACAGTATCCATTCCTCCTTCAGTGTGATTGTAATTTAATAATGATACCTGGATTTCCTGTTTCAGGGTTGATGTCATGCATATCATGCATTGTGGACACGAGTATCAGTGAACAATTACTTTTTGTTGGGTACAAGACAAGAGATTTATTAGCTTGGAAGCCAAGTTTTGAAACTCCACAGGTTGATCTCTTAGATGTGAAATTCAGGAGGGATCTCTCTTTCCTTCTTGTAAAGAGTGTCTAGGATGGTCAATTTTTTTCTCTAACATGTCTTCCACTACTGGCAGCTTGTGTATATTTCATCGATTGTCACATAATCAGCAGGATTATATGATCACTTCAGGTTGATTGCAAAGGAATGTGGACACTTTCTGACAGCGGTTATGCTGCCAAGTTTTTCCTTTCATTTTGAGTGGAAATGTTAGCAAACCTCATACAATGCATTACAAGCAGAAATCTGTTGTAGCTCATTAAGGCCGCATATTCAGTGGCTCAGTCTTAGAGTTAAAAAGGACAGAGCAAGTGCTCGAGTGTCAGTCACCTCTGATCTCTCTGAAGATGGCTGGATGGTATTCAGCCAAAATATTAGAAGAAGAAGAAGAAGAAGAAGAAGAAGAAAAAGCAGAATTTATGTGGGTGAATACCAAAAATTTAATGGAACAGTCTTTACACCATAGCAATTTGAAGAACCGTGGACACCAGCTTGTCACAGATTGGGTATTTAGTTCTGCTTTGAATGGTGTTACTTCTTGCCCCTGGGTTATGCTTACTAGTGTTAGTGACTAGAGCATTCTTCCTTGCAAATGCTAAAAATGCAACAGTAGCTACACAAATGTGTTCACATGGTATTAGTAGGATCTACATAGAATAAATATTAGCAGAAATGAATGTACTGGAATCATCCTTCACTCCAATGAAACTTTTGAAGCAAATAAAACTGTCTAGATCATTAAAAATATGGTCTTTGTTCATTGTCTTCATGAGATATCTGCAATAACGATTAAAGGAACATAAAGAGTGATAGATGCTTGTTAACGACATTGAGCTCAAAACATTTAAAAAGTAAAAATTATTTTAAAGGTTCACTCACAAAGAAACTTCGAACTTGTGAAGCAAAATTCAGTGTCAATATTGAAATCTATGTCTAATCAGCACGTCACTTAATAACTGGTTGAAAGTTAATACAAAGATTTGAGTTCTAGCTTACAGGCAGCACTGATGTGGGAAACATTGCCTTCAAGTTTCACTTTTTTATTATTGCATTTTTCCTTCTTCTAGTTATAATTATTAAAAAGCAGAAATAAGTTAAATTACAAATATACACATTCAAATTATAAAACAGGATTAAATTCAGTAAAATTTCTTACTAATGGGACAACTTTTTAGATATGACATGTAGTCCATGTGCAGTGGACCCAAACTTACCAAGTAATCACTGAATCTGTTAATATTATCTACACATCAGGCACATGAAATGGCAGTACTTAATAATAATAATAATAATAATAATAAATAGAAGTAGTATTGTTACAATTAGGCTTGTATAATGGATAGAAAAACTGTGCCTTATGAACTAAAGCTTACCAAAGAATACACTAAAAGATGTAGACTTGTAAAATATACTATTTTCTTAATAGAAAAAAGAACCTCACTATTAAATTCAAATATTTTGAAGGCCACTCTATCTTGTGGAAGAACCAGCAACTCACTTCCAAGTGTTGGTCATTTACTGTGCAACCAGCAGTGAATCCGCCAGACCAGCAGATCTGAGGTGAGGTGTGGCCCAGTCAGCAGCAGGAGAGCATGCCACAGTTGGCATACATTACACCAGCAATTCTGGAAAAAAGTCAAAAAACCATTTAGGGCTAAATTTATTTTGTTTCGTTAAGATTGTGGACCTGTGTTTTTTTGTGGTTCAAAATTTCTAGGTTCTCCCTTTGGGGCTCTACACCACACTTCCATGCTTTCATTTAGGTGACATAACTTATGCTTCTCCATTAGAAGTGCATTGTAAATGCACTTCCTTTTCTATCATAGGATTACTCCCTAAACCTTGTCATAGATCTGCTCCTCATTTGTCCTATATAAAACTTGTCTCATCCATTTCAGTTTATTTTGTATACTCCTGAATTGCAGTATTTGTCTGGCTTTATTTCCATTTTTGTGGAGTAACCTATTTCCCAGGGTAATACCATCTACCAAACGCTTTGGGGACATTTTTGTGTAGATATTACAGTGCGGGATTGCACACAATCTACAGAAATCTAGCCTTAATCAAATTTATGCTGCTGTGGTGTTTGACATTCCTAACAGAGAATCATCCCACCCCAGAAACATATCGATCATTATAAGCAAGTATCCTGGTTACAATATGATGTGTGATTTAAATATTAGGTAATCACAGGAGATGGGGTCAAAAGTTCTCTCTGTTTCCGGAACACTAATGTAGTGCTTTATCGCTGATACTTTGCCATGAGGATGCCATCTGCTGAGTGCAGGAACTAGTGGATCGTGGAATGCTCGGTGCAGAATCCACAGAATCCAGACTGTTCTGGGACTAGGGTATTGTAGTCTGTAATGAATTACTGGATCAACTGTATTTCAGTATGTTCAAGAATTCTGAATGAGAAAATAAGGAATGAGATTGGACTAGAACTTATGGGAAGAAGCAGATCATTTTGGGGTTTATGGATGGTGATGGCCTCAGGTGACTTAACCTCAAAGGAAACAGGATATGGTGGCCGAGCAATTCTAGGCGCTTCAGTCTGGAACTGCGCACTCGCTACAGTCACAAGTTGGAATCCTGCCTCGAGCATGGATGTGTCTGATGTCCTTAGATTAGTTAGGTTTAAGTAGTTCTATGTTCTAGGGGACTGATGACCTCAGATGTTGAGTCCCATAGTGCTCAGAGCCATTTAAATTTGAATTTGAAACAGGACAAGTGAAGGTAGTGGTTGTATACTCCGGTAAGTAGTAACAACAGAATATGCTTTGCTCATGTAAATCATTTCTGACGCAAACCTCAAGTTGCTTAGCATTATCTGGTCGCCGGTGTTGCAGAAGTGCTTCCACTCCATCCTGTTCCTACGAGATCCCCAATCTGTGGGTGCAGGTCCCTGGCACCAGTTTCAGAAGAGCAAGCATACATGTGAGAGATGAACATATAAAACTCGATAGCAGAGTCGGTCATTGGGGGTTTTTACTCATATGCAGTATTTTCTCCATGTATTGCCTTACCGTGTTATTACATTTCTCTGAGTTCATAATCCAAGTTCATTTAAGCACACTCCCAGCATCATCTTCAACACTGGTTAGGTCTGGATAGTTAGATTAGGTACATAATGCATCTGTTGAGTTAATGTTTGTGTGTTTCTGTTAATATTTTGAGAGAAACTGTGTTCCTTCCTAAACATGGCTAGGTGTACATCGGACATGTATTTAGAATTTTCCTGCTGGAGCAATTGTATTTGGTCTCTCCATGTATTTAGCATTATCCTCCTGTTCAGTTAATTTTTGTACAGGATGTATCATAAGGAGAACTGAATGGTGAGCAAGAGTGAAAATGTATGGTCTTGCCACTGCCTCATACGGATTACTGTCTTGCTTAGTGAAAATTTCCATCAAATGCAAACTTTCCTCATTTAATTGTGCTAAGATTTCATCCATGGGGTATTTGAACAGGAAGTTCAATACTACTTCATGACATTACTTGGCAATATCTGTTTTACACAATTACCTGTTAAAGGAAATGTACATGTGTTGGTCATGGATAATATTTGAGCCTAATTAAGTAATTTAAAAGTTTATCTTCAGGAATTTTATACTACTTAGTACAAATATATTTGACTTAAGTCAGTGGCCATTCACAGCTACTTCTACAGTTACATCACTAATGACTAATTTACTAGCTCGTGTTTGCAGGAATGTTTTCCTTTTTATTGCCACACACATTCGTTATGTATGAGGCGGAACTACGGGCCTCGTGGGAAAAGGGTGACCCGGTTGAGTCACGCAGTTTGACTCTTAGTCTGATAATGAGGTGTGGCCATTAATTGCAGCGTTGATCACGTGGGCACACATGAGGATCAATGAACTATACTTGATGGGATGTATCTGGAACTTAGGTGGTTAGAAAGTTAGTAGACAGGAATACAATTAAATACTTAGCTTTAATTCAGCATCAGCGGTGAACGTTGATCTTGACTTTGTACAATACTATTTAGAAGTGCAGTTATAGACTGAATAATTCTTTACAATTCTGATTGCTTCACGCATATAGATCAATTTTCAATGTGTAAACTGTAAGTGGCACCCGGCTAGGTCATAGCTACTGACTTAGCTGAAGGCTGTGCTAACTAGCGTATCTCTGCAAATGAGATCTCTAATAGGAATAGTTCACTTGTTACGGCTTCAAAGTTGGCTGTAGAACTGGTCAGTGAGCTAGCCTGTCTCTTAAGACCAGCTGAGTGGTGGCACTTTTTCTGCTAGCATCGAGAGTGGCAACTCGTGGGTCCAATGTGTACTGACAGACTGCGGCCGATTTGAAACCTACAACCTAGCAAGTGTGGTGCCTTGTGGTGTCACCACAACATTCATCTGTCATTTTTCACTACTTTCACCCTGCATATTTCTGTTAATGTTATAAGAGCAACTGCATTGTTTTCTCCACATGTTTGGGTGTAAGACATTAGTTTGGTTGTTAATTTTCCATTCGCTGCTACATACCATTCTAGGCATATCTCTTCTTAAACTAATAGGTCGAGTTCAACTCTCCAGTTTTTACTCATTGTGGTTTTTTCACTTCTTCTCCCTTATTTACAGTTACAAATTTTCTTCAGTGGATATTTAGGCAGAATCCAATTCCTTGAAATAGTTCTTTTGTCTTGTTATGCTTGGTTGCTATTGAAACACTTGATAGATTTTCTCTTGTTTTTGTATCAAAATTCCTTTTTTCCTTTGGTCGTTTCACACTGGTCACTACATTCTAATGTTTTTGACCACAAGAATGTGTGAAGTTGGATTGCAACCTTCTCACTTCTTTTACATGCATGGACTTACTTGGCATGCTTAGCTGATCTTCTTGTCTGGATAGCTGGCTCTATGTCAGTCTCCAAAAATTTCTTCTCCAAAGAATGATGGTAGTTAAAGGAATATATACAGGGTGATCCAACTGAAGTTTTGGATGAGATTATCTTGAAAACTATACATTGAGTAAAAGTAGTGGGTAAGAAGAGTTCATACGCTCAAAGGGGGACATCAAATGATACTAGACTTAACCTCCATCCCCTGCCCCATTGAGTGGGGCAGGGGGCAACTTTTAAATATTAAACAGAAACATCCCTTTTTTATTCCAGATTTGAATTCTCCATAAAAAATAAATCAAGTTTTGTCTGAATCAGTTTTTTAAACCATTGACAGATGGTACTGAAATAGAGAAAAAAGTAAAATTGGGGAAGAACTCTGATTTATCTAGAATTATCCAAGAAAGATACGTAAAATCACTAAAGAATGTGTACCGTATGTTTTGTTATGCCAAATTAACCTATTTTTGTACAAAACGTACTGTATCCTACTTTTAGCATTACCCAGGAACGACAACATGGATGTAGTGGAATGATGTTCCCATGGGTTGCTTCATTAGTGAGAGTCCCCTTGCCTCTCAAATTTTGGGGTGCTTCATTAGTGTGAATCCCGTTACCTCTCACAATTTGGGGTGCTTAATTAATGAAATTAGCCACAAAGAAATTGTTGAAAATTATCCCCATTTGCTTCAATGCATAAAGTCAATTGTCTGCAAAAGTTGTACACAGTTTTGAGCAGCACATCCTGTGGTATGGATGCACATGCTCTTTGAATGCGTTGCTCCATATCGTTTCAGGTTGTGGGCTGTCTTTCACAGACAATAATTTTTAAATAACCCCACAAGAAAAAATCAGGAGATGTTAGGTCTGGTGAACATGGAGGCCACTGAATTGGTCCGCTGCATCCTATCCACTGACCAGGGTACTGTAAATT
Organism: Schistocerca cancellata; assembly: GCF_023864275.1. Taxonomy (NCBI): domain Eukaryota; kingdom Metazoa; phylum Arthropoda; class Insecta; order Orthoptera; family Acrididae; genus Schistocerca; species Schistocerca cancellata. The sequence goes on along the minus strand of NC_064628.1, from coordinate 832,036,106 downwards.
TAAAATGTTACACACATTTTTAGCATAATGGGGAGCTGCTTTGTCCTGTTGGAACCACATTCACTGCCTAGTTACTAAATCAACATCTTCCATTAGCTCCAACAAATCATTGTAGAGAAGTTGTAAATAAGATTCCCCAGTGACATTTCACCCAAAAAATATGGTCCTATCAAGTAAACCAGTTAAAGTTTCACACCAGACCATTAACCACCATCTGTGTTGATTGTCAATATTGGTCCTCTGTCAAACCACACTGGCACAGACCCATTGACAATCATGATGATTTAATTTTCCATTGTTGTTGTTGTTGTTGTTGTGGTCTTCAGTCCTTAGACTGGTTTGATGCAGCTCTCCATGCTACTCTATCCTGTGCAAGCTTCTTCATCTCCCAGTACCTACTGCAACCTACATCCTTCTGAATCTGCTTAGTGTATTCATCTCTTGGTCTCCCCCTACGATTTTTACCCTCCACGCTGCCCTCCAGTACTAAATTGGTGATCCCTTGATGCCTCAGAACATGTCCTACCAACCGATCCCTTCTTCTGGTCAAGTTGTGCCACAAACTTCTCTTCTCCCCAATCCTATTCAATACTTCCTCATTAGTTATGTGATCTAACCATCTAATCTTCAGCATTCTTCTGTAGCACCACATTTCGAAAGCTTCTATTCTCTTCTTGTCCAAACTATTTACCGTCCATGTTTCACTTCCATACATGGCTACACTCCATACAAATACTTTCAGAAATGACTTCCTGACACTTAAATCTATACTCGATGTTAACAAATTTCTCTTCTTCAGAAATGCTTTCCTTGCCATTGCCAGTCTACATTTTATATCCTCTCTACTTCGACCATCATCAGTTATTTTGCTCCCCAAATAGCAAAACTCCTTTACTACTTTAAGTGTCTCATTTCCTAATCTAATTCCCTCAGCATCACCCGACTTAATTCGACTACATTCCATTATCCTCGTTTTGCTTTTGTTGATGTTCATCTTATATCCTCCTTTCAAGACACTGTCTATTCCGTTCAACTGCTCTTCCAGGTCCTTTGCTGTCTCTGACAGAATTACAATGTCATCAGCAAACCTCAAGGTTCTTATTTCTTCTCCATGGATTTTAATACCTACTCCGAATTTTTCTTTTGTTTCCTTTACTGCTTGCTCAATATACAGATTGAATAGCATCGGGGAGAGGCTACAACCCTGTCTCACTCCCTTTCCAACCACTGCTTCCCCTTCATGCCCCTTGACTCTTATAACTGCCATCTGGTTTCTGTACAAATTGTAAATAGCCTTTCGCTCCCTGTATTTTACCCCTGCCACCTTTAGAATTTTAAAGAGAGTATTCCAGTCAACATTGTCAAAAGCTTTCTCTAAGTCTACAAATGCTAGAAATGTAGGTTTGCCTTTCCTTAATCTTTCTTCTAAGATAAGTCGTAAGGTCAGTATTGCCTCACGTGTTCCAGTATTTCTACGGAATCCAAACTGATCTTCCCCGAGGTCGGCTTCTACTAGTTTTTCCATTTGTCTGTAAAGAATTCGTATTAGTATTTTGCAGCTGTGGCTTATTAAACTGATTGTTCGGTAATTTTCACATCTGTCAACACCTGCTTTCTTTGGGATTGGAATTATTATATTCTTCTTGAAGTCTGAGGGTATTTCGCCTGTTTCATACATCTTGCTCACCAGATGGTAGAGTTTTGTCAGGACTGGCTCTCCCAAGGCCGTCAGTAGTTCCAATGGAATGTTGTCTACTCCGGGGGCCTTGTTTCGACTCAGGTCTTTCAGTGCTCTGTCAAACTCTTCACGCAGTATCGTATCTCCCATTTCATCTACATCTACATCCTCTTCCATTTCCATAATATTGTCCTCAAGTACATCGCCCTTGTATAGACCCTCTATATACTCCTTCCACCTTTCTGCTTTCCCTTCCTTGCTTAGAACTGGGTTTCCATCTGAGCTCTTGATGTTCATACAAGTGGTTCTCTTATCTCCAAAGGTCTCTCTAATTTTCCTGTAGGCAGTATCTATCTTACCCCTAGTGAGATAAGCCTCTACATCCTTACATTTGTCCTCTAACCATCCCTGCTTAGCCATTTTGCACTTCCTGTCGATCTCATTTTTGAGACGTTTGTATTCCTTTTTTCCTGCTTCATTTACTGCATTTTTATATTTTCTCCTTTCATCAATTAAATTCAATATTTCTTCTGTTACCCAAGGATTTCTAAGAGCCCTCTTCTTTTTACCTACTTGATCCTCTGCTGCCTTCACTACTTCATCCCTCAAAGCTACCCATTCTTCTTCTACTGTATTTCTTTCCCCCATTCCTGTCAATTGTTCCCTTATGCTCTCCCTAAAACTCTGTACAACCTCTGGTTCTTTCAGTTTATCCAGGTCCCATCTCCTTAAATTCCCACCTTTTTGCAGTTTCTTCAGTTTTAATCTACAGGTCATAACCAATAGATTGTGGTCAGAGTCCACATCTGCACCTGGAAATGTCTTACAATTTAAAACCTGGTTCCTAAATCTCTGTCTTACCATTATATAATCTATCTGATACCTTTTAGTATCTCCAGGGTTCTTCCATGTATACAACCTTCTATCATGATTCTTAAACCAAGTGTTAGCTATAATTAAGTTGTGCTCTGTGCAAAATTCTACCAGGCGGCTTCCTCTTTCATTTCTTAGCCCCAATCCATATTCACCTACTACGTCTCCTTCTCTCCCTCTTCCTACCCTCGAATTCCAGTCACCCATGACTATTAAATTTTCGTCTCCCTGCACTATCTGAATAATTTCTTTTATATCATCATACATTTCTTCAATTTCTTCGTCATCTGCAGAGCTAGTTGGCATATAAACTTGTACTACCGTAGTAGGCGTGGGCTTCGTGTCTATCTTGGCCACAATAATGCGTTCACTATGCTGTTTGTAGTAGCTTACCCGCATTCCTATTTTCCTATTCATTATTAAACCTACTCCTGCATTACCCCTATTTGATTTTGTGTTTATAACCCTGTAGTCACCTGACCAGACGTCTTGTTCCTCCTGCCACCGAACTTCACTAATTCCCACTATATCTAACTTTAACCTATCCATTTCCCTTTTTAAATTTTCTAACCTACCTGCCCGATTAAGGGATCTGACATTCCACGCTCCGATCCGTAGGACGCCAGTTTTCTTTCTCCTGATAACGACATCCTCTTGAGTAGTCCCCGCCCGGAGATCCGAATGGGGGACTATTTTACCTCCGGAATATTTTACCCAAGAGGATGCCATCATCATTTAATCACACAGTAAAGCTGCATGCCCTCGGGAAAAATTACGGCCGTAGTTTCCCCTTGCTTTCAGCCGTTCGCAGTACCAGCACAGCAATGCCGTTTTGGTTATTGTTACAAGGCCAGATCAGTCAATCATCCAGACTGTTGCCCTTGCAACTACTGAAAAGGCTGCTGCCCCTCTTCAGGAACCACACGTTTGTCTGGCCTCTCAACAGATACCCCTCCGTTGTGGTTGTACCTACGGTACGGCCATCTGTATCGCTGAGGCACGCAAGCCTCCCCACCAACAGCAAGGTCCATGGTTCATGGGGGGAATTTTCCATTATCTAAAAAAATCATTGTCACCTCTTGTGATTTCCAAGGCCCATTGGCAGAAATGCACGTGTATTTACATATCTTTCAGCATTAATGATATGATAAGCATGATATTTATGTGCCTTCAAAATCCTCAAAACAGTCGATTTCGGTATTGCAGTTTGTCTCTGAATCGCATGACTACTAATTTCAGGATCCAGTTCAACACAGGCGAGAATATTATGGGTAACAGCGTAATTTTCATTGTATTCACAATGACAAGTTGGATGGTGCACATATTCATTATTCGAAACTGCTCTCAACAAGCCTGAAATGTTTTTGCTTGGATGTCGTTTGTTTGGGAAACGATCGGCATACAATTGTGCAGCTGCATCATAATTGTTATGACATTCACCTAAAATTAACATCACATCAACAGTCTCTGAAGGAGGATAGTGAGCAATGTTTTGCTAAAGAATAATTTACTTTAGTCAGTTGATGTTTACGGTTCACAATCAGAAAGTGAAGTGACGTCAGATCACAATGAACCGACCTATATACTGAGCAATAGTTCGCAGTTTGGCGATGGTAGCACCACAGTTGGGTGAGTAATGGTGTTGTGAAGAGTTCCCTAACGAAACTTTAATACCATTCCACCTTCCTCCATCAAAAATTGTGGCGGGTAGGATACATTTTGTAAAAAAAAAAAAAAAAAAAAAAAAAAAAAAAAAAAAAAAAAAAGCTTAATTTGGTGTAATGAAAGAATTGGTGCACATTTTGCATCAATTTGATGAATCTTTATCTAATCATTCTAAATAAATTGGAATTCTTTCCCAATTTTAAAGTTTCTTGATTCCAGTGCCATCTGTCAATGGTTTAAAAAAATGTATCAGATGAAACTTGATTACTTTATTATTGAGAATACGAATCTGCAATAAAAATGGGGTTTCCATTTAAGATTTAAAAGTTTCCCCTCACGCAAGGGGGTGGGGGATGGGGGGTCACATGTAGTATTATTTGATGGCCCCCTTTGAGCTTATGAACTCATCTTACCCACTATTTTTACTCAATGTATAGTTTTCGAGATAATCTCATCCCAAACTTCAGATGGACAGTTCAACTTTCATAAAGAAAAAAATAATCAGTTCACACATAAACATTAGACTTCTTGTAAGTCATCCATATCATCTCACATTAGACACAAATTAAGATACATTTACCACATAGTTGATTCAACAGCCACCGAAACAGTGAACAAGTCTTGCCTCTAGTACATCTGTGTTAAAAGTTGCTAAAAATCTTTTTTCAACTCATCTGTTTATTTCATCACTACAATAAAGTCACGAAACAGCTCAGAACAACACAGAAGTTTCTTGGGGCTGCTGTGTTCTTTCATTACAATTTCCTTGACATGACCGACAAGTGCTGTTGGTTCCATTTGACTGCCATGTCTACGGTCTTCTCACTACACACTTTAGACCTGCACACACAGACAGGTGACACACAGTAGATAGGCTCTCTCACACTTATATTTAAAATATCATGTATTCGAGAAGGTAGAAGGCCGAGTGGTTCTAGAAATTACGCGGAAATTCTCTAAACACTATTGGTGATATTAATGTAAAGAGACTCATTCCACATCATTAAGAAACTAAGTAATTGCAGTTGATGTTGCTCTGCACTTGACAATTTAGAATTCAGCATTTTTCACTCTGTTACTGACTCCCCACTGCTCAATTTTGTGGCAAGATTTTGAAATTCTGTCCATTTTCACTTTCTCACTGTGCTCCTTTGTTTTTGCATGTTAAATTAAATCTTTCTTGTGCACATTGAGACCAGTATGAAGTACCCACAGAATGCCTTACTGTTCTGCCAGATTGATTGGTGGCTAACCATTCTGAAAACAAATAGAAAAGTAAACCAGCTTTTACAAACGTTTATTTAATTACAAATGCAGCAAATGTTGTGTAATTTTCCTTTTTCGTGCTAGCATATAATGAGATATTTTAAAATGTATTTATGTATAGCTTTATGAAATTAATAGAATATTTCACAACCCAAACAACAGTTACATTATATCCACTAAAATCTATGTTGTTATAAAATTTAAAACTAAACTGAAATGGAGCATTCAGATTTTAAAATCAGGAAGGAGATCGAAACTCTAACACTAACGGCTTTGGACGACAATTTAAGTGCAAAATAAATATACTAACTTGCACTTCTTTTATGACATGACTTACTTGACATGCTTGGCCAACTTTCCTTGCTGGTTAGCCTGCTGCTGCAAACTCTTTCATTTTCTTCTCTAAAGTATGCTGCTAGGTACAGGAATTTCTTAAGACATGCCAATTTCATTTGCTTCAACTATTGACGTACATTTGAACTTCAGACACATTACAGATCTCACTCTTCATATAAATATATACTGCTTTGTAATCCTCTCATGTCTCCAAACCTTAGAAACAAAGTAAGCCAACTTTCTCTTATATGTAAACTAAACACCATGTCTAGTCTCAACATGAACCGTAATACACGTCTTCCCTTCAACAAAGCTAAGACAAAAGTTTTCCTCAAGAGCACCTTCTCGTTCTCGTTATGATAACAATGGTAACCGACACAACTAGCACAGAATAACACAGAAGCTCAATGGCTCATCTGTACACTTTCATTAAGCCTTCCATGGATCGCCCGACAATTACTTGTCATTGATATTCGACCTCCGTGTCTATGTTCTTCTCGCAAATGAATTTCAAACCTGCACACACAAACATGTGACACATAGTAGGTAGGATTCTATCATTCCACACTCACTTCTAAAATATCGTGTGTTCAAGAGGGTAGAATGCTGAGTGGTTCTAGAATTTATGCAGAAATTCTCGAAACACTACATAACCTTGCTCTGAGCTTCGTAATATCCAACAATGCCTTTGCACATGAACTTAGATGTGCTATACAGAAAAGCAGGCTATAATGAGAAATACTAGCAACATATATACATTTCAGTAGAGGGTCAACTTCCCCATTCTTGGCAAACTTTTGTACATATTTCCTTATCTTTAGTAGCCATTGTGTTTAACAAAATAATACATCTACAACATAAAACATTTGTGGACAATTTGAACTCTTGACTAGAGTAAAAATCCTGCTTGCGTTATGTCATATATCAACACAATGATCGATAATGGACCAAATTGCTGATTACAGCATGTGACATAATTAAATGCAGTGAACTTGAGGAATCCCAGACCACTAGATGACATCATATAGAAATGAGTATTGGTTTTAACTAGAACCCTCTTTAAAAAAACATATATTTAATATTCCCCGTAAAAATCTACCTGACTCTCTCTTCTACCCTACATTCACCACTGAACAGTGACCCCCCCCCTCCCCCCATCACCGCATGCAAATCTTATGGGTACCCCCACGTTGGCAACATTGATGAAAAGTGGTGGTAGAAAATAACCAGTGACTTTAATTGAGTTAGTGTTATATTTCAACCACTTTGTGCGGATGTTAGTTTGCCCAGTTTTTCACCCTTTTATTTAAGGGACTTCATCATTTAATGCGCATTTGATGCACCTGTTTGAGTGGTGTTACAAATGTGAGAGAGAAGAAATTTAATTACCTTCAAAAGAAATATAGTGTTCCCATAGAAATTGTCAACTTGTGGTTTATGGAACACAAGAGCCCACACAATACTTGTCAATTTTGGAGTTCTTAAAAGATTTCAGGATAATATTTTCTAAAACTGTAAAAAAAATGTTTTCCTGTGATTCACTTCACTTCATTAAATCTCTGAGCAATTTTGAGACTTGCTGCTAGATCAAATTCTGATTTCAGAAACTTGTTCATATCGATTAGCACTGGATGACTGTCAAGGTGTTTAATGTGTTAACAAATTATTTAGCAAAGTTTCTTGAAAATGTGGGTTCAAATCCCCCCAGCTTTAATTGGCAAATAATCTGCCACTTTTCAAAGCTTTCAGGTGCTCATGAAGTGGGCTGCTTAATACATCATACATGTCTGCAGCTCATCTCAGAATGAAAATTAAATGGAAGACAATTTATCACTATTTTCCTCTATGATCCCTTCTCCCCTTGAATTTTGTAATTCATGTCTTCCGACAACAATAAAAACACCATTGTAAAATTGTTTCCATAAATCAGCAAACTGACAATACAATTTTAGCTTGTTACAACAATATTACATAATTCAAGACATAAAGACTGTACAGTAGTACCTGTTGGCTGTAATACAACATTTTTAGAGACAGCTCTCAAATCATACTAAAAATGTTCTGAAAGCTAATACAAATTTGTGAGTTTTTGGATATTTGCTATATTTAAACAAAAAATAAGCATGCAGATTTAAATACTATACGTGGTGATCTCCAATGTCATCTGACATGAGCAATGAAAATTTTTCACTGCCAGCAAAACTCAATCAGTGGCTACACTGCAATGTTGTATGTTTTTACTCCAGGGGGCAAGCATTTAAAATATAAAGTTTAACCTATGCAATGTGGTTGGTTTCTTAGAAATTTAAATGTTCACTGTGACCCACCCTTTGGGATTACCTCATCTTCCCCTATATGAATAAAAGAATGCTTGCGCTGGGGAGGAAAAGTACTGTTAGTCACAAGGAGTGAGAAATTATGTAAACTGTAGTGCAGGAGTGGGCAAGAAACCTGCTTGTGTGAGGTACACTTGCACTTGAGCAGGCACCTGAGTGTGGCGTGCATACAGGGGTGCCAGGCAGCTGCTTTCTTCCTCCCCTCCCCTCCCCCATACTCTTCCCTGCCTTCTCCATGGTGTCTTTTATTTCCTAGCTGCATATCACTTGAGATCCAGCTAATTTAAGTACTGCAAGTCGACTTTGCAATGAAATTAATGTCAGAAACAAAATTTCTACATACAGACTAACTCCACAACAGTTATATAAATTTTCATCAACTACTTTGCTCTTAGCTGCAATACATTAATTTTTATAACAGTAAAAAATCTGTCACAGAGTTATGTTGAGCCAAACATTGCCATTACTTTCACAGACTCATGATGAAGACAAGGAGGCTAATGCTGTGGAAAGTAGATCTATTAATTTCATTTGCAAATTGTGAGGAATGTCATCTACAGAAGTAGAAAAAGATCTCAAAGCAATTCGAGAGCTTGGGATAGATTTAGTATCTCCATAAACCACTTAAGTTCCTCTTTTATTGTACTAATTAGAGAAACATAGTCCTTGTCATTCTTTTCATGGTCAGAAGATGGAATAGGGAGATGTGCTGCAGCCTTTGATGAAGGCTGTCGTTGCCACACTGCAGGCTTTCTTGTGACAGTGTCAATTACTTCTCACCAATCTCTCAATATGGTCCAGGGATTAATTTTTCACAGGGACGTCATCCTGTAAACTGATGAGGAACTCCCAGCTAATCTGGAGTGGTGTGGTGTTCATATTATTCGACTAGTGGAGGAGGCTTGCAAAGACAACTGCACCAATGTTGGCTCCCTTATTCTGCCTTCTGAGAGGGATACCCTCCCAGAGAAGATGTGACATGAAGCCATATGTCCCTCCATGTATGCGGTGCTTTCAGTGCTTGCATTTTGGGCATATGTCTTCTTCCTGCCATACAGGGGACCCTTTGTGTGGTGACTATGGCCATCCAGTCCATGAAGGAATCTCTTGTATTACAACACCTGTGTGTGTCAGTTGAGCTGACCACCACTCCCCTAGCTTGCCGGATTGCCAGTTTACAAAAGAGAAAAGAAGATCCAAGAATACTTGTCCCTGAATCACCTGTCATATGCTGAGCTCTTAGCCGCAATACATTAATTTTTATAACAGTAAAAAATCTGTCACAGAGTTATGTTGAGCCAAACATTGCCATTACTTTCACAGACTCATGATGAAGACAAGGAGGCTAATGCTGTGGAAAGTAGATCTATTAATTTCATTTGCAAATTGTGAGGAATGTCATCTACAGAAGTAGAAAAAGATCTCAAAGCAATTCGAGAGCTTGGGATAGATTTAGTATCTCCATAAACCACTTAAGTTCCTCTTTTATTGTACTAATTAGAGAAACATAGTCCTTGTCATTCTTTTCATGGTCAGAAGATGGAATAGGGAGATGTGCTGCAGCCTTTGATGAAGGCTGTCGTTGCCACACTGCAGGCTTTCTTGTGACAGTGTCAATTACTCCTCACCAATCTCTCAATATGGTCCAGGGATTAATTTTTCACAGGGACGTCATCCTGTAAACTGATGAGGAACTCCCAGCTAATCTGGAGTGGTGTGGTGTTCATATTATTCGACTAGTGGAGGAGGCTTGCAAAGACAACTGCACCAATGTTGGCTCCCTTATTCTGCCTTCTGAGAGGGATACCCTCCCAGAGAAGATGTGACATGAAGCCATATGTCCCTCCATGTATGCGGTGCTTTCAGTGCTTGCATTTTGGGCATATGTCTTCTTCCTGCCATACAGGGGACCCTTTGTGTGGTGACTATGGCCATCCAGTCCATGAAGGAATCTCTTGTATTACAACACCTGTGTGTGTCAGTTGAGCTGACCACCACTCCCCTAGCTTGCCGGATTGCCAGTTTACAAAAGAGAAAAGAAGATCCAAGAATACTTGTCCCTGAATCACCTGTCATATGCTGAGCTCTTAGCCGCAATACATTAATTTTTATAACAGTAAAAAATCTGTCACAAAGTTATGTTGAGCCAAACATTGCCATTACTTTCACAGACTCATGATGAAGACAAGGAGGCTAATGCTGTGGAAAGTAGATCTATTAATTTCATTTGCAAATTGTGAGGAATGTCATCTACAGAAGTAGAAAAAGATCTCAAAGCAATTCGAGAGCTTGGGATAGATTTAGTATCTCCATAAACCACTTAAGTTCCTCTTTTATTGTACTAATTAGAGAAACATAGTCCTTGTCATTCTTTTCATGGTCAGAAGATGGAATAGGGAGATGTGCTGCAGCCTTTGATGAAGGCTGTCGTTGCCACACTGCAGGCTTTCTTGTGACAGTGTCAATTACTCCTCACCAATCTCTCAATATGGTCCAGGGATTAATTTTTCACAGGGACGTCATCCTGTAAACTGATGAGGAACTCCCAGCTAATCTGGAGTGGTGTGGTGTTCATATTATTCGACTAGTGGAGGAGGCTTGCAAAGACAACTGCACCAATGTTGGCTCCCTTATTCTGCCTTCTGAGAGGGATACCCTCCCAGAGAAGATGTGACATGAAGCCATATGTCCCTCCATGTATGCGGTGCTTTCAGTGCTTGCATTTTGGGCATATGTCTTCTTCCTGCCATACAGGGGACCCTTTGTGTGGTGACTATGGCCATCCAGTCCATGAAGGAATCTCTTGTATTACAACACCTGTGTGTGTCAGTTGAGCTGACCACCACTCCCCTAGCTTGCCGGATTGCCAGTTTACAAAAGAGAAAAGAAGATCCAAGAATACTTGTCCCTGAATCACCTGTCATATGCTGAGCCCCGCCGAAAGTATTAGAGACTCCACACATTGCCACTATCTTCAACTTTTGCCTCTGTTACTTCCTTTCCTCCTCCTCCCTTGTCCTTACCCCTTCTCCTTCCCGGTTTCCCCAAACCCCCCACCCCCTGCAGTTCCCACAGCCTCCCATCAGGGAGTGGCTCCCCCGTCCAGTCAAAGAAGTGCCCAGTGCCCCATTCTTCAGCATCAGCTGGTGATTGGGCTCCCTTCTGGGATTGCTCTCCCCAGTGTCTCTCAGGCCAGAAGACTCTGACCACCACTCAGCCACGAAGTGCACCATTTGTGCATCCCAAGGTCACCCATTCTCTTTCAGTTCCAGATCTTGCAGAAACCTGTACTCCCCCTGTGTCCTGCCCTTCTCCACCTCAGAAAAATAAGAAGAAGAAACATAAATCCCAAGACAAGGCACCAACAGTGCCCCTGGAGGTGCCATCTTGCCTCTCGCAACATGAGTCTGACATCTTATTCATGGATATCACCCCATCCTTGCAGGTGATGACTAGTGACTGACCTCCTCCCCAGCTTCTTCATGTCTACCTTGATAGTATCCCTTGCAATTCCACTGGATGATCATGTGGGAATAGTACATCACCTACCAGAAATGCAACATCTTGTCTCCTCCTATTCTGCATTCTGTCTTGTTCTTCAAGAAACACATTTCTGTGAGGGAGTGTGATCAACATTTCGTGGTTACCTGGTGTTCTGTTGGAACCATGCTGGCTCTGGGGTAGCATGTGGTGGGGTCTGCACATTGGTTCTCTCCGATCTCATTAGTGACTGCCAGATTTGTTTGCACTCAAACCACTATCGCTTCCAAGTTGGTACATAGGGGATCCAATCACCATTTTCAATGTCTACCTCCATCCAGGTAGGCCAATTCCTTATGTCTACCTTAATCCAGCAACTCCGACCACCATTTCTCCTCCTTGGGGACTTCAGTGCCCACCATCCACTGTGGGGGAGTGTTACTTCAATGGGTAGGGGTATCCTAATTAACCAACTTATCACGGACCTCAATTTGTGTCTCCTCAATGATGGTTCCCCTACTGACTTCAATGCCACCCATGGCACCTTCTCTGCTATCAATCTCACGATCTCCTCCCTTGCCCTGGTGGCTTCCCTACATTGGTCATCCCATGATGACCTTTGTGATAGTGACCACTTTCTGGTGATTCTATGGTTCCTCTGCTGATACCAGGCAGACAGGCCCCCATGTTGTGCATTCCACTGGGCCAATTAGCCTTTATATATGTTTGCTGTGAACCCCCCTCTCAAATTCCTTTGATGCAGTCGTGCAAGGCATCTCTGCCACTATTTTCTGCTGACACTGCTGTCCCTCTATCCAAGTCCCCCTCATTGTCAACTATTACCATAGTGGATCAAGGAGGTTGCAAATGCTGTCCAGGTCTGCCGACAGGTGCTGCAGCGATTTAAGTGACACCCTTCACAGACCAACCTCCTCACTTGTAAGCATCTCCATGCTAATGCTCGTTAACTTATTAAGTGGAGTAAAAAGGAATGCTGGAAGCACTATGTTTCCTCTCTGCGGACTTACACCTATTCATTGCAGGTTTGGTCCCAGGTCTGTAGGCCTCTGGGCTGCCAGCAACAGTCAACTGTCCACTGTCTGAACCTCCAAGGTGCTATATGCACTGATCCATTGGTCCTCGCAAAAAACCTCATGACATACTTTGCAACAGCATTGTCATCCTCTTCCTACTATACTACCTTTCTCCAGCAGAAACACAGAGTTGAACAGACCCCCTTCTGTTCCATCCCGCACCACATTGAGCCCTATAATGCACCTTTCACTGAATGGGAATTTGTGCAGGCTCTTATCTCTTCACAAGACGCGGCCCCAGGCCTGGATTCCATGCACAACCAGATGATCCTACACTTGGACATTCCCCAGAGGCAACAGCTCCTCAGGATCTTAAACCACATTTGGCTCACTCGTGCTTTTCTGTCACAATGGCAAGACAGTATAGTTAGCCCTGTCCTTAAGCCCAGGAAAAACCCAGTGTCTCTAGTCAGACTAATTGGGTGGTAGCTGTCCAATGTACTTTGTAAACTGATCAAAAGGATGATCAGCTTCATATTATGTTGGGTACTTGAATCTCAGGACCTTTTGTCCTTGTATCAGTGTGGCTTTTGAACAGAGTGACCTCCGAATGGTCATTTATCCAGATTGGAATCAGCCATTTGACAGACTTTTACTCACCGCTGGCACCTTGTTGCCATCTTCTTTGAACTATATAAGGCATATGACATGGCTTGGCGCCATCACATTTTAGTTACCCTCCATAACTGGGGCTACTGTAGTCCCCTTCCAATTTTTATCCATAAGTTTTTATTTCACCAGCTCTTCTGGCTTTTGGTTGGCATTTCACTCAGTGCCCCCCAGATTCAGTAGAATGGTATCCCACAGGGTTCTGTGCTAAGTGTCACACTGTTCCTCATTGCCATCAATGTGCTTGTGACCTCTGTTGGGCTTCTGGTTACACCGGCATTGTACATTGACAATTTTTGTATCTGGTGCAGCTTCCACTCGGCACCTTGGAGCTGGCGCTTAGCAGATGCTACCATCCGATGGGCCTCTGCATGGACCACCACCCGTGGCTTCCAGTTTTCTTCCTCCAAAATGTGCATTGTGCATTTTAGTCATAGACCCACATTACACCCCGATCCAGAACTTTATTAATGTAACCAGTTTCTTGATGTTATAGCACAGTCCCATTTCTTGGACCTTATTTCTGATAACAAGCTGGCATGGCTGCCCCACACTCACCACCTAAAGATTACATGTATGTGGAAGCTTAATGTTCTCCACCTCCTGGCCCACACATGTTGGGGTGCAGACCATTCCACTCTTCTCCATCTTTACCATAATCTAGTCTGGACATGAGCAGAGCATGGTAGTCAGGCTTATGGCTCAGCAGCTGCTTCCACTTTAACTCCTTGACCCTGTCAATCATTGTGTGGTGCATATGGCTATTGGTGCCTTTTGCACTAATCCTGTTGATAGTCTCCTCACAGAAGTGGGGAGTTCCCTTCTACACATCCAAAGGTGCCAAACCCTTTTTCTTACACAATCACAGTTTGCCAATTCCCTGACCATCCTCTGTAACCTGGGCTCTTCGTCAATGAGGGATGTCTCCCTCCTGTCTTCTACTGGCTTCAAACACCATCTATTTCTGAGATCATGTAGTGTGTTCACAGCAGGGCATCTAGCTATTCAAAGAGCCCTCCTTTCTTTCTCAGGCCTCCTTCCACAGTGTTTTAATTTGTTCAGACTCCATGAGCAGCCTGCAGGCTATTGACCAATGTTACTCTTGTCAGCATTTGGTCTCTACTATTCATGACCTTCTCTCTGACCTTGAGTGTGCTGCCTCTTAAGTTTTCTTTCTCTGGATCCTAAGTCATGTGGGCATCCCAGGGAGTGAACTGGCTGACTGATTAGAGAAGCAGATACTTACCCCCATTTCATTTCGCGATTCCAGCTGTGGATATGTAGATCTACATTAAATCTCTCTTTCCTCAAAAGAGGAATGCCCTCTGGAGTGCTACTGCTATGAGTAAAAAGCTCTGCACAATCAAGGAGTCTACTGCAGTACGGCACTCTTCCTTCCACTCCTCTCAGAAGGAGTCCACTGTTTTATGCCCTTTACACATTGGTTGTACAAGGCTCACCCATTGTTTCCTCCTACATAATGACCCTTCCCCCACAATGTGGTTGTCGAACCAGACTGACTGTACTTAACACGAAGGGCCAAGAGATGGGGGGGACATTCCAACAATATGTGAGATACCGTCTTCCAGATTCCTTAAATTTAATATTAGCAGACGATCCATGGATGGTTGAACTGGTCCTCAGTTTCTTCCATGGAAGTGGTTTTTATTTCCAGATTTAAGGTTCTACTTTAGTCTTGGTGCTGGGGCAGGTTGGTTGTGGTTGGGACTTCTTTTACAGTCTTCTCGGTCTGTGACCACACACAGTGCCCCCCCCCCCCCCCCTTTTCCCAGTTTTTTGGTTTGATCTTACCTTTTATGTTTTAATGTGTGTGTTTGATAATCATTATTTTATAATTTGATTCCCCTGACTGGATCCATCCACTTTTAGCAGGCCCTCTTTCTTCTGTGACTCACTTTGGAATCACAGACTGATGACCTTGCCGTTTGATTGATTGATAAACTGAGAGGGGTTATGGGACCAATGAATTAATCTGGTGGAGATGCCACAATAGAAAAGTACTAAAGAGTAGGTCACACTAGTGTTATGTACTCAGTTTACCCATGAAGAAGACTATTTTTTGAAAATTCTCCCAATAAAAAACTGACCCTTCATCTCAACACACTATACAACTCTGACACTATAAAGTTAAAATTTTTTGTTTTTTGACAACTTTTATTTTAGTCATCAGTTTCTTCCGCCATTAGCTATCTCCTTATCTCCAAATGCCAAAATAAAGAAAAGAACAACTTACATTGAGACCTGAAAAAGTGCAAATATTTTCACTAGGTCTACTGTAGAGTTCCTAAAATGGTACCAACATACACATGATTCATAATAATGGGAGGCATTTGGTGAATGGGTGCATTGTCAACTAAGCAGCTTTATGTATGAAATTCCCTGATTTCCAATATTCTAAGTGTGCTTTTGCTTCCCTACATTTTGCACTAGATGTGCACGTGCTTTATTACTTTCACTGTTAGTGAATAACTGCTTGAAATGTTGTTACAATATTTGTCTATTATAGAATTTTTACAGTCGAATATTGCTTTATACTGGACATGCATATCTTGTGCAATGAGTAGAGAAGCAACAGTACACTTAGTTGTATGAATATAATTCCTTGATTGTGCATTTTCAGCTAAACATAAAAGCAGAAAACACCTGTTCACCAAATGCCACCCATAAATATAACCATATGCATTTAATACCAATTCACTAAGATTGAAAGTAGACCTAGGGAAAATATTTATACTTGTTTCAAGTCTTAATTTTGACTGGTTTCAGCCTGGAATGGCGATCTTAAGATGCTACATTAGAGAAGAGGAAAGTTGATATTATTTCATAAAGTGATTCTTTGAAACAAAAAAACCAATGTTAACAGTAAGTCACGCCTCAAACAGATGTTTTGTTCAGAAACTCTCAGTATTTTGACAAGTGCAGTGGGTAAACCTTCGTAAGACACAAACTAGAAGCGGTTTTGCATTGCAGGTGTCAGCAGGGGCCGTACTTTGCACCTGTGATGGTTTCCTGAGATGACTGAGACAGCAAGGTAGCACATCTTGAAGTGGTCAATGTCATCCCATACATTTTGTTGACATGGTGCACAGCAGTAGTCCCAGTTCAGTCTCTGCATATCTTTGGCATCCTACTAGCATGGTGTGTCGATGGCTGTTTGGCTATTCCTTTGCAAGGGTGGCCCATAATGGCTCTTCTGAGCACCCACACCCTTTGCAAACAGAGCATTGACCAAGGTGCATTGTCAGATTGTAATGTGGCCAAACATAGTGAGAAACCCCACTTATGTGTAGTGGATTTGGTGCATCAGTTGAAACCTATCTTGGGCTGCCAATCCCCCAACTGGGTTGACCTCAAATGCCTCCAAGAACTGACAGATGGGCATCTTCATCTTGTTAAAAGCACAGGTGGCAGTTGCACTCCTGCACCACCTATAATGGTTTGAAGTCGTGCTGCTGGCTTATCGCCCATCAGCCCACCTACCTAAGCGTGCTCCTCAGGCATTTCTCCGAACTGCAGTGTTGCCTTCATTGTGTGCACTGTGCCAGGGATTGGTGGGTGCATTCGTGTGGCTAACAGTTCACCACTGGAATGGAGGAACCTCTGCACCGTCCTGCTGACAGCTTTGCTCACAGCTGGCAGTCGAGCAGGTAGATTCTGCATACCTGGGTGTAATCTTCAGCCCCTTGAACTGTAGACAGACAATCTCTCTTGAGCATCAGCTGAACTCGTAGAAATTCTCCACATAACTGTACAGTTAAAATGTGCACTACACAATATTCCTTACTGTTTTATAAAAAAGGAGAGGACAACATGTCTAATCTTGACATAGTTCGCACAACAATGGATCGCCCAGTGTTTTTTCAGTGTGGGATTTAGAAATAAGAAAGTAATTCTCAAGTAAGAGTACATCAAACAACAATGTATCAAATAAACCCACTTCACCAGTGTGGTGTGGCTCAAAATGAAACAAAGTATCCTGTAGTAATTTGAAATTTATTTACATGCAATTGGTGATAAGCGTTTAATATCTGACAGAAGAACGATTATTTCTCTCACAAGAAGGGATAAGGACAGCACAGGGCTAGTATTCATGTCATTTACATGTGTGTGTTTCACCACTAACCTATGCTTTTAACAAGATAAAGACTTAACAAGATCAAGTTTTCACTCTGCAGTGGAGATTAATTTTGGTAATGGTTTCCCCATGATACTCTTTTTCTCAGGAGTGCTCGTTCAGAAATTAATGCATGAGAATGTCTGAAGTATGGAAGGTATATTGAGGTGCTGGAAAAAGTAAAGCTGTGAGGGACAGGCTGTGAGTCATAACCAGAAAACACAGTTGCTATGATCTGTTCTCGAAAAAAAAAAAGAAAAGGTGCAGTTCTAGGTTAGAGTTCCATTATAACAAACAGTCTGAATCTGCCACCAAGTTTAGAAATAGCATGCACACTACACTATAGTGAAAATTTCATTCTGTAAATGTATGTAAATTAATCTATACATGTATTGACATCTCTGCTTAGAAATTACGCAATCACCATTTGCCAATTCCCTGACCATCCTGTGAATGGAGTCCTCTTTGCAAGTGAGGGCTGTCTCCCTGGTGGCAACCTCCCACAGGTGGGATTGCTGGTTGGCATGTGTCTCACTTCCCTTTGTCGTTCGTTGGGATCTCCATATCCACTCACTGGAATGGACCTTGTGCATTTCACTTATCTCCCCTCCCCCTTCCCTTTCTGGCCCCCCCCCCCTCCCTTCATATGATCCTTGGATGGTACCTAGACCACAGATTAGGAGCAACCTGTTTCAGGGTCCTAAGGTCTCTGCTGCACCTATGGTTTTCTAGAATCTTTTAGGTGCCATCCATGCAGTTACAGGGTGCCTTCATCTTTTACACTGATGGTTCTAAGACAGTTGACAAGGTGGGATACACTTCCACATCTTTTACTGCCATTGAACAATATTTATTGCCAGGATCATGTGGTGTGTTCACAGCAGAGCTTTTAGCCATTCACAGGGCCCTCCTTTCCATTTCTCAGGCTTCCCTCCACAGTGTTTTAATTTGTTCAGACACAATGAGCAGCCTGCAGCCTATCAACTGTTGCTACTTTTGTCACCCTTTGATCTCTGCTATCCATGACCTTCTCACTGTCCTTGGCCATGCCACATGCTCAGTTTGCTTTTCTAACCAGACACTCAGCCAGTTAATTCCCTGGGATGCCCACATGACTTGGGACCCAGAGAAAGATGATACTTAACCCCATTCCTTTTCATGATTCCAGTTGCAGATATTTGGATCTAGATCAAACCTCTTTGCCCGGAAGTGGAATGACATCCGGTGTGCTACTGCTCCTGGTAATAAACTCCGCAAGGGCAAGGAATCTGCTGCAGTTTGGCTCTTTTCCTTGCACTCCTCTAGAAAGGAATCAACTGTTTTATACCCTCTATGCAATGGTCATAGTAGGATTACCCATTGTGGGGGTGATTCATTACTTAGGAGGAAACAATGTTGTTGGGGAGTCAGACTGAATGTATCCCACATATTGGTGGAATGTCCCCTTCTTTTTGTTCCTTTGTGCCAGGTATCATCTTCCAGATACCTTAAATTTATTATTAGCAGATGATTCACAGGTAGTTGAACTGGTCCTCAGTTTCTTCCATGGAAGTGATTTTTATTTCCAGATATAAGGTTTGGTTTCACCCCTGGAGCAGGGGCAGACTGTTTGCAGTTGAGACCTCTCTTCATGTACTCTCGGTGTGGGACCCGATGACCACTCCCCTATGGAATGACTACCCTCTTTTCTAGTTTTTAGATTTGGTCTCACCTTTTATGCCTTGTTCTGCAAGCATTTAATCTTAATTATTTTACAATTTGATTCTCCTGACTGGATCTGTCCACTTTTAGTGGACCCTTTTTCTTCTGTGAGTAACTTCAGAATTTTGGGACAGAGGACCTCACCATTTGGTCCCATAAACCCTCTCAATCAATCAATCAATCCCCTACCAGGAAATGCTCTGGGCTAGATCAATGCAATACTAACTAATACCACAGGTTACCTCACCAACACATGATCACTGCTCATAAATCCTTTGTACCACTGCTATGTTGTTATCTGCTTGCCTACCCTTCCTGAAGCTTGAGGTAGATGTCTATAGTCACAAGATAAATACCTGGGCTTCCCTTGAACACATATGGTAAAAAAAATATTTATACAACCAAATAGTTAGTAACATGCCTGAATATGTAGTTGCTTTTAACTCCTTTTTCATCTCAGTGTTCCATGGTTATGATACGTGCACATATGAACTTAGTTCTTGCACCCTAAAACACAACAGAACAGACAAATCTGATATCAGGACTTTCAGCATGACTTCAAAAAATGTGCCTTGTTCATGTGGCCCAGTCAGGTTAACCAAAGTGCTTAAAAACTGTTTGTGGGACATCCAGTATAAAAGATAAAGAGCAGTGGGACTAATATCGATACTCAAGGAAAGCAATTATGGAGAAATTTCTGGCTACTGATTTTCTCTTCCATGATGACCTGGAATCCTAAATTTAATCATGTTTTGAAGCTATGTAATGTTTTGGCTTAGATTACATCCATCAGTCTATAGAGAAGGCCTTGTCTCCAGACAGTACCGTAGGCTGCTAATAGATTGATGCAAGCCACAGATGTTTTCATCTTCTGAAAGCCCATTTCAATGTGTGCTGTGAGGGCCAGGACTTAAACCACACAGATTCGTTTTGGGTGAATGCCAGCTTGTTCTACAGTGTTGTTTGACCAGTCTTGCAAAACAGTACAAGTTCTAGAAGTTTATGGATGACACTAAGCAATGCAGTGGGACAAAAGCATTGCTTGGCTTTCGGAGAGCAGTCACCTTGGTATGTTTTAAGTTCTTGGGGACTGTTTCTCATCTGCAGTAATGAGGTGACCAATTTTGCTAACCATGTTCAAATTTATTTGCCAGACTTGATGAGAAATTTTGGGAGTATGTGAACTGAGCCAAGAGATTAAATAGGTTTGTGTCCATTATTCATACTGCAGTCTCTTCAAGGATTATGTCACAAATATTTAGTGTCCTAGACGACTGCTGCTTTTATATCTTTGAGCTCTTTTTTAGTCTCTCAGTGATGTGCTTTTTCAGATGTTTTGACCATGAGTGAAGCGGAGAAAATGTTCTCAGTTGATGAGGCTGGCTACAGCTCAACCTAATTTTACAGCAAGGACCATGCTTTCTGGTGATACTTAAATATGGATGAAAACTACTCAGATGATAGGATTTTACTTTGTGCAGTATCCAGGTGCTGTGTCAGTTAATCAGTGAACTGTAACCACCACTTTGAAAACCATTGTGGCATTCCTCACATTTCTCATCCCAGCTTTAAATATATCCTTTTTGATACCCTCAGAACAAACACTTGTTAGTTGTTCTGGTAACTACATGTACAAAGTTGCGGCAGATATGAGCAGGATGAGGAATCCAGCCCAGATATTTATCAAGGAAAGCATTCCAGTCAGCTTTTTTTTTTTAGGTACATTCTGGATTGAGGAATTAAGGTCATATTAAATAGATGCATGTTAGTCACAGGTTTGTTTTGAATGTTGATATTCTGGTTACTAAGAGATTATCAATTGTCATTTTTATATGCGAGTTTAAATACTGTTGGTCTATCACTAGGAGATAGAGGATCTGAGGACGCTAGAAAATGAAGTGCCATATGGAGTAGTGACAGCAGCAGAGGCAGCCAAAAATATGTGCACCATGTATGGAGATAATGCCACTGGAGAGAGCACGGCAAGCAAATGGTTTTCTCATTTTGAGGAGGATCGTTCTGACATCTGTGACTTTTCATATACAGATAGACTTTTGGGGGTTGAAGAGTGTTTAAACACCCCCCCCCCCCCCCCCCCCCAGTGATACACGATTGTGGAATGATCACAGTTCATTACAGTTGCCAGTTTCATGTACACTGAAGTGTAACATATGCATGCATGAGAAAGGTTCAAAAATAGAGTGTATGGGTACTGTATGATCTAAACCAAAATAGCAAAGACCAGGAGTGGGCATATGTAGAAAACACTGACCATTACTGTTCTGTCTTGCTAATGGTGTTTTTATACCAACATAAGGAAAAAAAGGAATGGTTTAGTGCAAACAAAGCAACTCCCAGCACAAAGACGTGCACACATCCACAAAAGATGTTGTCCATCTGGTAGAACAAGGACAGTGTGGTGTACAATGAATTGCAGATGCAATTCAATGACAATGACCAGGAAGACTGTACAGGAGTTGGGTTGTCATCACTTCATGCAGTGTTTTTTGGCAGCCTAGCAAAATACAGGCAGTATCAAGTCATTTAGCCCTCACTTCTTTTACCTGATACTGCACCCTCAGGTTTCTCCCTCAGGGGCTCACCACTCTTTGGCGTGTATGTGCTTGGCTACCATAGGTCCCCAGCCATTGCAGCATCTTTACCCTTCTGTGTTGGATATCCTTCCTGTTGCTATTCCTTTTTGCTTCCCTTGGAGAACATGTCTGGGATGTTTCTAGGGATGTGTTCTGCTGTTTCAGTAGCTGATGTGTTTCATCACTGTTTTTAGTTCCTTTTTTTCTTCCTTCGCTCACCTTCTCCTGTCCTTCCTCTGCTTCTGTGTTTGAGACTCATTTTCTTCTTCTTCCTCCCTGTGTGATCCTGAAGGCATCTGTCATATAACGGATGACTGGGTAGTGTGAAATTTCCAGACATGGGTTGACAGGTTTCACATGCACACCCTGGTACAGACCAGGCCCAGGGAGGGGTTATTGCCTGAGTTGCTACCTTCCCAAATTGCCAATTGGTCCCTCTGTCAGGTGATGAAGAGGTGTGACCTGAGGTCTGAACAATCACCTAAAGCAGGTGAGCCCCAGACTGAGGGAGGGAGCCACCAGTTAGATGAAGCATACCTTTGGATATGCTGGCAGTCATCTTCACAGTTTGCATCTACTAAATGTAAATGGAATAAGCTCCTGATTCATAGACACTTCCAGATACACCATGGTTCTTCATGGTTTCATGTACTGAAGATGGTCAATCCTTTGCCTCAGTAAATCAGTTTCTTATTCAGAAAGGTATTGATGCAGTTGCCGGCCCTGCAAAATCCTGCTCTCATTTATGCAATGCCACTTTGGTTTTGGAAACTATGTGTAGTTCTGCAAGTCTTAAGCACAACTACTGGCTGCTTCGCTTCTCCACAGATATCCTGTTCATGTTAAGGCCTATTGAACTCTGAATACTTCCCATGGTGTCATTTACACTAGTCTGCCTGAGGCAGAAATTCAAACATCCCACACTGGAATGTCTTGTCAACACCGAGCCAAATGTGTAACCTGTGGTAGGGATGCGTACGAGGGCAATTGCCCTTCTCCTCCTCCTCCTCCTCCTCCTCCTCCTCCTCCTCCTGGATGTATCAACTTCAATGGTGACCATGCTGCCTCCTCTCAAAATTGTCTCGTGCATCTCGATGAATAGGCTGTCCAGGAGGTCCAGGTAAAAGAAGAAGTTCCTTACCTGGTTATTGCAAGTTATTGGCTAGTCTCAAACCATGTGTTCTACCATCTGCTAATTACAGTACTGTTCTTGCTATGTCTCGCTTCATGAAGGACATGGCCACAAAGACCTGTGACATCAAACTCGGCACTGAGGTTATGAAATCATCCATCATCCTGGCAGCATTGCCGTCTCCTCATACAACTGTGCAACAAGCCACCAAACATTGACCTACTGGGGTGAAGTCATGTACTACACAACTGGCAGGCCAGGAAGGACTGAATGAATATACACAAAGACCTACTACATCCCTCCAGCCAACAAATATCAGTCTTCCTGTGCCAACCGGGAAGTCTACAAGAAGTCAAAGGCAGATGGTCTTCTCCTTCACCAAGTCTGATATCCCCTTAGACGGTGTTGCCAGTTGATACCCTGGCCCGGCTGCCTGTGTTTCTCCGGTGTGCACCACCAACCATTTTTCTGCACTGGATTCCGCAGGCTCACAGAAGGAGCCTTCTGACACTTCTCCAGACCTCGTGGAGCATGATCCTCGTGCCTCTGTGCCTTGTAGCGGCAAGTCTTTGAAGGCTGACACTCGGCAGCCACCAAAGTGACACCCTTTCATTTTTTTTTCCTCATGATAACTTTCCTTCAATGAAATGTTTGTGGTCTTCTATCCAACAAAGAGGATTTATGGCTGCTCTTAGAATCACAACGTCCACTTGTTTTCTGCCTCCAGAAAAAAAATAATAGCGTCCCCATGACCAATTTGAGTGCTTGCATTTCCTTTCCCCATAGGATGGCATTCCACCACATGGGGGAGTCATGCTGCTCATGCGGTATGACATTCAGAGTCAACCCATCTCCCTGACTACCTGCCTTCAAGCTGTTGTGGTTCACCTTTTCGTTCCTCACTTGATCTTTTCCCTTCATACCATTTACATCCCTGTGTCATTTGATGTCACCAGGACAGACTTCCTACTGCTTATTGGGTAGCTACCTCACCTCTTTCTGCTCCTTGGTGACTTCAGTGTGCACAATGCCCTTTGGGGTTAACCTAGAACCTGTCAGACAGGTGCCCCGTTAGCCGACCTTCTCAGTCAGCGTAACGTCTTCTGCCATAATGCAAGAGTCTTTTCAGACTCCACACACACATATTTCCATTTTTACCTATCCTCCTGCACTACCCATCTGCCCATCAACCTGAGTGGTCTGCTCTCTGACACATACTCAAGTGACAATTCCCCCTGTACTATTCGTTTACTGACTCTTACCCCACTTACGTTCACACCCAGACAGCAGCTTACTAAAGCTGACTGGAGGCTTTACTCCACTCTGGCAACCTTCAATAGATAGCGTTTTCCCAGCTGTGATGACTAGGTAGAATATCTTAGTATGTTAAACCTACCGCCACAGAATATTCTGTTCCTTGCACTTCCTCTTTACCACGCTGTGTCCTGGTCCCTGGGTGGACTCAGGCATGCCGCGACGCCAATTACACACGGGGACACACTCTTCACATTTTTACCATCATCCTACAATGACAAACTGTGTTCACTATAAAAAGTTATGTGTACAGTGTCATCCTGGTTTCGGGATAGTGTAAAACGAGCTGGATTTCATTCACTAGTTCTTTTAACAGTTCCACTCCCTCTTCCATCATGTTGACCAAGCTCTGATAGCTCTATGGTACCAATAGCCATAGTCCAGTTTCCGGCCTGACAGTAGCAAACGATGTCATCGTGCACCCTATTGTAATCTCCAACGCCTTGTGCCACAATTTTGCTGAGATTTCGAGCTCCTTCGACTATCACCCTGCCTTCCTCCATCGAAAATGAGCAAAGGCAGCTCGTTCAATATTCTTCTCTTCTCAGAATCTTGAGTACTACAATACTGCCTTAACTATGAGGCAGCTGGGTCATGCTCTCACTTCATCCAAATCCCCCTCCAGGGCCAGGCGATGTTCACAGTCAGATGTTACAGCATCTTTCTCCTGCTGGAAAAGCACTTTCTCCTTCATCCATGCAACTGTGTGGGCAGAGAGCAGATTTCCAATGCACTGTCATACCTATGCCTAAGGCCTGTAAGGACAAACACCTTCCTTCTAGATACCACCCCATATCCCTCACCAGCTGTGATGGAACATACGATTCATGCCTGGCTGGTACGGTGGCTCGAGTCTCACAATTTATTAACCACTGCAGAATGTGGATTTCAGTGCACAGTTCTGCAGTTGACCATCTCGCAATATCTACCAATGTCACGAATTGTTTTCTGCCTAAATCCAACTGTGGCAGTGTTTTTCGATTTGGAGGAAGTGTAAGATACCTTTCTGGAGGACAGGTATCCTCCATACCCTCTATGCGTGGAGCTTCCATGGCTGCCTACTCTGTTTGCTTCAGGAATTCTTAATAACAGGGTGTTGGTTTCACCTTGTTGGATGCATTTACCAAGGAAAATAGTGTGCCTCGGGGACCTGTCATGAGCATCAGCATCTTTGCTATTGCCACTAACCCTATAATGGCCCGTCTCCCACCAGACTTGTCTGGCATCTTTTCATTGGCGAGTTTGCCATCTATTGGAGTTCTCCATGAACTACGGTCATTGTGCAGTGTCTCCAGTGATGTCTCAATTGTCTTCACTCATGGAGCATCAACAGTCACTGTAGTTTTTCCACTGGCAAAACCATTTGTATGAATTTCTGGCAGTACAATTTGTTTCTTCCAGCATCTTTACATCTTCAGCATGTTGCTCTTCTGTTCATTGAAGCTACAAAATTCCTGGGGCTCATGCTCCATAGGAAACTTCCTGCATCCTCCCACATGTCTTACCTGGTCCCTGAATGTCTTGTGTGTCCTCAGTGGTACTACCTGGAGAACAGATTTAAATGTACTCCTCCGATTGTACTGGTCCATTGTCTGTTAGAAACTGGAATATCTTTGTTTCGTTTGTGTATCTGCACGACCATCCCTCTCATGCTGTCTCAGTACTATCAACTGACATAGCATCCATTTGACCACTGGTGCCTTCTACATTAGCCCTGCTGAGAGTCTGCACACAGAAGCTGCCAAACTACCACTGTCCTAGGACTGTGACTTTCTCCTCAGCAGATATAGATGCTGTTTGTTTGCGATACGTGGCCATCCATCACATGCCTCTTTCTTCGAAGACTCTTGATCGTCAGTATGAGTTGCATCCCTCTTCTCTGTTACCTACTGGAGTTCACTTTCAGCTCTTGCTCCGGCAGCTTAGCTTCATGCTACCTGCAACTTTTCCACAGAATATAAACCCTTCACCAGCTTGGCTTCGTGCGTCGGAGTCTGCAGCTCATAGTGTAGTGGTTAGTGTTGCTACCTCTGAATCATGGTGTTGGAGATTTTCTCTTCCCAGGAACTGGGTGTTTGTGTTGTCCTCATCATTCCATCATCATTCATGTAAGTGGTTAGATTGGACTGTGTACAGATTGGGGAATGTGTACAGGTGCTGATGACAACACAGTTGAGTGCCCCACAAACCAATCAACATCAATGTTATCATCATCTTCATCAACTTCATGTGGCGGCCCGTGTTCAACTTTGCCTTTATTCGATTCCTAAGGATACTACTCCAGCCTTGTTCTATCTCCTTCAATTTCACAATCTCCGCACGGAACTTCACGATTGTGTACACTGATGACACTTGTACTGACAAAGATACTGTGTCAGGTGTGCCTTCATCATTGGTCCTGACGTTTTTTGATATCATCTTCTGGTACAGTGCTCAGTATTTATAGCAAAGCTGTTCGCCCTGTATCAGGCCACACAGCACATCTGGTGACACAGGCTTTTCAATTGCGTCATCTGCTCAGACTCTGTACAGAACACAGAGGCTTTAAAGGGCACAATGTCCATCCATTAGTGCAACCGGTCCAGGAAAGCTGTCATATGCTCATTCTTGATGGATGATGTTTATGTGGGTTCCCAGTCACCTCAGTGTGACAGGAAACTAGGCCACTGACGATGCTGTCAATGCTGCAGTTGTCATACCTCAACCCACTGGTTCTTACATTCCCTCCAATGATCTGCGTTGCTGTCTGTCAGCAGATGGTGTCACCACTGGTTCTCCCTTCATGGGAACAAGCTGCAGGTTATTAAGCACCTCTCAGTGGGTTGGACGACCTCCTCTCGGCCGTCTCGCTGCAAGATCAGCTAGGTTGCATATCATGTACTGTCTTTTTAGCCATCATCATTTGTTAGTTCGTGTTAGCTATCAGCCATTTTAGAGACTGGTGTCGACCGCACTTTACTTTCTATCCATCGTAGCAATATGGTGAAGGCTATTTAATGTTTAGTTCATGAGCTTTGTTTCTCTATGGAGTATTTTACAGAACTTTCAAAAATGGCTCTGAGCACTGTGCAGCTTAATATCTGAGGTCATCAGCCCCCTAGAACTTAGAACTACTTAAACCTAACTAACCTATGGACATCACACACATCAGTGCCCGAGGCAGGGCTCGAACCTGTGACCATAGCGGTCAAGTGGTTCCAGACTGAAGCACCTAGAACCGCTCGGCCACTCTGGCCAGCACAGAACTTTCTCCATGACCCCCTTTTTTTTTTCTTTTAACTATCTTCTATTTTGTCAATTGGTATTAATGTGTAATCATTTTTAACTCCTCTCTTTGTCGTCATGTTCTACAGTTCTGACATGAGCACATGTGCCCTGGTTGTTTTTGAGTAACAAAGCAAAACAAAATCCTCAGATTTTCACCTTTTGCGCCATATCAAACCACTTTCTTGGAATTTCCCTTCCTGCTGAAAATGTGCTCCAAACATGGCTCAGAGACTTATTCACTACAAAACCAACTGTTATTTCTACAGCTGCCGAATCAAAAAGTTACCCCAGGGTTGGCAGACTGTTTCAAATAGTGAAGGATAATATATTATTGACTAAACTGGTATGTATGTCTCTTAGGCAGCAACCCAATAAATGGAATAGTTGTGCTGATTGGTTCTAAAGCAGGTAGTGTTGACTAGCAGGGAAATTTGACAATATTTTTAGTCATGGCGACCAAACATTGGCTTCCATCACCAGTGACAAAGCATGAGTCTGGCTGGTTCTCATGTTTCCAAGCTGCTGAACTGGTGGAACTGGCATCTTTAGCACTGAAAGTAAAATAGGTGTTCTTTCCAACTGCCTAGTTTACTAAGGCTTCCTTGTATTGTTCAGATATTCTATGCTGAGTGAAAAAATAGCAGCAACAAAGAAAAGTTGTTAGACATAAACGAAAGCTGTTAGTCATGATTCAATATTTGAAAGATGTCTGTTCAGAATTTGCTCTACTCACATAAGAGATGCACTAGTAATGCCAGTATGAGGATGCAAATCAGGATTGCTTCAAGCAGACACTGTTGTGTTCATGAGTGTTACTTACTTTTGAGAT
Organism: Schistocerca cancellata; assembly: GCF_023864275.1. NCBI lineage: Eukaryota > Metazoa > Arthropoda > Insecta > Orthoptera > Acrididae > Schistocerca > Schistocerca cancellata. Next base: position 832,007,797 of record NC_064628.1, on the reverse strand, counting down.
TGGATGTGGTGTTAGTAAAGAATGTTTGTTGGGCCTGTGATCAACCTTTGTCCTAGACACACTGGCCCAACATCTGGAGTTTTTGTCTGGAATGAGACTTCGTACGACAGCAGGAGCACTCTCATGATTGCCCCACACACCCTGATGTCAGATTTGTATGTCAGTCTGGTGAGTCTACATGTTGTGCTGCCATTCATGAATAGCATTCTAGGGGCTGTTTTTGAACAGGACAACACTCGCGCACATACCACTGTTGTAACCCAACATGCTATACAGTATGTCCATGTGTTGGCTTGACCTTGATGGTCACCAGCTCTGTCTCCTACCAAGGAAATCTAGGACGTCATTGGGCGATAGCTTAAGGGTCATCCACAACCAGCATTAACATTCTCATTATTCCCCCCTGCGGGTCCGGGGATTAGAATAGGCCCGAGGTATTCCTGCCTGTCGTAAGAGGCGACTAAAAGGAGTCCATCCCCCTCACAGGGGTAGTTAGCGCCTGCGTCCAGAGACGGACGGTTCCACGACCTATAATCGTGGTCTTTTTGGTTTTTCACTTCTCGTCTCTTCCTTCCTTTTGTTGGTTCCTTTCTTTGCTCTTCTCCACCTCACTGTATTCCTTACTCTTTCCATTGACTTCTCCTTGCCTTCTCCTTGCCTTTTTCTCCTTGCCTTCTCATTGCCTTTTTCTCCTTGCCTTCTCATTGCCTTTTTCTCCTTGCCTTCTCATTGCCTTCTTCTCCTTGTCTTCTCATTGCCTTCTTCTCCTTGCTTTCTCATTGCCTTCTTCTCCTTGCCTTCTCTGGTCTCCGCCTCGGCGTTTGAGACAGTCTGTCCTCTTTCTCCCTCTCTCTCTCTTCCTTTTCCTGTTCTTCCTTCCTCCCTGTGCATGCCTGAAGGCCGACCCACGCGTTCGCACGCGTAGCCGGTGACGGGGTAACGCGTAAGTCCCCGCCCTGGGTTGACATGTAAGGCACGCGCGTACCCCCTGGTAAAGGCCAGGCCCGGGGAGGGGTGATTGCCTGAGCTGATACCTTCTGACCATGCCGATTGGTCCCTCCGTCTGTTTCTCGGGAGGTGTGACCTGAGGTGTAAACATTCACCTAAGGCGGGAGTGCCCTCTGAGAGGGTCCCCACAAGGAAGGAGCGCGCCATCGGAGACGCTGGCAATCATGGGGGATTCCTCCGCAATGGATTCTACTCCATCGCTTTCGACTTCTGCCCAAAAACGGAAACGTGACCAGCCACCAGTGACAAAAGTACTACCGCCTGCCCCACAGTTCCTCGTCGTTTCTCGATCTGAGGACGGAAAGGATTTTTCCTCTGTCAACCCTTTCGTTATCCAGAAGGGCGTCGATGCCATAGCCGGATCTGTCAAATCTTGTACCAGGTTGCGTAACGGTACCTTATTACTAGAAACTGAGAGTGCCTTTCAGGCACAAAAACTGCTTTGGGCCACACTCCTGTACACGTTCCCTGTCCGGGTGGAGGCCCACCAAACTTTGAATTCGTCTCGTGGTGTAGTCTATACTAGCTCCCTCGACGGATTGACTGACGAGGAGATTCAATCTTTCCTCGCTGAGCAGGGCGTGACGGCTGTCCATAGGGTCATGAAAACGGTCAACAATGACCTTGTACCGACCCGGACACTTTTCTTGACCTTCAATAGTGTTAAGCTGCCATCGCGCATCAAGGCGGGCTACGAGGTTATTTCTGTTCGCCCCTATGTCCCGACACCTACGCGTTGCTACCAGTGTCAGCGTTTCAATCACACTCGACAGTCTTGTTCCAATGCGGCTAAATGTGTCACTTGTGGCAGGGATGCCCATGAGGGTGACTGTCCACCTCCGTCTCCTCATTGTGTGAACTGTCAGGGTGACCATGCCGCATCCTCCCGCGACTGTCCTGTCTATAAGGAAGAACGCTGTATCCAAGAAATTCAGGTCAAAGAGAAAGTGTCCACCTCGGCTGCTCGCAAGCTGTTAGCTAGTAGGAAGCCCACGCTGCTCCCAGCGGGGAAATACAGTACTGTCCTCGCCTCTCCTCGGACTACCCGGGAGGTAGCAACCCAAACATGCGATCTGACCTTCAGCACCACGGTCGTCCGTTCGGCCAGTGCTAAGATCGCGCGGTCGACGTCTCCTCTTCCTCCCATCACCCCACAGACACCAGCCCCTTCCTCAGCTTCTGCTAAGACGAAGACCCCGAAGTCAGATGCACGGGCCTTCAAGAAGGAACCATCCCGTGCAGACTTCCTCCGTACCTCGACCTCCCAGCCTTCGACCGGTACTTCCACCAAACGTCCTTCCAAAAAGGCGCATAGGAAGCACAGTTCTCCTTCTCCGCCACGGCGCATTTCTTCTCCTGCGCCACCCAGCGGTTGCCGCCCCAGGCCGTCATCTGTTTCGCCTGGCCGCACCGCTGGTAGCCGCACATCTGGCCGTTCACACCGGCGGAGGAAGCTCCCCCTCCCGGCCATCCTCCCGAGATGGCCGATGACGCTATAGACCCAATGGACGATGACTGTCCGCCTACTGATAGCGGCGGCAGTGCTCGCTCGAAGCCAGGCCCTAAGTGGCCTTCGAGGTGACCCCTTCTCTCATCTTCCTTTTCTTACGATGGCACTTATTCACTGGAATATTCGCAGCATTCGCTCCAACCGAGAGGACTTGAAGTTGCTGCTCCGCTTGCACCGTCCGCTCGTCGTAGCCCTCCAGGAAACGAAGCTACGCCCATGCGATCAAATTGCCTTGGCACACTACACCTCTGTGCGTTTTGACCTACCCCCTGTGGTAGGTATCCCAGCTCATGGAGGGGTTATGTTGCTGGTCCGGGATGATATTTACTACGATCCCATCACGTTGCACACCGGCCTGCAGGCAGTTGCCATCCGCATTAATCTCCCCACTTTTACGTTTTCCTTTTGTACCGTTTACACTCCATCGTCATCTGCCGTTACCAGGGCAGACATGATGCAACTTATTGCTCAGCTACCTGCACCATTTTTGTTAACTGGAGACTTCAATGCCCACCATCCCCTTTGGGGCTCTCCAGCATCCTGCCCGAGGGGCTCCTTGTTAGCAGACCTTTTCAACCAGCTCAATCTTGTCTGCCTCAATACTGGCGCCCCTACTTTTCTTTCGGACACATCTCACACCTATTCCCATTTAGACCTCTCTATATGTACTCCCCAACTTGCACGCCGGTTTGAATGGTATGCCCTTTCGGATACATATTCGAGCGACCACTTCCCGTGTGTTATCCATCTCCTGCAGCATACCCCCTCTCCGTGCTCCTCTAGTTGGACCATCTCCAAGGCAGACTGGGGGCTCTTCTCTTCCAGGGCGACCTTTCAGGATCAAACCTTCACAAGCTGCGATCGTCAGGTCGCACACCACACGGAAGTCATTCTCGCTGCTGCTGAATATTCCATCCCTCACCCTCCTTCTCCACGTTGCGTACCGGTCCCCTGGTGGACCGCAGCATGTAGAGATGCTTTACGTGCTCGTTGACGTGCTTTACGCACATTTAAACGCCACCCTACAGTGGCGAATTGTATCAATTATAAACGATTACGTGCTCAGTGTCGTCGTATTATCAAAGACAGCAAGAAAGCCAGCTGGGCTGCTTTCACAAGCACCTTCAACAGTTTTACTCCTTCTTCTGTTGTCTGGGGTAGCCTGCGCCGGCTATCTGGCACTAAGGTCCACTCACCAGTTTCTGGCTTGAAGGTCGCGAATGACGTCCTTGTGGCCCCTGAGGCTGTCTCCAATGCCTTTGGCCGCTTTTTCGCAGAGGTTTCGAGCTCCGCTCATTACAACCCTGCCTTCTTCCCCCGCAAACAGGCAGAGGAGGCTAGGCCACCTAACTTCCGCTCCTCGAATTGTGAAAGTTATAATGCCCCATTCACCATGCGGGAACTCGAAAACGCACTTGGCCGATCACGGTCCTCCGCTCCAGGGCCTGATTCTATTCATATTCAGATGCTGAAGAACCTTTCTCCTGCGGGTAAAGGTTTTCTTCTTCGTACATACAATCGCATCTGGATTGAGGGACATGTTCCCGCATGCTGGCGCGAGTCTATTGTTGTCCCGATTCCTAAGCCGGGGAAGGACAAGCACTTGCCTTCCAGTTATCGACCTATCTCGCTTACCAGCTGTGTCTGTAAAGTGATGGAGCGAATGGTTAACTCTCGATTGGTTTGGCTGCTCGAGTCTCGACGCCTACTTACCAATGTACAATGTGGATTTCGTAGGCGCCGCTCTGCTGTTGACCATCTGGTTACCTTGTCGACCTTCATTATGAATAACTTCTTGTGGAAGCGCCCGACCGCGGCTGTGTTCTTTGATTTGGAGAAGGCTTACGACACCTGTTGGAGGGTGGGCATTCTCCGCACCATGCATACATGGGGCCGTCGCGGTCGCCTCCCTCTTTTTATTCGTTCCTTTTTAATGGATCGACAGTTCAGGGTACGTGTGGGTTCTGTCCTGTCCGACACCTTTCGCCAGGAGAATGGGGTGCCACAGGGCTCAGTTTTGAGCGTCGCTCTCTTCGCCATCGCGATCAATCCAATAATGGATTGCCTCCCAGCTGATGTATCAGGCTCCCTTTTCGTGGACGATTTTACCATCTATTGCAGCGCGCAGTGTACACGTGTCCTGGAGCGCTGTCTTCAGCGTTCTCTTGACTGTCTTTACTCCTGGAGTGTCGCCAATGGCTTCCGTTTTTCTGCCGAGAAGACGGTCTGTATTAACTTCTGGCACTACAAAGAGTTTCTCCCACCGTCCTTACGACTCGGTCCCGTTGCTCTCCCAATCATGGAGACAACCAAATTTTTAGGCCTTACCTTTGACAGGAAACTTAGCTGGTCTCCACATGTGTCATATTTGGCCGCCCGTTGTACCCGTTCTTTAAATGTCCTCCGTGTTCTCAGTGGTATGTCGTGGGGAGCGGATCGAACCGTCCTACTTCGTCTATATCGGTCGATCGTCCGCTCCAAGCTGGATTATGGGAGCTTCGTATACTCCTCTGCACGGCCATCCATCTTACGCCGCCTCAACTCCATACAACATCGGGGTTTACGACTTGCGATCGGAGCATTTTATACCAGTCCCGTAGAGAGTCTTCATGCTGACGCTGGCGAATTGCCACTCACCTACCGGCGCGATATACTGCTTTGTCGGTATGCCTGTCGGCTACTGTCAATGCCCGACCATCCATCTTATCGTTCCTTTTTTGACGACTCTCTTGACCGTCAATACGGGTTGTATGTCTCTGCCCTGCTACCCCCTGGAGTTCGCTTTCGTCGCCTCCTTCAACATCTTAATTTTTCACTCCCTGCAACCTTTCGAGTGGGCGAGAGCCGCACGCCACCTTGGCTCCAGGCTCAGGTCCGCGTTCACCTTGACCTCAGCTCGCTCCCAAAAGAGGTCACCCCCGGTTCGGTCTACCACTCCCGTTTTTTGGAACTTCGTTCGAAGTTCATCAACATGACTTTCATTTATACAGATGGCTCTAAGACCAATGACGGGGTCGGGTGTTCTTTTATTGTCGGGGCACAAAGTTTCAAATACCGGCTCCATGGCCATTGTTCGGTCTTCACAGCTGAGCTCTTTGCCTTCTACCAGGCTGTTCTTTACATCTGCCGCCACCGACATTCTGCTTATGTCATCTGCTCAGATTCCCTGAGCGCCATCCAGAGCCTCAGTGATCCGTACCCGGTTCACCCTTTCGTACACCGGATCCAACGCTCTCTTCAGCAGCTGGTGGACGTCGGTTCTCCGGTTAGCTTTATGTGGGTTCCTGGCCATGTCGGTATCCCTGGGAACAAAGCTGCAGATGCCGCGGCCAAGGCTGCCTCGGACAGCTTCTTGTTGTGTCCCTTCGTCCGATTTTAGTGGGGTCATTTGTCGGCGCATCTTATCGCTGTGGCATGCCGATTGGGCTGCACTTACCGACAACAAGCTTCGGGCCTTAAAACCTCTTCCCGTGGCTTGGACGTCCTCCTCACGCCCTTCTCGGTGGGAGGAGGTCGTTTTAGCCCGGTTAAGAATTGGACACTGCCGGTTCAGCCATCGCCATCTACTGACGGCTGCGCCGGCGCCGTTCTGCCCATGTGGGCACTTGCTGATGGTTAGACACATTTTAATGTCCTGTCCAGATCTTAACACACTGCGCCTCGATCTTAACCTGCCAAATACTTTCGATGCCATTTTAGCGGATGACCCACGAGCAGCTGCTCGTGTTCTTCGTTTTATCAATTTGACAAACCTCGCTAAGGACATTTGATGATGTTGTTTTTTAATCCTATGCCTGTCAGTCTGTCTTTTATCATGTTTTCCCTCTTAGTTGTTGTTGTCAACTTGTGCCTTGCGGTGCATTCTTAGAGTAGTCAGGGCGCTAATGACCATTGAAGTTGTGCGCCCTAAAACCACAAAAAAAAAATAATTCTCATTATTGACCAACCAAGAGCAACAGGCATGGAACTCCATTCCACAGACTGACATCTGCCACCTGTAAAACACAGTGCATACAAATTTGCATGCCTGGATTCAACATTCTGGTGGTTACACCAGTTATTAACGTAACAGCGTTTCACATATGCAGTGGCTTATCTTGTGCTTACATTAACCTGTGTTGTTGCAATGTTAATCAATTATATAAGTCACCTAGACAAATATATTCTAAAAATTTCATTCCTCTAAATTAATTTTCTTTTTTGGGTTGAGTTTCTTTTTTCATCAGTGTATATGGCCATCGCATCTGGTGGAGGATGTCAGTATGTTTCAAAAACATATGTTGGCCAGGAGCAACATTGTGGTTTGTAGATACTACGTGTGGTCAGTTCCCCAATTTTGATTCAGAGTTAATGAATACTGTTGTCTGTGAAACTGAATAGCAAGTAAGCATTCACAGTTTTAGTCTGGACGTGTGTGACTACTTCATAGGCATGGTGATATGTTGCACCAATGGTATCATATCCCAGTATTTAGGACAAAAATATAGACGATGAACTTAAACAGTATCTCTTATAATCTTTGGCATTTGGTTCTGGTAATGCCCTCAATGATCAGCTGGCATATTTTAATATTTGTTCCCACTTTTCTAGATGTTTGGCCCTGAGAAAGAGCTTCTGATGTGGTGCTGAGTCATTTCTCTTCCGATTTCAGTGTCCCTATTCTTACTTAATTAATCTACAATCACTGATTACATAAGGACTCAATGTGCACAAAGTCTTATATAGTCAGGAGATATGAAAATATTCTCTGGTAGTCAGTTCCATTGCTTCCTTACCAGCACCCTGGTGTTATCTGTAGGACACTTAGATGTACCTTCACTTCCGTAGGAGTAGTCCTCTATTCCTGAAATACTTACATAAAGATATAGCTCAACAGTTCCACAACTGATTGTACCTTAGGTAAGCTGTTTACTCAAATTTTGCTCATCAGACTGGAATGAGTCATTAAAGAGAAATTGGTGTACATTTGATTTGAATAGTGATTTACTACGTACTTAGTGTCTCTCCACAGCAGGGACAGGTAATGTAATTGATATTCCATTTTTGTCACACATGGAACTAGAGTTGTGTCCAAAGGGTATGGAGACCATGATAACAAAACAAATTGGAGAAAAAGTGTTTTGATAACCACTGGTAAGTATTATCATCTTGCTCAGTAATTTGCAAGATGACTTTCTTGGACTTAACCCACATATAACTCTTATCATTCTACTAAGCAATGAAAATATTTTGAGCAAGAGATCTCCCCAGAACATAATTCCATGTGACATGGAGTACCCAAAAGCAAAAACATGCAGTCTTTGTGACTGTTTTGTATCTAATACAAGAGAGCATTCTGGATCCGAAAGCTGCTGAGCTAAATATGATTTCAGACTGGAACATACCCTGTGTAGTTTTCAGTCTAAGTGAATGCCCAGGAATTTGGTGCCATCATCTCCTACACATGCTCATTATTGAGTGTCACTGAGAATTCCTCACACTCTGTGACATGATCTAAATTGCGTAAAATTTATCTTTCTTAGGTACGCAGAAAGGGAGGTAACAGCAAACCAGTTAGACTTTGGATAAAATGTTGTTGCTGACTGTTAATGGGTGACACCTGCATTGTAACAGAACATTTGTCAAACATGGAAAATTTTCACTCTACATCATTCACAACTGCTGGCAGAGAAGCATAAATCAGACAATAAAGGACACAGAACAGAAAGTGCATCGATAATACTACATGACTAATGTGTTTCATGACACATGACACTCGGTGCCAGTTCCATGGTACGTGACAAAAGCTTCCAGGAGCAACAAAAATTTAATTATAGACTGAATTTCAGAAAGATATTAATTTTGGAAATAAAATTCGACACAATCTGCTCATCAAGAAGCAGTATCCTTGATTCTGTTTAGGATATTTTATTTATCAAGCCTTTGATCTAATAGTGTGTGTGTGTGTGTGTGCGGGGGGGGGGGGGGGGGGGGTGTTCAGGACTCATGATATGCAGACTTATGCAGTATTTCACAATGAGGGTATTTAGAAATTCCCAAGAAAACATTAAACATTATTTCACAAACCCTTTCTAATTTTTTCTTGCTTGCACACTTAATGTCAAACCATTTAACACACTGAAACAGCTTATGCTTTAAATTGCTTTGCAAATAAGTTCAAAACATGGGAGTTTGACTCCATAAATGATCAGGGGTTTACTGTTTGATTTGTAATTGCTATTAATACTTCTGCTGACTGAGGTTTCCATGTTTTATATTTTGCCTTCTGTAATAATGTTTTAGCATCTCCTTGAGATCTAATACTTTGTCTCCAATGAGAACTATATCAATTGAAGTGAAACAAAGGGCTATACAGTAACTGTTCATGTTTTTATTCTGCATAGGTCTATGGCACTTATTCATTACAGATGTACTGATTGTCATAAATATTTTTATAATTAGTTTTGTTGTGCTAATGTGATGGCACTAAATGTGTAATTCTTTGTAACTATTTATGCCGTGCAGTGTACCTAGCTGCTTTACCGCTTATGTACCCTACGTCTCACTTTTAACAAGCAGAGAACTGTGCTGTTTGTTGTGCCAATAGGTCAGCAGTTACTACTCATTACTTGTTGCAGTAGCTTCATGCACGGCATGGCATAAATAGGAAACTTATTTACACCAATTTAAACTTTAAATAGGCTGAGTACTATATGGCTTTCTTTTGTGTTAATAAGTTGGTACTAAATGTTTATTTTCTTGTAACCAATTAGGCCGTACAATGCGTGTAGCTATTATAGTGCTTGTATATGCAATTCGTAATTCAGAACGCACTGTTTCATTGTACTTACCTCTTGACACCATGTGTGTAATTCCTTGTCAATATTTATGCTAAAGAGTGCATATAGTGGTCTTAGCACTTATATATGCTACTTTCCACTTGGAATAGGCAGAAAAATGTACTATTCAAGTTATATGTTTTGTGTTTTATGTATAGAACCAAGCTTATTTTTATTGTGACCATTGCTAGTATGTAAAAATTCTATGTAATATATTTGTACATACCACCAATTAAAACTATCACTATGTAGCATCATACTTGCATCTGCAACGCCATCTGGCACAAACACTTATAAATTCCTGAATATTCATAAAATGCTGTGTGTGTTTTTATGCATTTTTTTAGTTTACACTTATGTTGTATAAACATTTATTACAGTTGTTGCATTGCATTTCCGTTGGTTTAATGCTCTTTGTAAGTCATACATAATTCCATAAGATGGAGCTGCAGGATGCCACACCCTCTCTTGCAATGCCATCTGTTATTAAACATTTGTGTTCTCATCTAACGGTCAGCAGTGTTATTAGTCTGTGTATGTTTGTTACCTTTACAACTTGTAACTATTACGTCCAGTGATAATTGTAACTGCTATGTCTGCTGGCTGCATACAGTTCCATGGTACATGTCATCTTAAGAATTGCAATGCCATTATTGCATGCTGATGACGGTTTTGTAAACCATTTTTATTTCACGAGTAGTTGATTTGATTTATTTCTACAGATGTGTGATGATAGCAAAGCACCAAAACATCTAACCACATTCACTCAATGACTTTCCCTCACTGAAAAATTCAGCAATTTGCAGACTATATATAATTTTAGATATTAGATCTGAAAGACAAGCAATACGGTAATAAAGAGTGTGTGCTTTAGAATGGATATGAAACTTACAAGGGCCAACACAACGAATGTATTATAATTGTGCTTTCATACCTTTATGCTCTTTAATGATCCATGGATTTTATTATATACTGTAGAAAATTTGTGTTCTTAAGCAACCAAATGTGATCTTACAACTCCTTCTGTAATATTAGGTAACTGTGCTCACTGTATCTTTGTATTTATCTAAAGACAGTTTTCTATTAATAACTGTAATTATGCTCTCAGTGTAATTTGAAGTTCATATGGAGATAAACAAGCATGTGTAATTAGTCTTGTGCTTTTGAACTCTACCCATTTTTCACTTCATATGAGTATTTAAATCACAAATTTATTGGCTTATACGTTTTGTTCTAAATTTGTTTTGTGTACACTATTGTGGTTGATTTGTGAATAGTTGTGTTTCCAGTCAATCATTATGCATGTGGAATACTCACATGCAGTCTCAGTATTATATTTAGTATTGGTGGCCTACTGATATTAACATTCCTCTCCCCCTTTTGTCTAAAGTAGAATAGTAATTTGACAGTTCTAAGACCACATTCAGAAGCTCTCACATTACATTCATGTGTTGTCTTCAAATACAATGTCATCATCCATATGCTTAAGAATCTTTAGTTATGTAATAAGAGTATTTCTGGACTCATTTATTGCAAGTCTCTTCATAATATTAGGTACTTAATAAATATTGGATGTATGATTTATTACTGTATTCCTTAACATGATTTCCTTGTATTTCACTGTAGTGGGTTCAATTTAATGATTGATATTTGGTGTACTTCCTAATTACCTTTGGGTTTATGTGTAGTTTACGTTAATAAAGAATGTGCACTCTATACATACAGTTCAGTCACTGTGGGGGTAATAGCAATTTTCTTAATTCCAAAATTCCCTTCATTGAATGTAACAAATTTACTTTCATACATTAATACGATCTTACAACATATTGGCAGAAATTGTTCGATGTTGCTATGCTTTGTTTGTCCTGACAGTGTATAACTAGAATGCTGCAAACTTATGTTCACTGTTTTATACATTTTTATTGTGATAGTTATTTTTCTTACCTGGAGAAATGTAGTATATCTGATGATGTGATAAATAGTTTACGATAAGTATGTGAAGACAACTATGTAATCTCATTGGATATTGAATTTTGTTCTGTTGTTACATTGGCTTTTCTATTATGGCCTTTGTATAGTACTGTGAGTGTGGTCTGTGAAGGAAACTAATAATAATAACAATAATAATAATAATAATAATAATAATAATAATAATAATAAATAAGGATTAGAAGACGGTATTGTCATAGATTTTTGCAAGCCAATAACATCACACAGATTCCCAGTGTATCTCAGTGTGAACATAAAATGTTACTGCTGATAGATGATGTTAAAAGTAATTTTGTCTATCCTGTGATTCCTCACAAACACCACAGAAGAATACCTCTCATCACAGACTCCCCTTATTTATTTATTTATTCAGAAATCTTGTTGTGTTATTACACATAGATGTAGGATAAGTTACAGTTAACATGCTATGATACGTAGATATACTTAAGATATAGAGTTATATAAATTATATGCTGTACATAGCGAATCATAACTTTTTTGGTATGTTACTCTGTAATCATTATATGATGACTGTATGTAACACTGTTCACAGATATCATAAGTGCAGATGAGCCATAACGAGGAACAGTTATAACACAATGTAAATAGAGTCAAATAAGTCAGTTTAAAGAAATATTTTAACACATGCAGTAAAATACATCACAAAAATTGTTTTAGATTACTATTCATAAATTCTTCCACTGAATAGAAGCAGTGCTTCTGCAGGATTGACTTTATTTTGGATCTGAATCCTTTCTGACAAGACCTGACATTTTCAAATACTGAGCTCCTTAAAGAGATGTTTAGTCGTGGAAGACAGGGGTACTTGTTTCATTGTCTTAATAATTACATACTGCATTCCTTTTTGGGGCTTCTCCCTTAAGAATGTATTTATTATGCAGAAGCGCATAATTGAGTTACTAATGCAAAGTAGGCACATTTTAGTGTTTTGATATCACAGATTTTACTTAAAATACTAAAAGCATAGCACAAACTGTTCATTTTACTTAATAATTTAACTTTATGTATGTCCCACTGTAGTGTGTCATCTATCCACACTCCAAGGAATTTTGTGGCTCTTTCTCGCTGTATGGGCACTTTCTCAATCCTGATATCATCTATCACAGACAATACCTTTTGTGTCATGTGGAAATTTATATATATTGTTTTATCTTTATTTAGGAGAAGTTTGTTTTTGTTCAACCAGTTTACCAGACTACAATTTGTATCAGCAATTGTGAAGTTGAGCTGATGAGGACAGTGATTTGAAAACAGTATATTGGTGTCATCAGCAAACATTACCGGCAGGCCTTCCTGAATGCTTTGGGGCATTCATTGATGAATATTAGAAATAAAAGGGGACCAAGTGTAGAGTCTTGGTGAATACCTTGTCTTGCAACTTGCTCCTCTGATTACATCAAAATTGGTGAAAATGCTCGGTCACTACTTTCTGTATTCTGTCTGAGAGATATGACCTAAACCAGTCATTGCAATTTCCCCTAATCCCATAACGTAGTAGTTTCTCCAAAAGTAATACATGGTTGACAAGATCTAAAGCTTTAGTGAGATCAAGAAACACACCTGTTGTGTGTTTTCTATCATTGAGTGCCCTATAGATTTCATTTAAAAATGAGTATAATGCTCCAGTTATTGATCTCCCTTTCCTAAACCCAAACTGGTGAGGACTTAGTATGCAGTTACTTAACAAGAAACTTATAACATGGTCATATACTGATTTTTTTGAGGACTTTTGATGAGATTGAAAAGACTGAGATGGGTCTGTAGTTGTTTACATCACTCCTTTCCCCTTTTTTAAACAGAGGAATAATTTTTGCTGCTTTAAAAATTCTAGGAAATTTACCTGATGATAAAGAGCAGTTTATTATATCTGTCTGTGGTTCACACACATGATGGCAGGCTCGTTTTAAAAGGGCAAACAGATATACCATCAAGACCACAGGAATGTTTGTTTGGACTCTGCCTTATAATATTGCAGATTTCATTTGGTGTGACTGGGTCAGGGAACATTTATAGTGGGAATACTGCTGAATCTGAGTGATAAGTGAGTGCAGCAGTCTTGATTAAAGAAGAAAACTTGTCACCAATTTTTGTGAAATGGTCATTACATATTTCACATAATTGCTTAGGGCCAGTGGTAACACCATCCTGATCTTTAATGCAGGTTATTGAGTGTGTCCTGTCTTTTTTGCCAACTGTTTCATTTATCAATCTCCACACGGCTTTTGATTTATTGCTTGAGTTGATAATGAATTGCCTATTATACATTTTCTTTGCTTCATGAATTACCTTGTTTATAGACAGTGAGATATACCATAACTATTTCAAGCAGTATAAAAGAATTCTAGTTTTAATGTAGGCATATAGCAATCTCTTATTTCTGCAAGAGGTTTCTATTCCTGATGTTAACCATTTATTATTGGACAGTTGAGATGTGTATTTTTTAGCTGTATGTTTGATTGGGAATGCCACTTCATAGCAGTGTTGCGAGATACTCATAAATTCATTAGCCTTTCTGTCAACATTGCTGGCACAATAGACACCTTTCCAGTCAGCTTTATGGAGCAGAAGTGAGAAATGTGCTATATTATTTTTATTGCCAGTTGATCTTTTGTAAGTCTGTTGGGGAGGTTTTGTCTGTCTATTTGCATCTTGCATGGTCATATTCAGTATCAAGCAGTTGTGATCTGATATACTGTTGGAGATTATGTCTAGTTTGCAGACAGATGACATGCCAGTGTTAACCAAAACAGTATCTATTTCAGATGAACTGGTATTAGTTGTTCTAGTAGGTTTTTTGTTTAATATAGATTTCCTAGTAGAATCCACTGCTTCCCGGAAAATAGTGAATATATTGCAATATTATAACATGAAAAACTTAAAGTCTCCACATAAGATAATACTGGGATATTTTAAACTGTACTCTTGTAGTGGCATATCTAGTTTGGAGGTGAATATTTGTGTGTTACCATCAGGTGGTCTGTAGATACATGTCACAGTAGAAGTTAAATCTATTAAGCTTTTAGTTATGTGTTCAAAATGCTTTTCACAGTTCGTATGCTTGGTTTTAAGTAATGGATTACATTCTACATTATCTCGGGCAAGTATTAGACAGCCACCTCCCTTTTTTATTAGTTCTGCAAAAATTGTTAACCATTTGAAAGCCTGGAAGGGAAAAATAGGCAGCGTCATTATCTTTAAGCCAATGCTCAGCTATACAAAGCACATCTACAGTGTCTCTAAAGCTTTCTAAAAATATTTGTAGTTCTAAACTTTTGTTCCTTATGCTTTGCATGTTCTGGAAGAAAACACAAAATTTTGACTTTTTGTATGAGTACAATGGTTTTTCAAGTGAGTGGGACTCGGGCACAACATTTACTCTGTAATGCTTATTGTTCTTTAGTCTAAAAAATATTTCCTTTGAGAGTTAACTATTGCAGGAATAGGCAGCTGTGATAATTCAGCACACCTAATATAGATAAAACTAGAGATTGCTTGAGCTCTGATGTTGGTATGATCCAAACCATTTTTGCACTTTGGTACCAAATTTTCGTGAGACCTGTCGGATGTAACAGTAACATTGGGGATGATGTTCAGTTCTCTGTAGCCGAGTGTTATTGTAGGCCTACTTTGTACATTTGTTTTCTTTACAGTTTGTAATCTGTCCAAACCTACCTCTCCTATTTGAGAAAGGAACTACTAATTACAGAATCCATGATTTTCTTAATTGTATTTTCCCTTCATTACCATTAATGTGCTTACACGAACTTCTGTGTCTCTTCATATTGTTAAAGTCTGTCATTGTATGGATTAAACAGTGTATGTAACACTTGATAATTTTTCATTTTCACTCTTTAATATATTGCAAATGTGCTCATACAGACTTTTCAAAGTAGTTCTTAAAAATGGAATTTGTTATGTGCTTGAAGTATTCCTCTGGATCTGGAAAAAAAATGTGCCTCAGTCAGAGAACTCTTCCAGATATTTGCATTTCATAAATTTATCATCACTGACATTTGTATATCAGTCAATTGAAATCCCTCTCTCTGAAAGGAAACAGTAATATAATCTGAAATATTTCTGAGATTTTGAAATTAGTGTTAATTCTTACAGGCATTGTAATAATGCCTGTTACAAAAATTGTCTGTAGTATGATTGGTAAATGGTAGACATAAAAAATGGTTTACAGTTGAATTGTAATGAATACATGACTTCTTATGACCAGATCAAACAACTAGCATAGTTATTTCAACTATAACTGAGATTAAGAAAATTCTAACTCAAGATGTTTTTATTTTTAGATAAGGTGTCAACCTACATGTAGCTTTGGTTTTGTAATGATAAAAAAACTTTCAACGTCTAATAGAAGGTAACTTAAAAGAAGTATCTGCATACTGTGCATGGTAAAAGTTACTTATTTAATAATGCTGCTGATATATTTGACATCATCATTCCTTTGTAAACAATAATATAGAAGCACAATTAGACTAGAATTATTGCTGTAAAAAATTTGACAATTCTTAGTACAGCAATGTTAACCATTACTAGCAGACTATTTGCACAAATGAAACAAAGTCTGACCTTGCTTCCACTTACTTGTCGATCATCTGCTTTCTTTTCTTGTTTTATTCGCCCCCAATGGTATTAGGTTGCGAGGCCAGAGGGCGTCTTTCATTCTCATTCTTCAATCTCACCTCCCATGGGAGGGGGAGGGTGCTGCCTCAGGTCTGGTGAAGGGGAAGCCAGCGTTCCTAGGGGGCAAACCAATCGGAGAAAGCCTGGTCCTCCAAGCTGGGTGTTATATGGTCAAGTTGGTAAATGATGCATGTAAAAATCTTCATAGTCACAGACCTGAAACTAATTCTCGGATGTGAAGGCCAAGCAAGAGATGGTGAGGTCGGAACAATCCATACTTGATGTGTAGACAGCAGTGTCAGTATGACCATACACTCACAATACCCCCAGTTTGGGAACAAAATTTGAACCATAGTTGGTGATGCTTCTCTGCATCAGTAAAGGGGGTGGAAAAAGAAGCATTACACATCATAAAGGATCCTTTCCAGAAGGATGTAAACCATGTCAAATGTTAACTGTTGCTGCTGTTGGCGGTGTCATCACCAATGGAATTACATGATTCTAATATTCTCCAATATTTCTAAGTTTCTGCAATTACTACAGGGACAATCCTGGACAGATGAACAGTGCTGAAGTGACCTCGAAGACTAGTGAATAAATGAAAGTGAGACAAGAGCAGACTGCTGTTTCAAAATTTCAGTTATACTGTGCACCAGGCTGTAGACTCCTCACAAGCAAAGTAATTTTGTGGTTGCCAGGTGCAAAGAGTAGACAAAGTGAAAATGAGGGTAGAATGTTGTGGTGGAACATTTCTGAAAGTATCAGGTACTGGTGTACTTCTTCCAAAAGCAGTATATCAGCAGTACACAGCCTCCCAGATGGTACCATGTTCCAAGTTCTCTCTGTCTCACACCTCATGGATGTCTGCACTGATTCTCATCATTTGTATTTTGCTGACTACAACTGGAGGAGTTGTGATCTCTTTTCACTGTAGAAGATCATTCTGCTGATCTGGCAGCAGTAATATGAGAAGAGGTCCAGCCAGAACTTCACCTGCAATCTTTCACTTGACAAAGATGATCATGCTGGCAGCTGAATGAAGTCTTTAGTGGCATTGGGCTATTACTTCTGCCTGACTTGAAAGCACCTAGCTTACAAGATATGTAGAGAAAGATGCAAGCTGTAGGCCGGCACCTCAAAAGTGGAAATCACTTCCCGACAATTTACAGGCCTTTCAGCAAGACACGATCAAGATGGCTCTTTAAGGAAAGTGACAGTTTAAGGACCAGAGGTTCTGAAGTTGACAACATTCCCCACTTCAACTCCCCTCTCTTACATACTTCATACAGTCATCTACTGCTTCTATACTTAAATAACTGTTATTTTAATAAGCAAGTAAAATATCATGTTGAATATGTGTATAAACCTGAAATTAACTGTCAGGTCTCCTCGTAATATATTTTTTCCTGTATTTTGTTAGTAATGGAAATGATAGTTAAAGTTAATCCATTACTTCATCACATGACTGTAACATGGTTAAATATGCAACATTTGAGTCACATAGTACTGTCATTAACATGTCAAATAATTTCAGATTGTAAGTGCAAATGTTTCTCACCAATGTAGAAGTGAAAGTTGTGTCATCAGATGCAGGTAATAAGTTAAAATACCAGAGAGAGGAGAGAGATGTCTACTCTAATTACCCCACTTGAGGGTATATTTTGTCAAGAAATCTGTGTCGTTGGGCATTTCATTTGCTTCAGTTTTTCAGCCTATTATATCCAAACAGTCCTTGAAAATTGAGTTGTAGCTCCAAAACACATTAAGTAAGACTTCCTGAATAAAATCCTTAGTCATACACAAATTTTATTTTCTGCTCTCTGCCCTGTGTGTTTATATTACTGCATGTTGATATACACTGATGTTATGTAATGTCTAAAAAATTGATTGTATTCAAAATATTTATGTGATAAAAATGCAGGCATAATATTAATTTGCTATGAACCTTTTTATTGTTGTGAACAGTCATGTTACTGAATTGGTGGTTCCACTTACCTCTAATTTATTTGAGGAAATGCTGTGCCTGAACATTCTCATGTATTAAATGTACCAGTAAACCCCCTGATGCTTAGAGACTCGAGCTCTCATATATAAAACAGCTTCAGTCATCTGATTACTCATAAATTAGTTACTGTTTTAAGTATTGCATTTCAAACTTAATTCCAATATTTCACAAACTTTCCAAACGAACTTCATGTACATAAGTGAGAGAGTCACCAGGCGTTCTCAGTCTCAAATACTGGATGAATATATGAGTAGTAAAGAAATTCATCATTTCCATTATCAATAGATAATAAATGTACATTTCTCATGTATCATCCTTAGTAGCTCATGGGGTTGTGGCAATGTAGTGAACAGTCCATCAGATTTATCAGTAATTGATTTGAGAACTCATTCTGGGTTTGTCGTTAACTAAAGTTGTTCTGCCAGCACGTCTTGCAGCTTCTGATTAAGTGAATTCCAATTTTCTGTGTTGGAGTGTCCCATTTTAGTTGCTGTATCAAGCTTGGATGGATGTAATTACTGTTCAAATCTATTGGGTGTTGTGGTATGAATCTTTCACACTCATGATCTGATATGGGGTCTTTATAAGGATGGTGATGTAGTTGGAAATTGATCACCCTGCACATTTAGGATTCACGATTTGTAAACACAAGCATTCATGAGATCACTTTCATTCTATAGCTCATGGACACAGAGTTTTGTAGATGCCCGTTTTGAAAATGTGTAAGCTCAATTTCTCCCCATTTTGATTCAGTCTAGGGGCAATTAGGCCTACTTATTACATGATGTGAAACAGACACCTACAATCATGCACAATGATGGTCATTGACTAGGCACAATTATTTGAAATACAGTGTGCCAGTTACTCTCAGGGGAAAAATTGATCTCAAGTTGTGTAGTACTCAGTTATTAAGCTTTTGACCCTATTTTAGTTTGAGCAAATTTTTCTATTCTCACCCAAAAAAAATGCAATAAGAAATTGAATAGAATGGTTTTTATAATTTGAACTAGGCAGCCAGGTGTGGGAGGTGGTCACATTAGAGATTCTAAACACAAAGGGCTTAAAATGTGAGACAATGTATCAGAAATGTGTCACACATGATAACAGTCACTTCATGAAAGAACCGGCCATTAGCAACATCTGAGGTAGCAAAGTATCGTCCAGCAGAATGCACTAGATGCTTCCCAGGGAAGACTCGAGCACTCACAACTGCACATCCACAGCTTAGCTCCAGCGATACAGCCCTTCAAGGACACAATTGTGGCTCTCGTTGTTACACGATGCCAACTTGTGCTGAAACCAGCCCAGATGTCGTAGTAGGGAGGAGACATCTGCTGTTAACTGGTGTCCATCCGTAGCTGTCCACAGCTCGGAACCATACCTCCCAGCTGTATGAAAATGGCCAGCAGACACTGCCACCACCAGCCCTAAGGCATTATAGAAGATACATCAATTCACACATTTGTGCTATCATCGGTGTGCCACACAGCCTATCCTCCTCCACAGAAAAGCAGGTACCTTCTCCCATTTCTCTCACAGCAAGAAGGAAACTAGTCCACTTCTTGACTGGAGATATGTGGACTGATTTTTCCAGTCTGCATATTCTGGACCAAGAGACTGACTGGATTAAGAACCTTAAAAACTTGAGAGGGCCCCTCAAAATTGGGGGGATAGCTTATTTGAAGATTACCTTTTTGCCCTGCCCGTCCCCCTGCCCCCCAAACTCCAAATTTATGGATGAACCCCTTTTCCCCTAGCTTAACCTCAGAGGAGTGACCCCCTTCATTATAATGATGCACCTCTCTGGAGTGAGAGTTCTATGTTCCTACATGCTGGTAATTCATGGGATAGCTCGACATGGAAGAGGCTGTAGTGGCCTTACTTGCTTTGCAGTGAACAGAGTTAAAAGTCAGGTTTAACCATTTAAGCAAGGTGTCCTGTCTTCAGTGAGAATGCTGATGAAATGCAATAAGAATCAATTTCAAACTCAGATTAAGACTCTGCAAAGGAGGGTTGCAGATACTAGGGTATTGTGGTGGAATGATTAGTGTCATTCGCAGAGCAAAGCCTCCTAAACTGATGCAAAACAAACACTGGGCATTATCACTAAAAAATGATCTCGGAAGGCCAATAATGGAAAATATTTGAGATAATGCCGAATCTTTAGACTGACTGTGATGCCAGTACTTACTACAAGCCACACGCAACTGGAGAGAGAATCCATGACAACCCGGATATAAAGGTCACCAACCTGTGTCCTAGATAACAGACAAATGTAATCAATGGACAGGTAGTCCCCTGGGTTATTTTCCTTCCCAGAATGCAACCTCCCATTCTGAGAATTAGGGTTAGACTTGGCTACCTTGCTGCTCTGACGTTCTCTCACTCTGAATTACCTGATACAGTCCAGGTCAGGTGAGGTGCTCCCTAATCTTTGAAAGTGTTCTGGCAACTGCTAAATGACTACCTGCTGCAGAATTATGGAAATAATATGACATAGCGAGAGTTGGTTCACCAATAACCATTGAAACATTTCTCACTCCTGGCTTGGTAGCGCATAATGCCCTTCCTTACACTGTAACCTGTCACACCAAACACCTAGCAAGGCGGCACAAAGATTACCACATTGGACTCAGGAACTGTCATGGGTTTGCTGCTAACGAAAATGCAGCGGGACCAAATGGGAGAGGCCCGCAAGCAAACAAGATGGATGAACGGGAATGGAAGGAGAAGCACGGCACGACGACAGACAACCGAGCAAGACTCCAAGTATAACAACAAAGTATTAAGCAATGGAGTCACAAGAGAGAACCTCATGAAATCAATACAACATCCACTCATAAATGGGAAGCAAGCACATGCAATTTAAACACGATGTCTGTAAGCGAGATATCAACCGATTGACTGCGAATACCAGACTGCCTCACTGAGTGAGAGGCTGCCACCTAAATATATGACAGGGTATGCCACTATTGGTCACTGGGACAATGTGCTCTACAGTGGAGCCCTCACATTAGACTCAGGGCCAGGAGTGTGCAGTAGTCATGGCGTAAGCCGTGGCAGCACAGAGACCTCCAGTGGTCATTGAGTTCCATGCGGTCTGGTGCGGATTTGAAACACGCGGCACTCGGTACCTGATCCCTCCCCCCGAAACTTGTGCATAGAGGCGAAAATGCCCTGGACTTGCCACAGTGGTCGGCAGATGGGAGAAAACCCAGACTTGTAAACTGTCACTGTCAGGAAGGAAGGGACGTCCAAGGTGTCCACAATGGCCAACACAGAGGCCACGGCATCGGAGGGAGCCTCCAGTCCACCAGGGGGTGGGAAGAGTTGGCAGCAGGCTCGCGGGGAGGCAGCAACCGGTGGCAACTCGAAGACAGTGTCTGTACCCGAAGTAGGGAGTGCAGGAAGATACAGCAGTGGGAGTCCCACAGGGGTACGAGGGCTGTGGTGTCACTGCCAGACACCACACTTGCTAGGTGGTAGCTTTTAAATCGGCTGCGGTCTGCTAGTATACATCGGACCCACGTGTCACCACTGTCAGTAATTGCAGACCGAGCGCCGCCACACGGCAGGTCTAGAGACAGATCCTAGCATTCAGCCCAGTTGTACAGCTGACGTTGCTAGCCATGGTTCACTGAGAATTACTCTCTCATTTGCCGAGACGATAGTTAGCATAGCCTTCAGCTACATTTGCTACGACCTAGCAAGGTGCCGTATTCAATTGTTATTGAGATTCTATTAATGTATCATCAAGAGCGATGTTCTACAAATGTGGATTAAAGTTAAGAATTCCAGAAACTATGTACTTTTCTTTATAGCATTCATTACGTATCCTGTTTCAGACCTCACGCCAGCCTACGTGAGTTTAAGCGCGTGCCTTTCGGCTTCCTCTCATTGTGTCTAGGCTGTCTTGTCTAGACACAACAAGGGCAGAGCTGGTTATGATGGTGGCACTCCAACACTTTTGATAACTTCACTGATGTCACATGCTGCCCATGGGCTACGATGACTGAGGCGGGCGTCCAACCCACCTTGTTCCTGTACACGTGAGCCCACATGGCTGCGCAAGAGGCATAATGCTGGGAGGGCCAGTAGCAGGGGTGGGAGGGTGAAGGTATCAGCAAATAGTCCGGCAGAGCTTCTCCATTGGGTGACAGCAATGAACCTTGCTCTATGTCAACTGGTTGGTGCGATATGTGCTCAACAACAGGGTGAGGGCTGATGTGGTTGGCATTGTTTCAACTGCCTTTGTCATCTGTTGTTTAAATGTGTGGACAAGCCTCTCCACTGTGCCATTGGAGGAACGGTGGGCTATCGATATGTTTGGTCTCTGATAATGGCTCCCAATTCATGGCGTTCTCCTACCAAGACTTCTGTCAGGCCAACAGTAACAATGTGTGAGGCAGGCCCTGAGTGGTGAGAAACTGAGCCAGGGCTGTGACTGTGTCCTCTGTGTTGTTGAGTACCATGCAGACAACATGTGGGTAGTTGGAATAGGCACCAAAGATAAGTAACCACATGGACACCAAAACCGCACCTGGAAAATTAAGTTTGATGCGATCCCAGGGCCAGCGTGGCAAACGCCAGGGTGTGAATTCTGCTACCATGCACCGTGGAATTTGAATCCGTGCCAGACGTCATGGATGCAGTTACAACATTTTGGCGACAAGGTAAACAGTTGTCATTCTTGGTATGGAGGCGAAGTTGCTCTGTCTGCTGGAGCAACAGCAGCAGTTCATGCAGCAGCAGCAGCTCATGCAGCAGCAGCAGCTCCAGTTACACATCTTACAAAAGCCGCTGTAACTGTCAAAGTTGATGCTCGGGACATGTTACCGCATCAGCTTCAGGGTCCTCGGGTGTCCAATGCTTTCCCGCGTCCGCCGTCGTTTCCATCCTTTAATGACGCTAAAAACCTACTTACATAGGCTGAAACAACATTTCATGGCTTTTCAAGACACGGACGACTCCTTGCAGCGGTCGTTGTTTTCGTCTTGGGCCTCTCCGGACACGTTCTTTCTTCTCCGCATGCCCAATGCTACCATGTAGTCGCCTCTTGGCTGGAATTCCACCAGTACCATAAACAGCCCGGTCAATTGTATCGTTCCTGTGTCACGGACTTGCAGGGTCTCAGCTGTTGATGCGATTTTACGTGCACCAATCAGCAGTGTAAGGCTTCGTATGCGGACTCCCTGATCCGGAATGTAGTGGTTCAGTTGGCTCCCGACCCTGAGGTCTGCACTGCGGTGTTGAATCTTGACAACCCCTCCTTGGAAGAGATTCTCTGCATTGCCCACTCCTTTGAAATTGCTCAAGTGGCTAAGAAGCGTCTTGCGGCGTGACTGCGGGTGGCAGCGATCGCGGAGTTCCAGTGGGTTCCGCCCTTGCGATGTCGATGTGGCCCAGCCAACAGGGGCCAGTGCCATCGGGATTCTTCGTGTTCCAACATCTCTATGGCGTCGGCGCCTTCGGTCGCCCCTCGGCGCCGGTCGAGCGGCCTACTTCCTTCTTGCCCACAGTGTTTTACTGCCCATTCGCGGGCTGATTGTCCCCACCACTGGAAAATGTGCAAGCTGTGTAACAAGGAGGGCCACATCCGATCGGTTTGTCATAGTCGCTTGACTCGATCCAGTCCTGCCCATCCTGGGCCTCAAGATACCGTCCATGCTCTGCAATCGGTCGTCCCACAGGATGACCCATCAGCGTGGAAGCTTTTCCCCACGCTCCACAATTTCACAGAGGATGTCAGCTTTCAGGTCGACACTGGACCACCGTCTCCCTGATTGCTATGGCAACATATACCTGGCTGGACTCTCCTGCGTTGTCGCCTCCATCTCGCCGTTTGTTCGCCTACGGAGACGGTTCCATTCCCCTTCCTTGGGTAGTTCGTCGTCCAGGCGACATACAAGCATGTTCTGTGGCTCCTTACCCTCTCTGTCGTAGAATATCTGTCGGCTTCGAATATTTTTGGCCTGGATGCGTTTCAACTGTTTGGCTTTTCAATTTCCGACGAAGTTAAGGTCGTTTCCACGTCTGTTCCCTTTCAGGACTTCGACGATTTGTGCTCTGCTTTTGTGTCGTTGTTTGCACCGGATCTCGGATGTGCTTCCGGCTTTCAGGCGCACATCACCCTATGGCCGGATGCACAGCCTCACTTTTTCTGGACCAGGCCCCTTCTGGTCAACCAGGAACTTGATCAGCTCCAGGCCGCTGGCGTGCTGGAACCTGTAACCTGTAGTGCATGGGCGACACCAGTGGTGGTCATACGGAAACCCAATGGGCCCCTTTGGCTGTGTGGGG
The DNA here is from genome assembly GCF_023864275.1 of Schistocerca cancellata. Classification (NCBI taxonomy): domain Eukaryota; kingdom Metazoa; phylum Arthropoda; class Insecta; order Orthoptera; family Acrididae; genus Schistocerca; species Schistocerca cancellata. Next base: position 831,983,514 of record NC_064628.1, on the reverse strand, counting down.
ATTTTGGCGCTGCAGTCAATGCTCAGTACCTCGTTGTTACTTACCCCATTCCCCGACAAGAAGACCTTCTTGCCAAGCTTGCCGGGGGAGAGTATTTTTCCAAGATCGACCTGACTGAGGCATACCACCAGTTGCCCTTGGATGTCGAATCTCAGAACATCATGGTTATCAACATGCCTTTCGAATTGTATAAGTACAAGTGCCTTCCCGTTGGTGTCTCTTCAGCGCCAGCCATTCTCCAGCGATTCCTGGAGCAGCTTACCCAGCCTATCCCTGCATCTCTGAATTATCTGGATGACATCTTGGTCACCGGGTATCTAAAGTGATAACTATGGTACAGATGTTTCTATTTCCAGAGCCACTGCCGTCAGCGGGGTGTATTTCCGATACTTCGCTCATTGTCGAATGCCATTCAATTGAGACTGCAATCCTAACATTTAGTTGTAATTACAGGCATAAAATACACTCCTGGAAATTGAAATAAGAACACCGTGAATTCATTGTCCCAGGAAGGGGAAACTTTATTGACACATTCCTGGGGTCAGATACATCACATGATCACACTGACAGAATCACAGGCACATAGACACAGGCAACAGAGCATGCACAATGTCGGCACTAGTACAGTGTATATCCACCTTTCGCAGCAATGCAGGCTGCTATTCTCCCATGGAGACGATCGTAGAGATGCTGGATGTAGTCCTGTGGAACGGCTTGCCATGCCATTTCCACCTGGCGCCTCAGCAGGACCAGCGTTCGTGCTGGACGTGCAGTCCGCGTGAGACGACGCTTCATCCAGTCCCAAACATGCTCAATGGGGGACAGATCCGGAGATCTTGCTGGCCAGGGTAGTTGACTTACACCTTCTAGAGCACGTTGGGTGGCACGGGATACATGCGGACGTGCATTGTCCTGTTGGAACAGCAAGTTCCCTTGCCGGTCTAGGAATGGTAGAACGATGGGTTCGATGACGGTTTGGATGTACCGTGCACTATTCAGTGTCCCCTCGACGATCACCAGTGGTGTACGGCCAGTGTAGGAGATCGCTCCCCACACCATGATGCCGGGTGTTGGCCCTTTGTGCCTCGGTCGTATGCAGTCCTGATTGTGGCGCTCACCTGCACGGCGCCAAACACGCTTACGACCATCATTGGCACCAAGGCAGAAGCGACTCTCATCGCTGAAGACGACACGTCTCCATTCGTCCCTCCATTCACGCCTGTCGCGACACCACTGGAGGCGGGCTGCACGATGTTGGGGCGTGAGCGGAAGACGGCCTAACGGTGTGCGGGACCGTAGCCCAGCTTCATGGAAATGGTTGCGAATGGTCCTCGCCGATACCCCAGGAGCAACAGTGTCCCTAATTTGCTGGGAAGTGGCGGTGCGGTCCCCTACGGCACTGCGTAGGATCCTACGGTCTTGGCGTGCATCCGTGCGTCGCTGCGGTCCGGTCCCAGGTCGACGGGCACGTGCACCTTCCGCCGACCACTGGCGACACCATCGATGTACTGTGGAGACCTCACGCCCCACGTGTTGAGCAATTCGGCGGTACGTCCACCCGGCCTCCCGCATGCCCACTATACGCCCTCGCTCAAAGTCCGTCAACTGCACATACGGTTCACGTCCACGCTGTCGCGGCATGCTACCAGTGTTAAAGACTGCGATGGAGCTCCGTATGCCACGGCAAACTGGCTGACACTGACGGCGGCGGTGCACAAATGCTGCGCAGCTAGCGCCATTCGACGGCCAACACCGCGGTTCCTGGTGTGTCCGCTGTGCCGTGCGTGTGATCATTGCTTGTACAGCCCTCTCGCAGTGTCCGGAGCAAGTATGGTGGGTCTGACACACCGGTGTCAATGTGTTCTTTTTTCCATTTCCAGGAGTGTATATATGAGGGTGGTTTCTTAGGATGATGATTCTGTCTACGCGTGCAGCGTAGGTGACCTGTGCGCAAATGAGTCACGTTTCCCGCTAATGGTAGGAGCCGTGTGAATGTAGATGACTCAACTGTGTCATCCTGTAGACGATCGAATAGCGAACTAATAGTGAGTATGTGTTGGATAGCTTTCGTGATCACTTGGAAAATTGAGAAGATTGAAAATGGAGGTGTGTTTGTGCTGGACCGTTATTCCCTCCCATGTAAATTGTTCGGTTCACTGCTTCTGCACATTTCGCGCCTTTATTTAGCTGAGGGAAGATGGATTGTGGTGTGTGCATCTAGCAGGTGAAAGACACGTTTACTAGTTCTCTAGACATGTGAAACACATTAGTTGACTTGTAAATTATAGGGGTGATTTGGAATCTGTAACATCACGGACATCAGTGTTCGTGACTGGATATATCAGTTTCTTCTATTTGTTTCGAGTTCTCACGTAAAGGTCTTCAGAGGCTGGATAAGCGCTAAAGGTTCGGGTTTTACAGAGAAATAATTTCCATTCTGTATCTTCTAAATTATGTTGCACGATCGATCAGTAGGCTACTGGGTGTAGAAAAGCAAACAAGCAAGCAGGTCCGGACTAGAAACAGTAACACGTTTGTGCCGAGGGGAAGAGGGCCCGAGTTTGTAGAACAGTTCTGAGAGTGACTTCGGTCTGCTGAGGGTGCTCTGGTCACCCACTGGGCATATATGGCCGCCGACCTCGCAGGGAAATATCTAGTGCTGCGAGGGGTATATACGATGCTGTCTGTCTTCACGGTATATGTACGAATGATGTAAAAGGAATGATTTTGTATGGTGCAGGATAGGAATTGAATGTTTACTACATCGACACAGTAAGCAGTGATATATTTCTGGGTTGTAAATTGTAGTTGCACTCTAATATTCAAGCTCCTGTCCTCAGTGGGAGAGCAGTGTAATTGAGTAAGAGTCTTTATGTATTTGACGACATGTAGGGGCACTTTGCAGGGTTTAATTCTGAAAGTCTCATCTGCAGAAAGAAATAAATGGCAGACAGTGCTTCGATACCAACGGCATCAGTAATTCGCCGGGTAATTTCGATAAGAGCCAAACATAATGCTCGACTGAGTCACAAGACATTCTTTTGTGCTGGGATATAGGAGTCTCTACATAGTGGTGGGAACGTCCATGTGCGTTGAAAGCAGGAAGGGTAACATGTAATGGATGGTGTAGCACATTAGGACCGCTAGGAAGACCGCATTCGATGTTATTCTGCACTATTTTTGTAAACAGGTTCTGTTAGGGCAAGAATTCCTGTGCATACAAGCTAAGACATCAAGAAAGCGAGCATTAACTCATGCTGGGGCAGTTAAGTATGGCTAGATGCGTCTCACATGTCACGCTTGGAACAATGCACCCTGTGCTATTCAACGATGTCACTATCCCCAGGTGTTGCATCAGCAATGGTGAAACACATGCGCTCCTCAGAGGTGTCTCACATATGGAACTAGTGTGAGCGCGCATTGGAGTTCTGTGACGTTAGTATAACGCTCAGAGAACTCTAACTGTATACCCAAAAACAGAAGCAACTTTCACCTGTTTGCTGCAGGTACCAGCAGCATGAGAGCGATGGCTCGCACTGGCTTACATCTGGTAGTGGCCTCGATGCACGCTCGCTCTTGGAACGTCTGCACTCTGCAAATAAGTCTTTGCTCCCATCGCATCAGAAACGGTGCATAAGTGAACATGTGTTTCGAGAGAAATTTCTCAGGTACCATGTATGAAAGGGATGTCGCCGCCTCATGCTTTAGGATGCCTGTGCATGGTTTGACAGCAGACAGCTGCGTCACTTTGCAGGCGCTGCCGGTAGCCTCCTGTGTGGTCTAGAGGACAGGGGATGGTGGGCGGTGCTTGTGCACGTTGATTGTGTGACTGTTGCATTATGTTGCTAGCAGGTCTGTAAGTTGTGCTATGTGTTATTTGGACAGTTTACAGGTAGATTTCGTGTCTGCACGTAAGTGTACTGCATTATTTAGGAGTTTGCATGTCTGTATTGAAACTATTTCAGTAATTTAGGAGTTGTTTGCATGTCTGCAGAGTGTTATTTAGGGGCTGTGTGGCATGACCCTGAGCATGTCAGAGCCTGTGTTTTGTGTCAGTGTGGTAAATATACTATCTCATATCCATCCCTAAATAATTTGTTCCAAAATAAATAAAGTACACTCCTTCCTCTCTCCAGCAGCCCAGTACAGGCTGAGTCATTTTTCCCTCCAGACAGTCATCTTGGGTTATGTCATTGAATGGACGGGAACACCCTCTGGTGACATTACTGTATACTAGGGCAGACCTAGTGGCGACCACACTGTTTCCCTCCATTTCCCACCACCATCTTGAATTATGTCACAGAATGGACAACAGCACTCTCTGGTGGTGATATTGTGTACTAGGCCTGGACCTCGTGGTGAATACACTGTTCCACGCCATCTTGGATAACAGTACTTTTCCATCAGCTGACGTCATGGTGGCCATCTTGGATTAAATCATGGAACGGATTACAGCACCTCTGGTGGTGGTACCGTGTACTAGGTCCGTTGGACTCCAGACCCCATGTTGACCACACTGTTTCGCGCCGTTCCCCCCCCCCCCCCCCCTCTCCACCACAGACTGCCACCTTGGATTTCGTCACAGAATGGACAACAGCACCCTATGGTGGCAGTAATGTGTACTCGATCAGTTGGACTCCAGACCCCATAGTGAACACACTGGATGGCTGTACTGCATCAAATTGTTTAAATAAAGACTGGTGCATGCAAAATAATAAAGACTTATGTCCAACACAGGTCAAGTCCTTTTCCCATTAATCTAGGACTATGTTGCGGTCTGATGACTTAGGTAAGTGGAGGTAGTCCAAGTGACCTACTTTACTGCCTCTAATTGTTTAAATAAATAATGCATGCAAAATAAAAAGACTTATGTCCAGCTGCAAAATACTAACGCGAATTCTTTACAGACGAATGGAAAAACTGGTAGAAGCCGACCTCGGGGAAGATCAGTTTGGATTCCGTAGAAATGTTGGAACACGTGAGGCAATACTGACCTTACGACTTATCTTAGAAGAAAGATTAAGAAAAGGCAAACATACGTTTCTAGCATTTGTAGACTTAGAGAAGGCTTTTGAAAATGTTAACTGGAATACTCTCTTTCAAATTCTGAAGGTGGCAGGGGTAAAATACAGGGAGCGAAAGGCTATTTACAGTTTGTACAAAAACCAGATGGCAGTTATAAGAGTCGAGGGGCATGAAAGGGAAGCAGTGGTTGGGAAAGGAGTAAGACAGGGTTGTAGCCTCTCCCCGATGTTATTCAATCTGTATATTGAGCAAGCAGTAAAGGAAACAAAAGAAAAATTCGGAGTAGGTATTAAAATTCATGGAGAAGAAGTAAAAACTTTGAGGTTCGCCGATGACATTGTAATTCTGTCAGAGACAGCAAAGGACTTGGAAGAGCAGTTGAATGGATGGTGTCTTGAAAGGAGGATATAAGATGAACATCAACAAAAGCAAAACGAGGATAATGGAATGTAGTCAAATTAAGTTGGGTGATGCTGAGGGAATTAGATTAGGAAATGAGACACTTAAAGTAGTAAAGGAGTTTTGCTATTTAGGGAGTAAAATAACTGATGATGGTCGAAGTAGAGAGGATATAAAATGTAGACTGGCAATGGGAAGGAAAGCATTTCTCAAGAAGAGGAATTTGTTAACATCGAGTATAGATTTAAGTGTCAGGAAGTCGTTTCTGAAAGTATTTGTATGGAGTGTAGCCATGTATGGAAGTGAAACATGGACGATAACTAGTTTGGACAAGAAGAGAATAGAAGCTTTCGAAATGTGGTGCTACAGAAGAATGCTGAAGATAAGGTGGGTAGATCACGTAACTAATGAGGAGGTATTGAATAGGATTGGGGAGAAGAGAAGTTTGTGGCACAACTTGACTAGAAGAAGGGATCGGTTGGTAGGACATGTTTTGAGGCGTCAAGGGACCACAAATTTAGCATTGGAGGGCAGTGTGGAGGGTAAAAATCGTAGAGGGAGACCAAGAGATGAATACACTAAGCAGATTCAGAAGGATGTAGGTTGCAGTAGATACTGGGAGATGAAGAAGCTTGCACAGGATAGAGTAGCATGGAGAGCTGCATCAAACCAGTCTCAGGACTGAAGACCACAACAACACAACATGTCCAGCACAGGCCAAGTCCTTTTCCCTCCAATCCCTAGGAAGAGGTAGCAGTCAAGTGACTTAGGTTAGTGGAGGTAGTCCAAGTGCCCTTCCTTTCTCGCCATTTTCATAGATTGGTAGAGGTAGCCCAATTGACCTATCTTCCCTCCAAAATTCAAACTTCCCACCAATTCCTAGGAAGAGGTGGCGGTCGGGTGACTTTGGTTAGTGGAGGTAGCCCAAGTGACAACGGACACGAAAGCGGTGCGTTGACCACATGCCACTTGATGCGGATATGGAGTGGCATGTGGTCAACGCACCGCTTTCGTGTCCGTTGTCAGTTTTCGTGACTGGAGGCGCTACTTCACAATGAAGCGGCTCATCAACTGGCCTCACAAGGGCTGACTGCACACTAGCAGCGCTCGGCAGACCAGTGCAGACAAGTGCTAGCTAAGCCCGACGTCACTTAGCTTCCGTGATCTGACAGGAACACGTGTCACCACTGTGGCAAGGCTGTTGGATTCAGGGTGGGAAGCAATAACTACAAGGGAGTGCTAAAAGGCAATGCCACCAAATTTGTTGCTCTGTTCTGATTATCGCTTCAGATATTACACGCTTTGCATATTACTCAGTCCAGTTTCCACCTTAACTGACGATGGCTGCAAGCCTTTGCCGCTACAGTGATCCGAATTGTACTGTGTGACGTGGTGCTGTGTAATGTAACTGTCTCGGTGTGTGAGAAACAGTGCCCGTAATCGAGTTTGCATGATGATTGCCTGAAATGCAGATCGGCCCTGGTTGTACGATCACATAGCCAAATCAGTTAAGGCACTTGCGTAAACTGGGAAATACGGGCTCAAGTCCAGGTCTGGCACAACATTTCTTTTTGAGCGTGAGACTGATTGGCTCCTTAGCAGTATTGTGACAGCTGCCGAAAGCTACATTCACCATTTTGACTCCGAAAACAAGAGAGTATTAATCGAGTTCCACTACAAAAGATCACCAGCCATGCTGCCAGGAGGGAAAGTCACACACATAGTACTGTAGGATGTTCAAGTTCCGGTGCGTTTGGTATTCACTTCCAATGGCACCACCATTAGCTCTGGAACGGACTGCGAGACCCATAGAAAACTGAAAGCACGAATTCGAAGAGGTCGTCCATACATGGAGCATCTTCTCCTTCAACGTGACTACGCTAGAACACACGAGCCGTGCGGCATCTGCAGCAATCCGACGCGTTGCCTTCGCTGTCACTGATCATCATCTATGCTGCCCCACCTTGATCCGCCCCCCCCCCCTCCCTCCACGATTTTCGTCTGTTTCCAAAACATTTACTTCCAAACACTGTTGATGACTTCACTTTGATAGTGGTGAATTTGTCGCTCTGTCAACAACGTTAAACACTGCGAAGGAATCGATGAATTCGTCTCTCGTCACGAGAAATGTGTTCGTCGCCAGTTGAGTAATAAATATTTTCACATGAAGAATAAAAATGTTATAAATTTTATTTAAAGGGCTTTAAAAATTTCACATAACAATAACGAGGCACTATTTTTCACAATACCCTCTTGTATCCCAAGCATCGTATAACTGCGTAATACTGGTTTGTTCACATAAAAAAATGGAGCTATTGACAACGAGAGAGAAGTGGTAAGGATGTACCCTTTTCATGCAGACCATCGACATTGCAACAGCTCAAAAATCATGCAGAGCACTTTTTTTCTAGCAGTTACTAATGTAAATAATTTTTCATTTGTTGGTAAATATCAGTGAACGAGAATAGTGTAAGATATGAAGATTCGAACGAATATTATTATAATAATTTCTCTTAATGATCATTCCGTAGGTCTACTCACTCTGAGGTAGCATTTCATCTGGCATTGCCCACTACTGCTTCATATAATACATCTGACACTTCTAGATTGTCGTGCTGATATTCTGATAAAAACTCAAAAGGATAAATTACGTGACACAGGGGAAGTGACTACCAAAAGTTATTAAACCTAATATTATCCAACATGAAGCCCATGTCATGTTCTTTATGCCTTGGCTCCAGATAGCTTTCCGTCAAAAGCCGGCTGAAGTACACTGCCAGAAAAGAAGTACACCCTTCTAGAGGTTTCCAATTCACTTTCGATTTATTATTGCAACAGTGCATATAAGTACAAAAAATGGTTACACTTATAGATCAATAGCACGAAGCATAAATCGTTCTAAGGTACCATGCATCGACCGTTGGTGTGACACCCGTATTACTTCGTAGCGCGGCGCCCACAGGCGCCAGAGTTGCGCTGACCCTGGCATCCAGTCGATCGTACACGTGGCGAGTACTGTCCCGGGATACGCCGTGCCTCGCCTGGTCGACCTGTTCACGCAGCTCTGTGAGAGTTGTCGGTTGACGAGTCGCACGAGTCACTTCTCGCCACGTCACACCGCACAGGTACTCGATTGCTGACAGGTCTGCTGATCGTGCTGGCCACGGAAGTTGCTGCGCGGCATTCACAGAACGTCGACTTTCACGGACAGTGTGTTAGCGAGCATTTTCCTTTTGCAACAACACATCACCCTCCCATTGCAAGAACGTCGAAAGAACGTGTTAACAACACTCTGCATTAGCATCTCCTCCACAGCAACAAAAGGTGAATGAAAAGTGTAGCTTATCGCATCCCAGACCGTGGGGCCTCGAACTAGGCCAATGCGTCTTCGACGAATGCACTCTACGAAACAGAGGTCAACAGGTCAGTGTCGTAAGCACGAACGACCATCGCTTGCGTGCAGGCAGAATCTGCTTTCATCGCTGAAGAGCAGCTGCGGCATTCCACCTTCCAGGTGATCCTCCGACGTCACCAGTCGGGTCTTGCACGTCGATGTTGAGGTGTTGGAAGGGGATGATAAATAATAAAAAAGATAACGAATTTTTGGCCATATATGTACAAAATTTATTGTCAAAATCGATTTTTCATTAGTAAATTAAATTTTCGATTGATAGGAATACGCCGGCCGCGGTGGTCTAGCGGTTGTAGGCGCTCAGTCCGGAACCGCGCGACTGCTGCGGTCGCAGGTTCGAATCCTGCCTCGGGCATGGATGTGTGTGATGTCCTTAGGTTTGTTAGGTTTAAGTAGTTCTAAGTTCTAGGGGACTGATGACCACAGCTGTTAAGTCCCATAGTGCTCAGAGCCATTTTGATAGGAATATCCCAAGTCCTTAAAAATGTCCCTCAGTATGGCCTGGTGTTAACTGTACTGAACGAGAGCCCCCTTCCTACTTCGAGTCATACAGCCTTCCGCCAAGACGTGCTACTCGACGTAGCAGTTCACCGGAAATCTCGAGCGAAACTCCTGCCCAGTTTTTCAGAACAGCCAATGGCTGTCGGTTTCTCCAAATATAAGTTGTGGCCACTGGACTGCGGCTGGGCTGGAGCTGCTTTGCAGCACCGGGGTTCACTTCCCACTCCTCCTCCTGCAGACACTCGACGGCCCGAGCCCCTGCAGACGTGTACTGCTGAGAGATGGCTTTCAGGCGGCGGGCCTGCACCCCCTGCTGTGCCACTGACTCCGGAATGTGGCCGCCCCAACGACGCAGGCCCTGAGGCAGCCCGTGCAGAAGCGCTGCTCCACCCGTGACACGCACCACGGAGTGGCCCCCTAGTTCACAATCCCCGTCCTTGTTAAATGTGGATTCTCAGCAAAAACATTGTGCCGCACTCTGCCTGCCAATTATACCTTGAGTATATAAACAGGCGATTAGTAACGTCATCCTCATTGCCTGCTTATGTTAAGGTTCTACATAACGTGTGCTCGGTCTCTTGCCACAAGCAAAATGTAAGTGCTGTACGATCTTTCACTGCTGCCACGACGATCTTGACGGGTGTCTGTGTTATGTGGACATCCAGAAACTTATCTGCAGGTATCAGAATATTCGTGTGACCGCTGATACTGGCACGGTTACGCAGCTGACGCAGCACACCCCTCCTGTGTGGAAATTCTCCGAAAGCATCATCCAACCACGCGGCAGGCCACAATCTGTCCCCTTTGATACTCGCCCATTTGGCTGCAGGAAGCACGTGCGCGTTTCCGTGGCGCAGCTGCCTGCGTGTTCCATACTCACGCACCAAACTGAGCCTTCTTGCTGTGAGCATTTCCTATCGGAGGGTAGACACAGATGGCTCTGTGGTAGCTGTGTCACTGCACTGTATGTCGGCGGACGGCGTTTAAACCATTATCAGCACATCTGCTGTCCGTCAGGTGGCGCATGTCATCACTGGATGACATCTTGTTATATACCGAGTCAACTATCCAAAAAATTTCAGCTTGAAACCAGTAAGGGTACGCCCATCATAAAAAATTTCCGTCCTCCTTTTCTGATTGCTAGTTTCGAAAATATTACTTTATTGTTTTCAAGAGGTAAGGTAAAAGCTTAGGGCCTGTATTTGTCAGAATAAATCTTTGTTAATGACATTTTTAATTTCTGAATGTGGCTGAAAGGGATCCTTCTGGTTATGAGGGTGACATTAAGGGCCAAAGTAGCATGCGTTGGGTTCTTCTTATATTTTTAGGAATACTCAAAGAAGTCACGAAACAATTTCATAAATTGCGTATGATTAGTTAAAGCGCCCAAAGCAAAAGTAAAAACACTGTCATGATGAAATAATGAATTCATTAAATGTGTGCTCGTCATACATTCAGTTTTCATTGCAGGCCATCCATACAACACTTTTCCGATTTCCCTGCCGCTACGAGGAGCACCGAGTAGCCCCACGCGTGAGCGCCTCAGCTGCAGCCCGAGTTTCTCGCAGCGCCGCCTCCGAGCAGCTGCCGCGGACACCAGCTGATCATTACGTGCGTGCCGGCTGCCTCTGCCACAGGCAGCCACTTGCTCACCTGTCACTGCGGGCACTCGCCCTCGCTCCACATACGGTCTACGCCCCCCGCCACTACGACAAGTAGCCAGCTTCCCCGACCCCCCTTCCCCCCCCCCCCCCTCCACGCCACTCTTCTATGGAGAGACAACCGCCGCTAAGGTATAATACACGAATCAAAAAGGAAAAAAAGAAAATTGTTGTTACTATCGAGATCTTTTGCAGAAGAGTAATCTTTGCTGGTTGTAGCTCTTCCACTATCAATGAAAAATACACCAAAGAATCCATAATAGACTACCGAGAATCAGTTTAGGTATCGAAGGCAGAATAAACTTACATAAAAAATGGAGACTGCACTTTTCCGAAGACCACAGGCATCGGTCGTTAATGCGCTGGAGTAAAGTACTGTTCTGCGACGAAAGCAGAGTGAACTTCCGTGGAAACGATGTTCGTACCGGGGTATGGAGATCTCGTGAGGAACGTAATAAGGAAGCTGCCGTGTTTCCAACAGTCAATTTTAGAGGGTACTCTATAAAGCTGTGGCAAGGAATTACCGCATACACTGGAACAGAATTGGTTATGGTCCACAGGAGGCATAACACACGTGTAATAGGGGAGAAGTATATCAACGAAATGCTTGATCCTTTGTACAACCTTCGGCACAAGATGTTGGGTAAAGATTTCTTCTAATGCACGACAACGCTCGTGACCATGTTGCAGCCCCAGCGCAAAATTTTCTTCGGCGACACAATATCAGTGTTCTAGAGTGGCCAGCATGTAGTCCCGAGGTAAACCCCATAGGACACGTATGGGATTTACTGAAGAAAGAGTCAGGACGCGTGCAAATCCTCCTGAACCGCTGCAGCGGTTGCAGGGAGCCTTACTAGTGGAGTGGCAAGGGACACCACAGGATTTCATTCGAAAGCTGATTCGAGGTATGCCGAGACGCTGTGCTGCCATTATTGAGCAGCAGAGGTCAACACGGGCTACAGGTGTGCATCGAGGCAAACAAACCTGTTTTTAACAACATTTTGAGAAGTTAATGCTGCCACTCACCGTACAGCGGAGATGCTGAGTCACAGATAGGCACAAAAAAGACTCTCACAAATAAAGCTTTCGGCCATTAAGATCTTCGTCAACACTAGACACACATACGCACACACACACACACACACACTCATGCAAAGGCAACTCTCACACACAAGTGAAGTCTCAGGCAACTGAAACCACACTTTTTTATGTGCAGTAAGATCTACTTCACTTTTGTGCTTCTTCACAGTTTCCTATACAAAAAAGGAAGCATTTTATTGTGATAAGACGTGGACTGTTGTGTAAACTAAGTTTTTTTTTGTAAAATCTAATATATTGACGTGTCTGGGACACCTGCGCAATCTCAATACTTCGCCAGAAGGTGATGAGAGTGACACTCATCGAAACGTCACGGAATTTCGACGCAGCCGCGAGGACTGGAACTCGAGAAGATTTTATCAGTACCAGTAACGTTCACCCACTAGCATGGCACATTTAAAAGGCGGAGAGGGATACATGACAAGTGAGTATTGTTATTCTTAGCCAAGTCTTTGACATCAGTAACCTTTTCCTGTAATATAAAAAGGGTTGATAGTTGCACACAATAAAACCGGTCATGGATGGTTGGATGAAGAGGGTTGTACGGGCGCACGACGGCAAGGTCTTCAGCGCCCACTCATTAACAGATTGAGACGGGTGTCAACAAAAGACTTAGAACAGAAGATAAAACACAGGTAACAAGGTTGGAAAAATATGGGCCTATCCACATCGAAACGTGGGACGGAGCATGCCGTCAACAGTAAAACATGGACAACACAAGACGAAAGTGGTAGAGGGAGCTAAGACAATATAGCAGATGGAAGTGGCCGGCTGACCGCAAGGAAGAAAGGGAGGAGCCAGCCACTTTGCAGTACAATAAAACCTCCAGCCTAAAAGTTTAGGCCAGAGTCCAGACACATCACAAAACTTTAAAAACATAGACACACACGTCTCATCATTAGCCTCCACTACTTCCTTTCGGAGCTCCTGCATTACTAGTCGACTGTTATGAGTATTGAGTTGTCCGATTTTTATTCTGGTCGTCATGGAAAATAAGTATGTATGTGGTCATGTGGCCAGGTTTTGTTCCAGTCGTATGCTAGCCGTCCGTTTGCTATCACTGATTGATGGTAAATTTCATCCAGGTCAAGTTTTTCTCCTCGTCTTTCAAACACTTTTTTGAGTAGGTCCCGCAGTGCTCCGAAGTCAGTGGGGAGGTTCACCGACTTTAATTGTATTCTGTCCACAGCTTCGATCACCGAGAAGGTTACCCTCCGTCCGTACTCATGTCCTACTCGGACAGTTTGCTTTTCGCGGCACCCACAGCACAGAACTGAATCTGGAGCTCTCCTCGGCCGAGAAAGCGTAGCGCGCAGCGGCAGCCTTGCGCGCGCCTCACAGGCTCAGGCCGAACCGCCGCGCGAACCACTCCGCATCACTCCTGATCTTGTCACACGGTGCATTATCGTACCTAAAAATGCCACTGGAGGCGGGAAACACGATCTGCGTGAGGAGGTGTGCGATGCTCCTTGGCGCGTCATGGAGCCTTGCAACAGCAGCACTTGATCCACGGATGCCCACGAGAATGAGCCGGTTTCGATAACACAACCGCAAGGTTGCGCAACCAGACGAATAAGAAGATGGCGCCGCTCTATGGCGTGACCGTGCAAACGGCGAGGGTGACATCTTCGACTTGCGGAAGCTGCTGGGCGTCCCGGTTACGATGGAGGCTCTCGCGACCAGCATGGATCCCCAGCCCCAGTGCTTCAAGTGCCAGGGTGAGGGTCACGCCACGAAGTACTGCCGCAATGCGGCGCGATGCGTCAAGTGCTCTGGAGAGCACGACAGCCGCGCCAGCGACCGCGGTAGAGAAGCTTCACCGAGTTGCGCCCTGTGTGGCGGCCCGCAAGTCGCCAGCTGGCGCCGCTGCCCGGCTTTTTCGAGCCACAGTCGCGGTGAGGAGATCGCGGCCGCACCGACGCAGCGGAAGAGACGGCGACGACGGGTGCAGAACAGTCAGGCTCAGCCGAGGCAGCTCCTCCCGCCAAAAGTGGGGACGACCGCCCGGAGGCGGACGGCGGACGTTCGAGATGCAGCCCGCGTCCCTGTGAAGAGCAGCGGCGTCAACATCAGCACCGCCTTGGCGGAAGCCACAGCAGCCCTCAAAGCCGTCATGGCGGCAGAGAGGGCAGCCTTTGCAGCCGCCTTAGCTGCAGAGAAGGAAGGGGCCTCGAGGCAGCTGCTTGCAGTTGTCGCCCGAGGCCTCCGTGCAGCAGAAGGGGTTCGAACCCCTACGAACGCTCCCGCAACCCCGCAGAAGGGCGTTCGGGTGCCTCCCCCGCCGGCCGCCACAGCAGCGCCGCAGGGGAAGGATACCGTGAAGACGAACGCCGCCCCAACGGTACCGGCGGCAGAACCCGCTAGGGACGGACAAGCCAAAAGGGCAGCCTACGTCGCGCATGCGCGAGAGAACGGCCTGGAGCTCTCCGATGATACTGCGGCGCAGTACGGCGAGCAAGCAGAGCTGCCGGAGGAGCAGCTGCGGCAGAGCTGCGCCACGCAGCAGCAGGGGACGCCGGCCAACAGCGAGCTGCCGCCGTTCAGCACCAGCCCGATGACGTTGTGCCAGGTCACCGACGACGCGCCGCAGCAGAGGGCTCGAGGCGACGCACTGGGTTGCCGCACCGGACTCCATTAATTATAACGACCACGGCACTGACACGAAACCTTCTTGCACGATACCCGCCATTACCATAACCCACTGTGTGAACTGTCGCGGTCATCAAGGCATCCACTACTGCTCTTACTACCCGACCTAACTATCACACTTTTTTCCCTCTGCCCTTCAAACCGCCTACCCTTCGTTCGACTTTCGACCCAATCTATCTCCAGATGAGCGCCTATAAATGGTTAGCCTCAACCAGACGTACGCAAACATCGCAGTACCTACATCCTGCGACACCTCACTTTAGTGATCACTAACCCTTATGCACAGATGGCGATAGACCTTTTGAGTGGGCCACCATGCCGGTGAGGGCGTGGAGGGGCTCCACCTCCACTCCATCAAATATGAAATTGGTGGGTTCCTATGATTTACGCATGACGCCGAATAACCCGCTTTACATTGCCATACCTTGTTGAAGACGAACATGTAAACCATGTAGGTCCTTCTGTCTCGACTGCTGGAAAAGCTTTGACATCCTTGTACATTTTCTTCTTTGTGTCACGTTTCTTCGTCAATACTCACTTACTTAATATTTTTCCATATCCACTGACCTGTAATTTTTTGGTAAGCAACTGTATTTTTTGACATCGAGAAGGCCTACGATACCACTTGGAGGTGTCTCATTCTGGAGCAGCTTCACGAATGGGGTTTTCGTGGTTCTCTTTCTCTTTTTATTCATTGTTTCCTCTCGTGACGATATTTTAGATTCCGAATTGGTGACGTCCTGTCTGACCGCTTTGAGCAGGAGAACGGTGTCCCTCAGGCTGGCGTTTTAAGTGTGACTGTTTTTGCCATAGCTATTAATAACACTACCTCTATAATGCAAAGTCCTGTCCAGTGGTCCTTGTTTGTGGATGATTTCTCTTTGTTTTGTTCTTCTTCTTCAAGCCTTCCAACGACAATGCATCAGTTGCAACTTACTCTTAGACGTTTGGATGACTGGGCGCAGAAGAGTGGTTTTAAGTTTTCCACCGAGAAGTGCCTATGTGTTCTTTTTCACCGTTCTCGTTCGATTTTAACCTTCCCTGAGTTGAGGATGAGGGACACTGTCCTTACTTTTAAAGACACGGTGAGACTTCTGGGTCTCGTTTTTGACTCAAAGCTTACGTGGTTACCTCATCTTAAAGACCTGAAACGACGGTCACATCACGCTTTAAGTACACAGTACATGGGGAGCCGAAAGGACTTGTGTGCTCCAGTTTTACAGGCCGTTTGTGCGATCTCGGCTCGATTATGGGTGCACGGTGCATGGCTCTGCGAGGCCTTCTTACTTAAAGATGTTGGACGTTTGGCAGCATGAAGGGCTTCGGTAGGCCACTGGGGCATTCAGAACTAGTCCCATACCAAGCCTCTGTGCAGAGGCTGGTGAACCGCCACTTCATATGCGGCGACGGCTACTTATGGTGCACCAGGCGTATAAAACTCTGTCCACACCATACACACCTGCATATCATACAATTGCTTAGCTTCCTCTGGCACGGCTATTTCATAACCGGCAACGAGCGACGCAGCCCTATGGGATTCGCGCACAGGATTGCCTCTCTGCGATGGATATGGCTGGTCTTCATGTTTTTTCCTTCGTGGTTAGAGAAACTTTCCCCCTTGGCTCCTCCGGAGACACAGACTTATTTTAGATTTGACTAATTTTAAGAAAGATAGTACACCAGATTTTACATTCCAATCTCAGTTTTTTAACATTTTAGATGCACATCACGGTTTCACCGTCGTTTACACTGATGGCTACAAACAGGAGAATTTCCTTGGCTGTTCTGTAGTGTTCCCTGGTCATGTTACCCGGATTCGCCTCCCTGATGAATATACTGTTTTCGCAGCGGAGCTCCACGCGGTCCTGAAGGCACTGGAGCAGATGAATCGTGTTCGGGGCAATCGATTGCTCCGATTCCCTTAGTGCCTTACAATCATTACAGAATCTGTACCCAACTGAGGAGATGGTCCAGCTGATGTATGACCAACTGTACTTGCTCCAGCGGCGGGGTAAGGAGGTGTCCTACTGCTGGGTGCCTGGTCATGTAGGAATATGGGGCAATGAACAGGCCGATCGGGCTGCCAAGGAGGCCTGCAGAGAGCAGGGTGTGGTCCAGTGTCCTATTCCCTTGCAGTCTGTCATTTCTGGACTCCACAAGAATGGCATGGAGTTGTGGGAGGAAGAATGGCTGGCGGTGACGGCCAATAAATTGCGGTTGGTGAACCCAACAACTCGGCCGTGACGTTCCTCCTGCCGGTTGCTCAGGCGGGAAGAGGTGGCCCTCACGCGTCTTCGGATCGGGCACTGTCCTCTCACACATAGCTTTCTATTACGGCGGGAGGATCCCCCGTTTTGTGATGCTTGTTGTGTGCAGATCTCTGTCCGCCACATTTCAACAGACTGCATTTTATACCGTGATGCAAGGGCAGAAGCACAAGTTGATGGGGATCTGCCCTGTATTTTAGCTAATGATGAGACGTGTGTGTCTACGTTTTTAAAGTTTTGTGATGTGTCTGGACTCTGGCCTAAACTTTTAGGCTGGAGGTTTTATTGTACTGCAAAGTGGCTGGCTCCTCCCTTTTTTCCTTGCGGTCAGCCGGCCACTTCCATCTGCTATATTGTCTTAGCTCCCTCTACCACTTTCGTCTTGTGTTGTCCATGTTTTACTGTTGACGGCATGCTCCGTCCCACGTTTCGATGTGGATAGGCCCATATTTTTCCAACCTTGTTACCTGTGTTTTATCTTCTGTTCTAAGTCTTTTGTTGACACCCGTCTCAATCTGTTAATGAGCGGGCGCTGAAGACCTTGCCGTCGTGCGCCCGTACAACCCTCTTCATCCAACCATCCATGACCGGTTTTATTGTGTGCAACTATCAACCCTTTTTATATTACAGGAAAAGGTTACTGATGTCAAAGACTTGGCTAAGAATAACAATACTCACTTGTCATGTATCCCTCTCCGCCTTTTAAATGTGCCATGCTAGTGGGTGAACGTTACTGGTACTGATAAAATCTTCTCGAGTTCCAGTCCTGGCGGCTGCGTCGAAATTCCGAGACGTTTCGATGAGTGTCACTCTCATCATCTTCTGGCGAAGTATTGAGATTGCGCAGGTGTCCCAGACACGTCAATATATTAGATTTTACAAAAAAAAAACTTAGTTTACACAACAGTCCACGTCTTATCACAAGAAAATGCTTCATTTTTTGTATAGGAAACTGTGAAGAAGCACAAAAGTGAAGTAGATCTTACTGCACATAAAAAAGTGTGGTTTCAGTTGCCTGAGACTTCACTTGTGTGTGAGAGTTGCCTTTGCATGAGTGTGTGTGTGTGTGTGTGTGCGTATGTGTGTCTAGTGTTGACGAAGATCTTAATGGCCGAAAGCTTTATTTGTGAGAGTCTTTTTTGTGCCTATCTGTGACTCAGCATCTCCGCTGTACGGTGAGTGGCAGCATTAACTTCTCAAAATGTTGTTAAAAACAGGTTTGTTTGCCTCGATGCACACCTGTAGCCCGTGTTGACCTCTGCTGCTCAATAATGGCAGCACAGCGTCTCGGCATACCTCGAATCAGCTTTCGAATGAAATCCTGTGGTGTCCCTTGCCACTCCACTAGTAAGGCTCCCTGCAACCGCTGCAGCGGTTCAGGAGGATTTGCACGCGTCCTGACTCTTTCTTCAGTAAATCCCATACGTGTCCTATGGGGTTTACCTCGGGACTACATGCTGGCCACTCTAGAACACTGATATTGTGTCGCCGAAGAAAATTTTGCGCTGGGGCTGCAACATGGTCACGAGCGTTGTCGTGCATTAGAAGAAATCTTTACCCAACATCTTGTGCCGAAAGTTGTACAAAGGATCAAGCATTTCGTTGATATACTTCTCCCCTATTACACGTGTGTTATGCCTCCTGTGGACCATAACCAATTCTGTTCCAGTGTATGCGGTAATTCCTTGCCACAGCTTTATAGAGTACCCTCTAAAATTGACTGTTGGAAACACTGCAGCTTCCTTATTACGTTCCTCACGAGATCTCCATACCCCGGTACGAACATCGTTTCCACGGAAGTTCACTCTGCTTTCGTCGCAGAACAGTACTTTACTCCAGCGCATTAACGACCGATGCCTGTGGTCTTCGGAAAAGTGCAGTCTCCATTTTTTATGTAAGTTTATTCTGCCTTCGATACCTAAACTGATTCTCGGTAGTCTATTATGGATTCTTTGGTGTATTTTTCATTGATAGTGGATGAGCTACAACCAGCAAAGATTACTCTTCTGCAAAAGATCTCGATAGTAACAACAATTTTCTTTTTTTCCTTTTTGATTCGTGTATTATACCTTAGCGGCGGTTGTCTCTCCATAGAAGAGTGGCGTGGAGGGGGGGGGGGAAGGGGGGTAGGGGAAGCTGGCTACTTGTCGTAGTGGCGGGGGGCGTAGACCGTATGTGGAGCGAGGGCGAGTGCCCGCAGTGACAGGTGAGCAAGTGGCTGCCTGTGGCAGGGGCAGCCGGCACGCACGTAATGATCAGCTGGTGTCCGCGGCAGCTGCTCGGAGGCGGCGCTGCGAGAAACTCGGGCTGCAGCTGAGGCGCTCACGCGTGGGGCTACTCGGTGCTCCTCGTAGCGGCAGGGAAATTGGAAAAGTGTTGTATGGATGGCCTGCAATGAAAACTGAATGTATGACGAGCACACATTTAATGAATTCATTATTTCATCATGACAGTGTTTTTACTTCTGCTTTGTGCGCTTTAACTAATCATACGCAATTTATGAAATTGTTTCGTGACTTCTTTGAGTATTCCTAAAAATATAAGAAGAACCCAACGCATGCTACTTTGGCCCTTAATGTCACCCTCATGACCAGAAGGATCCCTTTCAGCCACATTCAGAAATTAAAAATGTCATTAACAAAGATTTATTCTGACAAATACAGGTCCTAAACTTTTACCTTGCCTCTTGAAAACAATAAAGTAATATTTTCGAAACTAGCAATCAGAAAAGGAGGACGGAAAATTTTTATGATGGGCGTACCCTTACTGGTTTCAAGCTGAATTTTTTTGGATAGTTGACTCGGTATATAACAAGATGTCATCCAGTGATGACATGCGCCACCTGACAGACAGCAGATGTGCTGATAATGGTTTAAACGCCGTCCGCCGACATACAGTGCAGTGACACAGCTACCACAGAGCCATCTGTGTCTACCCTCCGATAGGAAATGCTCACAGCAAGAAGGCTCAGTTTGGTGCGTGAGTATGGAACACGCAGGCAGCTGCGCCACGGAAACGCGCACGTGCTTCCTGCAGCCAAATGGGCGAGTATCAAAGGGGACAGATTGTGGTCTGCCGCGTGGTTGGATGATGCTTTCGGAGAATTTCCACACAGGAGGGGTGTGCTGCGTCAGCTGCGTAACCGTGCCAGTATCAGTGGTCACACGAATATTCTGATACCTGCAGATAAGTTTCTGGATGTCCACATAACACAGACACCCGTCAAGATCGTCGTGGCAGCAGTGAAAGATCGTACAGCACTTACATTTTGCTTGTGGCAAGAGACCGAGCACACGTTATATAGAACCTTAACATAAGCAGGCAATGAGGATGACGTTACTAATCGCCTGTTTATATACTCAAGGTATAATTGGCAGGCAGAGTGCGGCACAATGTTTTTGCTGAGAATCCACATTTAACAAGGACGGGGATTGTGAACTAGGGGGCCACTCCGTGGTGCGTGTCACGGATGGAACAGCGTTTCTGCACGGGCTGCCTCAGGGCCTGCGTCGCTGGGGCGGCCACATTCCGGAGTCAGTGGCACAGCAGGGGGTGCAGACCCGCCGCCTGAAAGCCATCTCTCAGCAGTAAACGTCTGCAGGGGCTCGGGCCGTCGAGTGTCTGCAGGAGGAGGAGTGGGAAGTGAACCCCGGTGCTGCAAAGCAGCTCCAGCCCAGCCGCAGTCCAGCGGCCACAGCGTAGATTTGGAGAAACCGACAGCCATTGGCTGTTCTGAAAAACTGGGCAGGAGTTTTGCTCGAGATTTCCGGTGAACTGCTACGTCGAGTAGCACGTCTTGGCGGAAGGCTGTATGACTCGAAGTAGGAAGGGGGCTCTCGTTCAGTACAGTTAACACCAGGCCATACTGAGGGACATTTTTAAGGACTTGGGATATTCCTATCAAAATGGCTCTGAGCACTATGGGACTTAACAGCTGTGGTCATCAGTCCCCTAGAACTTAGAACTACTTAAACCTAACAAACCTAAGGACATCACACACATCCATGCCCGAGGCAGGATTCGAACCTGCGACCGCAGCAGTCGCGCGGTTCCGGACTGAGCGCCTAGAACCGCTAGACCACCGCGGCCGGCGTATTCCTATCAATCGAAAATTTAATTTACTAATGAAAAATCGATTTTGACAATAAATTTTGTACATATATGGCCAAAAATTCGTTATCTTTTTTATTATTTATCATCCCCTTCCAACACCACAACATCGACGTGCAAGACCCGACTGGTGACGTCGGAGGATCACCTGGAAGGTGGAATGACGCAGCTGCTCTTCAGCGATGAAACCAGATTCCGCCTGCACGCAAGCGACGGTCGTTCGTGCTTACGACACTGACCTGTTGACCTCTGTTTCGTAGAGTGCATTCGTCGAAGACGCACTGGCCTAGTTCGAGGCCCCACGGTCTGGGATGCGATAAGCTACACTTTTCATTCACCTTTTGTTGCTGTGGAGGAGATGCTAATGCAGAGTGTTGTTAACACGTTCTTTCGACGTTCTTGCAATGGGTGATGTGTTGTTGCAAAAGGAAAATGCTCGCTAACACACTGTCCGTGAAAGTCGACGTTCTGTGAATGCCGCGCAGCAACTACCGTGGCCAGCACGATCAGCAGACCTGTCAGCAGTCGAGTACCTGTGCGGTGTGACGTGGCGAGAAGTGACTCGTGCGACTCGTCAACCGACAACTCTCACAGAGCTGCGTGAACAGGTCGACCAGGCGAGGCACGGCGTATCCCAGGACAGTACTCGCCACGTGTACGATCGACTGGATGCCAGGGTCAGCGCAACTCTGGCGCCTGTGGGCGCCGCGCTACGAAGTAATACGGGTGTCACACCAACGGTCGATGCATGGTACCTTAGAACGATTTATGCTTCGTCCTATTGATCTATAAGTGTAACCATTTTTTGTACTTATATGCACTGTTGCAATAATAAATCGAAAGTGAATTGGAAACCTCTAGAAGGGTGTACTTCTTTTCTGGCAGTGTACTTCAGCCGGCTTTTGACGGAAAGCTATCTGGAGCCGAGGCATAAAGAACATGACATGGGCTTCATGTTGGATAATATTAGGTTTAATAACTTTTGGTAGTCACTTCCCCCGTGTCAAGTAATTTATCCTTTTGAGTTTTTATCAGAATATCAGCACGACAATCTAGAAGTGTCAGATGTATTATATGAAGCAGTAGTGGGCAATGCCAGATGAAATGCTACCTCAGAGTGAGTAGACCTACAGAATGCTCATTAAGAGAAATTATTATAATAATATTCGTTCGAATCTTCATATCTTACACTATTCTCGTTCACTGATATTTACCAACAAATGAAAAATTATTTACATTAGTAACTGCTAGAAAAAAAGTGCTCTGCATGATTTTTGAGCTGTTGCAATGTCGATGGTCTGCATGAAAAGGGTACATCCTTACCACTTCTCTCTCGTTGTCAATAGCTCCATTTTTTATGTGAACAAACCAGTATTACGCAGTTATACGATGCTTGGGATACAAGAGGGTATTGTGAAAAATAGTGCCTCGTTATTTTTATGTGACATTTTTAAAGCCCTTTAAATAAAATTTATAACATTTTTATTCTTCATGTGAAAATATTTATTACTCAACTGGCGACGAACGCATTTCTCGTGACGAGAGACGAATTCATCGATTCCTTCGCAGTGTTTAACGTTGTTGACAGAGCGACAAATTCACCACTATCAAAGTGAAGTCATCAACAGTGTTTGGAAGTAAATGTTTTGGAAACAGACGAAAATCGTGGAGGGAGGGGGGGGGCGGATCAAGGTGGGGCAGCATAGATGATGATCAGTGACAGCGAAGGCAACGCGTCGGATTGCTGCAGATGCCGCACGGCTCGTGTGTTCTAGCGTAGTCACGTTGAAGGAGAAGATGCTCCATGTATGGACGACCTCTTCGAATTCGTGCTTTCAGTTTTCTATGGGTCTCGCAGTCCGTTCCAGAGCTAATGGTGGTGCCATTGGAAGTGAATACCAAACGCACCGGAACTTGAACATCCTACAGTACTATGTGTGTGACTTTCCCTCCTGGCAGCATGGCTGGTGATCTTTTGTAGTGGAACTCGATTAATACTCTCTTGTTTTCGGAGTCAAAATGGTGAATGTAGCTTTCGGCAGCTGTCACAATACTGCTAAGGAGCCAATCAGTCTCACGCTCAAAAAGAAATGTTGTGCCAGACCTGGACTTGAGCCCGTATTTCCCAGTTTACGCAAGTGCCTTAACTGATTTGGCTATGTGATCGTACAACCAGGGCCGATCTGCATTTCAGGCAATCATCATGCAAACTCGATTACGGCCACTGTTTCTCACACACCGAGACAGTTACATTACACAGCACCACGTCACACAGTACAATTCGGATCACTGTAGCGGCAAAGGCTTGCAGCCATCGTCAGTTAAGGTGGAAACTGGACTGAGTAATATGCAAAGCGTGTAATATCTGAAGCGATAATCAGAACAGAGCAACAAATTTGGTGGCATTGCCTTTTAGCACTCCCTTGTAGTTATTGCTTCCCACCCTGAATCCAACAGCCTTGCCACAGTGGTGACACGTGTTCCTGTCAGATCACGGAAGCTAAGTGACGTCGGGCTTAGCTAGCACTTGTCTGCACTGGTCTGCCGAGCGCTGCTAGTGTGCAGTCAGCCCTTGTGAGGCCAGTTGATGAGCCGCTTCATTGTGAAGTAGCGCCTCCAGTCACGAAAACTGACAACGGACACGAAAGCGGTGCGTTGACCACACGCCACTCCATATCCGCATCAAGTGGCATGTGGTCAACGCACCGCTTTCGTGTCCGTTGTCACTTGGGCTACCTCCACTAACCTAAGTCACCCGACCGCCACCTCTTCCTAGGAATTGGTGGGAAGTTTGAATTTTGGAGGGAAGATAGGTCAATTGGGCTACCTCTACCAATCTATGAAAATGGCGAGAAAGGAAGGGCACTTGGACTACCTCCACTAACCTAAGTCACTTGACTGCTACCTCTTCTTAGGGATTGGAGGGAAAAGGACTTGGCCTGTGCTGGACATGTTGTGTTGTTGTGGTCTTCAGTCCTGAGACTGGTTTGATGCAGCTCTCCATGCTACTCTATCCTGTGCAAGCTTCTTCATCTCCCAGTATCTACTGCAACCTACATCCTTCTGAATCTGCTTAGTGTATTCATCTCTTGGTCTCCCTCTACGATTTTTACCCTCCACACTGCCCTCCAATGCTAAATTTGTGGTCCCTTGACGCCTCAAAACATGTCCTACCAACCGATCCCTTCTTCTAGTCAAGTTGTGCCACAAACTTCTCTTCTCCTCAATCCTATTCAATACCTCCTCATTAGTTACGTGATCTACCCACCTTATCTTCAGCATTCTTCTGTAGCACCACATTTCGAAAGCTTCTATTCTTTTCTTGTCCAAACTAGTTATCGTCCATGTTTCACTTCCATACATGGCTACACTCCATACAAATACTTTCAGAAACGACTTCCTGACACTTAAATCTATACTCGATGTTAACAAATTCCTCTTCTTGAGAAATGCTTTCCTTGCCATTGCCAGTCTACATTTTATATCCTCTCTACTTCGACCATCATCGGTTATTTTACTCCCTAAATAGCAAAAATCCTTTACTACTTTAAGTGTCTCATTTCCTAATCTAATTCCCTCAGCATCACCTGACTTAATTTGACTACATTCCATTATCCTCGTTTTGCTTTTGTTGATGTTCATCTTATATCCTCCTTTCAAGACACTGTCCATTCCGTTCAACTACTCTTCCAAGTCCTTTGCTGTCTCTGACAGAATTACAATGTCATCGGCGAACCTCAAAGTTTTTACTTCTTCTCCATGAATTTTAATACCTACTCCGAATTTTTCTTTTGTTTCCTTTACTTTTTGCTCAATATACAGATTGAATAACATCGGGGAGAGGCTACAACCCTGTCTTACTCCTTTCCCAACCACTGCTTCCCTTTCATGCCCCTCGACTCTTATAACTGCCATCTGGTTTTTGTACAAACTGTAAATAGCCTTTCGCTCCCTGTATTTTACCCCTGCCACCTTCAGAATTTGAAAGAGAGTATTCCAGTTAACATTGTCAAAAGCCTTCCCTAAGTCTACAAATGCTAGAAACGTAGGTTTGCCTTTTCTTAATCTTTCTTCTAAGATAAGTCGTAAGGTCAGTATTGCCTCACGTGTTCCAACATTTCTACGGAATCCAAACTGATCTTCCCCGAGGTCGGCTTCTACCAGTTTTTCCATTCGTCTGTAAAGAATTCGCGTTAGTATTTTGCAGCTGGACATAAGTCTTTTCATTTTGCATGCATTATTTATTTAAACAATTAGAGGCAGTAAAGTAGGTCACTTGGACTACCTCCACTTACCTAAGTCATCAGACCGCAACATAGTCCTAGATTAATGGGAAAAGGACTTGACCTGTGTTGGACATAAGTCTTTATTATTTTGCATGCACCAGTCTTTATTTAAACAATTTGATGCAGTACAGCCATCCAGTGTGTTCACTATGGGGTCTGGTGTCCAACTGATCGAGTACACATTACTGCCCCTATAGGGTGCTGTTGTCCATTCTGTGACGAAATCCAAGGTGGTAGTCTGTGGTGGAGAGGAGGGGGGGGGGGGACGGCGCGAAACAGTGTGGTCAACATGGGGTCTGGAGTCCAACGGACCTAGTACACGGTACCACCACCAGAGGTGCTGTAATCCGTTCCATGATTTAATCCAAGATGGCCACCATGACGTCAGCTGATGGAAAAGTACTGTTATCCAAGATGGCGGGGAACAGTGTATTTACCACGAGGTCCAGGCCTAGTACGCAATATCACCACCAGAGAGTGCTGTTGTCCATTCTGTGACATAATTCAAGATGGTGGTGGGAAATGGAGGGAAACAGTGTGGTCGCCACTAGGTCTGCCCTAGTATACAGTAATGTCACCAGAGGGTGTTCCCATCCATTCAATGACATAACCCAAGATGACTGTCTGGAGGGAAAAATGACTCAGCCTGTACTGGGCTGCTGGAGAGAGGAAGGAGTGTACTTTATTTATTTTGGAACAATTATTTAGGGATGGATATGAGATAGTATATTTACCACACTGACACAAAACACAGGCTCTGACATGCTCAGGGTCATGCCACACAGCCCCTAAATAACACTCTGCAGACATGCAAACAACTCCTAAATTACTGAAATAGTTTCAATACAGACATGCAAACTCCTAAATAATGCAGTACACTTATGTGCAGACACGAAATCTACCTGTAAACTGTCCAAATAACACATAGCACAGCTTACAGACCTGCTAGCAACATAATGCAACAGTCACACAATCAACGTGCACAAGCACCGCCCACCATCCCCTGTCCTCTAGACCACACAGGAGGCTACCGGCAGCGCCTGCAAAGTGACGCAGCTGTCTGCTGTCAAACCATGCACAGGCATCCTAAAGCATGAGGCGGCGACATCCCTTTCATACATGGTACCTGAGAAATTTCTCTCGAAACACATGTTCACTTATGCACCGTTTCTGATGCGATGGGAGCAAAGACTTATTTGCAGAGCGCAGACGTTCCAAGAGCGAGCGTGCATCGAGGCCACTACCAGATGTAAGCCAGTGCGAGCCATCGCTCTCATGCTGCTGGTACCTGCAGCAAACAGGTGAAAGTTGCTTCTGTTTTTGGGTATACAGTTAGAGTTCTCTGAGCGTTATACTAACGTCACAGAACTCCAATGCGCGCTCACACTAGTTCCATATGTGAGACACCTCTGAGGAGCGCATGTGTTTCACCATTGCTGATGCAACACCTGGGGATAGTGACATCGTTGAATAGCACAGGGTGCATTGTTCCAAGCGTGACATGTGAGACGCATCTAGCCATACTTAACTGCCCCAGCATGAGTTAATGCTCGCTTTCTTGATGTCTTAGCTTGTATGCACAGAAATTCTTGCCCTAACAGAACCTGTTTACAAAAATAGTGCAGAATAACATCGAATGCGGTCTTCCTAGCGGTCCTAATGTGCTACACCATCCACTACATGTTATCCTTCCTGCTTTCAACGCACATGGACGTTCCCACCACTATGTTGAGACTCCTATATCCCAGCACAAAAGAATGTCTTGTGACTCAGTCGAGCATTATGTTTGGCTCTTATCGAAATTACCCGGCGAATTACTGATGCCGTTGGTATCGAAGCACTGTCTGCCATTTCTTTCTTTCTGCAGATGAGACTTTCAGAATTAAACCCTGCAAAGTGCCCCTACATGTCGTCAAATACATAAAGACTCTTACTCAATTACACTGCTCTCCCACTGAGGACAGGAGCTTGAATATTAGAGTGCAACTACAATTTACAACCCAGAAATATATCACTGCTTACTGTGTCGATGTAGTAAACATTCAATTCCTATCCTGCACCATACAAAATCATTCCTTTTACATCATTCGTACATATACCGTGAAGACAGACAGCATCGTATATACCCCTCGCAGCACTAGATATTTCCCTGCGAGGTCGGCGGCCATATATGCCCAGTGGGTGACCAGAGCACCCTCAGCAGACCGAAGTCACTCTCAGAACTGTTCTACAAACTCGGGCCCTCTTCCCCTCGGCACAAACGTGTTACTGTTTCTAGTCCGGACCTGCTTGCTTGCTTGCTTTTCTACACCCAGTAGCCTACTGATCGATCGTGCAACATAATTTAGAAGATACAGAATGGAAATTATTTCTCTGTAAAACCCGAACCTTTAGCGCTTATCCAGCCTCTGAAGACCTTTACGTGAGAACTCGAAACAAATAGAAGAAACTGATATATCCAGTCACGAACACTGATGTCCGTGATGTTACAGATTCCAAATCATCCCTATAATTTACAAGTCAACTAATGTGTTTCTCATGTCTAGAGAACTAGTAAACGTGTCTTTCACCTGCTAGATGCACACACCACAATCCATCTTCCCTCAGCTAAATAAAGGCGCGAAATGTGCAGAAGCAGTGAACCGAACAATTTACATGGGAGGGAATAACGGTCCAGCACAAACACACCTCCATTTTCAATCTTCTCAATTTTCCAAGTGATCACGAAAGCTATCCAACACATACTCACTATTAGTTCGCTATTCGATCGTCTAGAGGATGACACAGTTGAGTCATCTACATTCACACGGCTCCTACCATTAGCGGGAAACGTGACTAATTTGCGCACAGGTCACCTACGCTGCACGCGTAGACAGAATCATCATCCTAAGAAACCACCCTCATATATATTTTATGCCTGTAATTACAACTAAATGTTAGGATTGCAGTCTCAATTGAATGGCGCTCGACAATGAGCGAAGTATCGGAAATACACCCCGCTGACGGCAGTGGCTCTGGAAATAGAAACATCTGTACCATAGTTATCACTTTAGATACTCTTCCCATTGCATATTTTGGAACACAAACACATACTTCATAAGCCTCATGCTCAGGGTGAATCTATCACGCATCCCCTACTACTACTATGTGTAATACTTCGCGAATAAATGACTGCAGACAATACAAAATAATACTGACTGAAAATCAGCGATGGCTGGACATATCTAATAAGTCTTTCTTGTGAATGTTTCCACTGTGTCTTAGAAAGGTAGGCGTAATCGTCTCATATGTTAAAAAACCCGATCGCAACAACTACTCTATGTTACTGTCACAAGCGCTCCTAGTTCTACAAATGCACACAAGTATCCATGTTAATGTTATACTTGCTTTATAAATCGAGGTACGACATTACCTCTGAATGAGGTGGTTTTTTTGTCCAGTCAGATACCGAGACGGTGATCGCTGGAGTGTATATTATCATACCAGCAATCCGGTTACACATAGCCCATGACGCAACCTCATGACAAAATCGTTGAATTTTGAAAGTGATTCGGTTAAGGAACGTAGTATGAATCCGCTATCTGCAACTCCCTCACACCACTAGATGTTTCCATAGTATTTGTAACGTATTCTGTCTCGATACCATGTCAGAAGTTCTGCGATATATCCACTGAATTATAAGCGATGACTGATTGAGAAGGATCACAAACAGTAGTAGATGGTGTGCTGATTGAGGGGGTAAGAAAATGTACACTAGCTTTCAGATCTCTAGTGTTACGCTATCCATTAGAAATGATGTCTATGATTTGGAATCAGGTCTTTCCATTCGATCAGATACCTTTAATGATTACAACCACTACTCAATCATATTTCTGGAACTCTCATATGTGCTACAGTAAAATTTCAGCTTAGTTTCAGTCAGCCCCTGCGCATCTTGCAACTGATCCCATTTCTACAGCTTTGCACATGTGATCGTTCCAATTTAAGTCGGAACTGAGGAGAAGTCGGAGATAGCCATATCCATCACCTTCTGCAACCCATGCAAAAACAGAACGACCCGAGTTAGTGCCACAGGACCGCGTTTTGACCATTCGGTGGAAATGCGTGCATTGTGGTGCGTCTATAAACCAGATACAGATACTACAGTCCGAAGCAGATCCGCATCTATTCACATCTATCAGCCCAACACACTATCATCACTATTCTGTACCATCCAACAGAGAAAAATTACGAACTTTAAAAGGTCCACCAACTTCATCTGATACTAGGCACCTATGCTGGCACGATAACACATAGCTGTGGTGGGAGTCCAGTGTGGAGGGAGAAACGTCACAATGCTTCCCAGAATAGCATTCCTAATGGTACAGCCGTCCGTCATTGCTGCTGCCGGTGTGGGACGATGCCATTAAATATACAGCATTCGACCCACTGCAGAGGCCAGTTTAAGGTTTCATCACCTGTACTGTAGGAGGATGATCGTATCCCAGGACTATACCGTAAATCACAAGAGACGCTCCCTGTGACCTTGCCTCGTTGTTTGAAACATTATTTGTTTCTGCTGTAGCACACTTTGTACATCACCATACATTTTGTTTTTCATGCCATGAATTCGAGGTCTGTGTCAGGTTCTAAACTGACATTAAAACGTTCTGATCCACGGCCTCTCGCAGAAAACTAAATGTCACACCATGTAAATCATGTTATTACTGAGACTGCCGTAACACGCCACACACACACAAACAGTGGATGATTTCAAATAAAAGAGAGTTACAACATAGGCAAATTGGGGGAGTTTTTGCAGTGTTGTGGATGATTTCCAAATTAAAGCTCGAAAGTGATTCACGAGCTATACATTTATACTCATCTGTCATAGTCACGGAATAGCTGATGACTCTACATTCCGTTTTCACTGATTCATCATACTGCGGTCATGTACGTGATCACTGTTTCGGTGCTATCCATCCCAGAAAATGCTGTCCATCCACCAAAACTATTTCTCCAACTCAAACAAGCGATATCAGTCAGCCATTATGTGGTAACCAACAGCGTGCCAGTGCATGCATGGGATGGAAAAGACACCATCGATGTACTCTAATAATAAGCATCACAGTTGGTAGCGTGAACAATTTTAGCAATTTTACAGTAATTTCAATACCGACCAGTGATGTGACAGCACGTTTCTCTATTTCAGTATCATAGCTAAACCAGTCCTTCTCCACTTCGCGAGTATCATTGCGAACGTGGATAGATGACTGTGCAGTACGCCCATTCATTGTTAATTCTCGAACACATACACCATCAAAGTATATCAGACAGCATTCTACATATTTCTAACACCTCGAGCATAGTGCCTAATTTACGATCCATCTCTCAGCATATGGGAGTCACAGAGCACTCTCACTGTCTTACGGTAAAATTAGAGAGTGAAAGACCCTCCTCACACTGTCATTGACCAACCTGCCCTGCAGCTCCATTAGCGATTTAATCTGCAACTGGCCACGTCTCGTGAATGAATGGAGCTTGCCAAGTCCTCACCCATCCAAGTGCACAAGATTTCTCGAGATGTACCCATGTCGAGGAGGTTAGCACTCCTTATCGATGTATAGTAACAGATTTGAAAGTGTCGTGATGTAATAGCAGACGGTTAAGAAGAACAAGAAACGAATGATTTTTATGCGTGAAGGAGCTCCAGACGAACAGAGTTCAAAGCATTTTTACGTAAATCAACGAAGCTATCAATTTTAAAGTATTATTCCAGAGTCTAGGATCATGACCTGGAAGGTACTGGTAAGAGAGAACATAAACACACGCACTCTTAAGGCTAACACGCTCTGCACTTACAACAGGCTAAAATGTTAGAACGCATTTGTTACCGACCTGTCAGTCGCATGGAATGTAGAGCGGTTAATATTCCAATATAAGAAATATATTTGAAGAGCATGCCATCGTCGTTCTTCCCGGTTTCTCTACGGTAAACTATGTTATCGAACAGTAAAACGAAAAAACTACTTCTGTAAAACATCTGCTCTGCATGATACAAGCACAGTATAGCTTTCTGGAGATGTATAGCATCCACTGTTCATATCCGATCACGCTTCAGAAATTATACGATGCCCTGCATCAGCCCTACATAACATGATCATTAGTAATGGGGGATACCTCTTACAAGAAAACAGATAAACACATAGCAGTAGTGTCCGACATGTGAAAATTACAAGCCATTCAGCCACTAACTCTGTAAACACTACATCAGTCAAATGTATATAAGGGGATTGCAGTACCTCACAAGCACCTATCGCTAACTTAGTTATGAAGCTGAAGTCTCGATTTTACATCCAAGATGCGACAGGGGGATGGAGTACATCGCATAAATCAAAGTTCGTTTAGAGGAATGTATCAAGTTTCATCACACATGAGATGGAAGTCCTCTGATGACCGACAGGTTTACCGTTAACGACCACAAGTAGACAGTGCTTTAAATCACATACAGAAGACATGGCTGTATATGAGTCGAACACAGGTTATGTCACGTGACTGATGCATCCTGACAGAACAGTGAGAAAATTGACATGCAGCAACTTCTCCCTCTCTAGAATGCTTCATCAGTCTACCATCAAATCGTACTTTGTTACGGCTCCATCTCACTTGATCACCCCGTCCACTCTCTGTTATCCCTTAACGCAGATGCAAGTAAGTTTAGAGGTAGATAGTTCTCTGCAGTCACATTGCGTGTATCACTGGTACCTCGATGGAGAAAAAATTGGCTGCTTCCCTGATTCCCTTCGTTACCATGTAGACGTTTTCTCGGATTCCTATCGCTGCCACATACTTGTTCCCATGTACAAATTGTTCTGCACGGACCAAAATATACGCAACTAATTCCTCAATTTCCCCGCATTTCGGTGTACATTCGGTAAACTTATACCTATTCCCCATCATTTTCCACAATTCTATCGATTTTTTTATCAGTTCTATCCATGCAATCTTGACATAACGTCTCGTTCTGTGTTCTAAAACTGCTTGTAAATGTAGCAAGGCTGCCAACACCTAGCCCAAATGCTCTGATTGGGAGGCATAATATAGCACTGTACTCAACTGTATCCAGTCACCTCCATATTTGGAAAGCGTTTGATCTGTTTTCTGTATGTCTGTGTATATATGTGTGTCACAGACGACTCCCAGAACCTGCAGTAGACTCAAGTTAGCGTTCGAATGTGAATCTGCCACACCGAGCATGTCAGAGCGCGTGTTTTGTATCAGTGTGATAAATATACTACCTCAAATCCATCCCTAAATAAATTGTTCCAAAGTAAATAAAGAACACTCCTTCCTCTCTCTAGCAGCCCAGCTCAGGCTGAGAAATTTTTCCCTCCAGACAGTCATCTTGGGTTATGTCAATGAACGGACAACAGCACCCTCTGGTGACATTTCTGTGTGCTAGATCCAGACATCGTGGCGACCACTTCCCCCGCATCATCTTGGATTATGTCACAGAATGGACGACAGCGCTCTCTGGTGGTGGTATTGTGTATTGGCACAGACCTCGTAGTGAACACACTGTTTCCCTCCATCTTGGATAATGGTACTTGCAACATCAGCAGATGTCATGGTGGCCATCTTGGATTACGTCACAGAATGGACGACAGTACCCTCTGGTGGTGGTACTGTGTACTAGGTTAATTGGACTCCGGACTCCATGGTGACCACACTGTTTCCCGCCATTCCCCCACCCCAGACCCCTACCTTAAGTTACATCACAAAATGGGCGACAGCACCCTCTGGTGGCAGTACTGAGTGATAGCTCAGTTAGACTCCAGACCCCATGGTGAATACACTGGATGGTTTAAATAAAGACTGGTGCATGCAAAACAATAAAGACTTAACATAGGCCGAGTCCTTTTCCCGCCAATCCCTAGGAACAGGTGGCAGTCGGGTGACTTAGGTTAGTGGAGGTAGTACAAGTGCCCTTTCTTTCCCACCATTTTCTTAGATTGGTAGAGGTAGACCAATTGACCTATCTTCCCTCCAAAATTCAAACTTCCCGCCAATTCCTAGGAAGAGGTGGTGGTTGGGTGACTTAGGTTAGTGGAGGTAGCCCAAGTGACCTATCTTCCCGCCATTTTCTTCGGTTAGTAGAGATAACCATGGTGTGATGCATTATCCTGATGGAATTTGAACTTCCTGCCAGTTTCTGAGGGAGGGGAGGGGAAGTAGTTTAGTGGAGGTAGCTCACTTGACCTATCTTCCCACCAAAATTCAAACTTCTCGCCAAAATTCGCCATCTTGGATGACATCATGAGCTGTTGCCAAGTCTACATGCTGCCATCTTGGATACATCTTGCAACAATGCAGAGTGCACTCGTACTGGCCTAGTCCCAATACTTCCAGTGCCTCCTTGGAGATTTTTTCCTGTATCCCTCCTCCTGTCACACTCTCGTTCCTTCGTAGGAGAAAAGGCAACTTTGCCTTGACACCATATATTTTAGTGACGAAATTGGTGAATTTACTGGGTAGATAATGGTTAAATGAGCCACACATCTCCTTCTTTAACATTACAGACCCTCTTCTTTCTAATTGCTCTTCACAGTTCATGTGTTCACAGATTTTAACCACCATAACGTTATCGCAATACGGTTCTGTAATATGTGTAAGCACATTTACATTCTTCTCGGTAAGTAGCGTACCATATTCAGTGTAATTTATGTTGCCAATGTCAGTAGTCAGATTATCTGGGTTCTGCTGTAATAACCACCGAAGTGTTCGTCTGTCCGTCTTATCTTCCTACCTTTTTCTTCCTCGTTTTCTCAGGACTCCCTTTATACTCTAAATATCTAATCTGGCGGCGCTTTTGGTAACATGTTTTCTGGTCATACACTCTACATAATTCCTAGATCAGCTACGGAATAACAGCCTTTAATGGCAACTTGTTTGAAAAAACTGCAAACTTAAATCTATTGTTCATAATAGATGTCCCCCACCATACATCTTGGGACCAACGGCGAACATTACAATCATATGCTGATTTCCAATTGCTGGCTGCTGCCTTCCCTGTGGCATAGAAGCAGAGGGCGGAGGGGCTGCTAGTGGGGTGGGGTAGGCGGGCAAGTGTGGAGTGTGTCATCTCAGACCGCCGGAGAGTTATGAGTGGGTGTGGTGCAGAGTGTTCACCACATTTTCACCTCAAGTTGCAGTGCGGACAAGGATGTGAGGGTACACGGGTCTGGAAACGTCATGCAAGGCGAGGCACTTGTGGCAGCCATGATGAATGCAGCCCGATGGGGATGTACCGAGCCCCTAAGATAACACTAGGTGGCTGCAGCCTGATGCGGTGATTAGATTGAGCCAGCCACATATTAGTGCAGTTGCACTTGGCAGTGCACCACGGAGCATCTTAATAACTTTGCGATCGCAGGTATACGAAGTGATTGGAAGTTAAACAAGAGTATCTCTGTCCCACAAAATGCCAATTATGTCCTTCTCAGAGCATAATTCACCGACTGCCTGTCCTTTGAATTTCTTTTTACTTCTACCACCTATTCCTATTTTATAAATTATATAAACAACCATGGACCTTGCCATTGGTGGGGATACAGATAGCCGCACTGTTGGTGCAACCACAACAGAGGGGTATCTGTTGAGAGGCCAGACGAATCTGTGGTTCCTGAAGAGGGACAGCAGCCCTTTTCAGTAGTTGCAGGGGCAACAGTCTGAATGATTGACTGATCTGGCCTTGTAACACTAACAAAAATGGCCTTTCTGTGCTGGTACTGCGAACGGCTGAAAGCAAGGGGAAACTACAGACGTAATTTTTCCCAGGGGAATGCAGCTTTACTGTATGGTTAAATGATGATGGCATCCTCTTGGGTAAAATATTCCGGAGGTAAAATAGTCCCCCATTTGGATCTCCAGGTGGGGACTACTCAAGAGGACATCGTTATCAGGAGAAAGAAAACTGGCGTTCTGTGGATTGGAGTGTGGAATGTCAGATCACTTAATTGGGCAGGTAGGTTAGAAAATTTAACAAGGTAAATGGATATGTTAAAGTTAGATATAGAGGGAATTAGTGAAGTTTGGTGGCAGGAGGAACAAGACTTCTGGTCAGGTGAATACAGGGTTATAAATACAAAATCAAATAGGGGTAATGCCGTGGTAGGTTTAATAATGAATAAAAAAATAGGAGTGCGTGTAAGCTACTACAAACAGCATAGTGAACTCATTATTCTGGCCAAGATTGCCTCGAAGCCCATGCCTATCACAGTAGTACAAGTTTATACGCCAACTAGCTCTGCAGATGACGAAGAGATTGATGAAATGTATAATGAGATAAAAGAAATTATTCAGATAGAGAAGGGAGACGAAAATTTAACAGTCATGGTTGACTGGAATTCGATAGTATATATAATGGTAAGACAGAGATTTAGGAACCAGGTTTTAAATTGTAAGACATTTCCAGGGGCAGGAGTGGACTCTGACCACAATCTGTTGGTTATGAACTTTTGATTAAAATTCAAGAAACTGCAAAAAGGTGGGAATTTAAGAAAATTGGATCTGGATAAACTGACAGAACCAGAGGTTGAAGAGAGTTTCAGGGAGAGTATTAGGGAACGATTGAGAGAAATGGGGGAAAGAAAACAGTAGAAGAAGACTGGGTAGCTTTGAGAGATGAACTAGTGAAAGCAGCAGAGAATCAAGTAGGTAAAAAGACGAGGACTAGTAGAAATCCTTGGGAAACAGAAGATATATTGAATTTAATAGATGAAGGAGAAAATATAAAAATGCAGTAAATGAAGCAGGCAAAAAGGAATACAAATGTCTCAAAAACGAAATCGACAGGAAGTGCAAAATGGCTAAGCAGGGATGGCTAGAGGACAAATGTAAGGATGTAGAGGCATATATCACTAAGGGTAAGATAGATACTGCCTACAGGAAAATTAAACAGACTTTTGGAGAAAAGAGAACCACTTGTATGAATGTCAAGAGCTCAGATGGAAACCTAGTTCTAAGCAAAGAACAGAAAGCAGAAAGGTGGAAGGAGTATATAGAGGGTCTGAATAAGAGTGATGTACTTGAGGATAATATTATGGAAATGGAGAGGATATAGATGAAGATGAAATGGGAGATATGATACTGCATGAAGAGTTTGACAGAGCACTGAAAGACCTAAGCCAAAACAAGGCCACGGGAACAGACAAAATTCCATTAGAACTACTGATAGCCTTGGGATTGCCAGCCCTGACAAAACTCTACCATCTGGTGAGCAAGATGTATGAGACAGGCGAAATACTCACAGACTTCAAGAAGAATATAAAAATTACAATCCCAAAGAAAGCAGGTGTTGACAGGTGTGAAAATTACTGAACTATCAGTTTAGTAAGCCACGGCTGCAAAATACTAAAACGAATTCTTTACAGACATATGGAAAAACTGGTAGAAGCCGACCTAGGGGAAGATCAGTTTGGATTCTGTAGAAATGTTGGAACACGTGAGGAAATACTGGGCATACGACTTATCTTAGAAAATAGATTAAGGAAAGACAAACCTACGTTTCTAGCATTTGTTGACTTAGAGAAAGTTTTTGACAATGTTGACTGGAATACTCTCTTTCAAATTCTGATGGTGGCAGGGGTAAAATACAGAGAGCGAAAGGCTATTTACAATTTGTACAGAAAACAGCTGGCAGTTACAAGAGTTGAAGGGCATGAAAGGGAAGCAGTGCTCGGGAAGGGAGTGAGACAGGGTTGGAGCCTATCCCAGATGTTATTCAATCTGTATATTGAGCAAGCAGTAAAAGAAACAAAAGAAAGATTCGGAGTAGGTATTAAAATCCATGGAGAAGAAATAAAAACTTTGAAGTATAGGACCTAGAAGAGCAGCTGAGTGGAATGGACAGTGTTTTGAAAGGAGGATATAAGATGAACATCAACAAAAGCAAACCGAGGATAATGGAATGTAGTCGAATTAAATTGGGTGATGCTGAGGGTATTAGATTAGGAAATGAGATGCTTTAAATAGTAAATGAGTTTTGCTATTTGGGGAGCAAAATAACTGATGATGGTCGAAGTAGAGAGGATATAAAATGTAGAGTGGCAATGGTAAGGAAAGTGTTTCTGAAGAAGAGAAATTTGTTAACATCGAGTATAGATTTAAATGTCAGGAAGTCGTTTCTGAAAGTATTTGTATGGAGTGTGGCCAAGTATGGAAGTGAAACGTGGACCATAAATAGTTTGGACAAGAAGAGAATAGAAGCTTTCGAAATGTGGTGCTACAGAAGAATGCTAAAGATTAGATGGGTAGATCACATAACTAATGAGGAGGTATTGAATAGAGTTAGGGAGAAGAGAAATTTGTGGCACTCCTTGACTAGAAGAAAGGATCGATTGGTAGGACATGTTCTGAGGCATTAAGGGACCACCAATTTAGTACTAGAGGGCAGCGTGGAGGGTAAAAATCGTAGAGGGTGACCAAGAAGTGAATACACTAAGCAGATTCAGAAGGATGTAGGTTGCAGTAGGTACTGGGAGATGAAGCAGCTTGCACAGGAAAGAGTAGCATGGAGAGCTGAATCAAACCAGTCTCTGGACTGAAGACCACAACAACAACAACAACAACAACAACGTCCTCTGAATTGACAGTTGAAATGTACAGCGAAAATTCGGAATTCCTGCCAATAGGATAGGTGGGAAAGGAGGAGGAGCAGGATGAGGAGGAGGAGGAGGAGGGGGGAAGAGGGGAAGGTGGCGAGGGAGGAGGGATTGGTGACATATGTGTTGGCTGAGGAAAACACATGACATCATATGGGGGTGGGCGTGGGGGTGGGTGGGGGTGGTATGGGGTAACTAATTGATTAGTTTAATCGATTTGTATATGAATTTGATATCATAAGTCTCCTGGGAGCTTCTTGTTACAGAAAAGAGTGTTAATAATAATAATTTACACTTACATACTTATCAGTTGTTCTTGTTTCTAGGGAGTTTGGATGATAACGAGAACGTAGGAATGTGTTGTGGCTGCAGTCAATGAACTGGAATATTACGGTATTGCTCCAATGTCATTCACAACCCAGATTCATGGGGAATGGCTTCAATTGTCAATGAACGAATATGTAAGTGTTAATTCACGTTAAAACTTTTTTCACAAAAATATGTACACTTGCATACATCGGTTACAACATTTTTTGATTCTAGGATGCTTAGATGATGATGATGATGATGCTGATGATGATGATGATAATGATGATATTAATGTGATAGATACTGATGATGTGGTTAGTACTTTACTGAAATTCAATTCACTTGATGATGATGATATGAAATCCAAGTGGAACAATACTGATATGAATGAATTACTACATACTGCATATATCTATCTCGTTTCTTGGAATTGTCACACATACAAGATACTCATCAATGTCGTCATTTTTTTTCCTTGTGGGGATTTTGGAACCCTCCAGAGATGGTCTTTCATCAACACCATGCTTGCCATACCACGGTCAGGGACCGTCACATTCACCTCACCAGTACCTACACCCATCTACACCATGCTCTGGACCATCTTGCACACCTACCTCTACTACTTCTTTTTTGTCATCGGTCTTCTGACTGGTTTGATGCAGTCCAACACAAATTCCTCTCCTGTGCCAACCTCTTCATCTCAGAATAGCACTTGCAACACATGTCCTCATTTATTTGCTAGATGTATTCCAATTTCTGTTTTTCTAGACAGTTTTTACCCTCTACTGCTCCCTCTAATACTATGGAAGTTATTCTGTGATGTCTTAACACATGCCCTACCATCTTGCCCCTCCTGCTTGTCGGTGTTCTGCATACATTCGTTTCCTCACTGATTCAGCAGAGAACCACCTCATTCCTTACCTTATCACTCCACCTAGTTTTCAGCATTCTTTTGTAATACCACGTCTCAAATGCTTCGATTCGCTTATGTTTTGGTTTTCCCACAGCCCAAATTTCACTATCGTACAATGCTGTGCTCCAAACGTACATTCTCAGAAATTTCTTCCCAAAATTAAAGCATGTATTTGATTCTAGTAGACTTCTCTTTGCCAGGAATGCCCTTTTTGCCAGCACTAGTCTGCTTTTGATGTCCTCCTTGCTGAGTCTGTCATTAGTTATATTACTGCCTAGGTAACAGAATTCCTTAACTTCAACTACTTCTTGACCATATGTTCTGGTGTTAAGTTGCTCATTGTTCTCATTCTGCTACTTCTCATTACTTTCGTCTTTCTTCGATTTACTCCCAATCCATATACTGTACTCAGATTGTTCATTCCATTCAGCATATCATGTAATTCTTCTTCACCTTCAATCAGGATAGCAATCTCATCAGCGAATCTTTTCATTGATATCCTTTGACCTTGAATTTTAGTTTCAATCCTGAACCTTTCTTTTATTTCCATCATTGTACAGACTGAAAGGTAGGAGGGAAAGACTACATCCCTCTCTTACACCCTTCTGAATCCGAGCACTTCGTTCTTGGCCGTCCACTCTTAGATTAGATTAGATTAGTTTTTCGTTCCATAGATCCGTGTTGAGGAGAGCCTCGTGGATGTGGATCAAGTCACTTTTTTTTAAAGCTGAAATAACAATACTAATAGTATGAATATATACAATACATCATTTGTTTCTATTAAAAAATTCGTCAATGGAGTAGAAGGAGTTGGCCACTAGTAAGTCTTTCAGGCTCCTTTTAAACTGATCTTTATTTGTAACTAAATTTTTTATGTTTGCTGGCAAATTGTTGAAGATGAGTGTTCCTGAGTAGTGCACCCCTTTTTGAACTAAAGTAAGTGCTTTTAAGTCCTTGTGCAGATCATTTTTGTTCCTGGTACTGTATGTATGAACTGAGCTGTTT
The DNA here is from genome assembly GCF_023864275.1 of Schistocerca cancellata. Lineage (NCBI taxonomy): Eukaryota > Metazoa > Arthropoda > Insecta > Orthoptera > Acrididae > Schistocerca > Schistocerca cancellata. The sequence continues at coordinate 831,943,238 of NC_064628.1, read as the reverse complement.
GTTGGGAAAAGATGGTGGTGGTGGTTAGTGTCTAACGTCCCGTCGACAACGAGGTCATTAGAGACGGAGCACAAGCTCGGGTGAGGGAAGGATGGGGAAGGAAATCGGCCGTGCCCTTTCAATGGAACCATCCCGGCATTTGCCTGAAACGATTTAGGGAAATCACGGAAAACCTAAATCAGGATGGCTGGAGACGGGATTGAACCGTCGTCCTCCCGAATGCGAGTCCAGTGTGCTAACCACTGCGCCACCTCGCTCGGTTGGGAAAAGAGATATATTATTTAGGACAAATTTCATTAAGGAGTAAATATACTGAGAGGCAGTAGTTAGTATACCCAGTTCTTTGAAGAGGTTTCTACAAGACGTCCATGAGTTTATCCCACAAATAATACGTATTACACGCTTTTGGACTCTGAAAACTTTTGTTTGACTTTAAGAGTTACGCCAAAATATTATACCATATGACATAATGGAATGAAAGTAGGCAAAGTATGCAAGCTTTTTCACTTTTATGTCGCCTATGTCTGCTAACCCTCGAATTGCAAATACAGATTTGTTAAGGCGTTTCTGCAGTTCTGTGGTGTGCTCCTCCCAACTGAATTTATTATCAGGTTGTAATCCCAGGAATTTAAGACTGTCAACCTCTTCTATCTGCTCTTCTTCGTACTTTATGCATATACTGGGTGGAAACCTCTTACAGGTTCTGAATTGCATATAGTGAGTCTTTTCGAAGTTTAATGTCAGTGAGTTGGCTTTAAACCATTTATTAATATCCATCAAAATATCATTAGCAGATCTTTCTAGAACTACACTCGACATACTATTTATTGCAATACTTGTGTCATCTGCAAACAAAACAAACTCTGCTTCTGGCAGTGTAACTGATGAGAGATCATTAATATACACAAGAAAAAGCAATGGCCCTAAGATGGATCCTTGTGGGACACCACATGTAATTTCTTCCCATTCTGATGATGACTGATGATTTAATTCACTAGTCTGTTGCACTGACACCCTTTGTTTCCTGTTAGCGAGGTATGACTTGAACCATTTTGCAGCACTGCCTGTGACACCATAGAATTCTAATTTATTTAAAAGGATATTGTGGTTTACACAATTGAATGCCTTTGACAAATCACAGAAAATTTGCTCTTAGCTCTTGTACATATTGTATATTACACATCTCTCCCTATAGCTTACCCTTATTTTTCTCTGAGTTTCGAACATCTTGCACCATTTTACATTGTTGAATGCTTTTTCTATGTCGACAAATCCTAGGAACATGTCTTGTTTTTTCTTTAGTCTTGCTTCCATTGTCAACTGCAACGTCAGAACTGCCTCTCTGACCCCCTCCCCCTACCTATTCTAAAGCCAAACTGATCGTCATCTAACACATCCCCAAATTTCTTTTCCATTCCTCTGTATATTATTCTCGTCAGCAACTTGGTTGCATGAGCTGTTAAGGTGATTGAGCGACAATTCTCGCACTTGCCAGCTCTTGCAGTCTTCGGAATTGGGAGGATGATATTTTTCCGAAAGTCAGATGGTATATCGCTAGACTCATACATTCTGCACACCAACATGAATAGTCATTTTCTTGCCACTTCCCCCAATGATTTTAGAAATTTTAATAGAATATTATCCATCCCTTCTGCCTTATTCGTCTTAAGTCTTCCAAAGCTCTTTTAAATTCTGATTCTGATACTGGATCCCCCATCTCCTCTATACCGACTCCTGTTTCTTCTTCTATCATCGTCTTTGTCATCAGACAAGTCTTGGCGCCCATAGAGACCTTCAATGTACTATTTCCACCCATCCGCCCTCTCCTCTGTATTTAACAGTGGAATTCCCGTTGCTCTCTTAATGTTACAATCCTTACCTTCAGTTTCACTGAAGGTTCTTTTAACTTTTCTATATGTTGAGTGAGTCCTACCAACAGTCATTTCTTCTTCGATTTCTTCACATTTTTCATGCAGCCATTTCGCCTTAGCTTCCCTGCACATCCTATTTATTTAATTCCTAAGTGAGTTGTATTATTGTATTCATGAATTTCCCAGAACATTTTTGTACTTCTTTCGTGTGTCAATAAACTGAAATATTTTTTCTGTTACCCATGGTTTCTTTCCATTTACCTTCTTTACATTTATGGTTTTTCCTCCAACCTTTGTGTTTGCACTGTTTAGAGATGTCCATTTCTCCTCAACCAAACTTCCTATTGAGTTATTCCTTATCTCAGAATCTATAGGCTCAGAGAACTTCAAGTGTATCTCTTCATTCCTTAGTACTTCTGTATCTCATTTCTTTGAGCACAGAATCTTCCTGACTAGTCTGTTAAACTTCGGCCTACTTTTAATCATTACTAAATTGTGATCCGAGTCTGTATCTGCTCCTGGGTATGCCTTACAATCCCATATCTGATTTTGGAATCTCTGCCTGAGCATGCTGTTATCTATCTGAAATCCACTCATACCTTCCAGTCTTTTACAAGTATACTTCCTCTTGTAATTCTTGAACAGAATATTCGCTATTATTAACTGAAATTTTTTGCAAAACTCTATTACTCTTTCTCCTCTCTCTTATTTGTAGTACCAAGCCCATATTCTCCCATAAATCTTCCTCTCACTCCTTTCCTTACAACGCATTCCCATCACCCATGACTATTAGATTTTTATCTCCATTTCTGTACTGAATTACTCGTTCAACGTCCTCATATACTTTCTCTGTCTCTTCATCTTTGGCTTTCGACGCCGGCGTGTTTACCTGAACCAATGTTGTCGGTGTTGGTTTGCTGTCCATTCTGATGAGAACAACGCTGTCACAGGAATGTTCACAGTATGCCCGCTCTCTGTTCTACCTTCCTATTCGTAATGAATCCTAGCCCCAATATACAATTTTCTGCTGCTGTTGATGTTACCTTGTACTCATCTGACCGGAAATCCTTGTCTTTTTCCCATTTCACTTCACTGAGTCCCATTACATCTACTGGAATATTGAGCATTAGCATTTCCTTATCCTAATAATCCAACTTTCTTATCGCCTTCTAACTTCTGACATTCCACGTCCTGACATGTAGAACGTTATCCTTTCCTTGATTATTTAATCTTTTTCTCATGGTCACCTCCCATTGGCAGTGATCCGCCAATGGGAGGTGACCATGGGTGATCCTGTGCATACACAGTATTACTGCATAATAGGTGTAAAACAAAGCGTAGGGTATAGTTAGGGAGATGCTGAATGAAAAGCGTTTGGATGTCAAGAGAGCAATGGGTGACCCCTTGAATGTCTACTGTAGCAGAATATGTCCAATGATATTTCGTAAAACCCTAAGAGATTCTGGTCATATGTAAAGGCTGTAGCGGCACCAAAGGTAGTGTCCAGTCCCTAGAAAACGAGACAGGAACTAAAATTGAGGGTGGCTAAGTGGAAGCTGAAGTGTTCCTTTACAAAGGAAACCCAAGAAGACTGATCCCAGTTTAATCCTCGTAGCATTGGAAAGATGTATGAAATAAGCATTAGTGCCCGTGGCGTTGAGAAACAGCATAAATCGCTGAATTCAACGAAGCTCCAGGGCCCAAAGGAATCTCTATCAGATTCTAAACTGAATTTGCGGCTGAGTTAGTCCTTCTTCCAACTATAATCTATCGTACATCCCTCAAACAAAACACCAGACCCATCTCTTGGGAAAAATCAAAGGCCACACCCATCTACAAGAAGTGTAGAAGAAGTGATCCAACTACCGTCCAATATCCTTGACTCGATTTGTTACAGAATCTTAGAGCATATTCTGAGCTCAAACATAATGAGGTATCTTGAACAGAATGAATTAATGGTCTAATGAGGCAGAATACGGATTGAGAGTAAATTAAGGAAAGGCGAGAGTAATGAGAAGTAACAGAAATTAGAATAGTGAGAAATTAAACATCACAATTGGAGATCGCAGACAAAGTTAAGGAATTCTGCTACTTAGGCAACAAAATAACCCATGATGGACAGAGCAAGGTGGACATGAAAAGCAGACTAGCACTGGTGAAGAGGGCATTCCTGGCCAAGAGAAGTCTACTAGTATCAAACATCGGCTTTAATTTGAGATAGAAATTTCTGAGAATGTATGTTTGTAGCAAAGCATTATGTAGTAGTGAAACATGTACTATGGGGAAACCAGAACTGAAGAGAATCAAAGCATCTGAGACGTGGTACTAAAGGAAAATGTTGAGAATTAGGTGGATTGATAAGGTAGGGAATGAGAAGATTGTCCAGAGAATTGGTGAGGAACGGAATATGTGGAAAACCCTGACAAGATGAGTAGACTGGATGGTAGCACATCTGTTAAGACATCACGAAAAAACTTCCAAAGTACTACAGGGAGCAGTAGAGGGTAAAAACTATAGAGGAAAACTGAGATTGGAATACATGCAGAAAATAATTGAGAATGTACGTTCCAAGTGCTACTCTAAGTTGAAAAGGCTGGCAGAAGAGAGGAATTCATAATGTGCGACGCCAGACCAGCTGGAAGACTAACGACTAAAAAAATAATGATGATGACAGCCATGGATTACAGCAGTAACATGACATGTCATAAATAAAAGTGATAACTCATCATTTGTAAGTCACATAATTATCGATGTGAGGCCTCAGCCCCTTTTAAAAGACTTCCCGCCATTTTAAGTCACACAAGTGCCCCTTTCTAACACTTCATGATAGTCTCACTACTGTGTGTAGAACACACATGATGCACAATTGGTCTGGAGAGGAGGGGAGGGGGTGGGGAAGGAGGAATTGATGTTCGAGTTAAAAAGGATGTTGACCTTTGGGTGTTTATCTGGCAACAATGCAACTTTGACCCTTGACCTTTGAGTCATCTGACAACGATGCAGAGTGTTGTGGCACTCTTCTGATCCACTAATAACATTACATGTTTACATCTGGCTCTAATGGGAGCCTAAGTTTTTTTTATTCAGAATATCAAAAAGTACAATAAGTCTCATTGTTCCTGAAGTATGGACAGCAATTACGACAGTATTAGGAGAAGACTGCATTAAGGCAGTTGAAAAATTACTTTCAGTTTCAATCAGTACATAAGATACTAAAGTCTGTGGTAGTTGTAGATTTATATATTGTTCAGGATTGCTTGACGATCCTAAAAATCAACTAGCTGAGGCAAGAGAATTCAGATAACAAATGCCATTATATTTTATTTTTGTTACAGGCTCTGTCTACATCACAAGACCGGTAAAGAGTTGCCAACAAATTTTAGTTTGTAAGTTTGTTACATTAATTTGCTATGATGAAAGCGGTACTGATGGACAATAAAAGCGGGTTAAAAGCTGTGAGCTGTTTGGGGAAGTTAACCTTGCATTACTGTGCAACTGTTTCACCAGGTATCCAGTCTAGCTTACCAAATTCCCAACCAGACTAACAATAATTATAATCTTTTAATAGTCATACGACAACCGGTGGTATATATATAAAAAAGTGAATTTAAATAAAAAGAAATAAATCAGTTTATATTTGGAAATTTATTTTAACATTGATCATTGAAATTTCAGCATATTAAACGTGAGTTATAACTGAGCTGGTGCCTTATTTAGGACTGTGAAAATGTGAGTTTGCAATCTTACGGAACACATCAAATATGGAGGCAAGATCGGGAGACTGCATACAACACTGCATTCATAAAACAACACAAAGAACGTTGAAACGTATGCAAGAGAAAGTTAACCACTACCAACAGATTCAAATTTTCACCCAAAGAAGATACGTTCGTAGCACAATCCTGTCCGTCATGTAATTACCACACACTGGTATACTAAATTCATATTAACTCTGTGAAATCTTGGTGAAAAGAATAGCTGAGGGCTACTTTGATGATTACACCACTTGCTTCACGTGGTCAACTTGGTTTACACAAAGAGTATAACTCCACAATAATTTTGATAGTTAAAATAAATTAGATCGAAAAGCAATTTACAAAAGAAAAACCTCGAACTGGTTACTAACGTCTTACTGTTAACCTGACGGGTCAAACAGTTATATAAGCACGTGGTACTGGTCTCGCAAAGTACACCCCACGTGGGTTGAACATAAAGAAAAGTACCTATATTGAAAAATATTGTCAAGACGAGACGTTATAATCACACAAGCATTCGCATTTAAGATTGATCTTAGTTAGAGTTACTGATCAACACGTGGTTCCACTTTACTCACAAAGTAGTGACAAAGCAACTACCGGAAAATAATCTGAACTTCACACGAGAATTACACTGCGCTGCAATTTAAGATAACATTAGATATTTTAGAGCTAAACCTGAAATAAAGGTGATTAAATTTTCAGTTAGGCTGAACTTAAGAAATCCATTGTCCTACGGACTTAGCAGATACGCGCTTAGCCGGAGATCTTACCACTTCAGATGCTCGCCACGGACCGACTGACCTGCGCTCCTACCGAGCGTGCTTCCCAAATACAAACGGAAGTGACCAGAGGGGCAGCTTCCTATACCAACATGACAATGGACGGACAGGACCATACTAAGGATAGAAACCTCTTTGCTTATAGAAAGCGTAGCTACCTGTTCCGACGTTGGTCCTACTGTTCTCTAGCAGACAGGCTTGTCTGCTACCCTCAAGCATGCAACTACAAATACATTTGCTCATTCATCCTCTCACACAGAAGGGAAGGGGGATGACAGTATCTTATCATACACAGTGTATAAAAGAAAGCGGATGTGGGTTCCGTATGAGACTGTGTGACATGAATTACATATAAACTATGTTTTAAAGTGTAGTAGTGTGACAGATCGTTCTTGTTTATGTGTAAAAGTAACACGTTCCACTACTCAGTCTCCTCCCAGATAGTCAGAAACGCCACAGTAAATTTAGAAGAGGAATTTATGCCGTAACTGACAATAGATTTAAGAAATTAAACATGAAAGGAATCCAACAGAGACCTTTCATAACCCCAACGCTCCGGGAAAAGACTGTGCAGGGAATTTTCTGGCCATGCTAGGACATTCCCAAGCAGGCTTCTCACACCCTACTTAAACCAAAAGTGTAAAGAAAAGGCAAAAGGTCACCAGCTACTTGCTAAAACACAATAATTTCAACAAATCTTTAAAATCTACTAATTTCAAACAAAAAAAAAAGAACACAATCTGTGACACCTATTTAAAAGATAGTGTAGACCTAATTCGGTCAGCAAGTAAAAACAATGGTTCCTGTGTCATTAATATGATAACAATTTCTGATTGTTACCCTTATGGAGTTCACCAGTATTTGCTCATTGCAAGAGCCAACTGATCACAGGAAAATTTATGACTGTTTATTAACAAGCAAAATTTATGAAAATAGCAAAGGTGGCACAGCAATTAAAAAATAACATCAAATAACATCAGTATTATAAAGCAGAACATTACAATGCACAATCCGCAAAAGCAAAAAATTGATAAGAAAAAAAAACATGTTTTACAAAGTGGTTATCGCAAAAAAATTCTATATCTTATAAAACTAATAATTTGTAGAATCAAAATAACATTGTGGCACTGATTTAATCACTCTACTATATTTCAGTTAATTAGCAAACAATGATCACTGTGTCGTTATACTGAGACCACAATTAATTATGTGACTGTTACCCTTAAGGGGTTCCTCACAATAAATATGCCCCATGCAAAGGCTAATCGATCACAGTCCAATGAGAATGAATAGCAATCTGACTGATAAACGAAGCAATGCCACTTGAATGAATTTACGAAACAAAATAACACAAATCTAATACATCACACAAGAACAAACATTGATCAATAAAACAGTACAATAGTCAACATCTAAAAAAACACCAATAAATAAAACACCTGCAAAATACAAGAGTCAAAGTCTAAAAAAAACAATAAATAGAACACCTGCAAAATACAAGAGTCAGTCTAATAAACACCAATAAATCGAACCCCTGCAAAACACACGAGTCAAAGTTTCTGTGACAGCAACACACGTATATGCATTGAACTAAGAACCGTATAATCACTGTTCACTGACACACTCAGTAGTTCCACTGTTCCGAGGCACAATATAAGGGGAAGGGGGGGGGGGGTTCGTCCCCGCAGCTGTCAGTAGGGATTTTTGTCCATCTGTTGCGTGCGATTCCGCCGTCTCTGCCCTCTCATGAAGTTTCTCTTGGTAGCCCGTGTCACGTGCATCTCGATTTGGTTCCATGTTTGTGTTGTCAAATTCGTGCGGTATCCTCGTTTGACACGCCTGGGCAAGGATGACACTTAATGGCTCTTCTTTTGTGCCACCCTTAGCGACCAGAGAACATCGAACCATGATTTACTGTCGCTTGACAGTGTGCATCCGTCAGGAAATGTTGATAGGCGTCGTTGAAGTCTGCCAGTTTCTCTGGACAGTATGTGTCAAAAGGCTCCACGCCCTTTGTGTTGTTACATTCTTGAGTTATCCTCAATTGGCTCGCCGGTTTGATATTCCTGGGCAAGGATGACACTTAATGGCTCTTCTTTTGTGCCACCCTTAGCGACCAGAGAACATCGAACCATGATTTACTGTCGCTTGACAGTAGGCATCCGTCAGGAAATGTCGATAGGTGTCGTTGACGTCTGCAAGTTTCTCTGGACAGTACCTGTCAAAAGGCTCCACGCCCCTTGTGTTGTTTCACCGCGGCCGTCTCGTCACGGTCGCGTGCCGCGTGTGGTGCGTTGCCAGCAGATGGATTTCCGCACAGTGTTCCACTCGCCCATCTCAGGTCATCGTCTCCAGGAAGGGTCGCACGGGGCGGCCGCCCATTAGCTCCAGGTGCAAGGGAAAGTGTTTGCTGCGTACCCTTCTTTTGTTGTCGGCCGCGCTCCCGAAGTGGCCCGGTTGACAGCGTGTCCTGCTGGGAAACCCCCCAGTTTACAACTAGTCCTCCTCCTCGCTGCTCCCGCTGTCTCGTAAGAGTTTAGGCGGTTCGCTTTCACGTTCTCAACTGCATTCACAGAAATTGTTCATCATAGTTATGTGATTACAAAATGTCATACATAATACCACTTCGTATTGTCTTTCACAATTTTTAAGAACGAAAGTGAGACTTAATTTTTTTTTAAATAAAAAAGTTACATGAATCGACAATATAAAAATAAAAGTTAAATGACTTGACAATATAAAAAAATAAAAGTGAAATGACTTGACAGTATAAAAATAAAAATTAAATGAACTGACAATATAATATTTAAATCCACATCACTAATGTGGTTCACTTACGTTTTAATAAATCAAATGCTACTTATTAATTCACTAAAATGAATAGGATTATGCCTTGTGCAAGTATAGGTCAGGTCAGCATAGGGTTCACATGTTATTTACACACACACATGCACACCTGTTGTCTATTCTACAAACTAACTACCCATAAACATGCATTACTCAAAATTCTACTTCTATCCACTACTAGTTAATCCAACAATCTGCTTCAATGCTACTTCAACAAAGTGTTTACACTACTACAACATTGTTCTAATTCGTCCTCTTCCTGACGCTCGCCGCATATGTCTTGTCACATAATAAATATGGATAACTTTCCTTCAACATACACAGTAAAAAGAACAATGGTTATTTACACGCCACAACATTTATACCAGTTGACACACCTGATAAGAGACTCGCAATTATACATTTATCATACTCATATATTCACACATAAAACAGTAAGAAAATTTCATCTAAAATTACGTTATCACAAGAATTAATCACATAGATGACTCTGAGAACGGTAAAAATATCTGCATCGTACAGGTTATACTACATTTTCTGACCCATTTTGCTGCGATTTCGTTCCTTCTTTAATTTACCTTTCGCTTCCAAATCAGTTATTTCGTCTGTGGTGGTTATTCTGGATTCATTTCTCATGAATGGCAAAATTGTGGTCTCCTCTATTCTGTAAAACAGTTTCATCTTAACATATTGAACTTACAACAGACACAAAAGATCCGAATCCTCCTGTAGTTTAAATGACAAATGTTTTGCTTCATCCTTATTACATTAAACCAAGCTTTCCTTCGGTCCTATAATCAAAATTATTTAATCTTCCTCTACCTTCAAGAGGGAAATTTCCTCAGTACAAATCATATAGGCTGCAGTGCATCCCGCACCAGCGAAAACAGTAAGCTGTAATGCTCACAGCATCAGCAAAACACATAAACGTCACTTTTATAGGACAAGTATTAACGCAGAATAGTTTTTCAGACTTTGGCTCAATATCAGTCAAGACTACAAAAAGGATCCAATTTCCATTCCATTCTCCATTTGCTGGAAAACTGCTCGTCATTTGACTGCCATAATACTATTTCAAGCCACGTAAATTACACAAACCACAATTCTTCTTTCACCTTGAAGGGAATCAATATACTGACGAAATACACAGACAGCACTTTACATACTCAGCTATAAAGAACAAAAAAAAGATATATCATCAATATTAACATATTAGCGTATATTTGGAAGCCATTTGTTAAACAATCGTATTATCGCATCCTGTTTTCAAGAATCCAAACTTACTCATTCCTTTCTCAAAGTTCTCCTATCTTAAAATATTCATACAGCACGCATACTATAGTAAGAGATCCTCATTTATACTGACGGATATATAATAGTAATAGATAGATAGTAGCACTGAAAGCAGAAAATCGGAAACAAGGCTACTAACAGCTGAGGACCTGGGTTTGCCAGTCCCATAATACCCATAGATCGGATATTCCCCTGAGTTTTGCATTAATTCAACACAGATCTTGCTTCCCTCAGGACCGACTCGTTTCAATTTACACAAAAAAACAACATAAACAACATTTCACTCGTTCACAAAGAAACCTTTTATGTTCACATTTGAACCAACCTAAATCCTAATTGCACAAGGAAAAAAAAATTTTTAAAAACATCACTTCAATCAGTCACATAGAAACATCTTTATCATTATTTTTACCAACATATTACTCAAAATGCATACGTCACAAATTTAAACTAATCAATTCTTTCTCCTCACCGTCCTCTCTACTTCTCACTGTCCTTTCTACTCATTTGCCATGTCGCTCATTTGTTCCGATTGGGCGCCTTCTGCGCTGATCGTTTGTCATTGCCGGTTTTGTTCATTTCCATTTGCTGGATTATGTCTAGGGTTAGCCGACCGAATTTCAACATCATGAGGTACTCCGCCTACAGTCCTATTCCCACCGTATTCATCGTAGTATCGATTTTGGTTGCCGTACCTGGAGCGTTCACGATCTTGTCCACGTCCTCGATCATTTCCGTTGTTCCACCTGTGCTCACGAGTGTTACCCCAGTTTCTATACGGCCGGTCCCGATTATTGTTCCGTTCGCGTCGCGACGACCAGTCACGCCGTTGATTAGTACTACGGCCACGACTGCAATCGCACTGCTGTGCCCCGTAATAACTTTGTGCCAGATTAGGCGGGCATTCTGCTGTATTATATTCCAACTCTTGGAGAAGTGTCTTAAACGTTTCCACGTCCTCTTTGCATCGTCCCGCAAGAATGACGTGGCACAAGTGCATCGGCAATTTGGTGATGCATATCCTAATTAGTTCCGCAGGCCCGTATGGGTCGTATAAAAATTGATTTGCCTGCAGCATGTGGTCGAATAGGCGTGCTGGGCTGCCGAAACCAGACGGGTTCAAATTTGGCAGCATAATTATGCCATGTTTGACCCTATCTTGTGCCGCTTCCGACCAATAGGCGGACAGAAAGGCTTGTCGAAACTCCCGAGTGGAGTTGCAGTAACGCGCTGCCGACCTCATGCGAATCGCCGGTTCGCCTTCCAAATAGCCACACATATATTCTATGTTATGTGAACTTGCCCAGTCGGGGGGAAGACAAAACTCAAATTGCTCGAGCCATGCTCGTGGATGTATTCCTTTTTGCAAATTTCGAAATATCTCAAACTTTCTCACCATAAGGAAATGTTTGAAATCAAATCCCCGCATTTCCTCCCGGCGAGGCCCTTGAATGTTTCTATTTTTCTCATGTCTGCCCCTCAAAATACATTCTTCCCTGTCGTCAAAATCTCCCTCGTGGCCGGAGTCCGTCTCTGCACTGTTCGTACGGCTATTTTTAGTGCTATTGGCGAGTTCGGAATCACACGCCATGCGGTTTTCCACATGCGCCACGCGTTCTTGTAATTCGCCTGTTACAGCTTTGTGCCGCCTGTTCACTTCGAACAGTCCCTTCTGAAATCTAAGAAGCGAACGCACTTCTTCGGTCTCTGCGACCGCTACCTGTGTAGTGTTGTTCTCGCTTTCCGTCACCTTCATCGTGCGTACGATGTCCGCTAATGCCGCAATCTTATCATGTATTTGTCTGTTGTCCTCCGCCCCAGTCTGCTTCAATTGTTCTACTTGCTGTTCGAGTGCATGTATCACTTGACTGTTGCTGCCCGCTACTGTGTTGCTAATGGACGCTGGACAATGCGTTTCCGCCTCCTGGACCCTCGAGAGTACCTGCTGGTGTTCTCTTTGGCATTCTTCTCTCAGCGCTTGGAAATTCCTAAGTAGCTGTTCTTCGCTCTCTTTAGATTCCGCATCGCGACTCCGCTTGCCCTGTTCTAAGGCTTGCAGACGGTCATCGATATGTTCAAATGTATGGCCTAATTCTTTCATAATATCACTTTTTATTTCACTTGCCAGGTTGTTTATTCTTTGTGAGATATCATCGGACACTCTCTGCATCGACTAGTCAACTTTATTTGTCTGCTGGATTAGTTTTTCGTCTATTTGTTCGCCTAGCTCTCGGATCGATTTTTCTGATTTCTGCGTCATTTGTTCGCCTAGCTCGCGGATCAATTTTTCGGATGATTCTTTTTGTTCTCGGAACCATTTTTCTGATTTCTGCGTCATTTGTTCGCCTAGCTCGCGGATCGATTTTTCAGATTTCTGCGCCATTTGTTCGCCTAGCTCTCGTATCGATTTTTCAGATTTCTCTGCGTTTTCTTTATTTTGTTGCAATAAGGCTTTCATGAGTTCTGCCAAATCAGTTTGGTTAGTTGGAGGCAAACTAATTTCTGGCTCTGATGTGAGCCCGTTCGTCCTGTTTTGCATTTCCTCTGAAGTATTCCCCCATTGCATTTTCGGAGCCGTCCGGCGTGTTAATATTCGAAATCAAATTATCCCCATGGTCCATGTTGCTTAAGTTGTTGGACCGCCTACTTTTAGCTTGGTTACGAGTCTGCATTAGTTCAATTTATGCCCGGTACACAACACACTAATCAGAATAAATGTATCCCGCAAAAATTACGACAGTCACACGAAAGGTACCCAACTTAGTACGCACTTTTTCACACGCACATCAAATTTATATCTTTGATCGAAGTCAGTGCAATTTACAAGCGAGAAAAAAAACGCATACATATAAAACACACAAATATAGAAAACAAAACAAGACAAACAACACAACGCCGCTCAACAACGCCGTCAATCTTTGGAAAGTCTGCTCAGAAACAACGCAGAAGTTGTTTGAGCGCTGCAGGGAAAAAAAATTAAGATTATACAACGCTCGCAATCTAACGTTTTAGAGATTCCAGAGTCTAGCGGAATCACAGAACAGGGTCGCCATGTATAACGTTGTTGCTTTATTTTGTGGTGTAAGCGGAACTGATAGACAATAAAAGCGGGTTAAAAGCTGTGAGCTGTCTGGGGAAGTTAACCTTGCATTACTGTGCAACTGTTTCACCAGGTATCCAGTCTAGCTTACCAAATTCCCAACCAGACTAACATTAATTATAATCTTTTAATAGTCATACGACAACCGGTGATATATATATATAAAAAAGTGAATTTAAATAAAAAGAAATAAATCAGTTTATATTTGGAAATTTATTTAACATTGATCATTGAAATTTCAGCATATTAAACGTGAGTTATAACTGAGCTGGTGCCTTATTTAGGACTGTGAAAATGTGGGTTTGCAATCTTACGGAACACATCAAATATGGAGGCAAGATCGGGAGACTGCATACAACACTGCATTCATAAAACAACACACAAAGAACGTTGAAACGTATGCAAGAGAAAGTTAACCACTACCAACAGATTCAAATTTTCACCCAAAGAAGATACGTTCGTAGCACAATCCTGTCCGTCATGTAATTACCACACACTGGTATACTAAATTCATATTAACTCTGCGAAATCTTGGTGAAAAGAATAGCTGAGGGCTACTTTGATGATTACACCACTTGCTTCACGTGGTCAACTTGGTTTACACAAAGAGTGTAACTCCACAATAATTTTGATAATTAAAATAAATTAGATCGAAAAGCAATTTACAAAAGAAAAACCTTGAACTGGTTACTAACGTCTTACTGTTAACCTGACGGGTCAAACAGTTATATAAGCACGTGGTACTGGTCTCGCAAAGTACACCCCACGTGGGTTGAACATAAAGAAAAGTTGCTATATTGAAAAATATTGTCAAGACGAGACGTTATAATCACACAAGCATTCGCATTTAAGATTGATCTTAGTTAGAGTTACTGATCAACACGTGGTTCCACTTTACTCACAAAGTAGTGACAAAGCAACTACCGGAAAATAATCTGAACTTCACACGAGAATTACACTGCGCTGCAATTTAAGATAACATTAGATATTTTAGAGCTAAACCTGAAATAAAGGTGATTAAATTTTCAGTTAGGCTGAACTTAAGAAATCCATTGTCCTACAGACTTAGCAGACACGCGCTTAGCCGGAGATCTTACCACTTCAGACGCTCGCCACGGACCGACTGACCTGCGCTCCTACTGAGCGTGCTTTCCAAATACAAACGGAAGTGACCAGAGGGGCAGCTTCCTATACCAACATGACAACGGACGGACAGGACCATACTAAGGATAGAAACCTCTTTGCTTTTAGAAAGCGTAGCTACCTGTTCCGACGTTGGTCCTACTGTTCTCTAGCAGACAGGCTTGTCTGCTACCCTCAAGCATGCAACTACAAATACATATGCTCATTCATCCTCTCACACAGAAGGGAAGGGGGATGACAGTATCTTATCATACACAGTGTATAAAACAAAGCGGATGTAGGTTCCGTATGAGACTGTGTGACATGAATTACATATAAACTATGTTTTAAAGTGTAGTAGTGTGACAGATCGTTCTTGTTTATGTGTAAAAGTAACACGTTCCACTACTCAGTCTCCTCCCAGATAGTCAGAAACGCCACAGTAAATTTAGAAGAGGAATTTATGCCGTAAATGACAATAGATTTAAGAAATTAAACATGAAAGGAATCCAACAGAGACCTTTCAAGTTGACGTGGAATGTGCCCAGATGTTGGGTGCTATTGACAGTAAACATGTTCTTTCCAAGTTCCACAGAATATTGGCAGCTATTATTTTACTTATAAAGGATAGCATAGTGCGTGATGATGCCTACAAATTCCGTGTTATATTTGGACTTTCTCGTATATTTCTAAAATTTCTATGCATATGTAGAAGTAGTGGTTATTTTGCTTACAATGTATGTTACAATATTATTTGGAAGAGATTTGGCTTTGCATTATTAAACATGTGTATTTAGGTACTAGTTATTTAAAGAATTACAACTAGTGCAGTCAGTATCCAAATAACATATTATCAAAAATCAAATGTATCAGCGTTTGCCGTGTTTAACAGACCTGAGAAATGATGGGACACGTACTTGTGCCACCTATACCAACATCTTGAGGCAGCATAAAATCAGATACTGGCCCACAGAAAAACATTGCATTGATGATATCTTAACAAGGCTACCTGCTGGTCTAGATGAAAAATTCGATGTGTCTGAAGCATGCTGCTTTCAAGTTAATGAAGAAACTTCTAAACAGATCAACACATTTCCGTACCTGAGTTTCTCCCAGTGTGTAAGACGTTCAAATAACTTATGCGAATATAGCCGGGTGACAGCATTGACAACCACCTGTATATCTATAGCGCCGTCAGACAACCAAAGATGACTGACACCAGAAGTTAACCATAGTGAAACTCAGTCCCTCGGTTTTTTTGTCAAGACAGAGAACAGAATTTCACGTTGAACTTAAGCAAAAAGTACATCTCTATTTGCAAGGTACTTGCTGACTTGATTTTAACAGCTTCCTGAACAACACTATCGCAAAAGCTGGAAGTGCATGCCAGAGTCTCCGCGTTGTTATATTTCATATGGTGACAGGTGCCAAGACAATGTTCTGCAGTAGCCGATTTGCTCAGCTGTTGTAAGCGTGTTTGATGCATATGCTCAGTACATTGGTCTTCAATGTTCCTGATAATATACGACATGCCACAGCTGCAAGGAATGCAAAGTCATATGGCCTTCCGACGATGTACAAAGAAAAGTTCCTCTTGTCTACTTGTGAGTGACAATGGTGATATGACATATCATGTAACTAAATACCTTGCTACTCTGTTGAGCCCATCAGTAGGTCGGTGTGAGCATCACATTAATAACTCGGCAGATTTCTTACGTCGATTAGATGGAATGCGTTTGAATGACTCTGGTATTCTACTAAGTTTTGATGTGGCCTTCCTCTTCACTTGTGTTCTTATGTCTGACTCGTTATGGCTAATTAAGGTTAGGTATTGTGTTGAAATGAACGAACATGTGTTGGCTTCCACTTACTTTTTATTCAGTGACCAGTACTGTGAGCAGACATATGGAGTTGGGATGAGAGGCCCATTCTCACCTATTATTGCAAATTTGTTTATGCAAGACTTTGAGGAACGTGCCGTGGAGTCGGAGGCCTTTTCTTCATGTATAGGGACGATACTTTCGTTGTCTGGCCTTACGGCAATGAGTACCTAACCAACATTTTAGAACACCTGAATTTAATTCATCCGAATACCGTATTCGTTTCCCACTTTCTTGCTGTGTTGGTCAGGAGGAAGGTTGACGGTAAATTGGGTCATGATATTTATAGGGTGCCTATTCACACTGACTTGTATTTACAGGGTGATAGTTCTCACCATTCGGCTCAACATGAAGGAATCCTTTCATACTTTTGTTTACAGTGCCCACGTCATTTCAGGCACTGAGAGTGTGTCAGATGAGTTAACCCATTCTGACCTCACCTTTCGTTAGAATGGTTCTAGTAAAAGACACACCAGACACGCAATGCACTGTGTGAGTGATGATAATACCAGGTAGGCACCAAGATCTACGGCCTTTCTGCTTTATGTAGGGAGAATTTCCAATAAGAGTGGTTGTATTTTGCGGAGATATGATTTGAAATATCTTTTTCGACCTCTATCTAAAATTAGGGCATTCTTTGGTTTCGTTAAGGATGATCTTGCTATGTGTGAGGCAGGCGTCTATCGTATCCCTTGCCTTGCAGTTGTGGCATTCATGTTTTTGTCAGAATAACAAGGCCATGGAGGACCGGTGTAATGAGTATAAGCGTCACTCTCAAAACAGTCGAATAAGTCTGTTATTGCAGAACACTGTCTTGGCATCTGTCACCCTATGAAATATAACAACACAGAGATTCTGGCATGCACTCCAAGCTTTTTGGATAGTGCTGTTAAGGAAGCAGTTGAAACTGAATTAGCAAGTAACCTTGTAAAGAGAGATGAAGGTTTTTTGCTCAAATTATGCTCTCACCCTTATCAAAAAACAAAAACACTGAAGTAATCCTACTCGTTGTTTAGTATTTTCACTATCGATAACTTCTGGCATCGGTTATCTACGATTGTGTGGTGACGTTAGTGTAAACATGTTTCTGTGTTATCTTTCCAGAGTTGCAAACCGTGGTTTTATATTTCCTTGAAAAGCATTTTCTTGCTCCAGTTTTCATTTGAAAATAGAAGGTTGGTTACCTATCGAAATATTGGCGGTTGTCGACGACGTCACCTGGCTATATTACCGTTAGTAATTTGAAAATTGGATAAGTTATTTGAAAATTCGTTTCCTGTCAATCACTAAAAGGTTCGAGAAGCCATGAACCAAGATGCAGAACTAAAAATGGTTCTGCATTATGTGAAGAAATCGCTGGCCAGAGTATATGATATAGGACAAAAGATTTTTACAGCTGTGTTTTAATGAAAGGACTACCACCAGCATCAACCACGGCTTGTTAATTCTTCAGACAGATTTCATAAGGATTATCATACCCAAAACGTGCCAAAAGAAAATTTTGAAGGCACTTCATGATGGGGCATTGGGGCATTGTCAGAATGAAACAAATGGCAAGAAGATATTTTTGGTGGGCAAAGAAACGGAAGAAATCGTTTCAGAATGTGAAACTTATCAAATGGCCAAACCAAATCACAAAAAGCATTTTCAAAAGTGGCCCCAAGTAACAGAACCATGGGAAAGAATTCACACTGATTATAGCGGGTCGATTTGGAAAGAATCCTGGTTCATATGTGTAGACTATTACTCAAAGTTCCCATAGCCGGCCGGAGTGGCCGAGCGGTTCTAGGCGCTACCGTCTGGAAGCGAGCGACAGCTACGGGCGCAGGTTCGAATCCTGCCTCGGGCATGGATGTGTGTGATGTCCTTAGGTTAGTTAGGTTTAAGTAGTTCTAAGTTCTAGGGGACTGATGACCTCAGAAGTTAAGTCCCATAGTGCTCAGAGCCAAAGTTCCCATATATTACACATGATGTAAACAACTTCAGAATCCACAACAAAGACACTAAGAAAATTTGTACCAGAGAAGGATTCCCAAGACCATACTTTCTGACAATGGTACACAATTTGTATGTAAGGAATTCAAAGATTTCCGTGGCAGGAATGGCATAGAATACTCAACTACAGCTTCATTTCACCCTGATTCAAGTGGTGAAGCGGAAAGTTGTCAGGACTTATAAGGAAGCTATGAAAAAAGCTTACTGGCGAGGAAGGAGTAGACAAGATGCTCTGCAGAAAATGCTGATTACTTATCACACAACTTCAAATCCAGTAACTGTACAATCACTTTTTGAACTACTTCATGGACGTCGGCCAAGGATCATATTGTCACTGAACCTTCCATCAAAAGAGGTGGTAAAGCCAGAGAAGTGTTCAAAGTTTCAAGCTGGAGATAAAGTGTACGTCAAAAATTTCTCAAATAATTTATCAAGCTGATCGCCATGGATCAGTGGCAGTGTAATCAAACAGCTGGGAAAGAGACTATGCTGTACTTCGTAAAACTGTATTACAGAACTGTCAAAGGGCATCAAACCCAAATCAGAAAATGCATCTTCTTCAAGAGTAGTGGACAACACAGAACTGAAAACGAATGTCACTTTATTCGATTGTCCCCAGAACTAGCAGTAGAACAGGATGAAAATGGGCCCTGGCTAATTCAGAGACTGAGCCAGAAAATACACAGAATTTAGGAAATCAACACGAATTCATAGAAATGTGGCTTGCTACAGTCCATCCGCAAATTAACAGGGCAATAAATGTTATATTAGACATTTTCTGAATTTTTACAGAATTTCTTTGCCTACTTAGAAGTGCATGACTCTCAGTTTTGTAGTCAATTGTTATTTTACTACGCTCTCATATGTTACAACATTACTGTACAGAGCTACTACATTGTGTTAATAAACGTGTGCATTTAGATACCAGCTATTTCAAGGATTACAATTAGCGTGATCGCTAGCCAAATAACATACTATTCCTTATCATAACAGCTGGCAGCATTGGAAGAGTATCAGATGATGTACTTTCAGAGCCAGTGGAATAGCAGGTTTCATTGAAACAGCAGCAACAGGACTCGAACTGACGCCTCTTCCAGGTAAAAGAGCTACGTGCCACATGTTTTTGTAGCTGACAACGTTTCTCTTTACAACCTCTCATTATCAAACCATACCCATTTAATAGTCACGGTTCCATGAGAATTTATAGTTAAAGACATGCTAGAGCAAGGAGAACAGTGCAAAATGGAGCTGCGTGGTCTAGGGCGCCTTGCACGGATCGAGTGGCTGCCCCCGTCGGAGGTTCGAGTCCTTCCTCGGACATGGGTGTGTGTGTTGTCTTTAGTGTAAGTTAGTTTAAGTTAGATTAAGTAGTGTGTAAGCTTAGTGACCGATGACCTCAGTAGTTTGGGCCCATAGGACTTACCACAAAGTTCGAGGCGCCATGTCACTGACTGCCCGGCCCCTCCCGCCGGAGGTTCGAGCCCTCGCTCAGACATGGGTGTGTGTGTGTGTGTGTGTGTGTGTGTGTGTGTGTGTGTGTTGTTCTTAGCATAGGTTAGTCTAAGTAGAGTGTAAGTCTATGGACCTATGATCTCTGCAGTTTTATCCTCTAACAGCTCACACACATTTATTTGAACTTACCGCTTATTTCCAAATAGTAGAAAATGCCTTTGGTGTAATGCCTAGAGTATTTAGGAAACCGCTTCTCCTTGTTCCACAACATGTGGAATCCGTAGTTTTGCTGTTTGTAATTTCTATTGTCTGAAAACTATTCCGTAAACGTATGCACACCCCAGGATGAACATTTGACCAAGAAAATTAAGAAACATGCGAATAATACATGGAAGCTGGGGTAGGATGGTCTCCTTGCTGATAGCCTGTTACTACTGTCACAACAAGACAATAATAACTAATCAAAGAATGCTAAAGAAGTACGCGAAGAGTGCAGTCAAAGGGAAGTTCCTTGGCAACACAAATTGATGTAAACAATTAAATGGGAATAAATAAATAAAATATTAACGATTGTTTGCACTTATTATCGGTAAATTTCCTATTGTCGCTTTGCATGCTGAGCCTTCTTGTAGAAATAACAAACTATAGTACGGTCATTTTGATACATGCAGTTCTTCAGTGCCCTTGGCCGATTCTGCCTTTGCGCTTTTTAGTAGATTCCCTGTTCAACTGATTTCTTAAGTTATGAATTTTTTAAATCCCTTCTACGGTCGTGCTAAATCCGCTATTTCCGTTAAGGCATTATGTTTCTTCGCTCTGTTTTTATGACGTTTGTGTGTAACGTCCCATAGATCAGGTTTACTGTGATACACATTAATTAATTCTTCAACTTCAGTTGTTAACCACTCTTTTTTGTAATCCAGTTTTATTAGAAACTTATTGCTCAGTGCGTGAAGAGCAGACAATCAGCCAAATTTTGCGATATCTGTAGGACGAGTTTGAACTTGCAAATAACCAATGTTTACATACACTGAAGAAGAAACTGGTATAGGCACGCGTATTCAAATACAGATATATGTCAACAGGCAGAAAAAGGCGCTGTGGACGGCAACGCGTATGTAAGACAAGTGTCTAGGGCAGTTGTTAGATCGCTACAATGGCAGGTCATCAAGATTCAAGTGAGCTTGAACGTCGTGTTATAGTCGGGGCACGAGGTGGCGATAAAGTGCGGATTTTCCCGTACGACCATTTCACGAGTGCACCGTGAATATCAGGAATCCGGTTAAACATAAATCTCCGGCATCGTTGCGGCCGGAAAAAGATCGTGCAAGAACGGGACCAGCGACAACTGAAGAGAGTTATTCAACGTGACAGAAGTGCAACCCTTCCGCAAATTGCTGCGGCGTGCGAACCATTCAACGAAATATCATCGACATGGGGTTTTGCAGCCGAAGGCTCATTCGTGATAACCGCACGACACAAGGCCTTAACGCCTGCCTGGGCCCGTCAACACCGACATTGGACAACACAACAACTCCTACGGGTCGTTGAACACATAACACATGGCTTCAACATAAACAAAGCTACAGGGGCAGTGTTCCTGGACATCGAAAAGGCTTTCGACCGTCTATGGCACAACGGCCTCATCCGCAAACTCAGCGACGCGGGATTCCCCGACGGGCTGCTGCGTCTAATACACTCATACCTCACAGACAGGAGTTTCAACACTGACGTGCAGGGAAAACAGTCAACACGACATGGTATACACGCGGGAGTACCCCAGGGAAGCATCCTAGGGCCCCTACTGTTTAACCTCTACATAAATGATCTCCCAACCACACACAACACAATGATGGCAATCTACGCGGATGACACAGCCATCCTTGCGCAAGATTGGAAACCATCAAATATTACGTCACGCCTACAGACTGTACTCAGAGTGGCTGAGCCTTGGTTGGAGAAATGGCGTGTTAGAGTAAACGTCGACAAGTGCGAAGCCGTTCTGTTCACGAGAAGACCGAAGCAACTGCGCAAACACCGCTACTGCAGACCAATAACTCTACATGCACGCCCAATACGTTTCCGCGAGAAAGTCAAATACCTCGGTGTCTGGCTGGACCGGAAATTACTCTGGGGGGACCACATACAACACATGACCAACCGAGCTAGCGCGAGGCTCAAACAGCTTTATCCTATGCTCAACAGGCGTAGCACACTGAACAGAAGGGTGTCGAGGTCCATGTACATGACACTTATCCGACCCCTGATGACGTACGCAGCTCCCGTCTGGGGATACGCTGCGCCTACACGCCTGCGCCGTCTGCAGCTCATACAAAGCAAGGTACTCAAAATCATAAGCAATGCTCCACGATACACACGCATCGCGGACCTTCACCGGGAATACCGACTTGAGACTCACACGGAGGTAATCCACAAACTCACCACAAGACTATACAGAAACTCCAGACATTCGCAGAACCCGTTTATTCTGAATCTGGGGAACTACGACCACAACCATAGATGGAAACATAAAAGACCAAAAGACATACTTGCAAGGACATAACATCTATGGCCAAGCTTACGCAAACATAACGGCACAGGCGAGCCCCTGTTAATCAGACGCATTTACTGGATATCCAGCTGAAATACACTGCCGAATAACTGGCACCATACAGGGAAGCCGTACCGTACACTGCATGCAAACAAGCTCCACACATCCCCCACACAGTGAGATGATCTATGGCCGATCTCCCACTACTGTATAACGATATTGATTGTTCCAGGAAAGTAGCAGCCGCAGCAACTGGGACACATCGCCATCGCCTGTCACGGTAACGATGCATGATACCTATACTAACAAATCCAACCTTGCATGAACTATCGCAGCTAGTAAGCCACTACTGCTCTTACTACCCATCCCACTGTCGCAGAGGTTTTTTTTCCCACGGCACGAGCCATGGCACTTTTTTCCCTCTGCTCTTCAAATCGCTACCCTCACTCGCGTTTCGTCCACTATCTATCACCTGATGGACCGTGTTAATGCGTAGCCTTACCCAGACGCACGGACAACATCACAGCCCAGCATCCTGTGATCCACCCACTAGATAACTAACATGTTTACGGAGGTGACAGTAGAACTTTTGGTTTGGTCACCACGTTGGTGCGGGCGTGGAGGGGCCCCATCTCTTTTTTACCGACATTGGACTGTCGATGACTGGAAACATGTTGCTTGATCGGAAGAGATCTCCACCCCCTCGTGCTCTTACGGATTTATTAATAGCCCTGCAGGATTCATGGTGCCAGTTCCCTCCAGCAGTACTTCAGACATTAGTCGAGTCCATGCCACGTCGTGTTGCGGCACTTCCGTGTGCTCGGTGGGGCCCTACACTATTAGGTAGGTGTAACAGTTTCTTTGGCTCTTTAGTGTATATTGCTATAAATGTGTCACACATACAGCTGGTGTTAAAATATATATATCTCTGACACAAATTCTTTGCTGTTTATATCAGACACAATTTCTGTCTTATATAAACACCATGCAATAATTGCCAGGTGTGTTTACACCTTGCCAATACACTTCTCGGGCTTGCCGATGGATAATACTATGCAAGTCCCACAATATTTGATCGGAACAACTCTTCGAAATCTTTAAGTTTTTGTCGGTAATGTTTTGCATTAGGGCGCAAGAGCAACGGAGGTCATAAGCAGCCACATCATAACCTTAGAGCACCAATAAGTAAAAGAAGTTAAAAGTGACTATACGCTAAACCCAATCGACGGAAGGAAAGAGAGCTAAAAACAAGAATTTCCCATTCGAGAAAGATCCACAAAATACGCCGTAGAGACAGTGACGGTCGCTAACCAAAGATTAAATGTTCTTCGCAATATTGCTAAGACGGATAAAAAATAAAAAGCGATCGACAGCCCTCGCGTTGTTCGCTGAACAGGCGACCAACGCTGAAACATAAGCGGTTAAAAAAAGTGCATTTGGTCATCAAATGGCAACTCGTCAAAGGTTGATGACAATGAACACAAAGTGGCGGGGCATCACCCTGTAAGAAATGGCGACGGCTAAGAGTGCCCAGTACGGAGTCTAGCTAAAATGATATCCTCGCGACAAGAGGGCCGAGAGGTCAGCCAAGCCGTTGCGAGAGGTTTAATTTCCCGAAGCTTGTCCCCGTGAAGAAAAGACCAGCGGTTATGCCAAAGTGACACCATGTGCCGACAGGTGTCAACACAGAGATCATACGAAGAATGGAAGAGATAGCAGGTCGAGGGAGGAGGACTGGGGCCCTGGCAGCAACGACAGTCGCCTCGCTTCCTGTCAGACAGACGTGATCATCAAGAACGAGCAAATGAAAGCTTTCTTGGGCCTGTTGCATTAAGCAATGGACTGTGTATACCACACAGAGGCTCTGAAGGGCAATGAGCGTCGGGGCATGTAACACAAAAATCTGTGCGCCAGATGATGTACTGGATGGCTTGACAGAGGGCGAAGAGCTTTGCTGTAAAAATCGAGCAGTTTTCTGGAAGCCGATACCGAAAATGGTCGGTGACTATGACGAAGGCACACCTGACACCACGGTCTGTCTTAGAGCTATCAGTGTACAGCCAGGGCTTCCCAACGTGTGGTCCGCAGACCCCTTAGGGGTCCGCCGGCTCTTTCTAGGGGGTTCGCGGCCACCCTTCACCAAATCGTTTAAAATAATGAGTAAAATTATTGAATAAAAATGTGAAAATCAACTTCATCACTATTATATTTTTCGTGTGAAAAACATGTCTACCTTTACTTCAGGTCGTATTCCCAAGCAGCCTTTGCGGTTCCTAAGTGAGAACGCATACACAGTATAGCGCCGGAGAATGCGGCTTCTCTGATCGACTGTTTCGCAACAATAGGGGGGTCGTTTGTGCGACGGCTCACGGCGGTAGATGCGCTGAAACCTTTTACGCATGCGCAGAGCGAGCTTTGTCGACCAATCACAGCACTCGCTGGCACGTATGCGGCCCCAGGCATAATTTAAAATTGCTTTGTCAGTGCACTACCTATTTCATAAGTCGATTTTTGACCTTGAAGTTGTTTTCATTCATCTCTAAACCAAAGTCTCTTGATACTTCGGGGGGGGGGGGGGGGGGGGCGTCATTGGGAACAGACTAGGGGTCCGCCATGCATTTTCGACTGAAGAAGGGGTCCACCAACTGAAAAGGTTGGGAAGCCCTGGTGTACACGATGCTGCTATCGCTAAATTTTGTGCGAATGTCGAGAAACCTACAGCGATAGTGTGCTTCGGAAGCGAATTAAGTTCAAGACGAACACGGGTTGCTGCACGAAGGTAAGGTGGTAAAGGGTTCACACTCATGGGGAACATGGCAGGTACCGTGAAGTTAAGCTGTCAGGGCAGTAGCCGAAAGCGAGCTGCGGGATGTAACAGAGAAGGGCGCGCCCCACACTGGCGGTCAAGGGAGTCATCGAAAAAAAGGGGGCATAGGATGAGTGGCCGGGTGTGGAAGTCCAACAGCATATCCACTGAGAAGGACATCACGCCGGTATGAGAGTAGCAGCTCGGCAGCTTGTGCATAGAGACACTCAACCGGCATACCGTAAAAGGCGCCAGAGGCTAAACATATTCCACTATGGTGGATTGTGTTAAGTCGGCGTAAGATGGACTGACGTGCAGATGAATAATGAAACACCCATAGTCTAGTTTTCAACGGACAAGGGATCAGTAAAAATCTTCCTATCAAGCATGAGCCCCACGAATTTCCAAAGGAAGAGCAACGGGTCCAAAGTGTAAAGACAGTGGAAGAAACCTAATGCGACGCCAGAAATTCAAACAAATTGTTACATCTTTAAGTGCTGTTAGTTGTTATAGCAACTGCAAGACGCGACTGATGATGAGCGCGCGGCGGCGTCAAAATTTATCAGCCTAGAAGAAGGAAGATCTAACGTGCGGGGAGGCGCTCACGGGTGGATAAAAGCGGCGTTTGTAGTGCCCCCTACCAGGAGCCGAAGAGAGGTCTTCCGCGCGCGCGCAGTGGGCAATGACTATGCCGCTGGACGATACTCTGATTAAAAGCTGCATTAAGTCGCTGCACTGCACTGATCCAGTCATGCGTCGAAGGGTCTTGTTTCTCCTGTTTTAATTTGCTTGCAGCCAGTGATGTATTTCGGGCAGAGCTTAGTTGAAAACTTACATCCCTGCTGATAAAATTGTACACTGTACAGATATGCATGGCCTCCTTAAAAACACAATCACTGAACGATGACGCTGAGGATAAAACTTCAGTCTTTACGTGAAACATGCGATGTCCTGTATGCAGACTATGCTCAGCTACCGCAGATTTATCAGGTTGGCCCAGGCATGTATGACGATGGTGTTCAACACGACATTCTTGCACGGTTGGACATGTCTGCCCAGTATTGGCACGGGATCTTATATACACCACATATTCTAAAGGCAAGATCGTCTTTAACCAAACACAACAAACTGCTCAATTTTCTGACGGACGGCCAACATACATGATGTGTCTCTTGAGGATCCTTTCTATTCTTGAAGACATTCCACCAAAATACGAATAAAGTCTGTTGCATTGGGTGCCTCGGTACATTCATTTACATTACTACTCTGAACTGTACTGCGAATCTATCAGAAAAATTTTATTTTGGAACACCCTTCTTCGTTGTTGTAGCTCACCAGGCAGACTGTCGACATCTAATTCCAAATACGTTCTATGTACCAGAGATTATAAGTCATTATTGCATTGTGCAGGATGCTAACAGATTTTCGCCTACAGTAGTCTGCAGTAACCACTATGTCCTAGCGTATCGTCGGCTTTTCTTGTAGCCATGACATCCAGAAATGGTAAGACGCAATCTCTTCCAATTTCCATGGTGAAATGAGTATTCTGATAGAGCGAGTTCAAATGCTGGAGAAACATAGGCAGTGTTTCTACTACGTGCTAGCACACTACAAATATATCGTCTATATACTACCAGAAGCAGGAAGGTTGGAGACTTGCCGCCTGCAGAGCCTTTCCTGAAAGTCTTCGAATGGTTCAAATGGCTCTGAGCACTATCGGACTTAACATCTGAGGTCATCAGTCCCCTAGACTTAGAACTACTTAAACCTAACTAACCTAGGGACATCACACACATCCATGCCCGAGGCAGGTTTCAAACCTGCGACCGTAGCAGCAGCACGGTTCCGGACTGAAGCGCCTAGAACCGCCACAGCGGCCGGCTGAAAGTCTTCCATAAAATAGTTGGCCACCAGGGGAGACCGAGGACTTATCATGGCGACACCACCCACTTGTCCTACATACTGGTTATTAAATAAGAAATAAGTTGATGTAAGCACATGTTTAACAATACCACAATGTCTTCTGCAAACTTGCTGCTGATAAGCTCTAATGAGTGCTGCAGAGGTACTTTAGTAAATAAAGATACAATGACAAAGCTAACCAAAAGATCTAGCAGTTGCTGTTAAAGCATTTTCAGACGCACTATGAAGTCGTTTGAATTCGGATTATGGAGATCACATTTCCTTACGAAAGGTCCTAACAGCGAAGTAAGATGTTTAGCCAGCAAGGTAGGAGCTCCAGTATTGCTCACGGTCGGGCAAAGAGGAGACCCACACTTGTCTTGGGGCAACTGCTGTCTGATGGCGCAGGTCCTTGATGACATTAGTCGGAACAGAACTCTTCTTGAGAAAGACTGAAAATTTTCTCTGAATGTTGTCAGTCGGATGCTCTCTTAAGTTGCAATATGCAGGGTCCTCGAGCAATGACATCATCTTGCTGCTGCACTCAGTTCGTGAGAGTAGGGCGGTGAGGTTCCTTTTGTCTGCAGGAAA
This sequence comes from Schistocerca cancellata, assembly GCF_023864275.1. NCBI lineage: Eukaryota > Metazoa > Arthropoda > Insecta > Orthoptera > Acrididae > Schistocerca > Schistocerca cancellata. Next base: position 831,915,291 of record NC_064628.1, on the reverse strand, counting down.
AATAACGAGGTCTTGGTCTGATCTCAAGTCTTGTAGAGCCTTCCTTTCTGCAGCAGTGATATTAAACTTTTTAGGTAGGCCTCGAGTTAAAATTCGGCTGGCGTCACACCTTTTATCGTCTGCATCATCACTGGGAGGCTTCAAAATTGCATATTCTATCGCAGCAATCACAGGTCGGACTGGAGCTGTCTTAGGTATCGGTGCAAAAATCCAGCCTTTCTCGATCACCGAAACTACAGCGTCGTCCAGAATCCTATCCATGAGATTAAACACGGTGCGTCGCTTGGCGCACTTTTTTCTTGCATCTGGGCCTCGAGAAGAGTACACCTAGACATCTGATGAGCTTTAGCTTGTTGTTTAGGCAGTCCCAGAATACAGTTGGTTGGTTTTTGGGGAAGGAGACCAGAAAGCGAGGTCATCGATCTCATCGGATTAGGGAAGGACGGGGAAGGAAGTCGGCCGTGCCCTTTGAAAGGAACCATCTCGGCATTTGCCTGGAGCGGTTTAGGTAAATCACGGAAAACCTAAATCAGGATGGCCGGACGCGGGATTGAACCGTCGTCCTCTCGAATGCGAGTCCAGTGTCTAAGCACTGCGCCACCTCGCTCGGTCCCAGAATACGGCTGAGAGGTTCGAAGAGACTCTTTAGATGCAGTGATAGTAATTTCATGGACATAATACGCAATTCCCGTGGCAAATACGTAGCCCGTCTCTCACTAGAGCGGCATTTGCCCCTGACGTAATTCTGACAGTGACCGCAAAGTCATTGTGATGTTTAAATTTAGCAAACGTAGGGATAGTTTGCTTGTCACGGCATCTGAAGAAGAGTTCTTTTCCGACTAACGTCATCAAGCACCTACTGTACAGCCTACCGAAGATTCATAAGGATGGGTCTCCTCCCTGCACCACAGTGAGCAACGCTAGAGCAACCTATTTCCCGGCTGAACATCGTACTTCGCTGTTGGGACCTTTCATAGACAAATGTGATCGCCATATCTTTTGGTTAGCTTTGACGTATCATTATTTACCAAAGTATTTCGCGTAAATTTCCTGGTCATGTTATAGTTTTAGGTGGAGATTTTAACCTACCAGCTATATACTGGGAGATTCAAGTAATCGGGACAGCTGGTAGGGACAGAGAATAACGTGATGTAGGACTAGAAGTGCTTTCTCCAAGAGTTACCCTGAGAAGTTAATCGGAGAACTGACTCGTGATGACAATGTCTTAGACCTGCTAGTGGCAAACAGATACGAAATTTTCGACTCAACCTAGAGCAGGGAAACAGCGATCACAACACCGTTTCAGCACCCCTAAATACGGCTGTAAATAAGAATACGTAGAAAGGCAAGAAGATCTTTCTTCATAGCAAGAGTTACAAGAAACTGATTTCAGATTACTTGAACGGTTAGTACTAAAATTTCATCTCCAGCACTCACAACGTTGAGTATCAATAGACCTAAGTTCAAGAGCATTGTACAGTGTACTTTGGACAGATACGTGCCGAGCAAAGTTGTGAGGGGTGAAAAAGACCCGCCATAATTCGACAGTCATGTTAGAAAACTGTTACGAAAACAAAAAGAGCACCACTGCAAATTCGAACTTAGCCAAAGCCTCACAGATAAAAAAGAGTCAAACGAAGGCAAAATTACCAAGATCTATGTGTGAAGGCACCAACGAATTCGAAAGTATTATTCTGTCTACCGATTTGACAGAAAATTCTAAGAAGTTTTGGTCGTATGATCAGTCAGTGAAGGCATCGAAGCTATCTGCTATCTGTCCAGACACTGTAACTATAATGGCAGGCGCGGGTTAGCCGCGCAGTCTATAGCGTCTTGTCACAGTCTTCACGGCTCCCCCCGTCGGAGGTTCGAGTCCTCCCTCGGGCATGGGCGTGTATGTCGTCCTTAGCGTAAGTTAGTTTAAGTTAGATTAAATAGTGTGTAAGCTTAGGGATCGATTCCCTCGGCAGTTTGGTCCCATAAGACCTTACCACAAATTTCCAAAAATTACAATGGCAGCGAAACAGAAGACGAACAAAGAAAAGGGCACAATACTAAACGTCTCTTTCCAACACTGTTTCACAGAGGAAGATCGCACTGTAGTGCCTCTTTTAAGCCATCGCACAAAAGACAAAATGGCTTATATTGAAATAAGTGACCGTGGTACAGAAAAGCATCTGAAATCGCTCAACAGAGGAAAGGCCACTGGAACTGACGTTATGTCAACACGATTCTAGATAGAGTATGCGAAAGTACTTGCCCGTCTTCTAGCAGCAGTGTACCGTAGGTTTTTAGGGGGGTCAAGTGTTCTTGATGACTGGAAAAAAGCACAGTTCATCCCCGTTAGTATTGGTATTAGTAATGTCATGATCCGTAGATCATTTTCCCGATTATTTGATCGATATGATGTGGAACAAGTCAGATTACAAGATATATACACACACACATGAATAGTGCTAATATTAATATTACTGAAATTTTTAGTTCTACACATGCAACTACATTTAGAGGTACATTTTTTTTACCATTTCTGAAACAGAAACTCGTCCATGGAGTAGAAGGAGTTGTCCAAAAGAAATGATTTTAAGCTAGAAATAAAACTTGATCTGCTACCTGCCAGACACTTTATGTTGTTGGGCAAATGATCAAAGATTTTTGTTGCTGGATAATGTACTCTTTTTTGAACAACTGACAGCTTCAATAACGGATAGGAATGGTCATTTTTCCCTCTAGTGTTGTACGTATGAACATCACTGTTCTTCGCGAATTGAGATGGATTATTCGTAACGAATTTCATTAGCGAATATATGTACTCTGATGGTGCAGTTAAAATACCTAACTCCTTGAAAAGTTGCCTACATGACGTCCTTGAGTGAACACCACTAATTATTCTCACTGCTCTCTTTTGTGCAATCAATACTTTATGTCTAAGTGGTGAGTTACCCCAGGAAACTATTCCATAAGACATTATTGAGTGGAAATATGCAAAGTGCGTTAGGAACTGATCTGTTTATTACCAAGACTAGCGATTATACGAAGAGCGAAAGAAGTTGAACTTAGTTGTTTGAGAAGATCAGTAATATGTTTCTTCCATTTCAGGTTGTCACCGATGTGAACACCCAAAATTTTGGAGAAATCTGCCCTGTTAACCGAGCTCTGTTCATACGCTGCATCAAATGTCGGTATGACTCTATTCAAAATGGGTCAAACGGCTCTGAGCACTATGGGACTTAACATCTGAGGTCATCAGTCCCCTAGAACTTAGAACTACTTAAACCTAACTAACCTAAGGACATCACACACAACCATGCCCGAGGCAAGATTCGAACCTGCGACCGTACCGGTCGCGCGGTTCCGGACTGAAGCGCCTAGAACCGCTCGGCCACATCGGCTGGCTGACTCTATTCGGTGTACAGAACTGGATATAGTGAGTTTTTTTCAAAATTAAGGGAGAGTCAATTTTCTGAGACCCACTTAATAATTCTTTGAAAGACATCCTTAACAATATCTTCAGCTGCTTTCTCTGGAATGGGATTTATTATAACACTCACGTCATCTGCGAAAAGTACTAGTTTTTAGGAAGAGTCGCCGTTCAGACGCACAAAATTGTAGGCATATATCTTTGACATCGGTAACTGTAGAATTTTGGATTATTTTTTATGATTTTGTATTATGACATTTCTGGAGGCCGAAAATCTCCTCTGTAGGAAGCAACATGGGTTGCGAAAAGAGTAATCGTGTGGAACCCAGCTCGCTCTGTTCGCCAACGAGACCCACAAAGCAGTAGACACAGGCGCACAGATAGTGCCGTGTTCTTTGACTTCCGGAAGGCACTTGATACATTTCCGCACTGCTGCCTAATGAACAAATTATAAGCGTACGGAATATCAGACCAATTGTGTGACTGGTCTGAAGAGTCTCTAGCAAACAGAACACAACATGTCATTCAGAACGGGGAGAAGTTTTCAGACGTAAAAGTAACTTCGGGCCCCAGAGGAGTGCTGGAGGACCATTACCTTTCGCTGTATTCATAAGTGACCTAGTGCTGTTGTATAAAGAGGAGTCGCGACGCTAGAAACTTGTAGCGTAGTGCAGGAAGATCTGCAGAGGAAAGCACTCGGTGCAGGAAGTGCCAATTGACCCTCAACATAAACAAATGTTATATATCGTGAATGAATGGGCAGAAATAACCTTTCTTGTATGGTTACTCAATAACAGAACAATCACTGGAAGCAGTTACTTCCATAAAATACATAGGAATACGCGTACGGAGCGATCTGAAGTGGAGCGAACACACAAAATTAATCGCCAGTACGGCAGATGCCAGACTGAGCTTCATTGGAAGAATTCTCAGGAAATGAAGTCCATCAACAAATGTAGTGGTTTACAAAACACTCGTTCGACCAGTACTCGTACATTGCTCGTCTGGGATCCGTACCAGACAGGCCTGATAGAGGAAACAGAAAATATCCGAGAAAGAGTGTCTAGTTTCGTTGGATGTTCATTTAGTACGCCCAAAAGTATCACAGAGCTGACCAATCAAACCCAGTGACAGACGCTGGAAGAGAGGCATTTTGTATCACGGTGTAGTTTAATGTTAAAGTTCTGAGGGCTTATGTGCCTTGAAGAGTCAATAGTTTTATTGCTTCCTCCTACGTATGTCTCCCGGAAAGACCAAGACGATAAAATCAGAGATGTTCGAGCCCATATGGAGGCTTAGTGGCAATCGCTCTTCTCGCGAACTATTCGCGACTGGAACAGGAAATTAAAATACCTAACACAGTGGTACACAAAGTACCCTCTACCACACACCGCAAAGTGGCTTGCGGAGTGTAGATGTAGATGTAGACATAGACGGAAATACAGTCGGCAAGCCTCCAACCTTCCTGCTTCTAGCGGTGTGTAGACGATACATTTGTGGTGTGGCCACGTGGAATAGAGACGTTACCTATTATTTCTCCAGCACTTCAGCTCGCTCCACCCAAATACTCAGCTCAGCTTGGAAGTAAGGAAAGATGGCATCTTACCATTCGTGGATGCAGCGAGTCTGAATAAAAGTTGATGACTCGCTGGGAAACAGTGTCCACCGCAAACCGACTCTCAGAGAGTTATGGTTGCAGCCCGTAAACTGTCTTCACTCTACACATGGCGGTAGTGCCTTATATTCTCTGGTACATAGAGCACATATGGTACCAGGTACCATCACACTGTCTGGCTAGCTACAACACATAATAACGGCGTTCCATCAGATCGGTTATTCTGATAGACACATACACAATGCAAACTGATCAAAGTGAGCTCGGTGCAGGGATATAAATGAAAATGCAGAGGCGCCAACTGCAACGGAATTCTTGTATTATTTTGGTGAAATCTCTTCAAGAATAAAAAGACTCCTTAAGATGCACGAAATCAAGTGTTTTTTCCGTCCACCAGCAAAATTGAGCAATTTGTTACGTTCAGTAGAAGACGAGCTTGGCTTTAGAAAACTTGATGTATATAAGATCCCATGCAAATATGGGAAACCTTCTACTGGGCAGACGTGTCAAACCATGCAAGGATGTTGTGTTGAACACCATTGTTATACCCACCTGGACCACCCTGATAAATTTGTGGTAGCAGAGCAAAGTCTGCACACGGGGCATCGCATGTTTTTCGTAAAGACTAAAGTTTTGTCCTCAGAAGCATAGTTTTGCGATACAACAGACATTGTCATCAGCAGGGCTGCAGGTTTTCAACTAAGCACCCTGGAGCCAATTACTGGTTGCCATTAAATTAAATCAGGAGAAACAAAAACCTTCGATTCATAACGACGGAATACATGGCAGAGTTTTAATTCAGCTTTTAACTGCGGCAGCGTCCAGCAGAACAGTCACTGTGCACTGTGCGCGTTTTGAAGGCCTGTCTTCGGTTCCTGGTAGAGGGCACTAAGAGCCCCGCTTTCGTCCAGCTATTTCCCACGCTTGCGTATTTCCTGCTTCTGGCCTGATAAATTTCGACGCCGCCGCACGGTCGTCAACAGTCACGTCTTGCAGCAATGTCAACAACAACTACACTACTGGCCATTAAAATTGCTACACCAAGAAGAAATGTAGACGATAAACGGGTATTCATTGGACAAATATATTATACTAGAACTGAGATGTGATTACATTTTCACGCAATTTGGGTGCTTAGATCCTGAGAAATCAATACCCAGAACAACCACCTGTGGCCGTAATAACGGCCTTGATACGCCTGGCCATTGAGTCAAACAGAGTTTGGATGGCGTGTAGAGGTACAGCTGCCCATGCAGCTTCAACACGATACCACAGTTCATCATGAGTAGTGACTGGCGTATTGTGACGAACCAGTTTCTCGGCCACCATTGACCAGACGTTTTCAACTGTTGACAGATCTGGAGAATGTGCTGGACAGGGCAGCAGCCGAACATTTTATGTATCCAGAAACACTGTTACCATTACTCGTGAAACTTAAATGTAACCGAAAAAAGGCCTCTGGAGACAACTGATAGTTGTTCATAGGACGAGATGCCCTGTCCCACTCCCTCACTTCGCAAGCAAAAACAGTGCGATGAAGAGGCAGAGGAACCGGGAGGCAAAATGCGAATGGAAACTGATGAACAGAAAGATAATACACGTACGGTACCAGAAAATGAAGGAGGTATAATCAGCATTAATTTGCAAGAAACAACAGGTGCACTAGTCGATTGCAAAGATCAGCAGCTATCTGTTAATAAACAAATTCAGGGAGAGGATGCAAAACTGCAGTCCCCATTTGTTTATCTTGATCAGGAAGTAAGTGAAATAAATGAAGAACGAAGAAGTGGTGGCCAAAGTGAAATCACGGTCAACACCTCAGGGCAGGCGCCGGCAACCGAAATTGGGAAAGCGCCTGCTGCTGCTCCAGATAAGCCGCGAAGTAAAATACCGACGCAACCAAATGAGAATGTAGCTCGTAACTAAGTGAAGGGAAAATCCGGTAGGGGCAACCCAAGCCCAAAGAATATTCTGTCCGAAACGGTCCTACACGAATTACTGGAGAAAAAATCAGAAAGTTTACCAGGAAATCAGTCTGCTTGCGGTACAAGAGAAAACATCAGACGTAGAAAAAAACTGGACAGTAACTAATAAGTTACTCCATGTTCAGCCTTCTGAGAAAGCTGTTACAGATTAACTGAACACTGAACCACAGGAAACTAAATTAGTTCATCAAAAAATGGTTGAAATGGCTCTGAGCACTATGGGACTTAACTTCTAAGGTCATCAGTCCCCTAGAACTTAGAACTACTTAAACCTAACTAACCTAAGGAAATCACACACATCCATGCCCGAGGCAGGATTCGAACCTGCGACCGTAGCGGTCGCGCGGTTCCAGACTGTAGCGCCTTTAACCGCTTGGCCACCACGGCCGGCTTAGTTCATCAAAACATCTACATAGTGACAGCACAATGACGCAATATTATTCTGTCACCACTATAAACATGAATAAAATTACGTCCGATTTGAAATTATCGGCACTTAAGGAATTTTTGTACGAATCCGCGACTGATATTGCTCTGTTACAAGAAGTGTCCGATTTGAAATTATCGGCCCTTAAGGAATTTTTGTACAAATCCGCGACTGATATTGCCCTCTTACAAGAAATTCTAATTTCAGATTTAGTAATTCCCGGTTTTGTCAATTACATAAATGTGTCTCCTGAAACAAGTGTTGGAACAGGTGTTTTGGTGAAGGAATGGATTACAGTAAGCGAGGTGGAACGACTGGAATCCGGAAGGGGAATAGGACTAAATATCTATGATGTGACTATCATCAACTTGTACGCCCCTTCAGGAGGTTCTCACCGAGCTGACAGGGCACGTTTCTTCAAAGATCACCTGATATACTTGTTAAGGAAAACTCCAAGACGGTTATTACCTGGAGGTGATTTTAATTGTGTTCTAAATCGAAAAGATCAGTTACCTAATTTTAATTTCTCAAGTGAACTAAAACAACTAGTTGCTGGTTTAGAATTAAAGGATATATGGGAAATGAAATACGCCTCCATTGTTAATTTCACTTATGTCACGGCAACATCACGTAGCAGGATTGTTAGATTCAACATTTATAATAGTCTAGAAACTTGAGTGACAAAAGTAGAAACCATTCCTACGTACTTTTCGGACCATTCAAAGGTCTTAGCTTGCATAAATCGAACAAGACAGCCGGTCCGCCGATTCAAGAATCAGTGGAATTTGAACACTTCCTTGTTAGTAAATCATGATTCAGAAGACCTGATTAAAGGAACATAGGCAATGTGCCTGCGTGCTTGTAGTAGATATGCCATTGCTATTGACTGTTGGGTTAAAATCGCAAAGCCAAAGTTGAGGAAGGTTCTTATTCAATACAGTACCCAGAGTGCAAGAGAAATGAAATGCACTATAGAATATTACGATTCAGGTTTTAACGATATATAAGTTCAAGTCTCAGCAGGTTCCTCACTTCGGATAGCAGACATCAAAAAAGTCAAAGCCAAGTTACTTAATATCAAGAGAAGTCAAATGGAAGGGCTGAAAATAAAATCGAAGGCTAACTCGGTGTCAGAAGATGAAACTATTTCCCTATATCATTTAGTGAAGCTGTAAGTAGGCTGTTTATGTTTTCTTATTGGCAACGTTACATAGCGCTCTGTATGAAAATCACTGGCTGTGCTGTGTGCAGTCTGTGGCTAGTTTGCATTGTTGTCTGCCATTGTAGTGTTGGGCAGCTGGATGTGAACAGCGCGTAGCGTTGCGCAGTTGGAGGTGTGCCGCCAGCAGTGGTGGATGTGGGGAGAGAGATGGCGGAGTTTTGAAATTTGTAAGACTGGATGTCATGAACTGCTATATATATTATGACTTTTGAACACTAGTAAGGTAAATACATTGTTTGTTCTCCATCAAAATCTTGCTAACTATGCCTATTAGTAGTTAGTGCCTTCAGTAGTTTGAATCTTTTATTTAGCTGCCAGTAGTGGCGCTCGCTGTATTGCAGTACATCGAGTAACGAAGATGTTTGTGAGGTAAGTGATTTGTGAAAGGTATAGGTTAATGTTAGTCAGGGCCAATCTTTTGTAGGGATTTTTGAAAGTCAGATTGCGTTGCGCTAAAAATATTGTGTGTCAGTTTAAGCACAGTCCTGTACAATTGTTCTAAGGGGACGTTTCATATGTCGACCCTCAGCCGAGGATACCTCACTGGAATCTTCTGATTTTTTTTGTAGTTTGTGTAATTAGTGTAGCTTTTGTTTATTGCTAGCACGTAATTGTAGAGAGAATCTCCTTTGTAGTTGCAGTCTTTCACTGTTGTACAGTAAAACAGTTGTGGCATGCATGTAGATTTGCACCAAGTATTTCGCAGCTGCGCTTGCAATTAACAAGATATTATTTTCAGCGCTATGTTAATGTGTTCTCTTATTTTTGCTCTTCAAATTGTGCTTTTCTGTGTTATCGTGTGAAGTATTGTGACAATAATGGCGTGTGAAAAACGTAGCACTAGGCTCCAAAGTAAACTGAAAAACAATAGTGACGACGAGCGTAGCTTACCAACACCACTGTGTAATTAATTAACAGACATTCAAAGTAGTAATTTGGTAACTGTGCATATTGTCAAAATGTGAATGTTGCCGGTGCAAATTCACTGCCGAAAAGCACTCAGGAACATGTTTCAGACACCAGTGCATTGTTATTACAATTAATGCAACAAATGGGACAAAAGCTTCAAAAGTTAGACACAATGGAACAAAATCAGAGACAAACACAGCAAAAGCTTCAAAAGTTAGACACAATGCAACAAAATCTTCAAAAGTTAGACACAATGGAACAAAATCTTCGGAAGTTAGACACCACGCTTGAACAAACACGTGAAGATTTAACTACTGAGTTACATAACATTGAATCGAAATGTCAAAAAAGTCTTTAATGACGTAAAAACACAAATTTGTGAGCATTTTCAACCTATTTTTTCGTGGCATGAAAATGCATTACAGAATCACGAAGCAGCCATAAAAGAACTGCAAACTATTGTTCATGAAAATCATGAGACCTTGCAAGCTAAAATTGACTCAGCTGCATCTACCGATTCGGTTACGCAACTTGCAAAAACTCATTAAAACTTAAAGGACACAGTAGATACTCTGAAAATTGGTTCAGAAAGACACATGGAGGAAATTAGTTCATTATCAGAGAAAGTAGTCGATCTTTTGGATCAGCTAAATAATTTATCTACAAAGGTAGATGATGAGCTGAATGACACAAGACCTGTAGCCTTCACTGACACTGATGAGTATGAACAAATTAGAAAATTCAAACAAAATGAAAATCAAATCAATACACAGAACAAAAGAGAAATGCTGGAAGTACAAGATCAGTTGGCCCAAGTAATACAAGAATTACATATTTCAGAGGACACTCGCACTCCAACACGGGAAGAGGAACTTAGAAATACGGAACAGCCACAAAATAATAACACAGCGCATTTCGGAAATTATGAAAGAAATTGGCAAGGTGCACCGAATTTTGAAATGGAACCGCCGAAACGACGTAACAATGACCGATATGCGACTCGCCGACATGATGATTTTGTCTACAAGCTGTTCATTACTACACGTAAATTTAAAACATTTAAGAATTCTGGCAACAACATTCATCCACAAGCGTGGCTCCATCAATTCTCTCATTGTTTTCCTCCCAACTGGTCATTAGAGCACAGATTAGAATTTATGTGTGGCTACTTAGAGAATGAACCAGCTGAAAGAATGCGATCGGTCATTCACGATTGTCACAGTGAAGGAGAATTTTATCATGCCTTCCTCTCAGCATATTGGTCTCAAGCTACACAAGACCGAGTAAAACATAGCACCATAATGATGAAACATTTCGAACAGTCTGAATTTTCCAGTCTTGTGAAATATTTTGAAGACATGTTGCACAAGAATCAGTACCTGTCAAACCCATACAGCCCCTCGGAACTCATCCACATTTGCTTAATCAAATTACCTGTACATTTACGACATATTATTTTGGCAGGACGTTACAAAGACGGCATTGAAGCTTTTCATGGACTCTTACAAGAATTAGAAATTGACACTGACAATCGCGGAACGCGAAAACAGGAACATAACAATTACAGGTCAAATCCGTCGCAATTCCGCGATGAAAGAAATAATAACTGGACACGACAAGGCTATTCCCACAACACAAATCGTGACCAAAACAGACACCCGTATGACAACCGTTGGCAGAGTAGTAATAATTACAGGGAAAGATCACCTCTCCGCGATAGTGACTACCACAGAGACAATCAGAGAATTTGGGAACGAAAATAATTATTATCAAGGGAGACAGAATAACTTTAGACGCAACGGTCCAGCGCGCAGTTACTATGCAGGGAGAAATTCTCCACCACGTGACCGACAAGAAAGAAACTATGGAATCTACCGACATGACGACAGACCATATGATCGTAACGACAGAGCTGAATTGCATCAGAACTGGCGGGATTCAAACAGAGCAGGGCCCTCTCGACAAGGTGAATTTGTAGAAGTTAGGTCTCCAAATGCCAATAATGACGCACGCCAACAAAGACACAATAGGCAATGACTCATACCGCTGGCAGCCACAAAACGTACTTACGAAATTGATGACGCAGCTGCCGTAGCTAGTAATTATGTAAAAATGGAAGACATTAGGGACATCTTACTCCAGGAGCACGACGTAAAACATAACAACATTGCATATCCTGTGATTCACATTACAGTAAATGACGTAAAATTTATGGCAGCACTTGACTCTGGCAGTCCCATTTCAGTAATTAGTGAAACAGCCTTTAGCAAATGCAACAAATCGAACGATTGTCCCACACTTCTGTTACGTAAGATTAAATTACAAGGTGCAATCTTTGTAAAAAGTGTAGATGTATGCCAACAAACCAACTTAGAATTCTTTTGTCAAAGCCACAGCTTCTCTATGAACTTTCTTATTGTTCCATTATTGTCGACGGAAATTATATTGGGAGTAGACTTTTTGAATGAATACAAAGTAATCTTAAACTTTCACGATGCTGAAATAAGTTTAGAGAAAGAAGGTAGGTCAATAGCTTTGACATTTGAAGATTGGCTCTCAAACCATGACGAAGAAATTAATCGGCTTTACCTCCTGTTAGACAACAGTTTGGAATTTTCGACGGAACTTAACACTAACAATCACTCTGCAAGTACTGACAGGGATGATATCGACGGCGCATTTGCTACTAATGAGTTAATTCAGAATAAAATTCAAACAATTGTAATGACAGTGATAGGCAAGACCTTTTTGAGATTTTACAAGCACATTCCACAGTTTTTACTCACAAAACAGGAACAATCAAGGGATTTCAATACCAATTTCGTGTTCGTGAGCATACTAAATTTTGTGTTCGACCATACGTAATTCCAGCACATTATAGGGACCGTGTTAGAACGGAAATACAATCTATGCTTGACGAGGGCATTATTGAGCCTGCAGTAAGCTCATACAACAATCCATTACATGTTGTTGAGAAGAAAAATGGATCGATCAGGCTTGTCTTAGATTCGAGACAAATCAATACTATCATCATTCCTGAAACAGACAGGCCGCAAACGTTGGAAGAACTTCTTCAAAATTTTAATGGTGTAAAAGTGTTGTCTCCTATTGATCTCAGATCCACCTTTTATCGGCTCGAATTTCATCCAGAAGGTAGAAAATACACATCTTTCCTTTGTTTCGGCGTTTGTTATCAATTTGGGTGCATAGATCCTGAGAAATCAGTACCCAGAACAACCACCTCTGGCCGTAAAAACGGCCTTGATATGTCTGGGTATTGAGTCAAACAGAGCTTGGATGGCGTGTAGAGGTACAGCTGCCCATGCAGCTTCAACACGATACCACAGTTCATCAAGAGTAGTGACTGGCGTATTGTGACGAGCCAGTTGCTCCGCCACCATTGACCAGACGTTTTCAGTTGATGAGAGATCTGGAGAATGTGCTGGCCAGGGCAGCAGTCGAACAATTTCTGTATCCAGAAAGACCCGTACAGGACCTGCAAAATGCGGTCGTGCATTATCCTGCTGAAATGTGGGGTTTCGCAGGGATCGAATGAAGGATAAAGCCACGGGTCGTAACACATCTGAAATGTAACGTTCACTGTTCAAAATGCCGTCAATGTGAACAAGAGGTGACCGAGACGTGTAACCAACGGCACCCCATACCATCACGCCGGGTGATGCGCAAGTATGGCGATGATGAATATACGCTTCCAATGTGCGTTCACCGCGATGTCGCCAAACACGGATGCGACCGTCATGATGCTGTAAACAGAACCTGGATTCATCTGAAAAAATGACGTTTTGCCATTTGTGCACCCAGGTTCGTCGTTGAGTACACCATCGCAGGTGCTGCTGTCTGTGATGCAGCGTTAAGGGTACATGCAGCTATGGTCTCCAAGCTGATGGTCCATGCTGCTGCAAACGTCGTCGAACTGTTCGTGCAGATGGTAGTTGTCTTGCAAACGTCCCCATCTGTTGGCTCAGGGATCGAGAAGTGGCTGCACGATCCGTTACAGCCATGCGAATAAGATGCCTCTCATCTCTACTGCTAGTGATACGAGGCCGTTGGGATCCAGCACGGCGTTCCGTATTACTCTCCTGAACCCACCGATTTCATATTCTGCTAACAGTCATTGGATCTCGACCAACGCGAGCAGCAATGTCGCGATACGATAAACCGCAATCGCGATAGGCTACAATCTGACCTTTATCAAAGTCGGAAAGGTGATGGTACGCATTCTCCTCCTTACACGAGGCATCACAACAACGTTTCGCCAGGCAACGCCGCTCAACTGACATTTGTGTATGAGAAATCGGTTGGAAACTTTCCTCATTTCAGCACGTTGTAGGTGTCGCCACCGGCGCCAACCTTGTGTGAATGCTCTGAAAAGCTAATCATTTGCATATCACAGCATCTTCTTCATGTCGGTTAAATTTCGCGTCTGTAGCACGCCATCTTCGTGGTGTAGCAAATTTTAATGGCCAGTAGTGTATATACTACCGTCTGAAGGTGTCGAACACCTGTACCGATAAAGTATTGCAGAAACTACATAATATTATCCTGCAGCAAATCCGAGAGATAAATTTCCAGCAGGTGTGTCGGGAAAGCCTGCAAAGTAAACATACTTGACTAACTCGCAAGACCACAGAGACCATTCGGATTTCAGAGCTCTTTTAAAAGCTTTTACCGCTGATGTATCATTAATTGATATTTAATTATTACAAATCGTATATTCCGTGATGTGTTGGAGATAAATCTTCAATAGGCCCTTGCCTTGAATCAGCATACTGTCATAACACACAAGCTACAATATGGAAACAGCGAAATATGATCAATGAAACACGGCCTCTCAAAGGCAGCGTGCGAGGGACATCTGTTGACCTATTTAAGTCAGACACCTGTTGCACGCTTTTGTACTTTCTCAATGTAGCCACTTTCAGTGATTTACGGTTCGATCGACCATTTACGTAAGTATCGTTTTGGAAATGGTAGCAACATTATAAAATTGTGACTACTATAGGCTACTATACGAAACAAACTCTAGGAAAAAGAAATAAGAAAGACTATATACGCCTTTCACGATACCGATGCAATGAATAGGATGGGCTTTCTGTACTTAAACATTTTTCACTGGTGGATGATTCTACTGGAAACATACACTGATGTGACAAAAGTCATGGAATACCTCCTAAAATCGTGCCGGACGTCCTTTTGCCCAGTCTAGTGCACCAGTTAGACGTGACATTGACTCAATAAGTCGTTAAGTTCCCTGCAGAAATATTAAGCCGTGCTGACTCTACAGCCGTCCACAATTGGGAAAGAGTTGCCAGCGCAGAATTTTGTGCACGAACTGACCTCTAAATGAAGTCCCATAAATGTTCGTTGGGTGGAAAAATCATTCGCTCGAATTGTCCAGAACGTTAGTCAAACCAGTCGTAAACAGTTGTGGCTGATGACATGGCGCAATGTCACCATAACAATTGCATCGTTTTATGGCAACATGAAATCCATGAATGGCTACAGGTGGTCTCCAAGTAGCCGAATATGTTCATTTCCAATCAATTATTGGTTTCTGTTGGACCAGAGGACACAGTTCCTTCTGTGTAAACACAGCACAAAAAAGAAAATGGCTCTGAGCACTATGGGACTATAACATCTGAGGTCATCAGTCCCCTAGAACTTCGAACTACTTAAACCTAACTAACCTAAGGACATCACACACATCCATGCCCGAGGTAGGATTCGAACCTGAGACCGTAGTGGTCTCGCGGTTCCAGACTGAAGCGGCTAGAACCGCTTTTTTTATATAAAAACATTCATTAACAAAACAATGTTACACATTTCAAAGACATACTAAGTTCATGTAATAACCATATAAACATGCTATACATGAAGTGATTTAAGCAAAAACAGTTCGATCATTTCAATTATGCTGATGTTAAAGAAAGTCTACAGAAGATTGTGTTACTGGCTAAATTACCAGAAAGAATTAAGTTAAATATCACGAAAAGTTTTTTTTTTTAAGTCATTCAAATTTCAACATGAAGAAATAAAATCTGCACTTTGAATTATATGTGCTCCACTCTTTAGAGAAGCATAAATATCTCTTTATGAAGGATATCAGCAAGTTTGTGGGATAATTTTAAATATAAAACAATTTAATAATCATATTAGACAATTTTTGAAATACTTGAGAATGGCGGAAAGGAGATGACTTGCCTTCTAACTATACTTTCTGGACATTAATTGAATGTTAAGTATCTGAAGTGATCAGACCTATATATTAAGTCTTTCGCTGCATAACTGACTTCCACATCACAGAGCAAAAATGAACAGGACAATGTGCCAGCCATTGAATATTAATTTATATATTATTATATCTTATGGTTTTAACCAATCGATAAGGACATTTCGCCCGCATCTCGTGGTCGTGCGGTAGCGTTCTCGCTTCCCACGCCCGGGTTCCCGGGTTCGATTCCCGGCGGGGTCAGGGATTTTCTCTGCCTCGTGATGGCTGGGTGTTGTGTGCTGTCCTTAGGTTAGTTAGGTTTAAGTAGTTCTAAGTTCTAGGGGACTGATGACCATAGATGTTAAGTCCCATAGTGCTCAGAGCCATTTTTTTTTGATAAGGACATTTCCATAAAAACTGCCAATTTCCAGATTTCTAATACAAGCCAATAATGCAGCTTTAATGTTTTGTGTTTTGACACTATTAGACACACAATCTGACTGTCACATAAGTTCCGTACATTAGCCTATAAATTTCAAAAACTACTCTCTGAAGTAGAAAAAGCACACACCGAAAATACACAATAAAATTTTAAATAATATCCTTAAGGTAACTACAATACATCACTGTCAACACAGTCTTCTCTTTTATATTAACCAATGTCCACCCTTTCAAATACAATTTTTAACATATTACCAAACTTTTTCTTGTGATTCGAATACCTTCAAATTTTGTGGAATTCACACAGCATGTGTACCTTGAACTCTATGGTGCTATCGGATCCTAATTAGTTAAGGACGTAATTAACAAAATTTCCCAGCAACCAGTACACAGCGTTATTTTTTTGCTTCTGGGAAATAGCGTGCTTTGGGCCTGTGTATCAATGACAGCGATATATACTCAGGGGATGTTCTTGTAATCAGAGCTATTTGCTCCCGGATCCACTTCCAACTATTCATGTGACCACTGCAAGTATATCTATGAATTATTGTGTCAACTATAAGGCATTGTTGACATAAATTTGTTTCACAGAGTCCGATTGCGTGCAGTCTTTCATTGGTGCTAACTGCACTTGACGTTTTTATAGTAGACGTGAGCACATTAGAACTAATGTTTTTTCCAAATCTCAGTCCACTCAGTGTTTGGAAACTGTCTTTCTATTTGTTCCTTCCTTCGCTTTTCTTTCGTTCTCGCATTATGGCTCTTGATGTTAAGGGTCTTGACTGCCTGAGTTCGACACTTACATAACTAAACTCAACATAGAAAATCCTCACATGCTGTAAACGACTGTTGATATTCTGCACGTCAAACGGGGGAAGTAGGCTTCGAGGTTTAATGATCTCGAAAAGTTGGCTGGTTATGCTTTCTCGCGAGTCTCTTATTAAATTAACTTGCCTTTTGATAAAAAGTGCAGAGGCTTTATTCGTTATAGCAGTTCATCTACATTTATACTCCGCAAGCCACCCAACGGTGTGTGGCGGAGGGCACTTTACGTGCCACTGTCATTACCTCCCTTTCCTGTTCCAGTCGCGTATGGTTCGCGGGAAGAACGACTGTCTGAAAGCCTCTGTGCGCGCTCTAATCTCTCTAATTTTACGTTCGTGATCTCCTCGGTAGGTATAAGTAGGGGGAAGCAATATATTCGATACCTCATCCAGAAACGCACCCTCTCGAAACCTGGCGAGCAAGCTACACCGCGATACAGAGCGCCTCTCTTGCAGAGTCTGCCACTTGAGTTTGTTAAACATCTCCGTAACGCTATCACGGTTACCAAATAACCCTGTGACGAAACGCGCCGCTCTTCTTTGGATCTTCTCTATCTCCTCCGTCAACCCGATCTGGTACGGATCCCACACTGATGAGCAATACTCAAGTATAGGTCGAACGAGTGTTTTGTAAGCCACCTCCATTGTTGATGGACTACATTTTCTAAGGACTCTCCCAACGAATCTCAACCTGGTACCCGCCTTACCAACAATTAATTTTATATGATCATTCCACTTCAAATCGTTCCGCACGCATACTCCGAGATATTTTACAGAAGTAACTGCTACCAGTGTTTGTTCCGCTATCATATAATCATACAATAAAGGATCCTTCTTTCTATGTATTCGCAATTCATTACATTTGTCTATGTTAAGGGTCAGTTGCCACTCCCTGCACCAAGTGCCTATCCGCTGCAGATCTTCCTGCATTTCGCTACAATTTTCTAATGCTGCAACTTCTCTGTATACTACAGCATCATCCGCGAAAAGCCGCATGGAACTTCCGACACTATCTACTAGGTCATTTATATATATTGTGAAAAGCAATGGTCCCATAACACTCCCCTGTGGCACGCCAGACGTTACTTTAATGTCTGTAGACGTCTCTCCGTTGATAACAACATGCTGTGTTCTGTTTGCTAAAAACTCTTCAATCCAGCCACACAGCTGGTCTGATATTCCGTAGGCTCTTACTTTGTTTATCAGGCGACAGTGCGGAACTGTATCGAACGCCTTCCGGAAGTCAAGAAAAATAGCATCTACCTGGGAGCCTGTATCTAATATTTTCTGGGTCTCATGAACAAATAAAGCGAGTTGGGTCTCACACGATCGCTGTTTCCGGAATCCATGTTGATTCCTACATAGTAGATTCTGAGTTTCCAAAAACGACATGATACTCGAGCAAAACACATGTTCCAAAATCCTACAACAGATCGACGTCAGAGATATAGGTCTATAGTTTTGCGCATCTGCTCGACGACCCTTCTTGAAGACTAGGACTACCTGTGCTCTTTTCCAATCATTTGGAACCTTCTGTTCCTCTAGAGACTTGCGGTACACGGCTGTTAGAAGGGGGGCAAGTTCTTTCGCGTACTCTGTGTAGAATCGAATTGGTATCCCGTCAGGTCCAGTGGACTTTCCTCTGTTGAGTGATTCCAGTTGCTTTTCTATTCCTTGGACACTTATTCCGATGTCAGCCACTTTTTCGTTTGTGCGAGGATTTAGAGAAGGAACTGCAGTGCAGTCTTCCTCTGTGAAACAGCTTTGGAAAAAGGTGTTTAGTATTTCAGCTTTACGCTTGTCAGCCTCTGTTTCAATGCCATCATCATCCCGGAGTGTCTGGACATGATGTTTCGAGCCACTTACTGATTTAACGTAAGACCAGAACTTCCTAGGATTTTCTGTCACGTCGGTACCTAGTATTTTACTTTCGAATTCACTGAACGCTTCACGCATAGCCCTCCTTACGCTAACTTTGACATCGTTTAGCTTCTGTTTGTCTGAGAGGTTTTGGCTGCGTTTAAACTTGGAGTGAAACTCTCTTTGCTTTCGCAGTAGTTTCCTAACTTTGTTGTTGTACCACGGTGGGTTTTTCCCGTCCTTCACAGTTTTACTCGGCACGTACCGGTCTAAAACGCATTTTACGATTGCCTTGAACTTTTTCCATAAACACTCAACATTGTCAGTGTCCGAACAGAAATTTTCGTTTTGGTCTGTTAGGTAGTCTGAAATCTGCCTTCTATTACTCTTGCTAAACAGATAAACCTTCCTCCCTTTTTTTATATTCCTATTAACTTCCATATTCAGGGATGCTGCGACGGCCTTATGATCACTGATTCCCTGTTCTGCACTTACAGAGTCGAAAAGTTCGGGTCTGTTTGTTATCAGTAGGTCCAAAATGTTATCTCCACGAGTCGGTTCTCTGTTTAATTGCTCGAGTTAATCTTAGTCCGCCATTTTTAAGATCTAAATGGCTCTGAGCACTATGTGACTTAACTTCTGAGGTCATCAGTCGCCTAGAACTTAGAACTAATTAAACCTAACTAACCTAAGGACATCACACACATCCATGCCCGAGGCAGGATTCGAACCTACGACCGTAGCGGTCGCTCGGTTCCAGAATGTAGCGCCTAGAACCGCACAGCCACTCCGGCCGGCTTAAGATCTAAAGTGGCTACTTTAGCAGGAACTCTGAACACTTCACCTCTCCACAAAAAGTTGGTGATTTTGGACATTATTCTCCTCGCTATCATTCTCCATATTGGAAACAGCTGGGCAGTATAATAAGCTTTAGCAAGGATGCATGAGCTGATATACTGTGTTCTTTGAACTTGACTTATACATCGAGTTAAATTCTCTATAATGGCTCCTTGCACTTTATCTGCTGCAACTTTCCAAATTAAAGCCGTCATTTTCATGGGGCATGCTGTCAGGGTGATCCCAAGTGTTTTATGTTGTCGGACTAATTTTGCCCACTCGACGTTGATATTATCAAAACCTCTGAGATTTAACATATTACTTTTTTCGTTTGCATTGGCACCAGATGATCTACAGTACGAATCAATCACTGTTGCTAGCGTGTTTACCTCGTCATTATTCCTTATAATGACTCCTATATCGTCAGCATAGGCTCTTATAACTGTTTTATTTCCTGATAATGTTAAGCCTTTTAATCTAGCATGGACATGTCGGAGGAAATGTTCCAGCGAAATGGCGAAGAGCGACATGGACAGAGGACTTCCTTGAGGAGCACCTCGTTGTATTTGCATCGGCTTGGATAGCTGACAATTGACTGCTATTTTAGCATTTATTCCAGTTGCTATGTTCTTAATCAACTGTATGACCCTATCGTTGAAACTTATTTTCTTCAATGTCTGTAGAAGATATTCATGATTTACTACATCGAACGCTTTATAAAAATCTAAAGAAATAAAGCACAATTTATGTTTGTTACGGAAGTTATTGCAATGATATCCCTGAATTCTGCTAGATTTTGAAAAATAGTCCTGCCTTGCACGCAGTTCTGATGTTGACTAATAATTTTATCAGTAAGGAATGAAATTTTCTTGTTTACTATTCTAGCTATTAATTTGTAATCAGAATTCAACAGTGAATTTGGACGAAAATTATTTAAATCTTTTTTCCGTTATTTTTTGGCACCAGAACAATATTACTCTCCTTAAACTCAGCCGGAATCATTTTACCCTGAATAACCTCATTTACAATGTCCATGATTTTCACACCTACTATTGGAGTCGTGTGAAGTTAGTACCCCTTTTACGAGAAATATACATTTTTTTCATAGTTCTTGATACATGTGCCATAGTTCTAGAGTTCGTTCTACAAAATTTGAATAGTTCTGCATAATTTAACGAAGAAAACAACAATCTCGTAAAAATTTTCGCAGCGATAATATTCTTAGTCAATTTCCGCAAAATGTAAGTAAGTACAAGAGTTTTGAGCACAGTCCTGAACAGAGCTCCAAGAGTTCTATCGAAAATCCAAGTAACATTTTTTGTGCAGCTAATAGTTTACGAGATAATTGTAATTTAAGGGGAAAATCTTTTCACTTACTGTGAAGTTGGCACCCTTTTTTTCAGAAATGTATATTTTTTTCAGAGTTCATGATAGATATGACATAGTTCTAGAGTTCTTTGTACAAAATTTCAATAGTTCTGCAAAATTTACCGAAGAAAATAACAATATTCGAAAAAAATTTCGTATCGAAAGCATTCTTTGTCGATTTTCGCAAAAATTAAACTCATATAACAGTTCTGAGGACAGTTATGAACAGAACCCCAAGAGCTCTATCGAAAATCCCAATAACATTTTTCTATAGCGATAATAGTTTATGAGATAAATTGAATTAATGCAGAACACACTTTCTCTATAGAAAATATAAATATATTCGTACAAAGTTCTGATGACAGTTCTGGACACCACGTGAAGAGTTCTATCGAAAATACTAGTAGCATTTTTTTGTGCTGGTAATAGTTTAAGATGTAATTACAGCTTAATTAAGAACTCCATAAGAGCTCCCACTGTGAAGCTGGCACCCTTTTTTCGGAAATATGTACTTTTTTCAAAGTTTTTGATAGATAAGCCATAGTTCTAGAGTTCTTTGTACAAAATTTCAATAGTTCTGCAGAATTTAGCGAAGAAAACAACAGTACTCGTAAAAATTGTGGTATCGAAATCATTTTTTGTCGATTTTCGCAAAAAGTAAATTCGTACAACAGTTCTCAGGACAGTTCTGAATAGAGCCCCAATAGTTCTATCGAAAATCTAAATAATTTTTTTTTGTTCAGCTAATAGTTTACGAGATAATTGCAATTTAAGGAGAAAATCTTTTCACTTACTGTGAAGTTGGCACCCTTTTTTCAAAAATGTATATTTTTTTCAGAGTTCTTGATACCTATGCTATAGTTCTAGAGTTCTTTGTACAACATTTCAATAGTTTTCGTTTCGAAAACATTCTTTGTCAATTTTCGCAAAAAGTAAATTGGTACAACAGTCCTGAACAGAACACCAAGAGCTTTATCGAAAATCCTAATAACATCTTTTTGTGGCGATGTTAGTTTATATAGTAACTGCTTTGATGTTAGACCCACTGTCTCCACAGAAAAAATTAATTCGTACAACAGTTTTGATAAGCAGTTCTGGATAACACCCCAAGACTTCTATCGATAATCATAACAACATTTTTTTGTGGTTATAATAGTTTGTAAGATAATTGATTAATTGTGGGGCTCACTTACTCTACAAAAAAATTATCTCTATTCTTACGTTCTGATGACAGCTCTGGATAGCAATGTAAGAATTCTAACGAAAATACTAGTAACATAATCTGTGCAGGTAATTGTTTACGTAGTAACTGCATTTAATAAGGAATGCTTATGAGCATTTCCCGTGACGTTTGCACCCCTTTTACGAGAAATATGCATTTTTTCATAGTTCTTTATATGTATGCAATAGTTCTATATTTCCCTGCTCAAAACACATTTCTTCCTTTGATTCGTAGGAAACTGATCATCAGTTATTGGACAAGTTGTTATACTAGTATCCACCATCAAGTAGCATCCGAATTTCTTTTTTTCGACTGCTTCTCCTTTACATTTCTTGCATTTTATGATAGTCTTTAGACCTCCATTTGCTGCGTATACAGCTTCTTGCATGAAATTATAACGAAGTCTGAAAAGCACATACGTATAAACGGAAATACTGTATATTGTAGTTTCACATAACGTGAATTTAGGCACGTCAGACACGATATCTTTTTGTTGAAAATCGGGATATCTTTTAATATTGTCTCGTATAATTCCCCAACATTCGACTCTGCATTCAGAGACAATATTTTTCGAGAGATTACTCCTTTTTTTAGGAACGGTATCACATATAAAATATCAAATCTCTGCTTACAGTGCTGGGAGTTTATAATTTTTTTGTCCAAAACATCCAAAGCCAGATCTAAAAATGGATTGCTTACCATTTGAATGGTACTTTTGAAATCATCACTGAGTGATATTGCTTGCGTGAATAAGGTCATCAAAGAATTGAAACCGCACGTTCCCTTCAGGATCCATTTGGGAAAAGTGGCAAATTAATGTCTATGAATTTCTTAGTCGAATTCCAGTTTGGGCAATCATCTAAGTAGTTTTTCTTGCTCTTAGTTTGCATGCTCGATGTGACAATGATTTCATTTTGAAGCTTTTTCAACAGTGCACTCTCCTCCATTTTATTGTTACAGGTCTCTCGGTTTTCTTCTGTTTTCGAACCACAGGATGAAATTTCAGTGACATCCCTGGTGAAGTATGATTCTCGATAGTCTTTTTTGGAATGAAATATCTCTTTAGAGTCCAAATTTGGCAGTAAATTATTATCTGAAGAGCGCTGAAAACACACACTATCACTCTTGACTGAGACACTTGTTCTCTGCATCCATAACAAGTGAGAGAAAAGTAGGAGAAAACTGTATTCAAAACTATTAAAATTTTGTCTATGTTTCATTGCCATCTTCGTGTTGCGTCTCACTTCGTAAGGTATTGTTCAGTGTGCTCTCAGAATTATCGAGTATATGATTGCTTTTGGGGTTTGTTATCTTCAGCTTCTTATTTTTTCCTCTCCAGTTTTCGTCTTCATTGTAAGGCAATGATACTTCAGTTGGTTTGTGCTTCACAGCTTGCTTTGAATCTTGTTTTTCCATCATAAGTGGCGCTAACAGTTTTGTTTCCTCACGCAGCCACTTCAAAGGTTGAAAAATTAATTTGTCTACTCGTAAAGGCAGCTTGTCAAAGCCCATTGTCTTTAATTTTGAAAATTGTTCTTCTGTCACTGCTGACAAACGAGTAGATAAAGGAATATAGAAAGAAGGATACATCACAGCTGTCCACCGTGGTATATAGTACATCAACTCTTTCAGCATCTCTGCAGCATTAGGAATGTTGTACGGATTCAAATCAAAGAGATTGTCATCCTTAGTCTGATTCGCGACAACTTCACCTTCATTGTAGATACGTTTTGCCCTATCAATCCACGCGTTTGCAGTTGATTCCTTAGAGTTCATAATTGATTCCAAAAGACAGTCATCATTATTTTCAACATCATCACTTTTCTTGTCATCATCCATCTTTCGTCAATATATGAATGACATGGACCATGTCTGATAATGTTATCGAGGTGGCGCTGATGTTTCATTGATGGATATTCTTGACCGCACTCATCAGTACCAAGATGTTCACTCAAAGCAACAACCAAAAGTGAGCGCAAAGCACTTTCAATATCACGAAAATCTGTCATAATGTAAATATGGGCAAAACTCGAAGATTAATTTGTTTGACTTGTGAATTACCTGTTGAGAAGCATTTCCACCTCGAAATCACGACCATAAAATGGTTTAAATCTATTCTCAAACAACACGAGGGTAGAATTAGTCTTTCATGCAAAACAATATGACTATAACACCTATTCAAATAATCTGTTAAGTCCGAGCAATTGGCTAGTGCTCTAGAAATGGCAACCAACAAAGTCATACCAAAATCAGTTACCCTGATTTTTGGTCTGGGAGCTCCAGATCTGACGATTTCCATAAAGAAAAGTAACAAGACAGGTGCGTCATGCCTTGAGGATATCATCTGATAAGTTGGGCAACTGATTGTTGATCGATTGACGATATTTGGATCTTTACTAGTGACATTTACTTCGCGGATGCACATGTACTGATACAGGTATATGTACTTTGACTTAATTTCTACACAGTCAGCCCTGTTTGACAGATCCCCAAATCGTGAAATAACTCGATATGCAACGCCACCTGTAGTATCTACTTAATCGTACACACTGCTATTGATTTGATGACAATATTTGTGCAACTGACTTTGATCTTTCAGCCCATATATATATATATATAACAGAAGAATGGGTCCAATTCGATTGCGTGAATTTCTTCCCGATGGGTAGTATGTTTTGCGATTTGCAGGTTTTCAACAGGCTTACTAGTTGTTATACCAAATCCCTCTCCTCTTCTTTAGCCTTTCTCAAGACATCAGCATTTGGTAAATTTGCAGGAATCATGTCTCCGAAAGACATACTTTTCGCTTCATCATTTCGCCAAACGATGGTAGCAGCTACCTGTTGTCTTCTCGTGCCACGAAGTTATCTTCTTTTCAGGTGATTACTATCGTCTGAAAAGTTTGAAAGTCTCCAGCTCAGAATAATATCATTGTCTTTTTTTGGCTTCTTCAGAGCAATCCCTTCGAAAGTGGTTCCGCATCTTACTTTTATCTTCAAGAAGTACTTTGAACTTGAACTTTCACACACTTTCGCATATTTGAAAGAAAAGAAACATGGAATTTTGTGATGTTCATAAATTTTATCAGCCATCAAATCGGTCCATTTCCCTATTTCCAGACTTGAAGGCTTTCCAAGTTTCCTCTTTGTTGGTTTTATGGTAGACCATTTTTCTGCTGACAGTAGTAAGTCAAATTGCTTTGTCATGTCCTTGTTGTACGAAGAACCAAAAACATTCCACGACTCATCTTTGCTGTCGTCGCCTTTTTCTTCATCGAAACCTTCCAGCCTGAAGGTGTTTCTAACAAAAGAAAGCAGATCATGACTATCTTCTTTAATTGTTGTGTAAAATATGTTTTGAAGACATTTTCGAGCCGATGTCGGCCATGGCATCAGGCAGATTTTGGAAGACCGGATGAGTGACGTGAATTGATTGCCTCTATCATCGATTACTTTAAGTTCCTCCATGCTGAGAAGACGTTTCAATTCTGGTAGATTGTACGTTTTTATGAGTATTACGGTTCATAAATATCACTTACACAAGAGCACCGACTGCACAAGAGCTCTGACTGAACGAGCATAATGATTATTCGCATGAGTGTGAGTAGTATTGTTTCGTATACCCATTAGGGGCGGATCAAGGAGCGAAATGCAGCGCTGGCGGGCGCCTTCACACGACGCGGCGCGCGCCACCCAAAAAGTGCAGCTGTTGTCATTAGTTTTGATGCTACCGCGAGAAGCTTTGATGCTACCTCTATTGTAACTGCTACGCTGACGTCACTTGCCGATTGTTTAAAAGACGAAGTTCACGTGTTCATTGTTCCCAGATGTAGTGCCACGACTTTTGCATTGTTGCTGTGCTTTGTTTATTATTTTTTGGTCTTGAGAGGTCTCAGGGACGTATCATAGTTTATCCTTCCATCGGGCGCAGCTGTTAAGATTGATACATGTCGAAATTTTCTGTAAATTACTTCTCAACAATTTGCAGTATTGGCGCCTTCTCGTTAATAGCTTCCCTTCTCCGTATGCTTATCATTGTTGTGTGATTCTGTAAATTACTTGTCAACAATTGGCAGCACTGGCACCTTCTCGTTATAGCTTCCTTTCTATGTATGCCTTTCTTTGTTGTATGATTCAGTATCGACGCTAATGCTCTCTTGATGAGATATGAGTCGATTGCTCGTTTTTATCCACTGTACCCTTTCGTATTTCATGTCAGCAATTAATTTATTTGTTTATCAACGTAGAAAGTAGTACAAAGCTAACCAAGAATATAAAATGCACTTAAATTCTGTTTGAGCTGTTTAACCGTCAGTGTCTGCTGTCTGAACGTCAAATATCAAATTAATACACTGCGCCTAGTTGCGTTATTTTATAGGAATTTTATTATTTTAAGTGGGATGTACTAGATCATGTTGAAGAAATCCAAAGCATATTGTTCGAAGAGGATAATATTATGCGAAATTTACCTGGACCAATAGGCGCAGCCAAAGCAGCCTTTGTGATGCTGAAATTGCCTCATAGATGACGATACTTGTCTATTGTAGTTTTGTATTCCATTCAGCATTTTGAGAGAGTCAAAGCTTCATTTCAGCGTGAGAGAGGGGTAAAATCAATAGATGTTATTGAACTGAAGGCCTTCATCAGTCTCTTGTTTCTAATTGTTGTTAACAAAAGTAACAGATAAAGCCTGGAAGATCTGTGTGGAACTGATGGGGATGGAACTGAAAAATTTCACTTCGCAAATGAACATAAAACGTTTCAAATTTATTGTGGAGTGCCTTAGATTTTACAGTTGCGCTATTCGTGACGATAGGAGACAATTAGACTACTAACAGCAATTCGGGATATATTTACTGTGTTTGTACGCAACTACCAGAAATCTTATACCCTCGGAGAAATTGTTACAGTGGAAGATGCAGTTTTCGCCAATATGTACCTACCAAAACAAACAAGTATGAATTTAAAATCTATGCTTTTGTGAATTCTTAAGTATTTTACCTGTACAGTTTGGAAATATACGCTGTGTTGTAACCAGAATGATCTACCAACTGAGCAATAAACATTTTAAAGTTGTTCTGTGACTGTGTAACCTATATATCACTCAGGTCGAAATGCAAAAGCGGACAACTTGTTTACTGGTATTGGTTCAAAATGGCTCTGAGCACTATGGGACTTAACATCTATGGTCATCAGTCCCCTAGAACTTAGAATTACTTAAACTTAACTAACCTAAGGACATCACACAACACCCAGTCATCACGAGGCAGAGAAAATCCCTGACCCCGCCCGGAATCGAACTCGGGAACCCGGGCGCGGGAAGCGAGTACTAGTATTGGAATGATAATAGAGCTATGAAGGGAGAATTTATCTTTTGTTGGCACGATGAAGAAAACCAAGCGTAAGATTTCTCTAGAGTTTGCTATCAGTAAAAGAAGGGCTGCCCACACTTCCTTTTTTGGCTTCCACAAGACTGAACTCCAGTTTCCTCCGTACCTAAAAAGGGGAAGTGTGTGATCCTGGCATCACGTTTGCATGAAGATAATTCGATAGATGCTGACACTGTAGATAAACGGAAGCCATCCATCGTAAATTTTACAATAGCGTCAAGTGTGGTATTTTCACAGCGGATAAGCTGAATGCTTTGTACAACGCTGCAAGAAATGTGCGCCGTTGGTCAATGGTTATATTTTTGTAATGACCAATACGGTTGGAATCTATGCACAAGAGATTCATTGTGGCAACAATAAGAATTGTACCAGAAGGAAAGGGTTCCTAAATCAGCAATGTTATACATTGTTGTTTTCTTATCTATATTCTGCAGAACTATTCAAATTTTGTACAGAGAACTCTAGAACTATGGCATATCTATCAAGAACTCTGAAAAAAATATACACTCCTGAAGAAAAGGGTGCAAACTTCACAGTAAATGAAAAGATTGTCTCCTTAAATTGCAATTATCTCGTAAACTATTAGCTGCACAAAAAAGTGTTATTTGGATTTTCGATAGTACTCTTCGTGTTCTGTTCTGAACTGTCCTCAGAACTGTTATACGAATTTACTTTTTGCGAAAATTGACAAAGAACGTTTTCAATACGACAATTTTTTTTGAGTATTGTTATTTTCTTCGCTAAATTCTTAAGAACTATTGAAATCTTGTACAAAGAACTCTAGAACTATGGCATATCTATCAAGAACTCTGAAAAAAAAATATATTTCCGAAAAAGAGAGTGCCAGCTTCACAGTAGGAACTCTTGTTGTTGTTGTTGTGGTCTTCAGTCCTGAGACTGGTTTGATGCAGCTCTCCATGCTACTCTATCCTGTGCAAGCTTCTTCATCTCCCAGTATCTACTGCAACCTACATCCTTCTGAATCTGCTTAGTGTATTCATCTCTTGGTCTCCCTCTACGATTTTTACCCTCCACACTGCCCTCCAATGCTAAATTTGTGATCCCTTGATGCCTCAAAACATGTCCTACCAACCGATCCCTTCTTCTAGTCAAGTTGTGCCACAAACTTCTCTTCTCCCCAATCCTATTCAATACCTCCTCATTAGTTACGTGATCTACCCACCTTATCTTCAGCATTCTTCTGTAGCACCACATTTCGAAAGCTTCTATTCTCTTCTTGTCCAAACTAGTTATCGTCCATGTTTCACTTCCATACATGGCTACACTCCATACAAATACTTTCAGAAACGACTTCCTGACACTTAAATCTATACTCGATGTTAACAAATTCCTCTTCTTGAGAAACGCTTTCCTTGCCATTGCCAGTCTACATTTTATATCCTCTCTACTTCGACCATCATCGGTTATTTTACTCCCTAAATAGCAAAACTCCTTTACTACTTTAAGTGTCTCATTTCCTAATCTAATTCCCTCAGCATCACCCGACTTAATTTGACTACATTCCATTATCCTCGTTTTGCTTTTGTTGATGTTCATCTTATATCCTCCTTTCAAGACACTGTCCATTCCGTTCAACTGCTCTTCCAAGTCCTTTGCTGTCTCTGACAGAATTACAATGTCATCGGCGAACCTCAAAGTTTTTACATCTTCTCCATGAATTTTAATACCTACTCCGAATTTTTCTTTTGTTTCCTTTACTGCTTGCTCAATATACAGATTGAATAACATCGGGGAGAGGCTACAACCCTGTCTTACTCCTTTCCCAACCACTGCTTCCCTTTCATGCCCCTCGACTCTTATAACTGCCATCTGGTTTCTGTACAAACTGTAAATAGCCTTTCGCTCCCTGTATTTTACCCCTGCCACATTCAGAATTTGAAAGAGAGTATTCCAGTTAACATTGTCAAAAGCTTTCTCTAAGTCTACAAATGCTAGAAACGTAGGTTTGCCTTTTCTTAATCTTTCTTCTAAGATAAGTCGTAAGGTCAGTATTGCCTCACGTGTTCCAACATTTCTACGGAATCCAAACTGATCTTCCCCGAGGTCGGCTTCTACCAGTTTTTCCATTCGTCTGTAAAGAATTCGCGTTAGTATTTTGCAGCTGTGACTTATTAAACTGATAGTTCGGTAATTTTCACATCTGTCAACACCTGCTTTCTTTGGGATTGGAATTATTATATTCTTCTTGAAGTCTGAGGGTATTTCGCCTGTCTCATACATCGTGCTCACCAGATGGTAGAGTTTTGTCATGACTGGCTCTCCCGAGGCCATCAGTAGTTCAAATGGAATGTTGTCTACTCCCGGGGCCTTGTTTCGACTCAGGTCTTTCAGTGCTCTGTCAAACTCTTCACGCAGTATCTTATCTCCCATTTCGTCTTCATCTACATCCTCTTCCATTTCCATAATATTGTCCTCAAGTACATCGCCCTTGTATAAACCCTCTATATACTCCTTCCACCTTTCTGCCTTCCCTTCTTTGCTTAGAACTGGGTTGCCATCTGAGCTCTTGATATTCATACAAGTGGTTCTCTTCTCTCCAAAGGTCTCTTTAATTTTCCTGTAGGCAGTATCTATCTTACCCCTAGTGAGACAAGCCTCTACATCCTTACATTTGTCCTCTAGCCATCCCTGCTTAGCCATTTTGCACTTCCTGTCGATATCATTTTTGAGACGTCTGTATTCCTTTTTGCCTGCTTCATTTACTGCATTTTTGTATTTTCTCCTTTCATCAATTAAATTCAATATTTCTTCATGGGGGTCTTAATTAAGTTGCAATTTCCTCTTAAACTGTTACCTGCACAAAAAAATACTACTAGGATTTTCGATAGAACTCTTCACGTGGTGTCCAGAACTGTCATCAGAACTGTTGTACGAATATATTTATCTCTTGTGTAGAGAAAGTGTGTCCCACATTAAATCAATTTGTCTCATAAACTATTATCACCATAGAAAAATGTTATTGGGATTTTCGATAGAGCTCTTGGGGTTCTGTTCAGAACTTTCCTCAGAACTGTTGTATGAGTTTAATTTTTGCGAAAATTGACAAAGAATGTTTTCGATACGAAAATTTTTTCGAGTATTGTTGTTTTCTTCGCTAAATTCTGCAGAACTATTGAAATTTTGTACAAAGAACTGTAGACCTGTGGCATATCTATCAAGAATTCTGAAAAAAATATACATTTCTGAAAAAAAGGGTGCCAAGGGATGAAAAGGGTGAAAAGATTTTCTCCTTAAATTACAATTATATCGTAAACTATTAGCTGCACAAAAGAAATGTTACTTGGATTTTCGATAGAACTATTGGGGTTCTGTTCAGAACTGTGCTAAGAACTCTTGTACTTACTTATAATTTGCCAAAGTTGACAAAGAATGTTTTCGATACGAAAATTTTTTCAAATATTGTTGTTTTCTTCGCTAAATTCTGCAGAACTATTCAAATTTTGTATAAAGAACTCTAGAACTATTTCATATCTATCAAGAACTTTGAAACAAATATACATTTCTGAAAAAAAAGGTGCCAACTTCACACGACTTACTATTGGCCAGTAACGGATGTAAAACTCTGCTGGCAGACCATCCGGTCCTGCGGACTTTTTTTGGTGGTGAGGCGCAGAGTCTCATACACGTCTTCTTCACTGACAACCTCGAGAAAATTTTCATTGTCATCTTCTGTCAGCTGTGGGGCTAGGATGTCAAGGAATTCTTCCAAGGAAGCATCACTACTTTGTTGTACAGAATATAGCTCGCAATAATAGCGATGAATCTCGTCCATGATACCCTGCTGGGATCTGAGAAACGTAGTGTGTTTTGTTCGAATTTCATCAATAAAAGTCCTTCTCCTGTTTTTTGTATGCTTCACTAAATGATATAGGGAAATAGTTTCATCTTCTGACACCGAGTTAGCCTTCGATTTTATTTTCAGCCCTTCCATTTGACTTCTCTTGATATTAAGTAACTTGGCTTTGACTTTTTTGATGTCTGCTATCCGAAGTGAGGAACCTGCTGAGACTTGAACATATAGATCTCTCAAAACGGAATAGTAATATTCTATAGTGCATTTCGTTTCTCTTGCACTCTGGGCACTGTATTGAATAAGAACCTTCCTCAACTTTGGCTTTGCCATTTTAACCCAACAGTCAATAGCAGTGGCATATCGACTACAAGCACGCAGGCATATTGCCCATGTTTCTTTAGTCAGGTCTTCTAAATCATGATTTACTAACAAGGAAGTGTTCAAATTCCACTGATTCTTGAATCGGCGGGCTGGCTGTCTTGTTAGATTTACGCAAGCTAAGACACTTGAATGGTCTGAAAAGTACGTAGGAATGGTTTCTACTTTTGTCACGGAAGTTTCAAGATTTTTAGAAATGTATAAACTACCAATCCTGCTACGTGATGTTGCCGTGACATAAGTGAAATCAACAATGGAAGGGTATTTGATTTTCCATATATCCTTTAATTCTAAACCAGCAACTAGTTGTTTTAGTTCACTTGAGAAATTAAAATTAGGTAACTGATCTTTGCGATTTAGAACACAATTAAAATCACCTCCAAGTAATAACTGTCTTGGAGTTTTCCTTAACAAGTATATCAGGTGATCTTTGAAGAAACGTGCCCTGTCAGCACGGTGAGAACTTCCTGAAGGGGCGTGCAAGTTGATGACAGTCACATCATAGATATTTAGTCCTATTCACCTTCCGGATTCCAGTCGTTCCACCTCGCTTACTGTAATCTCTTCCCTCACCAAAACAGTTGTTCCAACACTTGTTTCGGGAGACACATTTATGTAACTGACAAAACCGGGAATTACTAAATCCGAAATTAGAATTTCTTGTAAGAGGGCAATATCAGTCGCGGATTCGTACAAAAATTCCTTAAGGGCCGATAATTTCAAATTTTATCTATGTTTATGGTGGTGACAGAATAAGATTGCGCCATTGTGCTGTCACTATGTAGATGTTTTGATGAAATAATTTAGTTTCCTTTGGTTCAGGGTTCAGTTAAGCTGTAACAGCTTTCTCAGAAGGCTGAACATGGAATAACACTTCAATCTGTTTATTAGTTACTGTCCAGGTTTTTTCTACTTCTGATTAAACTTTCTAATTTTTCCTCCAGGGATTCGTGTAGGACCGTTTCGGAATGAACATTCTGTGGGCTTGGGTCGCCCCTACCGGATTTTCCCTTCCCTTGGTTACGAGCTACATTCTCATTTGGTTGCGTCGGTATTTTACTTCGCGCCTTATCTGGGGCAGCAGCAGACGCTTTCGCAATTTCAGTTGCTGGCGCCTGTCCTGAGGTGTTGACCGTGATTTCAGTTTGGCCACCACTTCTTCGTTCTTTATTAATTTCACTTACTTCCTGATCACGGGAAACAAATGGAGACGGCAGTTTTGCAACCTCTCCCTGGATTTGATTATTAACAGATAGCTGCTGATCTTTGCAATCGGCTAATGCACCTGTTGTTTCTTGAAAATTAATGCTGATTACACCCCCTTCATTTTCGGGTATATTATCTTTCTGTTCATCAGTTTCCATTCGCATTTTGCCTTCCGGTTCCTCTGCCTCCTCATCGCGCCGATTTCGCTTGCGAAGTGAGTTTGGGGCAGAAGACCAGACAGCGAGGTCCTCGGTCTTATCGGATTAGGGAAGGATGGGGAAGGAAGTCGGGTGTGCCCTTTGAAAGGAACCATCCCGCATTTGCCTGGAGCGATTTTGGAAAATCTCGGAAAACCTAAATCAGGATGGCCGGACGCGGGATTGAACCGTTCCTCCCGAACACGAGTCCAGTGTCTAACCACTGCGCCACCTCGCTCGGTCTTGCGAAGTGAGGGAGTGAGACAGGACATCTCGTCTTATGAACAACTATCAGTTGTCTCCATAGGCCTGTTTTCGGATGCATTTAAGTTTCACGAGTAGTGGTAACAGGGTTTCCATTTGTTGTTAACGGGGGCAATTGACTGTTATCGTGAAGGGAGACATCAGCTTGGCCCGCTGCGTTAACATGCTCAACCAGTTGATCCGAGCTATTCTTTGGTAAAAGATCGTTTAAGGTAAGCTTCTGACGCTGTATCAAATTACTTTTAAGAACAACAGTTCGCCGCGGACATTCCTGTCTGAAGTGGCCGGTTTCGTTACATATATGACATGTAGCTTCCTGACCTGTATAAACAATTTGTGCCTTATACCCACAAACAGTTATGTGAGACGGAATATTCGTCTTAACGTCCATCTCTACACAGCAGACCCCGTTGAAACAGTACACAGCGGACCCTGTTGAAACATCCACAAACATTTATGTGAGACGGAATATTCGTCTTTTAACGTCCATCTCTACACAGCGGACCCCGTTGAAACACTGCAGTTTAAAGCGAGGCGACCATCTTTCATTTGCAATTAATTTAAAGTCTCCGTAGTTTGAAAGGGCTTCCTTAATCTTATCATTTTCAATTTCAATGGAAAGATTCAAGACACGAACGGTTTTGTAATGAATGTCAGCTCTATAGATGGAAACCTTACTTTTATACCATTTCTATGCACAAAATCTACTTCATAGCCCCACTTTCCCCCCCATGAACCATGGACCTTGTCGTTGGTGGGGAGGCTTGCGTGCCTCAGCGATACAGATAGCCGTACCGTAGGTACAACCACAACGGAGGGGTATCTGTTGAGAGGCCAGACAAACGTGTGGTTCCTGAAGAGGGGCAGCAGCCTTTTCAGTAGTTGCAAGGGCAACAGTCTGGATGATTGACTGATCTGGCCTTGTAACAATAACCAAAACGGCCTTGCTGTGCTGGTACTGCGAACGGCTGAAAGCAAAGGGAAACTACGGCCGTAATTTTTCCCGAGGGCATGCAGCTTTACTGTATGATTAAATGATGATGGCGTCCTCTTGGGTAAAATATTCCGGAGGTAAAATAGTCCCCCATTCGGATCTCCGGGCGGGGACTACTCAGGAGGACGTCGTTATCAGGAGAAAGAAAACGTGTTCTACGGATCGGAGCGTGGAATGTCAGATCACTTAATCGGGCAGGTAGGTTAGAAAATTTAAAAAGGGAAATGGATAGGTTAAAGTTAGATATAGTGGGAATTAGTGAGGTTCGGTGGCAGGAGGAACAAGACTTCTGGTCAGGCGAATACAGGGTTATAAATACAAAGTCAAATAGGGGTAATGCAGGAGTAGGTTTAAGAATGAATAAAAAATAGGAATGCGAGTAAGCTACTACAAACAGCATAGTGAACGCATTATTGTGGCCAAGATAGATACGAAGCCCACACCTACTACAGTAGTACAAGTTTATATGCCAACTAGCTCTGCATATGACGAAGAAATTGAAGAAATGTATGATGAAATAAAAGAAATTATTCAGATAGTGAAGGGAGACGAAAATTTAATAGTCATGGGTGACTGGAATTCGATTGTAGGAAAAGGGAGAGAAGGAAACGTAGTAGGTGAATATGGATTGGGGCTAAGAAATGAAAGAGGAAGCCGCCTGGTAGAATTTTGCACAGAGCACAACTTAATCATAGCTAACACTTGGTTTAAGAATCATGATAGAAGGTTGTATACATGAAAGAACCCTGGAGATACTAAAAGGTATCAGATAGATTATATAATGGTAAGACAGAGATTTAGGAACCAGGTTTTAAATTGTAAGACATTTCCAGGGGCAGATGTGGACTCTGACCACAATCTATTGGTTATGACCTGTAGATTAAAACTGAAGAAACTGCAAAAAGGTGGGAATTTAAGGAGATGGGACCTGGATAAACTGAAAGAACCAGAGGTTGTACAGAGTTTCAGGGAGAGCATAAGGGAACAATTGACAGGAATGGGGGAAAGAAATACAGTAGAAGAAGAATGGGTAGCTTTGAGGGATGAAGTAGTGAAGGCAGCAGAGGATCAAGTATGTAAAAAGACGAGGGCTAGTAGAAATCGTTGGGTAACAGAAGAAATATTGAATTTAATTGATGAAAGGAGAAAATATAAAAATGCAGTAAATGAAGCAGGCAAAAAGGAATACAAACGTCTCAAAAATGAGATCGACAGGAAGTGCAAAATGGCTAAGCAGGGATGGCTAGAGGACAAATGTAAGGATGTAGAGGCTTATCTCACTAGAGGTAAGATAGGTACTGCCTACAGGAAAATTAAAGAGACCTTTTGAGATAAGAGAACCACTTGCATGAATATCAAGAGCTCAGATGGAAACCCAGTTCTAAGCAAAGAAGGCAAAGCAGAAAGGTGGAAGGAGTATATAGAGGGTCTATACAAGGGTGATGTACTTGAGGACAATATTATCGAAATGGAAGAGGATGTAGATGAGGATGAAATGGGAGATACGATACTGCGTGAAGAGTTTGACAGAGCACTGAAAGACCTGAGTCGAAACAAGAACCCCGGAGTAGACAACATTCCATTGGAACTACTGACGGCCTTGGGAGA
The DNA here is from genome assembly GCF_023864275.1 of Schistocerca cancellata. NCBI lineage: Eukaryota > Metazoa > Arthropoda > Insecta > Orthoptera > Acrididae > Schistocerca > Schistocerca cancellata. The sequence goes on along the minus strand of NC_064628.1, from coordinate 831,879,078 downwards.
GCCAGTCCTGACAAAACTCTACCATCTGGTGAGCAAGATGTATGAAACAGGCGAGGTACCCTCAGACTTCAGGCAGAATATAATAATTCCAATCCCAAAGAAAGCGGGTGTTGACAGATGTGAAAATTACCGAACAATCAGTTTAATAAGCCACAGCTGCAAAATACTAACACGAATTCTTTACAGACGAATGGAAAAACTAGTAGAAGCCGACCTCGGGGAAGATCAGTTTGGATTCCGTAGAAAAATGGGAACACGTGAGGCCATACTGACCTTACGACTTATCTTAGAAGAAAGATTAAGGAAAGGCAAACCTACGTTTCTAGCATTTGTAGACTTGGAGAAGGCTTTTGACAATGTTGACTAGAATACTCTCTTTCAAATTCTAAAGGTGGCAGGGGTAAAATACAGGGAGCGAAAGGTTATTTACAATTTGTACAGAAACCAGATGGCAGTTATAAGAGTCGAGGGACATGAAAGGGAAGCAGTGGTTGGGAAGGGAGTAAGACAGGGTTGTAGCCTCTCCCCGATGTTATTCAGTCTGTATATTGAGCAAGCAGTAAAGGAAACAAAAGAAAAATTCGGAGTAGGTATTAAAATCCATGGAGAAAAAATAAAAACTTTGAGGTTCGCCGATGACATTGTAATTCTGTCAGAGACAGCAAAGGACTTTTAAGAGCAGTTGAACGGAATGGATGGTGTCTTGAAAGGAGGATATAAGATGAACATCAACAAAAGCAAAACGAGGATAATGGAATGTAGTCTAATTAAGTCGGGTGATGTTGAGGGAATTAGATTAGAAAATGAGACACTTAAAGTAGTGAAGGAGTTTTGCTATTTGGGGAGCAAAATAACTGATGATGGTCGAAGTAGAGAGGATATAAAATGTAGACTGGCAATGGCAAGGAAAGCGTTTCTGAAGAAGAGAAATTTGTTAACATCGAGTATAGATTTAAGTGTCAGGAAGTCATTTCTGAAAGTATTTGTATGGAGTGTAGCCATGCATGGAAGTGAAACATGGACGGTAAATAGTTTGGACAAGAAGAGAATAGAAGCTTTCGAAATGTGGTGCTACAGAAGAATGCTGAAGATTAGATGGGTAGATCACATAACTAATGAGGAAGTATTGAATAGGATTGGGGAGAAGAGAAGTTTGTGGCACAACTTGATCAGAAGAAGGGATTGGTTGGTAGGACATGTTCTGAGGCATCAAGGGATCACCAGTTTAGTATTGGAGGGCAGCGTGGAGGGTAAAAATCGTAGGGGGAGACCAAGAGATGAATACACTAAGCAGATTCAGAAGGATGTAGGTTGCAGTAGGTACTGGGAGATGAAGAAACTTGCACAGGATAGAGTAGCATGGAGAGCTGCATCAAACCAGTCTCAGGACTGAAGACCACGACAACAACAACAGCCCCACTTTCGTAACACTTTATCAACAATCGCAGCACTGATTAAGTTGACAAAAACACAGTATTTTTCCTGATCCAGTTGACAGGTATGGACAGTTTCAGAATTGAGACCAATTACCTGTGTAATCCAGTCATCTATTTCCAGGGATGTCGGCTGAACAGGACGGGATTCCTTGTCAAAAAGCAAATACCAGCTTATTCTTCCTGAGGTTTGTAGCCATGGTTAATCCAGCGACGCAATTTCGGTTAAACAACCGAAATTCCAATTAGGAGCAGCAAGACCAGAAAGAGCGATCAGACCACAAGGAATAGGAACGAACACGGAGATTAGCGGACGTACAGCACTCGGCGAAGCACAAGTACAGCGATGTAAACACGGATGTGCAGCGCAGCAGTTAACAGCGGCCACTCGTTAGTGCGGCTGAAACGGAACTGTCGGCCACAACGGCCGGCAAGCATAGGACAGCACACACTATTATGCAGCCACTACCAGCTTGTACAGTGCCTTGCAGACAACTTGGGTCCGTGGCTTTGTGGGGTCTGCGCCACACTCAAACCTCACCATCAATTCAGACCAACTGAAATCGGGACTTATCTGACCACGCCGCGGTTTTCCAGTCGTCTAGGGTCCAATTGATATGGTCACGAACCCAGGGGAGGCGCTGCAGGCGATGTACTCTGCAAAGGTACTCGCGTCGGTCGTTTGCTGCCACAGTCCACTTAACGGCAAATTTCGCCGCACTATCCTAACGGATACGTTCGTCGTACGTCCTACATTGATTTCTGCGTTTGTTTCACGCAGTTTCGCCTGTCTGCACTGACAACTCGATGCAAACGCAGCTGCTCTCGGTCTCTAAGGGAAGGCTGTTGGCCTCTGCGTTATTCGTGGTGAGAGGTAATGCCAGAAATTTAGTGTTCCCGGCACTCTCTTGACACTGTGGATCTCGGAATACTGAATTCCCTAACGATTTCCGAAACGGAATGTCCCGCGCGTCCAACTACCATTCGGCTTTCAAAGTCTGTTAATTTCCGTCGTGCGAACATACTCACGTCGGAAACACTTTGGCGTGAATCACCCCAGTACAAGTGACAACTCCACAATGCACTGCCCTTTTGTACCTTGTGTACACGATAGTGTTGCCATCTGTACATGTGCGTATCGGTAGCCCATCTGTTTCGTCACCTCGATGTATCTTACGCTCCATTGTTCGAAACGTTGCTAGCGGTTTTCCTTTCCTTTACTGTTGCTAATAGATAAAGCAACTGGAAGAAATGAATTTTTTTTTTCTTTTCTTTATGGCTTGCCCAGACCTCACACCCTGCTGTGCATTATTTTTAAAGCAAGTTTTTAAAATTTGTAACTGTTTTAAATATTTTCCTCTAAAATACGTATAGATCGCATGTACCGGTACCGTCTTCAATGGTACGTGGCTTTCTCATCCATGAAAGCTATTAACTAGGTATTGCCGGCCGGGGTGGACGAGCGGTTCTAGGCGCTACAGTCTGGAACTGCGCGACCGCTACGGTCGCATGTTCGAATCCTGCCTCGGGCATGGATGTGTGTGATATCCTTAGGTTAGTTAGGTTTAAGTAGTTCTAAGTTCTAGGGGACTGATGACCTCAGAAGTTAAGTCCCACAGTGCTCAGAGCCATTTGAACCATTTTTGAACTAGGTATTCCAATTTCTCCACAGATAATTTGGCCACAGGAAACAGGTTCCAGTCACTACACTTCGAGTATTTACTTATTACTACGAATTTTAGAGAAGTAGTAAAACAGACGTGAAATAAGTAATGTAAATAAATGACTGTTTTATTCCAGAAAAGACAGCTGGGGAAGAGATACGAGAAGAACATACACGTGAAAACGACAAACAGTACATGATTACCGTATTAGTTATACAAGCTTTGTTGTTCTGTGGTACTAACAAGGTGACTGTGGACAGTATTCTTTTCCGATTGCCGTTGTAGGAGCATGTGACAGATGTCGCGATTCACAGGAATTTAAAAACATGATTTTTGGAGATGGCTTTTACAAAAAATTTGAACTTTCCTCACAGAAATTATTTACCGTACGACACACAGGGAACCAACTTGTTGGTGGCGAGGCATTTAGTTTGTCAGAACGTGCGTTAAGTTGTTACGCCAAGAAGAAATCTGACAAATCTGAAACGAATTTTTTAGTTATAGACTGTGAAGAGCTCGCTGAATTGTAGTGTGAGATTACTGCAGTTTAGCCAATAAGTGGAGAATTTACACCAACCTCTCGACACAAATCTCAATTTTTTTTTGTGAAAGCTTTAGTAAAGCATCTTGTGTGCCTCTTAGTTTTATAAGACAACATGGTAGTAAACAAATAGAAGATAACAAAAACATTCCCCCAGAAAACTTTTTCTTGGATATTTCTGCAACAAAGATTCAGAGGTTTCCTGCCATAGTCTCTCTTTTTAATTGGCAGTCGCTGTAACTGTCCAACTTTTTACTGTAAGTCATTTGTTGATATTCGCCAACGATATTAGTAGTTCTGTACTGATTTCCATTTTTCTTCTCAAGCTCTCATGGTTGGAGAGCAGACTTGGCCACTGTTTCTATGTTTCGATACAGTGTATCGATACGTGGAACTGGTGTTTCATTCCGCACTGTGTCGGATAACGGGACCAGATTCGATCTCGAGCCAGCCACAGAAACTATATCGTTGTTTCAAAATAACGCTGTTTCAGTCCACTTGTGCTTGGACGGACTAACTGTATCGAAACAGTGATGCTTCATTTCACTTTGTCTCGGACGAGATTCGGGCACGGCACAGATACGGAAATACGTTTAACATACTACTTCATCAAACCCTTTCAAGAGTGTCGAAATCTTTTTGACACGCAACAGCATGATGCATAAGATTTCCGGAAATAAAGTTTCGTTTCTAATTGACTGCTCTATTCCGAAATGGCGTAATATATGCTTTATAAACACTAACAAACAATAAAATAAAGCACACTATTCGCATTCAAAATAATAAAAGTGTGAAAAACATTCAGTTAAATTACAAATCTATAAAATATGCTTCTCTGTTGATGTACAGTAATCACATTAAAGAAACTCAAGTAAACCTACAACATTTTGAATTAGAAAAGGCGTAGAGTGGCAGTTTTTAGACATATACGTAAATTGGATGTACTTTCAAGCAATGTGATTGACGGATCATTGATGATGTAATGCTGAACGGGAAGGGCTGGGAAGCATGGTGGATTTATAGTAATGATTTGAAACACCTTGAGGGACAAATTTTTTTTCTCCTATATTTCGTTATTTTTTCGAATTGTGGCTTTATTCATGAGCCTATAGTCAATGTGCCTATTCTCCACAATGTGTGCATGAATATTAGCAGGCCGGGTATATATTATCCATATTAACGAAATTTGGGAATCCCAGTAGCGTATCCGTTGTTTCTGCAGTTTGTTCCCGCCTCCAGTACTATTACAAAACACAAACTGTTTCGAAACATTACGTTGTACTGTTTCATTTGTTTCGAAACAGTTATGTGTTTCAGTTTGCCCATCTCTATTGGAGAGTCAATCCACCGACGAAAAACAATGCGTGTGCTGCTAGGCATGCAACAATAGGTGAGTGGCTCTTCTAACCGGCAATGTTGTGTCTTGCCACATATTTTATCACCGGGCGATTTTTCGATCAACTATAGACGTACTCTCATACAACAGAATTGTAACAAACCAATAATGTGATCGACCGACAGAAAAGATGTTCATGCGCGCTTAACCTTACCGTTTTTACCCATTCTTTTCACTTACCGGTATTTCTAACGTTTGTGTGCAATTACTACGTAGTACGTTCACACATTGACTCTAAAGGCGCCGTGCTCTTTTCAGAGGAAATCTTACACATAGAGTGTACTCCAATGTGAAGTCATCATCTTTCTCTCTGTTTCAGAGAATTTATTTATAATATGAGGTTAAAATTATTTACTCTCAGAGTACCTGAGACATGGAGATATAGACTCTTCGATTGGTGCGAAATATTTTTCAAAATGCCCGTTAAGTGGGGAGTGCCGTGACTGCTGTTAAAACGGACAGACGGAACAGGTACAATGACGGTTTTCACATCACTATATTTGTTTCTGATTTATATGATTCTGATTCTGCGACCAAAAATGGCCATGGGTGGTGAAAGTAATTACTATGACTTACTTGGCGTGGACAAAAGCGCTACTACAGCAGATATCAAGAAAGCTTTCCGAAAATTAGCGCTCCATTATCACCCGGACAAGAACAAGGATCCAGCAGCAGGTGAAAAGTTTCAGGAAATTTCACACGCTTATGAAGTTTTGTCCGATCCGCAGAAGAGACAGCATTATGATGTTTTTGGCAAGGAAAGTAATCAGTTTGACCGAACAATTTTCGCTGATTTTGATGGAATGTTCAGAGACTTCGCAAGAAATATGTTTCATTTTCAGCACGAAGCCCATAACGCCAAGAAAGACTTTAAGCGCGAGTCTTTTGGGTTTTATGATTTTCTTGATGAACCAAATGTGCACTTCCATCACCCTAATGATCACTACCAAAGGTACGGTCACCAGAATCATTTTCACCAGCACCACCATCCACATGGATCTCCATTCTCCTGGGGCCCATACCACCATTCTCCACATTTCCAAGGGCACCATGGCTGCCAAACAATAGTGCAACAAGTTGGAAACCATATGAGGGTAATGACAAGGTGTCCACATAACCAAAATGAATGAGAGATAATTTGAAAGAAAAAATCAGCAAAAATATTTTCGGATTGATTTACATGGTGTAAGAATTAGTCTATAACAATAACTGAATTCCCAATTAGCAGTACTTTGAAAACACGTTGAATGAACTTTTCAGATTCTATTAAAATTATAGATTTTAATTCGTTAATAAAAATGCTGTTTGTTATGCCAAACTGTTTCTATCCCAGTGGTGATAATTAAACTAATAATAATTGTCCGGAAAATTGTCTGGACATAAAGCCAGGTAACATGAATATTGTTCATAATGGGCTGTTCTCAATTTATACTAAATTGTTTGCCACCGGTGACCAAACTAGGAATGAATAAAATGTTAGAAAATTTTAGTTCCTTTTGGTCATTGTCTTTTAAGTTTTGTTTTTTTGAAAAGTGTACAGTATACTAATTCGCCAAGAACAGTTTATCTTTGACAGCTAAGTAGGTACTCAATTTCTAGTATTCAGTTTTCAAGGTTCAGTTTCTTTGTGGTTCTTGCATATAACTGTATACTGAGAGTACCATATCAGCTGTTTCTAAAGAAGTAACAAGTATTTGTTATTGTCCTATAAAAGGAAATGTTATTGGTAATTAAGTGAAAGGATTTAAAGAGCATTTGAGGAATTTCAGGCAAAATTATGTTTTTCTAATTATGTTGTCACCTGATATCAACCACAATGTTTAGTGTTTGGTTTTTGAAAATGTGATGTTAGTGGTAATAAGGAGCTCATATAGGCCAGCCTAAGTCATAGTGAATATTTGAGTGTTTCCTTGAATAATAAATAAATATAAATAATACTTTATGCATAGTAATGGTACATATATTCTCATAATATTCTGTTGTAACGCATTAAGAATACTTGTAGGATAGAATTCAATGCATGAATGAAAATGAGGGAAGCATTTAACTCCTTGTGGAACAGATCTGCTACACAAGTTTTCGAGATAAGTGATAGTTTGTTGAACCAAATATGACCATTAATGTAAGGACAAGTATTAGTTACTTTTCATTTTGTCCTCTACCTGAAGTAATTTCCCTTACCTTCGGTGTCATAATTATGTGCAACACTGTTCTTTCTCACTTTGGTTTTATTATTCACAAAAAATATAATTAATTTATACAAATCTAAGGAATTTTTTGTTAAGTATTTATGTTGGACAAAATGTTTTATGCATTAACCTAATTACTCTATTCTGTAATACAAATATTCTGTTCAGGTGTAAGTTTGTTGCACAGACCCACAGTTCAAGACCATAACTAAGTAATATTTAAATTGTTTCCTAATACACAGTTTTCAAGGTTTCACTTGCAACTATTTTTGTCAGTTGTGATCAGCTACTGCTCATTTCTTGCACACAGGATTAATGTGGTTTACCCAACAAAGATTTTGTTTTGGGAAGTCATATGATAGTACTAATACATAGATCCAGTAGATGGTTAGAACCTCTCTGCAGTATTTTAATTTGTCATTACTGGAGGATGGTGTTTGGGTGGTAATCTAATAAATACCTGATGCTCTTTGAGAGAAGTGCAATATATACTGTACTGAAAACATACATCTCATTCAATCATATCACGATGGGCATGATAGTAACTTGGCTTTGCAGGATTGCAATCCTTCACGTCACACAATAATGAATCTGGCCAACCATTTCCACGTATTGAGAAGGTTTGTGGCAAACTTTGTTTAAAGATCTAGCCATTGTACTAGTAGTGTGTTCCTACATTGTCACCATATACTCAGTCACTGAGTGCAGAAACTCGCTTTGGTGTCAATAAAGGAAGCGCTTAAATGTCTGGAAATATTGTGCACTATTAAGTTTGTCCATGTTCCACCCTGAGCCAAAAATGCATGTACCATGGGCTTACTTGATACTGGTAGTTTCTGTACCATATAACTTTGTTAATTTAGCTTGTTGTACTCTCATAGGTCTCTCATACATCGATTATAGTGCTACCAATTAATAATAGAGTGGATTCAGTAATGTTTTATATCTTCACAAGTGGCAAGGAATGGTGGGGCATATGAAGTTTCTTCAACTATCTTCACATTACTCCTACCTCCAAGCCCTTGTCTCATGGGGTACATACTTGTGGAAGACCCAGGTGCAAACCTAATCCCATCTGAATTTTCACTGGAAAAATCTGTATCATTACACTCAGGGCAGCTTGTGAAAGCAGCCACACCATATATCAAATTTGATGCAACCAATATACTGCTTTCATTGTAACCAAGAACCCAAAAGTCCTCTATTTTATATTTATTGCCAAACTGTTTCTGCAGACAAATTTGATCACCCAGTTGCAAGGAATGCAGCTTACTATAATGTAGTTAATAAGGAAGTATTTTTAACAGTAGATTTAAAACATTTGTGCATCCTGCCTCCTCTTCCTTTTACCACTTTTCCCAACACTATCTCCTACGGAATATTAGAGTGGGTACTACCCTACAAACCATTCGGTTCCTCAAACCTCAGACCATATTTTCTGCTAGTGCTCATCCTCCAGCTGCCAATGTCCTGGTGCCCATACCATTCCCCCTTCTCTCCTTCCACCTTCAACTCTCTCCCAACTACTGTGCTTATTTGTACTTTGGAGGCTATAACACATTAGCAACAATGGATCGCTCTCTCTCTCTCTCTCTCTCTCTCTCTCTCTCTCTCTCTCTCTCTCTCTCTCTCTCCTGGACACACACCTGTGGATCTCCTTCCACATGATTTATGAACCCTTTTATGTTCTCCTTGATTATATGAGCTGCATCTTGGTGTAGTGCCTCCTCCCTCCACTACATATGTAAAAGCTGTCGAGGTTTCCTTTCTTCTCCATAAATTTTGCATTTTCTGTTTAAGACTGGTTGTTCGCCTGAACATGCCGTGCACACTTACAGGCCCAAGAATAATATTCTAAGTTCATGAGCAGCTGTAGCTAGTTGCATGCCCTGTACATTCTAAAAAGATGTAATCATATTTTTGGAAAATGAAGCAGCACACTGGGCTTGGGATGAAAGTGTTGACTCAAAAGTTTTAAGTTTTGACTGCTCACATAATGCTTTTTGAAAATTTTGTGATTTGTTTATATCTCGCCATATATTTTTCACTTATTTAACCAGTCCTTTTGCAGTTCAGCCATACCCAAGTGCTTAACAACCCTCCATAAGAACACACATTTTGCTAAAATTAAAGGTGTATTGCAACTTCGCTGCTACGGGATATTCTCCCAGCTCGTTAGAAATTGGATTAGCTGAAGCTTGTTAGGAGGATCCAGTTTCAGTTAAAGAATTCCACTGCACAGTCATTTAATGTCTTTTGGTTATCCATTGATTTTTGTGTACACACTGACGAAAGAAAAATTGCAACACCAAGAAGGGGTTGTGTGACATAAACAAAAGTTGTTAGGTGTGTTTCTACATCTTAAAGATGATTTCTATTCAGATTCCATTCCAGTCGCATAAAAGTGGTGCTAGAAGCACCGCTACGATGTGCAAACCAGGTTTGCTTTGAATGCACATTGTAATAGTCAAGGGCATTAGTTATCTTTGAGACTGGACACGGTGAGTTGATGTTTGTCAACAATGCTTTTAAGGTAGCAAAGAATTCATTATAATACCTCAACTGAGTTTAAACATGATCGTGTAATAGGATTACAAGAAGCTAGATGTTTCTTCTGCCATACTGCAGAAAGACTTGGCAGGAATGTAGCTGATGTGCATGATTGGTTGCAGCAGTGATCACAAGAATGTACAGTTGCAAGATGACTGGACTATGAGTGGCCATGCAGCACTACTGAGAGGGAAGATCAGTGTGTTCAGCGTATGGCTCTGGTATACTGTATCTGCACCCAGCAATTTTAGCAGCAGTTGGAACCACACATACATCAAAGTGTCACAAATTAGTTACTTCAAGGACAGCTCTGAGCCAGACACCCTGTAGTGCATATTCCACTGATCCCAAACCACCAGCATTTGTGACTGCAGTGGTGTCAAGCAAGCACCCATTGGAGGGCATGGTGGAAGTACATTGTGTTTTCTGATGAAATCTGGTTCTGACTTGGTGCCAGTGATGGCTGTGTGTGTCAGGAAGAGGCCAGTTAAAGGCCTGAACACAACCTGTCTGTGTGCTAGACAAGCTAGACCTACACCTGCAGTTATGGTCTAGGGTGCAATGTTGTATAACAGCAAGAGCAATCTCGTGGTTATCTCATGCACCATGACTGCAAATTTGTACATCAGTCTGGTGATTCAAACTGTTGTACTGCCATTCACAAGCAGCATTCCAGGGGGTATTTTCCACCACTCACCTACATACCACTGTTGTAACCCAACATGCTCTACAGAGTATTGACATGTTGCCTCGACCCGCTTGATTGCCAGATCTATCTCCTGTTGAGCACATATCAGACATCATTGGATGACAAGTCCTGCATCATCCACAAACAGTGTTGTCCCTGTATTGTCCAACCAAGTGCAACAGGCATGGAACTCCATCCCACAAACTGATCTGTGGTACCCATACAACACAGTGAATGCATGTTTGTATGCTTGCATTAACATTCTGGTGGTTACACAAGTTATTAATGTACCAGCATTTCACATTTGTAATGGCTTATCTCACACTTACATTTACGTGTTATCTTACAATGTTAATCATTTAAATATGCACAGTGGCTAGCACACTGGACTCGCATTTGGGAGGACGACAGTTCAACCCTGTGTCCGGTCATCCTGATTTAAGTTTTCCATGATTACCCTAAATTGCTCCAGACAAATGCCGAGATGGTTCCTTTGAAAGGGCACGGCCGACTTCCTTCGCTGTCCTTCCCTAATCTGATGAGACCTATGACCTCGCTATCTGGTCTCCTCCCCCAAACAACCCAACCCAACATAAATATGTTATGTGGATAAAAGTATTTCTAAAATTTCATTACTCTAATTCATTATTTCTTTTGTGCTGTATTTTTTCCCTGTCAATGTAGAAGCTAGATTTCTTTTTAAAGGACTCTTGATCTTGTTTGATAATAACAACAAAAACATTCTCACTTTCTACAAGTGATCAGTTACTATTTGTGATGGATAGTTTTGATACAAAATTATCTTATGAGTGAATTAGATGGACTCATTTAGTTGGTTGAGTGCAAATGGTCACTAGAGTCATCTGATCCATTGGGTGTGTTTTTTGAGGATTAATATGTCAGGAGACATCCAGGACACTTAAAAAAATAAAAAATATTGCATTTACAAAGTGATGATCCTAGCTCCTATCAAAGTAGCCACCTTGGCTATCAATGCACAGTTGCCAATGTTTCTGGAGGTGTTGGTAATTTTCAACTGTGATGCTTATAAGCTCATTTGTCAAAGCCTGTTGGATGTCTATGATATCATGATGAAGCTTTCCTTTCAGTTACCTTTTCACTCATGAAAACAAGAAAAAATGGCAAGAGAAGAGGTGGAGCGATATAGCAGATGTGGGATGGCAATAATTGAATGTCTGGCCAGATACTAGCTAACAGAAAAGCAGTATGGGTCTCCCATTTTCATGCACCAAGAATTAATCCTGAGAATGCCACAAATCAGGGCAGCACCATCGAGTTGCTTGCCGCAAACATTTCAGGACTTCAGTGGGTAAAGAGTTTGGTTCACTGTTTGGCCTGGAGGAATATGTTCATGATGAACTAATCCTTTAGTATTAAAGAATGCGATCAACATTGTCTTTATTCTCAAAGGAATGTTGTTTGACTTTTTTTGACTCTGATGATACAGGATTCCGCCATTCAGCTCTTTAACGCTTGGCATGAGGGTCATACTAGTAGCACTAACTTTCATCGCCAGCAACAATCTTTGACAGAAATGTGAGATCATGTCTGGCATTATCCAATAGTTTAGAAGATAATCTTCATCTTTCCCCTTTCTATTTGTCTTTTGTTGTGTAAGGCACCAGGTCTGGTTGACAGAGGAAATAGAGAAGATCCAGAGAATAGCAGCGCATTTTGTCACAGGGTTGTTTGGTAAGCGTGATAGCATTACAGAGATGTTAAGCAAACTCAAGTGGCAGACTCTGCAAGAGAGGCGCTCTGCATCGTGGTGTAGCTTGCTGTCCAGGTTTCGAGAGGGTACGTTGCTGGATGAGGTATCGAATATATTGCTTCCCCCTACTTATACCTCCTGAGGAGATCATGAATGTAAAATTAGAGAGATTCGAGCCTGCACGGAGGCTTTCCGGCAGTCGTTTTTCCCGCGAACCATACGCGACTGGAACAGGAAAGGGAGGTATAGACAGTGGCACGTAAAGTGCCCTCCACCATACACCATTGGGTGGCTTGCGGAGTATAAATGTAGATGTAGATGTAGATGGCACAAGTTTAGCACAAAGTTTCCATTTCCCCGAATCTTAGCATAAAATCATATGACACACATCACGATTCAAATGAAGTTCTTCCGATATCACATACACTTTTACATTATAGTCATCTTTCAATAATCGCCTTATATGCTCCACGTCTGCATTGGTATGTGCTGTAAATTGGCGACCAGCACTGAATCTCTGCCTTCACAAAACCTTTTGTGCCACTCAAAAACATGATTTCTTGAAAATGCGTCACCTGCATGTGCTTGCTTAATCATTCTCCTCATTTTACTAGAGGTTTTTCTGAACTTAACATAGAGCTTAATGTTCACTCTTTGCTCACAAGCAGTATCCACCATAACTAATACACAAAGAGCCTAAACAGTGTGTTGCTATGCACAGCCCTGCCACCTAGTGTGCAGAAACATGGCCACAGTCATTTCAAGGATGTACACACAGTAAGTAATGTAAAAACAACATTTGTTCCATTGTAGTATTATAAGTCAGAAATAAAAAAAATCTGTCCTGGTTCTGACAAAGAGTGTATGTTCCATAATAACCACTAATGTAACTAGGGGAATGATGGTTGACACAGACTGATTTCTGATTACTTGTTAACCATTTCAACTTAACAGCCATCCCATTGAAATGCTAGCTCGTACCATAAGGCAAAAAAAAAAAAAAAAAGACCTGTTGGTGATAAGATATGTTTTGAAAGGGGAATGAAACCATCCTTGTCATTTTCAAAACAGCCATCTTAGCATATATCATAACAGATTTAGGAAAATGATGAAAACCTCAATTTGAATAGCTGAACAGGAGTCTGAACCACTACTCATCCCAAATGCAGATTCAGTGTGCTAATGACTGCCCCACTTCACTCAGTAGCATACCTTGACATTAACGAAAGCTTAAATATTATTATTTTTATCCTTGTAATCTTAGCTGGTGAACCAAGCAAGATGCCTGCTCTCAGAGGCATACTATGTTCTATTGTCATACCTGGAGATAGCCACAAACACACCCAGAGATAATGACACTAGTGGGTCACACTGTACTGTACCCAGCAATTTCTGATCAAGGCCCCTGAGACCGTGGGAAACTGAGCAGTTGTTACTGTGTGGGAAGCTTAATGAAAGCAATGACGTAGTTTCAAAAATATTTTTAAAAGTATGAATGCCAGAAACTAAAAGAATTCAATCTGTTTTAGATCTTCTATAAATTCTGTGTGAAATGTTCAAAGGTTTGCAACCTTTAGGAGTCTGTTGGCATCAAGTAAACAGATTACACCGCAAAAAAAAAGGGGGGGGGGGGGGGGCACCATTTGTCAAACATACTTTGTATATTCAGAAATAGTGGGAAAACTTTATTATATTTTGTGCAATATGATATCAAAGGTTAAAATTCAATCCCTCAAGGATTAAAGAACAGTGACTTCCCTCATTTTTGTCAATCAGTACTTTATATTATTTTATTTATCACACAATTAAGTTTTTAAGAGTAGTAGATTTAACTTACTTTCAGGTTCTCAGAAATTATTGCTGTTGTGGGATAAACATTGCAAAAAGGTAAACTATGTAGATATACTGTGTTTAATTTCACAAATAAGTTACTGAGCAACACTGATGTGTATGAGTTCAAGGCGATACTAAATTTTGTGTCCAGGCCCATGACATTAACATCAAGGATTTTATCAGTGTAGCTAAAGAAGGTATTTTGAAAATTCCAAGTAAGATTGCTGAAAAAGTAAGATGAGAGACTTGTAGGGCCATAACTTTCACACCCACAACCAAGCAGAATTTAGTACTAAGGAGAGGGATGAGCTTCAGCCTGTGAGGACACAGATATAGAAAAGTTACCTGCCAACGTGTGCAGTGTCACACTTCTCCTCTCTGTGATATTTTGGCCAACTGATGGATTAATTGCAGGACTCAGCCTACTGTCATTTTCATAAAGAACCTATGAATAAAATACAATGGAAAACAACTGTTCTCAAATCTAGCCAGTTTTCTAGCACCAGCTTCACTTGCACTTTATGGCTTAAGGACACAAAATAGTTGTTTCATTTCACTCCATTTTTTAAGGAACTAGAAATAGCCCTAACATCCTTCATTGAAATTAATAGAATTATAAAAACTCTAAAAATCAAGTGCACTGTAGCGCTGTTGAAATTCAAACACAATTTTGAAAAGTTGTTCTGACTTAGTAATATCCTTAGTGGTATAGGTAATGCATCATTGGAACAGAGAATTTTTCCACATAGATTAAAATATGCAGTCGTTAAATGTTTTCATAAGGAAGTTGACAGGAATGACTTAAATAATTATCATCCAATTTTGTTACTGATACTTTTTTCTGAAATATTTGAAAAGTAATTTAATCAAGAGTAGTCTCACATTTCAGTACAAACAATTTACGTAGCATATCACAGTTTGGGTTCCACTATTTATACATTCACTAATCTAATTTTTTGTGATCTTTCCAAGGCATTTGATTGCATATGAAAATGGAAATCTCCCTTAATTTTGAAAAATGCATTGTATTCAGTTCTGAATAACAATAGTGTCTTACCAGTAATTGGTGTAGCACATGAACAGGAGTCAGTAACTTGGGTAGAAAGCTCCAAAATTTTGGGTGCACATACTACATACTCATGAAAACTTGAAACTGAAGAAGATAGTACTCATTTCTTCAAACAAATTAAGCTATTTTTGCTCTTCGTATAACTGCTAGTCTTGGAAACAAATGAATTAACCTGACATATTTTGGGTACTTCCTCTCCATAATGTCTTATGTATAATTTTCTGGGGTAACTCACTACTTAGAAAGTATTGATTGCACAATAATGAGCAGTGAGAATAATATGTGGTGTTTACCAGCAGTTGTCATGTCGGTACTTCTTCAAGGAGCTAGGCATTTTAACTGCACCTTCACAATACATATATTGGCTAATGAAATGCATCACAAATAACCCTCCTCAATTTGAGAAGAACAGTGAATATTTTGAACAAAGTATCAGTGATGTTATGCATAGCACTCTTTTTCCAAAGAAACTATACCTTTTTATTTATTATTCATTCATCCAAGGATCATGTCACATTGATACAGGATTTGTCATAATCCAAACAAATTAAGTAACTCTGTCCAAATAGTTCTTCAGGGCCCATTGGTATTGACTGACCACCATGTCACCTCAGCCCAATAGTGTCACTGCATGCAGATATGGAGGAGCATGAGGTCTGCACACCACTCTCCCAGCCACTGTCAGATTTTGTGACTGACGCCACTACTTCTGAATCAAGTAGATCCTCAGTTGTCTTCGCAAGGGCTGAGTGCATCCCACTTGCCAACAGCACTCTGCAGACCTCGACAGTCACCCATACAAGTGCTAAGCAAGCCAGACAGTGCTCAGATTTCATGATCTGACCAGAAACAGTGTTACAACTGTGGCATAACCAATGGCTCAGTGAAATTAAATAGTTCAAAATATTCATACACACAGAGTATGTAAGTATGCTTTTATGAGGAGGAGGAGGAGTAGTCAGCCATAGCTTTGATCAAGGAACAATTCTGACAACTGCCTGAATGATTTAGGAAAACCACAGACCAGCTAAATCAGGATGGACAGAGAGAGCAAACTCCATCCTCTCAAACATGAGTCTGTTTCTCAACAACTGCACTGACTCATTTGGTTGATACTTCTTGCACTGTGTTCTTTGATCTATACAGTGTGCTCCAGATAACTTATTATATGAAACAGAGTTTTGTACTCCCACCCCCGTCCCCCACCCCCATGATGAACCATGGACCTTGCCGTTGGTGGGGAGGCTTGCGTGCCTCAGCAATACAGATAGCTGTACCGTAGGTGCAACCACAACAGAGGGGTATCTGTTGAGAGGCCAGACAAACGAGTGGTTCCTGAAGAGGGTCAGCAGCATTTTCAGTAGTTGCAGGATGATAAACTGATCTGGCCTTGTAGCACTAACCAAAATGGCCTTGCTGTTCTGGTACTGTGAATGGGTGAGAGCAAGGGGAAACTACAGCTGTAATTTTTCCCGAGGGCATACAGCTTTACTGTATGATTAAATGATGATGGCGTCCTCTTGGGTAAAATATTCTGGAGGTAAAATAGTCCCCCATTCGGATCTCTGGGCGGTGACTACTCAAGAGAACGTAGTTATCAGGAGAAAGAAAACTGGCGTTCTACGGATCGGAGCGTGGAATGTCAGATCCCTTAATCGGACAGGTAGGTTAGAAAATTTAAAAAGGGAAATGGATAGGTTAAAGTTAGGTATAGTGGGAATTAGTGAAGTTCGGTGGCAGGAGGAACAAGACTTTTGATCAGGTGAATACAGGGTTATAAATACAAAATAAAATAGGGGTAATGCAGGAGTAGGTTTAATAATGAATAAAAAAATAGGAATGCGGGTAAGCTACTACAAACAGCATAGTAAGCGCTTATTGTGGCCAAGATAGACACGAAGCACACACCTACTACAGTAGTACAAGTTTATATGCCAACTAGCTCTGCAGATGACGAAGAAATTGATGAAATGTATGATGAAATAAAAGAAATTATTCAGGTAGTGAAGGGAGATTAAAAATTAAATAGTCATGGGTGACTGGAATTCAGTGGTAGGAAAAGGGAGAGAAGGAAACGTAGTAGGTGAATATGGATTGGGGCTAAGAAATCAAAGAGGCAGCCGCCTGGTAGAATTTTGCACAGAGCACAACTTAATCGTAGCTAACACTTGGTTCAAGAATCATAAAAGAAGGTTGTATACATGGAAGAAGCCTGGAGATACTGACAGGTTTCAGCTAAATTACATAATGGTAAGACAGAGATTTAGGAACCAGGTTTTAAATTGTAAGACATTTCCAGGGGCAGATGTGGACTCTGACCACAATCTATTGATTATGAACTGTAGATTAAAACTGAATAAACTGCAAAAAGGTGGGAATTTAAGGAATAAACTGACTAAACCAGAGGTTGTACAGAGTTTCAGGGAGAGCATAAGGGAACAATTGACAGGAATGGGGGAAAGATCTACAGTAGAAGAAGAATGGGTAGCTTTGAGGGATGAAATAGTGAAGGCAGCAGAGGATCAAATAGGTAAAAAGACGAGGGCTAGTAGAAACCCTTGGGTAACAGAAGAAATATTGAATTTAATTGATGAAAGGAGAAAATATAAAAATGCAGTAAATGAAGCAGGCAAAAAGGAATGCAAACATCTCAAAAATGAGATCAACAGGAAGTGCAAAATGGCTAAGGAGGGATGGCTAGAGGAAAAATGTAAGGATGTAGAGGCTTATCTCACTAGGGGTAAGATAGATACTGCATACAGGAAAATTAAAGAGACCTTTGGAGAAAGGAGAACCACTTGCATGAATATCAAGAGCTTTGATGGAAACCCAGTTCTAAGCAAAGAAGGCAAAGCAGAAAGGTGGAAGGAGTATATAGAGGGTCTATACAAGGGCGATGTACTTGAAGACAATATTATGGAAATGGAAGAAGATGTAGATGATGATGAAGTGGAAGATATGATACTGCGTGAAGAGTTTGACAGAGCACTGAAAGACCTGAGTCAAAACAAAGTGCCGGGAGTAGACAACATTCCATTAGAACTACTGACAGCCTTGGGAGAGCCAGTCCTGACAAAACTCTACCATCTGGTGAGCAAGATGTATGAGACTGGCGAAATATCCTGAGACTTCAAGAAAAATATAATAATTCCAATCCCAAAGAAAGCAGGTGTTGACAGATGTGAAAATTACCGAACTATCAGTTTAATAAGTCACACCTTCAAAATACTAACGCGAATTCTTTACAGATGAATGGAAAAACTGATAGAAGCTGACCTCGAGGAAGATCAGTTTGGATTCCGTAGAAATGTTGGAACATGTGAGGCAATACTGACCTTACGACTTATCTTAGAAGAAAGATTAAGGAAAGGCAAACCTACGTTTCTAGCATTTGCAGACTTAGAGAAAGCTTTCGACAGTGTTGATTGGAATACTCTCTTTCAAATTCTGAAGGTGGCAGGGGTAAAATACAGGGAGCGAAAGGCTATTTACCATTTGTACAGAAAGCAGACTAGAGTCGAGGGACATGAAAGGAAAGCAGTGGTTGGGAAGGGAGTGAGACAGGGTTGTAGCCTGTCCCCGATGTTGTCCAGTCTGTATATTGAGCAAGCAGTAAAGGAAACAAAAGAAAAATTCGGAGTAGGTATTAAAACCCATGGAGAAGAAATAAAAACTTTGAGGTTCACCGATGACATCGTAATTCTGTCAGAGACAGCAAAGGACTTGGAAGAGCAGTTGAATGGAATGGACAGTGTCTTGAAAGGAGGGTATAAGATGAACATCAACAAAAGCAAAACAAGGATAATGGAATGTAGTCGAATTAAGTTGGGTGATGCTGAGGGAATTAGATTAGGAAATGAGACACTTACGGTAGTAAAGGAATTTTGCTATTTGGGGAGCAAAATAACTGATGATGGTCGAAGTAGAGAGGATATAAAATGTAGACTGGCAATGGCAAGGAAAGTGTTTCTGAAGAAGAAAAATTTGTTAACATCGAGTACAGATTTAAATGTCAGGAAGTCGTTTTTGAAAGTATTTGTATGGAGTGTAGCGATGTGTGGAAGTGAAACATGGACGATAAACAGTTTAGACAAGAAGAGAATAGAAGCTTTCGAAATGTGGTGCTACAGAAGAATGCTGAAGATTAGATGGGAAGATCACATACCTAGTGAGGAGGCAGTGAATAGAATTGGGGAGAAGAAGAGCTTGTGGCACAACTTGACTAGAAGAAGAGATTGGTTGGTAAGACATGTATGAGACATCAAGGGATCACCAATTTAGTATTGGAGGGCAGCATGGAGGGTAAAAATTGAAGAGGGAGACCAAGAGATGAATACACTAAGCAGATTCAGAAGGATGTAGACTGCAGTAGGTACTGGGAGATGAAGCTTGCTCAGGATAGAGTAGCATGGAGAGCTGCATCAAACCAGTCTCAGGACTGAAGACCACAACAACAACAACAACAACAACAACAGTTTTGTACTTAATGACTGCACACATTATAGACACGTGCTGGTGACTCCTGGATCACGGACATGCTGCTATGCCCATAAACATGCAAATGTGTTCCATGCATGTCTTCATGTCCTCTCCACAGTCTATCTTGGGTCACCATTCCACATGAGGAGTGAGATACTGCGGCTGGAGAATGACAAGACAGTACTATCACTTGCTGTAGATCTTGGTATATGATTTTCTTCTAAAGGCATTACATTGTGATCATGTACCATAGTGTGACAGGATGTTGTGATCCCATTTCATTGTTAACCACTTCTTTGAGACCTCTAGGAATGATTAACTGAGTATTATGTATTATTTATGAAGAATATTTTTAGCTGCCTTTTTAATACATTGACTGCCATGAGTCCAGTAGTGGCCACAGAAGAGCTTCACACTTAAGAACGCAAGTCACCAAAGTGCTGTCAAATCGAAAGACTTGCACCCGGTGAATGGTCTACCCGACAGAAGGCCCTAGTCACAACAAATTTACATTTTACCGTGTGCCTGGCCTGGCAGTCAATGTGTTAAACATATGCATTTTGGTAATCTTTTTCATATTCTTGGACAATTATTTACACAATTTTATTCCCCACTTAGAAAATGCTGTTTTGAGTTTCTGCTTGTTTTACCTGGCTAAGTGTAAGTGCTAGTGCGAAGTGGCTCTTCCATGATTATATGTAGAAATCTTAGTGGAATACTTAGTAATTTTTTCCCTGCTGTGCACAACAGATTGGTGAAATGTATTCATGTGGTATAGAGAGGATTCCTAGCTTTTTTAAAATAGTTCTTTACTGTGAGCCCATCTACTCCTAGTTATTTTTATGGTACTTTTCTGCAGTTTAAAATTGTTTCTGTCTTTTATATCTTTGATCCCCAGAAAAGAATCTCATAGCTAAGAATTCCATGTATGTAGGAATAGCATGTCACCACAAGAAACTGGCTATTACAAACTAATGACAGAACCCTAAGAGGCTAACATGCTGATCATATTCTTTTTGCCATTATCTTTTTGTGTTCATTCCACATTATATTTATTCCTAAAATCTTTGTGTTTGCTTCACAATCTATAGATTTATCATCTGTGCCTGATGTGACAGCTGTTTTCCCTCTTTATGCTGAAGTTCTTACTCTTTTTTATGTTCAATGTTTGTTTATTTCATACTGCCCAATCATGAAAATCCTTGAGGGTTTCGTTTGCCTTTTATAATTGGAGTTCTGGTGTTTTATGACATTGCTGTCATCTACAAAGAAAAACCTTTTCCTCAATGTCTTTTACTGACTGAAAAATCGTCAATATATATTGCTAAAAGGGAATTGTACAAAGTACACTACCATATGGAAAACGTATGTTTATATGTTTCCTTGTGTGAGAATCTTTTTACAAAAATTTATCATCGGTAGATGTGTGTACTATCTGTACTACCTTTTGCACCCTGTTTTTCACCTAAGACCAGAGCTACTTCTATGATATTCCTTGTGCAGCTAGTACTCCTAGGTTGTTTAGTAGTATTTTATGGTCAACAGTGTCAAAAGCCTTGGACAAGTCAAACAATATGCCTGTAACACAATCACCCTTGACAAGAGCGTCAAGCAGCACATCTTTGAATTCTGATGGCCGATATTGTACTTCTGCCACTTCGGAAAGCAATCTTTGCTTTGTTAAAATGGTTGTATTTATTCATGTGACTCCTTTGTCTTTGATGATTGATTTTATAAAAAAATTTTAAGATAAAGTGCTTAGTCAGCAGTTTGAAATGCGTATGTTCTTAGTGATATGTAAGTGATATCCTCAAGGTATGACCACATTTTCAGTTAATCTAAACTCCCTCCATCCTAAGATTGTTTCACTATGGAATTGGAGGAAAATTATAAACCATCTCGCCTAGATGCCTCAATGCAATGTTGTATTATGAACAATGCTTCATAAAGTATGAGCTACATTTTATTTCGACAGCTTGTTTAATCTTTGCCTTGTTTTCTCAGAATGGTAATTTCAAGGAGATTGGTCATGTATTTCAACAAACCTGCATTGAATGAAATGAGCATCCAACAGATACAGATGCACTAGTGAAGGTTTCTCACTTCAGGTTGCTGGTATATCATTCAAGATGTTAAGTTTTTTAAGAAACACTAAATTTGGTATGTCTTCCATTCTCTGGTGCATGTACAAATGTACAAATGATGATCTTCATATAAGACAGTCTCAGACTGAAAACGATGTGAGTATCGTAAATGCCTTGTCAATAGGGAGGGAAAAAAATCACGAACTGTTAAAGGCAGATATGCTGAACAAAGATGTCATACTAGACTAAGTCAGCCAGAAAAATTTGTTGTTTCTCACCATTGTGTAGATGTGGCACATTGATAGACATACTTTCTCTCATCTGCCTTAACCTAATGCAAAACCATTAATAAAGACATTAATAAAATTGATTTAGAGAATGACAGTCAACAGAAACACATCATTTTTAGCTTAGTAAAGTGTTATCAGTGTTGGCTGTGATAAGAGATTGTTGGTTGCAGATAAATGAATCTGGAAAGACCACACCAATGAATGCTAAAGCCATCCTGTGCTGTGCAATGCAGGGTCCATAGTTCACTTCTAAGGTATGGACTTCAGGAGTCATATTTGTTGTGGTGACGTTACGGCCCTTCCTCTCGGTAGGACACCTGCAATTTTCTAGCAAAGTAGAATGTAAACAGATCAATCACTGTGTCTCCCTATGGAAGATGAGCTGCTTCATTGAAATTTTGTACAGACTCCACTATAATAAGTGACATCACCAATGAGAACCATTCAGGGACTCCTAATATGTTGTATACCCATTCAAATGGTCCAATGGTAGAAACCTCTGGCGAAGGTTGAACATTTGTAACAAGCTTAATTAGTGTGACAAACAGGGACTCTAATTTAGATTCCTGAGTATTGCGGCTTTGAGTTACAAATGGCATTATCTATGAATGCTGCATAAACCAGTATCGCATTTCCCCTCAAATCTTTTAAACTCTCCTACCTCTCCTGCAGCAAATACTCAAAATATTTACTAAAATGTTTATGGAAACTATAAAAAGTGTACACCAATAATAGAATGAAATCTTCAAATGTCTTGAAAAGTTAATCAGCAGCTATAAATATTTTAGCATTTGCAAGCTATTGCATGTACCACCTAAAATAGCAACTGAGTATTTACACTAATAAGCCGCAACATTATGAACATCTGCTTAGTAGCATGTTGGTCCACCTTTGAAACACAGTACAACAGTGAATCTGCATGGCCTGCATTCTACAATTCTTTAGTAAGTTTCCAGAGGTATGTGGTACCAAATTTCTATAAACAGATCATGCAGTTACCATAAATAATGGTCAGTGGTTGGTTAGAGCAGAGCAGCCACCTGATAGTGTCTGAGATGTGTTCCATAGCAGCTCAGATCAAGGAAATCTGGTGGCCAAGGCATCAACACAAGTTCACTATCATATTTTTCAAACCACTGAAGCACAATTCTGCCTTTTTAAACAGACAGATTCCTGCTGGAAGGTACCATGACCCTCAGGAAAGACATCATGTATGGAGGGTTCTGGTGCTTGACAATAATATTCACATTGCAGCTATCATGGTGCCTTCAATTACTACCGTAGGTCCATTGAAAGCCCAGGTTAATGTCCCCCATAGCATAATACTGGCCCCAACTGGCCAGTGTCCAAGATGCTGCACATGTTTCAAGCAGGTGTTTATGTGATGGTGGCATACACAGACAAGACCATCAACTTGGTTGAATAAGATATGTGGTTCATCTGATCAGATGAAATGTTTCCATTGATCCATGGTCTAATATGTATGATCCCAAGCCCACTGCAATCACCCCCCTGTGGGTCTGGCAGTTAGAATAGACCTGAGGTATCTCTGCCTGTCGTAAGAGGCAACTAAAAGGAGTCTCACACTTTTCAGCCCTGTAAGTTCAGGTCCCATTTTATGGTTTGACCTGCCACTTACCTAGTTCTACAGAAGTGCGGGCCACATTGGGAAGGTCGCCTTACGTGGTGCATGAGTTATCCATAGTGCCCTTAGATTCGATCTCCTGAACCTCTTGTCATGGCTTTGCATATCCACCTGCAATTCAACTATTTGGGCAAGGACACTTTCTGGGGTATGTCATCTTCTTCTGTTGTCTCCTGTCCTCTTTTTGCCCCCATGTTAATATTGGATTTCTCTGTGCCCAATATCAAAACGGTAGCCAGTCTGTTGTGGTGGGGCTGTCATGTATCCATTTGGTGGTAGCCCCCTGACAATACAGGGATCACACTGCTGATGCCCAAACTGTAAACTTCCCATGTAAGCCAAGGGGTAGATGCCTGTCTTCCTGAGGCATCCGGACTTCCGGCAATGGCCATCATGCCAGTTGGCCTTAGCTGTGGCTGAGTGGCACCCATGGGGAGAGCCACAGATAGGAGTGGGTGGCATCAGAACAGATGGCCCACAATGAAGTGGACTAAGTCATCTCTTGCTGGTGACTGTATGGTGCCAGCAGTCTCTACGAAGGGCAAGATTGAATACAATGCCAACAGGTATGACCCTAAATCATTTCCCTCCCTCGATACATTATGGGAGGAACATAGGGCTACAGAATGGAGAGAGCCATATTCGCCTTGGTTTTTACTCTGTAGCAGAACTGATACGGACTCCTTTCTACCTATGAAGCCTCAATTTTTTGTTGAACACCTTGAGAATGAGTTTGGAGCAGTGACAGTGCTGTCCAAGATGCAAAATGGCGCAGTCTCGATTCAGACAGCATCCCCAGCCCAGTCCCAAGCCCAAGCGTTACTTGCCTGTGACAACGTGGGTGATATCCCGGTTTCCATCACTCCCCATAGAAGCCTCAACATGGTCTGACAATGAGCTCTGTGCCAATCTAGATTTACAGGGGACCCAAAGACAACAGGATTGCTACCGGTGCATTCATCTTGGCCTTTGAGGGTGATTCATTGCCTGAAAAGGTCAAGGTGATGGTTTATCACTGTGATGTTAAACCATACGTCCCTCCCCCTATGCGGTGCTTTAAGTGGTGGAAGTTCGGGGGGCACATGTCTTCCCGCTACATTTCCAGCACCACATCTCGAGACTGTGGATGTCCACTGCACCCAGACACTCCATGTGCAACACGTCCCTCTTGCATCAACTGTGGAGCACACCACTCACCCTGCTCGCCAGACTGCCCAGTACTCCAGAAGGAGCAGAAAATCATGGCGTTCAAGGCCCTGGACCGGTTGACTTACACAGTCTAAACGTAAATTTGAAAGATTACACCCCATTTGGTTGACGTTGACATATGCTGCAGCTACGTCACCATTGCCGTCCCAAGTGCAAGTGGTTCCTCACTCTGTACCACAGTGGGCCCTCTGGGCCTCCAGAATACATCCGTCTCCTTGGTGATAGGGGGCAAATCTTCCTTTGTTGCTCCCAAAGTACCTACTTCGGGAGCAAGGCCCCCAAACACAGTGGACATCGGTCTTCTTCCCCCTGATGGAGAAACAACAGCCTCCTCTGGCTCCTCGTGTGGAAGGGGTCCCTTGGGCCCTCTCTCCCAAGGTCTTCACTAATGCGACAGTGGACACTCGCCAGTGGCTCAAGGAGCCAAAAGCTGCTGGACGAAGAGCTTCATGGTCTTCCTCTGTGCCTGAAGCTGCTTTGGAGAAATCTTTCCAGCAAGCCCCTAAAGAGAAGTGAGAGAGCAAGCAAACTAAGTAGTAGTCTGCTAAGAGACAGGACCCTCTGGTGGCTCCACCACCACCACTCATCTGAGATGCGGTTGGGATCTTTGTATCCCCTGTGGACCTGGATCTCACTGATGCCTCATCTGCCATAGAAATGGTCACAAATACTCAATCGGTGGCAGCAGGTGACCCCGAGGCATAACCTGCCTCCCTGAGTGCTTCATGCATTCCCAGCCTCACGATGATGTCATCCTCTAGTAGAATTGTGGCGGTTTTTTCCACCACCTGAGCTGAGGTAGGGCAACTCTTAAGCTAAAACCTGCTTTCTGCATTGCCCTTCAGGAAAGCTGGTTCCCGGAAATGCGGACCCCTGCTCTCCACTGCTAAAGGGGATATTACAAGAAGCATAGTGACTATAATAGTGTGTCAGGTGGAGTTTGTGTCTATGTCCTGAACTCAGTATGCAATGAACCTGTGCACGTTCAAACCCCTCTTGAAGCTGTGGCTGTCAGGATAAAGGCGATGCAGGAAATAACTATCTGCAACGTATATCTTCCCCCAGATGGTGCAGCACCTGTAAATGCATTGATTGATCAACTCCCTAAGGTTTTTCTACTTTTGGGAGATTTTAACGCCCATAACCCTTTGTGGGGTAGCACTGTGTTTACTGACCAAGGCAGAGATGTCGAAAATTTAATGTCAGCTCAACCCCTGCCTCTTAAATACAGGTGCCCCCACAGTGGCACATGGCACATATTCGGTCATTGATCTCTTGGTTTGCAGTCCTGGCCTTTTCCCATCTATCCACTGGAGAGCACATGACGACCTGTGTGGTAGTGACCACTTCCTCATCTTCCTGTCCCAGCCCCAGTGTCAGGCCTATGGATGCCTGCCCAGATGGGCTATAAACAAGGCAGACTGGGAAGCCTTCACCTCTGCTGTCACCGTTGAATCTCCCCCGCATGGTAACATCAATGTGGTGGTTGAGCAGGTAACTACATCGATCATTTGTGGGGCGGAAAATGCGATCCCTCTTTCTTTAGGGTGCTCCTGGCGAAAGACAGTCCCTTGGTGGTTGCTGGATGTTGTTTAGGCAATTAAGAAACGTCGCCAAGCTCTACAGTGGCACCCTTCCCTGGAGCACCTCATAGCCTTTAAATGGCTCCGTGCCCTCGTTCACCAGCTTATCAAAAGACGGAAACAAAAGCATTGGGAGAGATACGTCTCAACCATTGGGTGCCATATGTCACCTTCCCAAGTCTGAGCAAAGATCAAACAAGTTTTTGGGTACTAGACCCCAACAGGTGTTCCCGGTGTTAATATAAATGGCGTGTTATCTACCGACACAAACGCGATTGCCAAGCACTTTGCAGAGCACTATGCTCGTGCCTCTGCATCTGAGAACTACCCCCTGCCCAGCCTCCCCCCGCCACTCCCCTCCCAGCCTTTCACACTCTCAAACAGTGGATGGAAGGGAAAATCTTCTCGTTCGCTGCATGCCACAGTGAACCCTATAACACCCCATTTACAGAGTGGGTGCTCCTCAGTACCCTTGCATGCGACATCTCCTCATGATCTGGTGTGATGACATCTTTCCATTGCATTTGTGGGAGAGCACCATCATACCAGTGCCGAAACCCGACAAAACACCCACACGATGTGGATAGCTATCGGACCATCAGCCTCATGAACATTCTTTGTAAGCTGCTTGACATGTGGTATGTCGGCAGGTGGGTTGGGTCCTGGAGTCACGTGGCCTACTGGCTCCATGCCAGGACGGTTTCCACCTGGGTCGCTCTACCACTGATAATCTTGTGTCCCTTGAGTCTGTGCCATCCGGACAGCCTTTTCCAGATGCCAACACCGTGTTGTCGTCTTTTTTTATTTACGAAAAGCATATGACACCACCTAGTGACATAATATCCTTGCCACATTATACGAGTGGGGTCTCCGAGGCCCGCTACCGATTTTTATCCAGAATTTCCTGTCGCTTCCTACTTTCTCAGACCAAGTTGGTGCCTCCCATAGTTCCCCCCATATCCAGGAGAATGGGGTC
The DNA here is from genome assembly GCF_023864275.1 of Schistocerca cancellata. NCBI lineage: Eukaryota > Metazoa > Arthropoda > Insecta > Orthoptera > Acrididae > Schistocerca > Schistocerca cancellata. The sequence goes on along the minus strand of NC_064628.1, from coordinate 831,851,717 downwards.
CCGCCGAGTGTCTCCCTATTTTTAGTGTCCATTAACAGTCTAGAAGCAGCTGTAGGGCCATCCGTCTCACCCTCTCTCTATGCAAACGACTTCTGCATTTCATACTGCTCCACCAGTACTGGTGTTGCTGAGCGGCGCCTACAGGAAGCCATCCACAAGGCACAGTCATGGGCCCTAGCCCACGGCTTCCAGTTTTCACCCACGAAGTCATGTGTTATGCACTTCTATCAGTGTCGTACCATTCATCCAGAAACAGAACTTCACCTTACTGACAATCCCCTCACAGTAGTGGAGACATATCAACTTTTAGGACTGTTTGTCGATGCCCAATTGACTTGGCTTCCTCATCTTCGTCAGCTTAAGTGGACGTGCTGGTAGCACCTCAGTGCCGTCTGCTGCCTGAACAACACCAACTGGAGTGCAGATCGCTCTACGCTGCTGCAGCTATACAGAGCCCTAGTTTAATCCTGCCTTGACTATGGGAGTGTGGCTTATGGTTTGGCAGCGCATTCAGCATTGCATTTACTTGACCTTGTGCACCACTGTGGGGTTTGATTAGCGACAGGAGCTTTTAGGACGAGTCCGGTGACCAGCGTACTGGTGGAGGCTTGTGTTCCTCCACTGCAGGTCAGACATGAACAACTGCAGGCCAGTTACGTTGCACAAGTTCGTAGTTCTCCTGGGCATCCAGATTACTGTCTCCTTTTCCAACCCACAGCGGTTCATCTCCTGCATCAGTAGCCCTGGTCAGGGCTTACAATTGCAGTTTGCGTCCGATCCCTTCTGTCTAAACTGGAGTCCTTGCCTTTACTACCTATACTTGAGGTCCATTCACATACACCTCCATGGTGTGCACATATGCCGCAGCTTTGCCTGGACCTTTCACATGGCCCAAAGGACTCTGTTCACGTCGCGGCTCTCCGCTATCACTTCCTCTCGATTCTTGACATGTACTGGGCCCATGAAGTTGTTTACACTTATGGCTTGATGGCTGATGGACACATTGGCTTTGCGTATGTCCATGGAGGACATATTGAACAGCATTTTTTACCTGATGGCTGCAGTGTTTTCACTGCAGAGCTGGTGGCTTTATCTCATGCTCTCCGTTTTGTGTTTGCAGTCTCACTTGTTTTCTTCTCACCCTTGTGGCAGTGTTTTATTCGGAACAAGGGACCAATGACCTAGCATTCTGACCCCTTTCCCCCTCTTTTAAACCAACCAACCAACCAACCACTGCAGTTTTGATCAGTGATGTCATTGGGTCAACTTGGGACAACATAGGGGTCATTTGCAGAGGCCCATTTTCAAGTGTTGTACTGAATGGTGTGTTCCAAAGCACATGTGACTGCATTCGCCATATTGTACTCTCACATCAGACCTCCCACCTCTGTATATCTTTCCTGATATACAGAGTGGGAAAGCCTTCGAACTCAACATTTTGTGATGAGGTGTGGCCATCAGACATCTTGTCACTTACTCATGGTTTCACCATCTTTCAACCATTTTCTGTAGATGCTCTTAGCAGGCAAGCAGCTTTGCTGTTTCTGGGCCATAACAATCTGCCATTTGGCACTGTCAGTTATGTCAATGACTGTTTCCATTTGCAGCTCGTATCATCATTAGATTGATTCTTCATTCATTTTGGCTCCCCATATGTAATTTACTTACTGTATCCCAAGCCCTCAATGCCACCAGTCTCTTAATGCACAGCTGTCATAATGTTTTGCCTAACCAGTGTATCAGTGGTTAGCTTTAGTTCCAAGTTCTCTTAACTGCATGGGCACATTGCAGATTTATAATGTTCCATATAGAAATTTTAAACTTAACTGAAAAATGTACTGAATTTTGTAGCCTTATGCCAGATGAAGGACTCCGAATTCAGAGAGATGTGTCATTATCTGCATGTCAAGTCAGTGGATGCAGTATGCTAATTTAGTGATAATAAATACCCAAATACCATAACATCTCTAAATATTTTTTCCTCGTGGATACTTTAAGACTTTATACTTGACAAAGGTAGCATGCTGTAGTAGTTTTCCTTATAGATCAAATTCTCAAAAATCAGAATGACAACAGAACAAGGGCTGTTTTGTTATCAAAAAGTGAAGAAAATTGTGAAGCATATCGTATGACTGCTGTATGTTGTTATGCTAACAACAACAAGAACTACTACTACTACTACTACTACTACTACTACTACTAATTGTTGTCAGTATAACAATGTTCAGTCATAAGATATGCTTTACAAGTTTTTTTCAATTTTTGATAATAAAACAGCCCTTGTTCTGTTGTCATTCTGATTTTTGAGAATTTTATCTTAGTAGTAGTAGTAGTAGTAGTAGTAGTACAAATACTTGAGTGTAGCAGTTTTAGATGGGGAGGGGTGTTTTCAACAATTGTTCAAGATACCTGTAGAGGCTGTGCCTGTACCACCTTGTATACTGCCCTCTACTTCAGCAGGCAATAGGATATTTGGCTGGTTTCTGGAAATTGCCTTAAATGATTAAGGAAGTCATTTTATGCTCCTAACCTGCTTTTTTTCCTCTTGAATTTCAGTATTCTTTTATAAAAACAGAAATGAAATTCATACAATTTGAATGCCAGCTAAAATGCTCCGTTCAGGTCATGTGATGCCTGTTATGTCACTGGCTAACTCTCTGCTCCTGCTGTTGTAATGCTAATCCACAGTGATGTCTTGTTTTGGAATTTGTGTGTCGGGCTATGGGTTACAAATGGTGTGTAGTACCATACTGTACAAATACAGCTACAAGAGCTCCTGAAAAGTTGTATTTGAGTGTTCCAGAGGATAAGAAGGTGCATAAAATGTGGTTGCATTGTACTGGCAAATTGTCAACTTGTTGATGCACAAGTTCACTAACTTAATTAGAAATGTCTTGCACTGTGAAGTTAACAGTAACTTATTTCCGAGGTATGCTCACCCACTCTTACAATGAAGGATAGCGTCATCCAACAAAATTAAACTACTAGTGAAAATGTCGTTTTACCTAACTACACCTCAATTATTTGGTAGCTCAGTCATTAGAATGGTAAACCATTGAATTTTATAATATGTGTTCATAGATCACTGGTTCGAATCAAGCTCTAGAGAACATTTTAACTTATCTGTAAAACAACTTAACAGTCCTCTCGAATGAAAATAAAGTCACAATTACAAAACTTCACCACACTGATCAGAAACATCGTTTTTCCCCTGCTGTTTACAAGTGCTTACATTTGCAATTGCTGTTCACAGATGTCACCTTAAGAAAGATTTTTACTAGTTAATGTGACCACAAACTTTTTACTTTATTAGAAGCACGATTTTTTTCTTTTATCTTTGTACTGTCTACCTAGGATCCTTATTGTTTAAACTATTGCAGTTTCATCATCTTAACATAAAGATAAATTAAGTCTGCTTCAGATGCTAACATTAGTTTACACTCACTCACAGACATCACAGTTCTTACATGTGTGTGACTTGCATGTTGTACAGGCTTTATGTATCTCCGTATAACCACACAGTCCTACACCTTGTTGTACTTTGAACATATGGTGATATCTTCACTACTAGCAGTACTTGCCATAAAAGAGAATTGTTTGCTCACAAAATATATGCATTTATTTTCTGTTGTCCCTTTCTTAGACAGACTAATGGGAAGCTCTCTAAAATACATCCAACAATCTAAACAACTGCTATAAACTGTTCTCGCTAATGCTGTTTTCATTTGATGTAAAACTTTTAGGAGTATATGACCCTTACAGGATTCAACCAAGTGACCCCTTTCACTGTAGTTGAATGCCTTGCCTGTTATGCCACGGAACACCTTACGGGCTGTGCTGAGTGTCTTTCTATGGGAAATCAGCACTAAGTTTTGCCAAGAATAATTTTGTTGTGCTTTGGATCATGGCTCATGACTGGCAAGTCAACAATCTAGTTAGAGTATACAGATGGATTTGCAAAAGTTTACAACTCGTTAGTCTTGAGCGTGTCTAATGATGTTGCAGGGAGCAGGGAAAGAATGTTTGTCGTTGCACATTTTGTGCTCTACATGGGTGGAAGAAACTTTCACATCGCTTTCACTATCAGCAGTCACAAAATTCCCTTCTATTGTTACTTAAGAGTTGTAATTGCATCTTCCATCACTAAATAGGTAAACTGTTTGCAGTAGAAGTCCGTAAAAACCTTAAACTTTGGCTAATGCTCCTATAACTCAAGTATAGCTTTGTCATACCACTTGCATGTGACATGACCAGAGCATCAGCCAACAACAGACTTTAAGCTTTAATCACATAAAAATAAAAGAAATGCTACTTAAATGTTATAAACAATCAGAACAACAATCCAAATCATGTTTTTAACATAGGCTATTTTTCTATGGCTAGCCTTTATTGAATGCATTGAGTGTGCCTTGTTTTGTGCTGCATGTTACTCACTGTTTTATTTCATTACATTGAGATGAGTATTGAGATTCTTCAGGTTTGAGTATGAATCCCAACCTCAAAAAGTATTGGTATGTTACAGTTCTTTCACAGAAGCTTGAATTGGAGGATTAGGCTGCCAGCCCTGAGAGAGGGAAATGGGAACTGTGCACTGCTCCACTCCCCAGGGCAGTTTGACAAGATGACATTTTTACTAAATCTAATTGTTGCAGTTGTACAGAATATCCTAACACAATTCTGGAACATGTTACAGAAATTACCAAGCAATAATGCTAAAATTTTGTTTTGCTTTTGGCTTTTAGTGACATTATTTTGAATTTGACAAAAATACGTGAATAAAATAAAATATAATCTCTTTTCAAACAACATAAATCACATAATACAAAGGAAAAGAACACTGTATAATTTTTCTTTTAACCTCATCACACATCTCAAAAATCCTCACTTTGTGGTCCAAAATATAAAAAGTAAATGGTGAATGAACAGGGTAATGAAATAGAAAGAAATTTTCTTTTTGGAGTTCCAACTTAAAAAGAAAAATAATTGTCTTTAATAACTAACAATGTACTGACTGGCAAATTTTTCTGTAAGTCCATGACTACACCTTCATGCATTTCACTCACTGTCCTTTTTAAAAGCACTTCTACATTACAGTTTTGATTTCTGTGGCAAAAAGGTCTTTCTTCCATTGTTCCTCATTGTATTTTTGAGACAATAATAAAGTATCTATTCTCTTTTTGAACTGATGTGTCACATCATGGACATTGAAATTAAAAATTAAAAGGTGTGTTAAACAGCAATTCTATAGACTTAACAACTATCTACCCAACTCCTATTACACTGAGAAAGTTTCTATTCTATATACATTTTCCATCTTTTGTTTATGTTCAGTTTTTATCGAACACTCGTTCCTCTTACTTTTTAGGGACTTTGGAAAATGATAGTTAATAAGAGCTTTTATACATGAACTGTTCCTGAAGTTGAAGGATACGATGGTTCACTTTTAGACAATGTACACTCCTGGAAATGGAAAAAAGAACACATTGACACCGGTGTGTCAGACCCACCATACTTGCTCCGGACACTGCGAGAGGGCTGTACAAGCAATGATCACACGCACGGCACAGCGGACACACCAGGAACCGCGGTGTTGGCCGTATCCCGTGCCACCCAACGTGCTCTAGAAGGTGTAAGTCAACTACCCTGGCCAGCAAGATCTCCGGATCTGTCCCCCATTGAGCATGTTTGGGACTGGATGAAGCGTCGTCTCACGCGGTCTGCACGTCCAGCACGAACGCTGGTCCAACTGAGGCGCCAGGTGGAAATGGCATGGCAAGCCGTTCCACAGGACTACATCCAGCATCTCTACGATCGTCTCCATGGGAGAATAGCAGCCTGCATTGCTGCGAAAGGTGGATATACACTGTACTAGTGCCGACATTGTGCATGCTCTGTTGCCTGTGTCTATGTGCCTGTGGTTCTGTCAGTGTGATCATGTGATGTATCTGACCCCAGGAATGTGTCAATAAAGTTTCCCCTTCCTGGGACAATGAATTCACGGTGTTCTTATTTCAATTTCCAGGAGTGTAGTTATCAAAATATACTTAATGGCATTTTCTGTTAGTAATCTTTGCACAAGAAAAGTTACATTATAATTAAGTTTTATGGACTATGATATTTACATCCCAAACTAAATATAGACTAAAACATAGAAGTGAATGAGCTACTTGATAAATATTTCGACAGAGTGATACAACCTTTTCCGTATGGTAACACACTAAAGAATATTAACAGTAAAAATATAATTTGTTGTAGTGAATTAAGATAGTGTTTCCAGTACGAAATCAAAAAGAACAGTGTAGGTACCAAAAAGGGCGTGTAATGAAAAGAAGATTCATAAATTCCAGAAAGAATACCAGTAATATTGTGTGTAAATTAGGTATAAAAGGAAATGCATTGATACTTTTGGTTATATTTATTGTTGATTTTTTTATACATGTTTCACAAATTTACCAATGCTGTTTTACTGTGCCACTTTGCCATATGTCAATAAATACTCTTTTTCCTTCAAAGAGTCTATTATACCAAAACTAACTTTTACTGTACACTTTTGCACCTCACATTTTTTTCTGGTTAGAATGTGTTTTAACATACAAAACACCAATCATATAATAAAATTTGCCACTTATGGTCTTTTTAATATTTTGCTTTGTTGTACAGGAAACAATACTGCAGGTAAGGTAACAGTGGGAGAAAACACAATTGACAAGGATCAAATAATTACTCTGTTATTTAGACAAGGCTGCATTCAAATCATGGAGCATAATAGTGAACATTAATTATTAAGAAGTATTTTCATGTATGTGTACTGCTGTTATTTGCTACCTATACGTGAAACTTAAAAAAATTAACTGAAACAATGCACAGTCACCTGACACACACACACACACACACACACAGAGATAGAGATAGAGAGAGAGAGAGAATATGTTTTCCCAGTGTGCCTCTTAAATATTCCGACAGCAGGAATATTTAGAAACGTACTAGGTGTTATTTTTGCAGTACATAGATAACAATTTCCCCCATCAAAGAATTCCAGGTGAATAGCTTTTGTGGCCAAGAATAACTGTCATTCCTATCTCTTATAATATTTCATGTCACAATAGTACTTAAAATTAAACTTACCCCAAGAGATTATGAACTCCTGAGCTAGATAACTGAAATATCTGTACAGCTCAGTATAAATTGTAAGGTAGTCTTGCACTGTCTATTCAGATGAATATAAAACTACAAATGTTTCTAAAGTGAGATGAAACCAATTTATATCACAGTTTAACTGCAAAAGCTGTGTAGTTTTTGAGCAATTCTATAGTTTTATATTAGTTGAGAGTTTTTAAATATATTGTGTTATATTTTTCAACATATGAGACTGGAACTCACTGACATACATACTCATTTATTTGCTTGCTATTCTAGCTGCAGTTTACTTATCCATAAGTGAGTTCATTCTTCCATCTCAAGTTGTATTGTGTTCATTCCAATTTTTACATGCAGTATGCATATCCTATTATAGTAAAGAACTGCACTCCCAAAACCACAACTGTTGCATTCAAGTGTATGAAATAAAGCTCTGCAGTGCTGTGATACTAAAGTATGTTATTTTAAAAGGTTTTGGATTCTTGTGACTAGAGAATCTGATGGCATTTGCCATAAGTGGGGCTTAAACAGTGCATAACAATAATCTGCAGTGCCTAATAACCCTGAAGTTTCTGCTAAATATTCAGAGAATGACAAATATAATTTACTTAAATAACACAGTAAAAACACAGAACAGTTTGAATGGCATCTTCACACCTGCCTGTAGGAACAAACTTAAATGAAGTAGGCTTTTAGCTTTAAAAGTGATCACATGTAAATGGAGTACAGTGTTCGGTGTTTTACTTAACATGTTCATATTGTGTACTTCTCCAGTGCTTTCATATAATTGATTAAGATCATTTAATAAGCAGCATACTGGACTGTTAATATCTGAATTTTTTTGTTACTGTTGCTGTTTCAACTCAGTATCAATAGAACGCAAAACCAGTCCAAGATGCAAATTTTTACTTTTTATTCATTCAATGACTAGTTTTGATCCGAAATCCATTTTCAAATCATTATAACAAAGCCAAAAAAAGAATTTCCGAAGATGTAAAATATGTTCATTCCACATTTTTGACATCTTTGGAGCTGCCACTTTTGACTTTATTATGATGATTTGAAAATGGGTCTCTACCTGAAACTAGTCATCAAATGAATAAAAAGTAAAAACTTGCGTTCTTGGACTGGTTTTTCATACTACTGATTATCAGGTTTTTCTGACCCAAGTTCAACTGAATATCGTTGAAAAGATGGTTATTTGATTATCATAAAACTGATTGTCACTGTTTATTTTAATGACAGTTTTTATCATCCCTTTTGTTGGATTGTGAGCAGATATTTTGATTATTTGCTAATGTTGGGATAGCATCTCCCATTGAGATGAAGTGATATTGTCTTCAGTCCAACTTAAAGGAAAGGAATGATGATGCTCATTCCAAATTTGGTTCTTGGGCACCAACGATTTGTTAATAACCTTTGATGTTTCTATATTTTTTTTATATGAAGTAGTACTTTTCTTACCTGCAAGAATTATTGTACTGAAAGAGGAAAGAATGTACTGCAGAAATGTGTTCATTGGGAATTATACACAGTGTCTTCATGTCAGGATTTTACATTAAGTATAAAATCATGACAAGACAAAATTAATAAAAATGCAGATTTACATTTGTCAGATGGAATGTAAACTGTTGAAAATGATTTCCATCTATAATATGATGTGTATTCTATTACGATTAAGTGAGCAACTGATGTCTATCCTGCATCTATATGTTAATCATGGTTGCAGTAAAGATTTTGTTATTCATCTGGTACTGAATGGATAAGAACATATACAATGAGTGACCCATGTCACTCTCCCAAAAATTTTAGTACGAAAAGTACTTACTTTTTATATTATGTCCACTGAAATCCTCTGCTAATTAATTAGATAAATGTAATGTAGAAATAGCAGTTCTACGGATGATATGTTATACAGGGTGTTTACAAATGAATATCAGGATTTTAAAGCTTTATAATATTTATTGCATTGAACTTACAGTTATAAATGATATGTCAAATGAAAGAGCAACTCAAACAGTTGTGTTTGGCACCAGTGCGCATGCACAGCATGCAATGTTTCTGCTGCAATCCGCTAGATAGCAGTAGTAGCAAAGATGGCGACTAGTGAACAGAAAGCATTTTGTGTTTTGTAGTTTGCAAAGACTAAATCTGTAGTTACTGTGCAACATTCATTTCAGCTGAAATTCAGTTGTGATCCTCCAAGTGATAACATTCGTAGATGGTATCATCAATTTGAAGATACTGGCTGCCTTTGTAAAGGGATGAGCACAGGACAACCAAGAGTTAGTGAAGAGACTGTTGAGCAAGAGAGAGTCATTCACTCTTAGGCCAAAGAAAGCAGTCTGGAAGGTTAGTTGTGAATTATAAGTTCCCATGTTGACTGTTTGCAAAGTTTTAAGAAAATGCATACAACTACATCTTTACCATTTACAGTTATTACAGGCTCTAAAGCCAGCAGACCATGGATTACGTGCCAACTTCACAAACGAAATGTTTTTTCATGACGACAAAGATTTTCTGGATCATGTTGTCTTCAGTGATGAATTGACCTTTCACCTTAGTGGACATGTTAACACTCACAATGTGCACATCTGGGGCTCTAAAAATCTTCACGAGCTGGTACAAATGCAACACGATTCCTCTAAAGTGACTCTTTTCTGTGCCATATCCCGGAGGAAAGTTTATGGGCCTTTCTTTTTTGGTGAACCTACTGTAACTGGCACTTCTTACCTTTATACACTAGAGCAATGGCTCTTCCCTCATTTGGAAGAAGATGAGCCAGAGAACTTAATTTTCCAGCAAGATGGTGCGCCACCTCACTGGCATAGCAAAGTACGCAATTGATTGAACTTCACTGTACTCAAGTGCTGGATTGGCCGCAAGGAGCCCAATGACAGGGTTTGCTTTGTGTGGCCTCCATGTTCATCTGACCTAATGCCATGTGATTTTTACCTTTGGGGCTTCATCAAGGATCGTGTGTACGTGCCTCTGCTACCAGCAGACCTCCCCGAATTAAGAAACCGGATTGAATCAGCTGTTGCTACAATCACTGAAGACACACTTATCAACATTTGGGAAGAACTTAACTATAGACTTCATGTGTGCCGTGTGACAAATGGTGCTCACATTGAACATTTGTAAGGTTCTTGGTAAACCTGTGAGTTGCTCTTTCATTTTGCATATCATTTATAACTAAGTTTAATATAATAAATATTATAAAGCATTAAAACCCTGATATTCATTTATAAACACCCTGTACTTTTCATTGAAAAACTACACAAGTCCCCATTTCCAAAATGAAATGGAGATTTCTATATAAAAGAACATTCTCATGAACTTTTGAATAGTTGAATTAACTGAACGAGCCTTCCTGCTTTTTCTATACGAGTTAAATGTGGTAGTGATAAAACACTGTTACAGGAGTCAAAGCCAGGGTACATAGCTCTTTTCAACTTCCTTGTTATTTATGTGCACTATTATTGCATGAGACCAGTCACTGAAAATCTATAACTGCACTGAAATGAATACAAGAAAACAGGAAATTTCTTCATTCAATGTTTTGCTTTAATAAACATAACAAAGAACAAAGCAAATAAATTACCGATTATTTAATTATCTCCCTTATACAAATGTATTACATAAAAAAGTGGCACCATTCATTACATATTAAATATGTTTATGTGGCATTAAAATTTGGTGGAAGTCATTTCTTCATAATTCAAGTCTGACATGACAGAAAACAGCCTTGGTTTAATATAAAAAATATTTAGACCATATTACTCTAAATTTTGTACTGACTTTTTTTAAAAACCTTATTTACTTAACCTCAGTATTAGAGAGAATAACTAGAAGTTCTAATTGCCAGACACAAACCATCACACCTCATTAACCACAGTTATGTTTTGAACTATAGCCTCTGGGCAGTCATGGCCAGTTGCTAGCAGTATGTCTAATTAATTCAACTTTACACAGTGTTTAAAAATGGTATTATTTTGCATATATACCTAGTGCTTGTCCTGAAGTGCTACACGAGTTATTCTTCATCCTCCAGTTGTGCTTTGTTATTTTGCTTTATTAATTTTAAAGCAGACAAAGCACATTTGTCACTGAATATCCTCCAATTCAACAACTAATTGTGTTCAACAGTTATGAGTTATTCTTGTGTTAGTGACAAGTGGACTACAAGATTCATGTTTAATTACTAAATGAAAACAGGCAAAAATATGTAACTCATTCTTTCACAGATTAATATTTTTGTTGTTTATAATCCGTGTGAACAAATGTGAATATATTCCATATGATACAACCATTTCAATGTCTTCACCAGAAATATAGATAGTTAAATGTTAAAAGAAATACTGTATAAACAAGCCTATAGAAATTCTCTTAGTGGAAAATTATAGCTCCCATGTAAGGTTTTTAATGGATAACAGCATGTTCATTGAATGGTAAATCAACATTACTAATGTGTGTGTATACAATAATAAAGTAGTTAAAACCACAAACACATGGGGATGCACACACAGAGTGAGTGGTAGCAATACTGTTTGACACTGTTCCTCAGTACAGTTTAGGCTGCTGAAGAATGTACTAGAGGGAAAGCATATGAAAGTTCTGTCTGATTATGTTAGCTCTATAGCTCTCTTCAGGAGTTCAGCAGTAGGATTTAAGATGCCTTATTTTTGTTACTGCAATCACAACAGACATAATATTCACAATATATTACACTGTTAATACTTAACCAGCAGTACTTAATAACGAATAGAAAAGATTAATGAGATACATAATGACGAATGAAGAATGCATCACATTGTCAAATGGCTAATGATATGTATGAAGTTTTGTGCATCTGCTTTGGGAATTGGTTCTCGTCATTCTGAAGATAAAAAAATGGTATACAATGTTAATGAAACATGGTGTAGTGTGGCCATTAACATATATGAAGCCATTACTAGTACTGCTACTGCCTGCCTGATTGTTGCTTCTGAGCATATTACATCAAGAAACTTATGGCCATTTTTTAACACTTTGTACGAAAAACATTTTTTCTGCAAAAAGTACAGTTGACAAGGAGTACAAGATCTGCATTTTAGTGCTTGCATAAGCCACTAAGCTGAAATTTCCTACATCTACTTTTGATTGAGCTGATTGGGGCAAGCAAGTCTGTACCAGTCTGTGGCAAGTTCATAGAGTGCTTACAATTCATTTTGAAACACAAATTTAAGCTGGTTTAAAAATTATGGATGTTAACATGGTTAGTAAAAGAATGCTAAAACAGTATTTTTGAAATTTGTGATCAGCATCAATCTGATAGGCAGTCAGGTAGTAAATCATAAACTAACACGTGTTTAAAAATAAATACTATACTTTATGTTCATACCAAGAAAATAGTAAAACCAATTACTGTTAAAATATTTATTACTGATGTTTCTCTGATTAGCAAGAGGTCTTGTGTCTCGACTAGCTGTTTGAAAGGGGGTGGGGCTTCCGCTTCAGAAGATCTCTTGGGCAACAGAAAAAAAAGTAGATTGAAGTGTTGTTACTGCAGCAGGTGTCTGTTACTTGACACTAGCTTCAGCACATCACATTGCTGGTGTGGTGCACCGCTCTGCGGCTTCCTGGCGTGCTCTCTCGCGTTCCTGCTGCAGTAGTGCCAATCCTTGGCGTGCTGCCATTTCGTAGCGCAGACTCAGAGATGCGTCTGTGACACGTAGACGTGGTATGTGGCCAGTGTAACCAGCAATTGGCGGGAACTCTGGTGAGATGTGATGATCTGTGGACAAACCAATGCTAGTGATTAACCTGTACACTACTTAATGTCACAGTTCCAGTGAAATCGTATTGGATGTGGAATTATGCTGTAAAGTTTATATATATATATATATATATAAAAATCACAAAAGTCTTTTTCTGGGATTCAAAAATGTCTACTGAACAATGTGAAAAACTAGTAAGGACACATTGTCTTCATACTGACATTTCCACAACTACATGGTCAATAATAATCAACCAGCTACCAAAGAAATGCTTGCTTTGAAGATATTTTAATGCACACAAATGCTTGTGGGATGGGCAGTTAAATGAGTTCTGCAGTAATGAACTAGCAGACACACTCGTTGAATCAGATCTAGCTTTACTAAATACTTAACAGCCAACCAGATGAGGTACACCATTGTTACACCTGTCCTCGCCAGATTTTGAACATTATCCTTAAAATATCAGTGGGAGCCGGTCACTGACACACTAGGCAGTGACGACCATCCAGTTTGTATCCCTGTGGCAGCACGCATACCCAGCTGACAAGGATACACAAGGGATGATGGAGTCAATCATAAACTGGCAGGGATACCAAACAACATTATTTGACATTTTTAATACTTACAGACCGAATAATGACCTTCAAGGAACATAAACGAGCTTCAAGAATGCAGTTTTTACAGCTGCCCTTGAAAACTTGCCCCTGAACAAGTCATCTAACAAAATATATCACAACGGCAGAATGTTCTCAAGCACTCTCCAAAAGATGACTCGCAATCAAGATATTAAAAAAATAATCCGAAATATAATAATTTTGTAGATATGAGGAGGAAAGTGGCTCTGGAGAAAAAGGTAACATACAACGCAAAAATGAAGGCTGGTTTAAATTTTGTTTTGAACTTGGACTGGATATCTTAGCACAAAAACACTGGTGAAATGTAATTTTTTTAAAAAAGGAATCAACTCTCAAGATCGACATCATCCAGGGAAGTAAGGATTAGGTTGAGTCATTCATGGACCTGTTAGCTCCAGTGTATGTGCCGTGCATCCGTGATCTATTGATCTTCCGGCAAGGGTATGCACCTGACTACACATCACATCACAACTGGGTACACTTTCTAGTATAAAGAAGTTGCAGCACTATCTGGAGAAGAAAAGGCTCAGACAAAATTTTGTCTTGTATGAAGCTCGAGATGAGTGATATTTGTTTCATGGGGGAGATTAAAAATCTCTAAACACCTACGTTCCTGAGCAATATAGTGTAATCAAAATGGTACCAGTTCCTAAACCGGGAAGAGATCCAGTGTCTATTGTCCCAATATCTTTAATCAGATCTATCTGCAATATTTTGATCACTATCGTCAAGAAGAGAGGGGGTAAGTTTGTAGAGCATGACAAAGTGCTTCACAATAGGATATCCCTTTCTGGAAAAATATCAGCACACTAGATTCACTAAGTACCTTTGTTACAGATGTGCACCTGAACTACTCTGGCAATCTATAAACATTTGTGGCCTTTGTAAGTATAGAGGCAAATGGCATAGGACAATTGACATTTCTATATTACGACAAACCCTGCATGATCCGGGTACACCACCAAACATAGTCAAGTGGTGCTTGCATTAACTACACTACAGGATCTTATAATTAAGCTCAACAGTCTGACAACTGATTTCCGCAACTGCCTATGGAGGCTTACACCACAAGGAGATCCCTTGAGCGTGTTACTTTTTAACATACATACCAGGGTGATTGGTAAACCATTACATTATCCTGTCACCTTTTTACAGCATGTGAATTATTTTGTGATGTATGCCAAGCTGAAGGATCAGAACCAATCTGTGCTTTGGACTGCCTGTAACGAGTTGTCAATGAGCCGTGTCGGGGCTCGCGTTGGTGCTGTTGGTAGGTTGGGATCGTGTAATAGGTATAGTGGCGTCTCATTTTCTTCTTGTGTTTACTATTAACCATGTTGTGCTAACAGAATCATTAATAAAAAAAGTTTTTGTCCCTACATATGCCATGTAAATAAAATTAAATTTAGACTTTGAAAACCACTTAGATCCCACAACATATCTAGGATGTTAGTTCGAAAATAAGATTAATGAATTTTGAAAATCTTAAATTACACCCAGAGCAAGAACATGTCCTACGTCTGAGATGCATCCAGTTTATGTACCAATTAATTATTCTGTTGTTGCAACGACTTCCAGACAATGAAATTTTGAGGAGAATTTCACTTATTTCAGTGTCCAAAGCGTGTTATTAAAGAATCATTGATTCCTCTCCTTGAATCGTGTACTATTGATCCTGGCACAATAACAAAAATGGATTTTCAATGACAAAATTCAGCCCTTGTGAAATTGTCCGAAACAGACGCTGTTAATTTCTGGTGTGAAGTACTTCAACACAGAGATGCACATGACGTCAACCCATTTCACGAATTGACAACTTTTGCGCAGTCACGACTAATGTTACCATGGTCGAATGCGGAAGAGGAAATACTTTTTAGCCAGATGAACATTACGAAAACTAAAGCGAGAAATAAAATGAAATCTGAAATGAATTCGCATTAGTCGATTTGAGCAGGAATCTAAAGAAAGAAACAATGTTGCCACAGTAATTAACTGCAACAGAAGTGCTGATGCAGGTAGGAACCTACAACTTTGTAACATGGGCAGCCACAGCCGTTGAAATTCATGGTGACTTGAAACTGCGGACAGCTATTAACTGGTGGTTTATTGGTCCGATCGGTTTCGCTGCGTTAAAGCAGCGTATTTGGGTGTAAGTGGTTTCACATAAATTAGCAACTGGAGACGGCACCAAAGTTCGTAGTCTGAGAATCCACTAGTGATTTACCCTTACGACTGGCTACTACAGTTTCCCCATCCCCTGCACTATTCGCCCCCACTGTTTCGCCGATTTTTATTCGTTGAACATTTCCCCTCTTCATGGGTTTGGATTCTCTGACTACGAACTTTGGGGTGTCTCCATGTGGTAATTTGTGTGGCACCACTTACATCTGAAGATGCTGCTCTAACGCAGCGAAACCGATCGTGTTAATAGACCACGGTTTCATTCAGTTTCACGTGATGTGATAGGAACTTTTGACGTGCAAAGCATCTGAACATCCGCTACTACCTCCGCCTCTGGTGTTGAACTTTCATTCGAGGAAGACGTTGATAAACCAGAGCTCTTCATTTTCTCTTAGGCGAGTTCGCTGTGCCACATTTCAAAATATCGTTCTAGCTTTAAACAAAGGAGTAAATTGAATTGTTACTCAACACACTCAGTGCTTAAAAAATAATCTAATGGTTTTGTTAAAGGCACGATTAAAAATGTAGTGGTTTATAGTGGTTTTGAATAAGTTCTTTTAGCGGGAAATCTCATGTCACTGCTGGCAACAGAAATGTACTGGGCACTCTATTCTCTCTGCCTGCCCTACAACGGACAGCGTGAAGTAATATTTAGTGTAAATGATGTAATATCAATCATCGGGTTTGTTCGGTTTTGAATTCTTTTTAAACCAGCTTTCTTCCCGCATATGCCGGTATGGAGGTGAATTTCACAGTTTTATACCGAGTTATTTACCTAAAATCGGTAAATAATCTTTTAATGGGTTACAGTACTCGTATATAAGAACAACTTTAACTGTGGGACTAACTTCAAAATCGCGAAAAATCAGCTGTTTCATTCATTTTGGTCGAGTAGGTTAGTTTGTATGTAACTTTTACAGGGACTAGCTGATTTCAAGTTTGTCCCATAATCAAAGAAAAGCTTCATATTAATGAGTTTTATTTTAAACCCTTAAATGATTACTGACCTTTTTTAAGTAACACTGTAATTTAGTTCCGAAGAGCTACTTTAATACTTGGTAAGGTGTTGATTTGCTTATGTATGATTCTCTGATTCGCGTACAATTTGTAGTTTTTGTTTGCTGCTGTTACAGAACCGGAACCAGTGTCAATTTGAGCGGTTAGTAACTAGACTAATTGCGCTGAGAATTTTTTTGTTATTTCTTATGTAGTGATAGGAAAAGTACTCGGTGACGAGGAAAAGTATAAACATCTAGGCCGGCCGGTGTGGCCGAGCGGTTCTAGGCGCTACAGTCTGGAACCGCGCGACCGCTACGGTCGCAGGTTCGAATCCTGCCTCGGGCATGGATGTGCGTGATGTCCTTAGGTTAGTTAGGTTTAAGTAGTTCTAAGTTCTAGGGGACTGATGACCACAGATGTTAAGTCCCATAGTGCTCAGAGCCATTTGAACCATAAACATCTGATGGAGTCTTCAGAACAACCTAGTATTTATGAATATCTGGAGCAGACAGAGGGTGGACAAAAAAGAAAGTTCCCTTCTGATTGGCTAAAGGAATACTCTTGGTTAGTCTATATCCAACAACAGAACGGTGCATATTGTTTGTCTTGCGTACTATTTTCTAGTTCAGATAGTGGGGGGCAAGCATTCTGTGGCTCTAAGATCTTTATTCACTCGTCCACTTTTCACATACAAAAAAGCACTATAAATCTTCAGAAACCATTCTGCTACAGATTATCACAAAATGGCAGTTTTAAAAAGCAAACATTTCGAAAGTGCATATGTTGTTGTTGTCTTCAGTCCAGAGACTGGTTTGATGCAGCTCTCCATGCTACTCTATCCTGTGCAAGCTTCTTCATCTCCCAGTACCTACTGCAACCTATATCCTTCTGAATCTGTTTAGTGTATTCATCTCTTTGTCTCCCTCTGCGATTTTTACCCTCCACGCTGTCCTACAATACTAAATTTGTGATCCCTTGATGCCTCAGAATATGCCTTCTTCTAGTCAAGTTGTGCCACAAATTTCTCTTCTCTCCAATTGTATTCAATACCTCCTCATTAGTTATGTGATCAGCATTCTTCTGTAGCACCACATTTCGAAAGCTTCTACTGTCTTCTTGTCTAAACTATTTATTGTCCATGTTTCACTTTCATACATGGCTACGCTCCATACAAATACTTTCATAACGACTTCCTGACAAATCTACACTCGATGTTAACAAATTTCTCTTCTTCAGAAATGCTTTCCTCGCCATTGCAAGTCTACATTTTGTATCCTGTCTACTTCGACGATCATCAGTTATTTTGCTCCCCAAATAGCAATACTCCTTTTTAAGTGTCTCATTTCCTAATCTAATTCCTGCAGCATCACCCGATTTAATTCGACTACATTCCATGAAAACACTGAAAAGATGTAAATAATGTAATCGAATTTGAGAAACTAAAAATGATTAGATCAAATTGATTGTAAAGACGATCGTATTATGTAGTCGGGAAAACATACCGTTAAGAGGCCACTCAGATGATAGTACACTGAGTGATTAAATCAGCCAAGGAAAATTTCGAGCACTTTTAAAATTTCTGATTTACTCCGGTGATTCGTCTTTCCAAAAACATTTAGAGACAGCGCCAAAAAAATGCTAAATATCTGCGCAAAAACCTCAGAATCAGCTGACTGATTGTTGTCATTCTGTCTACGAAAAAGGTACTCGACAATCTCAAAGAAGCAAAATATTATGCTGTCCTTGGCGACGAAACAAAGGATGCCAGTGGTACAGAAAGTGTATGTATCAGGTATTTGAATTTGCAAAAAAAGCACAATGAACGAAGGCTTCATACCTTTTCTATCTGCAACTGATATGACTGGTGCTGCATTAAGAGATCAAATCGTTCAAGAATTAAATCAAGTCGGCCTACAAGTTAAGAATTTGAGGGGTCAAGGTTATGATAGAGGTGCCAACATGTCTGGAAAGTTCAGTGGCGAAGCAGCTCCGACCGCTAGCGACTTATATGCATTGTGCAGCACGTAAACTAAACCTATTTATCTTGAGGGCCTGCAGCTTGCCTAGTATTCGCAATATGTTGGGAGTTTTAAGTCTCGTTACCAATTTTGTGCGCGGGTCAGCAAAAAGGCTGGAACTTATCAAGCGAGCTATCCTTGAAAACCACCCAGAGACAAAAAGAGTTAAATCACAAAGTCTTAGTGATACACGCTGGCCTGAAAGGCATGGTGTACTCCAATTCAAACAGCTCTTTAGCTCTATCGTATAGTTCCTTGAAGAAATGGACAGAACTTCTCCGTCATCGGAAAGTGCAAGTTTTCTGGCTTCTGTTCAGCGATATGACTGTCTCAACGTTGACGGTAACCGCCGCTGTATTCGAAATTTCTGTTTCGCTTTCACGACAACTTCAGGCTGTTGCATTAGATATCAACCTTTGCCATGAGATTGTAGACTGTGTAAGAAGAACACTTGAACGATACAGAGAAACGAAATATGAAGAAATTTTCCAAGAGGCGTGTCATTTTGTAGAACCTTTGGACATCCCAGTGCAGGCACCCCGAGTCGCCAAACGTTCTGCTCATCGCTCAAATATAGAAGCACCCGATGCTAAGGAATACTACAGGTAAAATAAACCTTTAATACATACACACGCTTTTTGCTTTATGCAGTATTTCTTTCTTTTCTGTTCTTTCGAGTTCAACAATGTCATGCCCTGTTTAGTTCCAGATTGAATATATTCATTCCTTTCATCTATTTTGTATTGGGACAGTTGAGGAGTCGCTTTTCGAGAGCAGAGCACTCTGCAATTCTCGACCTGTTCACACTTTTACCACGTGCCATTGTAAAAACAGAAAATCGGAACCCTTCAGTGGCAGCTGCACGTGTTTACAACAGCCAGCGACTTGCTTCATCCTCTGTCGTTATCCGGAGATTTCTTTTTTTTTTGTGGTTTTAGGGCGCACAACTTCAATGGTCATTAGCGCCCTGACAACGTTAAGAATGGACCGCGAGGCACAAGTTTAAAACAACAACTAAAAGGGAAAACACGATAAAGGACAGACTGACAGGCATAGGATTAAAAAACAGCATCATCAAATGTCCTTAGAGAGGTTGGTCAAATTGATAAAACGAAGAACACGAGCAACTGCTCGTGGGTCATCCGCTAAAATGGCATCGAAAGTACTTGACAGGTTAAGATCTAGACGCAGTGTGTTAAAATCTGGACAGGACATTAAAATGTGTCGAACCGTCAGCAAGTGCCCACATGGGCAGAACAGCGCCGGCGCAGCCGTCAGCAGATGGCGATGGCTGAACCGGCAGTGTGCAATTCTTAACCGGGCCAAAACTACCTCCTCCCGCCGAGAAGGGCGTGAGGAGGACGTCCAAGCCACGGGAAGAGGTTTTATGGCCCGAAGCTTGTCTGTAAGTGCAGCCCAATCGGCATGCCACAGCGATAAAATGCACTGACAAATGACCCTGCTAAAATCGGACGAAGGGACACAACAAGAAGCTGTCCGAGGCTGGAGGACCGCAGCCTTGGCCGCGGCATCTGCAGCTTCGTTCCCAGGGATACCGACATGGCCAGGAACCCACATAAAGCTAACCAGAGAACCGACGTCCACCAGCTGCTGAAGAGAGCGTTGGATCCGGTGTACGAAAGGGTGAACCGGGTACGGATCACTGAGGCTCTGGATGGCGCTCAGGGAGTCGGAGCAGATGACATAAGCAGAATGTCGGTGGCGGCAGATGTAAAGAACAGCCTGGTCGAGGGCAAAGAGCTCAGCTGTGAAGACCGAACAATGGCCATGGAGCCGGTATTTGAAACTTTGTGCCCCGACAATAAAGGAACACCCGACCCCGTCATTGGTCTTAGAGCCATCTGTATAAATGAAAGTCATGTTGATGAACTTCGAACGAAGTTCCAAAAAACGGGAGTGGTAGACCGAACCGGGGGTAACCTCTTTTGGGAGCGAGCTGAGGTCAAGGTGAACGCGGACCTGAGCCTGGAGCCAAGGTGGCGTGTGGCTCTCGCCCACTCGAAAGGTTGCAGGGAGTGAAAAATTAAGGTGTTGAAGGAGGCGACGAAAGCGAACTCCAGGGGGTAGCAGGGCAGAGACATACAACCCGTATTGATGGTCGAGAGAGTCGTCAAAAAAGGAACGATAAGACGGATGGTCGGGCATTGACAGTAGCCGACAGGCATACCGACAAAGCAGTATATCGCGCCAGTAGGTGAGTGGCAATTCGCCAGCGTCAGCATGAAGACTCTCTACGGGACTAGTATAAAACGCTCCGATCGCAAGTCGTAAACCCCGATGTTGTATGGAGTTGAGGCGGCGTAAGATGGATGGCCGTGCAGAGGAGTATACGAAGCTCCCATAATCCAGCTTGGAGCGGACGATCGATCGATATAGACGAAGTAGGACGGTTCGATCCGCTCCCCACGACATACCACTGAGAACACGGAGGACATTTAAAGAACGGGTACAACGGGCGGCCAAATATGACACATGTGGAGACCAGCTAAGTTTCCTGTCAAATGTAAGGCCTAAAAATTTGGTTGTCTCCACGATTGGGAGAGCAACGGGACCGACTCGTAAGGACGGTGGGAGAAACTGTTTGTAGCGCCAGAAGTTAATACAGACCGTCTTCTCGGCAGAAAAACGGAAGCCATTGGCGACACTCCATGAGTAAAGACGGTCAAGAGAACGCTGAAGACAGCGCTCCAGGACACGTGTACACTGCGCGCTGCAATAGATGGTAAAATCGTCCACGAAAAGGGAGCCTGATACATCAGCTGGGAGGCAATCCATTATTGGATTGATCGCGATGGCGAAGAGAGCGACGCTCAAAACTGAGCCCTGTGGCACCCCATTCTCCTGGCGAAAGGTGTCGGACAGGACAGAACCCACACGTACCCTGAACTGTCGATCCATTAAAAAGGAACGAATAAAAAGAGGGAGGCGACCGCGAAGGCCCCATGTATGCATGGTGCGGAGAATGCCAGCCCTCCAACAGGTGTCGTAAGCCTTCTCCAAATCAAAGAACACAGCCGCGGTCGGGCGCTTCCGCAAGAAGTTATTCATAATGAAGGTCGACAAGGTAACCAGATGGTCAACAGCAGAGCGGCGCCTACGAAATCCACATTGTACATTGGTAAGTAGGCATCGAGACTCGAGCAGCCAAACCAATCGAGAGTTAACCATTCGCTCCATCACTTTACAGACACAGCTGGTAAGCGAGATAGGTCGATAACTGGAAGGCAAGTGCTTGTCCTTCCCCGGCTTAGGAATCGGGACAACAATAGACTCGCGCCAGCATGCGGGAACATGTCCCTCAATCCAGATGCGATTGTATATACGAAGAAGAAAACCTTTACCCGCAGGAGAAAGGTTCTTCAGCATCTGAATATGAATAGAATCAGGCCCTGGAGCGGAGGACCGTGATCGGCCAAGTGCGTTTTCGAGTTCCCGCATGGTGAATGGGGCATTATAACTTTCACAATTCGAGGAGCGGAAGTTAGGTGGCCTAGCCTCCTCTGCCTGTTTGCGGGGGAGGAAGGCAGGGTGGTAATGAGCGGAGCTCGAAACCTCTGCGAAAAAGCGGCCGAAGGCATTGGAGACAGCCTCAGGGGCCACAAGGACGTCATTCGCGACCTTCAAGCCAGAAACTGGTGAGTGGACCTTAGTGCCAGATAGCCGGCGCAGGCTACCCCAGACAACAGAAGGAGTAAGACTGTGGAAGGTGCTTGTGAAAGCAGCCCAGCTGGCTTTCTTGCTTTCTTTAATAATACGACGACACTGAGCACGTAATCGTTTATAATTGATACAATTCGCCACTGTAGGGTGGCGTTTAAAGGTGCGTAAAGCACGTCGACGAGCACGTAAAGCGTCTCTACATGCTGCGGACCACCAGGGGACTGGTACGCGACGTGGAGAAGAAGTAGGGTGAGGGATGGAATATTCAGCAGCAGCGAGAATGACTTCTGTGAGGTGGGCGACCTGACGATCGCAGCTTGTGAAGGTTTGATCCTGGAAGGTCGCCCTGGAAGAGAAGAGCCCCCAGTCTGCCTTGGAGATGGTCCAACTAGAGGAGCACGGAGAGGGGGTATGCTGCAGGAGATGGATAACACACGGGAAGTGGTCGCTCGAATATGTATCAGAAAGTGCATACCACTCAAACCGGCGTGCAAGTTGGGGAGTACATATAGAGAGGTCTAAATGGGAATAGGTGTGAGATGTGTCCGAAAGAAAAGTAGGGGCGCCAGTATTGAGGCAGACAAGATTGAGCTGGTTGAAAAGGTCTGCTAACAAGGAGCCCCTCGGGCAGGATGCTGGAGAGCCCCAAAGGGGATGGTGGGCATTGAAGTCTCCAGTTAACAAAAATGGTGCAGGTAGCTGAGCAATAAGTTGCATCATGTCTGCCCTGGTAACGGCAGATGACGATGGAGTGTAAACGGTACAAAAGGAAAACGTAAAAGTGGGGAGAGTAATGCGGATGGCAACTGCCTGCAGGCCGGTGTGCAACGTGATGGGATCGTAGTAAATATCATCCCGGACCAGCAACATAACCCCTCCGTGAGCTGGGATACCTACCACAGGGGGTAGGTCAAAAGCACAGAGGTGTAGTGTGCCAAGGCAATTTGATCGCATGGACGTAGCTTCGTTTCCTGGAGGGCTACGACGAGCGGACGGTGCAAGCGGAGCAGCAACTTCAAGTCCTCTCGGTTGGAGCGAATGCTGCGAATATTCCAGTGAATAAGTGCCATCGTAAGAAAAGGAAGATGAAAGAAGGGGTCACCTCGAAGGCCGCTGAGGGCCTGGCTTCGAGCGAGCACTGCCGCCGCTATCAGTAGGCGGACAGTCATCGTCCATTGGGTCGATAGGTTCATCGGTCATCTCGGGAGGATGGCCGGGAGGGGGAGCTTCCTCCGCCGGTGAACGGCCAGATGTTCGGCTACCAGCGGTGCGGCCAGGCGAAACGGATGACGGCCTGGGGCGGCAACCGCTGGGTGGCGCAGGAGAAGAAATGCGCCGTGGCGGAGAAGGAGAACTGTGCTTCCTATGAGCCTTTGTGGAAGGACGTTTGGTGGAAGTACCGGTCGAAGGCTGGGAGGTCGAGGTACGTAGGAAGTCTGCACGGGATGGTTCCTTCTTGAAGGCTCGTGCATCTGACTTCGGGGTCTTCGTCTTAGCAGAAGCTGATGAAGGGGCTGGTGTCTGTGGGGTGATGGGAGGAAGAGGAGACGTCGACCGCGCGATCTTAGCACTGGCCGAAAAGACGACCGTGGTGCTGAAGGTCAGATCGCATGTCTGGGTTGCAACCTCCCTGGTAGTCCGAGGAGAGGCGAGGACAGTACTGTATTTCCCCGCTGGGAGCAGCGCGGGCTTCCTACTAGCCAATAGCTTGCGAGCAGCCGAGGTGGACACTTTCTCTTTGACCCGAATTTCTTGGATACAGCGTTCTTCCTTATAGACAGGACAGTCGCGGGAGGATGCGGCATGGTCACCCTGACAGTTCACACAACGAGGAGATGGAGGTGGACAGTCACCCTCATGGGCATCCCTGCCACAAGTGACACATTTAGCCGCATTGGAACAAGACTGTCGAGTGTGATTGAAACGCTGACACTGGTAGCAGCGCGTAGGTGTCGGGACATAGGGGCGAACAGAAATAACCTCGTAGCCCGCCTTGATGCGCGATGGCAGCTTAACACTATCGAAGGTCAAGAAAAGTGTCCGGGTCGGTACAAGGTCATTGTTGTCCTTTTTCATGACCCTATGGACAGCCGTCACGCCCTGCTCAGCGAGGAAAGATTGAATCTCCTCGTCAGTCAATCCGTCGGGGGAGCTAGTATAGACTACACCACGAGACGAATTCAAAGTTCGGTGGGCCTCCACCCGGACAGGGAACGTGTACAGGAGTGTGGCCCGAAGCAGTTTTTGTGCCTGAAAGGCACTCTCAGTTTCTAGTAATAAGGTACCGTTACGCAACCTGGTACAAGATTTGACAGATCCGGCTATGGCATCTACGCCCTTCTGGATAACGAAAGGGTTGACAGAGGAAAAATCCTTTCCGTCCTCAGATCGAGAAACGACGAGGAACTGTGGGGCAGGCGGTAGTACTTTTGTCACTGGTGGCTGGTCACGTTTCCGTTTTTGGGCAGAAGTCGAGAGAGATGGAGTAGAATCCATTGCGGAGGAATCCCCCATGATTGCCAGCGTCTCCGATGGCGCGCTCCTTCCTTGTGGGGACCCTCTCACAGGGCACTCCCGCCTTAGGTGAATGTTTACACCTCAGGTCACACCTCCAGAGAAACAGACGGAGGGACCAATCGGCATGGTCAGAAGGTATCAGCTCAGGCAATCACCCCTCCCCGGGCCTGGCCTTTACCAGGGGGTACGCGCGTGCCTTACATGTCTACCCAGGGCGGGGACTTACGCGTTACCCCGTCACCGGCTACGCGTGCGAACGCGTGGGTCGGCCTTCAGGCACGCACAGGGAGGAAGGAAGAAGAGGAAAAAGAAGAGAGAGAGGGAGAAAGAGGACAGACTGTCTCAAACGCCAAGGCGGAGACCAGAGAAGGCAAGGAGAAGAAGGCAATGAGAAGGCAAGGAGAAGAAGGCAATGAGAAGGCAAGGGAAAGAGTAAGGAAGACAGTGAGGTGGAGAAGAGCAAAGAAAGGAACCAACAAAGGGAAGGAAGAAACGAGAAGTGAAAAACCAAAAAGACCACAATTATAGGTCATGGAACCGTCCGTCTCCGGACGCAGGCGCTAACTACCCCCGTGAGGGGGATGGACTCCTTTTAGTCGCCTCTTACGACAGGCAGGAATACCTCGGGCCTATTCTAATCCCCGGACCCGCAGGGGGGGTTATCCGGAGAAATAACTCTTTGGAAGGAGCCGTGCAGAGAGAGGGAGCATCCGCCACCGCTCCTCCCCCCCCCCCTCCCCCTCGCCTAAACAGCTCAAATGGCTCTGAGCACTATGCGACTTAACTACTGAGGTCATCAGTCGCCTAGAACTTAGAACTAATTAAACCTAACTAACCTAAGGACATCACACACATCCAAGCCCGAGGCAGGATTCGAACCTGCGACCGTAGCGGTCACGCGGTTCCAAACTGAAGCGCTAGAACCGCAAGGCCACACCGGCCGGCGCCCAAACAGCAGCAGGGGCACATCAAGAGACAAATGAATTTTTCCGGAGCATAAAAATTCTTTTACAAATTCTCGCTACATTACCAGTATCTACTTGTAGTGTGGATCCTAGCTTCTTGTCGCTTTAAAAGTTATAAAGTCCTACCTTCGTACGATAATGACTGCCGGCCGGAGTGGCCGCGCGGTTAAAGGCGCTACAGTCTGGAACCGCGCGACCGCTACGGTCGCAGGTTCGAATCCTGCCACGGGCATGGATGTGTGTGATGTCCTTAGGTTAGTTCGGTTTAAGTAGTTCTAAGTTCTAGGGGACTTATGACCACAGCAGTTGAGTCCCATAGTGCTCAGAGCCATTTTGATAATGACTGATGACAGGTTGAATGGTTTGGCTGCCATGTATATTTACCGAGATATATCTTTCAGCTTACAACCTGTCGAAGTCATTGAAGAATTTGCTAAGCGTTATCAGAGGAGACTCATGCATTAAATGAACAAAGTAAAATTATGTGTGCTTTTTAGTATATTTATGTTTACCTTGAGAAAGCTTATGCTCAGTTGGGTCAAGCCCCTCCCAAAACAAAATCCTGAATCCGCCACTGCAAAAACATATCAACGATCTCTAGCCTTAGACACACACTACTCATCGACTGGCCTGGTGTCATCGTCGAATTACTCTGACAGACAAGTCACACAAAACCTGCTGTGTTGGTAAAGAGCACTAAAAGCACTCACTTGTACTGAATCCTGAGCATCCGATTATTCCGCAATATGTACTCGCTAGAGACCAACGATGTTGGAATTAGCTAATTAGAAAGTCTAATAACGAACGAAGAAGATTGTCCTGGACGAAAATGTTAAAAAGTTCGGGAGAAAGAAAGAGGAAGAATCGAGGGGAAACGTGCTGGGTTTTTGCACGATATTGCAGTTGTCGCCATAAACAAAACCGATACAAAAGTAACTGCAAAAATTCCTCCTGAAACTGCACCTAAGACAGTTACGCTAGCCCTCGAGCAATTCGCGTTTGCCCACGAAGTATTCGTTCCAGCAAACTGTTCTGTTCGATTCCGCACCGGAAGGGATCCACCACACAACAGCGGGCAATCAACTGTAACAATGGTGTGGGCGGAAACAGTGCCGCGTTGACCGGGGACAAACGGTCGCATCTATGTGTACATGAGGGCTATCATTCGTTTTCTGGCACCCATTTGCGGCTGATTTACATACGGGACAGATCGTAGATGCTGAAATATGTAGATACTTATTTCACATAAGACACACTAGTCACTTCCTCGACGTCTATGTTTATCCAGGTACTTTTTCCTCTTTCTGCGGTAGTGGTGAATGAGCGTAGATAGCACTACAAAAAATTCTTCGGCATAATTGGACTTTTTTGTTTTCTTGCTACGTGTTTTTCTTTTTCGTTCATATCGGACAGTCGTTCTAGTCACACCTGAAATCTTTGTCACCTTCCCTTCATAGAACTAGGGATTAAATATTTTCTCCTGCGTTTCTTCTTCTGTGGCAAATAATTTTTCCTCTAATCTGTTTCATCGTCTCTGTTTTGGTATTATTCATATCTTCATGTATTTCACTAATTGTTAGCTGAGTCTTTATGACCTCATTCTCTGAATTTGGTCGTAAATATTATCCACCATTTTGAAATGTAATTGTCAAGATCTTTGTCTGCAACTTCATGTCTATGGATTTTTACCTCGTCACCTTGTTTTCACATCTCGATATTTCCGGTATATGGCTTCGTGTTCTGTATTATTGTTGGAAATGAAGAGGGTCGTAATTTTAAACGGCATTGTAATATTTTAGCTGTGTGTCTGGATATGCACGTATTGTAATTATTTTGAGTTGGTGGAAATAAGGTAAGTCAGTCACCACAACCAGATTTTTTCTGCCAGTTCAAGCTGTGCTCTTATGTGGCAGCTTAACACCACCATAGGAAATTGCGAGATATTCGGAAAATACAACCGAAAACAGCTTAACCACATCCTGGAAATCTTGACCTATTCGTAGAACAACCAAGTACTTGTAACAGCAGAGAATATAAAAGTCTACTTCATTCCGAGCAATTTAACCCTATATCACTAAACGCTCCTAGAATTTACGATTGCAGTTGGTACCAATTCGACCCTTTAATGTTCCAGGGTTCTGCTGTTGCGTTCAAACCGTACCATACCATTGGAAATTGCGATATGGAAACTACAACGTATTCGGAATAAAACAAACTATTTCTCTCAAACAAGAGTAGCAGTGTCATTGTTTCATTCGTATCAGTTTAAGACGTCTTACATCATAGCCTAACCACATCTCCGACGAAATAAAAGCACAACCGAAATTATGTATTAAGCCATAGCTCTACTTATTTCTATACTGTATGCAATTTTTCGCGCGCGCGACGAAATAGTCACAGTGTCATTGGCTGAATAGATCACGTGTCCTGCGTTCAGATTGCGTAACAAACGCAAATCTTACAGTGCAATCTCTATTTCACACTTTCTGAAGCTATCGTACCGTTTTTCGTGGATTTCATATTTATACTTGCCTATTCCGCAAGTATGCATTTTCAATGCTACAGCGCATTAAAGATCTATCCAGGAGACTACTACTCGGTTTTTTGGCTACAGTGCCTGAAATTGCGGTACCGATCTATAAAAATTTAACCAGCTTTTTTTCACACTTCCCTTTCCGGATTTCTTTCTTTCTTTCTTTCTTTAGTCTTGAATTTGCTTGATACGGCCTTAACGTTTTCTGATTCTCTGGTGTTTGTAGGTAGTGTACTGTGACCTAACAAGGAAAACGTACACCCAACTGTTTTTGTTCATCATTTGCGCGACTGTAGTACATATTTAGAAGCAACAAATAAATGCTGCTGTAGTGCGACGCACTTCCCAAGTGTTTTTGGGATCGACAGACCAGAGGTACTGCTTTCGAGTCTCGTAATTGGTGGAAGGTTAGAGAAACTAAAAAATCACTTGAATCGCTACAACGAATTATGTTGTTTTGGAAATGAACAATAGCAGTGATAATTTGGTAAACTAGCAGCGACTTATATTCATTATATGATACGAATTGGGCTGAAATTACTGTTACATTTATTTATTGATTCACTCATGCCCGTATCTCAAAGTAATTTCGCACTATACCTGCTGTGAATGTCTGCAATACATGCATGAACGTATCGGTAGCTAAATGTTCATTTCATCACTGTTCCTTTCTTATACCTCGCCTCTATTAAGCTGGTGGTTCAGAGGGACTAATGTTTAATGTGTTATACAGAGGGGTCCAGAAAAATTTAGAGACTCTTTAATAGTATTAATGAAACAAAATGATATTTCATTACACTTCTTGCCCAGGGGAAGGTTATTGTGTGTGTTCAAAGTGACCACCATTAGCAACCAAATAATACTGGTGCTGCTGAACTGTTGACCGAACTACGGCTGTCGGTGTGACAGTCGCACAGGACGCCTCGATGTCTTCTCGTAGCTTGCTTAGTGTAGCTGGTTTCTGTTGATAAATTTCATTTTTCAAGGTCTCCCATGGGTAGAAGGCATGAGGTGTAAGGTACTCAACAGCTCTTCTACCTGTCCATTGTCCAGGTAGATTTTCGCCCAAGTAGGCTCTGACGCCTTTATGGTAGTAAGGTGGAGCGCCATCTTGTGGTAAGTAAAATCTTCCGTTTCCAAACACCTCTCTGATGGTAGGTAAAATCGAATTATGTAGCATGTGAAGATACACTTCGTCAATTACAATACCTTTAAAGAAGAATGGACCAATCAAACCGCGCGATAGCAGGCCACACCACACATTAACACTCAGTAGATTAACATGTTTGTCCATGTGAACGTGAGGATCTTCAGTACCCAGTACACGCAGCTGTAGCTGTTTACAGTAGCGTTTAGTTTGCATTGCGCCTTGCCAGACCAGATAACCATCAATGCAAATCGTTCATCCTCGCGAAGTATGCTTTCAGACCACTCGCGATACTCCATCCTTCGTTCTGGGTCGTCCTCGTTCATAGTGTACAGCGATTTGGAATGTACACTTTCCACTTTTTAGCCTGAAAAATTTGTCGCACGCTTGATCGGATTATCCCGCTTTTACTGGCACCCTGCTTCACAGATTTTTGAGGTAAAATGTTGCAACACAGCAGCGCTGGAAGCTGGACTTTTGATGTTTTTGGTCAGCCAGACCTTTCCTTTTGCACATACTGAACAGTACCGTCTGCTTCAAATTTATTCCGAATAGGATAAATTGTTGTACGTGTTGGTGGCTGAGTTACGTACACATTGCGCTATTGCCGTTTTACCTCCATCATGTTCTCGTACGTCCAGAACCACTTCATTACGACCTTGCGTTACTCAAACTACAATCTTACTTCATTCATTCATTGCTGCACTTCGCGGCCAAGCGTCAGATACTGGCTAGAGGCATCGCTCTCCTTCCACAGTTAAAAACAATTTCGATAAGTTAGCTATATATCGTACCCAGCAACCTATGTCCCAAAGCCCATCAAACGCGAACTGGAAACCACTTTAAATCATAACTGGAATAGCCACTGTATTTCGTAATCTCCTTCCTCGTAGAGCGAGTCGAAAATCACCACCACTGCCCCATGTCGCTAGATTTTTATATTCTTATCCAATACTTAAATGTTGGCAATAGCCACACGGTGTGGCTCCATTGGTACTGGATAGTCAGCGCGCGCGAGCTCCGCTATATATGGAAATAGTGTGCCAGCTAACAGAAGTGCGACACGAGACTAGACACGACTAAATGAAGTACCTTATTTCCCACCCTATCTGCAGTTTCGAACTCCTGTAACCGCATGTCATTAGGAGTAGACCGTCTTTATAGCCAAAGGTTTCAAAATGTCTCTGAGCACTATGGGACTTAACATCGATGGTCATCAGTCCCCTAGAACTTAGAACTACTTAAACCTAACGACAGCACACAACACCCAGTCACCACGAGGCAGAGAAAATCCCTGACCCCATCGAGAATCGAACCCGGGAACCCGGGCGTGGGAAGCGAGAACGCTACCGCACGACCACGAGCTGAGGACTTTATAGCCAAAGGTTTCCTGCGTGAGTTTGTTGTGATAATTCGACTCTGCAAAAGTCGAAACAGGGCATTTATTATGTACAAATATTAGAAAAAGTAGTTTTTATACGTAAAATTTGCTTTATTTTGAAATAGTGTGTTGTTATAAAAAATAAGGAAAGCAATCAACACTATTTTAATGACAACGCTGACAAACCAGCAACGAACACACGACAGCATTGCTGAGACGATGTCCCTGCTGCCGTGTGTCGTGGTTTAAGGTACGCTATACGTGCAGTGTGCAAGACTTTCTCTTCTCCCCCTCCCCACACACATGGTCTACACGGTAGTTTCTTGCTGTAGTCTCCAGACATCCGTATTATTGCAGAATGGCACCAACCTTAGTCTGGAAATATTTTTACGAAGTGACATAACAATTAAGTACAATGCTTCATTTGCTCTGAAAGATTAGGCTAAAAATCATCTGCCGTCGTCGTGAAAATTCCAGCTGACCGACATCCGACTCGCCCGAGAACCATATTTACTATTTGTCCATCGGGAAAACTTAAAGCAATGCGTTAATAACGCACTACAAAATAGAAAGTAGCTGATTTGCTACCGGTATCTACGTGATACGCCTTTACCTACTTGCAGTCGTTTAAAACGGATAAATTAACTTGAAAAACAGTCTCCTTCAACCTCAGTTTTCACTTTTTAGCACTGACTATTCGTAATGCCCAAATACGGATATGGACCCCGATCGTAACATGACTTTTGAACAGAGTTAAATTAGTATCAGTACGGGAATATTGCTGATTTTTTATGGTGTTCAACCATTTGGCACTTTTCGAGAATAGCATCTAACGGTGGACGGATGAAGTTTTCCGTTTCTTTCTCTAATTTAATATTTCGATTCGATGTATCTTGAAACTGAGTGTCAAAATTATTCAGTCTTTGTTCGATTACTACATTTATTACAGGAAATAACAGGAACAAAAAACCGAAAATCAATTATTTATTAAACAGGTTATTTTGGGCAGTTTTAACAGTAAAAGTTTACACCAGGGTCACACTGAGTCTGGAGTTTTTTACTGTGCATTCATCACGGCACATACACACCCCGTTGCTAACAATGTAAATTCAGC
Organism: Schistocerca cancellata; assembly: GCF_023864275.1. NCBI lineage: Eukaryota > Metazoa > Arthropoda > Insecta > Orthoptera > Acrididae > Schistocerca > Schistocerca cancellata. The sequence continues at coordinate 831,819,650 of NC_064628.1, read as the reverse complement.
AGTCAGTGAGATCTGCTAGAGGAGGGACGTTTCAAGTTATGGGATATTACTGTTTAATTTGACAAATTTTTGTGAAACGTCACTGTGACCCTGGAGTACACTTCATGTGAACTTCGGAGGTGTACACTACTAGAGAAAAAAAACTATATAAACGAAAACTGGTTGTTTTAGCGATAACCGTCATCCCTACATGGTTCAGGACCACCGTGGACATTATATTGTCCGAACTGTACTTCTATGTTGTTCCTAACAGAGTGCAAAGGGCATCGGCGCCCCGTCATGTTGAAACCTTATAAGCTGACGAATTCTTAGCGGCTCATTTTCTAGGAACTGTAGAACGACATGCTGAAGGAACGTTCTGTACACAATTGTGTTCAGTGTATCTGGAAGTAGGTAAGGCCCAAACACAAAATAGTTGCCAATACCAGCCTGTGCACTCGCAGCAACTACAGGCTCGACACATTAGTGCGAACGTGTATTTCTGCATCCCATTTACGGCTGTTTCAACTGTTGAACATGCCCTCTCTTGTAAACATAAGCCTTGTCTGTAACCAAGAAAATGGGGAAACTTGGGTGTCCCCGGCTGTTTCAACTGTTGAACATGCCCTCTCTTGTAAACATAAGCCTTGTCTGCAACCAAGAAAATGGGGAAACTTGGGTGTTCTGCCCATTGCTATAGGAGCCAATTTGCAGCCGGCCGGTGTGGCCGTGCGGTTCTAGGCGCTTCAGTCTGCAACCGCAAGACCGCTACGGTCGCAGGTTCGAATCCTGCCTCAGACATGGATGTGTGTGATGTCCTTAGGTTAGTTATGTTTAAGTAGTTCGAAGTTCTAGGGGACTGATGGCCACAGATGTTAAGTCACATACTGCTCAGAGCCATTTGAGCCATTTTTGAACCAATTTGCAAACGCCACTCGACATGGTAAGTCCGCTGGCTGTAGTGATTGTATCTTCTGTGGATGTATACTCGTGAAATTTTTGTTCATATAAGACTCTGGGAACAACTGACTGGCTTGTGATTAGAACGCGGGCAACTGGCCGGCTGCAACAGTCGCGTGTAACACATTCTCCTCTGGCTTTCTTGAATACCTCACACAGCTAGTATCTTCCATGTAACAACGAGGGATCCAGTTTCTCGTAGGCGCCTACGTACAGATGCAAAGTACTGTGACGTGGTTCCCATCGGTGCGAGAACTGCTCACCATAGCGTCGTTGCGGCGCTCTTCCATTTCATTCAGTGAACCAGTACACGAAGTGTATATCAACCAACTCTTCATTAGTAAACCCATCCATAGTACTGCTATGTATTACTATTAAACGCACGACTAACACTGTCGGAAAATAAAAACCTAGACAGAATCGAGCCGTACTTTATTCCAGATGAGGGCAAACAGGTACGGAGTGCACCGCTGTTGTCAACATCATACACTGTAACAAGACGCATAGCTCATAAAGCCGATATTTGCACTGTTGTGCTCTGTTTTCAGTGGAATATAGATACAAAATGCTGTGTTGTCCGAACAAGGCACAGCCAGGGCAAAAGCACCAAAGACGCTAAGATGCGAGCTGGTGCCAGTGCCTTAGACTCTCTCCACTTGCGCGATTACTACCAGCGCCACGGGTGGCGGTGAGGATGAAGATATCGACTTTGTCCCTGCCAACTGGCGGACGAGTACGATCCGCTAATGACCGAACGACAACAGACAGAAGCGTACGCGAGCTACAGAAGAGCAGCTCTCGCCCACTTTGTTATAGATCATCGTCCAGGGACGACTTCAGACAGGGAACGTTGTTTAGTGAACTCTTAGAAGTGAACAGACAGTAGTTGTAAACTGCGTTTGCTATGTACTGTGAAGGTTATCAACGATTATTTGCACTTAGCCATTGAGGGCCTTTCTTGTATTGTACTAGAAGCAGTGCTTCAGACTTCATAATCAGCAAGTCACAAAGGTAAGTAAACCTCTTAACTCCTTTGTGTGACTGTTACTGATTTGCAGAAGTGTTGCAGAGTCTTCATTCTCCTATCCTGTTACCTGACTCTGGAGCATAGCTATGTAATAGTGGCAGGGGGGAAATTGTCTTAGCGATGTCCTGCCCCAGAAGCCGTTTCACGTAGTTACAAACTCGGCCTACCGTAACAACAGTGGCAACTCGGCCTCCATAACAGTAGCGACGAGGTCTTTACAAATCTGGCGACGAGGGTTTACAAATCTGGGGACGAGGGTTTACAAAACAAAAATCAACTGAGAAACAAACCAAACAAAATGCAATGACTCTGCAACGAGCCGCTCTGCTGCCAGAGACAGTGGGTCCCTCATACCAGAATACAATGTATCTCCGAACAGCATCTGAAAGCTAGTTGGAATTGTGGCTCAACCTGTATAATAAAGCCACAGTTATCGTTAAAGTCCTTATGTCCTTTCTATTTAATTAACTGAAGTGGTGCTGTGCTCGAGGCTCGGGATTTGTAGTTGTGAGGATGGGGTTCTAGACTTCATCTGGCCTTCTACCTTTGGTTATCTGTGATTTCCTTAAATCACTTAAGGAGCGTGTCGGTATGGTACCTTTGAACAAGCGTGGCCTATATTTCCCCCATCTGCTGTCCAATACGAGTTTCAATCTCTAATAATCTTGACATCGATAGGGCATTAAACCTCAATCGTCATTCCTTCATTTGTCTGATATCTGACTTAATGTATGTGCCTCGTTTCTTTTCAGCCACGTACTAGGCGAGATAGTAGTGGGCAAACAATTTTCAAATGGGCATGCAGGTGTTCGAAGAAAGGTTCTCATTTCCCTAAAAAGAGAGTGTCATGGTCCAAACTAGAAGAAAAGTGCCTATATTTGTGTCTGGAAACCAAAATTTGTTGAGATATGGGTGGTTTCAGTTGTGAAAGGGCAGGAAAGGGGGGAGAAACAGGGCGGGAAAGGGGGAGGGGGAACAGATATGCTCAACAACATGATAGATGTCTACCAACTCCACAACGAAAGCACTGCAGCCATCTGGCAATGAGCAGAGTTCATTATATCCTACATGAATGCAGGCAAAGCCAGTGTGGCCACCAACCATTGAACTATCAGTATAGATTAGTTCTGAACCCCAAAGCACACTTGGAATGGAGAAGAACTGGCAACTGAGGGCCTCATGTGGATCCTAAACTTTTGGATCTTGAGGGGGAGGGGGTTGCTCAACAGAGGTGTACGTGAGCAGGCCTGGAGAAGAGATTGTAGAGGGGAAAGCTGGATTTGAGCAAAAGGGGACTGCATATAAGGGCGACCATAACCCAAGACCTGGCCCGCCATTACAGAAGAGGCATCTCTGTATCTGGAAAGAGGATACGGTAGTTTGAGTACTTCAGAGAGCAGCAGGTGCTTAATGCATAAGCTATAAACTGTTGCAGGTGCAACCTGCAATTGTGGAATCCCTGCCTTCACTAAGAGGCTGATTATATGACTAGTCTGAAAGGCGCCAGCTGCCAGTTTTATCCGATAATGGTGTATCAGGTCCAAAGGTGATCTGAGCTGCATGAGAGTCTCCTGTAATATGTATGATACTGGACCCATGTTTTGTAGAGTTGTCCGTGCCTCAGTTGCTATTGTTGAGGAATTGGAAAGCTGTGAGGTGCCACCAACATGTTTGCTTTAGCTGATGAAGATGGGGAAGCCATGTTAACCAGGCATCAGAGACCAGTCCCAAAAAAGATGAGAGTCCACCACACTGAGGGACTGGGCATCAAATTACAGGTCCAGACAGGGCACACTTTATGGCAACAACGGAAGTGCATAATACAGGCCTTGGCAGCCGAAAAATGGAAGTACTGAGTGAGGGCCCAAGATAACACTTTGTATTGCTCTGTGCAGTCTGCATTCAGCAAGGCCCATCGTGATGAACAAAAATAAATGCGAAGGTCATAAGCATACAAATAAGGAGACACTGAGTCCCACAGCCTCCACCGGACCACTGATAGCCACTAAAAAGAGAGACATTCAAAACAGAACCCTGCAAACACCTCTGTCCTGCAGACAGGAGGTGCTATGGGAGGCGCCAATCTGTACCCGAAAAATTCAACGTGAAAGAAAGTACCAGATAAAATCTGGAAGGTGGGCGAGGAGGCCCCACTCATTTAAGGTGGCAAGAATGGCACCATGTGGTATCATAAGCTTGATGCAGATCGTAGAAGAGTGAAACAAGAGTTGACACCAAGCAAAAGCTATTTGGATTGCAGATTCCAGGTGGAGTAAATTATCTGCAGTACAACGGCCTCAGCGAAAACCACCCTAGGTCAAAGTCAAAAGATACCAGGATTTATGGATCCAATACAGCCTTCGACTCTCCACATTTCCAAATAACTTGCAGAGGACATTGGTTAAACTGATCGGACAATAACTGTCCATCTGAAGAGGTGGTTTATCCGATTTCAAAAGTGGAATAACTTAACTTTCTCGACAATGGGAAGGGAACTACTACTCGCTCCAGAGACGGTTAAAAAGGGCAAATATGTGACACTGGCTGGCTACAGATAAGTGTTTAAGCATTTGGTTGTGTACCTGATCCAGTCTAGGGCCGTGTCGGGGCAGAGAGCAATGGCGCTGGCGAATTCCTGCTCGCTCAATGGGGAGTCATAAGGCTCCACACGTTGTGGAACGAAATATAAAGGGAGTTGTTTAAGATGTTTGAGAAGACAGGATATGGGCTGATAGTGGACAGAAGCTGATACCTGGGCGAAATTACGAGCAAAATACCTAGCGATTGAGTCTGGGCTAGTGACAATAACACCATTCAGAGAAACTCTCAGGACATGTGTAGGACATTAGCCAGAAAATGCTCCTGATCTTTGCTCATACCTGTAGAGAAGAAGTGTGTGGCACTATGGCGACGATGATCTTCCCAAGAAATCCTTTCTGGAGACATTTAAAGCCCAGGAGGTCGTCAAGAGATGGATGCTGTTTGTAGCGTGTGACAACATGACAGCACTCTTTGATAGCAGCAGCAATTTCTGAGGAACACAAAGTGGTGGTTTTCAGTTGGGGAGAATCTGAGGAAAAGGGAATCGCTGATGTGGCTGCTGAAAGGATGGTATTGGTCAAATTCCATACAGACTCATCAGTGCCATAGTATGCTGGAGTAGCTGGGATGGCATCCAAGGAAAATGTATCCCAATCTGCATTAGTAAACGCCCACCAGGAAGGACACCCAGGCGAATGATGCTGAAGGAAAGATAAGACAGTCGGAAAATGATCGCTCTTGCACAAATCATTGTGAATTCCCTAGTGAATGGAGGAGAGGAATCCAGGGCTTGAGATGAAAAGGTGAATAACCGAGAAAGTGTTGTGTGCCACACTAAAGTGTGAGTGAGCTCCAGTGTTGAGGATGCAGAATTCAAGCCCTGCCTACTGGTCTCCAACAATCCTGCCCCAGTCGGCGGTCGCACTATGTCCCCACAGAGTGTTATGGGTATTAAAATCTCCAAGGAGAAGAAAGGGGGGAGGGAGCTGTCAACGGAGGGCAACAAGAGCAGGAAGCTTAGGAGGCCAGCCTGGGGGGAGATTAAGATTGCGTATCATTACCAAAGAGTCAAAACGGAACGGCCACCGCTTCCAGTGCAGTTTGAAGAGAAACCCGGGAACTAATAATGTTCTTGTGGACCAATGTACAGATACCACCAGAGGCTGGCAAAGCCCTGGCAAGAAGGCTTGGAAACCATGAAGAGTCGATGATTAAGTACCCACAAAATGAGATCCCTGCAATACAACACAAGCTACACAGTAGAGAAAAAGAAGAGACTGCGATTTCAGGAGGTGACGATAGTAACCACTATAATTCCATTATAAGTGAGTACAGGAGTCCAAATGGACGTCGAACAGGCCAGAATCGATCATTGTTCGAGGCAGTGTCTGTCACTGGTGAGTGCAGAGCGATATCCACGAATGTAAGACAGGACCCTTGTTCAGAGGGAGGGGGTGACACTCCTTTAGAGGGCGAGAGTAGTTGTGGTTGGGAAGACAGTCACAACAATATCAGAATCCAAAAGAGAATGAGCGGCCTTTAAGTCCACAGAGTATGGGTCCCATGTCTGACTCAACGTAACAGGCTTCTTGTCATGGATTCACTGGGGACAAGGCTTCTAGAAGTAGCCTCATCCCTGGCAGGTGCCAGTGAGGAGTGTTTCTTCTCTGGCCAATGAGAAGGAGTGGTTCCATAAGGGGTGGGAACTGGAACTGCAGGGAGAAGGGAAGAGAAGGGGGGACATAATGGGGGTAAGGTGGGGGGGAGGGGGGAGGAGGAGGAGGAGGAGGAGGAGGAAAGGACGTCACAGCAGCAAAGGTACAGGTTAAAAACACCAAGCTGAACTTCTGTTGGGCCTGAGAGTAGAATAGATGATCGAGTTTTGAATTCCTGAATCTTCTTTTCCTTTTTATAACCTGAGCAATCTGGCGAGTGAGGAGAGGGCGGGCCAAAACAGTTCATGCACTTGGGCATTTGGACGCAAGGACTCTCCCACATGGAGACGGTGGTTGCAGTCATTGCAAATAGGAGTCACCTCACATCGCAAAGACATGTGACCAAAATGGAGACACCAGAAACAGCACATGGGAGGTGGCATATAGGGCTTCACATCACAATGGTAAACCATACCCGAGTTTCTCAAAATAGGTGTTGTTGTTGTGGTCTTCAGTCCTGAGACTGGTTTGATGCAGCTCTCCATGCTACTCTATCCTGTGCAAGCTTCTTCATCTCCCAGTACTTACTGCAACCTACATCCTTCTGAATCTGCTTGGTATATTCATCTCTTGGTCTCCCCCTACGATTTTTACCCTCCACGCTGCCCTCCAATACTAAATTGGTGATCCCTTGATGCCTCAGAACATGTCCTACCAACCGATCCCTTCTTCTGGTCAAGTTGTGCCACAAACTTCTCTTCTCCCCAATCCTATTCAATACTTCCTCATTAGTTATGTGATCTACTCATCTAATCTTCAGCATTCTTCTGTAGCACCACATTTCGAAAGCTTCTATTCTCTTCTTGTCCAAACTATTTACCGTCCATGTTTCACTTCCATACATGGCTACACTCCATACAAATACTTTCAGAAATGACTTCCTGACACTTAAATCTATACTCGATGTTAACAAATTTCTCTTCTTCAGAAACGCTTTCCTTGCCATTACCAAAATAGGTAATGCCTTAGAAAGTCAGGATGAAAGTGCTGGTATCAACAAAGTTGTCATTAGAAGATCTCTGGATTCGCGGTATGAAATGAATGCTGAGCTGTGTCAGATTAACCCTGAATTCCTCATCAGCATGAAAAAAGAGGTCCCTATAAAAGACAATGCTCTGGATCATATTAAAGGACTGGTGAAGAATAATGCTCACTGTGATGTCTGCTAAGCACTAACAGGCACAAAGCAAAGCCGATTGACTGGCAGGAAAGGGTTTAATCAGAAGGAACCAGACTGCATATTACTAAAGGTGTCAGCTTCACCAAACTTATCTTAGGTGTGTTTGGTAGTGGCGAAAATCTCCCTGTCTGTCCTGGAACAAACCAAGTAATGGGGAATGGGCTTCACCCCTAAGCTGTGTACCTGGCCGTCCCCCCAGAGAGTGGCTAGGGAGGAAAACCGAGAAAGCAAAAGCAGAGAGAGAACTGTTCCTATCTGAAGAGATGGCTGCATAAGAGTGACCAGAAGTATGGAGCTTAGCATGCTTCGGTACCACTCACTCCAACTAGGGGCACAGCTCGTCGGTGCTTCCCAACTGCAGCAAGGGCCGTCTGGCACGGTGGTCGTTGCCAGGAGTTCCAATGTCCTGTCGAGATTGATAGAAATTAGAGCTAAAAATCAAGTAAGATGTAGGCTTGGAAATTTTTGCAACCAGCGAGGCGGACGTGACTGGACGTAGCTTATGTGTAATGTTGACTCTGTTAACAAGAGCGGACTATGCCGCATCACGAGGCTCGAGAGCTGTTGCAAGACACAACCCTTAGACATCGGCGTGCGGCCTGTTTGTCACGTAGGCCTCACGTGCTACCGCGTGACACACACTCAATGCTCAAGAGTACTGAAACTTCTAGAACAAGTGGTGCTGGGTGCAATACCGCTATAAAAAGGCTAGCCGCCATATTCTGAAGGCAGTGATGGAGCGGCAGGTCAGTCGATCATAAATGGTTTAGCTGGAGTTCTGAAGCTGTGAGATCGCAGTGCAGTGCAGTGCTGCGTAACTACGAGGAGACTTATTTCCATGTAGTCAACATTTAGTCTGGCGCGCCCGCCTCTGCTATGTCGGGACGTAAACTCAGGGAACTATGAGAATTACACTACTAAGAAGACAGTTAGTAGACTCTGTATATAGAACTGTTTATAAACCGGATGTGCCAGGGGTGCTTCGCCGGCCGTGGTGGCCGAGCGGTTCTAGGCGCTACAGTCTGGAACCGCGCGACCGCTACGGTCGCAGGTTCGAATCCTGCCTCGGGCATGGATGTGTGTGATGTCCTTAGGTTAGTTAGGTTTAAGTAGTTCTGAGTTCTAGGGGACTGATCACCTACCATAGCGCTCAGCGCCATTTTTGAACCAGGGGTGCTTCCAGTGTATATATCCTCATGCACTGATGTATGATTGCATCCATTATACCCCGAGATCCCAGCCGAGTTCCGTATTGTAACTCATCCTACAGCCCTCTTTTCGGTGGAGGAGGTGCACAGAAGGAAGCCCACGACCATAAGACCTCCTGTCAAGTAACTTCTTTGATGTGCATCCTTGCAGTCCTTCCACTCACCCGCAGGACTCGTCAGTGGGACACGACAGCCCGAAAAAGATGAGCAACCACTCCTAGGCATATGAAGTGGTGACAACTCTAGTACCAGAAGTGTAATCCCTGTGTTGTCAGGGGGCTCAACCAGATGGATATCTAATGGCTCTACCACATGGACTGGCTACCATGCAGGTGGCCTAGTGGGATGGTTGGGAGGGAAAGGAGAGGAGAGGAGAGAGGAACCCACACCAGGGAGGGAGTTCTTCCCCAGATGGGTCACACTACGCAAATGTACAAAGAGTGGTCAAACCCCAATCGGGACCACAAAAAAAGGGAGAGCAGAAACACAAGACCAGTATGTTAAGGAATGGTGGAACTGCCAAAGGTAATCTCACAAACTGAGAAAGAGGGGTAGGCAGGAGAGGGAGGAGCTGGGATGAGAAGGAGTGGACATGGGGAAGGGAATGCAGCTGGGGAGAGAATAGAGGCTGCAACAGCTCTGTGCACACCCCTCTTGTACCCACTCTGTGGGCACAACCTAAGGATGCAGCGTTACCTTTGTACTTGTGGTCGGCCTCGTACTGGCGGATGGCTGCGCGCACCTCGTCCCTGGAGCGGATGCAGGGCGCCTTGGGGGCGCTGCGCGACCGGTGCGCGCGGTCCCTCTCGCGGCGCGCCGCCTCCTGCGCCAGCCGCCTCGAGAACTCCGTCACGCTGTCGTCCGCCGCGCGCCGGAACGACGTGCCGTACCGGAAGTGCATGCCCGGGATGTAGCCTGCACACACACACACACACACACAGTAGCGGCGCGCTCCAGCACTGTATGGCATACGATAAGTCACCAGGCCAGCCAGAACAGGTGGATTTTCTTTTTGTTAAATTGGAATCGAAAAATTGCTCAGAGAAATCTAAAAATTGTGAACCATTTGTCACACAGACTGATATTTATGAAGCTATCGCTTTTTTCTCTCTAAGCCACAAACGACACGTTTGACTAACAACTATGTCGCACTAACATGATAATGATTTCGTGGATATGCTTCGTCTAAATGAAGCACTTAGTGGCAAAATGAATGGAAAGTTTCACTTGTGAGAAAACATTCAGAGAATAGTCACATTGGAAACAACGTCCAGGGTTTGGATAAAAATGTGGAAGCACCAAAAACACAACATTACCACGCCTAATACTGTGTAGGAAACCTGTTGTCATTCAAAACATCTTCCAGTCACCCCGGATAGGATAAATGCAGGTCCTTAATGGGTTTCAAAGAAATCTTAAACCATTATTGCCGCAAAATAATGGCAAGTTGAGGTAACAAAGGTGGAGGTGGCTAGCGATGACGCACCCATCTCTCCAAAGCAGATAAAGGCTTAGTAATATCAAGAATTAGTGACTGCTAGCAGGGGTGATGTGGCAGTTCATCTCTGCGCTCACAAAATCAGGCTTGTACGATCCGAGCTGTGTGAACATGAGGGCTGTCATCCCGGAACACAGGATCACCACAGCCAACAAACATAGTACAACGGCATGGACTTGTTCAGCCAAAATGGTCACAGAATCCTTGGCAGTAACGTGACCTTGCACGAAATGGCTGCCCAAATCCCCACCGACCCTCCGGTAGTTTTCATTCCTGGATTGAAAACTCTGCCAAACATTGGAAACAGCAAGGAACAATACTTATCCGACCAAATGATTTTCTTACATTGTTCTACAGTCCAGGTTTTATGGCTCCGGCACCATGTTTCCGGTTATGGGCATTTCCATCGCTGATTCATGGTTGTAAAATTCCAGCTCTCCCTTCAATTCCCTATATCTCGAGCGGTAGTTAAATGTGTGTATTATGCTGTTAGAATGCTTAAGTATTTCATTTGTTGGCTATACGAAAACCAAAATGCTTGGCCAAATATTTTTAGCATAGTGATGATTAAACGTCCGTAACGTTTCTAGATCAAAACTATATATGTATATGGGTATTGCAGCTAAAAGATTGCTGTGTCTTCCTCAGAATCATATCCAGAAAAAATATATTTGCGAAGTTATGTAAGGGAACAGCAGAAAAGTAGACCAAATTTACTTCTACTTTTCTGAAATACCTTTTCATTGCCTAGATACACTGTGATCAAAAGTATCCGGACACCTCCAAAATATACTTTTTTTCATATTAGGTGCATTGTGCTGCCAACTGCTGCCAACTACTGCCAGGTACTCCATATCAGCAACCTCAGTAGCCATTAGACATCGTGAGGAGGAGGAGGAGGAGGAGGAGGAGATTAGTGTTTAACGTCCCGTCGACAACGAGGTCATTAGAGACGGAGCGCAAGCTCGGGTTAGGGAAGGACGGGGAAGGAAATCGGCCGTGCCGTTTCAAAGGAACCATCCCGGCATTTGCCTGAAAGGATTTAGGGAAATCACGGAAAACCTAAATCAGAATGGCCGGAGACGGGATTGAACCGTCGTCCTCCCGAACGCGAGTCCAGTGTGTAGACATCGTGAGAGCAGAATGCGGCGCTCCGCGGAACTCACGGACTTAGAACGTGCTCAGGTGATTGGGTGTCACTTTTGTCATATGTCTGTACGCGAGATTTCCACACTCCTGAACATCCATAGGTCCAGTTTCCGATTTGATAGTCAAATGGGAACGTGAAGGGAGAGACGGCCGACAGTTGAAAATGGTCGTAATTTGCAATTGGCAGTCATCCATGCAGACCATCATACAGGAATTCCAAACTGCATCAGGATCCACTGCAAGTACTATGACAGTTAGGCGGGAGGTGAGAAAATTTCGATTTCATGGTCGAGCGGCTGCTCATAAGCCACACATCACGCCGGTGAAAGCCAAACGACGCCTCGCTTGGCGTAAGGAGCGTAAATATTGGACCAGGGTATATACGTGGACAAGGAAAAAAATTCCCGGATTTTTCCGGGATTTCCCTGTTAAAAATACTTTCTCCCGGATGAAAACACACTTTTTCCGCGTTATTAAGTGACAGTATATTTCCCCTCGGAACTGTAAAACTGATCAATCCTTTTGAATGTTATCTTTTAATATACGGGCGTATAAATTCCCGGCACTTTATAAAACTAAACTCAGGGAAGAAAACCCCTTTTGGAAAAATTTGATGTGCAGCAACATGTACGCTGCATATTTTCGTATTACGAAAGTATAAATTCGAATTCCACCAAATACCGCATGTTACTTTCCGAACCAGTGTAATCGAGATTGCGATGCGCTTTTGTAAGCCAGTCATAGCTCATGTCACGTGATCTCACCAGCCGATGACAGCGGACGACAGCGGATATTCAGATCCCAGGACACGTGATGTCAGCTAGTAGAAACATCAAAAACAGCGCAGATACACAAACAGGAAAAGTTAATGTTTTAAATTAATGTACATAGTGTTGCTACAAGAAAAGCAATGCTTTCACATATAATATTGGTCTCTAAGGTTAATAAGCTGCAAGGGAAGCTAAGCTTTCACATATAATGTTGATATTTTTGCGCGTGTTACACTTTAAAATAGATCACACAAATGTTCCAGGAAAATTTTTATCCTAGTCCACGGACTTGTCATCAAAGTTTTCTACAAATAAATTAGCTACCACCGAGGAGAGAGAGAGTTTCCCGTGGCACTATATCAATTTGCTCATAAAAACGACATGAATGTCTGATCTTCTGGGCTCGAAATACTTCTAAATGTCTCGTCATCAAACGCTCTGTGATTTAAGAAATTCATCGTACATTCTCGCACATAGTTCAACTTGCGTCAAAGGAAATTTACTTTGAAAGTAACGCTTTTCAAACCACCATTTCCAATATTTTCCTGCGACCAGTTAGAAATAGATTCGTTTCAGTAGTCGCCAGATAAGAGGCGCCACCGCGCTTTGGCAGCTACTCTGACGCAGGAAGCCCGTATGTTCGTATGTGTAAAACATTAAAAGATCTTACATTATGTCATAAAAGAAACAAGACATCAGAGTATACTCCAAGAGCATCGGAATTTCGTGAACCATACTAAAATGGCACATTTAATGTGCATACTTAAAGAGCATATTCTTATATCCATATTCCCAAAGAAGTAGGCCTCGACCTGATATGAAGCTTTTCAGTGTGGGTTTTGGGATGTAAATTTTCTTGGAGTACCAGTACTGTATTTACTCATTTTTGATTCTTTATTAAGGCATAATGCCATATGTGCTAGAAGATGAAAATGTGCCCTAGAAATGCAGCGAGCAGTTGAAATTAGCCTATAGTACGGAACTAAACACTTAGTTTCAAACAGATTGACTTCCTTGTTCTACAAGACGATTAATGCATGACCGTCAGAAAAGTGGAAATAAAATTAAATCTGAAACTAATAACATATATTAGCCTTCCGTAATTATGTGACTGTATTTTAGTTCACTTGATAGCTCCTGGCCACAGAAATCCGTTTTGTTTTCATTTGACATAAGAGCAGTAAACGAAGAGGAAACAGCAAAATCACTAAATGTAAACACGGGTCACGTGGAGACTACACACATTCCCACTGTAACTCAAGACTGCTCTGCGCATCAGCCCCGGATCTACGATATTTCCGAACCGGGGCAATACTAAGATAGTATTCCCGGAATTCTAAAAAATTCCCGGGTTTTTCCCGCATCTCCCTGTTGTCCCGGGTCGTATACACCCTGTGGACGATTGAACAGTGGAAAAACGTTGTGTGGAGTGACGAACCACGGTAAACAATGTGGCGATACGGTGTCAGGGTGCGGGTATGGCGAATGCCCGGTGAACATCATCTGCCAGGGTGTGTAGTGCCAACAGTAAAATTCGGAGGCGGTGGTGTTATGGTGTTGTGTGTTTCATGGATGGGGCTTGCACCCCTTGTTTTGCATGGCGCTATCACAGCACAGGCCTACATTGATGTTTTAAGCACCTTCTTGCTTCGCACTGTTGAAAAGGAATTCGGAGATGGCGATTGCATCTTTCAGCACACTCGAGCACCTGTTCATAATGGATGTCATGTGGCGGAGGGGTTACACGACAATAACATCCCTGCAATGGACTGGCCTGCACAGAGTCCTGACCTGAATCCTATAGAACACCTTTGGGGAGAGGGGGGGAGGGAGAGACTCTCGAACGCGAGTCCAGTGTGCTAACCACTGCGCCACCACGCTCGGTAATGATTATATTGTGTGCAGATGAATTTGATGGTGGAAAGTGTATTCTGAAATCAATCAGGTATACATTCTATAAACTTTTACGCAAGAAAAAATACAATGCATAAAATACGCTGAAGAGCAAAGAAACTGGTACACCTGCCTAATATCATGTAGGGCCCCCAGGAGCACTCAGAAATGCCGCAACACGACGTGGCATGGACTCGACTAATGTCTGAACTAGAGCTGGAGGGAACCGACACCTTTAATCCTGAAGGGCTGTCCATAAATTTTAATAGTACGAGGGCGTGGAGATCTTTTCTGAACAGCACGTTGCAAGCATCCCATATATGCTCAATAATGTTCATGTCTGGGGCGTATGGTGGCCAGTGGAAGAATTTCAACTCAGAAGAGTGTTAATGGAGCCATTGTGTAGCAATTCTGGACGGATGGGGTATCGCATTGTTATGCTGGAATTGCTCAAGTCCGTCAAAATGCACAATGGACATGAATGTATGCAGGTGATCAGACAGGATGCTTACGTACGTGTCACCTGTCAGAGTCTTATCTAGACGTAACAGGGGTCCCACACCAACTGCACACACCCCAGACCATATAGAACCTCCACGAGCTGGAACAGTCTCCTGCTGACATGCATGATCCGTGGATTCATGAGGTTGTTCCCATACCCGTACACGTCCATCCGCTCGATACAATCTGAGACGAGACTGTGCAGTCCAATGTCGGTGTTGACGGCCCAGGCGAGGCATAAAGCTGTGTGTCGTGCAGTCATCAGTGGTGCAGGAGTGGGCTTTCGGCTCCAAAGCCCATATCTATCTTTCACTGAATGGTTCGCACGCTGACGCTTGTTGATGGCCCATCATTGAAATCTGCGGCAATTTGCTGAAGGGTTGCACTTCTGTCACGTTGAACGATTCTCTTCCGTCGTCATTGGTTAAGTTCTTGCAGGATCTTTTTCCAGCCGCTGCGATGTCTGAGATTTTATGTTTTATAGGATTCTTGATATTCATGGTACATTCGCTAATTACAGGGAAGTCCCCACGTCATCGCTATCTCTGAGATGCTGTGTCCCATCGCTCGTGCGCCTACTAGATCACGTCTGCCATTGTAGCAGCACTAACCGATCTAACAACTGCGACAGACACTTGTTGTCTTATAGGCGTTGCCGACCGCAGCGCCATATTCTGCCAGTTTACATATCTCTATTTGAATACGCATGCCTATACCAGTTTCTTTGGCGCTTGGGTGTATTCGAATGCCAGACATGTACTCAGTTAAAGATGGGCAGGTGAGCAGAGCAGTCCGACGTGACGTGGTGAGGCAGCGTAGTTACCTGTGTAGCCGAGGATGTAGCGGCGCGGCCGGTGCTTGACGTCCAGCGCCAGGTCGCGCGTCTGGCCCTGCTCGCGGACCCCGGCGCCTGTCGCCTCCGGGCCGGGGCTCGGGCTGTGTCGGCCGTTGGTGCCGTTCTGCAGGCTCGCGGGCTCCCGCTGGTGGTACGGAGCGTGCCTCAGCGAGACGCCCTTCTCCTTCATCTCCTGGGCCACAGAAGCACACATCCAAGTGTCAACCCGTGGCATGTGAAGTGCAGCTCCGTCGGCGTACTCAACTGTGGGCACTACATGAGAAGACGCCCACACCCACATCTACGCCCCCACCCACATCTACGCCCCCACCCACATCTACGCCCCCACCCACATCTACGCCCCCACCCACATCTACGCCCCCACCCACATCTACGCCCCCACCCACATCTACGCCCCCACCCACATCTACGCCCCCACCCACATCTACGCCCCCACCCACATCTACGCCCACACCCACATCTACGCCCACACCCACATCTACGCCCACACCCACATCTACGCCCACACCCACATCTACGCCCACACCCACATCTACGCCCACCCCCACATCTACAGGGTGGTCAGAAACAAGCTGAAACGCTTGTAACAGTGTTGCCACAGTAGTAACACGGTTCCCGTCAGATCACCAGAAAGCATTGTCAGACTTGGATGGGTCGCCGTCTGGATCTGCAGTGTGGTTTCGATAAGTGGGGTGCACTCAGCCCTTATGAGCCCAATTGAGGAGCTACACGACTGAGAAGGAGCGACACCTGTCACGAAAACTGACAATGGCTGGGAG
Source organism: Schistocerca cancellata (assembly GCF_023864275.1). Lineage (NCBI taxonomy): Eukaryota > Metazoa > Arthropoda > Insecta > Orthoptera > Acrididae > Schistocerca > Schistocerca cancellata. Next base: position 831,803,594 of record NC_064628.1, on the reverse strand, counting down.
AGTGGTGTGCTGACCAGATTCCCCTCCGTATCAGCCAGCATCCAGTTACGCCTAAGGGCTGAGGATGACACGGTGGCAGGTCGATATTCTTGGGCCTTCAAGACCTGTTCGGACAGTGGTTTTTGTAAGGTTGTTTAGGGCAGGTTGTGCTGAAAAATAATTATTCAGAAAAAAATTGATACGTTGCGCCGGTTCCGTGTTAATCAGAATTGTAGTTGCCCAGTTAGGCTGTCGTGCGCGCAAATTCAAGCGCCCCGCCACAGACGTTGTCGCCAAACGTGTTCTTCGTTTAGTTTCATAAAACCAAACGAGACAGCGATACAATAATTGGACATGAGGCGATAGTAAGGATCAATCTGCGCCAAAGGCTGAGCAGCCTCTTGCGCTATCATCTACGCTATGAGAACAACTGACACTAATTGTATCTGGCTAGCCACTTTAATTTGCACGTGCAACGGCCCGATAAGCCAATCTCATTGTTAATTAACTCTGAAACTGTGCAACATACAGATTTTTTTTTCTCAACAATTCCTTCTAAGCAGTCTATCCTGTAACACACTTGCAAGTTTTTCTGACTCTTTCTGACTACCCTGTATATTTTACACCTATGGGCGTCTGGAGAAATTTATGCAAGAGGGGGAGGGCGGCAAGATTCTAGAATATCTTTTATATCTGAAGGCTTGAGAAATTTATTTTTATTACTAACAAAAAATAAACAGCAAAAATTTAAGTGATTAATACTGCTCAGAAGGAAGAAGCAGGATATAAGCTTTAAAAACGCTTATTCAACTTATGCCACATGTAACACTTTCTTTAATAACATCTGGTGACGTTAACGAATTTATTACATTTGTATTACTTGTCTTTCTTCAACATTAAGAGGCTTAATTAAAGATTAATAAATTTTTTCCAGAGTTACATGCTTCGGATTGTTAGCGTGAAGTGTAACGCAGCATTGGACGAGATGAATGGGGGAACCTCCCAAAACAATTAAGAGTTGTTCCTGTGTACCATCGACTCTAAACGGCCTATATAACTCAACGAAGATGAGCCCTATCTCCCTGCTCCCCCCCCCCCCCCCCCTTTCCCCGCTCCACCAATCTGACATGTTATTGTCCAGTCATGCAAAATGGACAGCTGAATTCGTAATTTTATGACAATTTTGGTCTTTGTTGCGCCCCTTGTAGTTTGAGGTCACATATGAGATTTATTTCGATCTTATTTTTCTCGCTTTTTGCCTCTCTGCTAGCACAAAAAATGGTACTTCCTCTCTTCAGATGATGCGTCTGCGTTCGTCACTGAAAACACCTGCAGATATAATAAGATCGTATGCTTCAGAACCTACTGCATACTTTGTGCTGTTATAAGAAAATATGGCATCACCAAGCAATGACAGGTCTCTTTCGACCACATAAAAATGTGTCAACTATTATTGTGATCAAGTTGGCAGCAGAATGCCAGGGTATTCTTGCTGAAGTTGGAAACGGATGTTGGGCATGGATACTCGGCTATGGTTTTTTTTTAATTATGCTGCTAAAAGGTTCAGGAATTATGCCAGCGTGTTGGAATTTTCCTTATCTAGAGCTCCATAATAACTGTATGAGCAAGGGACCGAGAATAGCTCAGGAAGTATATTTTCGCAATTGTCCGTGAATCTCTATATCAGTCTTTGATGTGGAGCAACGCCCTAATCACCACCGCGTCAAAGGAAAGGTATAGTTTGTGAATTCTGGACCCCCACATACCCAGAGGGAACAAGTGCTTCCTCTTACCGCCGTTACTCCCCTCCTCCCTCCCTCCTCCCCACCCTCTTTCGCACCGGTATGCTTACACCGTACACTGTGTGATGAATGGCATCTCTTAACCGCTGTCACTCCCTCTTTTTTACAGTTCAGTTCGCGGAAAGAACGGCTGTTAGTACACTTCCATGAGCCTAGATCTGATTTACTTTTAATTATCACCCTGAAGAAAAAGTTATGTAGAGTGCGAGCAAAAATTGGCCGTATCTGCGCAGACGGCGTGCTAGTGGTGTTGGTGCGGTTTGACAGCTGTACAGACACGAACGCATTATTTCCCAAAATTTGTAAGCTATAGGTAGGTACTTTGAAAACGATCGTATTGACAGTTTATGTTAGTATAACCAATAATCCGACGCATACAGCGTTCAAAGCAGTATACAGTACACTGAGCGATTCAGCTGGGTTTTACGCAACCTGTAACGCCTTCAAAAACCACGCACGACATTTTCATATTCTGTCGCTCTTTACGTACGAAATATTAGTCCTACAGAAAAAAATTAATAGGGTCTTTTGTACGAAATTTAATGTAGTACAATTTTGTAGTAGAACACGTTTTCGTTGGAGACAGTGGTCTCAGAGTTATTCAAGAAAAACGAGCCTGAAGGTCAGTTTTGTACGTTTTTCTTGCATAATTCGAAAACTAATGCTTCTAGCGAAAACAAAATTTAAACACATTGAATTTCATACAAAAAGTTCCGGTTCATTTTTTTGCAGAACTAAAAGTTCGCGTGTATTGAGCGAGAGAAAATGATGCGTGTGGTATCTGAAGGCATTATGGATTGCATAAAACCCACAGGTAGGGGCAGCCAAATCACCTTGTACAGAGTATAGTGGCGATCAAAACTATTCTGTTGATCTTTAGGGTCTCAACAGTATTGTATAGCTAAGATCTGCTTAGAAGGAGTTCATATGCCATGACATTTGAAAAGGAATAAATCGATTACTGCCCTCAGCTGAGTTCCGACGTCCAATTGAAACTTTAGTCCTGGATGACGTGGTAAGGCCTAAACCCAAAGATCCTGGCCTGCGTTGTTCTACTGTGCACTTCGCCTCGACCAGACACACTCCTCTAAACAAAGTGTTGGCCGCGTAAGTGGGTCAGAGGAAGGGGAAGCGCGGGTGCGGTGCCGCGTCGCCGGCTCACCTTTATGATGTCCTTGGTGTTGGCTCCGTAGCGCTTGCCGAAGCGGAACTTGAGGGTGGGGCAGTGCCCGGTGTACCTGAAACGAAAAACAATCTCTGTGCCTCAGTGCGTTCTGCACGCAGGGCAGTGACCCAAACACACACACGCACACAAGCACACACGCACAGACAGACAGACAGACAGACAGACAGAGAGAGAGAGAGAGAGAGAGAGAGAGAGAGAGACTATCTCTACGTCCTGCATGTTGAAAGGAAAATGCTCAGAGAAATATAAAAATTGGGAGCCATTTGTCACGCAAATTGGTCTTTAAGGAACTGTCACTTCATTTCTGTAAGCCACAAGTGACAAGTTTGAATAACACTTAACTGTGCCACACTAGAATGATAGGGATGTCATGGATGTGATACGTGTAAATGAAGCACGTCAGTCGCAAAATGCGCGAGAAGTTTCAGTTGTGAACAAAGCGAAAGAGAGTAATAGCTTTGGAAATAATGTCCAGGGGTAGACGAAAATATGGTAACACCAAAAACACGACATTACCGTACCTAATACGCAAAAGAAAAACCGCTGGCATTCAAAACAGCTTCCAGCCGTCTCCGGTGCATGGCTGCATACAGGTCCTGTATGGCTTTCAAGGGTATCTTATACCATTCTTCGTACAAAATAGTGGCACGTTTAGGGAATGACGATGACGACCACGCACCATTTTTTCTAGAGCAGACCACAAAGGCTCAATGATATTGAGATTTGGTGACTGGTAGCCAAGGGAGTGCGACAGTCCATGCTCGCGCTCATGAAGTCCACGACGATGCGAGTTGCATAAACGGGAATACTGTCATCTTTCAATAAAGTATCACCTTTCTTTCTTTTGCTTGTGCCATTTTTCCCGCGGATACGCAGGGTCGGCATGGTTAATCGGATGTGGCAATGTTAGTTGAAGGGGTGGCCGGATGCCCTTCCTGCCGCCACGCTATACCCCTCGGGAAGGAATTAGTGTACCCCAACTGTCTGCGACTAGTGTAAGCCATGGAATAGTGCGAAAGTGTTCAGATGTGTGTAACTGAGGCGGGGCGTGGGGACTAGCCCGGTATTCACCTAGGGGGATGCGGAAAACCGCCTAAAAACCACGTGCAGGCTGGCTGGCATACCGGCCCTCGTCGTTAATCCGCCGGGCGGATTCGAGCCGGGTCCGGCGCGCTTACTCGAGTCCACGAAGCAGCGCGTTAGCGCTCTCGGCTATCCTGGCGTGTTCTATGAAGTATCTCCACTGGGGAACAAAACATTGTATCATGGGATGGACTTTATCAGCCAAAATGGCCACAGAATCCTTTGCAGTAATGCGACCTTGCAGAGTAACCACTAGGCTCACGGACTACCACCACATTGTTACCCAAATAATCACCGAACCCGCCAGGCTCGTGGGACTTAAACTTTGACAGAAGTTGGAAACAGTGTGGAGCAGTGGAACAAAGTCATTTGGTCGGATGAATCTTGTTTCAGCGTACAGCTTTTATGGCTTTGGCACCACGTTTTCCAGTTACAGGCATTTTTTTAATTCAGTTAGCCCTGCAATTCCCAGCTTGTGGAGCTAACACTTCGGCTACCTTGGTTATGGAAGCAACTACTTTACAAGCACCAGTAACATGCTCACGTTTGGCTTCACTTAGCCCCAACATAATGCACTCAGAACTACATGGAACACCGTTGTGACTACTACTGACAGTTGCAACGTATTTTCACAGGCGCCCTTCGTGGTCAAATACAACAGCATGCATTTATCTCAGTGCTTCGATATTTTTTCGAACATCGTACTCCCTTTGGGCTCGTTCGCCAGTTTTATACTTTTTCTTGTGTTCGAGCTTTGCTCGTACCTCTCCAACAACCGCGTGAGCCCCCCTGCTCCGCGGTTTACAAAGGTCGTTCCTACTAACTTACATTTTTGACGTTAACTATTGGCTTTACATTTTCGCTAAATGAGGTCTTTTCTCTGTCTACTAGAGGAGGAGGAGGAGGGGGGGTTCACAGTATGAACTACTGGCATTTCGAGCATTACTGAAGTTACAAGTATGAGTGGTCAGTACGTGCGTAATACCATGTGTGGCACCACCGATTGCTTCTCGGAACTCTCAGACGCACAGGAAACTTAAGCCCTGCGGTTATCGAAGCGTTGTAACAATGGCTCTATTTCACGGTCAATTACCCGCGGCAATAGGCACAGGCACACACGCCTGCCCTGCTCCGATTGTGATGCGTGGAAGACGACGCATTGTGTGTGTGTGTGTGTGTGTGTGTGTGTATACTTGCTACGGATGAGTGCCTTTCTTATGCGGCCTCATCCTGTCGAAGGCGTAGTAAAAAATTTGCGAACTCTATAATGTGGCAAAACAAAGCTGTGCTGTATGGTAACACAATTCAAGTTAATAGAATGCTTTTAGATTCTAAAATACACAGTCGTGCAAGGACTGGGTGACTCTGTCTAACATGATAAATGGGAAGAATATTCATTTTCCCTTACATTTTTTAGTCCCAAGGCTCTTTTTTTGCGCCCAACATAACGCATCTCATGTGATTGATTCACGAAAATGAACCCCCTACAGCCGTCCTTACGATGTCATTCATCGTATGGCTATTAATTTCGGCTCTTTTAGTGCACTATCTTCAGGCCTTATCTAATGCTGAGGGGCTAACACCATCCGTGTACATGATACGTCAATGGCCAACATCTGTAACTGGTTTTCGTCGACTACCTGTAACCGAAATGATGATTCTGCAACCATCAACGATCAATAAGTTGATGGAGACACAACGTCGCACTTACAGGTAATCTGCAGAAATCAGATTTAGATGTTGGCCACTGATGCATCGTGTTTACGGATGGTGTTAACCTCGCAGCATTAGCGCTTAGATGGTGCACTGAAGCACCAAAATTGGTAGCCATACAATGAATGACATAAGGACGGCTGTAGGTGTGTCATTTTGTTACACAAGTGAACGGCCGAAGTCTCTCAGACTTCCAATGCCAAGGATGGGCATACAAATACTTAATGTGATTGAGGTTGTCTGGGATGGTAGCTTTACATGCAACAGAACTTAGCTTTGTAGATCTAAAATTTCGTTAAACAAATACTGGAACTGAAATGCAGCAGGAAGGACTCCTGCGACGTCGCAAATACAACGAGACTAAATTTTGCAATTTATTATTTCATAATGCGTGTCTTGGGTATCACGTCTTTCGCAAGTACAATAAATTTCGCTTGGGCGTGTTTCAGTTTATTTCAGAGCATCCTCTTGTCATGTAAGTGAATTGTAAGTACAATTTAAAGTTTTACGGAGATTAGAAAATAAGATTACTTTTGGTTTTGCAGAACAGCATTTTTCCGTCTTCTTATATCGCTCCCACGTTCACTGCAGCATATACTGGCTAAAGAGTAGAGAAACGTCATCTCGTTCATTCGAATAGTGTCTACTGTCGTTTAAAACCAACTTTGTCAACCTACCAAAAATCTGGCACGAACGTTAAAAACGATCATGAAAGAGTAACTGTGAAGACAAAACATTTTCTTTGAATGTGACAAGTATACTGAATTTATGCAATGAGTGGATTATAGGCCTGACAGTGCATGTATCATTGCCCGTAATGAGAATGTGTCAGTCAGCTGATACTACAATAGCAATACGTCTGAAGTTAAATTAGATCAGTGTGAAAATAACAGACATCTCTAGTAAGAAAGAAATCAATGGCAAGCAAAACAGCTTATTAGTTATGACAGATTGGTTACTGAAAACAATCACTACAGGAAGAGGAGCAGCATCACTAGGAGTTACGACAACGTCAAGACGTAAATTTTCCAGTGACGCAATAAATCACAAGTCTACGGAACAACAGAGACGTAATGACTACTAATGGAAGGCGATGTCTGTGAATATCACTGAGGAAACAAGGCTGGGCGTGCGGTGGGGTACTGTCCTGGGATGTTTCACGTTGGTTGGTTGTTGGAGTTAAAGGTACTGAACTGCGATGTCACCAGTACTTTTATCTTATATGTATCTAACTAGGAACAATTCTCAGAAGAAGCATATAAAAGGCAAATCCTGGGAAGGGTAATTGTACGTAAGATACAATAAGACAGAGATAAAATCCAGGAGAAGTAAGAGGGGAGGAGAGGGGGTAACGTGGGCGAGACGCTCTGCCCAGAACGCCGCTGGATGTCCCCAAAGCCAGGTATGCAGTGGGAGATGTACAATCTGTAGCCTAGCAGCACCACCTCACCAACCGCTCTCTCGAGAAAACGAGCAGGATGGACAAGATGACAAAAGTTTCGGAAATATAAAACATTAAAAACGGCAAAGAATAAAGAGAATATAAGGGTAGGAAGGGTAGGGGCCGGGCCGGGCCAAGGAGTTGGCAAGTTTATTCCCTGAGATCCAACATCTTCAGGAGTCTAAACAAAAACGACTGGTCATCCAGTTCGATGAAGGTCAGAAAGAAGATCTTCGACAGTTGTGACTAATGGGTAACTAGGATAGCACTGATCTACAGCCTGGAGGCTGCTCAGGGAGTCGTTGCAGATTAGAAGTATCTTGTGGTGCAAGAACGAGCATGGCTAAGGGCTCGTTTGATGGCCGCCATTAAGCAGATAATGTAATTCACTGCACCTTTTATTTGTGTATATAAACTGGTTCGTCCATCGACCATTGATCTGTCAGTGAATATCACTCCTGAATCCAAAACTGCAGTGAGGGCAGCCAGGAACATGAGGCAGAACACCATGGGTTTTGTTTGGTTTTGTTTTGCTTTGCTTTAGGGCGCAGAAAATAACTGGAGTCATACGCGCCCAAGTCAAAAGTATAGAACACGAAGACACCTAAAAACAGGCACGTGGAAAAAGGGGCTAAAAAAATAATATACTGAAACGGACGCCCGAAACTAAAAATTAAATGGTAAAGTAAAACACGGTCGACAGCCCGCTAAAACGACCGGTAACTCAGACAGCAGACCCAAGCGGGAACGTAAACGGTTAAAACATGGGCATTCCATCAGAAAGTGGCGGAGAGTTGAAACTTGGGCGCAATGTGTACAAATTGGTGGGGTAGCGCCATTTATCAAATAACGATGGCTAATAAGGCAGCAAACACCATGTGGTCAACTGTATCTTTCAGTCCAAAGGGTAAATCGAGAGATCCCAGATTTAGGTACACACTTGGAGGCATACGTAATTGCTCCCTCACAAGAGGTGGCAGTGGGGGGAAATTTTATTTCAGAGCAGCGACACTATAGTCGAACTGCAATTTTAACCCCAGTTCTGGGTCTCTTATCGGAGGTAGATCTCCCTACTAGGAGAAAGGACCGTACTTTGGATGCTGCGAATGTGTATAATATAACAGAGTAGCTGTTGGCAACTGATCTGTAGCGGAGGGAACACCGGCCTCTGCAGGCTGTTCACAGGGCTAATTGCATGTCTGACCCCCACAGTGGTGAATCGGATCCAGTGACCACAATATTGAGGGGCCATGCCGAACAATACGCCAGACTTCCTAGTCAAGATGGGACAGGATCAAGAGTTTGTAGAGCTGCAGAAGGGCTGTGCAGCCTGTACCCCAGGTCTTGTTACTGAGGCAGCAAAATGTATTAATATATAGCCAGCAACTTTGCTTAAGCTGACGAAGATGGGGAAGTCATGTCAACTGGGTACTGAAGAACAGTCCCAAACAACGGTTAGTTTACCACACAGAGTAATTGGTCGTCGAGGTAAAGTTCTGGTTGTGGATGAACAATATGATGGCTACAGAAGTGCATTACTCAACTGTTGGTGGCTGAGAACAAACCTCATGGGTTACAGAACAAACCTCATGGGTTACAGTCCATGACTGCACCTCTTGAATAGTGCCCTGCAGTCGGTGTTGCGCGCGTGCACACGCGCACACACACACACACACACACACACACACACACACACACACACACACACACACACACACCAGCGGAGCAATACTAAAAGCAAAAGTCGTCAGCATACAAGAAAGGTGATACTAAAGACCCCACAATTGCTGCTGGATAGTTGATGGCAACTAGAAAGAGAGAGACTTAATAAAGAGCCCTGCAGAAACCTATTCTCTTGGTTAAGGGGGGCATGGGAAGCACGAACTTTAACTTGGAAAGTATGAAGCAACAAGAAGTTCCGGACAAAAATATGAAGTGGTCCCCAGAAACCAAACTCATGAAAGGTAGCGAGAACATGGTGTCGCCCTGTGATATCATAAGCCTTTTGTAGATCAAAGAGGACAGCAATAATGTGTTTATGTCAATCAAAAGCTCTCCAGTTGCAGACTCCAGGTAAAACAAATTATCAATAGCCTTGGCGAATACTGTCCTGGGACAGAGCCAGAAGACCCTGAGACTCAAGGAGCCAACAAAGCTCCGCTGGCTCACCATGTGTTCGAGAAACATACAGAGAACATTTGTGAGACTAAATGGGCGATAGCTGTCAATCTCTAGGGGATACTTGGCTAGTTTCAGTACCAGGATGATGGTGCTTTCTCGTCACTGAAATGGGAACTCACCCTTGCTCCAGAATATGGTTGATGATGGTGAAGAGATGACACAGTCCACTGGCAGTTGTTTGAGCATTTGGGTATGGATGCGGTCTGACACTGGGGCTGTTTCAGGGCAAAGTGCTGAAGGGTTCCCACTCTCAGAATAGAGCATTATAGGGTTCAAGGTGACCTGTAGTGGAAGATAAGTGCAATCTGCTGTTTTCAAACACAAAAGGCAGGTTGATAATGGTAAGATCAGAGCAAAATGTTTGGCTATGCCATCTGAGTACGGCCAAGTACATCTGCAGAGGACTGGTATTTGCAGGAGCATCTGATCTTCACGTAAAAACCTATGAAGGAGGCATATGTGGTCAAATGGTTGAAACAAACCATTCCCAGCATTTTTGCTTTTGTCGTCTTTTTAAGTGGTGGATCTGGGCACAAAGTCCATTAAGGCAATGACGTGCTCGATTGATGGATGCCACTTATGGCGTTTAAGAGCCCGCCTGCAATCTCTAATGGCCTCTGCAATTTCCAAGGTCCATCAAGATACTATCTTCTTTCGGAGGGATCCCAAAGAATATGGCATCCCTAAGTGGGCTGCTGACAGAATGGCTACTGTTGGACTCTGGACAGTCATATCAATGCTTCTATGTAGCAGGGAGCTCAGAACGACAGTGCAGTTGAAAGAAACCCCATCAACATTGTTGAGAGCCCATCCAGATGGGTGCCTAGGGCAGTGATGATGAGGGAAGGCCAAAGATCGGGAGGTGGTCACTACCACGCAGGTCATTGTGGACCCTCCAGTGGATGGTTGGCAGAAGAGTAGGTCTGCAAATTGAAAAAGCAATGGCCAAGTAAGTTCCTTGTTCCACACTGATGTGTGTGAAGGTCTCAGTATACAACAGACAGAGGTCGAGACCTGCCAGCAAGTTTTCAATGTCTCTACCATGGCCAGTGATCATAGTTCCACCCCACAGAGATTTACGGCCATTAAGTCTCCCAAAATTAGGAGATGTGGGGGAGGGGCTGAGAAACCAATAAACACAATATGTTCTGAGGTTCTCCGCCATCCGGAGGGAGATAAATATTTCAGATGATAAAAGTCTTGAATGCCCTTACCTGAACAGCCACAGCCTCCAAAGTTGTATGAAGAGGCTCAAGTTAGCTACATACAGCCCAAACATACGTGCAATCTCCACCCAATGCCGGATCATAATCGACATGATTCTTAAAATACCTTGGTAGCCATGAAGGGCAGGGGTCTTGTTCCTGGAAACCAAGTTTCCTAAGGGAAAATACAGAAAGCAGGGGAGGAGCTTAAGAGGTTTCTTAGCTCAGTCTCATGGTGGAAAAAACTGCTACAATTCCACTGGAGGACCGTGCTGTCTGTATAATGCAGGTTGTGAAGGTAGTAGATTATGTCCCGGAGTCAGGGTGATTTTATTGACACTCACAGGATCTGAGAATCGTTTTATGGTGCGACATGGAGCCTCAGGTATCCCCAGGTTCATAGTCAAGGCCACAGAGGCAGAACATGTGAGATCCAATTGTGTGGGGGCCAAAGAAACTTTATATTGCAAGACGTCTTTTCATCTTTCTTCTCCTTAGTGAGTCTGGATGACGTTCCTGAATTAGTTCCAGAGACTGAAGAACGTGAAGCTGTATGACCAGCAGCTTGTGGCTCCGTAAGTCACTGGCTTGTATCCAGTTTCACTTCAGCAAAAACCTTGAGTATTCCAAGACACCCCCTTCCTGCTGTGAGAAGCTGGATGAGGATGATGGATCTCTGCTGGAGGATGGGGTTCCACGTGCCTGGCGAGCTGGGATCCATTGCTACCAAAGTGAGTGTGGGGTAAGCAGCAGGAGGAGAGCCCCTAACCATCAGAAGGGGAAGGCGTGGTCGAGTAGCCTTGAAGGCTCGCTGTAGGATGCATAATGTGGAAGAGTACCATAGCCAGAGAGGGCGACATCATAGCTGTAGTGTATGACATTGTCATGCATGCAGGATGTAGACACTTTTTCTTGGTCCCTTGATACGTCTGTCTAGAGGCTTATATTGTTGTATTTTTTCTCTCTGAAATGGTGATCTTCACAGTTGATGGAGACGGGAGGAGCAGCACAAGGAACATTCACTTGCAATGGTCATGCACAATCTCTATAGACAGGGCTTATCCCATCATCTTGTCACAAGCCATCAAGACCTGTGATTGGGCAAGGGACACTTTTAATCAAAACTGAGCTACTCTTAATTTTGGAGATGACTGCAACGTCTCCGAACTTGTCTTTTACAGTTTCTATTAAGAGTAAAGGCTTTATGGGCAAAAACCCCTTCTGTCCTTGTACAAACCAGATTAGTGCTACATTACTTCCATGGCATAGGCAAGGAAGGAAACATTTTGAGGCTGTATCTCTCTGCATTGAACTAGTTCTTTCCTTTTGAAGAGAGTGCTTGGGCTGCATGATCGCCAGTGGGAGAAAACTTCATTTGCGTGATATGCAAGTCATCCATCACGGTGCCATCCATCCTAAGTGGGGCTCTCCCAATGGTCGCCATACAATACCAGCAACAGCTGCATAGCCAGTAATCCATTGCTTGGAGTCTCTCTGCCCCAGTCACGATGGACACATACTGCTTAGCATACAAGTGGGGGTTTCAGCTCACGCACTAGCAGTGCAATTGCTGCATGGTAAGGGACTTTACGGTTCTCCCTCCCCCCCTCCCCCCCCCCCCTCTCACACAGGAACGGTCGCGCGGTTCCAGACTGTAGCGCCTAGAACCACTTGGCCACAATTTGTGTTTGTCATGATGCATAATTTATGATCGCAAATTAAGTTATGTTAGGGATAACACCGTAAATTGGTTTCGAGATCTCATATCGTCAAAACGGAGTGCGACCTCTATATTGAATTAAACAATTTTGGTCCAGGAGCCCAACAATTAGGTCTGTTCGACCTTTAAACTCGTACATGGTCTGAGATCAGGCCGGCGTGAACTACAGCCAGTTATAGTGAGTTATATATGCCCACATTAGTACGAAAGTACATGTTAGTGAAATATTGTTTATTAAAATTAATTACTGTTTTGACAGATTAGTTTGTTGAATTTAGAATCCAAATATGCAGTTCTTTTCTGCATTAGCATTGACACTTTATTTGTATTTATTTGGAATTTTCTTCTTTTACTTATTTGTGTTTTAATTAGTGTAGCTTTTTTAACGTTATTGAAACTGAAGTTTTAGGTTACATTTAGATTCTAATGGGTCGTTATAAGATACGATTTGTCGGTATTCCTCAGACCTTCAAAAAATGTGTGTGAAATCTTTAACTGCTAAGGTCACCAGTCCCTAAGCTTACACACTACTTAACCTAAATTAACCTAAGGACGAATACACACACCAATGCTCGAGGGAGGACTCAAACCTCCGCCAGGACCAGCCGCACAGTCTATGGCTGCAGCGCCTAGACCGCTCGGCTAATCCCGCGCGGCCCTCAGACCTTCAGTGACGCATTTAAGTTAGTTTGTAAGAAGCAATTTATTACTATCAAATTACTAGCTGTATCCGGCCACACTTTGCCGTGGTTCAATCTGCTTAAATCAAAAAGAAAGAAACGAGAAAGCACACAGACAATATATACCCTAAGTGATCAAAAATATACCAACAACCTGGCTGAAAATGATTTACAAGTTCGTGGCGCCCTCCATTGCTAATTCTGGAATTCAGTATGTTATTGGCCCTCCCTTAGCCTTGATGACAGCTTCCACTCTCGCAGGCATACGTTCAATCAGGCACTGGAAGGTTTCTTGGGGAATGGCAGCCCATTCTTCACGGAGTGCTGCACTGAGGAGAGGTATCGATGTCGCTCGGCGAGGCCTGACACGAAGTCGGCGTTCCAAAACATCCCAAAGGTGTTCTATAGGATTCAGGTCAGGACACTGTGCAGGCCAGTGCATTACAGGGATGTTACTGTCGTGTAACCACTCCGCCACAGGCAGTGCATTATGAACAGGTGCTCGATCGTGTTGAAAGATGCAATCGCCATCCCCGAATTGCACTTCAACAGAGGGAAGCGAGAAGGTGCTTGAAATCCAGAATGAGATTTTCACTCTGCAGCGTAATGTGCGTTGAAATGTAACATCCTAGCAGATTAAAACTGTGTGCCGGACCGAGACTCGAACTTTGGACCTTTGCCTTTCGCGGGCAAGTGCTCTACCAAGTAAGCTACCCAAGCATGACTCACGCCCCGTCCTCACAGCTTTACTTCTGCCAGTATCTTGTCTCCTACCTTCCACACTTTACAAAAGCTCTCCTGCGATCCTTGCAGAACTAGCACTCCTGAAAGAAAGGATATTGTGGAGGAGAGGTTCGCAGGCCAGCTTCTGTAAAGTTTGGAAGGCAGGAGACAAGAACAGAAGTAAAGCTGTGAGGACGGGGCGTGAGTCGTGTTTGGGTAGCTCAGTTGGTAGAGCAGTTGCCCGCAAAAAGCAAAGGTCCCAAGTTAAAGTCTCGGTCCGGCACACAGTTTTAATCTGCCAGGAAGTTTCAGGTGCCTGAAATATTAATGTAGGCCTGTGCTGAGATATAGCCACGCAAAACATGGGGTGCGAGCCCTCTCCATGAAAAACACGACCACACCGTAACACCACCGCCTCCGAATTTTACTGTTTGCACTACACACGCTAGCATATGACATTCACCGGGCATTCGCAGTACCCACACCGTGCCATCGGATCGCCACATTGTGCACAGTGATTCGTCACTCCACACAACGTTTTTCCACTGTTCAATCGTCCAATGTTTACGCTCCTTATATCAAGCGAGGCGTCGTATATATGGGAATTGTATGTATGTCCTAATCTCCTTTCCTCCCCTGTCCCTGTTCATCTCCCCCTTTCTTTGCCCATCACCTCCTCCCCCCTCAATCCAGCACCTCGTGCCCCCTTCCTTCCCGTTTTCTATTTCCTCCCACTCCTCTGTCCGAGTCTTCGCTCCTCTCTCTCACCTTGAGCCTTGTTTACTGTTACTTCAAATCCATATTCTGTAGTAGTATTTTAATCATTAACCAATAAGCCATAAATGAGCTTTCCCGTCAGCTAACAACGTTTCAGTATTGTGTGTCTAAACGTTTATTCAGTAACGTCATGTTCAGTAATAAGTAAAAACATGACGTAAATCTGAAAGGTACATTGAGATTTTTGGTAAAAATGTTTTCCCTTTATAAATATATATTAAAGATGTAAGTACCTAAAAACATGCTCGTATTAGAATTCATCGTTTCAGCAGTCTTTCAAAATTTAAAAACAGTCGCTCAAGAACTTTCGGAGATACTACTATTTTTCCCCGTTTTTAATTTGATAATTTCTTTAACTGTTTGGATAATGTTTCCATTATAGAACTTCTTTACGCTCCGTTGCTCAGACTATTTCGTAAGAAGTTAGATTTAGCTTCGATTTTATTATCTTTATTTTGACTTGAACTTTTAATATATTTGATTTTATAAATTACCAGCTTTATTGTTGATTTTTTATTATTTCTTTTCCTTTAGCTCTAGCTAGTTTTGCTTCATGTTTAGCTAAATACATGCTTGTACATGCTAGTGATCAGTAGTTTGAAGCGACAACAGAAAGTAGGTGGAAGTATCGTCACCTACGTTCTACGTAAAAGTTTAGGCAGCACGTTTCTCATCCGGTAATCACATCTGAGCGTTGTTTATTTGTTTGTGAGGAGATCGCTTCGTGCTTCGTGTAAAAATAAAAGCCTACCAACTTGTGTCGCGAATTCGGCAGTGGGAGACGCGTGACCAGTTTCGCGATGTTGCTCCATGTGAATATCTCATGTGAATAGGCAATCTGTGGATCCCGAAGGGCCACACTCAACTCCAAGCAGGATCTCAAAGGGTCCACGCGACTAGGGCCGGGGAGGACAGAAATATTGCTCACTCTCCAGGCCGCGCGGGTTTATGCAGCCATGCTACATATATTTGCAAATGGGTTTGTTTGCAACAAGAGGAGTGACACTGCGATGAGGTCTGAAGCACCACAGCATGATGAACACTGCTACAGCTCCCTTGATGAGGCACCATGTAGACAGTGGTGGGCCCAATGACAACACTGGGCAAAGGAGCAGCACCATTCGCCTTTTCAAGCGAGTCTCGGTTCAGTGTACAGAATCACGAGAGATATCCACATGTGAAGACCCTGAGTAGAATGAACGTTGCTAGATCGCTTTCTTCATTATTATACAAGCGCTGCCTCCGGCGTGACGATATGGGGTGCCATTCGGTTCACCACAGAATTACCTGTGGATCGCACAGCTGGTAACTTTGAACAATAGCTATTTTGTGGTCGTGTCCTATCCTCGACTCCTCCATGGCTTATCTTTCAACATGACAGCGCAAGACCACATGGTGGTCGTGCTGTTTTGCCCTAACTCGATACAGAGTGCAGTACACTGTTGCCTTGACCAGCAAGACCTCCAGAGCGCTCACACAGTGCAGAAATCTGGTCAAGGGTTGTCGAGGGACCGTCTCGTCACCAGTCGCCAGCTACCGTGACTGATTAACTGTAACAGTTGAAGCAACATGGTATGACGTAAACGCGTCTGTCATCCAAGCTCAGTTTGAGTCGAAGCACAGCCGCGTCAGAGCCGTTGTCGCTGCGAATTGTGGCAGCGCTGTTTGCTAAATTTCACACCATGCAAATCCATGATTCACCGACAACTTTTATTACGGCATTTTGCTACTACACATGTACAACTAACAGAATTTGGTGTTTACTATCTTTCTTAGTGTTGGAGCTTTAATGGCTGATAGTGCAGCAGGTGAAATTCTGAAGGTAAAAGGGTAAAATACAGGGAGCGAAAGGCTATTTATAATTTGTACAGAAACCAGATGACAGTTATAAGAGTCAAGGGACATGAAAGGGAAGCAGTGGTTGGGAAGGGAGTGAGACAGGATTGTAGCCTCTCCCCGATGTTATTCAGTCTGTATATTGAGCAAGCAGTAAAGGAAACAAAAGAAAAATTCGGAGTAGGGATTAAAATCCATGGAGAAGAAATAAAAACTTTGAGGTTCGCCGATGACATTTTAACTCTGTCAGAGACAGCAAAGAACTTGGAAGAGCAGTTGAAGGGAATGGACAGTGTCTTGAAACGAGGGTATAAGATGAACATCAACAAAAGCAAAACCAGGATAATGGAATGTAGTCGAATTAAGTCGGATGATGCTGAGGGAATTAGATTAGGAAATGAGACAGTAGTAAAGGAGTTTTGCTATTTGGGGAGCAAAATAACTGATGATGGTCGAAGTAGAGAGGATATAAAATGTAGATTGGCAATGGCAAGGAAAGCATTTCTGGAGAAGAGAAGTTTGTTAATATCGAGTATTGATTTAAGTGTCAGGAAGTCGTTTCTGAAAGTATGTGTATGGAGTGTAGCTATGTATGGAAGTGAAACATGGACGATAAATAGTTTAGACAAGAAGAGAATAGAAGCTTTCGAAATGTGGTGCTACAGAAGAATGCTGAAGATTAGATGGGTAGATCACATAACTAATGAGGAGATATTGAATAGAATTGAGGAGGTATTGAATAGAACTGAGGAGGAGTTTGTGGCACCACTTCGGTTGGTAGGGCATATTCTGAGGCATCAAGGGATCACCAATTTAGTATTGGAGGGCAGCGTGGAGAGTAAAAATCCTAGAGGGAGACCAAGAGATGAATACACTAAACAGATTCAGAAGGATGTAGGTTGCAGTAGGTACTGACAGATGAAGAACCTCAAACAGGATAGAGTTGCATGGAGAGCTGCATCAAACCAGTCTCTGGACTGAAGACCACAACAACAACAGTGCAGCAGCAGGAAAGGTTCCTCATTAGTATACGGCAGTACTCATGTTTGTTGCGCTATTTCCGCTGCTGAAAAATCAATGTGAGGATTCCTGAAGGTCATTATTTACGGCTTCGAAGGTGGCGGCGGACAGAGAGCATGCGATGGACGCGACTGCAGGCGGGCCGTCGATAGCCGTGCCGATATCTGCCTGTGTGGATATATATTGGTGGCGCGCACGAGAGCCACCCGCACGGATCCCTAGTCATGTGCCGATACGGGGAGACTGTCGCCTGGGAGGTGGAATTTACTACGGCAGCATGTGGCCAGCCTCTGCTTTTCTACTTCCGATACCTCCTTTACACACACGCCATCTGTTCTGCGACGTTCCTTTAAGATGAGGTGCTAGATCGGGAGGAGGCAATATATGCTGGATGCATGCACACGTGAAATCTGTCTGACATGTAGCGTTCAAATACAATTGGCCTTCCACACTGACTTTTTTTCCTTCCATCAAATGAGCATTCTTTGTTGTAAAACAATTTAATATAACCACCGAAGGCTGCCAAATTGTTTACACAAGATGATATTGATTGTAAAATAGTATATAATTTACTACATCTTTATCGTACTCCTCATGCCACCTAACGGTGTGCGGCACAGGGTACATCTGGTACCAATAACTGATTTTCCATACCCTGTTCCACTAGCGAATGGCGCGTGGGAAGACTGATTGTAGTTAAGCCTCTGTACTGGATCTAATTTTTCGAATTTTCTCGTCGTGGTCATTACGCGAGATGTATGTGGGAAGTAGTAATAAGTTGTCCGACTCTTCCCGGAAATTGCTTTCTCGAAATTTCGATAGTAGATCTCTCTGTGATGCACAAAGCCTCTTCTAACGACTGACAACTCAGTTTGTAGAGCATTTCGGTAACGATCTCGCGCCGACTAAACGACCTAGTACACTGCTGGCCATTAAAATTGATACACCATGAAGATTACGTGCTACAGACGCGAAATTTAACCGACAGGAAGAAGATGCTGTGATATGCAAATTATTAGCTTTTCAGAGCATTCACACGAGGTTGGCACCGGTGGCGACACCTACAACGTGCTAACGTGAGGAAAGTTTCCAACCGATTTCTCATACACGAACAGCAGTTGATCGGCGTTGCCTCCTCGTGTAAGGAGGAGAAATGCGTACCATCACGTTTCTGACTTTGATAAAGGTCGGATTCTAGCCTATCGCGATTGCTGTTTATCGTATCGCGACACTGCTGCTCACGTTGTTCGAGATCCAATGATTGTTAGCAGAATATGGAATCTGTGGGTTCACGAGGGTAATACGGAACGCCGTGCTGGATCCCAACGGCCTCGTATCACTAGCAGTCGAGATGACAGGCATCTTATCCGCATGGCTGTAACGGATCGAGCAGCCAGTTCTCGATCCCTGAGTCAACAGATGGGGACGTTTGCAAGACAACAACCATCTGCACGAACAGTTCGACGACATTAGCAGCAGCATGGACTAACAGCTCGGAGCCCATGGCTGCGGTTACCCTTGACGCTGCATCACAAACAGGAGCGTCTGCGATGGTGTACTCAACGACGAACCTGGGTGCATGAATGGCAAAACTTCATTTTTTCGAATGAATCCAGGTTCTGCTTACAGCATCATGATGGTCGCATCCGTGTTTGGCGACATCGCGGTGAACGCACATTGGAAGCGTGTATTCGTCATCGCCATACTGGCGTATCACCCGGCATGAAGGTATGGGGTGCCACTGGTTACACGTCTCTGTCACCTCTTGTTCGCATTGACGGCACTTTGAACAGTGGACGTTACATTTCAGATGTGTTACGACCCGTGGATCTACACTTCATCCGATCCCTGCGAAACCCTACATTTCAGCAGGATAATGCACGACCGCATGTTGCAGGCCCTGTACGAGCCTTTCTGGATACAGAAAATGTTAGACTGCTGCCCTGGCCAGCACATTCTCCCGATCTCTCACCAATTGAAAACGTCTGGTCAATGGTGGCCGAGCAACTACGCTTGATGAACTGTGGTATCAGTCTGGAACCGCGCGACCGCTACGGTCGCAGGTTCGAATCCTGCCTCGGGGATGGATGTGTGTGATGTCCTTAGGTTAATTAGGTTTAAGTAGTTCTAAGTTTTAGGGGACTGATGACCTCAGATGTTAAGTCCCATAGTACTTAGAGCCATTTTTGAACTGTGGTATCGTGTTGAAGCTGCATGGGCAGCTGTACCTGTACACGCCATCCAAGCTCTGATCAACGGCCAGGCGTATCAAGGCCCTTATTACAGCCAGAGGTGGCTGTTCTGGGTACTGATTTCTCAGGATCTGTGCACTGAAATTGCGTGAAAATGTAATCACGTGTCAGTTCTAGTATAATATATTTGTCCAATGAATACCCGTTTATCATCTGCATTTCTTGTTGGTGTAGCAATTTTAATGGCCAGTAGTGTATTTTAAGTAATGAAGATTCTATGTCTACAGTCTTATAGGTACTTAAACTTAGTGTAATTAATCATGAACAGCCAAAATTAATACACGTTGAAAGGTGGTCGCTTCGTTGCGAGCTCATTTCATACATCGCCGAAGTCGGGTGATGTTGGCACTCGAGTTATTAGATATGTTATAGTTCTAGAGTTCTCTATACAATATTCGAATAGTTCTGCAGAATTTCGCGACGCAAACGATAGTATTCAGGAAAATTTGGTCCTGTAAAAATTTGTCAATTTGCGAAAAAACTTAGGGTAATTTTGAATAGCTCCCAAGAGTGCGACAGTCAACTGCAATGACTTTTTTTGTTTTTTAGATAGTTTGTGAGATTATCGCAACAACGAGGGATGTACTTTCGCTACAGCTCCAAAGTTTTACAACAGTTTTGAGCATAGTTCTGGATAGTATCCCACGAATTCTGACGAAAATAAGTTAAATCCTTACTCGAAAACTGAAAACTTTCTCCTCAAGTAGCAGGATGGTCGAACCCTCAACTGGTTAGCCGTATGTGGAAGAATTACCTAGTGTTTAGTCGTCTAATTTAAGTCAGTTATTTAAATGAAACTGTGGTAGAGGTGGAGAGTTTGCGGCATTTTTGATGACCATGGCAACGAACATGTAATTTGCAATACGAATCACTCTAGAATCTAAGGTGCAAGGGAGATACTGTGGCAAGAATTCGCAGTCAGGGCGAGTAAGAACATTATGTTGAAAGGTGGCAAAATACAGTTTGACCACTCTGTCAGTCAGATTAACATTCATATTTTAGGTCATGATGTCCCTGTTCCCCAATACTACTGAGCCGTGCATGGCTCGTGTTCATCCCATTAATTGTTTGTCATCTTCTATTACGGTAGTGCCGCCTCGTTTTCTTATTCCATTTACTGGTGTCACTAACTTCCTGCCTTATTTGCCCGTAGTGGCAGCAGCAGCAGCAGCGC
The DNA here is from genome assembly GCF_023864275.1 of Schistocerca cancellata. Lineage (NCBI taxonomy): Eukaryota > Metazoa > Arthropoda > Insecta > Orthoptera > Acrididae > Schistocerca > Schistocerca cancellata. Next base: position 831,782,822 of record NC_064628.1, on the reverse strand, counting down.
GTATCGATAAGAACACTGTCGTACCCTCTCTGGAGCGACTGATAGTATTTCCGGGTCGTCATGTGTTGGGTAGCCAGTGAGGGGGAGACGCACCAGCAGTGCAGTCGCGACGGAGCAGCAGCCGCGGACGGGCCAGCAGTCCAGTCGGTCGGTTGGCGTGGAGCAGCAAGCAAGCCCCCGTCGCGTGGAGTCGGGCTGGAGCCGCTGGCGGCGTGCACGCGCGGTTGGAGCGTGAGGTGCTGCTTGACAGTGCTACGAAGTTCGTCGCCCACCGATCTTGGACATTAAAGTTGAGTTCCCACTTAACTTACTATCGAGCCTCAACTGTTTACATTTCTTCGCTTGATCCTGGTTGTCGCTTTTGGCACATTCCCACGAGCAACAACGTGTGTTTATTTAAGTCGGCTAAGATAACAGTCGGCTAAGATTCCAGTCGTCTTCCTGTAAAATTTAACGTAATTTATTCCCTGTTATGGAAGTTGACCAGCGGTATCTTCTGCCTTGTGGCCGTTGACCTTCAGGTTTCCTGCCCTGGTCGTTGACGTAATTTTAGGCGGTGTATTTTCCTTGTGTTGTTGCTGTCCAGTGCAGCACGTAGTTAGACAGCTGAGGGGGTGTTGGTCGCTGTGGGCGTCAATATTCTGTGTGTTGTGTATTGAAATCTTGTGGTCGTTTTGCTGGTTGCGTGGAGTGGAGTGGAACTGATTTCTGTCGGTTTCGTTGCCTCCAGATGAAATCGTTGGACAGGCTGCCTGTCGCACCGAAACGGGTGTTAGTGTTACAATGTCAGGCTAACCCTTGGAAACTTCTGAGCGCCGTTCCTTGTGTGTTATGTAGTAATTTCCCTGTTTGGATTATAGTTATTTGGTTGATGTGTGGCTTTCAGCCAGGTATCAATATCTCTTAAATTAATGTTCTTGTCTTGCCCTTAAGGCATGAGATTCTAATTCTTTATTTTATATGAAATGTTTTAAGATACGGCCTTCTACCTTTTAAAACAAACTTATTTCTAGGGCTTAAGCCGTTAAATTATTTGTTGGTGAGCGGCCTTCGCCGAGTTTCAATATCTCTTAAATTAATCTTCTTCTCTTCCCCTTAAGGCATAGGATTGTTATGCTTTTGAATGGGGCCTTCAGCCCAATTTGCATGAAATGTTTGAAGATAAGGCCTGCCTTTTGATTGAAACTCCTTATCTCTTAATATGCGACCTCCAGCCTAGTTCCATGAAAATTAAATTGCTAAGGCCTTCAGCCGGTTAGATTGGAGATTAGAAAATATTCTTGGGTGAAATCTCCAGAAGAACCTTGTATTTCAATTTTGCTTAAGCCTTGTGTCTTGGATTTTGAATGTGGCCTTCAGCCGATCTAAGGTTAATCAAAGGAGGTCGATTAAAGTTTTGAGTATTTTGCATCCTTGTTGTAATATTGTGTGTTGATAAAGTTTTTATGCTGAGTGCAACCGACAGGAACTCATTTTGGGCCCTTTGTTGTATAGGAAGTTTAACAGCCTTCTTTTACAGATTGGCAATGGTCGCCTGGAAAGATTGGATCCCTTCATGACTGTGGGACTGTGGTCCCATCTCGGTAGACGTTTTTTTGACGAAACGGGGCCATGCTTACCGTGGGAACGATTCCTCCCTAGTCTAAAAATCTTTTTTCACGTAAGAGGGGTGCTGAGTCGCTGATTGCCTCCCTTCAAGATATGCTCCCTGGTGCTGTGTCTGGACCGGCTACTACGCCAGCAGAACTGTGAAGAGTGAAGATTCATTGGAGGACAGTTCGATTTGTTTGTACAACGCAGTTTCCTTCTGCTAATTTGTCTTCCGTACGAGACTTTGTGGAAAGTGATTGTGATTCTTTGCCGCCTTCGTCTTCTGGTCCGCCCCTGGTGGAGAACTTCAAGTCTTTTCCTAGTGGGTGAGACTTGTCTGCGACATGTGGTGGACCAAGTGCCAGTGGCAGTTTCCAACTGTACCGACAGTGGAACTGCATACCATCTCTGTTACGAGGGTGAACTTAATCGCCCGGAGTCAGCCGTCTGACGTTAGACAATTCCAGTACCCTCCGTAGTGCCTGTGAGTGAAATTGGTTGGCTAGACCATCGATAGGCTGCACCTCACACTAAAATCTGGCGGGATTTCAGGGCACTGATAGATAAGTTCCCGCGGTCTTATAATCGCAACGCCCAGTTTTCGTGGACGCGTCAAAATTTTACATCTGCCGCCGGGATCCGCCATTCGCCCACAGCGTACCGTTTCCTGCTGTCGCCTGACTCAAGCTGAAAGGATGAAGTATTGCTGCACTGGCGTAGGGTTGTTAAATGACATTCACAGCTCCCTGTTCTCCGTGAACCGTATTTTCTGGTGTACCTGGTCGTAACTGATTCCATTTGAATAGAATTTGGCCCCACAGTGGATTCATGTAAACGAAATCTGATTGTAAGGGATTAATTCAGGGGGGAACTTATAGTTTCCACCCCCAAATGAATGCTTTGCCAATCAAGCACCATTCCTTTCCTGATTTATGTTTGTCTTTTTTTTGTAAGTTTAATCCACTCGATTGTAGTTGTAAAATGACGAATTTGTCATTTTTGCAAACTTAAATACGCCGCTGTTCTCATTCATACTCCCCTAACCAATTACTGTTTTTATTTTATTGACGTGATACATGGATACATCAGCAATGTAGAATGCAATCTTACTAAATTAGTCAATTTTACGATTAATTTGAGTTCTGAAAGGGACCACAGACTAAGACAACAAAAGTGCCACGAGTAAATTCACTAATTTCATATATAAAAATTAATGGTGTAACTCACGATTTGAAGATTGTTGAGAAGATAATTTTTTTCTATACGTGAAGATAACAACATCTAGCACCACTTGGACATATGATGAAGCAAGCGACCTCTTGCAATGTTATCTTCGAAGTACGTGTAACTGAAAAGAATCTCCAAGACTTTCCAACTTGCCCGATATTCTTCCCACAGAGTACAGTCACTATAAAAGCGGTGTGTTTTATGTTTCGTAGGAGGGATACTGAATCGATAGCGCCCAAGCAGACTACATGTTCTCAGTTGAGATAAGGTTCCGGGTATGACAGCTGACAGCGTTGCTTGAGATGAGTGATGCAGAGTACGGGTCTGTCGGCCCCTAACAAACCGCGAGGCCATCAGATAAGAAGCGCCCCGGTTGTGTGCCGACCTTGTGATGGAGCAGCTTTGGCAGGAGGAAGCAGCCGTAATGAAGCCACTGGCAGCCAGGCCGGCCGTCTGTACCTGTCCGTGACGAAAACATTATCGTCTTTCCATAAGTTTCACAGTACAAGACATCCTCCAGAAAATATTAAACCTAAGTTAATGGATTATACTAATCTTGTTTAACTCCCCAGTTCGAGCTTTCTTTCATTATTGATTTACTTTACAAGTTCTTAGGACATACAGATGCTTTTAGATTCTAAAATACACAGTCGTGCAAGGACTGGGTGACTCTGTCTAACATGATAAATGGGAAGAATATTCATTTTCCCTTACATTTTTTAGTCCCAAGGCTCTTTTTTTGCGCCCAACATAACGCATCTCATGTGATTGATTCACGAAAATGAACCCCCTACAGCCGTCCTTACGATGTCATTCATCGTATGGCTATTAATTTCGGCTCTTTTAGTGCACTATCTTCAGGCCTTATCTAATGCTGAGGGGCTAACACCATCCGTGTACATGATACGTCAATGGCCAACATCTGTAACTGGTTTTCGTCGACTACCTGTAACCGAAATGATGATTCTGCAACCATCAACGATCAATAAGTTGATGGAGACACAACGTCGCACTTACAGGTAATCTGCAGAAATCAGATTTAGATGTTGGCCACTGATGCATCGTGTTTACGGATGGTGTTAACCTCGCAGCATTAGCGCTTAGATGGTGCACTGAAGCACCAAAATTGGTAGCCATACAATGAATGACATAAGGACGGCTGTAGGTGTGTCATTTTGTTACACAAGTGAACGGCCGAAGTCTCTCAGACTTCCAATGCCAAGGATGGGCATACAAATACTTAATGTGATTGAGGTTGTCTGGGATGGTAGCTTTACATGCAACAGAACTTAGCTTTGTAGATCTAAAATTTCGTTAAACAAATACTGGAACTGAAATGCAGCAGGAAGGACTCCTGCGACGTCGCAAATACAACGAGACTAAATTTTGCAATTTATTATTTCATAATGCGTGTCTTGGGTATCACGTCTTTCGCAAGTACAATAAATTTCGCTTGGGCGTGTTTCAGTTTATTTCAGAGCATCCTCTTGTCATGTAAGTGAATTGTAAGTACAATTTAAAGTTTTACGGAGATTAGAAAATAAGATTACTTTTGGTTTTGCAGAACAGCATTTTTCCGTCTTCTTATATCGCTCCCACGTTCACTGCAGCATATACTGGCTAAAGAGTAGAGAAACGTCATCTCGTTCATTCGAATAGTGTCTACTGTCGTTTAAAACCAACTTTGTCAACCTACCAAAAATCTGGCACGAACGTTAAAAACGATCATGAAAGAGTAACTGTGAAGACAAAACATTTTCTTTGAATGTGACAAGTATACTGAATTTATGCAATGAGTGGATTATAGGCCTGACAGTGCATGTATCATTGCCCGTAATGAGAATGTGTCAGTCAGCTGATACTACAATAGCAATACGTCTGAAGTTAAATTAGATCAGTGTGAAAATAACAGACATCTCTAGTAAGAAAGAAATCAATGGCAAGCAAAACAGCTTATTAGTTATGACAGATTGGTTACTGAAAACAATCACTACAGGAAGAGGAGCAGCATCACTAGGAGTTACGACAACGTCAAGACGTAAATTTTCCAGTGACGCAATAAATCACAAGTCTACGGAACAACAGAGACGTAATGACTACTAATGGAAGGCGATGTCTGTGAATATCACTGAGGAAACAAGGCTGGGCGTGCGGTGGGGTACTGTCCTGGGATGTTTCACGTTGGTTGGTTGTTGGAGTTAAAGGTACTGAACTGCGATGTCACCAGTACTTTTATCTTATATGTATCTAACTAGGAACAATTCTCAGAAGAAGCATATAAAAGGCAAATCCTGGGAAGGGTAATTGTACGTAAGATACAATAAGACAGAGATAAAATCCAGGAGAAGTAAGAGGGGAGGAGAGGGGGTAACGTGGGCGAGACGCTCTGCCCAGAACGCCGCTGGATGTCCCCAAAGCCAGGTATGCAGTGGGAGATGTACAATCTGTAGCCTAGCAGCACCACCTCACCAACCGCTCTCTCGAGAAAACGAGCAGGATGGACAAGATGACAAAAGTTTCGGAAATATAAAACATTAAAAACGGCAAAGAATAAAGAGAATATAAGGGTAGGAAGGGTAGGGGCCGGGCCGGGCCAAGGAGTTGGCAAGTTTATTCCCTGAGATCCAACATCTTCAGGAGTCTAAACAAAAACGACTGGTCATCCAGTTCGATGAAGGTCAGAAAGAAGATCTTCGACAGTTGTGACTAATGGGTAACTAGGATAGCACTGATCTACAGCCTGGAGGCTGCTCAGGGAGTCGTTGCAGATTAGAAGTATCTTGTGGTGCAAGAACGAGCATGGCTAAGGGCTCGTTTGATGGCCGCCATTAAGCAGATAATGTAATTCACTGCACCTTTTATTTGTGTATATAAACTGGTTCGTCCATCGACCATTGATCTGTCAGTGAATATCACTCCTGAATCCAAAACTGCAGTGAGGGCAGCCAGGAACATGAGGCAGAACACCATGGGTTTTGTTTGGTTTTGTTTTGCTTTGCTTTAGGGCGCAGAAAATAACTGGAGTCATACGCGCCCAAGTCAAAAGTATAGAACACGAAGACACCTAAAAACAGGCACGTGGAAAAAGGGGCTAAAAAAATAATATACTGAAACGGACGCCCGAAACTAAAAATTAAATGGTAAAGTAAAACACGGTCGACAGCCCGCTAAAACGACCGGTAACTCAGACAGCAGACCCAAGCGGGAACGTAAACGGTTAAAACATGGGCATTCCATCAGAAAGTGGCGGAGAGTTGAAACTTGGGCGCAATGTGTACAAATTGGTGGGGTAGCGCCATTTATCAAATAACGATGGCTAATAAGGCAGCAAACACCATGTGGTCAACTGTATCTTTCAGTCCAAAGGGTAAATCGAGAGATCCCAGATTTAGGTACACACTTGGAGGCATACGTAATTGCTCCCTCACAAGAGGTGGCAGTGGGGGGAAATTTTATTTCAGAGCAGCGACACTATAGTCGAACTGCAATTTTAACCCCAGTTCTGGGTCTCTTATCGGAGGTAGATCTCCCTACTAGGAGAAAGGACCGTACTTTGGATGCTGCGAATGTGTATAATATAACAGAGTAGCTGTTGGCAACTGATCTGTAGCGGAGGGAACACCGGCCTCTGCAGGCTGTTCACAGGGCTAATTGCATGTCTGACCCCCACAGTGGTGAATCGGATCCAGTGACCACAATATTGAGGGGCCATGCCGAACAATACGCCAGACTTCCTAGTCAAGATGGGACAGGATCAAGAGTTTGTAGAGCTGCAGAAGGGCTGTGCAGCCTGTACCCCAGGTCTTGTTACTGAGGCAGCAAAATGTATTAATATATAGCCAGCAACTTTGCTTAAGCTGACGAAGATGGGGAAGTCATGTCAACTGGGTACTGAAGAACAGTCCCAAACAACGGTTAGTTTACCACACAGAGTAATTGGTCGTCGAGGTAAAGTTCTGGTTGTGGATGAACAATATGATGGCTACAGAAGTGCATTACTCAACTGTTGGTGGCTGAGAACAAACCTCATGGGTTACAGAACAAACCTCATGGGTTACAGTCCATGACTGCACCTCTTGAATAGTGCCCTGCAGTCGGTGTTGCGCGCGTGCACACACACACACACACACACACACACACACACACACACACACACACACACACACACACACACCAGCGGAGCAATACTAAAAGCAAAAGTCGTCAGCATACAAGAAAGGTGATACTAAAGACCCCACAATTGCTGCTGGATAGTTGATGGCAACTAGAAAGAGAGAGACTTAATAAAGAGCCCTGCAGAAACCTATTCTCTTGGTTAAGGGGGGCATGGGAAGCACGAACTTTAACTTGGAAAGTATGAAGCAACAAGAAGTTCCGGACAAAAATATGAAGTGGTCCCCAGAAACCAAACTCATGAAAGGTAGCGAGAACATGGTGTCGCCCTGTGATATCATAAGCCTTTTGTAGATCAAAGAGGACAGCAATAATGTGTTTATGTCAATCAAAAGCTCTCCAGTTGCAGACTCCAGGTAAAACAAATTATCAATAGCCTTGGCGAATACTGTCCTGGGACAGAGCCAGAAGACCCTGAGACTCAAGGAGCCAACAAAGCTCCGCTGGCTCACCATGTGTTCGAGAAACATACAGAGAACATTTGTGAGACTAAATGGGCGATAGCTGTCAATCTCTAGGGGATACTTGGCTAGTTTCAGTACCAGGATGATGGTGCTTTCTCGTCACTGAAATGGGAACTCACCCTTGCTCCAGAATATGGTTGATGATGGTGAAGAGATGACACAGTCCACTGGCAGTTGTTTGAGCATTTGGGTATGGATGCGGTCTGACACTGGGGCTGTTTCAGGGCAAAGTGCTGAAGGGTTCCCACTCTCAGAATAGAGCATTATAGGGTTCAAGGTGACCTGTAGTGGAAGATAAGTGCAATCTGCTGTTTTCAAACACAAAAGGCAGGTTGATAATGGTAAGATCAGAGCAAAATGTTTGGCTATGCCATCTGAGTACGGCCAAGTACATCTGCAGAGGACTGGTATTTGCAGGAGCATCTGATCTTCACGTAAAAACCTATGAAGGAGGCATATGTGGTCAAATGGTTGAAACAAACCATTCCCAGCATTTTTGCTTTTGTCGTCTTTTTAAGTGGTGGATCTGGGCACAAAGTCCATTAAGGCAATGACGTGCTCGATTGATGGATGCCACTTATGGCGTTTAAGAGCCCGCCTGCAATCTCTAATGGCCTCTGCAATTTCCAAGGTCCATCAAGATACTATCTTCTTTCGGAGGGATCCCAAAGAATATGGCATCCCTAAGTGGGCTGCTGACAGAATGGCTACTGTTGGACTCTGGACAGTCATATCAATGCTTCTATGTAGCAGGGAGCTCAGAACGACAGTGCAGTTGAAAGAAACCCCATCAACATTGTTGAGAGCCCATCCAGATGGGTGCCTAGGGCAGTGATGATGAGGGAAGGCCAAAGATCGGGAGGTGGTCACTACCACGCAGGTCATTGTGGACCCTCCAGTGGATGGTTGGCAGAAGAGTAGGTCTGCAAATTGAAAAAGCAATGGCCAAGTAAGTTCCTTGTTCCACACTGATGTGTGTGAAGGTCTCAGTATACAACAGACAGAGGTCGAGACCTGCCAGCAAGTTTTCAATGTCTCTACCATGGCCAGTGATCATAGTTCCACCCCACAGAGATTTACGGCCATTAAGTCTCCCAAAATTAGGAGATGTGGGGGAGGGGCTGAGAAACCAATAAACACAATATGTTCTGAGGTTCTCCGCCATCCGGAGGGAGATAAATATTTCAGATGATAAAAGTCTTGAATGCCCTTACCTGAACAGCCACAGCCTCCAAAGTTGTATGAAGAGGCTCAAGTTAGCTACATACAGCCCAAACATACGTGCAATCTCCACCCAATGCCGGATCATAATCGACATGATTCTTAAAATACCTTGGTAGCCATGAAGGGCAGGGGTCTTGTTCCTGGAAACCAAGTTTCCTAAGGGAAAATACAGAAAGCAGGGGAGGAGCTTAAGAGGTTTCTTAGCTCAGTCTCATGGTGGAAAAAACTGCTACAATTCCACTGGAGGACCGTGCTGTCTGTATAATGCAGGTTGTGAAGGTAGTAGATTATGTCCCGGAGTCAGGGTGATTTTATTGACACTCACAGGATCTGAGAATCGTTTTATGGTGCGACATGGAGCCTCAGGTATCCCCAGGTTCATAGTCAAGGCCACAGAGGCAGAACATGTGAGATCCAATTGTGTGGGGGCCAAAGAAACTTTATATTGCAAGACGTCTTTTCATCTTTCTTCTCCTTAGTGAGTCTGGATGACGTTCCTGAATTAGTTCCAGAGACTGAAGAACGTGAAGCTGTATGACCAGCAGCTTGTGGCTCCGTAAGTCACTGGCTTGTATCCAGTTTCACTTCAGCAAAAACCTTGAGTATTCCAAGACACCCCCTTCCTGCTGTGAGAAGCTGGATGAGGATGATGGATCTCTGCTGGAGGATGGGGTTCCACGTGCCTGGCGAGCTGGGATCCATTGCTACCAAAGTGAGTGTGGGGTAAGCAGCAGGAGGAGAGCCCCTAACCATCAGAAGGGGAAGGCGTGGTCGAGTAGCCTTGAAGGCTCGCTGTAGGATGCATAATGTGGAAGAGTACCATAGCCAGAGAGGGCGACATCATAGCTGTAGTGTATGACATTGTCATGCATGCAGGATGTAGACACTTTTTCTTGGTCCCTTGATACGTCTGTCTAGAGGCTTATATTGTTGTATTTTTTCTCTCTGAAATGGTGATCTTCACAGTTGATGGAGACGGGAGGAGCAGCACAAGGAACATTCACTTGCAATGGTCATGCACAATCTCTATAGACAGGGCTTATCCCATCATCTTGTCACAAGCCATCAAGACCTGTGATTGGGCAAGGGACACTTTTAATCAAAACTGAGCTACTCTTAATTTTGGAGATGACTGCAACGTCTCCGAACTTGTCTTTTACAGTTTCTATTAAGAGTAAAGGCTTTATGGGCAAAAACCCCTTCTGTCCTTGTACAAACCAGATTAGTGCTACATTACTTCCATGGCATAGGCAAGGAAGGAAACATTTTGAGGCTGTATCTCTCTGCATTGAACTAGTTCTTTCCTTTTGAAGAGAGTGCTTGGGCTGCATGATCGCCAGTGGGAGAAAACTTCATTTGCGTGATATGCAAGTCATCCATCACGGTGCCATCCATCCTAAGTGGGGCTCTCCCAATGGTCGCCATACAATACCAGCAACAGCTGCATAGCCAGTAATCCATTGCTTGGAGTCTCTGCCCCAGTCACGATGGACACATACTGCTTAGCATACAAGTGGGGGTTTCAGCTCACGCACTAGCAGTGCAATTGCTGCATGGTAAGGGACTTTACGGTTCTCCCTCCCCCCCTCCCCCCCCCCCCCTCTCACACAGGAACGGTCGCGCGGTTCCAGACTGTAGCGCCTAGAACCACTTGGCCACAATTTGTGTTTGTCATGATGCATAATTTATGATCGCAAATTAAGTTATGTTAGGGATAACACCGTAAATTGGTTTCGAGATCTCATATCGTCAAAACGGAGTGCGACCTCTATATTGAATTAAACAATTTTGGTCCAGGAGCCCAACAATTAGGTCTGTTCGACCTTTAAACTCGTACATGGTCTGAGATCAGGCCGGCGTGAACTACAGCCAGTTATAGTGAGTTATATATGCCCACATTAGTACGAAAGTACATGTTAGTGAAATATTGTTTATTAAAATTAATTACTGTTTTGACAGATTAGTTTGTTGAATTTAGAATCCAAATATGCAGTTCTTTTCTGCATTAGCATTGACACTTTATTTGTATTTATTTGGAATTTTCTTCTTTTACTTATTTGTGTTTTAATTAGTGTAGCTTTTTTAACGTTATTGAAACTGAAGTTTTAGGTTACATTTAGATTCTAATGGGTCGTTATAAGATACGATTTGTCGGTATTCCTCAGACCTTCAAAAAATGTGTGTGAAATCTTTAACTGCTAAGGTCACCAGTCCCTAAGCTTACACACTACTTAACCTAAATTAACCTAAGGACGAATACACACACCAATGCTCGAGGGAGGACTCAAACCTCCGCCAGGACCAGCCGCACAGTCTATGGCTGCAGCGCCTAGACCGCTCGGCTAATCCCGCGCGGCCCTCAGACCTTCAGTGACGCATTTAAGTTAGTTTGTAAGAAGCAATTTATTACTATCAAATTACTAGCTGTATCCGGCCACACTTTGCCGTGGTTCAATCTGCTTAAATCAAAAAGAAAGAAACGAGAAAGCACACAGACAATATATACCCTAAGTGATCAAAAATATACCAACAACCTGGCTGAAAATGATTTACAAGTTCGTGGCGCCCTCCATTGCTAATTCTGGAATTCAGTATGTTATTGGCCCTCCCTTAGCCTTGATGACAGCTTCCACTCTCGCAGGCATACGTTCAATCAGGCACTGGAAGGTTTCTTGGGGAATGGCAGCCCATTCTTCACGGAGTGCTGCACTGAGGAGAGGTATCGATGTCGCTCGGCGAGGCCTGACACGAAGTCGGCGTTCCAAAACATCCCAAAGGTGTTCTATAGGATTCAGGTCAGGACACTGTGCAGGCCAGTGCATTACAGGGATGTTACTGTCGTGTAACCACTCCGCCACAGGCAGTGCATTATGAACAGGTGCTCGATCGTGTTGAAAGATGCAATCGCCATCCCCGAATTGCACTTCAACAGAGGGAAGCGAGAAGGTGCTTGAAATCCAGAATGAGATTTTCACTCTGCAGCGTAATGTGCGTTGAAATGTAACATCCTAGCAGATTAAAACTGTGTGCCGGACCGAGACTCGAACTTTGGACCTTTGCCTTTCGCGGGCAAGTGCTCTACCAAGTAAGCTACCCAAGCATGACTCACGCCCCGTCCTCACAGCTTTACTTCTGCCAGTATCTTGTCTCCTACCTTCCACACTTTACAAAAGCTCTCCTGCGATCCTTGCAGAACTAGCACTCCTGAAAGAAAGGATATTGTGGAGGAGAGGTTCGCAGGCCAGCTTCTGTAAAGTTTGGAAGGCAGGAGAAAAGAACAGAAGTAAAGCTGTGAGGACGGGGCGTGAGTCGTGTTTGGGTAGCTCAGTTGGTAGAGCAGTTGCCCGCAAAAAGCAAAGGTCCCAAGTTAAAGTCTCGGTCCGGCACACAGTTTTAATCTGCCAGGAAGTTTCAGGTGCCTGAAATATTAATGTAGGCCTGTGCTGAGATATAGCCACGCAAAACATGGGGTGCGAGCCCTCTCCATGAAAAACACGACCACACCGTAACACCACCGCCTCCGAATTTTACTGTTTGCACTACACACGCTAGCATATGACATTCACCGGGCATTCGCAGTACCCACACCGTGCCATCGGATCGCCACATTGTGCACAGTGATTCGTCACTCCACACAACGTTTTTCCACTGTTCAATCGTCCAATGTTTACGCTCCTTATATCAAGCGAGGCGTCGTATATATGGGAATTGTATGTATGTCCTAATCTCCTTTCCTCCCCTGTCCCTGTTCATCTCCCCCTTTCTTTGCCCATCACCTCCTCCCCCCTCAATCCAGCACCTCGTGCCCCCTTCCTTCCCGTTTTCTATTTCCTCCCACTCCTCTGTCCGAGTCTTCGCTCCTCTCTCTCACCTTGAGCCTTGTTTACTGTTACTTCAAATCCATATTCTGTAGTAGTATTTTAATCATTAACCAATAAGCCATAAATGAGCTTTCCCGTCAGCTAACAACGTTTCAGTATTGTGTGTCTAAACGTTTATTCAGTAACGTCATGTTCAGTAATAAGTAAAAACATGATTTAAATCTGAAAGGTACATTGAGATTTTTGGTAAAAATGTTTTCCCTTTATAAATATATATTAAAGATGTAAGTACCTAAAAACATGCTCGTATTAGAATTCATCGTTTCAGCAGTCTTTCAAAATTTAAAAACAGTCGCTCAAGAACTTTCGGAGATACTACTATTTTTCCCCGTTTTTAATTTGATAATTTCTTTAACTGTTTGGATAATGTTTCCATTATAGAACTTCTTTACGCTCCGTTGCTCAGACTATTTCGTAAGAAGTTAGATTTAGCTTCGATTTTATTATCTTTATTTTGACTTGAACTTTTAATATATTTGATTTTATAAATTACCAGCTTTATTGTTGATTTTTTATTATTTCTTTTCCTTTAGCTCTAGCTAGTTTTGCTTCATGTTTAGCTAAATACATGCTTGTACATGCTAGTGATCAGTAGTTTGAAGCGACAACAGAAAGTAGGTGGAAGTATCGTCACCTACGTTCTACGTAAAAGTTTAGGCAGCACGTTTCTCATCCGGTAATCACATCTGAGCGTTGTTTATTTGTTTGTGAGGAGATCGCTTCGTGCTTCGTGTAAAAATAAAAGCCTACCAACTTGTGTCGCGAATTCGGCAGTGGGAGACGCGTGACCAGTTTCGCGATGTTGCTCCATGTGAATATCTCATGTGAATAGGCAATCTGTGGATCCCGAAGGGCCACACTCAACTCCAAGCAGGATCTCAAAGGGTCCACGCGACTAGGGCCGGGGAGGACAGAAATATTGCTCACTCTCCAGGCCGCGCGGGTTTATGCAGCCATGCTACATATATTTGCAAATGGGTTTGTTTGCAACAAGAGGAGTGACACTGCGATGAGGTCTGAAGCACCACAGCATGATGAACACTGCTACAGCTCCCTTGATGAGGCACCATGTAGACAGTGGTGGGCCCAATGACAACACTGGGCAAAGGAGCAGCACCATTCGCCTTTTCAAGCGAGTCTCGGTTCAGTGTACAGAATCACGAGAGATATCCACATGTGAAGACCCTGAGTAGAATGAACGTTGCTAGATCGCTTTCTTCATTATTATACAAGCGCTGCCTCCGGCGTGACGATATGGGGTGCCATTCGGTTCACCACAGAATTACCTGTGGATCGCACAGCTGGTAACTTTGAACAATAGCTATTTTGTGGTCGTGTCCTATCCTCGACTCCTCCATGGCTTATCTTTCAACATGACAGCGCAAGACCACATGGTGGTCGTGCTGTTTTGCCCTAACTCGATACAGAGTGCAGTACACTGTTGCCTTGACCAGCAAGACCTCCAGAGCGCTCACACAGTGCAGAAATCTGGTCAAGGGTTGTCGAGGGACCGTCTCGTCACCAGTCGCCAGCTACCGTGACTGATTAACTGTAACAGTTGAAGCAACATGGTATGACGTAAACGCGTCTGTCATCCAAGCTCAGTTTGAGTCGAAGCACAGCCGCGTCAGAGCCGTTGTCGCTGCGAATTGTGGCAGCGCTGTTTGCTAAATTTCACACCATGCAAATCCATGATTCACCGACAACTTTTATTACGGCATTTTGCTACTACACATGTACAACTAACAGAATTTGGTGTTTACTATCTTTCTTAGTGTTGGAGCTTTAATGGCTGATAGTGCAGCAGGTGAAATTCTGAAGGTAAAAGGGTAAAATACAGGGAGCGAAAGGCTATTTATAATTTGTACAGAAACCAGATGACAGTTATAAGAGTCAAGGGACATGAAAGGGAAGCAGTGGTTGGGAAGGGAGTGAGACAGGATTGTAGCCTCTCCCCGATGTTATTCAGTCTGTATATTGAGCAAGCAGTAAAGGAAACAAAAGAAAAATTCGGAGTAGGGATTAAAATCCATGGAGAAGAAATAAAAACTTTGAGGTTCGCCGATGACATTTTAACTCTGTCAGAGACAGCAAAGAACTTGGAAGAGCAGTTGAAGGGAATGGACAGTGTCTTGAAACGAGGGTATAAGATGAACATCAACAAAAGCAAAACCAGGATAATGGAATGTAGTCGAATTAAGTCGGATGATGCTGAGGGAATTAGATTAGGAAATGAGACAGTAGTAAAGGAGTTTTGCTATTTGGGGAGCAAAATAACTGATGATGGTCGAAGTAGAGAGGATATAAAATGTAGATTGGCAATGGCAAGGAAAGCATTTCTGGAGAAGAGAAGTTTGTTAATATCGAGTATTGATTTAAGTGTCAGGAAGTCGTTTCTGAAAGTATGTGTATGGAGTGTAGCTATGTATGGAAGTGAAACATGGACGATAAATAGTTTAGACAAGAAGAGAATAGAAGCTTTCGAAATGTGGTGCTACAGAAGAATGCTGAAGATTAGATGGGTAGATCACATAACTAATGAGGAGATATTGAATAGAATTGAGGAGGTATTGAATAGAACTGAGGAGGAGTTTGTGGCACCACTTCGGTTGGTAGGGCATATTCTGAGGCATCAAGGGATCACCAATTTAGTATTGGAGGGCAGCGTGGAGAGTAAAAATCCTAGAGGGAGACCAAGAGATGAATACACTAAACAGATTCAGAAGGATGTAGGTTGCAGTAGGTACTGACAGATGAAGAACCTCAAACAGGATAGAGTTGCATGGAGAGCTGCATCAAACCAGTCTCTGGACTGAAGACCACAACAACAACAGTGCAGCAGCAGGAAAGGTTCCTCATTAGTATACGGCAGTACTCATGTTTGTTGCGCTATTTCCGCTGCTGAAAAATCAATGTGAGGATTCCTGAAGGTCATTATTTACGGCTTCGAAGGTGGCGGCGGACAGAGAGCATGCGATGGACGCGACTGCAGGCGGGCCGTCGATAGCCGTGCCGATATCTGCCTGTGTGGATATATATTGGTGGCGCGCACGAGAGCCACCCGCACGGATCCCTAGTCATGTGCCGATACGGGGAGACTGTCGCCTGGGAGGTGGAATTTACTACGGCAGCATGTGGCCAGCCTCTGCTTTTCTACTTCCGATACCTCCTTTACACACACGCCATCTGTTCTGCGACGTTCCTTTAAGATGAGGTGCTAGATCGGGAGGAGGCAATATATGCTGGATGCATGCACACGTGAAATCTGTCTGACATGTAGCGTTCAAATACAATTGGCCTTCCACACTGACTTTTTTTCCTTCCATCAAATGAGCATTCTTTGTTGTAAAACAATTTAATATAACCACCGAAGGCTGCCAAATTGTTTACACAAGATGATATTGATTGTAAAATAGTATATAATTTACTACATCTTTATCGTACTCCTCATGCCACCTAACGGTGTGCGGCACAGGGTACATCTGGTACCAATAACTGATTTTCCATACCCTGTTCCACTAGCGAATGGCGCGTGGGAAGACTGATTGTAGTTAAGCCTCTGTACTGGATCTAATTTTTCGAATTTTCTCGTCGTGGTCATTACGCGAGATGTATGTGGGAAGTAGTAATAAGTTGTCCGACTCTTCCCGGAAATTGCTTTCTCGAAATTTCGATAGTAGATCTCTCTGTGATGCACAAAGCCTCTTCTAACGACTGACAACTCAGTTTGTAGAGCATTTCGGTAACGATCTCGCGCCGACTAAACGACCTAGTACACTGCTGGCCATTAAAATTGATACACCATGAAGATTACGTGCTACAGACGCGAAATTTAACCGACAGGAAGAAGATGCTGTGATATGCAAATTATTAGCTTTTCAGAGCATTCACACGAGGTTGGCACCGGTGGCGACACCTACAACGTGCTAACGTGAGGAAAGTTTCCAACCGATTTCTCATACACGAACAGCAGTTGATCGGCGTTGCCTCCTCGTGTAAGGAGGAGAAATGCGTACCATCACGTTTCTGACTTTGATAAAGGTCGGATTCTAGCCTATCGCGATTGCTGTTTATCGTATCGCGACACTGCTGCTCACGTTGTTCGAGATCCAATGATTGTTAGCAGAATATGGAATCTGTGGGTTCACGAGGGTAATACGGAACGCCGTGCTGGATCCCAACGGCCTCGTATCACTAGCAGTCGAGATGACAGGCATCTTATCCGCATGGCTGTAACGGATCGAGCAGCCAGTTCTCGATCCCTGAGTCAACAGATGGGGACGTTTGCAAGACAACAACCATCTGCACGAACAGTTCGACGACATTAGCAGCAGCATGGACTAACAGCTCGGAGCCCATGGCTGCGGTTACCCTTGACGCTGCATCACAAACAGGAGCGTCTGCGATGGTGTACTCAACGACGAACCTGGGTGCATGAATGGCAAAACTTCATTTTTTCGAATGAATCCAGGTTCTGCTTACAGCATCATGATGGTCGCATCCGTGTTTGGCGACATCGCGGTGAACGCACATTGGAAGCGTGTATTCGTCATCGCCATACTGGCGTATCACCCGGCATGAAGGTATGGGGTGCCACTGGTTACACGTCTCTGTCACCTCTTGTTCGCATTGACGGCACTTTGAACAGTGGACGTTACATTTCAGATGTGTTACGACCCGTGGATCTACACTTCATCCGATCCCTGCGAAACCCTACATTTCAGCAGGATAATGCACGACCGCATGTTGCAGGCCCTGTACGAGCCTTTCTGGATACAGAAAATGTTAGACTGCTGCCCTGGCCAGCACATTCTCCCGATCTCTCACCAATTGAAAACGTCTGGTCAATGGTGGCCGAGCAACTACGCTTGATGAACTGTGGTATCAGTCTGGAACCGCGCGACCGCTACGGTCGCAGGTTCGAATCCTGCCTCGGGGATGGATGTGTGTGATGTCCTTAGGTTAATTAGGTTTAAGTAGTTCTAAGTTTTAGGGGACTGATGACCTCAGATGTTAAGTCCCATAGTACTTAGAGCCATTTTTGAACTGTGGTATCGTGTTGAAGCTGCATGGGCAGCTGTACCTGTACACGCCATCCAAGCTCTGATCAACGGCCAGGCGTATCAAGGCCCTTATTACAGCCAGAGGTGGCTGTTCTGGGTACTGATTTCTCAGGATCTGTGCACTGAAATTGCGTGAAAATGTAATCACGTGTCAGTTCTAGTATAATATATTTGTCCAATGAATACCCGTTTATCATCTGCATTTCTTGTTGGTGTAGCAATTTTAATGGCCAGTAGTGTATTTTAAGTAATGAAGATTCTATGTCTACAGTCTTATAGGTACTTAAACTTAGTGTAATTAATCATGAACAGCCAAAATTAATACACGTTGAAAGGTGGTCGCTTCGTTGCGAGCTCATTTCATACATCGCCGAAGTCGGGTGATGTTGGCACTCGAGTTATTAGATATGTTATAGTTCTAGAGTTCTCTATACAATATTCGAATAGTTCTGCAGAATTTCGCGACGCAAACGATAGTATTCAGGAAAATTTGGTCCTGTAAAAATTTGTCAATTTGCGAAAAAACTTAGGGTAATTTTGAATAGCTCCCAAGAGTGCGACAGTCAACTGCAATGACTTTTTTTGTTTTTTAGATAGTTTGTGAGATTATCGCAACAACGAGGGATGTACTTTCGCTACAGCTCCAAAGTTTTACAACAGTTTTGAGCATAGTTCTGGATAGTATCCCACGAATTCTGACGAAAATAAGTTAAATCCTTACTCGAAAACTGAAAACTTTCTCCTCAAGTAGCAGGATGGTCGAACCCTCAACTGGTTAGCCGTATGTGGAAGAATTACCTAGTGTTTAGTCGTCTAATTTAAGTCAGTTATTTAAATGAAACTGTGGTAGAGGTGGAGAGTTTGCGGCATTTTTGATGACCATGGCAACGAACATGTAATTTGCAATACGAATCACTCTAGAATCTAAGGTGCAAGGGAGATACTGTGGCAAGAATTCGCAGTCAGGGCGAGTAAGAACATTATGTTGAAAGGTGGCAAAATACAGTTTGACCACTCTGTCAGTCAGATTAACATTCATATTTTAGGTCATGATGTCCCTGTTCCCCAATACTACTGAGCCGTGCATGGCTCGTGTTCATCCCATTAATTGTTTGTCATCTTCTATTACGGTAGTGCCGCCTCGTTTTCTTATTCCATTTACTGGTGTCACTAACTTCCTGCCTTATTTGCCCGTAGTGGCAGCAGCAGCAGCAGCGCGTATCGATAAGAACACTGTCGTACCCTCTCTGGAGCGACTGATAGTATTTCCGGGTCGTCATGTGTTGGGTAGCCAGTGAGGGGGAGACGCACCAGCAGTGCAGTCGCGACGGAGCAGCAGCCGCGGACGGGCCAGCAGTCCAGTCGGTCGGTTGGCGTGGAGCAGCAAGCAAGCCCCCGTCGCGTGGAGTCGGGCTGGAGCCGCTGGCGGCGTGCACGCGCGGTTGGAGCGTGAGGTGCTGCTTGACAGTGCTACGAAGTTCGTCGCCCACCGATCTTGGACATTAAAGTTGAGTTCCCACTTAACTTACTATCGAGCCTCAACTGTTTACATTTCTTCGCTTGATCCTGGTTGTCGCTTTTGGCACATTCCCACGAGCAACAACGTGTGTTTATTTAAGTCGGCTAAGATAACAGTCGGCTAAGATTCCAGTCGTCTTCCTGTAAAATTTAACGTAATTTATTCCCTGTTATGGAAGTTGACCAGCGGTATCTTCTGCCTTGTGGCCGTTGACCTTCAGGTTTCCTGCCCTGGTCGTTGACGTAATTTTAGGCGGTGTATTTTCCTTGTGTTGTTGCTGTCCAGTGCAGCACGTAGTTAGACAGCTGAGGGGGTGTTGGTCGCTGTGGGCGTCAATATTCTGTGTGTTGTGTATTGAAATCTTGTGGTCGTTTTGCTGGTTGCGTGGAGTGGAGTGGAACTGATTTCTGTCGGTTTCGTTGCCTCCAGATGAAATCGTTGGACAGGCTGCCTGTCGCACCGAAACGGGTGTTAGTGTTACAATGTCAGGCTAACCCTTGGAAACTTCTGAGCGCCGTTCCTTGTGTGTTATGTAGTAATTTCCCTGTTTGGATTATAGTTATTTGGTTGATGTGTGGCTTTCAGCCAGGTATCAATATCTCTTAAATTAATGTTCTTGTCTTGCCCTTAAGGCATGAGATTCTAATTCTTTATTTTATATGAAATGTTTTAAGATACGGCCTTCTACCTTTTAAAACAAACTTATTTCTAGGGCTTAAGCCGTTAAATTATTTGTTGGTGAGCGGCCTTCGCCGAGTTTCAATATCTCTTAAATTAATCTTCTTCTCTTCCCCTTAAGGCATAGGATTGTTATGCTTTTGAATGGGGCCTTCAGCCCAATTTGCATGAAATGTTTGAAGATAAGGCCTGCCTTTTGATTGAAACTCCTTATCTCTTAATATGCGACCTCCAGCCTAGTTCCATGAAAATTAAATTGCTAAGGCCTTCAGCCGGTTAGATTGGAGATTAGAAAATATTCTTGGGTGAAATCTCCAGAAGAACCTTGTATTTCAATTTTGCTTAAGCCTTGTGTCTTGGATTTTGAATGTGGCCTTCAGCCGATCTAAGGTTAATCAAAGGAGGTCGATTAAAGTTTTGAGTATTTTGCATCCTTGTTGTAATATTGTGTGTTGATAAAGTTTTTATGCTGAGTGCAACCGACAGGAACTCATTTTGGGCCCTTTGTTGTATAGGAAGTTTAACAGCCTTCTTTTACAGATTGGCAATGGTCGCCTGGAAAGATTGGATCCCTTCATGACTGTGGGACTGTGGTCCCATCTCGGTAGACGTTTTTTTGACGAAACGGGGCCATGCTTACCGTGGGAACGATTCCTCCCTAGTCTAAAAATCTTTTTTCACGTAAGAGGGGTGCTGAGTCGCTGATTGCCTCCCTTCAAGATATGCTCCCTGGTGCTGTGTCTGGACCGGCTACTACGCCAGCAGAACTGTGAAGAGTGAAGATTCATTGGAGGACAGTTCGATTTGTTTGTACAACGCAGTTTCCTTCTGCTAATTTGTCTTCCGTACGAGACTTTGTGGAAAGTGATTGTGATTCTTTGCCGCCTTCGTCTTCTGGTCCGCCCCTGGTGGAGAACTTCAAGTCTTTTCCTAGTGGGTGAGACTTGTCTGCGACATGTGGTGGACCAAGTGCCAGTGGCAGTTTCCAACTGTACCGACAGTGGAACTGCATACCATCTCTGTTACGAGGGTGAACTTAATCGCCCGGAGTCAGCCGTCTGACGTTAGACAATTCCAGTACCCTCCGTAGTGCCTGTGAGTGAAATTGGTTGGCTAGACCATCGATAGGCTGCACCTCACACTAAAATCTGGCGGGATTTCAGGGCACTGATAGATAAGTTCCCGCGGTCTTATAATCGCAACGCCCAGTTTTCGTGGACGCGTCAAAATTTTACATCTGCCGCCGGGATCCGCCATTCGCCCACAGCGTACCGTTTCCTGCTGTCGCCTGACTCAAGCTGAAAGGATGAAGTATTGCTGCACTGGCGTAGGGTTGTTAAATGACATTCACAGCTCCCTGTTCTCCGTGAACCGTATTTTCTGGTGTACCTGGTCGTAACTGATTCCATTTGAATAGAATTTGGCCCCACAGTGGATTCATGTAAACGAAATCTGATTGTAAGGGATTAATTCAGGGGGGAACTTATAGTTTCCACCCCCAAATGAATGCTTTGCCAATCAAGCACCATTCCTTTCCTGATTTATGTTTGTCTTTTTTTTGTAAGTTTAATCCACTCGATTGTAGTTGTAAAATGACGAATTTGTCATTTTTGCAAACTTAAATACGCCGCTGTTCTCATTCATACTCCCCTAACCAATTACTGTTTTTATTTTATTGACGTGATACATGGATACATCAGCAATGTAGAATGCAATCTTACTAAATTAGTCAATTTTACGATTAATTTGAGTTCTGAAAGGGACCACAGACTAAGACAACAAAAGTGCCACGAGTAAATTCACTAATTTCATATATAAAAATTAATGGTGTAACTCACGATTTGAAGATTGTTGAGAAGATAATTTTTTTCTATACGTGAAGATAACAACATCTAGCACCACTTGGACATATGATGAAGCAAGCGACCTCTTGCAATGTTATCTTCGAAGTACGTGTAACTGAAAAGAATCTCCAAGACTTTCCAACTTGCCCGATATTCTTCCCACAGAGTACAGTCACTATAAAAGCGGTGTGTTTTATGTTTCGTAGGAGGGATACTGAATCGATAGCGCCCAAGCAGACTACATGTTCTCAGTTGAGATAAGGTTCCGGGTATGACAGCTGACAGCGTTGCTTGAGATGAGTGATGCAGAGTACGGGTCTGTCGGCCCCTAACAAACCGCGAGGCCATCAGATAAGAAGCGCCCCGGTTGTGTGCCGACCTTGTGATGGAGCAGCTTTGGCAGGAGGAAGCAGCCGTAATGAAGCCACTGGCAGCCAGGCCGGCCGTCTGTACCTGTCCGTGACGAAAACATTATCGTCTTTCCATAAGTTTCACAGTACAAGACATCCTCCAGAAAATATTAAACCTAAGTTAATGGATTATACTAATCTTGTTTAACTCCCCAGTTCGAGCTTTCTTTCATTATTGATTTACTTTACAAGTTCTTAGGACATACAGATAAGCAGGCATGAAAGACTAAATGCGACAGTAATCACAGCCCAGATGAAAGCCAAAGGAAAATACATGAGCGTGCGGTTGACGACTAGTGAGGAGAAACGGATGGATAGTGTAACAGCTTCGATAGCAGCAAGCTGACTCATTAAAATGTAGGAAAAATAGGAGCACTGTACACAATGCGTAAGTCGTTGGTCAACTAGACGTTTAATTACACTGCTGAGCATTGCAACTGCAACAAAATTAAAGCTGCATGCAACAAACGTCAAACTGGTATGAACTGTACTACTTTTTTCGGATCTGCAGACCGTTACAATTTGAGCACGACCCCAAAAAGTAGGTAGAAATAATGCCATCTACATTCTGTATACTGGGTGGTTATAATTAAAGTACAGATACTCACTAAGGTCTAGTGTGAGCTGTAATCATCATATAGCAGCGGGACTTGGTAGATAGTCTTAAAAAAAAGCATTAATGCGGAAAAAAATTGTACCAATTTTGGCCACAGGTGCAAACTGGCGCTGTGAATGCCAGACACACAGAAATGTTGCCGTATGTAATGGATTAGGAACAGTACACGGACAGAAAACGTCGAACAAATGAGAAAGGAATGATGTTGATTTTATTATTAACCGCCGCTTACACTAGTTGTTTAATGTGAACACTGGAGGCGTCAACAAGATGCTGTACAGCGCCAGATTTACAACTGGTGACCAAAATTGGAACAATTTTTTTCTACAATAAATCTGATCTGCATTAACGCATTAACATGTCCAGCAAGTTTCGCTGCCCTACGATAATTACAGTGCACACTAAATCTCCGTGAGTAGCTGCATTTTAATTATAACAACCCGGTATAAGGAAAGATAAAAGCAGTTTTGTCATATAGAAATCGCATTTCAGTATCTGTTATTTCCGAGAAGATAGTGCTATGTTTCGTGCAAGGTGGAGGGGAGTCTACATGCACGTCTCTGAAATCGGCTGCGTCTGGGTCATGGCCTGTCAACATTATAATTCATCATCCCGCGATTTTGCTGCTCGCGTTGGTCGAGCACCAACGACTCATGCGAGAAGGGACTCTGAGGTCGAATGTGTCAATGAAGTAGTGCAGGGTGTTAACGGCCCCACTCGACTAGCGCCTGAGAGCACAGCCGTGGTGTTAGCTTGACTACGCAGGATCGTACAGAATTGTCACACGCCTGGAGTCAGGAAATCGGCGTTTTTGTAGCAAAACAAGTGTCCATACGGACATTGCCGCAAGGTCTGGAGCACCATGGACTATCAGCATGGTGACCACTGTTATTGCTGCTCCCTCTAACAGAAAGAGTAAGACTTCATGGTCAGTCGTTGTAGCCAAGGTGGCTGTTCAATATCCTAAATTTTGCTCCATGTATACTGTCAAATCACCTATGAATGTAATCACGTATTCTTCCAACAACAAGCAAAATTTCGTTATTTGCTACACTTTATGGTGTTACAACTTTCATGACCAGCAGTGTACATACAAGCCTTCAGAGATGATGCAGACATCAGAACAGCGATTGGTAAAAAAATTTAACAATTTAGTACAGCATTTCTCTCAAACTGTAACTGTTTCACAGTTTAGGCAACCAACAGGAAAATATTACATCCATCTTAATCTGTAATACTAATCATCTTAAACTTCCCTAACTCAAACTCCCTTTCATTATGAACTGACGCTGTCAATTTGTCAGAGAAACGGTGAGCTACATGGAAACAACAGTACCAGGGCGCTATGCTTTACCGAGTGTGAAATTACTTTTATTTCTTCTGTACAGGAATAATTTTGGGTCACGTTTTTTAAGGCAACTACTTGGTGTTTACCAAGATGGAGGTGACCGTTAGAGAAGCTCCTTTGTGCGGGGGTGGTCACCAGGAGCACGGAGATTCATTCCTAGGATATAGCTGGCGGTTAGGACCAGTCATTTAATGGAAACCTAACAGATCTAGGGAGTTCCTTCAGAACTTTGTGGCAAAACAGACATAGCTATTTGCAGAATGGCCGTTTAGGATGACGGCAGAAAATAGTGCCTACTATTAGAGTCTACAGTTTCGTTGCTGGCATGGAGTTCTTAAGTAGGACCCAAAATGGTTGCTCAGCCTCACTTTCGTCGGTGCCCTGGAGCAGCCAACACACAGCGCCCGTGACCAACGCACGAGACATCGCTGATACCTGCCATTGCTAGCATCTCTCTCTCTCTCTCTCTCTCTCTCTCTCTCTCTCTCTCTCTCTCTCTCTCTCTCATCTTTATAGGGGCTTCGCTGATTACACTTTTGTAACTTTTATTTTAAAATGTGTTTGGTAAAACGAACTTTATACTGAACGCTAGTTCACTCTTTCCTCCATATTTCAGTGCTTCATACTCTTTTTCCGTTGTGTAAATGATGCAATTAAGTAGTCTAATTTGGGTCTTCCCATTATTATAACTGTGATATTGCCATTCCTGTTCGCCTACATTCTTACGATTAGCCCCTGTTAACGTTCGAACTGACTTCTTTACTCAGAGTTGCAAGTAGGATCGAGTCAGGTGCTTCTAAGGCAACAGGGTATGGTGTCACCTTCATTGGGTTTCATTTGTTAGCGGAAGCGGTGGGGAAGCGAGATGTAACAGTAGATTTACACGAGCAGCAACATTGCATTTTGAAAAGAAATTTTTGTTGTTGTCAAACTCCAGATGTGCCTGAAATTACTAACATGTGTATCGAAATATGATTGTAATAACCGACCGCTAATCGCGTAACAAAACGACGTAGCGGCTGCCGGTGCCGATGGGTAACTTGCCGCAATTTCCGAGGGCGAAATTACACCCGTTAACTTCGCATTTAGCTGCCAGCTGCAGAAGGCAGCACGCAACCTGCTTGCAAGTTCGTAACGCAGTATGGCGCCTTATGACGTCACTTGCCCCGTATCTGTAACTTCGTTATTTCGTTGTTGTGCGAGTTTGCCGACGTAACCGCACTGCAAAGCGAATCTGGCGGCGTCTCAGGGACACAAAGAAGTTACGTACCTGGTCGTGGAAAAAGAAGTAACGACAAAGCGTACAGACCAAACAACCAAACTCACTTTCCTTCGTTTCAATAATACCTGTAGAATGCGCGCCGTTGTTGTCTTCTGAAGAAATTCTCACTAAGGTTTCAAAAGAATTTGTGAAATTGAACGAATTTTTCTTGCCGTCGTCTTCAGCCTGCAGAATGTTTTGATGCAGCTCTCATCGCTGTCTGTCCTGCGCAAGCCTCTTTGTGTGTGTGTGTGTGTGTGTGTGTGTGTGTGTGTGTGTGTGTGTGTGTGTGTGTAACTACTACATACATTTGAACCTGCATAATGTACTCAAGACTGTATCCCTTAACGGTTTTTACAGCCTCCCTTTCATCCTTCCGTTGCCAAATTCACAACTTCTTGAGGCCTCATGGTGTTTCCTACAAATGCACCCCTTCTTTTAATCACGTTGTGCCCAAAATTCTTTTTTCCGATTCCATTCTAGTTATTCCAGCCACCCATGTAATCTTCAGCATTCTTCTGTTGCACACATTAAAAGATTCTAGTCTTCTTGTCTCAACTGTTTATCGTCTACGTTCGACTTTCGCACAAGCCTATACTCAAGACAAATACCTTCAGAAGAGTTCCTAATATTTAAATGATATTTACTTTCTACTTCTTCCATCATCAGCCACTTCGCTTCCGTAATATCAAAATTCCTTTTATTTAGTGTCTCATACACTAATATAATTCCCTCAACATCGCCTAATTCAATTTGACTACATTCCGTTACTTTTATTTTTATGTTATTAAAATCTCTTTTCAAGACACTGTCGATTCCATTTAAATGCTCTTCCAAGCCTTTGCCGTCCCTATGTATTGCTGTTGACAGGGCTCTGTCAAAGTTTATTTCTTCTCCGTACCAGATTTTTCCTTCACTACTTGCACTACGTCCAAGATGAATAACGGCGAGGAGAGAATACACCATTGTCACAGTCCCTTCTTAACTACGCTTCCCTTTGATCTCCTTTATCTCTTACCAATGCGTCTGGATTCAGTTTTAGATAACCGTTCACCTCATGTTTTAATCCAGCTATATTCAGAATTTCAAGGAGTGAATTCCGATCAACGCAGCGCTAACGTATATCTCACGTACTGCAAACAATTACGGTCAAGGGAAGTATTGTTCACAAAAGGACACTGTGTTTATTGAAAATACTTCTTTCTGCCGTCGGCATGATGCGCTGATTCACAAGTTAAGACTGTGGCTATTTACCGCAACAAAGGACATGTCAGAAAAGACCATAAATACAGACACAGGTCTCACGGTGTAAGTAGTAAAGGAAAGTCACGCCTGGGCGCGCACGAACTGGTAGCTTAACTTCGAGGAAAGGATCAAGAGAGAGCTTAATGGGAGCAGTTACTACGAGCCACTAGCAAGAAAAGTTTTACATTAGCGACGTCACCGTTGAGACCCTCGAGAAGATGCACCAGCAAGGATAAAGAATAACATGAAGATGATTTAGATGTTAAACTTTAATCAGACTGGAATCCATACGATCCCGGTGTGCGCAGCGATCGTCGAGTTCAGACAGTGGAGGGAAGAACAGCAACCGATCGCGAAATCCGCCGCTTTACTACAGCGGATCTAGATTTCAACTGTCACATGATCATCTTCAGTGCATATAACATTGAAGGTGAGTATACAATAGTTAAAACTTTGTTCAGTAAGAAGTCAGGTGCAAGATTCGTGCGTGGCACAAAGCCGACGGATGGTTGCTAAAAACCTGCAGACCACAAAAACGTACGGCTGGGGCACTGAGATACATAGTTTATGGATGCGGAGCCCACTTACGTTTACTGACGACATCGACGAGGGATACTCTCAAAACGTCTTTACACGAAGTGTTGAAAAATTGCATACGGGGTATATTCTAAAAATACGAAGGTTGCTACACTAAAACGGCATAAACTAAGACGGTCATTCTTAATAACTGCCGTGAAATCAGAGGAACTGCGCCATCAACACTATAACAGTTTCTCGTATTCGGAATAAATTTGAAGCAGATTACCGTCCATGACGTTCATATGTAAATATTTTGACACCAATAACAATTACAATTTCTGTGGACATCACTGAGGTGTTGCCGCATTTAACATCTTTCGTATGTGTGTACATGCGGAAATGGTATTATCCGAGTGCGACGAACCCTGATGGCTACAAAGCTGAACTTAAACATTCTAAGAGTGTATTGTATTTAGTGCGAAGACGACCCGGATCAGACAGTATTATGACTGGTGTCAATGGATTTGTTACGGTGTTCAGAAGTTGCAATGCCTTAGACATTCTTACCCGCTAACTAAAGAATACTGTAAAGCGCTATCATTAATCACACCTATGTAAAGACATGTTCATGTGGACAACGAAGTGCAAACATGAATGCTTTAAGTGAATGTGGCCTGTTCCAGTGTGCTTCGATGGGCCCATTAGACTTAAAGGTACAGTATCTGATCAACTTCATCTTGTGGTCCGTCAGACATCTATTTTTCTGCAATTCAAAGGTCTTTGGGGATGAAAGATTTCACCTGCCGTAAGGTGGCGTTCCGTCACACTACCATGAGCATTCTGGTGTGGTAGCACCTAGCAAGAGAACAAACTATGTGGCGATACATGAGCTCTTCTGAGATTGCATGAATTGCAGGTTCCCTGATTGCAAACGAACAACGCAGTATATGAAAAATCGTAACTCCACGTTAACTAAAACAGAGTTTTCACCCTCCCCCAATCTACATGCCTAGTGGACGCCCAAAAGTAGCTGCGTAGCCTACCTTCAGTCCCTTAGGACTCTCGTTATCGTGTGTGTCTGTACGGATCCATTTTTGAAATGCTCATCAAAGGCGGGTAAGTGGGTGGCATCGAGTGTGTTGCCAAACTGGATGGTCTCAGCAGACTAAAAAAGCGTAAGCACTCTTTGTTGCTTCAAAGCACGTTCAGATTTCTTCGAATGGTTTTGAAAGACCCCTAGTGGTTCCACCCCGTACACGAGCGCAAACCCTGTTTCGCACTGCTCTCCAAAGGCGTGCAATCACGCTCCGTGGGGTTGCTGGATATCAGTGTCCTTAGAGAGGGGTTGAATCGTCCGAACGAGCGGGGGTGGGGGTCAGCCGTGTCAAAGGTTATCAGGAACGTTGTTCTGTTTTTTAATTTACTGCGGACTGTCTTTTTAGACCGCGAAATGTGTTTCATTGACGCCCTTTATGCTACTTCCTGGTGTCTTCCTGTATCGATTCTGAACGGCGGTGTGGCTGGTATATTTTCCACGGACGATAGAAAACTTCGTGATTTTGACACTAGGCGTCGTGGTTCTGACTTCTATCGCAGAGACGGCAAAAGAAAGGATGAAATGTGGGTAACAGTGGGTGTGACGACCTTCCCATCGTCTGACACGTCCACGGTGGTGCTGCATAGAAATGTAGTTAAAATTTGGTACCAAAATATCAACTCTCCGTACACCTCACATGAACTTCTGAGCTCTCGCCTTTTTTTTTTTTCGCACGTGTTCAAAGCGTTGCCGAATCTGAAGGTAACGTCCCAAATGGCGACGCTCTTTCAACATTAAAGAGGTATGTTGTAGGCCCCTTTGAGCGAAATTTCAAAGGGCAGCAGCAGCAACAGAGACGTTTTTGGCACTTTATCCATCCTCAAAAAAATGGCTCTGAGCACTATGGGACTCAACTGCTGTGGTCATAAGTCCCCTAGAACTAAGAACTACTTAAACCTAACTAACCTAAAGACATCACACACATCCATGCCCGAGGCAGGATTCGAACCTGCGACCGTAGCGGTCGTGCGGTTCCAGACTGTAGCGCCTTTAACCGCTCGGCCACTCCGGCCGGCTATCCATCCTCAGCATCTGTAGTTTTATGTATCGAAAGTCAGCGACCAGTTGTACGAAATAAATTTTATTTCCGTAACCGGTTTCAGGCATTTAGTGCCTTTCCTCAGAGATTTCAGTAAGTTTCCCGCCCCTTGATGTATTTCGCACTTTGTGTTTGCTGACAAGTTCCCTACTACCTTCATCATGGGTCTGGAAACTGTAACTGGACCTTCTGAGGAAGGGTAGCAAGTGCCTGAAACCGGATAAGGAAGTAAAATTTATTTTCTACAACTTGTTGCTGATTATTTCATACGCTCAGCGATCTTATAGGATTAGAAATTCCTAATACTGCTGCGAAGTAGCCTGTTTAGTAGCTAACGGAGCACATGTGCAGATAAAGTACTGTTCACCCACCGCTACAAGAAGTGCAATCTGTGTTAACAAATCGCCTGCACGCAGACTGCTTGCTTCACATCGCTGTATGGTGGGTTGAGGCAGTGCCAGGGGCGCCAAGCTTCGCACACAGCAGGCAGCCGCGGAGCGTGCTTGGCGGCTGTGAGCTGTTAAACGCCGGCCACGGAAATAGCCGGGAACCTGCTGCTAGCTGCTGCTGCAGGAGGCGGCCCCTCCCGCGGGGTGAGCGATCGTGGCGAGCAGTTACTGGCGGCAAGTTTGGCCATTACGTGGCCGGGTCACGGCCGGTGCAAAATGCGGAGAATGCGAGGAACGCCAGGAATGCGACTCGGCCGACAACTCGTGTTGCCCGAGTTTCTTTCTGGAGAGGTTGCTGACTAATTAAAGAAAGGCGCTCTGCTCTACAAAATAGCGGCGAATTCTTCCGTGACAACTTCAGCATAGATCCGGCGCAGTCTTACAGAAAGAATTATTCATACCTTCCGACACTAAAAACATGTTCGTTTTTTTTTTTTTTGCTAAAAATTCATCAAATGAAACACTGTTCCTGTTTTAAAATCAGTAGCACAATTTAGTCCGATAATGCTATGCACAAAGTAAATTAAATTTTCTAAGTAAAAGTTCTGGTTTTTTTACCGTGTAATGTATACCCGCTTTATGTTTCCTGTTTAGTTAAATCACCTTGCTTGATTCGTATCTTCCACCGAAGTGAAGCAATGTGGAACGTGACCAATACCTGT
Organism: Schistocerca cancellata; assembly: GCF_023864275.1. NCBI lineage: Eukaryota > Metazoa > Arthropoda > Insecta > Orthoptera > Acrididae > Schistocerca > Schistocerca cancellata. Next base: position 831,752,514 of record NC_064628.1, on the reverse strand, counting down.
ATGGTACCCCATGGGCTGTTGGCTACTTTACCTTTACGGCAAAAGAGAAGAGTGGTGATGGTGTGAAGTCCCTGATCACTTGTCTTTGTGCCAATGTTCTGCATGAAATTGCAAACTTCACCGCAGTGTGTTGTGAAGTGAGGGAAAGTGACACTGCTGGTGATGATCCGTCCGTCGGAGGGGGCCATTAAACCCTTGCAGCCCCCACTGGAGAAGTAGGCCATGTGCCGGCACCTGGTTCGACCCTTTCACTTCTCTCATCTTCGAGCACAAATATGACACCATACTGGAGAAACCCATTGCAGTCACCTATACTTTAACATACAAGCCTTATTCTTCGCGAAGGAAAGATTCCAATGCGCACGATGGAAAGAATCTTTCAAATGACGCCGATGAACCTACCCTCCGGTGTCTTCCAGCAAACAATGCCATTCGACTTTAATTTGTTGCCATTCAAACTTTCAGAAATCTAGTTCTCGTCGAACACGTCGTTCACAGTACGCTGCTAGGCTAGGGAGACAACGCAATCAATGAAAGTTTATTGGGAGAATTCAGGACGAATTACGGTCAGGTCGACACTCAGTCGTCAATGTAAACGGAATCGTTACATGTAACTTTACAGACTACTGATGACCCATTGAAAATGACAGTTTCTTCACATCAAGATAGTGGATGAGTCCCGTAGGTAAAGAAAATGAACTATAATAATAATAATAAACGTAGAGGTTATTCTGTATCTGTCGTCGATAGGCGAAGACGTTTTGATGGCAAAAACCATTGACAACATAGGTTTAACGCCTTCGCCGCAAGACACCCACACAGGGAACTACGAAAACGGAAACACAAAGGGCCACAACGTACGTAGAGTTCAGTTTTTTCTCCGCCACTACCGCAGAAGTACGCTTGGACTCTGCCGAGTTCATCATCTCGTCTGCTGTACTGCCACAATACCGTCCGTAGTGGCCAAAATAGCGAAGCACTCCGAGGACACTGTCGGATCACACATGACTTCCCACAAGTACACACCACCGGCGCGTATGTAAATGATTAGAGTTGCAATTCTCTGTGACGGGTACCGTTAAGGCTTAAAGTCAAGCGCCGGCACGCCAGTCGGGAACGATAGAAAAAGAGATGGCTGTGAGAAGACGTCAGCCAATCGCAGGCTGACCGACCCCTCTCCAGGACGACAACGCGACAACGCGACAACTGTGGCCACTATGTGAAGAGTACACGAACGCCGCGACCGACTGGTGACGTCCCTGTTCAATAGCACCTTCAAGAATAGGCACCTTTATAGCAGCGTCAGCTTTACTCAATTCACTTGTACTATCTATGTAGCGCAGACTTTAGATTGTCTATACTCAAGAAGATTGCTTATTTTGTGTGTCACCCTTTGCTTGCGATGCATGTGTGTAATTGCAAAAGTTAAGAACTTTAATTTTTAATTTGTAGTAAAACTCATTAATACGCTTTGTTTGAATGTTTGTCTCGCGAACCGAGTATCCAGGCTTTCTAGACACCATAGGTACAGCGGTAACCAGCAAGCGTTAGTGCTGGTCGTGTTTAGTGTTGTTACCCGGCCTGATAGAGTAAGGATCAGCGAACGATGTCACATGTGATGATTGCAAAAGGAAGTCTGCCGACTCGTGTGAAGCGGAGTTATCAGTATCTAACAGAGGTTGAAAGGGGCCTTATTGGGGGGTGGGGGGGGGGGACGGGGGGGGGGGTTCATTTGGCGAGATAGTCGAATTGTGCTGTATCCAGTTTGTGGGGTACTCTGATGTGGCAGTGGACCAACGTTGGACTACAGTGCTTTATGGCAATGTGGCGCAGGCATACTCTTCGTCAAGGTTCCTGTCGACCACGCCTATCCACCACGTGGGAAGATCGCCGTATTGTTCATCAGCAACATCGTAACCCTTTACATCCTTGCCTGCCATCCGTTAAAAAGTAACTGACACACTGCATATCTGTGTAATCCCTCACCACAGGTCGGAGAACAGCGCCGGCTGGATTACGGAATTATTATCCCATACTTAGGCTGCCGTTAACAGTACAACACAAGTAGTGGTGTTTGGAGGGGTGTCGTAGCCTGAATTTATGGACTGCTGAGTAACGCTGCCGTACTGCGTTCAGCGATGACTTGAGTTTCTGCAATACACGTAATAACGGTGGTCTGCTTGTGGCGGCAACCTGTTCGACTGTTGTGCCATTTTTCAATAGGATAATACTCGTCCACACATGGCTGCAAGAACTGTGTGCGTAATGTTGAGCTACTCCCGCAACCAACAAGACCCCACAGACCACTCCCCGATGGAACACGTATAGGAGCAGCTCGATCGTAAACTGCGTCCCCGTCGTATTGTCGAAGATACCAAGCATCAGTTAAAACAGCTGTGGGACAGCTTGCCTCAGGAGAGGCTTGACTGTTTATGACACCCTTCCCAACCGAATCATTGCATGCATAGAGGCCAGAGAGGGTGCAATTTCATACTGTTAAGTGGACTCACACTGTCACGCCCTTTGTAAATTTGACTATTTTGTGTTCACATATCTTCACAACTCGTGAAGTTTATTTCGTTTCCTTCTCCTCCTCTATGTGCTTCACTGCCGCGCGAAGTGGTCACGCGGTTTGGGGCGCCATCTCGCGGACTGCGCGGTCCCTCCCGCTGGAGGTTCGAGTCCTCCCTCGGGAGTGTGTGTAGGTCTAGGGACTGATGACCGCAGCAGTTCGGTCCCTTAGGAATTCACACAGCTGAACATTTTTTGATTCACTTTTCCTCAGCTACCTTATTTGCTCTGTATATCTCTTCTATCGTGTTTATGTTGTGCAGAAATCTTTGCACTTGCTTACGTTATTGGCAAGTGCCGCTGATTGCGTCCTGCCACAGACGCTGAACTACTGCAGCTTCATGCGTCATCTCTTTCTACTTCGTTTATTTTCTTGTTCACATTTATGTTTCACGCATGCACGGACAGGGCTGATTTGAGTCTCATTAATATTTTATGTCCATTAAATACTGTAACCGTAAAATTGAGTATTTCTGCAGATTAAAGCGTTTACAAATCTGTGGTCGGAAGATATAACGTTATCTGTAACTGAGATGGTCCAGATGAAACAGGAAGACTTGTTTGAAAGTTCCGCCGCCGCAGTCAAAGAAGGATGTTCTCCAAAGCTTCTATAGCTATTGTCCTCAATGCGTTCATGCCCTTACTATGTGTGATCAAATTTTGTTGTTCCATTTCGATCCTAAGTACAGCAGGAAGTTACCTGAATGGAGACGTTTCGGTTACTCACAGAAGCCGGCTGTTTCCAGGTAAAGCAATGGAAAAAAAAGAGACGAACTCACAGAACGTGTAATGCTCTTAGACTTTCTAGAAACGGCGAACTATTTTCATACACGGTCAATTTTCGTCTTTTGACAAGTTGTAGCGAATCTTACTAACGAGGATGACAGTTACTAGCTGATTAAATCAGACTGCAGGATCACATGTCAGACTTTACTCTGACCATCTCTAATGGAGAATAGTTCTGCCATACAGTTAGGCTTGTACGGACGATTGCAGACTCGCGGGCGCGGGAAATTTTGTAGATTAGTGAGCGCTTCCTGTGTCTCTAAATGTCGTGTGGTGGCCGAACTTTAGAGTCTTAGCATAAAATGTCAACAAGAGGAACAATGATCGACCAAATGAATATTGATACCACTGGAAATGTGTAATGGACTGCATAGGGTGGCAAAGTATCTCTTTGACATTTGTTGAACTGTTACTGCTCAATTTAATAGAAACAAAGTCAGTAAGTCTTGATTAACCAGTTTAGTTCTCTGAAACATTCCACTGAGTAGTATTTAAGAGGCTGCGACCTTTGACTTATGGAAAGGTTGAAGTTGGAGTCCAACCTTTGTTGTTTTGGAGAGACAGTTTCAATCTGCCAAGAGGTTTCAAATCAGCGCAATATGAGAACTCATTCTAGTATCTAACAATATTATCGGTAGAACAAAAGCGTTAAGTTTTTGGTTTTCATTATTTAGGGGAAGTTCGAAGATAAATTGCAGGTGTGATTCTTGTTGCACATGCCAGAGAGCGAGTGTGTCAGATTTGGATGGGTGCTGAGACAGCCTGGTGGTTAAAGTGGCTGCTCGCCATGAGCAGGAAACTAACGCTTTTAAAGCCTTTTAAATCTAATTTCCAATTTAGAAAACGGTCACCAACCACTTAATTCCGTACGTTAACGGGACTTCTCGAGGATTTCTCACGAAGAGACTCTAGAGTGAACGAATGCAAAACGGATGGATGCACGAATGACTCATATCTGTTTAAACCGGCAGATGGTCGGTAACTGCAGTTCCGTTTCTGCCTTTCGTCCTTGGAACGGTATCTTCCAACGGGTAAACGCGCTGTTCGCCTCTAATGGTTTCCGGAAACTAATCAGACGTTGCTTTCAAGACTAGTTCTAAATCTGAGCCTTACGTACGTCTCCATTTCCCCGCATAGCTCGTGAAACCGTCGTAGCTCAAAATTTCCTCTTCCGCGTTAGATGTCGCTAACATTTTATAGCGCGGTGGTGCTCGACTCAAATAACTGATTCGAATAATAATGGTGAAAAATTGCCACCAGTATTTGGCCAGCAGCAAGGGGTGGCGTGCAAGTTCAAATCACCTGGTTAGAAGCTAAGACCCTTTAAATTCCAAATCTGCCCGCAGTGTTAATGAAGTTGCGAAATATGACGCTTTTTTGGAAATCCGTCCTTCCGCTGTGGACGTTACACTCGGTGGCTCCGATAGTGCAATTCGAGGGATTATTGTATACGCTGGCAACAGTTTTCACTCTTTCGCCACCACCCACCATACCAAACATGCAAGCCCTCCAAACTGTGTCAGCTAAATATGTTAGCATCAAGTCGTGATCCAAAGAAGCCATCTCACCAAAAATAACCTAATTACAGTTATTTTCTCTATACGATGCGCTCCCACTTAGCACCTCTAATGTAAAAATTTCCTGTCCTCTTCGGTAAGAGTTCGTCGAAATTTATCGACTTCCAACTAAGTGCCCTTAGACGACACACCCCCTCCCCCCGAAGGCGAAATAGAACGTTCTCGAGGTTACCGCTTTCAATATTTTTTACTAATACAAATAATAGGATCTCCATTAACAATCATTAATAATTTATTAACCATTTGGGCTGTTAGTTAAAAATATAATAAAGTTGTAAATCGTCGATGTTTCAGATGTAACAAGGAGACAGCCCTGAAGTCTCCGCCGTAATCTACACGCTAACCTTACCTTCGGCAGTAAATTTGTAAAGGGTAAGCAGCGTGAAATGCCACCTCCCCCTATGTTTCCGAGGCTGCATAGAGCCACGAGCTGTTTGTTGCTGTTGCCCTTTTGTCACGACGCCACGTGGACAGAAACGATGGAGACGTGGAAAGATAGTGGGGAGGGGGGTTGGTACGTTATTTTAGTGTAAAAGTAGCAGCTGTTTTCGGGACGAGTAACCCTTCAGAAGGAGGCACTGATCAGAGGCGCGCGCGCGCGAGCGAGGGTGTGTGTGTGTGTGTGTGTGTGTGTGTGTGTGTGTGTGTGTGTGTGTTTTTTTTTTTTTTTTTTTTTACTACCACGATCTAATAAATAAGAGAAATATTGTCCTGAACGTTAACGTCCATCGGGATACATCGCTTCCATTTTGCCATTACACTGAAGGGAACAGTATACACAGTACTTTAAGGTTACAAGAGCTCAGTCTTAGCGAAAATAATGATGTGCTTTCTAGTCTTCGCAACACTGCCTAGTGAAATTTTGCAGTGGTTAAGACATTCCATTTGCTCTACCGATCAGTGATTTAAACTTGTTTTAATTGTTCCAAATCACTTCAGGCGGATACCGTAATGGCTTCTTTTATGGCCACGGCAATTCCCTCTGCTACATTTGTTTAGCTTATATCGTTATAAATCTACAATAAATTCAAAATCGAGAGGACAGGATCTTTCCTTTGTGTTAACTTTCTTTGTGGGATCTCATGTTTAATCGCCTTTGTCGTAGAGAAGTGCTCAGTTTGTAATACACAAAACCGAATCACCCATTTAAGTAAATAGCTTGCAACATAGCTGTTTGGTTAGAGTCGTGGGGATGTAGTATATCGAAATCGGTTGACTGTTCTCTCCTTGGAAAAACCAATCAACCTTGCCGGTCCCGCAACGTATTCAGGAGAACTTCTCTGTAGTTGATAAAGTAGGAGATTAGGTTCTGGCGGAAGAGAAGCTGTGAGGAAGGGTCGTATCTGGATAACTCTCTCAGTAAAAGCGCTAACGCGCGAAAGGTGGAGGTTCCGGGTTCGAGTCCCGATCCGGTACACAGTTTTAATCTGACAACAAGTGTCAAATAACGCACACTATTGCAAAGTGAAAATTTAATATTCTACTTCATACAGTGGTTAACAGCAAGCAGACTTTTCGTGAACCCCAGGGGAACTTATCTGCAAGGATCCCCTTAGCAGTGTTAGGTACTGTTGTCATATCCTGATTTCACTAACTCCACAAATGTAGTTTTCTGTACGCGTGTGTGTGCGGGGGGAGGAGGGGGGGTGAAATCACTTGTGTCTTATTCGAGAGAGTTAGGTCGTATGCTTACAAAGCTGACTGTGCGTGCCACGTTTTTCTGACGCATCTGTTTGTAAAGACGCTCAGACACCGGCGTTTTAGAACTGTTGTTTGGAAACTACGTCCCTTTACACGCTCTAGCGCCGTTAATGGCCCTGATGCTTCCACGCCTGGCAAGGTTCCAGCATAAACACTACTCTGCCGCCGCGCCAAGGCCATTTATACCTATTACCGGAGTAATAGACGCGCCGAGATAGGCGGCTTCGTCTCCCTGCTTCGAGAGCACCAACAGAACCCAACCAGGTAAATCCATACACGATGGAGGATAACTGCACTACCGAATCTCCAGACGTTGTCCACGTGCGGATGCAGGGAGTTTTGATGTAACCAACGCGCCGTCTGCCTTGTGGAGTTACAGATAAATTAACCGGCAGTTACTACACATACCACACACATTACGAGTTGCTGTAAAGTAATGCCTCCGAATTTTTTAATATGAAACCTCGAAGCTTTTAGATTAACTTTGTTAACATTCTACATCTTTATGCTTCATGTCTACATACTTATTTCTCAACGTTGTCACAATGCCGAGGGACACATTTCACCCAAAGAGAGACTCGTTTGCTGATACAGTCATTGCAGAATGCTCGACTTTGTTGACAGAACCTCACCCACACCATAGCTTGCACGTTTTATCAGGAAGTTCAAAAATGGTTCAAATGTCTCCAAGCACTATGGGACTTAACATCTGAGGAAATCAGTCCCCTAGACTTAGAATTACTTAAACCTAACTAACCCAAGGACATCGCACACAGCCATGCGCGAGGCAGATTCGAACCTGCGACGACAGTAGTAGTAGCAGCAGCAGCGGCGCGGTTCCGGACTAGAACCGCTCGGCCACCGTGGCCGGCTTATCAGGAAGTCCTCGAAGGTGATTAAGTTTTGGAAACATGAAAATCGGATAGGACCATGGAGGGACTGTATAGAGGGTGATCAATGAGTGAACCCAACACGTTGTTGTAGATGTCGCAGCGTTAGTGTGTGGTCTGGCAATGTCATGGAGGAGAGGATGCTTCATGTGTGAACGAACTCTTCTGCGGTTAGAAACACTATTACAGAACGCTGTTTCTCGAGTACCGACGTAGTTACGTTACGCAACACCATTTTATACGGTACAATTCTGAGCTCTCTACAGGCGGAGGGTTGCAACTTGAGTCAACGAAGCGGGAAGTCGACCGAGTAATAAGCATGACCTGTGTTACCTCAAGAGACAGTGAGAACAAATGGTTCAAATGGCTCTGAGCACTATGGGACTTAACTGCAGTGGCAGGATTCGAACCTGCGACCGTAGCGGTCGCGCGGTTCCAGACTGTAGCGCATAGAACCGCTCGGCCATTCCAGCCGGCGGTGAGAACAGACTAAGAACTTATGAAGCACTACTTTTCAGCACGCCCTCTTGTGTATCATGGACTGTGCTGGATGAGTTCTAAGCTGGCAACAAAAACTTGCTACCAATCGGTAGCAGCTTGTGACATGCTATTGGCTATAGATTGATACCGGTCTCGGAAAAATTAGTATAACTGAACTATAATACGCATACAAACACAAAGGAAGAAGAGAGAAATGTTAGATGCCCCGTCGGTAGCGAGGTCATTAGAGACGGCGCAAACCCCAGTTACGAAAAGATAGGGGGAGCTAATCTCCGTACTCTTTTTCGGAGGAACGATGCCGGTATTTGCCTGGAGCGATTTAGGGAAATTATGGAAACGCTCAGTCTGGATTGCGGAGGTGGATCTGAACTGTCGTCTTCCCGAATACGAATCCAGTGTAAGATTAAGCTTATCCATTACGGACATTTTAGAACCCGTGACTTAATTGAATGTAAATACATAAAACTGCAACCAATCACTTACTTTGAATAGTTATTTATTATTCCATGAACCGTTTTTCGAACGTTTTCAGGTTAATCTTCACATGGTTTCTGGAAGTTACATCACTGTTTCCAGCATAATGCTGGGTGCTGGCTCTGTGACAAGAGGATGGAACACACTTTAATGTATCGCTATGACTTGTTTGTCGATTTGGATGCAAATTCAGTTTTTTTATTTATTACAACAATATGGGCGGCTTTTTTCGTTGGTGTCCATCTTTCTGCTTCCATTTTGATGGGCAGTTGGTAAATCACTTCACACACTTTTACGCAATCTGTATTCGTTTACACTGTGACAGCGAAACTTCGTCAGCATCCAGCATGTGCTATACAACTGTTGCTTGTAATTAAGATCTTGACAAAAGTATGTGGCATCGGCCTACTTTGGTCAGAGATGTAATTTGTTCTTGTTTACGTGTATTAAAGTCGATGTAAGGGCAAATATTTTAATCAGATTGGCGATCACACTTCTATTCGTATATTAACGTATAGTTATGAGTAAATATTTTAATCAAGTCTGGCATTAACATGAATTCCCAGGAATAAAAAATACAGAGTTATAATATTTGAAATAAGATACAGCCGTTTGTATGACCACGACCTTTATATTTAAACAGAACAGAATTCAGTCAACAGTTCACTAACTTTTTTCTTGGTTTTAAATATAAAGTCACGTTCATACAAACAGTTTTAGTCCAGTAAAAACACTGAACCTTTTATACATACTACCTTTGGCTAAAATAAAAAGAACCTATTCTTACTAATATTCCAGATCATGTGAATGTAAGAACAGAAGTAAGTCAAGAGTTCATTTGAAGGTTTGTTTTTGTTTTAAATTTAAATATAAAGGTCATGGTCAAACAAGCAGCTATATCTCATTGCAAACACTATAACTCTATTATTTTATTCCTGAGAATTCATGTTAATGCCAAGTTTCAGTAAAATATTTGCTGATAAACTGACTGTCATACGTTACTATACGAATAGAAATAAGATTTCAGATCGCTAAGTCTGTTCTTGTAGGAATTTCTTTATTTATTTACACTATTTTGTGCTTTCATGTTTTTGCCAGTCTGATTAAAATATTTGCCCTTATATCGACTTTAAAACATGTAAACAAGAACAAATTACATCTCTGAGCAAAGTAGGCCGATGCCGTATCTTTTTGTCAAGAACTTTCTTACAAGCGAAAGTTGTATAGCACATGCTGGATGCTGGCGAAGTTTCGCTGTCACAGTGTAAACGAATACAGATTGTTAACAAAATCTTCCGTCGGTTCTTGCTAGAACAACATTATAATAGACAGTAACATTCAAAATTGTGGCTATGTAACATTTTGCATTAAATAAATGAACCAAGTAAAATGTAGACAATATTAGATGAGACAACTACAAGAGATAGTTCTCTCATCGGATATTGTTTATATTTTACCTGGTTCATTTATTTAATGCAAACTGTTACATTGCCACAGTTTTAAATATAATTTTAATGATAAAATGCGGTACCACCACACTCTCAAAGATTGCATTTACTGTATGTTCCCTCAAACTCTTCCATTTATTTATTTCTGCTTATCGTATTGGGATTGCTAAAGTTCCTTATGTATTCTGTAGTTACATTGATCATTGTTTCTTCTGTTAATTGGTTTGTGTATCACTCTACGTGTTTTATACCTCCTGATGTAGCCTTGTCAAGTACTAATTTCATTTTGTTTTATTAAATTTGTTAACAGAAACTGTTTTGTAGGCATGCTGTTCCTATTATGTGTTAAAGTTTTTCCTGTCTACTCCATTTTTATTTATTTACTTTTCAATTTTTTACTTTTTCATTGCATCACCACCACGCTTTCGAAGATGTTAGTTACTGTATGTTTCTGCTTCAGTCTAGGCATGTTACCTCTCTCGAATGTTGTTTGCTAACATTTTAACTTCTTTGGTACAATACTCAGTAAATGTCTGAAGATGGCCTTGTAGGCCGAAACACGGTTAACACAAAAATTGATACTCTAGAACAATAGCAAACTGGTGCTTTTCATTCATTAGAATGAAGACTGCGTAAAAGTGTGTGAAGTGATATCAACTGGCCATCAAAATGGAAGCAGACAGATAGACACTAACGAAAAAAGCCGCCCATACTGTCGCAGAAAGTAAAAAAAACTAAATTTGCATCCAAATCGACAAATAAACAATAGTCATGGCGATACATTAAAGCGTGTTCCTTCTTGTCTCAGGGCCAGCATCCAGCATTTCGCTAGAAAGTGATGAAACTTCCGGAAACCATATGAAGATGAACCTGAAAAGGTTCGAAAACCTGTTCATGGACTAATAAATAACTATTCAAAAAAAAAAGTGGCTGGTTGCAGTTTTATGTATTTCCATCCGAATCCAGAGTGCTGGCCACTGTGCCACCTCAATCGAAAACAAACCTATTAAGCAACATGTATTGTAACAATGGCCACAATACCGTTTCATCGCAGTTCCTATCTTGTAACAAATCTATTTACAATTTCGAAAGTCAATATTGTGTGTATTAAATTACAACTTACCGAGCGAAACACACTAAAGTAGTTTACTTTTTAAAAATCTAGCCAAATTCTTCGTGAATGCACGAAATTGCATTTTAGCTTACAAGTACAGAAGAAGCGAAACAAACAGCTTCGAGCTTCTAACAACTGACAGCTAAAACTGTGACAGTTCGTGGAACTGAACTATGTTTACCATCATTCCTTGATTGAAGACAGTTTGTCTCTACGGCGTATTCTGTGACAAAAACAAATACAGCACAGAGTAATTCTTTAAGTCTTCTCGTCATTTCGGTCACTGACTCTGTAGATCCACAGATATAGCGAGGAACCGGTATTTGCAAAGAGTAGAAAATAAAAACGGACGACACTGCCTTGCATGTGGCCAGTATTGTACAGTACCTTCGTCTTTGCAACAAAGGCGTATATTTATTATAAGAGAAGTTTCTCAATAAACTAAAATCAAGGAATTACGAAGCCTACAACCGTAAAAGTAATTTCAAATAGGCAGTACAGGATTTTTGTTGAAACTTCAATGACAGTCTTCACTAATCACTGAGCGCAACACGAGAAACCTAACGGTAATTTGGTATCAACTGCACGTTAAGCGTGTTTCAATTACGTTGAGGATCGGCAACACAGGACACTACAGAGTATTTTTTTTTCTACTCTCATCCATTCCTCCTCCTCCCCCCCCCCCCCCTTTCTCCTCCCCCCCCCTCCCCGTTCCCCGGAGCAGATAGAAGTCCCGGCAGTCAAAGTACGCAGCGCTGACTTTTGTGGTAGTTATACTTTAATATTGTCCTTCGCTTCCTTATGTGGCCGTAATATCTTATTTTCCACGAATGAAGAATGGACTGTAAATAAGAGATTGAAATAGATAAATATCGTATTACGCCAGAGTAGGAAGTAACCATCAGTGGACCTGGCAGAAGAAACTGTAAATCTACGATTTTCTTCAGAATTAGGTAAATTTTTTTTGTAGTTTTTCTGAGCGACCTCTTCTTATAGGTGAACTTGACAATGGAGCTAAAATGAGGTAAATAAAAAGCAAGAAGGTAAATGCATCACATTAGGTAGAGAGCAAATCCAAAATCAAAGCGGTCGCTTTCGAAGCAATGTGAGAGTAGCAGTCGTGATTATTACGAACAGGAAGTGAATCCAAAGACTCTGCTTGTTAGACGTTGCTGCTGATTTAACTTCACTGAAAATGGTTCAAGTCAGGAGAAAGACAGAAGCAAGACAGAACGAGATCGGAGCGAAAATTAACGGCTGACTCTTGTAAAATTAGAAGTTAAAAAGAGCTTCAGGAACGAGACAGCTTGCAACAGTGCTAGTCGGGCAGGCCGAGAAGTAGTTTATAACATGTCCAGCAGATAAAACGCGGAACGCGTTCGCTTCAAAATAAAACACAGTTTACGCAGTTGCGTGGAAGACAGTACTTACTGCGGAAGAGAGCAGTCCGCGGCCTTACGATGACAGTGTCGGCACGCAAGCTGCGGCTGGCGGCGTGGACAGAATGTGACACACGGCAGGCAGAAGGCGACCCGCAGTTTCTGAGCATCCAGCCACGAAGTCGCGTGACCACAGCTTTAAGAAACTGCCGAACAGCAGCACTAGCAGTACGACAAGACCGCTTCGGCGGCGACAACATGTGTGTATGTGTGTAGGGAGATTACGACTGGTAAAGGAGCTCACCTTACTTCTCGACAGAGTCTTCTGTGAGTGATATATGCTTAGTCCAGCGATCCTCCAACTTTTTCTCCCCATCGGAAAAATTAGTTCTATCAAACTCTGCAAAATTCTGTTACTCGCTGGCAGCAACTATCGCTTCCTCATTCCATGAAAATTTCTTCCCAGCAAGCCAAAGTTTCAAGTTTCAAGTTTGGAAACAAGTAGTAGTCACTTGGTACTAAGTCTGGTGACTAGGGTGAACGAGGAACCAGTTCAAAGCCCAATTCATGTACTTTAGCTATTGCTGATGTGTGGGATGGTACATTATCCAGCACTTTTATTGCGTACCATCCTTGTCTTCTTTCAGCCAACGCAAGTGTCAAACGAACTAAAAATGAAGCATAATAGGATCAATTTATGGTTCTGTCTTTCCCAAGGATTATTCCTTGGGAATCCGATAAATCAGTGGCCACCACCTTACCAGCTTACAAAATGGTATTTGTCTTCTTGGGTGCACTTTCACCAGCCTTTGACCATTATTTTCATCGACATTTCGACTCTGGTCTGTGTAATGGTGGATACAGGTTCCATCGACACTCACAAACCGGCGCAAAAGGTCTTGCGAATTGCGATTGAACGTCGCCAGGCATTCTATTAAAATGATGATCCGGGTGCACTTTTGGTCGGTTGTGAGCAACTGTGGCACACACCATGCACACACGCTTCTTCATGGTCAATTCTTTGTGCGGGATATCATGCACTCACCCAGTTGAGGTAATTACAGTGTTAGCAATCTTACTAATTTTTATTCGGCGGTCTTACATTACCATATCATAGATTTAGTCAGTAGTTTCCCTTGTGGTGACCTCAATTGGACGGCCAGAGGGCGCTTAATCTTTGGTGCTTGCCAACCACTTTTAAATGCATCAATCCAAAAACAAATGGTTTTCAGTGTCGGTGGAGAGACCAAGTGAACATCCAGTTCTCTTGATATTGCGGCATTGCAAAGCTTCAAATAAAAATGTTTAATAACAGCACAAAACTCTGTTTTCACCATTTTCAATCGCAGTCGACCACAGACCAATTCAGACGGCTGTCCAAATTGACCTGTACACTGTGCGTTGTTGAAATTCTTTATAGAAACGTTGGAATAATCAGGCTCAGCAACCCTGAAGGCCCAATAGAAATGTTTTCATTCTCACATCGAAATTTACCAGACTTACCATACCACCCTCGTATTGAAGCTGAACAAGCGGACGGAGATTTTTGGAAATTTGTGGTAAGGTCTTATGGGACCAAATACACGCATGCCCGACGGAGGACTCGAACCTCCGACGGGGGAGAAGGCGCACGGACCGCCATAAACCGCGCTGCAAGAGGTCGGATAGGACGTAGTATTTCTTCCGAGTGGGTGATGCTGCAGCACTATTTTAGAACGAGCGTCTTCTGCTATAAAGACGGTTCCACATACGATGCAGTAGCCTTCAGACACACACACACACACACACACACACACACACATACACACACACACATACACAAAAAGTTTTGCATTACGTTGGTTCCGAGAGTTCTGGAACCAGTACAGAAAATTGGAGTAGAGATCATCATAATAATTTCCGCCCTTTTTATTGCTCATGAAAACCACACATTGCATGTTGTACTACCATACAGCGAGACCTTCAGAGGCGGTGGCCCAGATTGCTGTATACACTGGTACCTCTAATACCCAGCAGCGCGTCCTCTTGCGTTGATGCATGCCTGTATTGGTCGTGGCATACTATCCACAAGTTCATCAAGACACTGTTGGTCCTCGACGGCGATTCGGAATCGATCCCTAAGAGTAATTGGTGTGTCACGTCGTCCATAAACAGCCCTTTCAACCCATCTCAGGCATCTTCGATAGGGTTCATGTCTGGAGAACATGCTAGTCACTAGTCGAGCGATGTCGTTGTCCTGCAGGAAGTCATTCACAAGATGTGCACGATGGGGGAGCGAATTGTCGTCTATGAAGACGAATGCCTCGCTAATATGCTGCCGATATGGTTGCACTATCGGTCTGAGGATGGCATTCACCTATCGTACAGTCGTTACGGCGCCTTCCACGACCACCAGTGGCGTTCGTCGGCCCCACATTAGGCCACCCCAAAAGCAGCATGGAACCTCCACCTTGCTGCACTCGCTGGACAGTGTGTCTAAGGTGTTCAGTGTGACCGGGTTGCCTCCAAACACGTCTCTGACGATTGTCTAGTTGAAGGGATATGCGACATTCATAGGTGAATGGAACGTGATGCTGACCGTGAGCGGTCCATTCGGCATGTTGTTGGGCCCATCTGTACCGTGCTGCGTGGTGTCGTGGTTGCAAAGATGGATCTCGCCATGGACGTCAGGAAGAGAAGTTGTGCATCATGCAGCCTATTGCACACAGCTTGAGTCTTGACACGACGTCCTATGGCTGCACGTAAAGCATTATTCAGCGTGGTGGTGGTGCTGTCAGGGTTCCTCTTAGTTCGTAGGTAGCGGTCATCCACTGCAGTAGTAGGCCTTGGTCATCCTGAGCAAGGCATGTCATCGACAGTTCCTGTCTCAGTCTCCCTGCATCTCCCCCATATCCGAACATCGCTTTGGTTCGCTCCGAGACACTTTGACACTTCCCTTGTTGAGAGCCCTTCCTGGCGCAAAGTTACAATGCGGAGGCGATCGAACAGCGGTGTTGACCGTCTAGGCATGGTTGAACTAGATACAACACGAGGCGTGTACCTCCTTCCTGGTGAGATGACTGGAACTGATTGGCTGTCGGACCCCCTCCGTCTAATAGGCGCTGCTCATGCATGGTTGTTTACATCTTTGGGCGGGTTTAGTGACATCTCTGAACAGTCACACCAGGGACTGTGTCTGTAATACAATATCCACCGTCAACTCAGGAGTTCTGAGAGCTGGGGTGATGCAAAACTTTTGACGTGAGTACATGCACTGTCTGGTCAAAAGTATCCTGACACTCCTATGTAATGTGCAACTGACCGCTAGGTGTGTGGGGGGCGTTCCTTTCTAAAGCTGCCAAGACGGCTGTTGCGGATGTGATTGTGAAACTGAAACGCGAAGGAACAACCGCAGCTGAACTAAGACCAAGCAGGCCTCATGTACCAGCGGACAAGGTACCGTCGTGCACTGCGGGAGGTAGTTTTAGAAAATCGCATGAAATCAGCGGAAGGAATCATTCGTGGGTTCCAAAGAGCTACTGGAAATGCAGTTAGGACATTGACTATGCATTGGGAGTTAAAAAGAACGGGGTACAATGGCAGAGCAGCTCCCCATAAGCCACCTCTTTCTTTATTCCGTGATAACCGACGCTGAACGGTGGAAGAGCGTCGCCGGTGGGCTGTAGATCATTGGAAACGAATTACATGAAATGATGGATCATACTATAGCCTGTGATAGATTGTAGGGTTTGAGTTTGCCGAATGCCTGAAGAACTTTACATGTCACCACGTTTAGACCAACAGTGAAGTACTGAGTACGGGGTTTTACGATATGAGGGCATTTTTTGTAGTTAGGGTGTGGCCCCCTTTTTGCACTCCACAAAAAACTAATTTGGAAGTATATAAAGACATTTTGCAGCACTGTGTACTGTTATAGTTGAGAAACAGGTTGGAGGCGATGACTGATTTTATTAGTATTGAAACGCATCCTACCATAAAGCTGCATCTGTGAGGCAATGATCTGTGGACAACAACATTCCTGAAATGGACTGGCCCGCCCAGTGTCCCGACATGAACCAAATGGAACACCTTTTAGAAATGAGTTAGGTCGTAGAGTTCGTTCCTGACTTCAGTGTCTAACATCATTACCGTTTCGGCTCTTGAGAAAAAAAAAGTCAGCCATTCCTCCACACACATTCAGACGCTACACTGAATGTGTCCCCAATAGAGCTGAAGCCGTCAGAAGCGAAGGGTGGACACAGCCCATATTAATGTCCACGAATATATGTCCGTATAGTTGGGGTCAGATCTTGTATAAATCCCTACTCTACAAAGAGTGTCGCAGAAGGTAGTTGCGATTGTACCACATTATTACGTTTCTCCCCATTGCAGCCACTCATGGAGGCGATGACCACGTGAATGCTCTCTTCAAGCTGTCATCTGTCTCATCTTTACAGATCGTACAGCAGTAATACATAAGACGCATTGGTACTTTCTTAGGTTCCCCACTCAATACTTTTCGTCGAATCTTTTGAAGTAGGCTTTTGCAGCACTGTTTGCGTCTATGTTAAAGTGTCTCCCACTTTTAAGGTTTTTCAACATTTCTGTGACTTTCTCCTGTGTGTAAAACTTATTACCTTTCATGCCGTTATTTCTTGTATTCCTTAAATATTCCATGTTAGTTAGGTGTTTTGCACTATTTATGCCTCCCGCACATTGTAGCAATTTGCTAACCAAGTGTAAGAGATTTTCTGATCAATAATTACCCAATATTCACTGCAAAAACGAAATTGCCTTGTTAACATTGTACTCGTTTGACGCAATCACAGAACGATATCGGCCTATGCTAGACGTCAGAATGTAAGCAGAAAATGGCGATCACAACAGCGGAAACCATTCGTCCTATTCTACATTTCTTGATTGAAAATTATACGTTGCCATCTTAGTCAGTTAATTCTCCGACGACAAAATTTAACACTCTATAAAAAATAATCTGCTTTGTTGGCGAATCGGAAGCGTCCTGGGCATAAAACTGTTGAAAATGCAAAGCGGAAATATGAAACTTCCTGACAGATTAAAATTGCGTCGTGACGTGCCTCAAACCCGGGACCTTTCCATGAGAACGCCTGAAGTTTAAAACATAGAAGATGAAGTACTGGAGGAAATAAGTCTGTGAGATCGGATCGTGACTCATTTTTGAGTAGCACAATTGTTATAACACTTACGTGTCGTGGGTTCAAGTCCCTTTCCGACAAACAGATTAAGTCTTCCAGGCAATATAATATTAGCGCTCTTAACGCTGCAGAGTGAAAAGTTCCTTCTGGACGCAAATACGTTACTTTGTGCTACAGGTGGTTTGTAGTGTGAGATGCACAATACATTTTGTCGCATTTTTTATGAAAGACCCCTTTCCTATAAATTATTTTTGTTTGTAAAATCGTTTTTCTTATACAAAGGAAGAAATTGACATATCGAGTCAGGACTAAAGAGTTCGTATGACAACACTTACACTATATGTACAAATAAACAAGGGCGCGGCCAGCCTTCAGCTTTTTCTTCGATGGCTGCTAGGAGAAACCTGACAATTCGCTTTTGTGTTTTACCATCATGATCTTGTCATGTAAGCATCATTGTCTGTAGCCCTGACTTATTTGTAATATAGTGAATTAACTTTCATTCAAGATGTGTTCAAATACGTTATTAAAATAGCAGCCGACATATTTATGTTAATAACCATTCTGTTACTAGTTCGATGTTTGAGATATTTGCCGCGCGGGATTAGCCGAGCGGTCTTAGGCGCTGCAGTCATGGACTGTGCGGCTGGTCCCGGCGGAGGTTCGAGTCCTCCCTCGGGCGTGTGTGTGTGTGTGTGTGTGTGTGTGTGTGTGTGTGTGTGCGTGCGTGCTTAGGATAATTTAGGTTAAAGTAGTGTGTAAGCTTAGGGACTGATGACCTCAGGAGTTAAGTCCCGTAAGATTTCACACACATTTGAACATTCTCACACAACACAGAGCTGTTATAAGATCGCGACAGGCAATTTACACTTTCAAAAATTCCGTAGGTCCACATCTTTCGTTGCGCTGTTTCCAACACCAGCCTGAGACAATTACAACGTGCATTTTTAAACTACTTCGGAGTTCATTTAGTGAGCAGTGATGGGCCCCAACTAAAAAAATAGATCCTACTTCCTTGCAAAATTTTGAATGGTGTCAAGCTTAATGCCCTTCTTGATTGTTAGCGAAAGAGCGGCCGCCTTTTTGGGGGAGGCGGAATGGGGGCAGGCGATCGGAGCCGCTTCAGAAATGTCTGCTGGCTGAATTGTGATTACTTGTTGGGCTGTTATTGGTGTGAAGCTGTTATGTTATGGACTTTCGAAGAAACATTCAGGACAAAACACGTGGAGCTGCTCCATGGGTAGTGGCGAGAGGAAGGAAGGACGGGAGAAAGAACAGCGACAGAACGCGGCAGCTGCCTGAACCTCGCGCTGTTCTCACATAAATCTGTCGGCACGCGCTGGAAAGCGCGCTCACGAGTCGCCGTTTCTTTTGCGCCCTCCTCGTAAACTTTTACTGGCTTCTGCTCGACTACGTGTTTTTCGTGCTTCGCGCTTCTTTCAGGCTAGTTGGCCGCACAGAGTTATGTTTTGTCTTAAATTTCACTAGTATTAGCTTCGAGTTTACTACAAATAGACACAACTGGTAAGACTATACACTTTTTTATGAAAAAAATATCTTGTGCAATGCTTCCCGATTGGTGGTTCTTCGAAGATGTGGTGCAACCCTTTGGATAAAATCTTTATTTCGTCATGAAATGTACACACATTTCTGTCATTGGCTTTCTCAGGCGTATTGCGAGTATAGGGCTACTGACTTACCAGTATGTTCCAACCTAAGGCGTGTGGTATTTTTCGAGGGGGGGGGGGGGGGGAAGGGGGCTATTGCTGTTGCTATTACGCAAATCGTGTACATCAGTAGACATTGCTCTCGTTAGTTACTGATACTTTATTGAAACAGCTTTCCATGCTTGTGTAACTCACACAGGAGATAATGTTCCTAGGACAGCATACTGTGCCTCTGCAATTTAGTTCAAACGCTATCTTTGGACATGGCTTACGAGTCAGTACGTCCTCAATACTATACCTGCGATATTCTTGGTCATCTAAAAAGTACATGAGTGACTTGGTAGAACAGCCGTATTCAAAATCAGACTTCATAATAATGTGAGGCAGTATCCAGTGACACTTCGTGACCGCCATATTTTAGTTAGTCAAGAAGCTGTCTTCTATAAATAAGGCAAAATCGCGATGTGTCTTTCTTCAGTTTCGCATTTTATGGAGTGGTAATTTTAATTCTCGAACCATTTATCAAGAAACCGCAAAGCTTCCAGGTGCAAAATAACCAAAGCGTTACTCCTGCAATTATTGTTGCAATGGCTCATTATAGTTTCATAACACTGTGCAGAGTTCTCACTGAAGATTGGCAAATTGTTTGTATTATGAATTTTTAGTTTTTAAACGTAATACAACGAAAACTCATTAAAACAAATAACTCAAGCTTAAAAAATGTGTTTCCTTTTTTGTACTATCAGACATTTATTTAAATAGCAATATGCACTGAATATTTTCAGTACAGGAAAGTGGTCAATTGTCAATCCCTGACGTGAAGAAAAACAATTTTTCGGTTTATAATGACTAAAGAAGGTAAGAGTAGGTACCGCTCGAGTGTGTAATGGTCAATATTATGAATTTATACTTAGTTCCGGCCTGACATAGTAGAGAATTTTTGAACAAACTGTAAATCGACTGCACGTTTCCGCTAGCCTTATCGCTTACAACTAGCATGTGGAACAGCCTTAGCAATAGCGGAGCAGCAGTCTGCCAAAATAGCATCTCTTCTCCAATATTGCAACATTCTCACGAAACCGCTCGCTATGCTTGTCAGAAACTGCTCGGCAATGTTCGAGGAAGTAGTCGAGATTGGCGTAAAGCAAGTGTTTTTCAGAGACATTTTACAGCCAAGGTTTTCGTAAAATAAAGTTCATTCACTGTCTCCTTATAACTTCGAGCCCTCTTATTTCCTATTAAACTGAAACAAAGTTAAGAAGAAACTTTCTCATCGTCATGCAACGTTTCACGAAATTGCATTGTCTCCGTAAAACTGTCGAATCTATGGGCCAACGAAAGTATCCTCCTTGACTTGATTCACTCAATCGTGAGAATTTTTCCATATGCTTATAGGCCTCACCTTCGTGAGTTATTTGTTTTTAAATTTCACATGCTATACAAAAATCGCTTTAGAACGAAACAAAAACAACCACTCATAATATTAACTAAAGCAGGATATTTAACTGCTGTAACGTAAAGAATTGTGTAGTATGTTTATTTTATTGTATATTCTTGTCATATCTAACAATTACACATATATTGGCAATGAATGTATTCTCCATTATGAATGAGAATCTTTTTATAAAACAAAAACCAGAGCTAAGTTTCAGTTTACTTTGTGATGTTCATTATAAGCACAATGGAACGTGTAACAACTATCTAGTTTTACGCAGTTTACACTTTCACTGCTGCACGGTGTAAATAAGTAAAAGGCACACATTTCATTAATACTTTTTAGGGTTCCGTACCTACATCAGTAAAAACGGAACTCTTATAGGATCTTTCTGCTGTCCGTCAAAACCCTCTTTTCACAGGAACGGATCGAGGTATCAAGTTGAAACTTACGTCAAATGCTAATGTCTACGATCAAGTGGCGGTGAAAATAATTTTAGCTTCGAAGTCAATGCATTCAACAGATGGCCATTTGTCATCTTGATACTTGCATACCCAAACACTTTGGGTGAATTATCTATATACAAGTCGGGCGTGCTGGTCTAGCAGTAAAGGGTGTGCCTAGAAACAGAGAGGTCGCGGGATCGATTCTGACGTCTTAACCTAGCCTAGTTCCAAACTAAGCGAGGAGTCGCCGGAAACAACGTGTGGTCCGGATTCCACGTTAAACTGTAGGTCCACTTTCTCCAGTTGGGTAACTGGGGTAGGTTGAGGACACGCAAGTCATTCAAGTGACGTCCAATAGAAAGACTTGCACCCGGCCATCGAGCCATGCAAAATTATTACCGATACAATGAAGCGATAGAAGTCATGGGATAGCGACATACATATACACGGATTCCGGTAGTATCTAACATAAGATTCACTGAAGAGCCAAAGATACTGGTAAACGTGCGTCATATCGTTTAGGGTCAACGTGAGAACGCAGAAGTGCCGCAACAGGATGTGGCATGGACTTTAATAATGTCTGCAAAAGTGCTGGAGGGAACTGACATCATGAATCCTGCGGGGCTGTCCATAAATCCGTAGGAGTACGAGGGAGTGGCGGTCTCTTCTGAAAAGCACGTTGCAAGGCATCCCACATAAGCTCAATAGTGTTCATGTCTGGGCAGCTTGGTAGGCAGCGGAAGTGTTTAAACTCATAAGTGTGTGCCTGGAGCCACTCTGTAGCAATTCTGGACGTGTGGGGTGTTGCATTGTCGTGCTGGAATTGCCCAAGACCGTCGGAATGTACAACAGACATGAGTGTATGCAGGTGATCAGACAGGATGCTTACGTACGTGTCACCTGTCAGTCGTATCTAGACGTATCGGGGGTCCCATATACTCCAACTGCATTCGCCCCACATCATTACGGAGCCTTCACCAGCTTTGACAATCCCCTGCTGACGTGCAGCGTCTATGGATTCATGAGGTTGTCTCCATATCCGTACACGTCCATCCGCTCGATACAATTTGAATCGGGACTCGTCCGACCAGGCAACATGTTTCCAGTCATCAACAGTCCACTGTCGGTACTGACGGGTCCACGCGAGGCGTAAAGCTTTCTGTCATGCCGTCATCAAGGTGACACGAGTGGACCTTCGGCTCCGAACACCCATATCGATGATTTTTCGCAGTTCGCATGCTGACACTTGTTGATGGCGCAGCATTGAAATGTGCAGCAATTTGCGAAAGGATTGCACTTCTATCATGTTGAACGATTCGTCTCAGTCGTCTTCGTTCCCGTCCTTGCAGAATTTTTTTCCGGCCACGGCGATATCTGAGATTTGATGTTTTCCTGGATTGCTGATATTCACGGTACACTCGTGAAATGGTCGTACGGGAAAAGCCCCACTTCATCGCTACCTCGGAAATGATGTCTCTCATCACTCGTGCGCCGGCTGTAACACCACTTTCAAACTCACTTAAATATTAATAATCTACCATTGTAGCAGCAGTAACCGATCTAACAACTGCGCCAGACACTTTTTGCCTTACATAGGCGTTGCCGACGGCAGCGCCGTATTCTGTTTACATACATATGTATTTGAATACATGTGCCTAGACCAGTTTCTTTGGCTCTTTAATGTATAAAAGGGCAATGCATTCCGGAGCTGTCATTTGTCCTTAGGTAATTCATGTGAAAAAATTTCCAACGTGAATGCGGCCGCACGACGGGAATTAAAAAGAGTTCGAACGCGGAATGGTAGGTGGAGATAGACACATGGAACATTCGATTTCGGAAATCGTTCAGAAATTCAATATTCAGGGATCCACAATGTCAAGAGAGTCGAAACACCAAATTTCAGGCATCACCTATCACTACGGACAACGCAGTGGCCGACGGCGATCACTTAACGACCAAGAGCAGCGGCATTAGCGTAGAGTTGCAAGTGCTAACAGGAAAGCAACACTGTGTGAAGTACGACGAACGTAACCGTTTGGACAATGCGGCGAAATACTGCGTTAACGGGTTGTCAGCAGACGACTGACAAGACTGCCTTTGCTAACAGCACGACACCGACTCTCTCCTGAGCTCGTGACCACAGCGGTTGGACCCTAGATGACTGTAAAACCGTGGCCTGGTCAGATGAGTCCCGATTTCAGTAGGTAAGAGCTGATGGTAGGGTTAGAGTGCGGCGCAGGCACCAAGGTGGCAACAAGGTGGCAACAAGGCAATGTGCAAGCTGACGGTGGCTCTACAATGGTGTGGGCTGTGTTTACATGAAATGGACTAGGTTATCTGGTCCAACTGAACCAGGCACTGACTGGAAATGATAATGTTCGGCTACTTTGAGACCATTGCAGCCTTTCGTGGACTTCATATACCCACGACAATGCGCCATGTCGTCGCGCCACGAGTGTTCTCGATTTGTTTGAAGAACATTCTGGATAATTCGAGCGCATTACTTGGCCACACAATTCGCCCGACAAGTATCCCATCGAACATTTATGGGACATAATCGAGATGTCACTTCATGCATTAAATCATGCAGGGGCAACGTTTTCGCAATTATGGACGGCTATAGGGGCAACATAGTTCAATATTTCTGCATGTTACTTCCAACTACTTGTTGAGTCCATGCCACGTCGAGTTGCTCCACTACGCCGGGCGAAAAGGGGATCCGACACGATATTAGGACTTATCCCATGACTTGTCACTGCAGTGCATTACGTATGTAAGTTTATATGAAATCCAGAGATCGCGAGGGCTACTCTTTTTCCCATGATAAATGGAAAACCTGGAACTAAACAGTCCAGAGTGTAATGTGGAAATCAATATTTCTCGTTCGGGAGCAACTCGTGCGGAAATCTAGTGGTGTGGTCCTATTTATCCCAGCTGTAGGAGTGCAGGGAGAAATAATGATCACCGAACTGTTTTGCAGCGTAGAATCTGTATAATAACACCACAATGTTGGCCGGCCGCGGTGGCCGAGCGATTCTAGGCACTACAGTCTGGAATCGCGCGACCGCTACGGTCGCAGGTTCGAATCCTGCCTCGGGCTTGGGTGTGTGTGATGTCGATAGGTTAGTTAGGTTTAAGTAGTTCTAAGTCTAGGGACTGATGACCTCAGAAGTTAATTAAGTCCCATAGTGCTCAGAGCCATTTGAACCATTTTTGAACCACAATGTTGTGGTAGTACTGACAGCTGCGTATAGTTCAGGCCTTCTCACACAGGTCCAAACTGAAACGCTGGAGTGGCTTCGCGCTTGTCAGCCGGACGTAAGGTCACGCTGCTTTTCAGGCCACGGTCGACGACCGCCTACCGCTCCAACAATATCCCTTCTCGTGCGTATCCATTACATCTACAAGCGACTGAATTAAGTCGAAAATATGAAATTTGTGGTAAGGACTATGGGACCAAACTGCTGAAGTCATCGCTCCCTAGGCTTACGCACTACTTACTCTGTTGTTGTTGTGGTCTTCAGTCCTGAGACTGGTTTGATGCAGCTCTCCATGCTACTCTATCCTGTGCAAGCTTCATCTCCCAGTACCTACTGCAGCCTACATCCTTCTGAATCTGCTTAGTGTATTCATCGCTTGGTCTCCCTCTACGATTTGTACCCTCCACGCTGCCCTCCAATGCTAAATTTGTGATCCCTTGATGCCTCAGAACATGTCCTACCAACCGATCCCTTCTTCTAGTCAAGTTGTGCCACAAACTCCTTTTCTCCCCAATTCTAGTCAATACCTCCTCATTAGTTATGTGTGATACCCATCTAATCTTCAGCATTCTTCTGTAGAACCACATTTCGAAAAATTCTATTCTCTTCCTGTCTTAACTATTTATCGTCCATGTTTCACTTCCATACATGCCTACACTCCATAAAAATACTTTCAGAAACAACTTCCTCACATTTAAATTTATACTCGATGTTAACAAATTTCTCTTCTTCAGAACCACTTTCCTTGCCATTGCCAGTCTACATTTTATATCTTCTCTACTTCGACCATCATCAGTTATTTTGCTCCCCAAATAGCAAAATTTCTTTATTACCTTAAGTGTCTCATTTCCTAATCTAATTCCCTCAGCATAACCCGACTTAATTCGACTACATTCCATCATCCTTGTTTCGCTTTTGTTGATGTTCATCTTATACCCTCCTTTCAAGACAGTCCATTCCGTTCAACTGCTCTTCTAAGTCCTTTGCTGTCTCTGACAGAATTACAATGTCATCGACGAACCTCAAAGTTTTTATTTCTTCTCCATGGATTTTAATATCTACTCCAACCTTTTCTTTTGTTTCCTTTACTGCTTGCTCAATATACAGATTGAATAGCATCGGGGAGAGACTACAACCCTGTCTCACTCCCTTCCCAACCACTGCTTCCCTTTCATGTCCCTCGACTCAAAACTGCCATCTGGTTTCTGTACAAATTGTAAATAGCGTTTCGCTCCCTGTATTTTACCCCTGCCACCTTCAGAATTTGAAAGAGTATTCCAGTGAACATTGTCAAAAGCTTTCTCCAAGTCTACAAACGCTAGAAATGTAGGTTTGCCTTTCCTTAATCTATTTTCCAAGATAAGTCGTAGGGTCAGTGTTGCCTCACGTGTTCCGACATTTCCACGGAATCCAAATTGATCTTCCTCAAGGTCGGCTTCTACCAGTTTTTCCGTTCGTCTGTAAAGAATTCACGTTAGTATTTTGCAGCTGTGACTTATTAAACTGATAGTTCGGTAATTCTCACATCTGTCATCACCTGCTGGGATTGGAATTATTATATTCTTCTTGAAGTCTGAGGGGATTTCGCCTGTCTCATACATCTTGCTCACCAGATAGTGGAGTTTTGTCAGGACTGGCTCTCCCAAGGCTGTCAGTAGTTCTAATGGAATGTTGTCTACTCCCGGGGTCTTGTTTCTACTTAGGTATTTCAGTGCTCTATCAAACTCTTCACGCAGTATTATATCTCCCATTTCATCTTGATCTACATCCTCTTCTGTTTCGATAATATTGTTCTCAAGAACATCGCCCCTGTATAGACCCTCTATATACTCCTTCCACCTACTTAATCTAACAAACTAACTTACACAAAGGACAAAAAACACACACAGATGCCCGAGGGAGGACTCGAACCTCCGACGGCGAGAGCCGCGCCGAAATATTGTGACCGAGTGTAGCCACAATGGAATTATTCTGTAGGCAAAATCGGAGACCACCTTTACTGATCAAACTAGAGGAAGACTTAACACACGGCACGACGTGGAACGCTCTAATGCGATTTGTTATGCGCCTCGTTTAATGAAATGGGCCCATTGTGTTGGCGAATGCGAAACAGCTTTTCGCGAGGAAAGGGAGGGGGGGGGGGGGGACTCGGAGACTGAAGTTCCGCGTCAGCGCCCGGTGCGAGCGCCATTAATCAGGCCGACGCCGGCTGTGCTCCAGGTGCGGGGGAGGGATGGAGGGATAGGGGAAAGAAAGGGTGGTGGGGGTGGGGGAGGAAGTGGGCCACGGGGCAGCGTGCCACGGCGCGGGCCGCGCGCCGCGGGTCGATGCCTGATGCCAGCCAGCTGACAGCTCGTCCCAGGGGGCGCGGTCGCGTGTCAGCACACGCCGTGTAGTGGCCACAGACAGTCATCAACTGGCGCGTTCCCAGGGGAGCAGATTTGGCGGTTATCGCTAAAACAACCAGTTATCGGTTACACCGGTTTTTTCGTCTCCAGTTTAACCTATTACAACTGTTCAAAATAACAGGTTCCCAAATAATCTAATTTCGGTTTATTATTGTTATTACTTCCAGGATTAAACGTAGGCTTTGGACAAGGATTGGAACATTCTAATGAGTGTGAAGCACTAGGAGAACACAATCGATATGGGGTTGAGACTGGGGCAGAAATCTGCGTCATTGTCTCTAGTAAAGATGGCGAACGTGAAGGATACAGACCACCACCACCACCACCACCACCACCACGGTACGGTCGCGGCGACAGCGAGAGCTAAAGGTCACAATTTGTTGACCTACCTTCAGAAACTAACGACGCAGGTATCAATTTTTCGTCCTGAAGGAACCACAGAATTGAGGGTCCTGCTATTATTATAAGTTTATAGCACGCAAATAAAATTATAACTACTGATCAAATTTACCGTCTCTTTCAAGAAACGTGGTTGATTTTGCCTGCCTCATACATGCCTCCACCCGTTTTTAATCTTTTAAAGCATATGGGGCAACGTTTTTCCTGTCGCACTTCGGCCCATGTCGAAGGACGAAAGCGAGAAACTACCATACCGACCAGATAGGGGCATGTACACTTACACGGTCTATGAAGCCTCGCCACTACGGTTGCCGGAAGTGCGGCTTTAGCTGGACATGTCCCACACTTTACGGCCGCATCCAGCCAGCCAGATACAGCTTTACTTAGGCTTTTTAGCGATGAAGTAGAGAATGCACAACTAGGGCCCGTTCTAAGCAAATAACATGAGCACGAGTAATGAATATGAAGGAATAGGAAAGTATAGTACAAGGATATGAAGATATACCACCCAATGCTATTCTGACGTCCATGTAGTACGTTTTTCTTTGTAGTCCGTACGAGCCTAACATACAACGTTGGAAACGCGCTAGGCGTAGAGCGAGAGAGGCAAAGAAAAATGTGCTGATCAACCGTTGTCAACCCACCCCGCTCGCGCCTCGCTCCTACCCGCGTTTGAGACAAGCAAGTGCTTAAGAAAACATTTTATTCGGAATTACTGAAATTGGCAGAATATTACTTCGCAATTCCAAGCAATAACGCCAACGTCGAAAGAGACGTGTTTCGTAAACGCTCAGTGGCCAAACAAACTCCATGAATCGCAAAACGACACAACCAAATATATTGTGTAAATTATCATTTCGTGGAACTCTTGACAGGATAATTTTAAGTCAAATAAAGTTCTTGATAAAGTGGGTCCCAATGACAAATATTGGTAAGTAACTATATATTATTATTTGTTTATAGGCGTAACTGAAATGAGTTTTTGAATATCTTTTGACTTTGTCCCGGAAAAATATGTAACCATTTAGTTTGCTTACAGCAGAACTTTAAGTGTATTTGGATGTAATATTATCTTACGAGCAAGATAGCAACAAGAAGTGAGCTCTTACTTGCTATCAATCTTTTATTATAAGCACATTTACTATTTTTTTAGTTTAAGCAAGTTTATTTTTTATACTGCAGACAAATTACTGACATTGAGACATTGATGAACGATTGGAAATACCCAATTGACTACTTCTGTTCAAAATTTACAATCCAGCTCTTAGGGGAAAAAATCCGGCTGAACGTAACATCGAATTCGCTTTTCTGTTTTTGGACCTGTCAACCTTACATGCCACACAGCAACGGGTCATTATTGCCTCCACAATGCTGTACCAATTCGTATTGTTTGTTACAATTTCCCTACAGTTACTGAAACAGTACTGGTCAGTTTTCCCAGTACAAAAAACCCAGTATTTCAAAGCAATGGAAGTTTTCCGAGTAAACATTCATTTTTGGATGAAGTTTTTTAGAAAATAAAAAATCTTAGTACTGCTGCTGCTGTGGAGAATGTGGGTCCAATTTTTTACTTTTTTACCAATAAAATGGAAACTTATAAGACCAAATAAATAACGAACTAAAATAACTATGAAACTTCCTGGCAGATTAAAACTGTGTGCCCGAGCGAGACTCGAACTCGCGACGTTTGCAAAGGTCCCGAGTTCGAGTCTCGGTCGGGCATACAGTTTTAATCTGCCAGGAAGTTTCATATCAGCGCACACTCCGCTGCAGAGTGAAAATCTCATTCTCTAAAATAACGATATCGGTTTTAAACGGTAGGTTATCCCCATCCCTAGTTACATGTCAGTTCATGCCATGCACCTTGACCCACACCGGATTCCAGCCATGCATGTGATTGTAGCAGTGCGCTCTCACATCGGTCATTTCATATTTTCATTCTTTTCCAGCTGCCCTGTAAATCTGTAATTTTCAGAGAAGCCTCATGAGTGGCACATTTTCAGTAAAACCTACATTTCTCGTGTTGCCAGATAAAAAACCACTTTTTCAGGATTCTAAGTTTATTAAGTGAGAAGCTGGGGAAATAGATTATGGAAAAGCACATCCTCGGTACAAAAATTAATGTGTAATACCTTTCGTTATGCTGCTCAAAAACTCACAACATTTCTCGTTTCACCAGCTATCGATGGTCCTTAAAAATTACATTCTTCCATCGAATAAGTCTTTAGTTAGTGCAATAACATGTTAAATAATTGAGTCCTGCGTAACAACCATATAGCGAAATACTCTCCTCTTTGCGTGCTATTATTTGCCATAATCACATTTCGATATCTCTGACCGTTTACGTAATCAGCCTCTCATCATCCTTATGCAGACAGCGCAGCGCTGCAGTGCCAAGTTACTTAATCTGAGGAGTGAAACAATATTTGATTTAGATGCTGTACACTCCATCTGTTTGTTGTCTACAGAAATGTAGGTGAGAGAACCATGAATTCCGTAAGTACAGGGTGAAGATTATTGAACTACATGAAAATAATGTAAATTAATTACAAACTACGGGGTGCATATACATTAGTGAACATGTAAACGTCACTACAGACATTTGGAGTTAGCTGATGACATGTTCGATATGCCTGCCATCATTGGCGATGATTTGGCGTTAGACGAATAGTAAAATTTTGCGTGACCTGCTTACGTGTCTGAACATCGATGCCGTCTATGACTTCCTGAATGGCTGTTTCCAGCTCAGTTATGGTTTTGGGGCTATTGCAGTACACCGTGTCTTTAATATATTCCCACAAAAAGGAGTCTCGTGTGTTCAGATCCGGAGAATATGGCAGCCAATCGAGGCACATACCAGTAACCTCTGAGAACCCCAGAGCCAGAATACGGTCTCCAAAGTTCTCCTCTTGCATGAACCACATCTTGTCGAAATCAGGCTCACTTTGGATAATGAGGGTGAAATCATCTATAACCTTGACGTACCGTTCGGTTGTCACTGTGCCATAATGGAATATCGCACATTATTCCGTGACTGGACACCACACACTCATCCGCTGAGATAAGCTCAATAGTATTCAGGTCTGAGCAGTTTGGTAGCCAGCGGAAGTGTTTAATCTCGTGTGTCCTTGAAGCCACTCTGTAGCAATTCTGAACGTGTGGGGTGTGTCATCGTCCTGCTGGAATTGCCGAAGTCCGTCGGAATGCACGATGGACATGAATGTCTGTAGGTATCAGACAGGATGCTTACGTACGTGTCACCTGTTAGGGGGTCCCATATCACTCCAACTGCATACGCCCCACGCCATTACAGAGTCTTCAAAAAATGGTTCAAATGGCTCTGAGAACTATGGGACTCAACATCTTAGGTCATAAGTCCCCTAGAACTTAGAACTACTTAAACCTAACTAACCTAAGGACATCACACACACCCATGCCCGAGGCAGGATTCGAACCTGCGACCGTAGCAGTCCCACGGTTCCGGACTGCAGCGCCAGAACCGCTAGACCACCGCGGCCGGCACAGAGTCTTCACCAGCTTGAACAGTCCCCTGCTGACATGCAGCGTCTATGGATTCACGAGGTTGTCTCCATATTCGTACATGTCCATCCGCTCGATACCATTTGAAACGAGACTCGTCCGACCAGGCAACATGTTTCTAGTCGTGAACAGTCCACTGTCGGTATTGACATGTTTGTTTGTTTTGTTGTGGTTTTAGGGCGCAAAACTTCTATGGTCATTAGCGCCCAGCCCGTGACTTAAGACAGTAAAAAACCGAAATTTAAAACCAACAGCAATGGGAACCAAGTCAGAAAATTGGAGAAACTAAAAATAGAAGACTGCTTAAAAATCCACTACAGAAAGGGGGTGATTGTCCCCAAAAAAAGCTTCAAATGACTGACGTCATTTCACTGTCACTAATAAACTGTAGAACGCGGTCGGCGGAGCGCGTGTCATCTGCTAAAATCGACGATAGATCAGGCGATAGCTGTAGACAGGAGCGTAACGGATTAAAATAGGGGCATTCAATTAAAAGGTGTCTTACCGTCCACAGCTGAGAGCAGTGGGGACAGAGTGGGGGAGGATCGCCGCTTAAAAGATGTCGATGGCTAAAACGACAATGCCCTATCCGGAGTCTAGCTAAAATTACCTCCTCCCGACGACGCGTTCGGGAGGAAGAGGTCCAAGCGCAAGGAAGGGCTTTCACTTCCCGCAATTTATTACAGGGAAGTGCCGACCAATGGGCATGCCATAAATGAGCAACATGGCGACATAAATCGTTCCGAAGATCGGTGAAGGGAGGCGACTGAATAGCTGGCCGAGGAAGAGAGACTGCGGCCTTGGCCGCTATATCGGCCGCCTCATTCCCACAGATACCAGCGTGTCCCGGGAGCCAGAGGAACGCCACCGAGACGCCCCTCATGTGAAGCAAGCGCAGACAGTCCTGAATCCGGTGGACCAGAGGGTGCACAGGGTAAAGAGCTTGGAGACTGAGGAGAGAGCTGAGAGAATCTGAGCAGATAACGTACTGTATCCGCTGATGGCGGCGGATGTAGTGGACAGCTTGGAGAACAGCGTAAAGCTCCGCAGTATAAACCGAACACTGGTCGGGAAGCCGAAAGCGATTTGGGGTGTCGCCAACAATATAGGCACTCCCTACACCTAACGATGTTTTCGAGCCGTCGGTGTAAATAAATGTGGCGTCCGTCATTTCTGCACATAGAGCAGCAAATGCCCGACGATAAACAAGTGTAGGGGTACCATACTTGGGAAATTGACAAAGGTCACGGAGCAGGCAGATCCGGGGACGGAGCCAAGGCGGTGCTGTACCCCAAGTTGTCAGGAAGGTTTTAGGAAAGCGGAAGGAAAGAGAATGGAGCAGTTGACGGAAGCGGACTCCTGGGGGTAGTAGGGAGGAGGGGCGGCCTGCATACCCTACATCAAAGGAGGCGTCGAAAAAAAGGTCGTGGGCTGGATTAGCAGGCATGGAAGACAGACGGCTAGCATAACGACTCAGGAGGACTGCTCGCCGATTGGACAGCGGAGGTTCAGCAGTCTCAGCATAAAGGCTTTCCACAGGGCTAGTGTAAAAAGCTCCAGACACTAAACGTAATCCACGGTGGTGGATAGAGTCGAGACGCCGAAGAATAGACGGCCGAGCAGAGGAGTAGACTATGCTTCCATAATCCAATTTCGATCGCACTAAGGCGCGATAGAGGCGGAGAAGGACCACTCGGTCCGCTCCCCAGGAGGTACCATTCAGGACACGGAGGGTGTTAAGTGATCGCAGACAGCGAGCCGAAAGATAGGAAACGTGGGAGGACCAGCATAGTTTTCTGTCAAACATAAGACCCAAGAATTTAGCGACGTCTGAAAACGGAAGGTTGACAGGACCTAGATGTAAGGAGGGCGGAAGAAACTCCGTACGTCGCCAAAAATTGACGCAAACGGTCTTACTGGGTGAAAAACGGAAGCCAGTTTCGATGCTCCACGAGTGGAGGCGATCGAGACATCCTTGAAGACGTCGTTCAAGAAGGCTGGTCCGTTGAGAGCTATAGTAGATCGCAAAATCGTCCACAAAGAGGGAGCCCGAGACATCAGGAGGGAGACAATCCATAATTGGATTTATGGCGATGGCAAACAGTACAACACTCAGCACGGATCCCTGGGGTACCCCGTTTTCTTGGGAGAAAGTACGGGAGAGAGTAGTGTTCACCCGCACCCGAAAAGTGCGCTCTGCCATAAATTCGCGAAGAAAAAGGGGCAGCCGGCCTCGAAAGCCCCAAGAGAACAGTGTGCGGAGGATGCCTGTCCTCCAACAGGTATCGTATGCTCTCTCCAGATCAAAAAATATTGCTACCGTTTGGCGTTGCCGGAGAAAATTGTTCATGATATAAGTGGAGAGAGCGACAAGATGGTCAACTGCAGAACGATGCTTCCGAAATCCGCATTGGGCTGGTGTTAAAAGACTGCGGGATTCCAGCCACCAAGCTAAACGGTAATTCACCATACGCTCCAAAACCTTACAGACACTACTCGTGAGAGAAATGGGGCGATAGCTAGAGGGGAGATGGTTGTCCTTTCCAGGTTTCGGAACGGGAACGACAATAGCTTCCCGCCACCGTCTGGGAAAGGTGCTGCCGGTCCAAATTCGATTATAAAGGCGAAGGAGGTAACGCAGACTATGGGTGGATAAATGCAGCAACATTTGGACATGGATACCATCCGGTCCTGGGGCGGAGGAGCGAGAAGATGAGAGGGCATGTTGGAGTTCCCGCATGGAGAAAACAGTATTGTAGCTTTCGTGATTTTGGGAGGAGAAAGCAAGAGGTCGCACTTCCGCTGCACGTTTCTTCGGGAGAAACGCTGGCGGGTAATTTGAAGAGCTCGAAATCTCAGCAAAGTGCTGACCCAACGAGTTAGAAATTGCGACGGGGTCCACTAAGGTATCATGCGTGACAGTGAGCCCAGAAACCGGGGAGAAACTAGGCGCGCCTGAGAACCGTCGAAGCCGACTCCAAACTTCCGAGGAGGGAGTGAAGGTGTTAAATGAGCTAATAAAGAATTTCCAGCTTGCCTTCTTGCTATCGCGGATGACGCGACGGCATCGCGCACGGAGCTGCTTATAGCGGATACAGTTGGCCAAAGTAGGATGGTGACGGAAAATGCGAAGAGCACGTCGCCGCTCACGTATTGCGTCACGGCATGCCTCGTTCCACCAAGGAACTGGGGGGCGCCGGGGCAATTCGGAGGTGCGTGGTATTGAACGTTCCGCAGCTGTAAGGATAACGTCGGTAATGTGTGTGACCTCATCGTCGACGCTGGGAAAGCGACGGTCATCGAATGTCGCTAGAGACGAAAAAAGTGTCCAATCGGCTTGGGCAAATTTCCAGCGTCGCGAGCGCATATATGGCAGTGGAGGCTGCAGTCTAAGGACACATGGAAAGTGGTCACTCGAGTGTGTATCATCAAGGGCGAACCATTCGAAGCGTCGAGCTAGTGGAACAGTACCGACCGCAAGGTCCAAATGAGATAAGGTTGTCGTGGAGGCAGACAAAAATGTGGGGACCCCAGTGTTGAGGCAAACTAGATCCGCTTGGTGGAAGACGTCTAGCAATACGGAGCCACGTGGACAAGGGTGTGGAGATCCCCAAAGCGGGTGGTGGGCATTGAAGTCCCCAACCAGCAAATAGGGGGGTGGAAGCTGACCAAGAAGATGAAGGAGATCAGCTCGTGCCATTGGTGTGGACGATGGAATGTATACAGTACAAAGAGAGAACGTGTATCCGGAAAGTGAAAGACGGACGGCGACAGCTTGGAAGGAAGTGTTTAAGGGGATTGGGTGATAATGGAGAGTATCACGGAGAAGAATCATGAGTCCTCCATGGGCTGGAGAGCCTTCAACAGAGGGGAGATCATATCGGACAGACTGAAAATGAGGGAGAACAAAGCGGTCATGGGGACGCAGCTTTGTTTCCTGAAGACAGAAGATGACCGGCGAGTAGGAGCGTAAGAGGACCGACAATTCATCCCGATTGGCTCGAATGCCGCGGATATTCCAGTGGATAATGGACATGGGGTGAAAAGAGAATGGAGGAATGTGACCAAAGTTGCTGTCAACTCAAAGACTGCTCGGAGCTAGCAACCGACAGCATGGAATGGCATTCAGCCGAAGGCAGAAGATCCTGATCCATAAGTTGGTCAGGAGCAGTCCCTGCCACCAGCGATCGGCCGGTTGACCGGCCACCAGCAGTGCGCCTCGGCGACACAGAAGATGGCCGAGGGCGATTTCCGCCAGGTGGTGCTGTAGAGGGGGCACGCCTTGGCGGAGAAGGAGAGGAACTGGGTTTCTTTGTAGCCTTCTTGGAAGAATGTTGTTTAGATGAAGGAGGAACCGATGGTTGTGAAGCTGCGGTCCGTAAAAACTCTTCACGAGTATGCTCTTTTTTCGAAGACTTGGCGTCCGACTTTTGGGCTCGAGATGTAGCAGAACCCGACGAAGGGTGAGCCATAGAGTGGGCAGGCGAAAGTGGTGAGGTTGAACGAGCGATCTTTGCGCTGGCCGATCTGACGACCGTGGTACTAAAGGTGAGGTCGCAAGTCTGCGTGGCCGCCTCCTTTGTTGGCCGAGGAGAAGCAAGGACAGTGCTGTATTTTCCTGTCTGAGGCACGGTGGGCTTGCGACTGGCGAATAATTTTCGAGCAGCAAAGGTCGACACCTTTTCCTTCACCCTTATTTCCTGGATGAGCTTCTCATCCTTAAAAACGGGGCAATCTCGAGAGGAAGCAGCGTGGTCACCCATACAGTTGATGCAGCGAGGGGATGGAGGTGGACAAGCACCCTCATGGGCATCCGTGCCACACGTAACACATTTGGCTGGATTGGAACAGGACTGGCTGGTGTGATTGAACCGCTGACATCGATAGCAACGCGTAGGGTTTGGGACGTAAGGGCGAACGGAAATTATCTCATAGCCTGCTTTGATTTTCGATGGGAGTTGAACTGTGTCAAATGTCAAGAAGACAGTGCGGGTTGGAATGATGTTCGTGTCAACCCGTTTCATTACTCTATGAACTGCCGTTACGCCCTGGTCAGACAGATAGTGCTGAATTTCTTCGTCAGACAATCCATCGAGGGAGCGTGTATAAACGACTCCACGCGAGGAATTCAAGGTACGGTACGGTGCGGTTCCACCCGGACAGGGAAGGTGTGGAGCAGAGAAGTACGCAGCAATTTTTGTGACTGGAGGGCACTGTGTGTTTCTAACAACAGGGTGCCATTCCGTAATCTGGAACAAGACTTTACAGGACCTGCTATTGCGTCGACTCCTTTCTGAATAATGAAAGGGTTGACCGTGGAGAAGTCGTGACCTTCATCAGACCGAGAAACAACAAGGAACTGTGGCAACGATGGAAGAATCGTCTGTGGCTGAGACTCAGTATGCTTACGTTTGTGACTAGACTTAGTGGAAGGTGAGGAAACCATTGCGGAAGAATCCCCCATGATTACCGGCGTCTCCGATGGCGCGCTCCTCCCTTGTGGGGGCCCTCTCTGAGGGCACTCCCGCCTTAGGTGATTGTTCACACCTCAGGTCACACCTCCCGACATACGGACGGAGGGACCAATCGGCATTTTCGGAAGGTATCAGCTCGGGTAATCACCCCTCCCTGGGCCTGGCCGTTACCAGGGGGTACGTACGTGTCCTACCTGTCTACCCGGGGCGGGGAATTACGCGTTACCCCGTCACCGGCTACGCACGAAGGGCGTGGGTTGGCCTTCAGACACGCACAGGGAGGAAGAAAGAGAAAGGGAAAGGAAGGAAGAGAGGTCTCAAACGCCGCAGCGGAGAAAAGCGAAAGAGAAGAGGTAAGGAAAAGAGAAGGACAAAGGAAGGAAAAAGACAGAGAAGGACAAAGGAAGGAAGAAGACATAAAAGCAAGGAAGGCAAGAAATGCAGTACATATACGAGCGTCCGTCTCCGGACGGAGGCACAAACCATACTCCCAGATGGGGAGAAAGAGAAGGAAAGAGCCAGAGGTGAGGGGAGGAGGGGCGAAGATAGGGATGGGGAAGGATGCGGAATGGGAAGGTATGCAGCCCGGAAAGGAAGGAGGGCCACATTAGCTCGGGGTCCCGTGCTCGCTACGCACGTATCCACAAAAGAGTTGTGGACCCCCTGGGGGGGGTATTGACATGTGCACGCGAGGCGTAAAGCTTTGTGTCATGCAGTTATCAAGGTTACACGAGTGAGCCTTCGGCTCCGAAAACCCATGTCGATTATGTTTCGCAGTCCGCATACTGACACTTGTTGATGGCCCAAAGTTAAAATCCGCAGCAATTTGTGGAAGGGTTGCACTTCTGTCACGGTGAATGATTCGTTACAGTCGTCGTCGGTCCCGTTCTCGGAGAATGTTTTTTCCGGTCACGGTGATACCTGAGATTTGATGTTTCACCGGACTGCTGATATTCACGGTACACTTGTGAAATAGTCGTACGGGAAATTCCCCACTTTATAGCTACCGCGGAGATTCTGTGTCCCATCACTCGTGCGCCGACTGTAATACCGCGTTCAAACTCACTTAAATCTTGACAGCCTGCCATTGTAGCAGCAGCAACCGATCTCTCAACTGCACTAGACACTTGTTGGTTTGTGTAGGTGTTGCGGACGGCAGCGCCATATTCTGCCTGTTTACAGATCTGTGTATTTGAATACGCATGTCTATACCAAAGTCTCTGGCGCTTCAGTGTATTATAATAATGTACTATAATACAACTAACTGGGAGTCAGTTGTAGACAGAATGGACAAATTAGTCAGAACCTACACTACAAAACATATGACAAATACGTGGCTCATTGTTCTTTTATAATATTTTGGATATTGGTGCCCGCGTGGCTTTCCGTATGTGGCTAGAATTAAATCCTGACTGGAAGAAGGAAACCAACTACAAAATATGAATATTTGTTCTTTAACTGGGAATATCTCTGGTACAGAAAAGTAGCAAAGACCCTCCTCTGCGTCTTTCAGCACAAGCGT
This sequence comes from Schistocerca cancellata, assembly GCF_023864275.1. Classification (NCBI taxonomy): domain Eukaryota; kingdom Metazoa; phylum Arthropoda; class Insecta; order Orthoptera; family Acrididae; genus Schistocerca; species Schistocerca cancellata. The sequence goes on along the minus strand of NC_064628.1, from coordinate 831,714,769 downwards.
AAACGGGGGCAAAACGTGTACTGCGCTCCGTATGCGCAAGTTCCTTGGATATAAAAAAAACATCCAGAAAAGTCCAGATAATGTTTCTCTTGCCTGTAAACAACAGTTTGTTTTAGATGTGGGATGGAGGATGAAGTAAACATTCGCCAGGGTAGCCTAAAGCGCTAACGCGTTGCTTCCTAGACTAGGGTAGGCGCGCCGGCCCCAGATCGAATCCGCCCGGCGGATTAACGACGAAGGGCCGGTGTGCTGGCCAGCATGGATGTGGTTCTTAGGCGGTTTTCCACATCCCCTAGGTGAATACCGGACTGGTCCCCACGTTCCGCCTCAGTTACACGGCTCGCAGGCATTTGCAACACATTCGCACTATTCCATGGCTTACATAGACAGCTGGGGTACACTAATTCCATCCCAGGGAGGGGGGGGGGGGGCGGTTGAGGTGACAGAAAGGGCATCCGGCCACCCCTTAAACTTACCATGCCACATCCGATTAACCATGGCGGACCCTGCGTAACTGCGGGACAAGGCTCAGACAAAGAAAGAAAGGACGAAGTAAACGACTGCAAATGCTTGTAACCATAGTTTTCCTGTTTTCAATTCAATGTATATTTTTATGCCAGTTCTTTAAAACAGATAAAATATTGCAAATATATTCAGTGCAAATTACTTGTGGTCTTTATGACCCCTGTGGAACTTATTGAAACAAGAAATCCTGTTAGTGAGAGGGTCAAATGTAAGGGTACTGTACACTTACAAAGAGCAGTAGTGTTCCTAATTACCGCCCGGTGTGCAAAGGAAAGAAAACATACCGGTCGACATCTTCAGCTGTCTGTGGAGGTTGCATGACCTAGCTCCACAAGGCCCACTTTCAAAATCAAACTCCGCTCCTGTGAATTCGGTCAATTCGTAATCGATGGAGGCGTATTTGCGTACCCATCAACGCCGGGGGAGAACTGTGAAACTACCGGCGGGCGTGAAGCTTTATTTGGAAGTGGTAGGCGAGCGGAGGAGGTGCGGCGATCCCATTACGATAGCAGGTGCTGCCCGGAGAGCGGCGCGTCGCGTGCTCACGGACCCTGACCGCCGAGCGGGCGGGCGGGCGGCCTCTGTGGCAGAGAATTGGGAGCGCGCCGCCGGCGGCGCCTCACGTCTCCAGGGCTGCGGCCACAACCGAGGCCGAGCGACCTGCCTACCAACAACAGCAACAGCGTCAGCCGAAAGTGTCTGTTATATACACGGCATCCGCAGAAATTTTTCTCAGAGGGCGCAAGAAGCAAAATTTGCCCATTCTAGCATAACTAACTCGGGGAGTCAAGTTAGTTTTGTGTACTTACTATGAAATTTATTCTTGGGACATGAAACGTTATCAACAGCAAAACAGTTTCATTCATCCGCTTAGCATTTGTAAAATATATTAACTTTGAACCCAAACGGAAAACATATGTAAACAGAAAATGCAAAGTAAAAAGTTTTATGGTATTAATATTAATATGTATGCCACCTATTTAACGGTCTGAAATTAGATTTTCTTGTGAGTATATCCACAGTATTTAAAGAGTTACGAAATGAAGCTGAAAATACGAGCGTAAAAAATGCTCCTATCGGAGCACAAAACATGCGAAGATGTTTCCCTTTATTTGAAAGGTTGACTGAAAAGTAGGGTATCAGTTGCCTCATTCTACCCTCCTCAGCATCTTTAAAAAATTTTCTTAACATCTTTGGCATGCGAACATATTTGTGCTTTTTTTTTTACATGCAACTCACCTCAAACTCCCAGAAGCTTCCTTAACTATCTCTGTTACATCCACTAGTCCGTCGCTGTAACTCTCCCATACCCATCCACTCCCAGTTTCCCTATCTCTCCTACACATTGAGTTCAACTCATTGTCATTGCCTCTTCGTGTCTATCACTGTCTCCTGTGTCTCAGCCACAGTCCCCTTCGTACTGTCTTATTACTACAGTCTTCTTTCATTGTGGCCGTTTTCCTCTTGCTCTCTTACTGCTAATATTTCCTTCCTTCCTTCCTACTACTGCTGCTGCTGCTGATTCTTCTGTCAGGATCTCTTCCTTCCTCGTTGTCATCGTCCTAGACAGTGTCATTATCACTGGCTCTCACCTACTTCCACTTCATTACTTTATTCCGCACCACCCCACCTCCCCTCCGCCCCCCCCCCCCCCCCCCGTCACAATTTCCTTCACAATTTTCCCAGCACTATCCTCTGTTCTCTCACTGTCAACGATGTAAGTATGTTCCACTGCACACACGCACACAGCAAGAAGAACACGGATATGCTGGGGCACGACAAAATTTTTGGGAAATTCTTAAAGTTGACGAAGGTTAAATGGGACAGCTCGAAGCCATTTTTCAGTCATTCTTAAATAAACAAACGTATTCCCATTTTTTGTGCTCCTATTTGGGTATGTCAAAGGCGACACAACGTAAAAAAGGCGACACAACATAAAAAAGGCGACACAACGTAAAAAAGGCGACACAACGTAAAAAAGGCGACACAACGTAAAAAAGGCGACACAACGTAAAAAAGGCGACACAACGTAAAAAAGGCGACACAACGTAAAAAAGGCGACACAACGTAAAAAAGGCGACACAACGTAAAAAAGGCGACACAACGTAAAAAAGGCGACACAACGTAAAAAAGGCGACACAACGTAAAAAAGGCGACACAACGTAAAAAAGGCGACACAACGTAAAAAAGGCGACACAACGTAAAAAAGGCGACACAACGTAAAAAAGGCGACACAACGTAAAAAAGGCGACACAACGTAAAAAAGGCGACACAACGTAAAAAAGGCGACACAACGTAAAAAAGGCGACACAACGTAAAAAAGGCGACACAACGTAAAAAAGGCGACACAACGTAAAAAAGGCGACACAACGTAAAAAAGGTGACACAACTTTACGCGCAAAAAAAGAATATGCATGTGCTTGAGTACTACAACATGTGTTTTCCAGATGCAAACGGAGACACTTCACAGCATATTTCTCCGTGGTATGTCTTAACTACGTTTTCGCTTCACTTCGGATATTACGTTTTTTACGTGTATCGGTAAGGTAAAGTTTAATCTCGATATCTCGGAAAAGGATGAAGATATGAAGAAAATTTGCAAGTTAGTTCGATATCAGGAGCTTAGAAAAACATCGTAAAAGTAATAGCCATGTTCTGTGCAGAGTGGTCTCTCAGTCCGCGGCAGGATTTTGACATGCAGAAAACAGGTTTTGGGAGAGTTTCTCGATAACGGATGAAGATTCTTGAAACCGGGGAGATGACTCTACTAGGTAAACAGCTAGAGAATCTGGACAATTTACTGCGGTTACTTGTTATATTTCGCCTCATACTGGATTTTACTTGTAGTAGTAGGGTAACTTTGAACCTTTGTATCTTGAAAATGTATAAAGATATCACGTAAATTTTTGAGGTCGAGATATTAGGCATATATCGTAAAAATTTCAGCCATTTGCTCTGCATAGCCGTCTTGTAATCCTCGGCTGGGTGTTGGTCCTCTGGTGACGGCGAAAATATGGAAAAAGTCCTTGTTTTGACATTTCCCGAGGAACTACCCATTAACTAATGGTGTCTCCGTAAGTCCCATCAAGCCCCCCGTAAACCACATCACAGGAAAATGGAGCATATCAGTTGGTTGTTTTTACTTAAGGAGGAGGAAGTCTGTAATATTCCTATTTTGACCGTGTACTGTAGGATAGTTACACTAAGACGATCCTTCTGTTACGTAGATGGATGGTCCCTAGCGTAAGGGCTATCCAGAACACCAACAGAACCCGAGGTACGAGGCCCAGTGGAGGGTCCCTGTATGAGCTTCATGATTTTGCCATACCACACAGCTTCATTTGATTGCCTCTGGCACCTCAATTGTAGGTGCAAATGGTCGATTACCTTAAATGTAAAGAAGAAAAGGGAAAACACTGAGCAGCTGAGTGTGTTGGTGGAAAGTTGCACTGGTCACAAAAATATTCAAGAAGGGTAGTAGGAGTAATCCACTGAATTCCAGGCCCATATCGTTAACGTCGATATGCAGCACGATTTTAGAACATATATTCGAAAATTATGAATTACCTCTAAGGAAACGGTCTAATGACTCACAGTCAACATGGGTTTAGAAAACATCGTTCCTGTGAAACACAACTAGCTCTTCATTCAGATGAAGTGCCGAGTGCTACTGACAAGGGATTTCAGATCGATTCCGTATTTCGGGATTTCCGGAAGGCTTTTGACACTGTACCACACAAGCGGCTCGTAGTGAAATTGCGTGCCTATGGAATAGCGTCTCAGTTATGTGACTGGATTTGCGATTTCCTGTCAGAGGGGTCATAGTTCGTAGTAATTGACGGAAAGTCATCGAGTAAACCAGAAGTGAGTTTAGGAGTTCCCCGAGATAGTGTTATAGGCCCTTTGCTGTTCCTTATCTATACAAACGATTTGGGAGCCAATCTGAGCAGTCGTCTTCGGTTGTTTGCAGATGACGCTGTCGTTTATCGACTAAAAGTCATCAGAAGATCAAAACAAACTGCAAAACGATTAAGAAAAAATATCTGAATGGTGAGAAAAGTGGCAGTTGACCCCGAATAACGTAAAGTGCGAGGTCATCCACATGAGTGCTAAAAGGAACGCGTTAAACTTCGGTTACACGATGAATCAGTTTAATCTAAAAGCCGTAAATTCAGCTAAATACCTAGGTATTACAATTACGAACAACTTAAATTGGAAGGAACACACAGAAAATGTTGTGGGGAAGGCTAACCAAAGACTGCGTTTTATTGGGAGGGCACTTAGAAAATTTAACAGATCTACTAAGGAGACTGCCTACACTACGCTTGTCCGTCCTCTTTTAGAATACTGCTGGCGGTGTTGGATCCTTACCAGATAGGACTGACTGAACTTCTTCGATGTACTCAAACAAAGGCAGCACGTTTCGTATTATCGCGAAATATGGGAGAGAGTATCACAGAAATGACACAGGATTTGGGCTGGACATCATTAAAAGAAAGGAGTTTTTCGTTGCGACGGAATCTTCTCACGAAATTCCAATCACCAACTTTCTCCTCCGAATGCGAAAATATTTTGTTGACACCGACCTACATAGGGAGGAACGATCACCACGATAAAATAAGGGGAATCAGAGCTCATACGGAAAGACATAGGTGTTCATTCTTTCCGCGCGCTATACGAGATTGTAATAATAGAGAATTGCCAAGGTGGTTCGATGAATTCGCTGCCAGGAACTTAAATGTGATTTGCAGATTATCGATGTAGATGTGGTGACCACAGTATATTATCCATATTTCGTCTTAACATTTCATTTCATTGGGTTATTGGTACTTGTCGGAGTCCCACACATGTTTGATACATTTAAGTGCCATATTTCAATGTATCCATTCTTTCCTCTTCTCGTCCGGTCATCTGAATGTATGAATGAGAGTGTGCTTGCATTTCAGTGTGTAGATCTGTGGGAGTGTAGTAGTCTGCAACTGTGCCAGAACAGCCACCTGTAGGGAACACGTACCAGGTAGCGAAGAGGTTTCTGTTTGCCTTAGACGAACCTTTTGTATGGGTTGGCACCACAATAGGGGTTCCTCAGGCCACTTCCGTAGGTATGGCGAGCGGTTTTGGTTGGAGAGCGAATGCTCATGGAGTGTTCCGTAGACGCGAGACGGATGAGACCTGTTGGCAGTAAGTGCGCCTTTTCTATGAGAACTTAATGTACGCTTTTTAAAGCTAGTCAAAGTAAGCGATTTCTTTCATCGCTCATAGTTTATTATCGTGTGTGACAAATTTTACTTGCTAATTGGCGAGTGTTAAATGCGTTAAACAGGTGGAGCCGATTGAGTTTTTTGTGATACAGTTCATTTTCTTTAGTATCCCTTTCGCTAAAGCATCTATATTGCGTATAATTTCCGTGATTTTATGACTGAATTTTGTGCAATTCGTCTCACTTGATAACTTTCTTTGCGCACTCTTGTTTGTGAGGACCACGTGGCCGTAATCTTATGAGAAAGTTTACAGTGCCGAGGCCAAAGCGGTCTTCCACTGTAGAATATCTTAATTATGATTCTTAATTATGCTTCATTTTTATGGTAATTTATTTCAAACAGAAATTTTATTATTTATCCAACATGTTAAAATCAAGGGAACAGCCCCCACGAGTGCTACAGTTAAGGCTTTTAGTTCTTTTCCATCCTGTTAGTCTCTCAAGTGGTGTGAATGTAAATGTCCGTGATTAAACCATCCTTTCACCATTCCTCTTCCATAGATCATAGACGTTGCAAGGGACTTCGAAGTGAAGTTCTAGGGTCAATTAATATGGAACGTGATAGACTGCAGGCAACAGCAACCATCATATTACTCACTATACACGTTCATGTGTGTAATTAAATTTAGCGATCTAATAAATGTTCTTTTGCTGGCATTTTTGTGTGCGCTCACTGCTAAAATTCGACTCCACGCTTCATGCAGCTCTGATGTACGGTACATCTTACTGCATTCCGTTTGCGCAACAGTTGTATTGCGGCTACACTTTCTTCCCCTTCCCCTCCCTCCTCCCCTCCCCCCCCCCACACACACATTGAGATTACATGTAAGGATGCCCATTACATATAAAGATATCTTTCACCAGGAAGAGCCCAATTTTTTTGCGCGGCATTTCGGAGCATTAGGTAGCACATGCATACCCAGCCACAAAAGTAATGTTACCATAATGTTAGACTGATTCTGAACATTAAAATTCTGAAGTAGGTAAAAAGATAGAATGATTAAATCCTGCTGGATAACACCAAAAATGCCATATTAATGCTCCTGTAAGAAACAAATTTTAACAAACTTATTCAACGTTGATGTTAGGTAACATTTTTTTGCTTATAAAACTTCACCTCTGCTCATCTAAGTACTGAGATTTCTTTTTTAGCGTCGATTGGTGTAACTCAAATTTAACAAAATGTGCTTTTAAAGCAACATTTTTTTTAGCGTTTAGGTAAAATGTAGCACGAAGTCGATATATAACTTCATGAAGGTGGAAAACCACAAAAACCATCATATTCGCTGGCAGAATCAAACTGGAGATACGAGGATTGCCTTGGTACAGTCCTAGTCTGCCAAAAATTGTCACATTGTGGAGCAGCACGCAGAACTGAAATGCAGAATTTGTTGCTCCCCAGCATGTGGCATTTTGTCGCGCCCTTAGAATTTAAGAAGGTCGCAGTCCTGAGGAACACTTTTTTTTTTTTTTTTTTTTTACACTAAAACTTCAGACTTTTCCCCTCTCTCTTCTACGGCAGAAAATGGTTCTCTCTTGTTTTCGGTTGATGTGTCTCGGATTAAGTTTAGACTTACACCCATTGAATATTGAATGACTATGTTCTTCCGAGTACAACAAAAGCCCTGAAGTGTAAAACCGAATGCAGAATTAGCAAGCCATCACGTGTTTTCCTTTTCCACAGATGAATGGTAGGCTTCTGTTTTGAATCGAAGGGAGGAGGAATTCTTATGGGAGTTGCTGACTGAAGAGTGGCACGTATGCTGCTGTGCTCTTTGCGTGTTGGGAATCTGCGACGGGATCCGTGCCCCAGGACGTCGGACTGACTACTTCCTGAAACTCGGTAGGACCTGAGGAAGCGACAGAAAGAGATTGAAGACACTATTTCGGCACGGTTCTGTAAAAGTTCGTATCCAACTTCACCAGACACAAATGCCGAAACGGTAGTTGCACGAAAGAATCGGCATAAATCCCCGGAACAGAGCGACAACTAAGAATATTTTAACTATAGTGGTTCGTAAAGCTGAAATATTCCTTGACGAGGTCGCCAAAATTAAACAAAAAGTTTGAGTCGCAAAAATGCTTCCTAGAAATAATTCTGTGATGGGCGAAAAGGCAGTCCTCAGACTGCAGGAGGTGCCCCGTTTGCCCCTCTTACTGACGCCCATGGCTATATTGTTGCGACTAAGAGCAAACGTTGAAACCGCTTACGGAGCAAAACGTTTCAACCCATGGTTGAAAATACACAGACGACTAGGCTCAAACTCTGCAGGTCATGGAGGAAATTGGGTAGAAAGAATGAAAATAGAGGCAAAAAGATTAACAGAAACAAAGAACGAGAATAGGAGGTAGGTAGGTAGGTAGGTAGGTTGGGTTACAGCGCTGATAAGGTACATCAAAGAATGAAAGGCATACGGCGTACGCGTACTTTGCGTTCGTGCATTTCACGTAACTACTTGTGGTATTACTTGGTTAAAGTGCTTTAGTGTGTAACTTCACATCTAGAAAAGGATTGGGTCGGTTTTCATTGGGTTGACTGCACTGCAACGTGAAGCCGTAGTTTTTCTTTCTTGGTTTTCTTGAATTTGATTGTTGCGAACAGCAGAAGGTATATTATTAAAAGTACGTTTTGCCCATTTTCAATGCTAATCACCTCATTTGGCGAGGGGACGAAAGACTTAGCGAGATATACAGCCAAGATCACAAACTTACAAACAGAATATACAGCAAAGATAAGGCTACACACATGCATATGCCTGTCTGCTTTTGGCAAAATCATTGTGTACTCTCAACGGCCCTTAGACAGTGGCAAAGTATTGCACCTGAAAATGTATCTATTCCGTCACAAAACGTACAAGTGTATTGTATCGCGTAATACATACGAGCGGCGTTCAATTAGTAATTTAAGACAGTTTTTTTTCAAATCAGGTTGGTTTTATTCAGGATCTCAATATACCATATTATTCCCCCTTTTTTTTGCAACAAAATCCTATTTAACATAATTTCCCTTCAAAGCGACAGCCTTACGCCACCTTACTGGGAGAGCCTGTATATTCGCAAGTTACCACTACTGGTCGACGTCTGAGCCTACGTCTTGCTGCATCAATAACCTTCCGATGATCCACGTACTGCTTCCCAAGGAGTGTATCCTTCATTGGGCCGAACAGATGGAAGTCGGTAGGTGCGAAATCCAGGCAGTATGGTGGATGAGGAACAACCGTCCAATGGTGTTTCGTGAGCTGCTCTCTATGCGTAGATTTAGGTGAGGCCTTGCGTAGTCATGGAGAAGTAGTAGCTGGTCTGCATTTTTGTGGCGATGAACACGCTGAAGTAGTTTCTTCAGTTTTTTGGGTAGCACAATACACTTCACATTTGATCGTTGCACCATGAGGGAGGACATCAAACAGAAAAAAAATCCCTTCAGTGTCGTAAAAGACCGTCGCCACGACTTTACCAGCTGAGGGCGCGACTCTGAACTTTTTCTACAGAAGAGTGATGGTGTGGCGCCACTCCATGGATTGTATGAGCTTGTCGCGATGGGACGCCTCGCCCAAAGAATCACTGTGCTTTTGTTCACTTCCAGGTTTCCGTAGACATTCCACAAGGGCCTATGAATATCTGCGATGCTCTGGTTTTCCACCAAAAGAAACAATGATAGCTCTCTGCTTGGAACGTATCTCCCTTACAGACAACACTGAAGCGACCGCCTATCGGAACTTCATGAACCGAAGCGAGAATGTTGGACACTGTCTCAAAGCAAATTCCGCATTCTTTTCAACCTAAACTGGCCGAGAAAAAATGTGTTTCACTACTTCTTCAGAGTCCCTCGTGATTATCACGCGTGTGATTTCGGTTATGACTATAACTTACGAGGCTGTAAAACAACGTAGTGGAAAACAAATAATGCTTCACAAAACAGAAATTGCTAATCATTTTTAGCCACAGTACTCACGTAGATTTTGGCGTTTTGGGCTGCTGCTTTCATTAAGGGAAGTCTTTATGTACCAAAATACACTGTGTGTGTTATGCTACCTCAAAATCAACTTTTATTACGTACAATGTAGGTAAATGTAAATGTCGTTTGACTAGGGCCTCCCGACGGGTAGACCGTTCGCCGGGTGCCAGTCCTTCGATTTGAGGCCCCTTCGGCGACTTTCGCGTCGATGGGGATGAAATGATGATGATTAGGACAACACAACACCCAGTCCCTGAGCGGAAAAAATCACCGACCCAGCCGGGAATCGAACCCGGGCCCTTAGGATTGACGTTCTATCACGCTGACCACTTTCTTTTTTCGATGTTGTTCGTTGTATTTGTTCGGTGCGGATGTCGCAGGACACCCGTTCAAGTTCAGTGCTGAGCCGTTGCCTTTTTATTTTTTTTTTTAATTACAGAGGGCAGTTACCCTCTGACCGAACACGCTGAGCAACCGTGCCGGCGTCCACTCAGCTACCGGAGGCGGATACAATTTAGTTCAGGACGAAAAAGCATTTTCTTCTGAACCTATCTACTTGAAACTCATCGGATTTATGAAAAGCGGAGCGAGTTCAATAGAATTCTATCAATATATAAGGGGGCGATCGAAAAGTTTCCGTTTGGGGCGCGTTGCTGCAACGTATATGTAACGTGCCGCGACTTCATGCGGGTATGTAAACACCGACCTGTAGGCAAGGGGTTCGTGTGGCATTCGTATCTTTCAGACGTGCGTGCGGGAAACGTGCAAACGTGATCTATGGAGATGTTATGAAATGCGTGCGAACAGAACAAACGTGCTGGCATTCTTTTCTTGGCTGCCGAGGTACAAACACCGGCAGACATCCATCGGAGAATGAAGAACGTGTTCGGCGCATCATGTCCGTCGACCATCGAAAATCACCATTGTGGAATAGGGAGCCAAGGGGGGAATACTGCCGCTTTCCGACAACTCACGGCCCCCATATCGCAAATGTAACGCCGAAACTCTAGTGGGAGACACTCTGGCACCCGCCTTGTAATCATCTCTCCTCATGCCATTCTCACGCCATCGGCCTCCAAGGCCTTTAAAGGTCTACGATTCCTGTCGGACGAGGATATGCAACAGACAGTCACTTCTTCACACAGCAGAGTACGGTGTTTTCTCAGGTATCTTCAACCTGCTGCGGCTATGGGAGGGTTGCCTATGTTCGTAGCAATTTTGTCTGAGTGGCATACCGATTCTGGACTGTACGGTCTTAGAACTGAAACTGGGTGCCTCTCATACCCTTTCCAGAGTGTATGAAACTTCACGTTACTCAGCCAGTATAACGTTACATCTGCTCAAACTTCACAGAGGGCTTTTCCATGTACCTCTTTGGCCTAAGGCCACTTTAAGGAATGACAGAACGAAGTATGGCTCAGTACAATGCTCTTCCGTTTCGTTTCACTCAATTCAACTAAGTACCTGGGTGTTAAAATCACGAACAACTTCAGCTGGAAAGACCACATAGATAATATTGTGGGGAAGGCGAACCAAAGGTTGCGTTTCATTGGCAGGACACTTAGAAGATGCAACAAGTCCACTAAAGAGACAGCTTATACTACTCGTTCGTCCTCTGTTAGAATATTGCTGCGCGGTGTGGGATCCTTACCAGGTGGGATTAACGGAGGACGTCGAAAGGGTGCAAAAAAAGGGCAGCTCGTTTTGTATTATCACGTAGTAGGGGAGAGAGTGTGGCAGATATGATACGCGAGTTGGGATGGAAGTCATTAAAGCAAAGACGTTTTTCGTCGCGGCGAGATCTATTTACGAAATTTCAGTCACCAACTTTCAGTCACCAACTTTCTCTTCCGAATGCGAAAATATTTTGTTGAGCCTAACCTACATAGGTAGGAATGATCATCAAAATAAAATAAGAGAAATCAGAGCTCTAACAGAAAGGTTTAGGTGTTCGTTTTTCCCGCGCGCTTTTCGGGAGTGGAATGGTAGAGAGATAATATGATTGTGGTTCGATGAACCCTCCGCCAAGCACTTAAATGTGAATTGCAGAGTAGTCATGTAGATGTAGCAGAATGTTTGTTAATGTTATTCCACACCGGTGCCACAGCTGGATGTTTGCCTATATCTTTGTCAACAACGAAGCTCCGGTTTCGACTCCCCTTACGGAACACAGTTTAAATTGCCGAGCAGGTTAGGCTATGCAGGTGAGCTGCTTGGCAGCCACTGCGCATCTATAAAGCGGCAAAGTAGCGCTAGCCTGTAGTGCCAGGGCACGGGTTCGAGGCCAGCGCAGCGTGCGGTACCGTTGCAGTGGACGCGGCTGGCTCCGCATCAGACGGCGTATCAGCGCCCCAGCGACGTCGCCAGTCTGCATGCTAACGAAGCAGGGCCGAGCGGCCAGAACACAGCCTCATGCTCGTGTATTCAGCGTCCACCGCCGTAGTTTAATCTTCTCGTCACGGTAACGGAACTCTGTTTTTGCAAACCAAATTCTTCTCAATTCTTTTACATACGACGTACTCTGACAATTCCCTGCTATATTTATACGCTACTTGATCAAAAGTATCCAGACAACTATTAGTGTACATACATATGGGATGTATACACTCTTCGCCTATATAGCGACTTTAACTCAGCTGGGGACGCCCTCAGGAATGATAGCCAATTATTCCTCAGGAGCCGAAACGAGAGAAGGTAGTGATGTTGGACGCTCGGGTCCGGAGCGAAGTTGACGTTCTAACCCATCCCGAAGATGTTCCATTGCGTTCAGAAGGTATATTGTTAAAAGTACGTTTTGCCCATTTTCAGTGCTAATCACCTCATTTGGCGAGGGGACGAAAGACTTAGCGAGATATACAGCCAAGATCACAAACTTACAAACAGAATATACAGCAAAGGTACGGCTACACATATGCATATGCCTGTCTGCTTTTGGCAAAATCATTGTCTACTCTCAGGGGCCCTTGAACAGTGTCAAAATACCGTGAGTATTGCACCTGAAAATTTATCTACTTCGTCACAAAACGTAGAAGTGTATTTATTTCCAGTGATGAGTTCATGGGTTTTGCTATGTGACGCCATTTGTTTTGTATTGTCTAGTATGATTATTTAAATGTTTATGTATCTGGCATTTTATTACTTGAATTCTTTCGTTAACGTTTACACCAGTTAGCAAGATTGTGAAGGCTAGTCAATTTCAGCAGTGTTATTGCCCAGAAATCATCATCTCACGGTTGCTGCTTTATGACGGTGCGCATTGTCGTGCTGATACAGTCATCCTCTCCCATCTGTCCTGTACGTAGTACAATATGCTGCAAAATATTTCCATATCCTTCTGCAACTAGTTTTTTCTGAAGTGCAATGATGAAACCACACCGTAACTACGATAAACACCCCCATGCAGTAACACAACCTCCTCCCTACTTCTGGTTTGGCACTACACATGGTGGCAGGTAATGATCTCCAGACATTCGCCAAAACGAAAGACTTCGATCGGATTTACACAGGGTAAATTACTAGTTTCCAGTCAGCCACTGTCCACTGACTCGCCCTTTACACCACCGCAAGCGTCGCTTGACGTTGACTACAGAAATGCGTGGTCTGTAAGGAGCTGTTACACTACTGTATGCCATTTTTTTAACTCCCTACGCATAGTCATTGTGCTAGCTGGACCGCTGGTAGCATTTGAGCCTCGCGAGAATTCCTTCTATTGACTTGTTAAGATTATTTGATACCCACCCTCCGCAATTCTCAGTGGTCCTTGTCCATCAGTATGTGAGCTATAAGGATAGATGTAGGTGTAGGAAACATTCAACGTACCTCAACAGTTATGAAGCCTAAGTCAGTTGGAAAATTTATAGACAAAGAAAGCAGAGGTGTAGGCGAACAGTTGCAGTAAGTGGTGGGGAGTGAGTACCAAGTCAGTAACATTATGAGACTTACTGCAGGGGTGGCTCACGTGACATAACACAATGGAGTTAGATAGGTATTTTACTAATGGGGATTAGGTAGTGATTCTGGGTGGAGCTGGGAATAGCTCTGATAGTAATAGAAACTGCACGGTCTGTGAATTGAATTCCTATGTGACGACTTACGTACATTGCATTGTAGAGGTGCCTATGTTTTTCACGATATATATTGTCATAGTATTACTTTATTCTGTGTGGAGCTCGTTTATTTCCAGTGATGAGTTCATAGATTTTGGTAGGTGACACCATTTATTTTATATTACCTAGTATGGTGATGTGAATGTTTATGTGACAGTTTATTACTTGAATTTTTCGTTAACATGTTCTCCAGTTAGCAATATTGAATTATCGCAATCTTTTACTGCACTTTGTGTGTTTTTTCAATTGGTGTACAGGAACTGGCTGATGGTCCTAACGCCGGAACTGATTGCTCAATAAAGAAATTTTTATCTGCAGTTATTGTCACTGAATAATGGAGTTCAAATTTCTGCTAGCTGTTGGACACCACCTCCTTAAAATGTATGCAGAGTTTTCTTGCAAACATTCCGAAAATGTGAGTTTGAAGGAGAGGCAAAATTTTACTTCCTTTCAGATCTGAAAATGACCATAATGGAAAAATCTGAGATGTTCAGTGTAGTGCACAGACTTACCGACCCTCTTCCCACACTGACACTATTCGCGAAGCGAAGAGTGAAGCAGGAGGGGTAGCTAATCGTGTAGAGCAGGAGTTGTTAACCTTTTTTTGCCCACAGCTGACTTTTCTATCTACGTTAATAATAAAATTTTCTAACCGCCCACCGGTTATTAATTAGGAAAGCAACTTTGATTTGAAAAAATAAAAGGAAGTTGAAGCAGTTAATAAAAATTACTTACCACATACTTTATGAGATAATTCTATGACAATCCAATGAAAACTGGAACGCCCACTGCTGGGCGGTAGGGACCAGGGTGACTACCATTGCTCTACAGCAACGAGAAGTACTTATACAAATGAATGACAACTTCAGAAACTTTACTGGTCTCTTACAGGTAGGATTTTATGTATATAGACTGAAGCGATGAGCGAAAATTTGTACCAAAACCAGAACCGACCCGGGTCTCCTTACTAGGCAGGTGCGTTAGCGTCTAAGCCACCTTGGCTGGGTTTCAGGCTGGATCCTCCATTTACGTTCGACGCAGAGATGCTGCTGTTCCAGTACTTGCCGAGCCCTGGCAATTCTGTTCGTGTGTGAAGGGGAATTTTAAGTAGACGGGGGCAGCAGTGAGAATTTGGATTGAGGAGGGAGGCATGCCAGGGTAAGCCTTGCAGATGTGTGAACCGCCGTGCCAAGTTGGCTTATAGGCTAACGCATCTGTCTAGTAAGCAGGAGACCCATGTTCGATTCCCGGCTTTGGAACAAATTTTCACTCACCACTTCAGTCTATATACATAAAATGTGAAGTATCGCGCGCCACTGTAAAATGATTCTCCGACTTTACACGTAGACGAACAGCTTTTTATAAAGGACATTGAATACAGAGAGAGAGAGAGAGAGAGAGAGAGAGAAAATAGAGTCCATGTGCATGTTTATATAGCAACTGATTTACAGGGGATTTCTAAGCATATTTAAGCTTGTCTACATACAAGTTCAGAGAGTGTACTTCTTGAGAGAGAAAACAATTACGGTTAAAATATGTCAGTTTATCTGCGTAGTGTAAATTTTGTTGATGAGATCGTTGGACGATTGAATAATTAATTTTAGAACATTTTGCTATTAGCTATCTGAAAAGGAATGAGATACGCGTCCCGCCAAAGTTAAGGTCATTAGTGAGGAATCAACTCGAAATCGCTCTACGATTCCAGAAAGTTCATTGAAATCCTAACCTGTATTGTAGTCTGAATTTTATATATGGTGCAGTGTCTTTAGATACCACAGGTGTGTATCATTTGTTTTAAGACAAGTGATACCATGTTATTTTCTTTGTCTATAACAATCTCCACTCTCGCGGAGAAATGAAGTGGATTTCGGGAATAACCTACTGACCAGGAAGAGGCGAGGATTATGTGGAACTGTGCAGTGGCAAAAAAACGATAAGTTTTAGAATGTTAATTCTGCAACACAGTCATCGATATACCGATATTTTCATGGAGAATGGTCTTTGTTTAGCCAAACGCATCCAGCGCTCATTTTCTCTCATACTAGTAACATTTACACACGGTTTCCATGTCAATGTTTCTTGCAATTCCTGTACAACTACACCAAACGTTACATCCAAATTTCATAAACGAACGTGGGTGTCATTGACATACAATGCATTCCAAGAAATGCATGGGTGATAGATTCGTCTTTGCTTTTTTGAGTCAGTAAGTCTATAAGGAACGACTCACGTTCGACATCAGCAGAATTACTACAAATCCACCAATGCAAACCCGCCACTAAACATTTCTAATAAGCATGGAGAAGAAAACCAACTATATTAACAATTTACAGAGCTACAGCAGCTGAAAAACACCGTAAAATATGTGATCTCAGTGCAGGTAAATAAACCGCTCCATCCCAGTTCATTCCTCACTTGTCACCAGGAACTGAGGGCGTTTCTGGAGGATGGTTTTGGCGATAGCATGCGATCTGTATTTAACTGGATCTATTATATAGACATAAGCAATTATTTCTTGTGATTAACATACATAAAAAATTATGCATCAGCCAAATAATTGGCAGCAAGGCTGGTTCTAAACACTATTAATGAAGAGGCATCAGTGGGAAAAGGTTAAATTTGACGAAGTGTCACGTTCAGTAGCCAGTCCCACTCTACTGTTTCATCAAACGGCTAACACTGGTGAGCCGTGAAACAAGCTGAGGAAAATGCTTTTCATCCACCATTCAGACCCCATGAACTAACAGCGGTGGAGCTATTTTCCGGGAACTGTTCCCATCACAGTGTGCGGCATCCAATGACTGGGCTAGAGTGCCTTTGACATGGGTGTGTACACGAATGAAAGATTACAACATTCTTTGGGGATGTTAAAATATACAAAAAGGCAGAATGGCGTGCTATCACTCGAGAGGTATGAAGAAAGACTCTGATTTTTGTTTGTTCTCCATTCTCCGACTATGTGATTCCACTGACTCTTGCTTGAGGTAGTATTGGTTCAGTGGACCTCCATTGTGTGCGTCCCGGCTATTTGAATACGCATTACAGACAGCATGATTCTAAATAGTACTTCCAGGAAACTAATTTCTGCCTACTGAGTCACTCCAACAGGCCTAATTGTCGCCAGAGTTGCACGAATTGGATGCGCTGCACGTAATTTTATACGATGAGTAGAAAAAGAAATATACGTTTAAAAGAATGTAAGTTTAGCGTGGATTTAGCAGACAAGTGTCTTATATAGTTTATTTTGCTTCTCGTTCTTATTTCTATGCAAGTACCGCAGACAGCAATATAAAGCACAGATAAAACTGGGCTACCGAGTCCGCAAGGTGTTCTACTGGAGAGCAACAGTACAGTTATTGCACTGTTTATGTTCCAGTATTTTGGTCCTAGCATTACAGAAGACATTAAAAGTGCCTGCCAGAGCAGGTATTGACAGGTAGTTCACAAACTCAGTTTTATCGGTTCCTTCGTAAATAACAGAAAGTAGTTCCAGCTCTAATATTCCTAAGTTGTCGTGGCCTGTCCGACCTGTGACGTGCACGCAGCCCGCGGCTGTCTGCTAACAGGTGGCTGAAGTCAAGGCTCTCACTCCGGTCTTTATCACCACCACTCTGAATTAACTTCTGAAACAAACATCCGTCGCGTTAAAGATTTTTGATGCACAGCTTTACGTTCCAGTGCAAGAACAGTGGCTCTGCGTGAAACAAGCGTATAACTTCGACGCAACACAACTCTGCAGCGGGCGAGAACAAGTTTTCCGTGAAAAGGCCTTTGTTTCACATATCTGAGCACATGCTACGCAGTAAGTTTCTATAGTTACGTACTAATGAGAAACTATGTCAACTACTTGCGAATAATTGTACTAATTCCGCAAGTAATAATCTCTTCTTTAATTCAATCGTTAGACGTCTTATTGTTCAGTGATGCGACTTTAGCGTAGAATATTATATGCATATCTATACGTAACTAGCTTGGTGTCAACCTCTTTAAGGAATGTTAAATCCAATAGCAAAGCAACGAAATTCAGATTGCATATTACGTGGATCAGCCAGCCAGTAAGAATCGTGAACTATGAGTAGAGTTTTGTGTGGGATGTGTTTCGAACAATACTTGTTAAACATTATTATCGCCAGGAAGTTATGTAGGGTGATCAACTCCACCTCTGATACCAACAATCCTTAAATTTATTGATATGTAATATGTCTCGGTCGGGCACACAGTTTTAATCTGCCAGGAAGTTTCATATCAGCGCACACTCCGCTGCAGAGTGAAAACCTCATTCTTAAATTTATTATTTGCCATTGTGCTGAATAACAACAATGTGCTATAAAAAAACTTTCCACTTGCAAGGAATACATATACGCTGTGTGTGTTTTGTATGGATTGTTTTATATGCTTTATTTCGATGCAGTGACATACAGGGCTAACAACAAAAGGGTTCCAAAATGTACACCTTAAGAGCTATGAGCAAGTTGTTGTTTGCTCGTACTATGAAACATTTCTACTGAGAAAGTGCCCATAGCTCTTAATGTATACATTAAACTCCATGTTTACGAGGTATTTTTTACCTCGTTTTGGTCCAGACTACCACCTTTGAAAATTTGTCGGTGACGTTCCGGTTCACCCCGTATATGCAGGATGTAATATTTCGTCAATGCAATGAATGACTGTGAGAATCTGAGCTGTTATTGTGTAGGCGGTATTTAGAGGCACCAAGGGCATACTTTTATCGCCGTTGCACTTCAATCATTTCAAGGCTGCTTCTTCTAAAGATCTAACAATTTTCCTCTGTTCTTTTACTCCCATCTTTCTGAAGAGTGGACGTATTATGTAACAGGTTGCGAAGGCCCTCTTGTAATACTGAATTGGTACTTACAAGCACGGTATTGTTAGAAGTGTTACATGTTGCATTGCCTCATTTGGTTATCTGCCTTGCGGTAGGTTTAGACTTCATAACCCTGCATATTTCTGTCCTCTGAATTCTTCATTCTTTGATACGCTCCTTGCGGTCTACTGAAGTCACCCAGCATCTGGTATCTTCTGGCCTTCCCTCGCTTTCCCGGAATAAAACTTTCAGTTGCCTCTATTAGAAGGCCATCCAGCCTCAAATTGTGTCCTATCCGTGTTAACTTCATATTCTTGAATGTCACAAACATCCTCGGACCTTCTCCAACTCTTCTCAGATTACTAAATTCTGCGCCATACCCACATTCCATAATCTTCACTTCTGGGCTCCTCCTGCTTTCTCAGTGTCGATGTTTCTGCTCCGTACAACGCCATGCTCCATATTGGGCATTTCAGTAGTCGCTTCCTTAATTCTGTGTTCGCATTACTAGCTACGCGTATTTTCTGATTTTGAAATGGGTTTCCCGTCATCGTCATTCTGACTTTGTGGTCTTGTTCTCTACGCACATCTTCCTAAATACTTGAATGCTCTTACCTGTTCTATAGTTTGCAGGCTTAACTTCGCTCTTATATTTTATAACCATGCCTTTTCCTACATTTTTGCTTACATGCATACAGGATTGTCTGGAAACCAATAATAAACATTACTACACTGATGAGAAGCTTGAATGTTATAGTTATTATTCTAGATAGTAAAGTAACATTTATTATTATTATCTTTTTGACTTTTTTTTCTCAGACTTAAGTCTGGTTAAAAATGGAACGTGACGCGGACCTCAGTCAAGCGTGACTTCCTTGTAACTGTATGGTATATGTTATATTGCATTTAGGAACTTTCGGGTAATTGAACATGTATCAATAATTACAGATTTTTGTAGTTTTATATATATGTTTGGATGTAGCTGTATTGCATTGATGTACTGGTGAATATTGTGAGGTATGACTCCTGTAGTTGATAGTATAATTGGGATAATGTCGACTTTATCCTGATGCCACATGTCCTTGACTTCCTCAGCCAGTTGGATGTATTTTTCAATTTTTTCTCCTGTTTTCTTCTGTATATTTGTTGTGTTGGGTATGGATATTTCAATTAGTTGTGTTAATTTCTTCTTTTCATTGGTGAGTATGATGTCAGGTTTGTTATGTGTTGTTGTTTTATCTGTTATAATCGTTCTGTTCCAGTATAATTTGTATTCATCATTCTCCAGTACATTTTGTGGTGCATACTTGTATGTGGGAACGTGTTGTTTTATTAGTTTATGTTTTATGGCAAGTTGTTGATGTATTATTTTTGCTACATTGTCATGTCTTCTGGGGTATTCTGTATTTGCTAGTATTGTACATCCGCTTGTTATGTGATCTACTGTTTCTATTTGTTGTTTGCAAAGTCTGCATTTATCTGTTGTGGTATTGGGATCTTTAATAATATGCTTGCTGTAATATCTGGTGTTTATTGTTTGATCCTGTATTGCGATCATGAATCCTTCCGTCTCACTGTATATATTGCCGTTTCTTAGCCATGTGTTGGATGCGTCTTGATCGATGTGTGGCTGTGTTAGATGATACGGGTGCTTGCCGTGTAGTGTTTTCTTTTTCCAATTTACTTTCTTTGTATCTGTTGATGTTATGTGATCTAAAGGGTTGTAGAAGTGGTTATGAAATTGCAATGGTGTAGCTGATGTATTTATATGAGTGATTGCTTTGTGTATTTTGCTAGTTTCTGCTCGTTCTAGAAAGAATTTTCTTAAATTGTCTACCTGTCCATAATGTAGGTTTTTTTTCATGTCGATAAATCCCTTTCCTGCTTCCTTTCTGCTTAATGTGAATCTTTCTGTTGCTGAATGTATGTGATGTATTCTATATTTGTGGCATTGTGATCGTGTAAGTGTATTGAGTGCTTCTAGGTCTGTGTCACTCCATTTCACTACTCCAAATGAGTAGGTCAATACTGGTATAGCATAAGTCTTTATAGCTTTTGTCTTGTTTCTTGCTGTCAATTCCGTTTTCAGTATTTTTGTTAGTCTTTGTTTATATTTTTCTTTTAGTTCTTCTTTAATATTTGTACTATCTATTCCTATTTTTTGTCTGTATCCTAGGTATTTATAGGCATCTGTTTTTTCCATCGCTTCTATGCAGTTGCTGTGGTTATCCAATATGTAATCTTCTTGTTTAGTGTGTTTGCCCTTGACTATGCTATTTTTCTTACATTTGTCTGTTCCAAAAGACATATTTATATCATTGCTGAATACTTCTGTTATCTTTAGTAATTGGTTGAGTTGTTGATTTGTTGCTGCCAGTAGTTTTAGATCATCCATGTATAGCAAATGTGTGATTTTGTGTGGGTATGTTCCAGTAATATTGTATGCATAATTTGTATTATTTAGCATGTTGGATAGTGGGTTCAGAGCAAGACAGAACCAGAAAGGACTTAATGAGTCTCCTTGGTATATTCCACGCTTAATCTGTATTGGCTGTGATGTGATGTTATCTGAATTTGTTTGGATATTAAGTGTGGTTTTCCAATTTTTCATTACTGTGTTTAGAAACTGTATCAATTTAGGATCTACTTTGTATATTTCCAAAATCTGTAGTAACCATGAGTGGGGTACACTATCAAAGGCTTTTTGGTAATCAATGTATGCGTAGTGTAGGGACCTTTGTTTAGTTTTAGCTTGATATGTCACCTCTGTATCTATTATCAGTTGCTCTTTACATCCTCGTGCTCCTTTGCAGCAGCCTTTTTGTTCTTCATTTATAATTTTGTTCTGTGTTGTATGTGTCATTAATTTCTGTGTAATGACTGAAGTTAATATTTTGTATATTGTTGGTAGGCATGTTATGGGGCGATATTTAGCTGGGTTTGCTGTGTCTGCTTGATCTTTAGGTTTCAGATAGGTTATTCCATGTGCAAGTGTATCAGGGAATGTGTATGGGTCTGCAATGTAACTGTTAAATAATTTAGTTAGATGTGAATGTGTTGAGGTGAACTTCTTTAGCCAGTAATTTGCTATTTTATCATTTCCAGGGGCTTTCCAATTGTGTGTAGAATTAATTGCTCGGGTGACTTCATGTTGCTAAATTATCACTTCAGGCATTTGTGGTATCATCTTGTATGTGTCTGTTTCTGCTTGTATCCACCATGCATGCCTGTTATGTTGTACCGGGTTTGACCATATGCTGCTCCAGAAGTGTTCCATGTCTGTTATGTTTGGTGGATTGTCTATTTTAATGTGTGTGTTATCCATTGTTTGGTAAAATCTCTTTTGGTTTGTGTTGAATGTTTGGTTTTGTTTCCTTCTATTTTCACTTTTTTTGTATCTTCTAAGTCGTTTGGCCAATGCTTGCAATTTTTGCTTTTTTTTCATCTAATTGCTCTATTGCTTCTTGTTGTGAGATTTTACCTAACCTTTTTCGTTTTTTGTCTGATATTTCATTTCTTATAAATTGTGTTAACTGTCCGATGTCTCTTCTCAGTTTTTCTATTCTGATCTGTAACCTGTGTTGCCATGCTGGTTTTGTGGGTTTCTTCTGTGTGTTCGTTTGTTCTGATCTCTGCCTAGTGTGTATATTTAGTGTAGTGAGTGCTCCTATATAAACCAGTAGTTGTAACTCTTCCATAGTTGTGTTTTCATTTATTTTGTTGTGTATGATTGTGTTGATAGTTTTTATTGTTGTTTCGACTTGTGGGTTATTTGGCGGTCTATGCAAGAATGGTCTAATGTCTGTATTTGTGTCTTTGTATTCTATATATGTCAGCTGAAATTTCTCTTCTATATCTAACACGTGTCTCTCTTCGTGTTCTATTTGTGCTTGTTCTGGTGGCTGTCTTAAGATTTCGTTTTCCTCTGATTGTTTAATTGATGCGTGTTGGTCTTTGTTTGTTTGCTCTGGGATGTTTGAGTCCATTACTGTGTTTTCTTCCTCTTCTGATTGCACATTATTTTGTTCCAGTATTTGTTGTACTTGTTGTTTGATGTTTTCTAATTCTGACTGGGGTATCCTGTTATTTTTTATTATTACACGGATCTGATCAGCTAGTCGTTGTTCTGTTAAAAATTTTAATTCCGGGTATCTGGTAATAAATGTTGTGTATACTTGTGATCTGTATCCAGTTGTGTTGGTTCCTAGGTTTGTTGCTTGGTAATAACAGAACATGAGGTGTCGATTAACTTCATCTGACCATCTCATCCTCTGTCTTTGTTTTCCTTCTAGGGTGGTTGCAGGAAGCATATCCTGCAAAACACCTCTATTCGGATTTAAATCCTTTTCCAGTTGGCTAGCAGTGTCGTTACCATTGTGGGCGGGCATAGGGTTCAAGCGTCGTCCCCGACCATGACGGCACTTGTCCGAGGCTTCTTTAGTCCTGTCCTGAACCAAGTAATCACACTAAAAGGGGGGTTAGCCCTATTAGTGGTTTGTTCTTTTCGTCGCCTTTTACGACTGGCAGAACATACCGGAGGCCTATTCTTTTCCCGGTCCTCCACGGGGTTTATTATTATTATTATTATTATTATTATTATTATTATTTTGTTCAATACATTCCATAAGCGGTGCGGCTACTGTTCTTTCAGTTGATGGTTAAGCAGAATTACGACCGAAGTTACTGTCTATCGTACAAATTAAATATCTCGCTGACTGTCAGCTGGGCAAGCAGTACAAGCATTGCACTCAACATGATACATCAATTGCAGAGCCAACAAATACAAAAATAGGAATATATTATCAGACTGTCCACGTTAAAACAGACTTATAAGGTAATCTTGAAATATAGTATTTAAATCCAGTCAAACGGGATTAATTGCGATGCTGAGTGAAATCTAGAGCAAAGCAACATGGGTCAAGAGAAGACAGCGAGAGCAGAAGAATTCGACCCAGGAACTAAACCAACAGCCATTCATATTTGACTTTATTAATACTCTTGGGGTGTTATATATGTTCTAATGTAACAGCAGCCATACATTTACTTTTATAGATTGACGCCCAGCGCAGTTGGTTGGAAGTCAGTGGCAGATCGAATATGCGCACCAGATTAATTTTAACGATCCTCCAACGATAAGCTATGGCTCTGGGATAGTTGCCATTTTAATTTCCAGTAGGTTAAACAGAGATGATAGTGTTTAACTGCTCGAACTGCTTTCCATATCAGCCTACGTAACGATTAGTCTGTAGTTTCTTCCACGTTTACGCACAAATTGTTCGTGTCTTATTAGTACGTGTTTCTTCTGGATCAAAATCTGCCTTCATTACTTCTGGGGGTATACCATTTACACAAAAATAAAGCTTTCAGGGACTCTGGTAACAAAATAAGACTCAATCATCCACCAGAGCACAACACTGAGTAGTATCAGTATACAGGATGTTACAAAAAGGTACGGACAAACTTTCAGCAAACATTCCTCACACACAAATAAAGAAAAGATGTTATGTGGACATGTGTCCGGAAACATGTAATTTCCATGTTAGAGCTCATTTTAATTTGGGCCCCATGTTCTTCCACCTACGCTCAATGGAGCACGTTATCATGATTTCATAGGGATACTCTACCTGTGCTGCTAGAACAAGTGCCTTTAAAAGTACGACACAACATGTGGTTCATGAAAGATGGAGCTCCTGCACATTTCAGTCGAAGTGTTCGTGCGCTTCTCAACAACAGATTCGGCGACCGATGGATTGGTAGAGGCGGACCAATTCCATGACCTCCACGCTCTCCTGACCTCAACCCTCTTCACTTTCTTTTATGGGGGCATTTGAAAGCTCTTGTCTACGCAACCCCGGTACCAAATGTAGAGACTCTTCGTGCTCGTATTGTGGACGACTGTGATACAATACGCCATTCTCCAGGGCTGCATCAGCGCATCAGGGATTCCATGCGACGGAGGGTGGATGCAGGTATCCCCGCTAACGGAGGACATTTTGAACATTTCCTGTAACAAAGTGTTTGAAGTCACGCTGATACGATCTGTTGCTGTGTGTTTCCATTCCACGATTAATGTGATTTGAAGAGAAGTAATAAAATGAGCTCTAACTTGGAAAGCAAGTGTTTCCGGACACATGTCCAGATAACATTTTCTTTCTTTGTGTGTGAGGAACGTTTCCTGAAAGTTTGGCTGTACCTTTTTGTAACACCCTGTATATTCTGCAAAATGTGCAAGGGGGAGACAAAACTGTACAAATAGGTCGAGCAAGACTATTTCTAGAAAAAGGGCGCTCAACTGCTGAGGTCATTAGCGCCCAGTCACTGTTGTTTGAGCACATGGAATCTGGTAAAACTCAAGGGGATGGAGGGGACACCAGAAGGACCCGACAAAGATGCAGACAAAATAAGTAAAAAGATTAAATGTCCTTGGACAAGCCAGTTAAAGTTATAAAACGCAGAATACGAGCAGCTGCTCGAGCGTCATCAGCTAAAACATCCGGTAAGGTAGATGGCAGGGACAGGACAACACGAAATTGACTAAAACGGGGACACGACAATAAAACATGGCGCACTGTTAATGCCTGGCCACAAGGGCACTGCGGGGCTGGGTCACCGGAGAGCAGGTAGCGGTGGCTAAACCGGCAATGCCCAATCCGCAACCTGGTCAGAAGGACCTCCTCGCACCGAGATGGTCGGGAGGATGTTGTCCAAGCAGTTGGTAGCGGTTTTACTGCCCGGAGCTTGTTTCCTTGGAGGGATGACCAAGCATCCCACCACAACGACACAAGCCTCTTACAGACATCCCCACGAACGTCGGATGACGGGACACAATGGGAGGCTGGCCGAGGCAGGAGGACTGCAGCCTTGGCTGCAGCATCCGCAGCCTCATTCCCAGGCACTCCCACATGTCCGGGAACCCACAGAAAGCTGACAGAACCACCGTTATCAGCCAAAGAATGGAGGGACTGCTGTATCCGTTGTATCAAGGGGTGGACCGGATAGGGAGCTCCATGGCTCTGAAGAGCACTGAGTGAGTCAGAGCAGAGTACATATGATGAATGGTGGTGGCGGCGGGCATACTGAACGGCCTGATGGAGAGCAAAAAGCTCGGCCGTATAGATACAGTCATCGCCTGGTATCTCCTTGTCAAACGTGTGCACTGCCGGCCTTTAAAACTGCAGCATCGTGAAGACAACATGATGCAAACCTCAAACTGTCATGGGTAAGCAACTGATTAGAGTTTCAGCACGGTTGCACCAGTTCGGTAGGAGCAACACCATCTACATCCTGTGTGTAAGGAAACATTACATCTTTCGTTTCTCATTTAGATCTCCCCTCAATGTTGGTTGATAGTGAGAAAACCGTGTTATTCCCCTGTAAGGAGGAGAATCGTATCAGCATGTGTCTCATCATGGCCTACCGAGAATGCGGTTTATCGTACCGCGATGTTGCTGATCGCATTGGTCGGAAACCCACGACTGTCATGCGAATATGCAATCTATAGGCTCAGGAAGGTCACAGTCTATCACACACAGGATTTTAATGACCCTACGCGACTTGAGCACGAAAGTACAGCCGAACTTCTAGCTTCGTCGTGCATAATCCTACAGTCACGTAACATATGCTGGGTGAGGAAATGAGCTGATCTATAGAAGGACATGAAGCCAGAGGGACGGTGCGATAGCGTGTGGAGCAACACGGACCTTCATAACGGCGCCCATTGTTGCGGCTTTCCTTAATGAGTCAGTAAGGAAGACGCACCAACAATACTGCGACCGACAAACTATACAGGACGTAATAGTGCCACAATTTAGTCTCTTCAGACGAGTTTCAGTTCTGATAGGCATATCCATGTGTGGAGATTCGGAGAAGAACGAACAGTGCCAGAATACATTCGTCATCGTCACATGCTGTCAACAACTGGCGTGATAGCGTTATGTGCCATTGCGTGCGAAACACTAAGACCTAAGGTTCGCATAACACAGTGGTCCGCAAACCGTGGCTAGCGTGCCACGAACGGTTCTTTGGCCCCCTTGACTATGGTGCTCTCACAAAAATACCACGGACGCACAGTACGAGTGAAATTCAGTGGCCCACACGCAAAGTCCATTTTCGGCCTGGGTGAGTAATTTGAAGAAGTGACGCTAGCCGGGGTGTAGGTAAAATTAAAATTCTCTCTCTATACACCGACCATGTGCACTTGCCGCCATCCGCACCACTTTTGCTGCTTGAGAGAATATCTTCGAAAATGGGGGGTGGGTAATGTTTCGAAGTCAGACACATGAGTTAATGTTTAACGTGCTGAAGTTCCTGCAAATGACTCAATCAGTGGAAGGAATATTTGTTCCATTAATTAGTGTAAAACTGTTTCTCCTGAAATGTGAACAAAAAGGGTGTGATCGGATGGAAAAATAAGGTTATGTTAACAATGAAGTAACAAGAGATCATTGCAAACGCGATTTAATAATATCTCAAGTATGAAATGACAAAGACGATGATACTGTCATTTGTTATTTCAGAACAAGACATATGAGGGAAGCTTTTCCAACAGATTTAAGGAATTCAGCAACAGCAAAGCGACGTTAATCTTTGTTAACAAACCTCTTAACACTTCTGTGTAGAATTAAATTTTTATCCCTCTAATATTGACATAGAATCTTAAATACAATTGCTGGATTTAAAAAAATAAAGAATTGTGGAGCTCGAAATTTGAATGCCTTTGTGGTGATGTAGAAATATTGGAGAAAAGCAAAAGTGAATTTAGTTACAGCGCAAGTGTTCTGCTTTGAAAAACCTGGAGAAGGGAGGTATGTTGATTGAATATTATTGCTGACTCATATAAACAGCTGAAAAACTAGCGTTTGCTATTCTTTGCTGTTTCGGTTCTACGTATTCATGCAATGTTATCTGCAAGAACACAAAATTGAGTTATGCAAATTTTCCAAGTGTTTGCCAGCCATTGTAATGCTTTAAATTTAGGATTACATACAATTTAATTTTAGCAGTAAATAATATTGTTAAGTAAGATATAAGTTGTATTCAATGTTCCTGTAATTTAATTAATACTTAAAACATTAAACAAAATTTATGAAGTCAGTTTTAGAAAGCGTTGTGAGGATGTAGTGTCGACTACTGAGGAAGGTGACTGTCGAGAAAGGCGATTGTTTGTATATATAGACATATAAAAAGGAGATCGATGAAACAAGTATAGAAGAATAGTGTGGCCGACAGGATAGGAAAAGGTCGAACTCAGCAAACATGTCTCAATCAGATTGATGAGGATGATAGCAAAGGTCTGCTTAGTAACAATGTACCTACCTATAAAATTTACGTTTAACAAACTTGACTGTAAAAAGAAATGTCGATCGTTGTACTGTTGGTGTTTTGCTCTGTTTAATAATGAGTTTTCAGACCACTGGCATAACCAGTACTTTTCACAGCAGGCGCTACACTCCTGACGTTTTAAGGCCACTGCGTATGCCTTATTTTCGAGTTCCCAGTTGTGTTATCTTCCAGCAGTACAACACAAGACCGCGTGTTTCCCGTGCTCTCCTGACTCACCTAGAGCGTGTTCAAATGTCGGCCAGGCCAGCACGTTCTCCAGATCTCTTACCCACTGAACACATCCAACCAAGGGTTGAGGAGACGCTGGCACGCTACCACGAGGAGTGATGAACTGTGGCATGGAACTAAAGCAGCGTGGAATGCTGCACCAGTATTCGTCATCCAAGCGCAGTTCGACTATGCCCAGCTGGATTAGAGCTGCTTTTGTCAGATGTCCGCTCCATGTATTAAATTTCGCACTCTAAACCGCCAAGTCATCTACAGATTTAGTCAGATATTCTTCCTGCTATATTTTACATGTAGTATCAATGACGTTCTGTAATTTGCTATCCTTCCTTATGTTTCAATTTTTACGTCCAGCAGTGTATTTTGTCACTTCAGTTCGATACGTTGTGTACAAACGTCAATTATAAGTGGTAATAAAATCAACACTTTATTGAACAATATCAAAATTGCACACCGTTTTCTACGATATGTTTCATGGTTTATCCTTTGGTAGGCAATGCTGTTTGCAAACAACGTTTTAGCTATTTGATCCAGCAATATTCTGTTCTCTCGGGTGCAAAGTTTCTGAACATTTTGTATTTTTGGCAGACACTGTATTAGGTTATATTATCGTCACTAGCAGTTTATTTCGATGTTATGATGATGTTTTCTCTTGTCACTGAAAACTGCTTACGAACAGTAAGTGGGTGTCTTGAAGGTGATTTGTTATACAACAAATGTGCCGGCGAATTTTTACCTGGGGGCACTGGAAATGGAATTGCGTTTTCCGGTTAGAGGAAATCGGACAGGCAATCATTGGGAACAAGGACAGAAGAACAGGAACTCCTTTGCCTTTGAATGATGTATGATATGACATTTTCGCACATTGGCCAACGTATAGGCTAAAGACAACGTGTACGTTTTCCCCTCAGGCGTATTCGACTGTCAAATGTGACATTGTTCTGTGCTTTGTAACGAAAAGGATTTTTTTTGTATCTTTTCAGACACGGGAAGAGACAACGTTGCAATATCTCATTTTGTAACATCAAACCCACCAACCTTTAAAAACCGAAAGTCAAGAGATTCTGTTTCAAGAACCAGGAGGTACGAATGATCCAAAACCGCGGCTCATTTTCATTACAAGTCAGAGATAATTGATGTAGGATTTATCTATGAAATCACAAACCTATTATAATGCCTAAAAACGCAATTGAAAAAGGATGGAATTACTCAAAACGTTCATTCCACACACCTTGCCCTTAGTGTGGACCATTTACGCAAAAACAGAGCTTCCTGAGACTCGGGTAACAAAGTAAGACTCACAACCACCCACTTTACAGATTTATACCGATTATAAAGACACTGAATAATATCGATTTCAGTTAAGCACAAAGAGAACACACAAACACAGGTCCATAAACAGTACAATACTGAGCAATACGAATAAAAATTCTACAAAATTCGCGGGAAGGACAACAAATAATCAATATATAGGTAGTGCAGACCTCTTTATTTCAAGAAACTACGATACATATATAGATTAAAAACCACTAATGAGAGTAGGGCTTCCGATCATTGAAAAAAGAAAATGAAATGGAGGGTTTTCACAACAATTTTCTTAGTTTGATGATAACTAGTTAAAATTGAGAGAAACAATGGAATAATCTACTCTTCCCCCCCCCTCTCTTCTTCCCTTTCTCTGTTCATCTTCTCCTCCCCCTCTCCCTGTGGCGTACAATGATATAATTTTGTGGGTAAAGTGAAGGGCATATGTGGATACTGTATACCAAATGTGCATCAAAGAAGTATTAATGTGATAGTTTTACTGTGTGGAGAGCGAAAATGTAGCAAGCGACAAACTTTTTCCCTTCATCATTTTGTGCAGACTGTAAGCGAGAAGATGATGTAAATGATTGGCGAGTTAACACCTCACTATGTTTAAACTTAATTTTGTTGTGTCAAGATATTTCGCGCATGTATTTACCATTACCTACGTTTTGCTTAGGCAGTTCCTTTTTCTTTTGCGTTCTCATGAGCTGTTGAGAACTGCACACAAATACAACACATATTATGCAGAATATTCTTTGTAACTAACACTTTTTACTTCCCCAAACCACAGTGTAGAAATAGCAGTTGGCGTTCACTTTTATTCAAGTGAGTTTGGTCCCGAATTTGAACTTTATTTACTTTTCACGTCTGCAGGTTTGTGTGTTACTTTTTGTGTGAAGTTCCTTTAATGCATTGGTTGCTGATAATAGGATTATGGACAAATCATCATAACCATGTAGTCCAAAATTAAGGCACTAACTTACGAAAAACTTACGAAAAACTTACGAAAAACTTACGAAAAACTTACGAAAAACTTACGAAAAACTTACGAAAAACTTACGAAAAACTTACGAAAAACTTACGAAAAACTTACGAAAAACTTACGAAAAACTTACGAAAAACTTACGAAAAACTTACGAAAAACTTCCTTTGGTCTAATTTTCGTATATTAGTTAACAGTTAAAATATGTTAATTTACCACAAATATGAATAAACAAAGCCCACTGACAATGGCACATAGGTGCTGAAACAGGTATGGGTCACATGAAAAAGTGTTTTGCATAATAGGCGGGCCTTATGAGCAATCATTTTAACTAAAAATGGTTCAAATGGCTCTGAGCACTATGGGACTCAACTACTGTGGTCATCAGTCCCCTAGAACTTACAACTACTTAAACCTAACTAACCTAAGGACATCACACACATCCATGCCCGAGGCAGGATTCGAACCTGCGACTGTAGCGGTCACGCGGTTCCAAACTGACGCGCTTAGAACCGCACGGCCACACCGGCCGGCTCATTTTAATTGCAAACAGTGCAAATGCAAGAGCAGTAAATCCACATAATGGATATTTTTTCTTCATAATATTTCTGTATGTGCTCTATACGGAAACTGAAATGAGCATTAGGCTTCATTGGCCGGGAGGACCCTTACGGGGCAGGTCTGGCCTCCTTGGTGCAGGTCTTATTACATTCCCACATTGGGCGACCTGCGCGCTGGATGGGGATGAAATGACGATGAAGACAACACAACACCCAGTCCTGAGCGGAGAAAATCCCCGAGCCAGCCGGGAATCGAACACGAGCCCGTAGGACGGCAATCCGTCACGCGGACCACTTAGCTATCGAGGCTTCATGTATCAGATTTATGCGTGTTTTGGATGTTTATTAAGGCTAATGAAATCCAGTTCCTGCTTCTAACTGCTAGCTCGAACAGCAGCTGTCATTACAATTTAGCGACTTTTGTGACAGACTAGTCTCTTCGTCTATATGCGGACACGCGTTGAATGCTGCGTGTTATCACAGAGCGCAAAATCTCGACAAATCGGAGCGCGCGTTTACGTGTTGAAGTAGCCCCTGGGGCTGCTGGCCGCGTGCAGCAGTTACTTGGTTCACTTCCCGTGCGAGCGGCGGTGCGGCATCGCGCGGCGGGCCTTGGCCTGCAAAGCGGTGAGCCGCTGACCCGAGGCCGCTCCACTTGGCTCCGGCGTGGCCTCAGCTGGAGGGGGGCGTGGCGTAGCAGGCAGTCCGACCTGTCTGCTGGCGCCACCTCCCGCAGCCAAGCGGGAGCGTCTTCCGCGTCGCGTCCTGCTCTTCCTTACGTACTGTACGGTGCGAAGAAGAATGCACGCTCTAGGAAAGCGGTAACCTGCGACTCAAATATTGTTCAAGGCGCGTCAAGAAAGTAATGTTCCACGATCTTTTTTTTTTTTTTTTTTTTTCCAAAAGCCGACAACGATACGAAGCGTTAGGTATGAATTCTTTCAAGTCTTCTGACTGCGCGCGTAAAATTTCCGTTCCCTCCGACGTGAAACGGCATGTGTAAGTGGTGATCGTTACACGCAGCGTGTCGTCACTGATTTCTCACCGAGGATATTGTGAAGGATATTCGCAAAAGTTTGTGTACGTCAGTGGAGCATCTGCAGTTGGCGGCCATTGGGCACGGGCTGGGAGGGGGGGGGGGGGGGTTATGACTATAAGGAGGCAGTTCGGCGGAGCTTTATGGTTTGCAGCGAGCGGGAAGAGGATTCACAGCTGTCACACCTCAAATGTTGCAGCGTGCTGCTGATGTTCACGGGAATCTACGAATTACGACTCAGTTGTTGGTGCAGCTACTGTCAATCAGCAAAGTGTGGGTGCAGTTATCCGCGCTCTGTTATACTGAAAAGTGTGTGCAAGCTGAGTTTCACATTGTCGCACGTTGGAAAATAAATCTGACAGAAAAACATTTGTTATGAGTTGTTGCAATATTTGAAGCTGAAGGGGAGGCCGCCTTACCCGAATTTCGACATGTTATTAAATCTGGGTCCGCCGTTTTGAACTTTAAACAAGACAATCTACGGAATGTCGTCATCCTCACTCTCCACAGAGAGAGATTCAAAGCAACTGTTTCCAGCAGTAGATCATGATGACTGTCTTGCGACAGAAGGTGTGTTTCTCATCGATATTATGCCAACGGCAGTACCATTAATTTGGAGGCAAACTAACACATTAACCACACTCAAGAAGCGTTCCCAGCAATTTCGGCGCCTTGCAACCCACGGGATATTTTGATTCAGCGCGATAATGCTGAGCCTCACACGTGTTTGAGGAAAGGAAACTTCCTGGCAGATTAAAACAGTGTGCCGGACCGAGACTCGAATTCGGGACCTTTGCCTTTCGCGGGCAAGTGCTCTACTAACTGAGCTACCCAAGCACGACTCACGACCCGTTCTCACAGCTTTACTTCTGCCAGTACCTCGTCTCCAACCTTCCAAACTTGCCCGCGAAAGGCAAAGGTCCCGAGTTCGAGTCTCGGTCCGACACACAGTTTTAATCAGCCAGGAAGTTTCATATCAGCGGACACTCCGCTGCAGAGTGAAAATCTCATTCTAGAATTGGAGAATGTTACCCCATGCCTACAGCCCTGACCTGGCTCCCTCTGATTTACACTTGTTTGATCCACTAAAGGATAACGTTTGTAGAAGGCAGTTTAACGACTACGAAGAGGTGATTCGCGCATAGAAGAAACGTCTTCGTGACCGGAACAAGGAATGCTACCGACAGGGTGTACACGCTATTGTTCTTCGCAGGAGGAAGGCCACAGAAGTGGAAAGACAATACGTAGAAAAATAGGGTGTGTCATGTGCGTAATTTTCAATGAGAGATTTAAGTAATTGTTGGAGAAAAAAGTGGTGCATTACTTTCTTGGCTACCCTCATCCCTATACTTCGCAAAAAATCTTACACTGCGTGGCGGCGGAGGGCACTTCGTTTACAACTGTCCCATCCTCCTGTTTCCTGTCCAAATCGCGGACTGTGAGCGGGAAGTGCGACTGTCTGTAAGCCTTCGAGTGAGCTGAGATATCAGCCATTTGGCAATATTCTTTTCGCGATGGATATGTAGGAGGTAGTAGAATGTTGGTTGACTATCCTACCCTCGTATGCTCTCAGAAGTTTAACCCTTCTGTGGGCGCGCCTGCGGCAGATAGCCGCAAGATTTAGTTTTCTGTTAGTATCACAGATAGGGTTACAGTTGCGTCCTCGTCCAGATACGTATTTGTTGTTCTCAACGGATTTCACCACTTACTACATTTGCGCTATTCATGCTTTAAGCAGTTTGGTCGCTATTGTTTGACACGTGAGTGTTGCGTTTGCGGTGTGTTTGCCGCTACGCGCCTTGTGGTGTATGTATTTTCTATACTTGTGTTTTTCTTTTGCCTCAAGGCAATATTTATTTCACACTAGTGTATAATGCATGTTCGAATCGAATCAAAGTTTCCACATGCAATTTTCATTACTTTTTACAGTCTTTGATATTAATTTGCTACAATACATTACTTTTACAAAAAATGTTTCATTAGGTCTCATAAAAGCGTGGAAATGGAGAAAAAGAAGGCATTTGACAGTCACCGTCTAATTGTACGTCCTGAAGACTATGCGAAAGTACTGCGAAAATTGTCAGAAGAAGAATTACAAGAATTGTCAGATTCATGTGAATCTGAGTCGGAAGAGGAAGTTATCGAAGAAGAAAAACACAGCAGTGACTGAACAATCAACAGAGGAAACTGATTACCACCTGGTTGAAGAGGGGAGACAACGAACAGAGGATTACTGATTTTACGTAGGAAAAGATAAAGAAATTATTTGGATAAGAACCGCTTCCTTCTTCTGCTAAATCTAAGCCCAAGAACACCCTAAAAGTTTTACCAGGCCCCAAAAGCAAGTGACAAAGTTACGGAAAAAGAAATTGATGCATTTTACCTATTTAATACTGATGGGATGATTATTTTTCCTTGGGTTAAAAATTTAAAACTAATTGCGGGGCAAAAGCCGCAACGTGCCCAGTCATGGAAGTATGAAAGCCACTCCCACCGAAGGGAGAACAGTAAACCACAGCGCAGCGCACAACGCCTCTTGTAGCGATTGCCACTGGAGTTTGGTTAATATCTTCACGGCACTTTCGCGCTTATGTAGTGGCTGACTCTTCCTTGGATCTACTCTAATTTCTTCATCAAGCCTATGTGGTACAGTTTCCAGACTGACTAACAATGCTCTAGTACCTGTCAAGAGAAGGTTTTGAAAGCTGCTGCTTTCGTGGGTGGACTATCCTTCCTGAAGCCTGCTCCAATGATCAGTCAGGCATCTGCCTTCAAGTACTCCTAGGTATTTAATAGATGTCACTAGGTGCACCAATTTTTCGGCAGTCGTGTAGTCTTACAGTAATGGGTCTCTCAGCCTATGTATGCGCAGTTTGTTAAATTTGTTTGTGTTGAATGTGAACCACCAATCTCTGCACCGAACTTCGATTCACAGAAAACTTTAGTGCATTTCGCCATAATTTTCTAATATTGCTACTTCGCTGTATAGCGAACAGCCTCAGCCTTAAGGAACTTTGTGAAAACTAATGGTCCTACAACACTTCGTTACGTCTAAAGATACCTCTCTGCTAACAGTGACTAGCTGTTTTTCCATGTGTCATGAACTTTTCAGTCCGGTGACAAAGCTTTTCTGATATTCCATACGCCCGTATTTTGTTCTTTAGTTAACAGTGTGGAACTAAATCACTCGCCTTGCGGATGTCAAGGAACACGGCATCTACCTGGGTACCGGTCTCCATCTTCTGGGTCAGGTTGACGAACGGAGTTTGTTCGTCTTCGTTGCGGGGTAGTCTGCAGCAGAATGTTACGCATTGTTTTCTGGGGGCTTGCCGGAAGCGGTGTCCTCTCCACAACCTATCTATTCCAAATTGCCTGAATTCAGTTCGTCTAGTCATTGGAACAGGAAATTCGTCCAGCCTCTTGACGCATCACGACGCTTGCACTTATATTCGCTCGGATACATATGCTTGTGTAAGGGTGCATTCAGTGAGCCGCTTGGGGAGTTTTGCGCAGGAAGTGTTTCAGCGATCTGGTAAATGGTCCCAGGCGTATGACTATCTGTTGTATTAAACGATGTTCCTGGTCTGATTCGGTAACTGCGCGGTCAGCGCGGCGGATTGCTTAGCTAAGAGGTCCGGGTTCGATCCCGGCGGCGACTGGGTGTTGTGTCGTTCTTAGTTTTGTATCGTCATAATTGACATTACAATATTAAGATGGCTGAACGGGCACTGCCTGAAAGCCAAAAATAAAAAGTAAATAAGGATGTTTCAGACAGATTCATCATATTTCACGATACTTCATCTACATGAATGAAGATTAAGTTTCTATTCTCACACATCGAAAAAGTTTCGTCATCATCCACTTCCATACTTTTCAAGCTGTTATAAAGGGTTTTTCAGTGCAGATTAGTCCACACTGTACCACCTATTAGGGATTCTTCCTGTTCCGTTCACGTATGGGGCGTGGTAAAAATGACTTTAAATGCCTCTTTATCCACTGTAGTTAATACTGTTCTGACGATCCCTACTGGATTAATACGTCGAGGGTTATGGCATATTCCTAGCGCTATCATTTACAGCTGGTTGTTGAAACTTTGTCGGTAAACTTTCTCGGGATATTTTGCGACTAACTTCAGTTGTCTGACAGTTCAGTTTCTTCAGCACCTCTGACACGCTCCCAAGGGCCAAACAAACTTGTGACCATTAGAGCTGCCCTTCTCTGTACACTTTCAGTATCCTTGGTCTCATTTGATATGGGCCTCCCCACATTTGAATATTCTAGAATGTGTCGCACGAATCATCTGTGAATTATCTTTGTAGACTGATCCCACTTTTGTAGTATTCTACCAGCTGTTTTACCTACAACTGAGCTTGTGAGATCGTTTCATTTCATATCCCTACAAACTGTTACATGCAGGTATTGGACGAGTTCTCATATTACGACTAAGGCGTTGAGATCAAAAACGGGACTTAATTTTTGGAATATATGAGTTATTACTGTAGTTTTTTGGTTCTAATGTACGACTTTTTCAATGATTGTTATCCCTGTCCAAATCAGTGCTGTAATTTAGTTTCCTGCAGAAAGGTGGCCTGTCAGAGACAAGTCGTATGTTGCACTAAAGCACTATATCGGGATGATTGTTTTGTTTTTAGGACAAAAACAATTAGGGTCATACGCGCCCATGTCAAAACTGTAGAATACGAAGACAAAGAGGAGTAGCGAGATGTAGTTAACAGCTGTGAGATTCTGAAATGGCTTCGGTGATGGAACCATTACGCGACTCCAAAGACGATTTACAAGAATGTGGTGTTAGTAGATTTTCTGATTAGGCTTTTATGTATATGTGCAACGAAGTAATCTCAAAGAAGGGTCCTAATGCAGTGGTTTCTCTCCTTATGGATTTCATAACGGAACATGTGGCGTCTAGTGTGACAATATTGTATGCACTTTCAGATGCCTGTGCAAGACGGAACAGGAATCGCACAATGGTTCAATTTTGGTACACACTAGTTCATAGTGACAGATTCTCTAACATTTTCCACATGTTCCAAGCCTTTGGACATTCTAACAAATCTTGTGATAGGGATTTTAAAAATTTAGAATTACCAAAAAGGTAACAGGACACAGTGTATACTGCCCACCAACTTTTCACTACAGAAAGCAAGGAAATACATGCATGTTGAACTGAATACACAAGCGAATTTGACTACCGGAAATATCTGGATTAATTTATTGGAAGTTTGTAACTGAAAGAGAAATGGGCTGTTACATATTGCAAAATATTTGAGTACACTGTTGAGTCAAAAGGCGTCTCTCTTTCTACCAACAGCAATGGAACGGTGAAAAATGAATATCCTCCGAATAAGACAAGGATAGTGCCTCATTTTCATAATACATGGACGTAATTCCTCAGAAACCTGAGAAACTACACGACGTTTCATGCTTGACTGACGTTATCCCTTTGCAGCCTGAAATACTTTCATAATGTTCTAAAGAAATGTGCCATTAATAAAGTGACGGGAGGAGTGAAAGACAACGAATCTTGACGTGAAGTCTGGGACAATGATTAAGAGTGACCAGTTTATGAACATGTCAAAATAAACAGGCTTGTTTACTAAGTAAAAAGATTTAAAATTAATTCTCCCATGTTACAAGCTAAGGCGCTATAAAGCATACCGACTTCCACTATATATTGTCTATTTTGAGTTTTTTAGTTATGAATGTGTATACAAATAATAGAAATGTGAGTGAATATGCTGAAATAATTAAAAAGAAATGCTTAGAAATATACTTTAGTTACACGATATTTATGGTGAAATGAGAGTACTTTAAATCGAGAGGGATGCGTC
The DNA here is from genome assembly GCF_023864275.1 of Schistocerca cancellata. Taxonomy (NCBI): domain Eukaryota; kingdom Metazoa; phylum Arthropoda; class Insecta; order Orthoptera; family Acrididae; genus Schistocerca; species Schistocerca cancellata. The sequence continues at coordinate 831,676,796 of NC_064628.1, read as the reverse complement.
AGTCATTTTCTGTTACCATTTCCTATTATTTTTCTTTGTTCTATGATTACAGATTTTAGTATACGATAATGTTCTGCTACGGTGCTCGTTGAAAGCTTCACGCATTGCCTTCAGTGTCTCCCTACCTCTAGCCCTGTACAGTAGTCTCGCTCTAGAAGTTTATTTACAGTGTGCGGACGGTCCTTCCTATCATGAACTCTTTACCATGCATGTATCTATCCAGAGTATGGCGAAGTGTTTCCTTAAGTTTGAGCCATAGTAGTTCTACGTGCTCTGCTCCAGAGGTAGATGTTTGGAGTCTCTTATTGCGATACGACACTACCGCCTTTTTACCTAGTTCGCTGACCTAAATCTTTCTACTTGTTAGGTGTCCGTTGTACTTTGGTAATCACTGTTGCTACAACTGCCTCAATCACTGATCCCATTTTCTATGTGAACATCCTCAAAGAGGTCAGGTTTGTTTATTGCTCTTAGATACAATATATTTCCATCATGACTGGGCTTCTGAACATTTCTGCCCTAGGTAGTTCTAAGAGAACATAGGCGCCAGTTTTAGTTGCTGGCTCATGTGGTTGTCGGTAGTGGTCTCCCCAGTACAATTAGCTCGCTCCCTACTTCATTACCCTATGTACAATGAGTTGGCGGTAATACAGCAACAAAATGCTTTTTGCGTTCTCCGTTTCAGCAAGTGCAGTCCAGTTGCAAATGTGTGGCGCTATTGTTGTGAAGAGTGCGGCAAAACAACTTTTACACCTCAAAGCATTCGACGATGGCACCAGCACTTTCACGACTTTGTGGATTTTCTCTTACGTAAGTGCCAGTCTTTCCCAGGTATTCATCTAAGACGTACAGCCCATTCAACGTACATTGCATAACGAACGAGCGACCGAGCTAGTTGCGCTACCTGAACTGGTAACTTACAACTGACGCCAAGGTAAACTTTTTAGTTTCGATGCGTAAGTAAGAATTTTCCCCAACTTTCGATCTCAATTAATGTAGATAATAGTCTTGTGAAATCAGATGGATCTTTTCGAAGCATGTTTTAGTTCCAACGCAGAGCAGAATACTCTTATTTTAAAGAACAGAAGAAGCTGTACATGGAATTGCTAATACTGCTCCGCAGGTCGAAACAGTACACAGCTGGCTAAGCTCTGAGACTAATTGGGTCATTAGTGATGAGCGTTATTAACTTCCGCACCGGATCTGTCTGGCTGCGGGCGCACGCAGCTCAACTGGACATCGAAGTTCATATTGAGGATCCGAACACTTCACACCAAACAGCCCTTATTTCAGAAGCTAGCTATATGTATTGTGATGTAATGAAATACTGAATTATGTTTCATCACTGAAGACAATTTGGTATTTTAGCCCTCGTTATACAGTACTGACAATTTAATAAAAGCTTGAAACCATTTTGTTCCGAACATGACACTCATTTGGCACGCTGTGAAACAAAGTGACTATTACAAGCGTCGTGATCTTCAACAGCAAAAGATAGACACCAAGAAGCTGGTGAAACCTGTGCCCTTTCGTTTGTGCGTGTCAGCGACTTAACGGCAACTCAGTTTACGACCACTGCCTCTGAACCACACGACTCGTTTCTCAGTTTCTCAACAGCGGCAAACTAAGTATGCTCTTTACACCTTTCAAATAGACAGTGCGCTTTAATACAAGCAATCTTTATTTCTATAGACAACAATGCCAACGTCAATCCCACCCACTTTCACTCAGACTCGTATTAAGGACAATGAAGGACATGTCCATGGTGTGCAATTTATCCTCAGATTTGTGCTGCCGGGCGGAGTGGCCGTGCGGTTCTAGGCACTACAGTCTGGAACCGAGAGACCGCTCCGGTCGCAGGCTCGAATCCTGCCTCGGGCATGGATGTGTGTGATGTCCTTAGGTTAGTTAGGTTTAATTAGTTCTAAGTTCTAGGGGACTGATGACCTCAGAAGTTAAGCTGCATAGTGCTCAGAACCCAAGCCCGATTTGTGCTAACAATACTGAAATTCCATAACGTTGATGAATTATAAAATTTGATATTTTAAAAGAAATACAGGTGCAAGTGAATGACAATCCGTTAATGAATTTTTGTGTGAGATAAGAATTTCGAAAGGCACGCCAAAATCATTTCGAGAGGCATCAGCAAAACTAGATATTACTCAGGAATAGAGTTATTTAATGAACAAACAAACGTATATTAGCATTAGAAAGACAGACGAAAAATCCGAAGGAAAGAAAGAAGATGAGGGTTCAGTGATATCAGCTACTCATACTATTGAATATAAAAATTTATACGTTTCAATAGCGGATAAGGGAGGAGCCTTACGCGGGTGATCTACGCCATTACAATAGATTCTTGACTTTATGATCTAGCTTTCCGAATAATTAACGACCCTAATGTAACGATAAAACGGAAGAAGTGTTCACTCCAGAAGAAAAACTATAAAGAGGACATTAGGTAATTTCCCTTCACATTAGCATTAGATTTACAGTGGAAGTGGAGACTGAAGGAAAGGTCCCATTTTTGAATGTCCTCGTCTACAATCGGGATGACTGCCTTCAGGGGCATAATATTTACCACAGAACTACACATATTAACCAGTACCTGCATACCAACAGCAGTCACCTACCATACCAACGCACTGTGGGCCCTTATGATGCTAGTCTAGAGGGTGTGTACAGGACACCCTAACACAGGAAATTTACCACCTGAAGTCTGTATTTCAAAGGAACGCATTGTCTGAGACAATCACTTGAAATACAGTAAGGTGAGTCTAGATTAGTTGCTTTCCTGCCATATCCTGGGCATGTATCAACTAAAACAGGGAGAATTTTGACTCTAGACTGTGTTTCGCCCACCAAGATTAATGTCGTGTTAGGTACTGTTGAAGATCATCTGAGATTAAGGGAGCATTGTGTTTACAAGCTGTCATGCGACGGTGGTAAGGGCTGTGTTCGTCAAGCTATCCTTACTCTTTAGAACGTGCGTGAAACATCATCGCCACACAAGGTTAAAACAACCCGAAGAATTCTCAGTGGTAGTGCACTGCTTGACCGATGGACACGCAATTAAGTAATAGGCCAGGTATTATGGAGAAGTAAACGCTTTTACCTGAAAATAAATACGAGCGGATAGGAAATTAAATTTTAAACTTGTTTTTTATTGATGACACTCGGTCGAAGATTGTGATCATGGCCAAAAAATACGTAACTTTACAAAAACAGTTTTCCCCAAATACGTATAAAACCATAAATCCAATGGAAAAATGTTAAATGAGAAAGTTGTAGGGCTTCAAAACATCTATAGATTGGTTTTCCTTGCTTTCTTGTAAGTGTGAATTGCTTTGTTACATTTCTAGATATATCGAAAACACCATCTAAAATTGCGTTCTCTGTAACTCGTCAACATCGATATTACCATACTTGTTATTTACTTTAAGTATAGCCCGCGGTAAATCAAATCAGTGGTTGGTTGACAAAAAATGTCCTCTCGATAATTAGCTACATATTCTCAGCAAATAGCTCTACAGTAACGGTTTTAGAGCTATTTTCTTCGCAAATTGTTGTGCTATCATGCTATTAAATAATTGTCACGATTATGGTAATTGTATGGACCACCAAATGACTTTGAAAAACTTGCACTTTTTGGATGTGTTTATCTCTATTTTTACTCTAAGAAAACTTCCAAAGGAAGAAATTGCTAACATTTTTCCACGAATTTAGAAAATTTCTTTCTCTACAATGTTCCAGAGCCTAAAAGTTTTCATCTTGAAAAATAATAGACGCAATTAACACTTAACAGCGATGTGCTTGAAGGAGGTTAATTTTGAATACTTGTATTTTCTTGAAAAAAAAACTGTATTTCATTGACTTTTAGTCCTAGTAACTAAATATTAAAGTGAAACTTGCAAACGCGGAGTGCGTCAGCTGGAGCGAGCGGTGGAGTGGGGGAACCGATTTGCGCGCGTCAATTTTGTTTCCAAGACGAAAATGATTATACAATTCGTATATCTCGTCAAGCTAACGCAGAATAAGTACAGGAGGACTTCTGTACGTGGTCCGGAAGCAGAGATATGAAAGATTATGCAAGCGCGGGCGATTTAGAATCAGTTTTCAGAGCGCGTTGAAAAATTTTCACAGCTGAGACACTTTCCATCCCTCCACTTGGTCCATCTTATGTTTTCTGACCAGTTGGTTCATGCAGTTGTTTATTTTCATTATTGGTACCCAGTTTTGTGCATCCCAGGCATCTTTCTTTCTTTTTACATTTTTCAGATGTTCAAAATTATTTCGTACTCTCACAACTAACAATTTACTTCCAAAATAAGAACTAAACCACTTCTTTTAAAGACTTTTCAGAAGTTATCTTCTCTCCAGCATGTAGTTTGAATAAACATTGTTTTAGTGTACGTAGATCTAACGTTAAACTGATATCACAGGCACTGGTTTCACTGTACATTTCATTACCATTCGCAAGCTGCTTCTTGGACCCACTTTGTGGTTAAGAACATTGTTCAGTGTTGCTTGCCATAACCTCGTTCTCTGGACCTAAATTTCCAACAGGGCATGTTCTGTAGAATCTATTTCCCTTTATCCTCGTTTCGTAAATATTCCCTTTGGTGGAGTCATATTAAAGAGATACATAACTATGAGTCCAAATATATGGAACTAAAAATGTAATGCACCTTACGAAACTACTACGAACTGCTAGTGGTATCACAGCAACCAACGAAGCCAACCTATGTAGCAGGATCACAAACATACAATAACAGACTGGCAAAGATGCATCTTTTACTGAAGCTTTACTTTTCGTGAGGTAAGATAGCGGCGTCTTCAAGTTTTACTAGCACGATTTTCTGTAACCAAATGATGTAACCTTTACGAGATGGCCTGTTCAAGTTCTACGGTTGAGGAAATATTTGCGTACTAGTTGAGGTTAACACATACATTGCAGAATCGTGTTATGAGAACATCGAGTTACATATAAACACGTTTTAAGCAGATTGTAGTTTTCATAAAAATACTCAAATGAATGAATACCGTTGTTATCAACGACAAATAGCACTTTTATAACGAGCATATTATTCGAAGAAAAGCCAAAGTTGATCAAAACTGGCTAAAAGCACCCCTTCAGCTAAGTCTCTAAATAATTTATGTACATTTTAGGGGGCTTCATAAATGTATTCAATCACTGCCGGTATACCAGATAAGACAAACTGTAATATAATTATCTACGTCTACATACAGCACAAAAGCAAAAATACGTAAGATGTTTCTAGTTGTTGCCTTGTGACATGTTCCTTTACTTTTATGTTCCGTCTGGTGTACGAGAAATTACAGCCAAACAAAACCCATGTGTTAACCTTTTTGTCAAAACTCTAAAGATAACATAGATACATCACTTGATCCCCGTTTCTTACGACTGTTTTATGAATAAACAAACAGCTGTTTACACGTCCTTTGCGTTCGCCACCATATTGCTATTGTAAAGCGCTGGTTTCTGTGACACCAATAATGCGGTACACGTTATTGCCAGTTTACTAACGTGTGTGTCTGTGAGCAGGATCAATACTATACAACACAAACCCCGTCTTCTAGAACAAACAGTTCCCAAGATACCTTTTAAGTGAACAAGTGCTCATGGAACCTGCAGAAATTACCTGCGCTGTAAGTTAGTTCAAAATCAAAAATACATAGCCATTCGAAAATCAACGAAACGTACATCAAATTTAGGAGAAATCTCCAAACAAGAATTTTCCGTAACAAAATAAAGATAGACATTTTATATCCACGCCACGTTTTGTATTACTCTTAATGGGTGATTGAAGCCTGCCTCTCTCTCTCTGAGCATGTCGCTGGGTCAAGGTCTCGCCTGTGGCCAGCACTGGCTCCGCCGCAGTGCGCCGTATAAGGAAGAGGAGCTCCCGCTGTGCAAGAGCCGGCCGGCACTTAACGTACGGCCGACCCGCCAAGGTCGCCGTGGCGCCGCCGCGAGTCGCTCCGTAAACACGCGATGCTCACCTGGCCGCAGATTTATGTGCAGCTGAGCGAGCGTGGCGCTAGCCGAAGAGCCCGGCCAGCATCGCCCCCGTCTTCAAGGGCAGGAGTGACCACCAAGGCGCTACTACAGCGCGATCGCATTACGCTCCCACACAGCTATTGGCCTATATCGCTAACGTCATCCTGTAGATCTTTTTGTACTCGCCTATTGTGACCTTTCTGGAGACTGAAAATCATCTCTACTAATCAACACGAGTTATGCAAACGACGATAGGGTAGAACTTCGCACCGGCACGCACACAGGTGCGGTTTTTCCTGACGTTTCATGCCCTTTTTCCACTGTCACCTAATGAACAAGGTCGAGCGCATGCAGTATCAGAACATTTTTGACACTGAAGAGTTCCTCGCAAACTAAGTACACCATGTCATTAACGGAAAGAAATGTTCCAGATATCTTAAAGGCTAGTTATTTAAGTATTGCACGATGAAGAACTGTTACTTGTTAACACGGGCTGCCAGAAGACCGCATTCGATGAGCCCAGTTTCGTGAATGGCTTCTGCACCAATAACTAAACATAACGGACATTTTACAAATAATGTGAAATGTACTGACTAATCTAGTTTCACTGATGAAGGTATTTTCAATCTCCACACCAACCATTGATGGTTAGCACACAACCCACATTTCAACCATGAACGTGGCTCTTAGGTACTGTCTGGCATAAACCTGTGCGCTGGAATCGTGGAAGGAGTGCTTTTGGGCCCTTACCTATTTATGCAGAAATTGAATGTGCCGCCGAATCGGGAGTTTCATTGCAATACATTGTCTGACGCATTAGATAATGTTCCACACGTATGGTTTCAACCCGATGGTGCACCATCACACTTTGGAATGATTGTGCACAAACTATTTAAATGAAGAGTTTCTAGGGAAACTGATTGGTCGTGGAAGTCCAATGTTTTGGCCTCCATGTTCCCAGATATTAAGCCACAAGACAAGTGGGGACACTTTAAAGAGTAAGTTTATAGTACACGACCAACGGATGTACACGACCTAATAGCTCGCGTGCATATCGCTTCGGCAATGATGAATCTAGGTCAATGTTGCTCGTACGCCACCACTGTACGACTATACAATTTCAGGAAGAAGAGGAGAGGAAAAAAAAATGCTTTAAATGGAACTGCCACTCACAACTAGTAACATGTAAGACAGATGCCAAACAGATTCATTGACAGCAACCCCAGAAAAGCCTAGTCCACCCATGGAGGAGGTAGACTACAAAATCTCGTTAAAAGTCAGAGAGCGTACATCCGTAGAAGAATCAACTGAAATATTGCTTCATAGTGCACATATCTCGCGGGAAGACTACGAAGGCAAGATTAGAGGGATTCGAGCTCGCATGGAGGTTTACCAACAAGTTTTCTTTGGCGACTGGACTGACAATGAGAAAGGCGGGAAGCGACAATAGTGCACCAAGAGCCCTCCGTCTCACCCCGTTAAGGTGGCTTGCGGAGTATAGATGCTGAATATGTCTTTAAAACGACGACGATAATCACACAGTAGTCACTGGAGTTAAGTGGAAAGCCCCAGAAAATTTCAGTTAGGACTGTTAAACGAAAATTTGAAACCCGGTCCTCCCTTAAGATAATACAGTTACCAGTGCTGTATATGAAACTTCGACTAGTAGCGGTTCCACGGTCTGGAAAGTTTGCAGAACGTTCGGCAGAGCAGTGTGGTGTTTTTCTTTAGGGAGCAAACAAACTGGGGTCACACGCACTCAAGTCAAAACTATAGAATACGGAGACAGAGAGGAGTTAAAAAACGACTCTACTCAGTCCCAATTGACATAATAGAAGACACCTAAAAATGGACGTGGGAAAAGGGCTAAAAAAGACACCAAATAGAAACGGAGGTCCAAAACTAAAAATGAAGTGGCCTTCACCGTATTTCTTTGGCGAATAAAAAGTAAAACGCGGTCGACAGCGTTGCTAAATCAGACAGCAAACCCAAGCGGAATCGAAAGGGTTAAAAACTGAGCATTCCATCAGGAAGTGGCGGACAGTTAAAACTTGGGAGCAATGTGTACAAAGTGGTGGGGAAGCGCCACTTATCCAATCACGATGGCTAAAAAGGCAGTGTCAAATACGCAGCCTACTTAAAATAACCTCCTCCCGGCGGGAGGGACGTGAGGAGGTCGTCCAAAGCACTGGGAGAGGCTTAACAAGCCAGAGCTTATTTCCATGAAGCGAGGAGCATTGGCGATGCCAAAGGGACACCACCACCTGACAAACGACCACACAGGGCTCACTAAAGGGAATATCGGTACTAGTGGGCTGAGGTACGAGGACTGCAGCTTTGGCAACAGCCTCATTTCATGGTAGACCGACATGGCAAGGGACCCACATAAACATCACAGTGGCTCCACCAAGAGTGAGCAAGTGACAGTTTTCCTGGATTTCTTGTGCTAAGGTATTGGCGGTGTACAGGGCACATAGACTTTGAAGGGCGCTGAGCGAGTCTGAAGCAGAGGACACAATTGGAAAGTGTGTCGCCGAATGTACTATGTGGGCTGATACAGGATGAGGGGCTAGGCTGTAAATACTGAGCAGTGTATATGAAGCCGATAACGAAAGACACGGGTGCCATGAAGGCACACCCAACCCCATGGTCAGCTCGAGAGTCATCAGTGTTTACAAATGTACTATCACGAAGTTCCATGCGAAGGTGGTTGAACTGAAGGCGATAGACCGAGGCTGGAGTAGTGTCCTTAGGAAGCGAAAGAAGGCCAAGGTTAACAGGGGGGCTTCACGAAGCTAAGGTGGTAAAGGGTTCACACCCACCGAGAAAGGTGCAGGTAGTGTGAAGTTCAGCCGTCGCAGCAAGTGCCGAAAGCGGACTCCAGAAGGTAACAGAAGAGGGTCGCGACTCGTGCTGGCGATCGAAGTAATCATCGAAGAAGGAGGCGTAGGATGGATGGCCACGCATGCCAGGCAAAGGCACGCATACCTGCTCAGGAGGAAGTCACGGCGGTATGAGAGTGGCAGTTCAGCAGCTTCAGCGTACAGACTCTCAACTGGGCTAGTGTAAAAGGCGCTAGTGGCCAAACAGATGCTAGGATGGTGGATAGCGCTGAGACGGCGTAAGAGGGACGGACGTGCAGATGCATAAAGCACACAGCCTAGCTTTGAACGGGCAGCGAACGGTACAAACGGAGGAGGGTGGTGGCTCGACCAGCACCGCAGGAAGTACCATTGAGAGCATATAGGAGATTGAGAGGGCGCGTACAGAGGGCTGCCAGGTAACACACATGGGTGCACGAAGAGTGTTTCCTATCGAACATAAGCCCCAGGAATTTCGTAGTTTCAACGAATGGATGAGCAACAGGCCCAAGATGTAAAGACGGTGGGAGAAACCAACTGTGCTATCAGAAATTCACACAGACGGTTTTATAAGTGGAAAAACGAAAGCCATTGTCGATGCTACAGGAGTAAAGACATCGCTTAAGACGCCGCTCAGTGAGGCAGGTCCGCGGAAAACTGCAATATATGGAAAATTGTCAATAAAAAGGGAGCCAGAGATGACCGGCGAGAGACAGGCCATTATATAGTTAATAGCGATAGCAAAGAGGACGACGTTTAGGACGGAACCTTAAGGCCCTCCGTTTTCCTGGATAAATGTGTCCGACAAGGCAGAATCCAACAACACCTTGAAAACTGTGTTTTAAAAATTCCTGAAGGAAACAGGGCAGGTGGCCATGGGAGCCCCACGTGTGAAGAGTAAGAAGGATAACAGTTTTCCAGCAGGTGTCATAGGCCTTCTCCAAATCGAAAAATACGGCCACAGTCTGGGATTTCCGCAGAAAACCATTCATGACATGAGTGTGCAAAGTAACGAGATGGTCAACTGCAGAACTCCGCACTCGAAAACCACACAAGTGCGAAACTCCAGCCACCATACTAGCCGGTCATTAATCATACGTTCCATGACCTTTCAAACACAGCTGGTGACAGATGGGGTGGTAGATATATTTTTGTCCTTACCGGGCTTAGGTATAGGTATGACGGTGGCTTCACGCCAACGTCCAGGAAATGTACCCTCGACCCAGGTGAGGCTGTACGTGCGCTATGTGATCAAAAGTATCCGGACACCTGGCTGAAAATTACTTACAAGTTCGTGGCGCCCTCCATTGGTAATGTTGGAATTCAAGATGGTGTTGGCCCACCCCTTAGCCTTGATGACAGCTCCCACTCTCACAGACATACGTTCAGTCAGGTGCTGGAAGATTTCTTGAGGAATGGCAGCTCATTCTTCACGGGGTGCTACACTGAGGACAGGTATCGATATCGGTCGGCGAGGCCTGGCAAAGGTGTTCTTTAGGATTCATGTCAGGACTCTGCAGGCCAGTCCATTACAGGGATGTTATTGTCGTGTAACCACTCCGGCGCAGGCCGTGCGTTATGAACAGGTGCTCGATCGTGTTGAAAGATGCAATCGCCATCCACGATTTGCTCTTCAACAGTGGAAACCAAGAAGGTGTTTAAAACATCAATTAGGCCCCCTGCTGTGCGTGTGCCATGCAAAACAAGGGGCGCAAGCCCCGTCCATGAAAAACACTATCACACCATAACACCACCGCCTCCAAATTTCACTGTTGGCACTACACACGCTGGCAGATGACGTTCGCCGGGTATTCGCCGTACCCACACCCTGCCATCGGATCGCCACATTGTGTACCGTGATTCGTCACTCCACACAACAGTTCTTCCACTGTTCAATCGTCCAATGTCTGCGCTCCTTACACCCAGCGAGGGGTCGTTTGGCATTTACCGGCGTGACGTGTGGCTCACGAGCAGCCGCTCGACCGTGAAATCCAAGTTCTCACCTCCCGCTTAACTGACATAGTACTTGCAGTGGATCCTGATGCAGTTTGGAATTCCTGTGTGGTGGTCTGGATAGATGTTTGCCTGTTACACATTGCGGCCCTCTTCAACTGTTGGTGGTCTGTCAGTCAACAGACTAGGTCGGCCTGTACGCTTGTGTGCTGTACGTGTCCCTTCGCGCTTCCACTTCACTATCACATCGGAAACATTGGACCTAGGGATGTTAAATAGGAGCGTGGAAATCTCGCGTATAGACGCATGACCTAAGTGACAACCAATCAGTTGACCGCGTTCGAAGTCCATTAGTTCCGCAGAGCTCCCCCTCTCATGATGTCCAATAACTGACTATTGAGATCGCTGATATGGGGTACCTGGCAGTAGGTGGCAGCACAATGCATCTAATATGAACATATATTTTTTGGGGTGTCCGGATACTTTTGATCACGTAGTGTATTACGCAGAACGTGCTTGCCCACAGAAGAAAGACAATGCAACAGCTGAATGTGGACAGCGTGTGACCCTGGGGCGGATTGGGATGAACTGAGAGCATGATATAGCTCCCTTATAGTAAAGGCGGCATTGTAGCACTCGCGATTGTGAGAAGAGATGCAGCAAGATGTGGACTCCGACGTCGACCAGTAGAGTGGTACCATAAGATGGCGTAAGGCCCTCTCATTGAAACGAGCTGATGTTGAAACATAGAATTTTGTAACCAAAAGAGTGAGGAGTGTTGGAATCCTGAATAAAACCAACCTACTTTCAGAAAATATTTGTTGCATCACTTATTGAACGACCCTCGTATGAGGGGGCGGGGGGGCAGAGGATGTAGAACACTAAGGATTGAAACCACCATGAAAACTTTTTAACTGACCAACTATTCTATTGTCACTTGTCATGTAGGTTTCTTGCCACACCAGTTGACTTTTCCAACACCAAGGCGAGTTCACTGACGTGTTAGTGAAACTGATCATAACTCTTTGGACAGTATATCAATTTGAAGACTATATTCAGTAGCTCTGAGTGGAGCATGGAAGCTAATTATTTCATTCCTAATCAATAACTTAATTACAAGAATAATTCGCAAATAATCTCATAGTCACTTTACAACTCTTCCTGGTTTTCGCTAACCTGTGTAAGTTGATACAGCCACTGTAATTTGAATGAGGTGTTTAAAAATTGGAGGTTATAATTAGAAATGATGACATAACAAGCAGACAATCTGAACACTGAAGGTTATTTTCCATGTTATTACTTAAAATCATTTTCATGAACACTGACGTTTTAGAAAGCGTGGATACAATACGTTATCTTTCCAACGAACTCTCTTCAAAAAATTTACCAGCAGCTTTGTACACATTCTGCGTACTGACTGAAGCTATGTTGTGAACAGTGCAGCTGTGGTTTTTGTTCTTTACGGTAAAAGGACACGAAGTCTGAAATGAACTCCCCGTAGGTCAGCTGTAGATATCCTTTCAGGTTATCCAAGACGAAGAAAGAAGAAGCACGAAAATAAGGTCTGAGATACAAATACAAGATATTAGCTAATTTCATCACGTGCTGTGTAAAAAAATTAACAGACCGAGTAGAGGATGAAGCATTCTCTTATTCCGAAAATGGATGACTGTACCAGCGACGGGCTGTAAAGGCCTAAGAAAATCTGGAAACTCCAGGACCGTCAACAGGAGGGAAAGTTAGCATCGAACACCACGGACGAAGGCGTTAAGAACGAAAGGAGAGAAGGTATGTCTGTAGTACACCGTAACATTAGTGTTGCAGCCTAAATTGTTGTGCTCAACGAATGGTGAATGGAATGGGCACGATTTATTCAGCAGGTCAGCAAGCTAGCGGAGGTAACTGTCAATCGAGTCACTGATGGACGGCCAGCGTCTGACAGCCTGCAGCTTTATCACCTGTTTAAGATGCGGGCCTTGCTCGCTGTAGTTGTGTCGAGGCCAGCGACAACACTGTTCTGTCAATTTGGTCTGTTCCAACATCCCAGGCATGGCTGCCACCCATACCTGATGGCAGCATTGTGATGTGATTCAGCGTTCAACTAGCCTCATTGTCGCCAAGTTGACATGAAGTGCTCGATAGATTGTTTATTCAGAAGCAGTAGCAGTAGTACCAGCAGTGGCAGAATAGCAGATGTTGGTCTAGGACGACGCTACGTGAGCCATTCCTCCATGTTGCCCAAAAAGTAAACGACTTTGTACTCGTGGTCCAGGCGACAGCCATAGCGCGTGATCATAATTATCCTAGAGACTACAGAAAAATTGTTACTGTGAAATCTTGATCAGTCTCGGTTACCACCAGTTCCCTGTCAGGGAGAGTTGCCAGTTGAACTTTTGCTCATGCGACAGAACTGATTAATCTCTGCTTTTACTTTATTAATTTGTACCATGTTATCGAATTTTACTGACAGAATCTCTTATCCGACCACTGTTGTTCCTGATCTATATAAATGATTTATGATAAATTCTGAGCAACCCTCTTAGATTGTTTGCAGATGATTCTGTCATTTATCGTCATGTGGAGTCATCAAATGACCAAAACCAACTGAAGAATAATTTAGACAAGGTGCAAAAAGTGGACATTAAATCATGAAAGTCTGAAGTCGTCCACATGAGCATTAAAATAATCCGCCAAATGTCAGTGACACGATAAATCACACAAATCCAAAGGCTGTAAACCCAACTAGATACTCAGGGAGTACAGTTGCAAAGAACTTAAACTGGAACGATCACATAGATAATGTGGTGGGTAAAGCAAACTAAAGACTATGATTTATTGGTGGAACACACAGAAAATTTAACAGGTCTACTAAAGAGACTGCCTACACTACGCTTGCCGCCCCCTTCTCGAGAATTGCCGTGCAGGGTGGAATCCGCATCAGATCACATTGACTGAGGACATCGAAAAAGTTCGAAGAAGTGCAGCTCTGTTTGTAATATCGCGAAAGAAGGGTGAGAGTACCATGGATATTATACGCAAATTGAGTGATAGCCATTAAAACATCGGCGTTTTTCGCTGTGGCATTGCATTACCTTCTCATGAAATTTCGGTCACCAACTTTCTCCTGAGTGAGAAAATATTTTGTTGGCGCCCACTTACATAGGGCGAAATGATTATCATAAAATAAATCAGAGCTCGCACGGAAATATTTAAATGTTCCCTTTTTCTACCCGTTGTTCTATAGTGGAACGGTAGGAAAGCAGCTTAAAGGTGGTTCGTTGAATACTTTGTCAGGCAATTAATTGTGAATTGCAGAGTAATCATGTAGATTTAGACTGGACCGGATCCATTAACCTGTCAACGAAAGTCTCATCCAGCTAAATATTAGCTCTACAACTTTAAGGTATGCTGAAGGACAACCCACATTCTTCATCCCCCTCCACTCCTCCCTGCCACCCAAAGAATGTGTCAAGTCAGACTTCCCTCTGCGCGCTTTCTGCGGCCGATTCCTGTAGGGCAGAGCAATTCTGGAAATTTGGTAACCATTCTACCTTTCAACTAGATAGTATTCCGTTAAGTGTAGTTGGTTGGCCTTTGCGCAATTCATGATGTGTTCCTAGTGAAGCCACTCATTTCCCGTCACTTCCCGCTTTTTAATTTGCCTCCAAGCAAGATATACTTACAATTATTTAAGTCATTGTGTCGTGAGAAATTCTGAAAAGGAGAAAACTGTCGCCAACGTCAGCTAAGGAACTTCTGGAAAAGCATCCAAGCTTGCACTGATATGCATACCGAAGGTCATAGTATTTCTCTGATTAGGGAAATCCACTCATGTAATGGATATTGAAATGAGCGTTTGGTTTCATTGGCCTGGAGGCCCCATGTAATGATCTCTGAAAAGGAAACATCCCGAGTAGCAAACGGATTGGTTTGTCGAATGCTTGTCGCCGCTAGCCACAAATTATTACTCCGAATGCGCTGGTAGTCTCGCGTGCCAAACTACATGTCAAATAATTCGTTTGTCATGCTGTTTTTAACCCAGAGATCTCAAGGTATCATTACTGATTGAAACTAGTAACAAAAAGCTATGAAACACTTCTGATTGAAGACTTATCGAAGTCTTCAATATAACGGCATCTTTCTATTTTGTTTCCCACATCTCTTTCTTCTCTGAAAGAAAGATGGGCACTTTGAGATGATTTCTTAATCTATTGTAAACGAATTTTACAGGTAACAGGTTCCAGTCCCGTAAACTTTGTGCCTTTCAATGTGCTACTGAGATACTAACTTAGTATACTACAGGTACTTTGTATCGTTCATGTGCGGTCGTTTGTAAGAGTAACACTTGTTACCTGACCGTCAGCAAATAAGACAGCGAATACTTATTCATCATTATGTAAGATGTGTGTTTAATTGCATTTGTGTGTTCATTGACGTGACGCATCGACTATACTCAAATTATTAAGTACTGGGTACATTCTTCACTCTCTTCTGTGTCGTCTTTAAATCTTCATTTCCCACAATAGATATTTATGAGTTTCCAAGTGCTTTTAATTGCACGCATAAAATATAAAACACGCCTTTTCTATTCCAGAATAATCGACCTCAATTAATATCGCCAAATGATTAAGTACAAAGAGATAGTTTTTTTCTGATAATATATGTTTGTCGCTTATTTGACAAATGGTGCAAAACTTCTAGCAAGAGGGTTTAGGCTACTTGTTCAGTATCTGCGTTAAAATTTTTCAACAGCATACTACGTCCACTAAAGCAGTGCCTCGACTACTAGCCTTCGCAGTTCTGCCGTTTTTTTGAAACAAGTACCATAACGGTGAAGCTCCATTCCTCTAGCACTTTCTTTTGAGCAACATTAGTGATGTTTATTTATAAATTGTCTCCGCTTTTCGGCTCTATCTGATCTGTATGATCTATATCTTACTTCATTACGACAATTCGTAGCGCGACGAGACGAAGGTAAAGTGAGATGTCTGGTCTTTACTGCATTCTACTTCGTTTTCAATCTATATGCGTCAGAAAGATACGCCCGACATTATGGAGAGTACTACCAGTGAATTACTTATTTCACCAAACACTCACGTCGCTTAAAGGTTCAATATTCGCCTCGAGTCTCTCGTAAGATTCGGAGGACGTTGCAAAATATAAACGTTATTCCACGCGCGAACTAACTTATTTCGCCAGACACTGAGGGAGTGCCGCGAAAAGTTTAATGTGGTGGACACTTAAAGCGATCTTGTCTGTATGGGTCAGTCATTGTGTAACACTGAAGTCGCGACAGCTCACTATGAACTGATACAAAAAGAAAGAACAATGTGGTACATACGACGCCTTCGCGTAGATGCGCTCAAGAGTGATGATACCACCAGTTTTCTCAGATTGTATGCTATCTCTTACGTCAGTATGCTCGTTGCTCCATGCTTAGTGATACATCAAGCACAGGTGTATTAGACCTTGGTGCTAAAAATCAGACCGCTCAGCTGATGCAGAGTTGTGCGTGGGCTGCATCGTAAACTAGGGTCAAACGCTGTAACACAGTGCAATTGCAGCGCAATGAAGACAGAGATCGCATGACGTCACGAGTCCGCTGCAGCCATACGTTTAAATGCGATACGACGCTAGCCGACTGTGCGCTTCGTAGGTAAGATATCACTTTAATCCCTATCCTTTCCACCACTGAAGGTGCCACGATTTCAACAAAATATGCATTTGTCGTAGAAATAAGATATTGTGTAACTGACGTCATATATGGCAACTGTCTGGAGTCAGATTATACGATTAATACAATTTCCTTGGAAGTGATATGCATCGTACTTGGACAGCTTGGCAATGAGGCACTATCAATGTCAATAAGATTAAAAAACAATGTGACACTTTTACATGATAAGACTATGGAAGATCTTGAGACCATGCCAAATTTGATTTCTACATCTACATCTACATTTATACTCCGCAAGCCACCCAACGGTGTGTGGCGGAGGGCACTTTACGTGCCACTGTCATTACCTCCTTTTCCTGTTCCAGTCGCGTATGGTTCGCGGGAAGAACGACTGTCTGAAAGCCTCCGTGCGCGCTCTAATCTCTCTAATTTTACATTCGTGATCTCCTCGGGAGGTATAAGTAGGGGAAAGCAATATATTCGATACCTCATCCAGAAACGCACCCTCTCGAAACCTGGCGAGCAAGCTACACCGCGATGCAGAGCGCCTCTCTTGCAGAGTCTGCCACTTGAGTTTGTTAAACATCTCCGTAACGCTATCACGGTTACCAAATAACCCTGTGACGAAACGCGCTGCTCTTCTTTGGATCTTCTCTATCTCCACCGTCAACCCGATCTGGTACGGATCCCACACTGATGCGCAATACTCAAGTATAGGTCGAACGAGTGTTTTGTAAGCCACCTCCTTTGTTGATGGACTACATTTTCTAAGGACTCTCCCAACGAATCTCAACCTGGTACCCGAATTACCAACAATTAATTTTATATGATCATTCCGCTTCAAATCGTTCCGCAGGCATACTCCCAGATATTTTACAGAAGTAACTGCTACCAGTGTTTGTTCCGCTATCATATAATCATAGAATAAAGGATCCTTCTTTCTATGTATTCTCAATACATTACACGACATAGCAGGAATTTCCCCGGCATGAACGGACACAGCACGATAGAAGACAGAAAGCCACATGTACGGTAGTACTCATCATCCTAATACCAAATTGTCACTACCACTATGCGAGAGGCGTTCAATGAATTCGAAAGTAAAGTTCTATGTACTGACTTGGCAGAAAATCCTAAGAAATTTTGGTCTTATGTCAAAGCGGTAGGTGGATCAAAACAAAATGTCCAGACACTCTGTGACCAAAATGGTACTGAAACAGAGGATGACAGACTAAAGGCCGAGATATTAAAAGTCTTTTTCCAAAGTTGTTTCACAGAGGAAGATTGCACTGTAGTTCCTTCTCTAGATTGTCGCACAGATGACAAAATGGTAGATATCGAAATAGACGACAGAGGCATAGAGAAGCAATTAAAATCGCTCAAAAGAGGAAAGGCCTCTGGACCTGATGGGATACCATTTCAATTTTACACAGAGTACGCGAAGGAACTTGCCCCCCTTCTTGCAGCGGTGTACCGTAGGTCTCTAGAAGAGCGTAGCGTTCCAAAGGATTGGAAAAGGGCACAGGTCATCCCCGTTTTCAAGAAGGGACGTCGAACAGATGTGCAGAACTATAGACCTATATCTCTAACGTCGATCAGTTGTAGAATTTTGGAACACGTATTGTGTTCGAGTATAATGACTTTTCTGGAGACTAGAAATCTACTCTGTAGGAATCAGCATGGGTTTCGAAAAAGACGGTCATGTGAAACCCAGCTCGTGCTATTCGTCCACGAGACTCAGAGGGCCATAGACACGGGTTCACAGGTAGATGCCGTGTTTCTTGACTTCCGCAAGGCGTTCGATACAGCTCCCCACAGTCGTTTATTGAACAAAGTAAGAGCATATGGACTATCAGACCAATTGTGTGATTGGATTGAGGAGTTCCTAGATAACAGGACGCAGCATGTTATTCTCAACGGAGAGAAGTCTTCCGAAGTAAGAGTAATTTCAGGTGTGCCGCAGGGGAGTGTCATAGGACCGTTGCTGTTCACAATATACATAAATGACCTGGTGGATGACATCGGAAGTTCACTGAGGCTTTTTGCAGATGATGCTGTGGTGTATCGAGAGGTTGTAACAATGGAAAATTGTACTGAAATGCAGGAGGATCTGCAGCGAATTGACGCATGGTGCAGGGAATGGCAACTGAATCTCAATGTAGACAAGTGTAATGTGCTGCGGATACACAGAAAGATAGATCCTTTATCATTTAGCTACAAAATAGCAGGTCAGCAACTGGAAGCAGTTAATACCATAAATTATCTGGGAGTACGCATTAGGAGTGATTTAAAATGGAATGATCATATAATGTTGATTGTCGGTAAAGCAGATGCCAGACAGATTCATTGGAAGAATCCTAAGGAAATGCAATCCGAAAACAAAGGAAGTAGGTTACAGTACGCTTGTTCGCCCACTGCTTGAATACTGCTCAGCAGTGTGGGATCCGTACCAGATAGGGTTGATACAAGACATAGAGAAGATCCAACGGAGAGCAGCGCGCTTCGTTACAGGATCATTTAGTAATCGCGAAAGCGTTACGGAGATGATAGATAAACTCCAGTGGAAGACTCTGCAGGAGAGACGCTCAGTAGCTCGGTACGGGCTTTTGTCAAAGTTTCGAGAACATACCTTCACCGAAGAGTCAAGCAGTATATTGCTCCCTCCTACGTATATCTCGCGAAGAGACCATGAGGATAAAATCAGAGAGATTAGAGCCCACACAGAGGCATACCGACAATCCTTCTTTCCACGAACAATACGAGACTGGAATAGAAGGGAGAACCGATAGAGGTACTGAAGGTACCCTCCGCCACACACCGTCAGGTGGCTTGCGGAGTATGGATGTAGATGTAGATGTAGATGTACCACCAGAGCATTGCAAGGTGTTTATCCACTGCAGACTGCACCGCTCGAGCTGTGTTCTGTTTCGAGCAAACTTCACGAAGCTGTTCACAGTTTCAAGTATGATGTTCCAGTCATTTTCCCCCACCATGATTTGGACGTCTATGTGGTTCCAAATGTGTTGACATATACATTACACGATTCCCAAGAACGTCCCCTGTGACCTAAGTGGAGCGATATGATTTCACGCAACAAGAAAGCAAGAACGAGTAGGGATGAACGCTTCATCAACGTGGAACTAATTAGGCACGAGCAATTTTGTGGAGAAGTCATTCCAGGGTTAGCCTGAAGTGCTTAAAGAAACAATGAAAACTTAAATCTGTTTGATCTAACACCGTTCATCCCAAATAGCGAATCCAGTGTGCGCCACATCGCAATACTCTTCCCAATCTGTAATGACAGCTGGCATACCGGATGATTCAGGTGCCCTTGCGTACAGGTTTTATGCAATCCGCAAAGCCTTCAAATACCAAACGCATGATTTTCATATTCTTTCGCTCCATACGCCAAACTGCTAGTCCTACAGAAAAAATGAACCTTTTTGTAGGAAATTCAAGTGCGTTTTTCTTTAATGGCTAAAACTGTAGTATCCAGCGAAAACGTACCCCAGTACAAAATTTAATCACATTAAATTTCCTACAAAAAGGTCCTGTACATTTTTTCAGTAGGACTAAAAGTTCGCGTATAGCAAGACATATAATATGAATCTCTCGCGTGGTTGTTGAAAGCGTTGTGGGTCGCATAAAATCTATAGGTAGAGGCAGCTTTGTCATCAAAGAGCATATAACAATGGGGAAAACTTTGAAAAAGATGGTACACAGGGCTAAGAGTGGTGCAAAATAGTAAATGTTATCCCTGACATTGCAATTTTAAAGTAGTCTAAAATATATAAGCTAAACAAAATAGTAAATAAATGTGACGAAGCAGAAAACATTAAGACTAATTAACAGAATTCACACCGTATCCACATGATTTTTCGTGAATTAAACATTCTGTGTATTAGTGTATAGATATCAGTGATTTTGTGCTAACGGAAGGTACGAGGTTTATTATATGCGATAAATGTATCAGGGAAACTTTACTGCTAATAAGGATGGTGTCTGTCGAACTAAAGGACAGAAAGACAAAAAGGAAGAAGTTAATTGCCAAAGCAATTTGTGGTAATCCTCTTCGAGTTAATCACACAACGATAAAGCAGTTGGCTATTTGTTGCTTATGCAATCAGAGGATCTCTTAGTAATATTGGAGCAGTGAAAGGTATTACTGAAACCATTAGGTCTCTGCTCATAACTTATGCCGCTTATTATGTGACAAATGAAGGAAGATTGTCGCTTCTGCCATAAAATAGCTAAGAATGACTGTTAGAAGCTCATTCACTTGCGCTGTTTATGCTGGTTTGCAAACCAAACGAGGTGCTAAAATACTGTGCACAAGAACACCACATTTTGATTGCTCGTTGCATCAATGTTAAGCGAGAACAGACGCCGTCAAAATGGCGAACATGTGTTCGTCGGTCATTAGTCTCATTACGCAATCGCCCAGACAGTAGCTACTCACAACAGAAGTACGAAAAACTTTTCGTATAATAGCCACAGATTCAATTATATCTGAACCGCCTTTCAGTTTTTACATTAAGTAATGTAAAAATATCCCATAATACAATGCCTGCCAAAAATGGAAGCGACATTTAAGTAACTGATCAAGTGTGAGTAGGACTCATGCAAGATAGTTCCGTTCAAACTTAATTATGTATATAGGCAGTTCATCCATCCTGAAAACCCAGAAGCTTTACAATTTTTGCCTGTTATAGAAATCGACAGTGGCAAGATATCGGTCTTGATAATTCCAAGACCGCATCCAAATCTCTACAATAGTTTCTGAGAGTAGCCTGGACATAAAAAATGCGAGCGAGGGACTTCAATTTATATATGCAGAGAGAGAAGACCTGAAACATGACTGCAACTTACGTTGTGTGTCTGGGTGCAGTAATATTTTTCTATTATACTTTGACGATAATTCAATTCAAGTTCCAATGGCAAAAAGATTTTTTTATGTGATAGTTACAATTAAGCAATTCTCAATTATTTTGTTCATTTTTACTGTGAAAACCTTGATTCTTGACAAATTCATAATTGTAGGTCAGCGGGACGTGTCCTATAGGTTTTAATGAGTGAGTGTATTTGTGTCAAAATATGTGATAAAAGTCTATCTCTTAATTGCTTTGACTTAGAAGCTTAAATGTTCTATACCGCAAAGTGACCATAGATCGTAGTGTGTGACAAATTTTAACCTCGTATGTCAAACCGTTCCTGGAAGAGAGGAAAAAAAAGGGTTCTGTCAATTAGACCAGAGTGATCCTATAATGGTTCCATTTTTACCGATTGAGGTACGGAACTCTAGATAGGGACAGAATGAATCATGCTATAAATGACAGTTTCAGTTTTAGGCCAACACGGCCGAACCACGTAAACGGCTCTACCATGAGCCGGTAAAGAGGGTGTGTTCATGTTGGTAGTAGCTTTAATGTGGCTTTGGGATTTGCGACTCCCTCGTAATAACAGGAAGTACTACCCAAGTCCCGATCAGGCTGTGACAGGATAAAGGGCCAGCGGATATCTGAAAATTTTGGAAAATTACTCAGGCTTTAGGAATCAATGGTAAGACTAACGTCAACAGCGAAAGTCGTACAGAGCGGTAGTCCGTGAAGCGAATGTAACACGAAGTTTCTGTATGAATGATAAATCCCATATTATTTGCATGAAAAAGAAAACGTTTACATTCAGATAACAGAAATCTGAACTTGACGATAAACGACAGTTACTTCAATAGAGTGGAAGGTAGAATGCTTTGACCCCGCTGTCAAAATGGTCAGCTCTACAGTCGCCTGTTCTTTGTCCGCCATATTTTTTTTACCAATTTACGCCACTCATTTCAGTGTTCAACGGCTTCTGTATAATAGTCTTGGGATTTGCTTTATGGCACGGAGGGGAATAAGATGCTAACAAATGGAAACGCTGTATGTCCGATGTCTTCAACCAGAACGTGTAAATGTGTTGCCTTTGAATTCTACTGGGCGAGAGTTGTCCACCAGGAGCAGTTTAAGTTGCGTTCGCTGCAGCATCTGTGCCACACATTTCCCCCCAAGTGATTTTTCCTCCCTTCTCTAGGAAATCCCTCAAAGGCTACTAACCTCTGATACAACAAATGCGGTAATTCACAAAAAACGAAAGATTTGCGAACACGCTTGGAGCACAAATGTACAAGCCATTATATACAGGATCGTTTTCCGAGCGAGAAGGAAGCCTGGCGCCGACCTACAGACGACAGCATGGGAACTCCCACACATGTTGGGTCGTTAATGGAAGCGCACCTGTTACAAACGACCCATTACGGAGCGCGATAACTGCTAGCTCTAATTAACAGCTTAAAATACATGAAAACGCGCGCGCGCGCGCGCGCGCGCGCGTGCGTGTGTGTGTGTGTGTGTGTGTGTGTGTGTGTGTGTGTGTAAGGGGGGGGGGGGGGGGAGAGAGGCGGGTGGCTGTTGGAGGAGGCTGTTGAAAGCGCTGACCATCTACAGCTGCATATCCTTACACATGTACTCGCTTAACACGTAAACCGCGTTGTTAAGATACTAGCGGACCTGCACAGTTCTTAAGATCATAAGATTATGCTGTCAGTTTCACTCTACCACTTTCATTTCCTCGACTTTCTGCAAGGGCTGCTGCGAAGTTCTCTTTCTGTAGCTTTCCTTTTTTCTCTCTGTTGAAAGGCTCCACCTTAAAACAGATCACTATTCACCAGATATATATATATATATTGCTGCTTCCGTAACACTTAATGTAATATTTAACTCCAAATAGCCTAAACGATTGTTGTTGATTTTTTTTTGTGGTTTTAGGGCGCACAACTTCAATGGTCATTAGCGCCCTGACTACTCTAAGAATGCACCGCGAGGCACAAGTGGACAACAACAACTAAAAGGGAAAACACGATAAAAGACAGACTGGCAGGCATAGGATTAAAAAACAGCATCATCAAATGTCCTGAGAGAGGTTTGTCAAATTGATAAAACGAAGAACACGAGCAACTGCTCGTGGGTCATCCGCTAAAATGGCATCGAAAGTACTTGGCAGGTTAAGATCTAGACGCAGTGTGTTAAAATATGGACAGGACATTAAAATGTGTCGAACCGTCAGCAAGTGCCCACATGGGCAGAACGGCGCTGGCGCAGCCGTCAGCAGATGGCGATGGCTGAACCGGCAGTGTCCAATTCTTAACCGGGCCAAAACTACCTCCTCCCGCCGAGAAGGGCGTGAGGAGGACGTCCAAGCCACGGGAAGAGGTTTTAAGGCCCGAAGCTTGTTGTCTGTAAGTGCAGCCCAATCGGCATGCCACAGCGACACAATGCGCCGACAAATGACCCTGCTAAAATCGGACGAAGGGACACAACAAGAAGCTGTCCGAGGCTGGAGGACCGCAGCCTTGGCCGCGGCATCTGCAGCTTCGTTCCCCGGGATACCGACATGGCCAGGAACCCACATAAAGCTAACCGGAGAACAGACGTCCACCAGCTGCTGAAGAGAGCGTTGGATCTGGTGTACGAAAGGGTGAACCGGGTACGGATCACTGAGGCTCTGGATGGCGCTCAGGGAGTCGGAGCAGATGACATAAGCAGAATGTCTGTGGCGGCAGATGTAAAGAACAGCCTGGTAGAGGGCAAAGAGCTCAGCTGTGAAGACCGAACAATGGCCATGGAGCCGGTATTTGAAACTTTGTGCCCCGACAATAAAGGAACACCCGACCCCGTCATTGATCTTAGAGCCATCTGTATAAATGAAAGTCATGTTGATGAACTTCGAACGAAGTTCCAAAAAACGAGAGTGGTAGACCGAACCGGGGGTAACCTCTTTTGGGAGCGAGCTGAGGTCAAGGTGAACGCGGACCTGAGCCTGGAGCCAAGGTGGCGTGTGGCTTTCGCCCACTCGAAAGGTTGCAGGGAGTATTGTTGATGATGTAGTTATACTGCGAAAATATATTTTGAGTACATGGGAGCTACTGCATTATTGTAATGGTTATGCCACGCTTTAAAAAATCCAGCTAAGTAATCTACGTGTCTCTACGCCAGCAACCACATATAATAATATCCTGGTGTCTCCAGAGACGAAAAAAACGCGTTAATGGTTTTGGAAAGCGAAGTACACAACGTGATAGAAAGTATTAGCATGACGCTGCACCGTCGCTGGCCTCTATGCATGGACTAATTCGATCGGGAAGGGTGCCAAAGCCGTTTTCTCGCCTCCTCTCCCGAATGAAACTGGCCTACAGATGTCTGTATCCTAGGTACCAGGGCAGTGACAACGCTGACGCCAGAACTGATCCCACACACATTGTATCGTAGACAGATCTGGAAATCTGAGGTACCGTTTTTTTTTGTTTTTGTTTTTGTCATCAGTCTACCTGGTTTGATGCGGCCCGCCACGAATTCCTTTCCTGTGCTAACCTCTTCATCTCAGAGTAGCACTTGCAACCTACGTCCTCAATTATTTGCTTGACATATTCTAATCTCTGTCTTCCTCTACAGTTTTTGCCGTCTACAGATCCCTCTAGTACCATGGAAGTCATTCCCTCATGTCTTAGCAGATGTCGTATCATCCTGTCCCTTCTCCTTATCAGTGTTTTCCACATATTCCTTTCCTCTCCGATTCTGCGTAGAACCTCCTCATTCCTTACCTTATCAGTCCACCTAATTTTCAACATTCGTCTATAGCACCACATCTTAAATGCCTCGATTCTCTTCTGTTCCGGTTTTCCCACAGTCCATGTTTCACTACCATACAATGCTGTACTTCAGACGTACATCCTCAGAAATTTCTTCCTCAAATTAAGGCCGGTATTTGATATTAGTAGACTTCTCTTGGCCAGAAATGCCTTATTTGCCATAGCGAGTCTGCTTTTGATGTCCTCCTTGCTCCGTCCGTCATTGGTTATTTTACTGCCTAGGTAGCAGAATTCCTTAACTTCATTGACTTCGTGACCATTAATCCTGATAAGTTTCTCGCTATTCTCATTTCTACTACTTCTCATTACCTTCGTCTTTCTCCGATTTACTCTCAAACCATACTGTGTACTCGTTAGACTGTTCATTCCGCATTCCGTTCAGCAGATCATTTAATTCTTCTTCACTTTCACTCAGGATAGGAATGTCATCAGCGATATCATTGATATCCTTTCACCTTGTATTTTAATTCCACTCCTGAACCTTTCTTTTATTTCCATCATTGCTTCCTCGATGTACAGATTGAAGAGTAGGGGCGAAAGGCTACAGCCTTGTCTTACACCCTTCTTAATACGAGCACTTCGTTCTTGATCGTCCACTCTTATTATTCCCTCTTGGTTGTTGTACATATTGTATATGACCCGTCTCTCCCTATAGCTTACCCCTACTTTTTTCAGAATCTCTAACAGCTTGCACCATTTTATATTGTCGAACGCTTTTTCCAGGTCGACAAATCCTATGAAAGTGTCTTGATTTTTCTTTAGCCTTGCTTCCATTATTAGCTGTAACGTCAGAATTGCCTCTCTCGTCCCTTTACTTTTCCTAAAGCCAAACTGATCGTCAGCTAGCGCATTCTCAATTTTCTTTTCCATTCTTCTGTATATTATTCTTGTAAGCAGCTTCGATTCATGAGCTGTTAAGCTGATTGTGCGATAATTCTCGCACTTGTCAGCTCTTGCCGTCTTCGGAATTGTGTGGATGATGCTTTTCCGAGATGCCGTAACATCATGTAAACAGGTCACAGAGACGCGAGCCGTGTGTGGTCCATCGTCCTGTTGGAAAATGTCGCATGCCAATTAACATGAGAACGTAGGATATCCGCGACGTACCATTGTGCCATCGGCGCTCTCTTAACCACTAACCACCCGTGACCTGAAGTAATACCCGATGACACTGGAAGAACAGTGAAAGGCCGCTGACGATGGTTATCCGAGGTAGTGCAGAAACCCAATTCATCGCTGTACACAATGCGACGCCACTTGTGCTACCCAGTCACAACACCATATAGTGTTCCTCTCCATATACTTGACATGAACAATATCAATAATGACAAAAGAACTATACATGCGTAATGTTGTGTGAACTTTAATTCGTAATTGTGATACAGACAAAGTGACGAAATAACTTAAGACAATTTATCGATTCTGATAATAGGAAAAAAGACACTATTCTCCGTATGTGTAAACTAAAGAACCGAACAGGACTGGAAGACAACGACCTTAGTCGTCTTCTGATGTTTTCTTGTGTCTTAGCTGTAAGGTGTCAGGCAAATCCAACACCTTCCATGAAAACACTGACATGATAGCAAATCCGACAGTATGTCACATAGTTCCGAATAAATCCTGACCTCAAATTAACCAAAGTAATACGATCAACGAGTGAGCAAATGGAATACCACAGACTAACACAAGAACGCCTAAATGCATGTCATACCTTCCCACCGTGAAACAGACGCAGTACCGAGGGGAGAAACGAGAACAGAAGCAGACAGCAGAGTCGTGTAAGCTAGGAGGCCCTACGATAAGGGACGGACACCCACGTCGCCAGCCGACCGCGAAGACCACCCCCAGCCCATGTTAAAAGATAGAGCCCTGCAGAAGAACAGTATAGATCTTACGATAACATTAAAAGGGCCACACCAGCTGCAAGTTTTAGCGTGAGACTAAACGCGTCTCTGTTACGTAGCAAACGTTAAAAACATTGCCCCACCATGAAAAGTATAACGTTTCTCATTGGATAGACAATTTTTGTAGGTGGAGCTTAAGGTTGACATTGAAAACACAGCCAGATAGCTTTTCTTAAACAAACTTCGGTAAATAGAAGTAAGGAGAAGTTAGGATTTGCTTCCGAGACGGCGAGGTGTGTGGAGCTGCGCCGCCCGCCGCCCCCTGACGCTAACCACCGACAAGGTAATGAACGCACACGATGCCGCAAGGCTTCACTCAGAACTGCAGAAGTCTCATCTGTTACACCCCTTTTTACGTAAGACTAGTGTCGATCGTCAATTAAATCTCATGGTGTTCACATTTGCTACTCTAAGTTAAAATCTGAAACGCGATGATTTTTCTGTTATATAATTATTGAGAAGCCACATCAGCCACTGTAATTTACAAGTTAAATAAGTAATTAAAGATAATTGAGGGTCACTGTAGACCATTTTTGATAATTCTCTCTTTTATGAAACTTAATTTAAACCTAGATTATAGATGTGATATGGAATAGGTCATCCTTCGATCCATTATAGAGCTTGGAAACCCATTCAGGGAATATTCGTTCACATTTTTGTTGAACATAGTTTGTTTTTATCATCCTGTATTAAAATATTTCCTTTCATCAATAGCGCAATTTATAAACAACGTTTTGTGAGTACAATAAAAATTCCAATGGTAAACTGAACTGCTTTTTCGACGTTATTTTACCAGCTAACTAAAAAAAGGAAAGCCTTGAACCCCATCCACTAAATTTAGTTAGTATTAAGATTCTTTTACAGGGAGTGCAGTGGAGCTGACGCTGAAATTAAGTATTTGATTATATCATCGCTAGTGTCACTGAACTCTTCTGAACACTACATGTCATGTGTAGTCTGGCGTCTCCTTACTAGCAACAGGTCCCAGGTTCAAACTAGTCAATTCCCTAAAAAAACACGCTCAGAGCGTCGTTGCGCGAAAGTGGTAGGGAGACACGACTTAGAACAAACAGACACCACGCAGAATGTTAGACAGCTATTTTTTGAGTGCAGAAGGTACGATTGTATTGCGATAGCTTTTGTCTTGCTCTCGTTTAATTCCTAGAACATAATTGATGCGTAAAAGAGTTACGAAAATATAATAATATAATCTGGAGTGCAGAGAAATCATGTAACGAACCCACGCCACATTTGTTATAACGCAAGACTTTGTGTAGCTTTTTTTTTTTTTTGACTTTGTGTAGCTTTTTTTTTTTTTTTTTTTTTTAGCAGCCGCTGCGGAGCGAGCTGTGAATGTCTGACTGAGAAAGTTGGCCGCCATTACGCGGCGCATTTAAACTTTTTATTTCCACAGGAAATACGACGAAGCCTGAGCAGAAGAACTTATTTAAATATACAGGGTGTTTCAAAAATGACCGGTATATTTGAAAAGGCAATAAAAACTAAACGAGCAGCGATAGAAATACACCGTTTGTTGCAATATGCTTGGGACAACAGTACATTTTCAGGCGGACAAACTTTCGAAATTACAGTAGTTACAATTTTCAACAACAGATGGCGCTGCAAGTGATGTGAAAGATATAGAAGACAACGCAGTCTGTGGGTGCGCCTTTCTGTACGTCGTCTTTCTGCTGTAAGCGTGTGCTATTCACAACGTGCAAGTGTGCTGTAGACAACATGGTTTATTCCTTAGAACAGAGGATTTTTCTGGTGTTGGAATTCCACCGCCTAGAACACAGTGTTGTTCCAACAAAACGAAGTTTTCAACGGAGGTTTAATGTAACCAAAGGACCGAAAAGCGATACAATAAAGGATCTGTTTGAAAAATTTCAACGGACTGGGAACGTGACGGATGAACGTGCTGGAAGGTAGGGCGACCGCGTATGGCAACCACAGAGGGCAACGCGCAGCTAGTGCGGCAGGTGATCCAACAGCGGCCTCGGGTTTCCGTTCGCCGTGTTGCAGCTGCGGTCCAAATGACGCCAACGTCCACGTATCGTCTCATGCGCCAGAGTTTACACCTCTATCCATACAAAATTCAAACGCGGCAACCCCTCAGCGCCGCTACCATTGCTGCACGAGAGACATTCGCTAACGGTATAGTGCACAGGATTGATGACGGCGATATGCATGTGGGCAGCATTTGGTTTACTGACGAAGCTTATTTTTACCTGGACGGCTTCGTCAATAAACAGAACTGGCGCATATGGGGAACCGAAAAGCCCCATGTTGCAGTCCCATCGTCCCTGCATCCTCAAAAAGTACTGGTCTGGGCCCCCATTTCTTCCAAAGGAATCATTGGCTCATTTTTCAGATCCGAAACGATTACTGCATCTCGCTATTTGGACATTCTTCGTGAATTTGTGGCGGTACAAACTGCCTTAGACGACACTGCGAACACCTCGTGGTTTATGCAAGATGGTGCCCGGCCGCATCGCACGGCCTACGTCTTTAATTTCCTGAATGAATATTTCGATGATCGTGTGATTGCTTTGGGCTATCCGAAACATACAGGAGACGGCGTGGATTGGCCTCCCTATTCGCCAGACATGAACCCCTGTGACTTCTTTCTGTGGGGACACTTGAAAGACCAGGTGTACCGCCAGAATCCAGAAACAATTGAACAGCTGAAGCAGTACATCTCATCTGCATGTGAAGCCATTCCGCCAGACACGTTGTCAAAGGTTTCGGGTAATTTCATTCAGAGACTACGCCATATTATTGCTACGCATGGTGGATATGTGGAAAATATCGTACTATAGAGTTTCCCAGACCGCAGCGCCATCTGTTGTTGAAAATTGTAACTACTGTAATTTCGAAAGGGTGTCTGCCTGAAAATGTACTGTTGTCCCAAGCATATTGCAACAAACTGTGTATTTCTATCGCTGCTCGTTTAGTTTTTATTGCCGTTTCAAATATACCGGTCATTTTTGAAACACCCTGTACTATCAAAATTATCATCAAACCACAGGATTTATTTTATCATGAAGGGACTATTTTCAGTGATGGAATTTATTATAGGTCAGGTGCCTCTTTGCATAAATTTTATTACGCTAACGCATCTGATTATTTGTAGGGAGCCTGGCGCTCGTTTTCAATCGGAATTTAAAGTTTAATTTGGCAACCTGCAAATATAATATTGCTTATTTGTAATTGTTTCTTACGAGGTTTTACGAAAGATAGCTTCACTAAATTTAACTTCACGAACTTAATAAAATCCTCTTATAACTTATAATAGAGAGAGACATTACAACCCACTCCAAAAGCAGCAGTCTGTGTTGTGGTGTTAACGTCAGTTTACAGGTGGGACGGAGATCCTCTAGCCCGGTTGCTGGCCGACTCCTACGAATGGTTTGGGATAAAGTTGGAGGCAGCCCATAACTTGTTTTCAGATGGCACAATGCGATGACCCTCCCTTTTGGTAGGCGTGGTCGAACTGGAACCTTTAAGACTAATACGCTAGCTCTCTCTTCCAATCGGGCCAGTCACATCCGAATGTCCCATAAATATGGATATTACACGATTCGACCAGCTGTGCTAAAGGATAGCCGCAATGAGCCCCGTTTAAAACTATCACTTACTGGTAGCGCTGTCTCATACGAGTACGAATCGTCTCCGTTCCTTCACAGTGATCACCCAACATCTGACACCCGACCAAACTTTTAGGCGCTTCATTTCTTTTCTGAGGCAGTGTATCAGCCAATGATGGGGATAGCAATTCCATTAGGCTTGCCCCAAAGTAAATATGTTGGGATTCTCCTCCTCCTCCTCCTCCTCCATGTTCTGTATTAATGTCCTGGTTGACAACAGCAACCACAGTCTTAGTAGATGATGCAGCTGCGTACAGTGAAGTACTGCCTGGAAGAAGTCGCACAAATATTCAGTCAGATCGTGGTGAAAAGATTAGCAAAGAACTTTGGGCGTTTAGAAATTTAAAATTTTGCATTTCACAAAACGCAGAAGCGTAATATGATTACAATAGCGATTGGAATGAGTCAGCTCATAAATGCCTGGGTATTACGTCGCTGAAACACGCGGTCTTGCGATTCAGTTTCGCGAGGCTTAATTACAGCGTACAGGTAGTTAAATCGATTACTGAGGCATCTTGCCCGCCCGTGTATCTGATCTGGCGTCGTAATTCGCCCTTTCCCACTTAGCTTTACAGGGGACCTACACTGGCAGACCACCAGCGCACCTTATGTAAAACGGCTGTGGCGGTACGTGCACTGTGGGCGTTCCTAGGGCGTCGTAATTGCGCGGCTTAATTACTCGTTATAGGGGCTACGGCGGCTCGCAGCCAGCAATAGCAGGTGGCACTGCGTGACGTCACAGCTAATCGCTGGTGGGGTGGGGCGGCTGCCTCTTTGCAGAAGGACGCTCTCCGCTGATGGCTTCCTTCCTGTGCGCCCTCCGTCCCAATTAAAACAGCGCAAACAGATAACGTTGCAGAGGCAGTCGAGCCTTTGTTGTAGTTCGTGCTTTGATGGGTTAAGTGCATATGCGATTTATTACCCAGCAATTGATTAAACAACTTACTGGTGCCCATTAAGGTACTCAGATCCTTACAGAGTATGTTCGCGGGAATCTGCAATGTTTCCTTTCCTCCTCTTGCCGCGACTTGACGCGAGGAACGTAATTTGCCGATCGTGTGGTCCAGTCGAAGTAGGAGAGCTAATCTCGAGGAAGGAAACATTATTGGCAGAGACAAATCAGTGTTTAAACGGGTGCGTTCACGGAAAAGCGTCGCACGGATCTTATCGTATCGTATTGTATTGTATTCTCTGCTGCGTCCACAATGGAAGTGCGAGCACTACGCCGCGCCAAAAATGCAGCCAGGAATGTAAATGGCAATGCGTTCAGCGAGTTCGGCTGACGTCACAAGCGAATTTACTTAGTGAATAACACACTAACAACGTCGACATTTAGTACTGGAGCAAGTATTAAGCAATAGATGCTAAGAATGCTAAAACCATTATTCTTATGCAACATTATGAATAGCAGTTTCTTTGACCTCAAATACCCAGAATACTGGGGTCATCAACGACTAGACGATATCTGAGAAGAGAGATGAGTAGGCAACCTCATCAAGTCTAAGTTTCTTAATTTTCGTTTTAGTTTATGTGAAGAGTGAAAATCACATAGATGTCTACAACGTTCAGTTGTTTAGATACACACCGTCCATCCAGAAAGTTCCGAGGCCAGTTTTATTCCTGGCGAATAAAAGACGTCTGCGCAGTAACTACGATGGCAGCTTGAAGTAACATCTGTTAACAACACACGTGGATTCGACAAATTAGTTGCCACCAAATAGGGTTAAGTAGTGAACGTGCGTGTGTCAAATCGCGACCGAGCTAGACGTCTAACTCTAGTGCTAACGACATTCTCCAATACGTTTTAAAGGAGGGAATAGTGTACGCCAAGACTGTCCCGGACACATTGACACTAACAAAAACGACGCGTGGACGGCTGCCGCGACTCAATTGAAACGAAAAATCAGGATAATTATTTTTTAAAAAAGAATCCTCACAGGTGACGGGAATGATCAGTACGAAACTGCTGCAAAATGACGAAGGGCAGACTGGATCTCTGATGGTTCGCCAACACCGAAGAAGTTGCGAATGACGCGCGAGCGTAACAACATCCCAAGGAAGGACTTTGTGACAGTGAAATGGTTATACGAACGTTCTATGCTTTGTACTCAAGTTCCGGGAGAATATGTAGAACACCTGAAGCATTAAAACAGCCATCTTAACTTTTCTCTACTTCATATTAATGCAATCTTCAAACTATTTGCATTGACAGGATATTTCTTTACGTAGGTTATTTATGCCAAGCATATAGCGTTGCTGCATACTCATTGTTTACGTCTCAGGCGTTAGATCTTCGTCCATCCCCGACTGTCAGGCTGGCAAATCACTGAGCCTGCAGCAGAACTGAAAATAATTCACGAGATGGCTTCACACTGTCAAACAGTAATGTGACATTCCAACAACTAACTCCCTCTTGTCATCGACTGGTATTTTAAGGCCGTGTTCAGTCCTTGTGAGGCCAATTGAGGAACTACGTGATTGAGAAGTAGTGGCTCCGTTCACGAAAACTGACAACGCCCGGGAGAGCGGTGTGTTGACCACATGCCCAGCCGTATCCGCATCCAGTGACGCCTGGAGGGCTCAGGATGACACGGCGGTCGGTCGGTACCTCAGCCTTCAAGGCCTTTTCGGACGGAGTTTGTCATCCCTACAGAACTGTGCCAGCAGCAAGAACGCAAACGGCCTTCCGACAACTCTTATTTTCTGGTCATACCACAGAAAAGGAGAGAAATTCCTCTGGAATCATTGATAATACTTAAATTTTGTCATCTCCCATCTAACCAAGAACTTGTGTATAAAATTCTCCACGATATTTTGTGTTAGATACTGTGCATTCAAGATTTTTACGTTGCATTTTACTCTTCATCTTGCAGCACACATGCAACAACAATTTCATTACTGTCACTCATTTCTTCACCTCAGACAGTGTAGCAGAAGACTGATTATCATGTTCAGCTTTGAACTGTACTATGGGGAATCTGACTGCGCTTGCTTGCGGCCCCGTCGATGCTGATCAGTGGATGCATCCCACTTTGATACTGCGAATCGTGCGGCGCTTCCACACTGCACTCTTACCTTTGCCTGTAAAATGATTAGTTCGGGGCTGCCAGTCTGGTCTCTACCCTTTAGGACACAGTGCAGCTAATTCGTTTCACTCAGACTCCCACGTCTGACTATTTTATCAGAAAGTAGTACACTTTGGATAGTCTTCACTTTATTTCCCAAATTGTTCTTTGTTGTTTCCTCAGCTTCTTCAAATATTAACACACACAGAAGTCCATACGTTTAAGTTTTACGTACGAAATACACTCTGAACAAAATAAAACTCGATCAGAAGTAATTTCGTTGTCCTTAAGGTAGGCAACCCAACTTACACCACACGCCCTGGGAGCAGATGATGTAAGTTGAGTTCCCTTCCTCTAGGATCATCAACTTTTTCCTGATCCGGTTCCATTTAGATCATCCGGTATGAGGCTCATGGTTGTCGTTTGTAGTAACAGGTGCTCCCACACGTAAAACGGACACACTACATACCGGTAAACTGGCCATGTTGCGAGGTTAGTCGAGCTACTGAGTCCAAACAATATGTCAGTACGGTGTCTCTTGACCTCGCATGATCTGCACACTGACTATACTGTGATCAGACCATTCAGCATGCCTTGTGGAAACGCCATTCCATCCCTCCCACGATATCAGCAAAAAGTCTGTCGTTGTGTTAAGAAAGTTATTTAAGGAGGGTAGCAGAATATATGCGCCTGAGGGCGTTAGTGCAGCTTGTGCAGCTTATGCGGCTGATCCCGGCGGAGGTTCGAGTCCTCCCTCGGGCATGGGTGTGAGTTTGTCCTTAGGATAATTTCGGATAAGTAGTGTGTAAGCCTAGGGACTGATGACCTTAGGAGTTAAGTCCCATAAGATTTCAACATACTTTTTTTTACTTTTTTTTTGTAGCTTATGCGCAATTCAGCGCTACTCCGATGCGAGTTTATAAGAAGACATATCAGCAGAGGGTTAGTGTGGCCTTCGAATGGAAATTTTTTCCATCGGCCATTAAGCTTCAGCCAATAGCTTCCCACGCACACAGAATCGTATTTAATTATTTTTCATTTTTATTTATTGCCACGAATTTTTGACCTATTATCCGGAAACTCTAAATAGGTCATACATATTCAGTAATCGTGTAGACATACAATGATCAATATTTCGTATATATAGTAGGCTAATAAATTATGTTAACTAATAAATTATGTTAACAGCGAACACTGGTAATATTAATGTAGAAATGAAACAGAAAATTGAAAATAAGAATCAAACAACATAAAATAAAAGGAATTAACCCACGTTCCAAGTGAAGAACATCCAGCTTATATTACCAGATATATTACTGGAAGCCTTGGAATAGCTCTAGGATTGCCGACTAACTGCAACTACTATACTATTCTACATTTTCCACACAGGTATGTGCATGCCTAGGCAATCCTCGAGTCTACGCATACGTGTGTGTGTGTAGCCATAGTATTCCCCCCCCCCTCTACCTCCCCCTGCCTCTCTCTCTCCCTCCCCCCCTCCCCCTCCCCCCACTACGTACCACTCCTTTTTTTTAAATATGTCATTTAATTACATATATCTGTACTGTAAAGTTTCTAGTAATTGAATTTATACGTGCCTATCATTATCTATAATGGCAGAAACGATTCTTGTGACGTTATTCTGATGTTTAGAGCGTCCACTTTATCTTGTAGATTTGCAAGTTACCCCATTGCCTTTTAGAGATTCTAGGCGCAAGCATATTAACTGTAGTCTCCATGTTTTCGTTACTTACAACTGCTTGCAAATCGCAGTCAGACTGTCTGCAGCCTCTATCAGTCTGAAAAACTAACATCTGAAAACGCCACGATCAGCAAAGCCTTCACCATATTCACAGACTGGCGTGTTACTACATCTCATTCGTTGCAAATGCTCGGAATATGGACCAAGACCTGTTAATAGGTACAACATACCTCGATTAGGGGCAAGTCGCGAAGTTTGAGCCTGTTCCTGACGCTTGGTAATATACTGTAAACCTGCCTTGCACTGCTTCTAGTATCCCAGACTGCCATTCATCTAACTTCCAGGCTCTTAAATGTCTATCAGTAATGTGAGTTACTGTGGTCTCTCACACACGGTCATATTGTCAAAGACCTAACCAATACAGCGCTGCCCTGTAACGCACCACGACATACACCGGACATTTGCTTAGAATCGCTAGTAATTGCTCGACAGACGCAGTGCGAATGACACCGATGAGCCTCAGAATCGGATTTAAGTACAAAAGAAGCTATTAATCTCGATGCACTCACGCTTAAGGCATTCGTTCACCTCCCTTACTCTGTGCAACTACTGTCAACTGAAATCCGGAGCTATATGCACAACGAAAATGTGCACATTCCCTTTTGGGAAGTCATACCACCCGATGAATACGTGAACACAGTATCGGTGGGGAAGACGTGCAGAGGTGGGCGTGCCTTTAAACGCAATGCCGCAGCTAAAGAAAACGCTGGCGTTCATCTCTATCTACAATGTGAGGCAGGGTTGAACTTGACCCGTGGTCAGGTGACCAGTCAGCGAGACTAACAATCTACGCAAAACCGCGACTTCTCATTGAACAGGAGATTTTACACTTTTACACTATTTCTAGGTCTTCTAAAGATGGACCTAACACCACAGGGTCCGCAAGGCCACGAGAGAATCATCTGGCTTGAGGCTAACATTACAAAACAATCTGTCTAAGGCGACGGTACATAGACGGAAGTGGTGTGTACAACAGGCAGGTCGACTTCGAGAACTAGAGACAAGAATTTTAGGCCGAATTTTGGCATTTGCCACTTTTGCTTCCACTGTCCTTGAAATTCTTCTCCTATATTACTGCCATTTTTCTTTTATTTTGGTAGTTGCTGTCCCATCCGAAAATTGCCTGAACGACATTCAGATTTCCGCCCACATTATCCTGACTGCAGCCAACCTCTAATCCGTTAGCAATGTGTAACGTTTAATATCTTCCAGATGGGTTCACCGAGCCAGCCTGCTCCCCTAAGATTCGAATACTGACTAGCAAATCCATACAATGTGCGATCATTCTCCATAACCGCGACCTCTGCCCTTATGGAATGCTGCAAAGAGAGGCCTTGTACTGGCGTTTGATCCGTGGAAAGGAGACTAGTCTTTAATGCAACTGCTTACATTCTTAACCACCCACAAGTGACACTAGTAAATTGCACATCTTGCTGTGTACGCTGCACATGTGAAACGGGCTTAATTGGTGAATCGTTCACCTCTTAAAGAAAATTTAACTGCGCCCTTAGTAAGACCGACTGATGTGAATACATTTCATAGTTTTCTCCATAAACCAACGTACAACAGCAAATCTGCTATGAAGTTAGACGAATCATGTTTCATTTTTTGCAAAAACAGACATAATGTCTTATGGGACAACAGCAATCAGTGATTTTATAATGTTACTTAAAATCCGTCTTGATTGCAAAAAATTTTTTATTATTCATATGACCGGTTTCGGTTCATTCAGAACCATCTTCAGATCTGTAAAAATAATTATACTAATTTACTATTTCACGGAAACAATTGTTTTTCATCCTATCTAATGAACATCAAATGTACCAGAACGTACCTGATATTTCAGTTACAGGAGTAACCCGTCCAAATCCAGCACCTTTCACATGCTACGTCACATAAGATTGGTTGGCAGAGTGCACGTCATTTATATTAATTATAACACTATAACCGACAGGTGGCGTCTGGTACATTTGTTACATTCCATTTGTACATACTGTATTCAGTAGATCTTTTTATATTAAAAATATTTGGTTAAAATATGTAGATGTCAAAGTTAAAATCTGTACTTGTCAGGATTAAAAAGCAGTAAAATTATCATTTTTATACGATCTAAAAGCATAGGGCAATTTATATATCTATGGTGCTGGTGTGAACTTGTTTTCCTCTACGGTCTACTTCCGTGGTTCCCGCCATGGCGTCGTTGACGGGGCCCTCCTGTGCGGCCCTCTTGCCCGCGGCGATGGACATCAGACGACTGAGCGCACCGCGGCACAACACCAAAATGGCGGGAACCACGGAAGCAGACCGTAGAGGAAAACAAGTTCACACCAGCACCATAGATATATAAATCGCCCTATGCTTTTGGATCGTATAAAAATGATAATTTTACTGCTTTTTAATCCTGACAAGTACAGATTTTAACTTTGTCATCTACATATTTTAACCAAATATTTTTAATATAAAAAGATCTACTGAATACAGTATGTACAAATGGAATGTAACAAATGTACCAGACGCCACCTGTCGGTTATAGTGTTATAATTAATATAAATGACGTGCACTCTGCCAACCAATCTTATGTGACGTAGCATGTGAAAGGTGCTGGATTTGGACGGGTTACTCCTGTAACTGAAATATCAGGTACGTTCTGGTACATTTGATGTTCATTAGATAGGATGAAAAACAATTGTTTCCGTGAAATAGTAAATTAGTATAATTTTTACAGATCTGAAGATGGTTCTGAATGAACGGAAACCGGTCATATGAATAATAAAAAATTTTTTGCAATCAAGACGGATTTTAAGTAACATTATAGAATCATGTTTCAAACTTACTCAGGTTTGCAATCGATTGAAGCACTGCTATAAATTTTCCGAGTAAAGAAGGACCGTACTTGCATACGTAACAGCGAGAAAAGTACAATTAAAATTTAATCAGCGAATTTCGTACACAGTAGTCAGCATTAGGAACACCTGCCTTATAGTAATTCCAGTGGAGATTTCAAGAGTGCTCGTTACTGGTCTTTTATTTAAAGGTACATTTAAAAATTCAAACAGCAACTTCATGCGGGTGTGATTTCTGCGGACTGCAGACTCGGCCGCCATGTCTACTTTATGGGACTAATCCACTTGCTGGTTCCCGAGGAGAAACACCGCAGTCTACACGCTGTAGAGAGCTTTATGAAACTTACTGACATCATCCCAATTTTCTGCTGCAAGGACTTCCGCCAGTTATACTGTGGA
This sequence comes from Schistocerca cancellata, assembly GCF_023864275.1. Classification (NCBI taxonomy): domain Eukaryota; kingdom Metazoa; phylum Arthropoda; class Insecta; order Orthoptera; family Acrididae; genus Schistocerca; species Schistocerca cancellata. The sequence continues at coordinate 831,637,980 of NC_064628.1, read as the reverse complement.
GGCCACGGAACTACTTAGGAAGTTGCGTAAGGGTAACACGGAATTAAAGATAACATCGCTTAGGAATAACGGACGTTTGAGGTCGTTGCTGAAGAGATGTTACAGTCTGGACGAATGATAGTAGCTTATCCTTTTAACCAAAGACACTGACTGAAAAATAACACCAACAAATAATTACTGTAGAGTAACTAAATTTCTGGAATACATTTATCTAGGTAACATGATCTTGTAATGTTAATCACTTGAATGTAAGTTAATGTAAATGCGAGATAAGCCATTGCATATGTGAAATGCTGGTACATCAATAACAAGTGTAGCCGCCAGAATGTTGAATGAAACCATGTCGTAAAGGTGCCGGATGTTAGTTTGTGGGAGAGAGTTCCATCTCTGTCGCACTTGCTCACTCATTACAGGGACGGTTATTGCCGGTTGTAGATGAAGATGGAGTTTTCCGATGATGCCCCGTATGTTCTCGATAGGAGACAGATGTGATCAAGTAGGCCAAGGCAACAGGTCGACACACTACAGAGCATGCTGGATTACAGCAGCGGTTATGTGGGCGAGCGATATCTCGTTTGAAAGCATTCCCTGGAATGCTGTTCATGAAGGGTAGCGCAACTGGTCGAATCACCAGACTGACATACAAATTTGCTGTCATGGAGCATGGGATAATCACGGGAGTGCTGCTGCTGTCTTAGGAAACCCCATCCCAGGCGACGACTCCAGGTGTAGGTCCAGTGTGTCCACACGCAGACAGGTTGGTTGCAGTCCCTCAACTGGCCTCCTAACAAACACACAGCTATCACTGTCATCGAGGCAGAACGAGCTTTCATAAGAAAATACAGGGCTATTACAAATGATTGAAGCGATTTCATAAATTCACTGTAGCTCCATTCATTGACATATGGTCACGACACACTACAGATACGTAGAAAAACTCATAAAGTTTTGTTCCGCTGAAGCCGCACTTCAGGTTTATGCCGGCAGAGCGCTCGAGAGCGCAGTGAGACAAAATGGCGACAGGAGCCGAGAAAGCGTATGTCGTGCTTGAAATGCACTCACATCAGTCAGTCATAACAGTGCAACGACACTTCAGGACGAAGTTCAACAAAGATCCACCAACTGCTAACTCCATTCGGCGATGGTATGCGCAGTTTAAAGCTTCTGGATGCCTCTGTAATGGGAAATCAACGGGTCGGCCTGCAGTGAGCGAAGAAACGGTTGAACGCGTGCGGGCAAGTTTCACGCGTAGCCCGCAGAAGTCGACGAATAAAGCAAGCAGGGAGCTAAACGTACCATAGCCGACGGTTTGGAAAATCTTACAGAAAAGGTTAAAGCAGAAGCCTTACCGTTTACAATTGCTACAAGCCCTGACACCCGATGACAAAGTCAAACGCTTTGAATTTTCGGCGCGGTTGTAACAGCTCATGGAAGAGGATGCGTTTAGTGCGAAACTTGTTTTCAGTGATGAAGCAACAGTTTTTCTTAATGGTGAAGTGAACAGACACAATGTGCGAATCTGGGCGGTAGAGAATCCTCACGCATTCGTGCAGCAAATTCGCAATTCACCAAAAGTTAACGTGTTTTGTGCAATCTCACGGTTTAAAGTTTACGGCCCCTTTTTCATCTGCGAAAAAAAAACGTTACAGGACACGTGTATCTGGACATGCTGGAAAATTGGCTCATGCCACAACTGGAGACCGACAGCGCCGACTTCATCTTTCAGCAGGATGGTGCTCCACCGCACTTCCATCATGATGTTCGGCATTTCTTAAACAGGAGATTGGAAAACCGATGGATCGGTCGTGGTGGAGGAGGAGGAGGAGGATATTAGTGTTTAACGTCCCGTCGACAACGAGGTCATTAGAGACGGAGCGCAAGCTCGGATTAGGGAAGGATGGGGAAGGAAATCGGCCGTGCCCTTTCAAAGGAACCATCCCGGCATTTGCCTGAAGCGATTTAGGGAAATCACGGAAAACCTAAATCAGGATGGCCGGAGACGGGATTGAACCGTCGTCCTCCCGAACGCGAGTCCAGTGTGCTAACCACTGCGCCACCTCGCTCGGTCCGGTCGTGGTGGAGATCATGATCAGCAATTCATGTCGTGGCGTCCACGCTCTCCCGACTTAACCCCATGCGATTTCTTTCTGTGGGGTTATGTGAAAGATTCAGTGTTTAAACCTCCTCTACCAAGAAACGTGCCAGAACTGCGAGCTCGCATCAACGATACTTTCGAACTCATTGATGGGGACATGCTGCGCCGAGTGTGGGAGGAACTTGATTATCGGCTTGATGTCTGCCGAATCACTAAAGGGGCACATAACGAACATTTGTGAATGCCTAAAAAAACTGAGTTTTTGTATGCGTGTGCAAAGCATTGTGAAAATCTCAAATAATAAAGTTATTGTAGAGCTGTGAAATCGCTTCAATCATTTGTAATAACCCTGTACAAGAGGCCTCCACCCTGCCCTCCAGTGAGCTCTCGCTTGACACCGCCGAAATCGCAAATGGCGTTTATCTGGAGTCAGTGGTGAGCCGTTGCTGGCTCATGTTATGCGTTGGATTAAAACTTGGGTGCTATTCTGTGTTTAGTCTCCCGCGGTTATCGCAATTATGCTGTTATCCTCTCTCTCCGTGAGTGGCAGCAGCTGTGTGTATCGATATTCGCACCTTGTACTATGTTTGGCCTGGCGCGTATAGTTTCCGACTGTGCTGCGTGCGGGCAGTTGGTCGGTTGGCGTGGAGCAGCGAGGAAATCTCCGCTGGCAGCGTCCACGCGCGGTCGGATTGTGTGGTGCTGTTCCCATTGCTACGAGGTCCGTGGCTTACCGATCCTGGACACGAAAGTTGAATTTTGACTTAATCTACCAGCAAGTCACGACTGTTTACATTGTGTCGTTTGGATTTCGTTGTCGGCTGTTGGGACATTCCCGCGAGCAACAACGTGTGTTTTCAAGTTGTTGAATTTTAGCCACCCTCCGTAGGAGTTTAACTGTATTTGGTTATTTTGAATTGAAGTGTACCAGCGATTTCTTCTGCCTTGTGGCCGTTAACGTTCCGGTTACCTGCCCTGGCCGTTGACGTAATTTCAGGCAGTGTATTTTCCTCATCGTGTTGTCGCTGTCCAGCACGGTGTGTAGTTTGACAGCTCAATGTATAATTGGTTGTGGGCGCCAGTACCTTCTACGTTGTTCCATTGAACTCCCTGTTGTGTGCTGGTCGGGTGGGTCCATTGACTATCTGTCGGTTAGAAGGTCGGATCGAGAATGGTCGGGCCGACTGCCTGTCTCACCTACTCGAGCGTTAATGTTTGAATTCCGGGCCGACCCTCGGAAACTTCTGAGCGCCGTTGGGTGTACTGCCTTGTCTTATTTGTTCTTCTTTGTATTTGTATGGCTTCTAGCCCAATTTTAATAAGGGTTGTTTTCCCCTCAAGATTGATTGGGCCTTCAACCTAACTGAAAGAACTGATTTAAGGTAAGGCCTTCTGCCTTTTAAATTTCTGATTTCGGGTTTGAGTCTGAAGTTTTTGGCTTTCAGCTGATTTTAAATTAATGTGGTCTTGCCCTTAAGGCATGAGATTGTATGGCGCATTCAGCCAGTAATTGTTCCAAAAATTAATGCTGTGTTTTTTTAATTTTCTTGGCTTTTGTAATGTTTGGTCAAGTAAAAAAGTTGTATGTTCGAGTATAAGTGACAGCCGCTTATTTCGGCCCCTTTCCACAATTTAAACTACCTGTCCTGTCCTGCGGATTTTCATGGCGTCTCAAGAGGAATGCACACTACAGCTCATCTGGCTCGGAGCTGTCCTAGAAGTAACCAATTTGTAACAGTTCGTTGTGTCACTGTGGTGCCAACCGCTGTTCGAGTTGCTGCTACAGTTGCAGTACGATGCCCCAGAGCCACATGCCGAACACGATGGTCTTCCCTCTCGGTAGTGCCACGTGGCCGTCCGGAGCCCGATCATCTTGCGAACGTTCGTCACCACCACTGCCAGCTAACATTTACAGAGGCCTACAGTCCTACCTAGTCTTCCTGCGGTATCGCTGAAGGAACATCCAGCTTGTCGTAGACCTGTTACCTCCTCCAAATTTTTCTTTTGTTTCCCTTACTGCTTGCTCAATATACAGATTGAATAGCATCGGGGAGAGGCTACAACTCTGTATCACTCCCTTCCCAACCACTGCTTCCCATTTATGCCCCTCGACACTTATAACTACCATCTGGTTTCTGTACAAACTGTAAATAGCTTTTCGCTCCCTGTATTTTACTCCTGCCACTTTTAGAATTTGAAAGAGAGTATTCCAGTCAACATTGTCAAAAGCTTTCTCTACGTCTACAAATGCTAGAAACGTAAGTTTGCCTTTCCTTATATGTATGTATGTTATTGTATATTAAGCGGGGATCTAGAAACGACGTAGAGGCTACGTCCTCGCTGCAGCCGCAGTGGTCCATAACCCCACGACGACTACCGCAGTGCACTTCTCCCCTTCACCGCCCCACACCGAACCCAGCGTTATTGTGCGGTTCGGTCCCCGTTGGGATAACCTTTCGTAATTCTTGAACCAAGTATTAGCTATGATTCTACCAGGCGGCTTGCTCTTTCATTCCTTGTCCCCATTCCATATTCACCTACTACGTTTCCTTTTCTTCCTTTCCCTACTGCCGAATTCCGGTCACCCATGACAAATTTTCGTCTCCATTATCTGAATTATTTCTTTTATCTCATCATACATTTCATCAATCTCTTCATCTGCTGACCTAGTTGGCATACAAACTTGTACTACTGTGGTAGGCGTGGGCTTCGTATCTATCTTGGCCACAATAATGCGTTCACTATGCTGTTTGTAGTAGCTTATCCGCACTCCTATTTTCCTATTCATTATTAAACCTACTCTTCCATTACCCCTATTTGATTTTGTATTTATAACCCTGTCTTCACCTGACCAGAAGACTTTTTCCTCCTGCCACCGAATTTCACTAATTCCCACTATATCTCACTTTAACCTATCCATTTCGCTTATTACATTTTCTAACCTACCTGCCCGATTAAGGGATCTGACATTCCACGCTCAGACCCGAAGAACGCCAGTTTTCTTTCTCCTGATAAGAACGTCCTCCTGAGTAGTCCCCGCCCGGTGATCCGAATGGGGGACTATTTGACCTTCGGAATATTTTACCCAAGAGGACGCCATCATTTAACCATACAGTGAAGCTGCATGCCGTCGGGAAAAATTACGGCTGTAGTTTCCTCTTGCTGTCAGCCGTTCGCAGTACCAGCACAGCAAGGCCGTTTTGGTTAGTGCTACAAGGCCAGATCAGTCAATCATCCGGACTGTTGCCCCTGCAACCATTGAAAAGGCTGCTGCCCCTCTTTAGGAACCACACGTTTGTCTGGCCTCTCAACAGATACTCCTCCGTGGTGGTTGCACCTATGGTACAGCTATCTGTATCGCTGAGGCACGCAAGCCTCCCCACCACCGGCAAGGTCCATGGTTCATTGGGAGGGGGGGGGGGGTGGCGGGGGAAGCGCTATCTGTATCGTATGGAAGTGACAACTGGCAAAGGAACAGCATAGAGTTTAATGTTGACCATGCTGGGTGAGCGACTGGATAATCCGTCAGAGTCCTTCCCACGGCTACAAATCGAATTTGTTAGTAGTCTCGCTACAATTAACAGATGTACCGAGGGCACAAATTGTATTTACGGTTACGAACACAGTAACATATCGAACCAGCTAAGTCAGCTAGATGATCATTCGGTACTATTAAAAAAAAAAAACACACTGAGCATAAGAGTCGGCTGTTCTTGTTGCGGCTGTGGTAATACTTGGGAACAAATTCTAATATTCGTTTGTGTACAATGATAATTCAGTCTTAGTAGCTCGCATTTAGTTACCTCCAATACAGCCGAAATTGATAATGCACCATTCTGCAAAGCGCTGCTCCCTCAGATGGTCTGTTCGAACCCTGATAGTGGAATAAATTTTCACCACTAGTATTCGATCGGCAAGTGGTGGCGATATCATGACGTATGATTATTCAGTACCGTATGTCACCCAAATGTTCTACATTAATTTTCTAGCCTCTTATCAGAGTGAGAAACACTGGGGTACGCAATACTATCAACGTCGATTTCTTCAGGTGAGGACGTGAGACTGCAGATAACTTCGCTATTACCACCATCACTACCTCTAACACTTCATGACACTGAGGTGACTGAAGTCTTGAGATACCTCCTAATCTCGTGTTGGATCTCATTTTGCCCGGAGTAGTGCAGCAGGACGACGTGGCATGGACTCACCAAGTCCTTTGAAGTCTCCTGCAGAAATATTGAGCTTGGCTGCTTCTACAGCCGTCCATTATTGCGAAAGTGTTGCCGGTGCAGTGTTTTCTGCACCAAGTGACTTCGCGATTATGTCCCATGAATGTTCGATGGGATTCACATCGGGTGTTCGCTTCATTTGCACGGACTATTCAGAATGTTTTCCAAACCAATTACGAACAACTGTGGTCCAGTGACAACGTTGTTTGGGGACATTAAATCCCTGAACGTCTGGAAATGGTCTCCAGGTAGCTGAACATAACCATTTCCGGTCAATGATCGGTGCAGTGTAAACACAGCCCACACCATCAAGGAGCCACCACCAGCTTGTTCAGTGCTTCTTTGCCCACTTGGGCCCATGGCTTAAGGGGTCTGCGCCGCACTAACCATACCATCAGCTCTTACCAACTGAAATCGGGACTCATTTGACCCGGCTACATTTTCCAGTCGTCTAGGGTCCAACCGATACGGCCAGGAGCCCAAGACAAGCGCCGCAGGTGATGTCGCGCTGTTAGCAAAGGCACTCGCATCGGTCGGTCGTCTGCCGCCATAGCTCATTAACGTGAAATGTTGTCTCAGTCTACTAACGGATACGTTCGTCGTACTTCTCAAATTCATTTCTATAGTTATTTCATGCTGTGTCGCTTGTCTGTTAGCAAAGACAACTCACCGAAACGCCGCTGCTCTCGGCGCACTCTTGACGCTGTGGCTCTTTGAATATTGAGATCCCTAACGCCTTCTGAGAGTAATGGCCCACGTGTCTAGCTTCCGCGTGAGACATCTTAATTTCTGTCTTGCAGCAGTAATCACGTCGGAAACCTTTTCGCATGACCACTCTGAGCACAAATGAAGACTCCGCCAATGCACAGTACCTTTACGACGTGCATTCAAGTTCTCAGGCCTCCGATTTTTTTTTCTCCAGACTGGAAAGAGATAGAAACATGCGCATTGTTGTAAAATGAGGCCGCGTTCATTGTCAATACGTCCCAGAGATGGCAGCACCGTACGGCAGATGGAGTTTTACCGCCAGCAGCGAGAATGAGAACTGTTTTAAATACTTAAAATGGCGACGTTTTCCTTACTTGAACAGCGTGCAATCATTCGTTTTCTGAATTTGCGTGGTGTGAAACCAGTTGAAATTCATCAACAGTTGAAGGAGACATGTGGTGATGGAGTTACAGATGTGTCGAAAGTGCGTTCGTGGGTGCCACAGTTTAATGAAGGCAGAACATCGTGTGACAACAAGCCGAAACAACCTCGGGCTTGCACAAGCCCGTCTGACGACATGATCGAGAAAGTGGAGAGAATTGTTTTCGGGGATCGCCGAATGACTGTTGAACAGATCGCCTCCAGAGTTGGCATTTCTGTGGGTTCTGTGCACACAATCCTGCATGACGACCTGAAAATGCGAAAAGTGTCATCCAGGTGGGTGCCACGAATGCTGACGCACGACCACATGGCTACCCGTGTGGCATGTTGCCGAGCAATGTTGTCGCGCAACGACAGCATGGATGGGACTTTCTTTTCGTCGGTTGTGACAATGGATGAGACGTGGATGCCATTTTTCAATCCAGAAACAAAGCGCCAGTCAGTTCAATGGAAGCACACAGATTCACCGCCACCAAAAAAATTTCGGGTAACCGGCAGTTGTGAAAAAATGATGGTGTCCATGTTCTGGAACAGCGAGGGCGTAATCCTTACATATTGCGTTCTAAAGGGCACTACGGTAACAGGTGCATCCTACGATAATGTTTTGAAGAACAAATTCCTTCCTGCACTGCAACAAAAACGTCCGGGAAGGGCTGCACGTGTGCTGTTTCACCAAGACAACGCACCCGCACATCGAGCTAACGTTACGCAACAGTTTCTTCGTGATAACTGTGAAGTGATTCCTCATGCTCCCTACTCACCTGACCTGGCTCCTAGTGACTTTTGGTTTTTTCCAAGAATGAAAGACACTCTCCGTGGCCGCACATTCACCAGCCGTGCTGCTATTGCCTCAGCGATTTTCCAGTGGTCAAAACAGACTCCTAAAGAAGCCTTCACCGCTGCCATGCAATCATGGCGTCAGCGTTGTGAAAAATGTGTACGTCTGCAGGGCGATTACGTCGAGAAGTAACGCCAGTTTCATCGATTTCGGGTGAGTAGTTAATTAGAAAAAAAATCGGAGGCCTTAGAACTTCAATGCACCTCGTATATATTGTGCACGCCATAGTACCACCATCAGCAGATGCGCATATTGCTATCGCATGGTCTGTTACCATGCTCCATACACACTATCACCTGAGGCAGTTACGATGCATGACACGTAGGCCACTGAAGTGGCGGCAACAGGAGAAGTCTTTTTTTTATAGCCCATGAGCCGCTGTAGTAAATAAGACGTAACCGTTTGTCTGTAATACAGTTTTCTGTCCAGTAGAAGTCCCTCAGCGTCGGAGTGCATCTTCGTTGTCAATTTCTGGAATGGCTTTACTACAGAACAGAAGACTGTTTTCCTCTACAAAATAAAGTGTGATGTCTCAGCAGCATGGGAATGAAATCAGTCTCTATGATGGTTGTCAACAACTAGGAAGACTACATTTTTCTTTGTTGCAGTCTGCCTCTACGTTAAATCTATCTTTGTTATCTCATTTGCGCCGATGGTAGCGTAAAATTAGACAAAAATTTGCATATAGTGTTTCATTTTAAAGCATCCCCATTTAGGTTAAGTTTGTCTTACGGTAGCCACAGAAAATACGATAAACAATTAGTTAAAATACGATGACACACAGATCAACGTTTACGCCATGCAGATGGCGCACAGGACTTCCCTCTTGGATTAACTGGGAACTGTGACGGAAGGAAGGGCGTCCGGCCACAAAGTTGATTTTTATTTAATTTTTATAGACCAAGAAAATGGCGAATCTCGTACGATGGGTTGATATCTAAGAAGATACTGTTTATTTTTCCAATTCAATTAGAGTACAGTGCAGCCGCTACTTCACATTTCTAGAAGAATAAGATCTGACACCACGTTTTTGCGACGAATAATTGAATAGTGGAAACGTCAAACTTTCTATCTGGTATTTCTTCACAAAACGCGTTTTCAATGTTATTGTGCTCTCGGTACACTTTTGCATGTCCTTAGACTTTTTCCTAGTGCCAAATCGTGGAGAAAATGTTCCATTCATTACTGGACAGCGCAAGGTCTCTGGTTTCAAGTGCCGTGTCTCAAAGTCTAAAATGGCTCTGAGCACTATGGGACTCAACTGCTGAGGTCATTAGTCCCCTAGAACTTAGAACTAATTAAACCTAACTAACCTAAGGACATCACAAACATCCATGCCCGAGGCAGGATTCGAACCTGCGACCGTAGCGTGTCTCAAAGTCTCCTTTACTTAGTTTGTAAGGTTTCTGGGTAATTTACCTGTATGTGAAATACTGAATATAATTTTTCCAAAAACTTTCTCCTCGTGTAAAGTGTGCTTTAGATGACGTATTCAACCGTTGATCAAAACTTGGCCCTTTGTTGCGCATGAGCAGTGTCGTGAAACACTTTAGCATTTTATTAAAATTTAATTTGAAATAATGAAAAATCAATAATTAAGCGCCGAAAGAATCTAACTGTATACTAAGTGAAAACTATATAACAAACGCAATACTGAAGTACTTTCTGAAACTTACGTAACATTAAGTGCAATGGCTGACTTTAAATATCCACGAAATAAAATACTGCTCAACACGAAAGAAAATGTTTAATATTACGTCCACTGTAAATTAATCTGTTTACTTAGTCCAGCACATGAAAATTCAGAAATATTAATTTGCTCACAAGAATGAAAAGTGAGATCTCCCTTGAAAGAAAAGTAACTTCTTGCTCAGCATGCTGTTTTGTGTCTGGTGTACCGATGTTCTCGAAAGCAAATTGAAATCAGCAAATACAGCAGCTAAAGAAAAATAATTACTGTAAAATTTGCTTCGGTTGTCAGAGACAATGTATCTCACTGTGGCGTACGGGGCAATGTACGCAAGACAAAATATTTTAAATTTTACTAAGAGTGATGGAACAGGTTTTTACATTAAAGAAATGCGGTCTTTAAAACTTAAACTGATTATTGTCAAAAATAGAAAGACTATACAACATAAGAAGACTAACAATTATGAAATTCTCTCATTACAAAAATTCAACTAATTGCATAATTTTTGACATAATGAAAACAAAGATCAAATGAACACAAGTCATGAACATTACCACTTATTTTGTCAAATATTTCTTTCAGTAGATTGTTTTTCGAAACTAACATTTCATTCTTGTGCGTGCTGCATGGGTTACCTTGAAATATTCCTCCAAAAAAATATTTTCAATCAGTACCATCAATAACATAACTTTATAAACAAATTGTCATCTTGTACTGCATCTCTTTCTCCGGGAGACAAATATTAATCATCAGTAGTAGTATATTAAGCTACAAATTATTTTAAACCTGTGTGGTCTCCCTGGTGTGCGTAGTCGACCGCAAGTCCCCGTCACGCTGTTCGCTCTAACTACAGAGTACACACAGGGTTGAAGACATGGAGAAAGAAAGGTACCATCACAATTTGAATTTGGGGTAATATAACTTTCTTAACTTTATTGGTCGTTGTTGCGCGCTCGTGGTGAAGTGATGAATCTCGCCATCCGCTGTTTGTTAAATCAATTTGAGGTCCAGCGTGTGTATTCTGCTGCGTAAGTACCGACACATATTTAAACTTCCAACTTTTATTTTATAAATTCTGATCGTGACGATATTCAATAATTTTCAATGTAACAGCTTTTCCAATACATACTTTCGTTCCCTCTATCCTTTACCTTCTCAAAGCAAGCGTATTGCAAGACGTCTTTAACACCAACTGCCCATTGTCTCTACACCCGCCAACAAATAGCTCCTGTTCACAGAGCTTACAAACTGTGCAGTACTGCCAACCTTGGTTGTATATCGGTATTTTATTCATCGCACGTATACATATATGAAGAACATAGTATGAAAAATGAAAAGTGTTTATAATATAGTTATGTGGCAATATACCTCATGATTGTCCTCATATTAACAGTTTTGTAACAAAATAATAATATGTTTATGTTTACGTAGTTAAAGTTCACTTGCTCCTTCAAGTTTATCGACGGCACCGCACACCTCGCCAGCCGGTGGTATCGGTAGTTTCGATAGCCCGTTACATTACAATCTCCATAATAAAATAGTCCATATAATTTCTCCCAGACCTCCTTCCCTGAGACTCAACAGCTCACTACTATGCCTCTAATAAGAATGTAAGACTGCCCCAGCGGTGTCGAACTGACTGGCGACCGAGCGCACCACAGATTACATCAGAGAGAGTCAAGGATCTTATCCACTACTCGTGAAGCCCACTCATGCATATTTGTCCCAGTTCAGTAAAGGTGAATTATTTACAATGGCAGGAAACATACGAAAACCTTACAAGTTGGACAGAGTATGCGGTAAGCAAGAGCGAATGTACGCATTTGTTCGTGTAAATAAAACGATCTTTGTAATGGAAGGAATACTTTGCAGTTATATAGAAATGAAGAAAGTTAAGCAACTCCTTTGTTCCAAAAGATTTACATAAGAATTTTGAGTTAGCTAAGGCTGTGAACACAATCCATGTAATTCTAATGTATTCAGTTTACTTCTACCATTTTAAAGATGCTGCTGAAACACTGTCAATGCAGGCGAGTGAGATCTCGAAATGCAGTATGATCGAAGTGTTTCATACTCGCCCATCTCAAATATCTATTGAAAATTCTTATTCTGAAATTAAAAAAATAAGGAAGACTATAGCTGACGTATGTCATGCCGTATTTCATGTGAAAGACCAGCCATGTTAATCACTTGCAAAGCAGAAAGACCAATTGACGATGTTGACACTTCTTCCTTACCAGCAAAGGCAGTTCTACAGTGAAATTCGCAACACCTCACCGCAAGAATGAAGTTGTGTAGGAAGCAGATCTCAATACCGAAAGATTTCTTCTTGAATTTACTTCGTTATTCTCCTGTAAAAATTGTAAAAGACATGAGAGACGGTTGTTGTTGACTGCAGTTCTTCTAGATGAAACATTACTGCTGTATTCCTGTACTCGCATTATCATAAATAAAATTTGGTGCCTCTGCGTAAATGGCAATTTGAACAAAAACTTTCCTATTTGCACTTAGGACCAGTTAGTTTCTTTGTACAAAGCGTAGAACATTCTTCATGAATTATGGATTTTCTATTTTTTTTTTTGCTTTTTTTTTTGCAGTGAGAGTGGCATTAGAATACGCTCTGAATTTTCTGGATACAAATAAGTTATGTACAAAAAGAGTTTTTTTATCTTACCGTCAAAATTAAAATGTGGCATCAGAATGTGTGATATGTCCACTCTTCAGTTATTCACAGCAGTCTGGCCGAAGCTGAAATTTCCGGTGTAAACCATTATTCTCGCTTGGCTGTAATTTTTTTTAGAGTGCGCCCAGTCATGCGGAATTGTTGCATGCAGCAGGTGTCAGACGTAAGTTATAAAGCGAACTACAGTGGCGATAAAGAGGTGGGGGAGGGGGGCAAGGAATTACGTGTTTCTGACGTAAGCAACGAGATAAACGGGAAACGGTGCCGCGCGGTCTGGTTCTACCGATAAGGTTTACAGAAATAAGGCGAGGGGCATTTCTCCGACTAGCAGGAAAGTCAAGTACAGGAGCACAGAAAATACTGAAATGCTGAAGTGTGTACTTGCTGCAGAAAGTATCTGCGAGACGTCTTTCGCTACGCTGGATCTGTCAACGACAGAGTGTGAAGCGTCTCGTACGTATCCTGCCCACACTATTTCTCACTCCAGCGAAGTCACTTCCCGGAGTGCCTCATCCAGAGGTACACCAGCCAAAGCCAGCTACCGTGGTCTGGTGTGTTCGAACATCACAGGCGACCTCTGTTACTCAACTCTAGCTTCACACTGGGCATTTCATCGGCGCAGTACAGCCCTAAATGATGCATTTCCATCTACATGCCACTTTTTCTGCATTATGACAACATGAATATTATTTGCGGGCATCTAGACGAGACACTACCAGGCTCCACAGCATCATTTCTGCCAGTATCTCTCCCGCTTTCCAAAAACTCACCAGCGTCCCTTCCTGTATCAGCACTCTTGCGAGAAAGCTTATCGCGAATCAACGCTTCGTCACAGCCTATGGGTTGTTTCCAGGATTAATAGTTTACACTGTAATGTACGCTCTGTGAAACATACCGATGAAAGCTGCGTGTCACAATGGAATTTTAACACAGGTCCTTCAAGAGTAAAAGATTCATTCTGGAAAACCCCTAACCTTCTCCTAAAAGGGACGACTATACTCTTTTGCTGCTGCTGCTGCTGCTGCTGCTGCTGCAGCAGCAGCAGCAGTAATACTGAAAGTAGCAGTCTTCAACTATGGATCACTTAGCAGTTTCAGAAAAGTACATACAGCAATTTACGTACTTACCGGTGTACTTTGACAAGGATGGAACTAGCTGTCGGTCTTTGCCTAATACGTGGTAGAAACTATCCCGATATTAGTCTGGAGTAATCTAGAGAGCCTACAGAAAATCTGCATCAGGATGGGTAGATGGAGAATAGATCCTCCGAATAAAATGACTATTTATAACAGAGGAACCTGAATCTGTTTTCGCTAGTGTACAGTATTGTCTCGTTTGTGCATTCTTGCAAAGAATTTATTCTGTAATGTACACTCCTGGAAATTGAAATAAGAACACCATGAATTCATTGTCCCAGGAAGGGGAAACTTTATTGACACATTCCTGGGGTCAGATACATCACATGATCACAC